>NC_072008.2:141362500-142612500 GCF_028885655.2 Pongo abelii
GTTTTCTGTTTTTTTTTTATATATATATATCAAAATAATCAGTGTAAACCTTGGTTGGTCCCTGAGTTCACTGATATTTGAGGTAATGGGGACCTGCAGACATTCTAACTAGATTTACTACCATGTGCCTTTGCCTACTTCTCTTTGATATAGCAAAATATTTAATTGAGAAATCACTTTATGTTACCATGGTGGATTTTCACTGTGCTATAGCCATTTTCCTTTGGATTCCCATCAGTGGTGCTGCTCAGTGGCTTGCATATAGACTTGCTATGAAGAAATGCAGAGGCAGCCCATGCTGCCCTGTTTCAAAGTTGAACTCTTAAGCCCTTAGGAGTGGGCTTCACCCGCTATTGCAGAGGCATTTTGCATTTGTTTGTGGCAAGAAATTCACCTTCTCAGGCCAGGCGTGGTGGCTTACGCCTGTAATCTCAGCACTTTGGGAGGCCAAGGCAGGTGATCACTTGAGGTCAGGAGTTTGAGACCAGCCTAGCCAACATGGTGAAACCATGTCTGTAATAAAAATACAAAAATTAGCCAGACATGGTGGCACACACCTGTAGTCCCAGCTACTCGGGATGCTGAGGCAGGAAAATTGCTTGAGCCTGGGAGGTGAAGGTTGCAGTGAGCCTAGATTGCACCACTGCACTCCAGCCTGGGTGACAGAGTGAGACTCTGACACACACACACACACACAGACACACACACACACACACACACACAAAGAAATTCACCTTCTCAAACCAGTAAAGTACAGACTTAATTCGTAAGGACTGGAGCTACACATTAATATGTATCACCTTAGAGCAAGAGCTATGTTTTAGGAACCAAACCACAATTTTCAGTCATGGAACAATATATCCCATGGCAGAAGACGTTTACATGTGATCTGCTCTATTTTCATGTGATAATTTAAACTTTGATTGCCTAGTAGTCCTTTAAGTTAACATTTCTGCTTACTGCTACTGGATTTTTGTTGCAAAAATATATCAATGACCCACATGAAACATACTAAGTGAATCATGATAAACAAAACGGAAAAAATGATTAAGAGAAAATTAAGTGACTGTGTTATACCGCTTATCCCAAACCAGAGAATAAGCCATTTCAAGCAACATCTTTGAAGAATCGTGTGGTGTGAATTGGTTTGTATATGTTAGTATGTATTTATTCAAACATTCATACACACTCAAGATACAGTTGGCCTAATTATAAATGGGGGTGTTGGTAAAACTTATGAAGTGTCCTCATACTGAATTGTAATTTTCTCTTACCTGTAAAGTAAAATTTAGATCAATCCCATGTCTTTGTTAAATATATTTTTTTTACCAGTCCTAAATTTAGGGTTTATTTCCAACTAGATCAAAATAAATGTAAGTTGTAGAACTCATTTTGAATATGATGGATATGCTCTACATTTAAATTTCAAGAGGCAATAATACTATTGGAATTATGTGAATTCTAACTCATTTTAACAAGGCAACCTGACCTGCATAGGATCACTTGAATGTTATCTTTCTTAGGATTACACTAATATTCCTCTCACAAAAGATCTATAAAATATTGTAGTTGGAAAAAAATTGTATAAAAATGTTTGGAAATTAGAAACTTTTCCTTAACTTTTATTGATATTGACTTGAATTATTATTTTCTAAACTAAGAGCCATATGCCTACCTGTAAATCTTTTCACATATCATTTAAACTTTTGTTTGCATTGTTATTGTTGTTGATTTACAGATTAGTTATTAATTTTTCTGTAGAATAATGCCATTGATGTGCATGCTTTTATGTTTTTTAGAGAAGGGTGTGTTTGGATGAAAGATAAAAAAAGTAAAATCTTTCACAGTCAAAATAATTCTATTTAGAATGCGGAAGTGAGACATGTATTTACAAAAAGCTCTCCAGAGGATCCTGATAATCCCTTTATTTCCCACACATCATCAAGTTGAGAATCAATCAGCTGTTGGAACACTGGGACTCTCTCACAGGGGTGCATTTTCCATAAACAGAGGACATATTACTTAACTTCTACACAATGGGAAGGAAGAATCTTTACCTAGAGAGATGACAGTCTCATAGATATCCTGCATTACATCATTGTAGAGAGTCTTCTCAAGAGGATTCAATAATTGCCATTCTTCCTCAGAAAAATACACAGCCACATCTTCAAATGTCAACAAACTCTAAAGAAGAGAATGGGCTATAGTTTAGTACTTGCCACTTCAGAAGCTGTCCTACCACCCATTTCTGAATTACATGGTAGGCCAGGTGCTGAAGATGTGAACAGTACAAGATTTAGGGGAAAAAAGTGAGAAGGCAGAAAGGAAGGAGCAAAGAGGATCAGTAAATCACCTGGGAGGTGCCCAGTTCCCACTGTGCCAAGCCTAGTTGCCTAGAGAATAACTGGGGCTAAAATGCCTCAAAGCACCTGGTGGGCACTATGAGTCCTAGGCAGTAGGGAGAAGCAGAGGCAAGGCCACAGTCAAGTCACCTGAAAAAAGCCAGAAATAACAGCTCACCAGGGACTCAGGCAGGATGAGTTTAGATGCCATCTTCCAGTGTTTGGTTCTTTTCAGCTCAGAAAGGGCTAACATCTGTTGATCATGCACAGCTGTGGGTAGAAAATAGCCAGGGAAAATTTCTCTTTCCTATTTACAAACATCCCAAGCTGATTTCTAAAATACAGAACATCAGGATGCCTTCAGTAAAGATGGGTCACATTGACAAGTGTGTGTGTGGTGCCAAGAAGTGGCCATCTCATTGTAAATAAGAACCAAATATCTACCACTTATACAACCAGTTCCCCAGTTCACAAATTCTTTAGATTTCATAAAAGAAATTAATCAAAGGAAATCTATTCATTTTTCCTCTCATACCATAAGCTGGGCAAGAATTGAAGGTTTGAAAATGAAAGGCTCAGGTCCTCCAGTGTACAGTAGGTAATGTGGGAGACTTTTGTCTTTTATTATTTTTTCCTAGTGCACAATTTTTATCACATTCTGCCACTGATAGCCCATGTCTGCCCCCAATTTTTCCTACAACTTGTGAGGGGGAGGTGGCCCCTCCTGTCCCTGTTCCATCTTCTTCTCTCCTCTCAAGTTTCAAAGGAGTAGAGTCTATAGTGTGAATAGCAGGGTTCTGTGGTTTAGATATTTCTGTCCCCCAGGCTGACCCCCACCTTCAACCACCATCAACCCATTGTACTCCCACCTGGGAGACATCATAGCTGCTAGCATGGCTGGCCACCTGGAAAATTCCCAGGACATTCTAGGTGAACTAGTTACTATCACAGCTCCCAGGAGAAGACAATTATGATGAAGCTCCTCACCTCTTTCATATACAGGCTGGGTTTCTTTGTGAGTGTTCCAGCCCAGCTGTTCTTGTAGTACCCGGTATGTATTCCAATATTCTTTCTGGAACACACCCATTGGTTGGGGCTCTGCTGGCTTCCACTTGAAGCCTGGGGCCACTGCTGTTCCTCCCAAGAGCACTGCCTCCTTTCCCAGCTCATGGGCTGTGACCTAGAAATAATCCCCATCCTCATTAGCACAGAACTTACTTTTGGTTTTGGGGTGGTAGTGGAGGGAGGAACAAGAGCAGAGCCCAGATTCGGGGAGTGCATGACATTAGAGAAGTAATAAAAATAATGAAGAGGTATTGTGCCACTATGTTCTCATAAAGAACTATACTCAAAATCTGGGATAATTAGGATAAAATAGAAAAAGCTGTGACTACTGCAGACCCCCGCCCCCCAACCCAGTGGCCCCCACCCCGATGCACAGAGCCCTGGCTCAAGCCACTAGCAGAGTTGGGTGGGCAGCCTGTTCCCCTGCTGGGGAACTTTCACTGGTTTACTTTCTTGACTTGGATCCTTGTTTTAGTGAATTTTTATCCTTTGGTTTTCTGTAAAAGAAAAGGAATTGAGTAAAATAAGCTTTCCTGTTAGCCAGTTTCCAATCCTCCAGGAAAGAATTTCACAGGGAACAGAGATGGATGGAAGAATAAATGGGGAGAAGAGTTGGGCTCTAATATCTCTTCACATGATTTGGTAGTAATAAGACACCAAAAATATGCCCTGCCCTGGATTTTTCAAGGTAGGCTCCTGAAAAAAGAAAGTGTGCTGCCATCTTCCAAGGACAAACCTTGGTTTCCCACTCACCAGAAGGGCCAATGACAAGCCACTAAGTGAGGGCAATGGAGGCTCTTTCCTCCCAGCCCAGAGATGTGTGTTTCTGCTACAGAAGATACTACCCCTTAGCATCCTGATTCCCACCACTTCTCTGTTGGCAATTGTCTTCTTTCCATATCCTTGTTTCCTTTTTTTCTTTCCATTTTGTTCTCTTTCTTTGCAGTCTCCCCAGAGCTGCTTGATTCATACTTCTGTTTGCTAACCTCTCTCTCCTTTGGTCTCTGTAAGTGCTGCCCATCTTGTGGATCTTCTCCCCTTTCCCAACTCTTTCTTGCCCTTTATTTCTCTTTTTCTAAGAACTCAACTCTTTTGTCCTTGCCCGTGCCAGACTAGGCCCACCACCATCAATTCACCCTGGCCCTAGAGAAGACAAAATGCATTTATTTTCTCTAAGACAAGGAAAGGCTCTGCCAGAAATTTTGCAACCTGTGGACTACTGATGCATGTATGTCATTTCAGATCCTTGCTAGCTGTCCTAAAGGAGCAACAGAAGAGTGACTTAATCTGTCTAATTCTCTGATAACTCCTCCATTCTGATATATCCACTTTTATCGTACTTCATTGTACATGTAGGGAATCTTTCTTCTTACCTCATTCTTTGTTCCATCAGGCTCCCTCTGCAAGAATTCCACCAGGACTAGAGCCTGTTTGACATTCTGTGGATGATGCTTCTGCACCCAGTTCTGGGTCTCCTTGGGCAGAATGCTCAGGAACTGCTCTAACACCAGCATTTCCAAGATCTGCTCTTTTGAGTGGATCTCTGGCCTCAGCCACTGATGGCACAATTTCTGAAGTTGGCTGATAGTCTCAAGCGGTCCAGTTGCTTCATGATAACGGAAGCTCCAGAAGTGCCTGCAAGCGCTCTCAGGACCAAGATTCTCTATTTTTGTGCTGTATTTCTTACTCTGACTGGAGTTCTCTTTCACAGACCCACTAGTCTCCCACATAGCCCCCATCTGGGGGCTTGAGCATGAATCTGCGTTCAGCTCTCTCATCGTCATTTGCTCTAGGAACAGTTTCACTCTTGTATGTGACACTGACACCCACCTGGTACCACCTTTGACAAATCAGGGTGCATCAGGTTTGGTACCAAATCAATGAATTGTTCTTCCCAAGAGCACTGAGGGAGAGCAGAAGAAAAGTACATGTCAAGAAGAAAACCACATGACACATATTCACTTGCTATTTATTGTTAGAAGAAAATGAAGAGAAAAGTTCCTGTCTGGCTTCTCCTTTAAAATCAACTACCGAGAATTAGAACATTCATGATTAGATTACTCAGGAGGTAAGTTTCTCTCCTTTTCTTTGTTTTTCAACTTTGAAACAAAGCACAGCTAAGAGAAGACAAATGTCAATCAATGTATTTCCTGGTTTTTTTTTTTTTTTTTTTTTTAACAGTTGAGGAAAGATTGGTGGGTGAGAAAATTGGCACCAATTGGCCAAAAGGAGCTTTGAGATTATCCAATACTTAATCTGTGGGTTTCCTGTCCTATATTAGCAAATAGGACCTATTTGAGTTTCTCGAAACTTTAACAGATCATCCCAATCATTTTTCTTTAGTCAGAGGAAAAATAGTTTCTATATCCCTTCATCTCATTTAGATTGAAGCCTTTACTAAATGGAACTCTTAATATTCCCTTTTATATTGTATCAATGCTGGTAGGAGAACTGAGACAGCAAGATCAGAGTAGAAGTAAAGTAATTAGAGAAAAAGTAAGCAAATGCCCTCCCGCTAAGCAAGCAGATCATCAACATTTGATGTGGCAGGGTGTAGTACTTCTTCGAAAGACTTATAAAGGGCACTGCACAGGTTTGTATTTGCGTATTAAATTTTTTGTTTACTTTAACTGGAAAAATTTACAGATGGTCTTCCTTTACATATATACAAATGTCAGGTGGTTAAAAAAAAAAAGAAAGAGAGATGGTGATGATTAAGGTTCTTTATAGATGGGAAGGGTCCTAGTAATGGTAACCTTTCTCCTGACTTAACATGTCCTCAAAACTGATTTTCCCTGAGGTCATCCAGCAGAAACAGTAACAAAATTCTTTCAAGGATGCCACAGGTATTCAAAAAAATGGTTGGCTCCTTGCTGACCATTCAGGCTCAGGAGGTACAGGAACACTTCTTATATTTTTTTGTCAGCAGAAGCCATTGTCTTTAATGTTGAAATGACCCTTTCTTTGGTGTTATGTTTATAAGCCATCAAAAATCAGGAAGTTTCACTGGGTGTGGTGGTAGACATTACTGCCCCAAATCCCCATCCCTGATTCACTACAACTTCTAGATCAACCACAGAGATGCCCACAAGAACTCTGAACGTGGGCAGCCTTTGAGTGTGCTTCACTAGCATCCCTGGGTTATATTTGTACATCCGGTAGAAAGAAGTTGCTTCCATAGGTAAGAAGTGGCTGTAGGAGCCTGCGGCCAGGCGGACTCGCTGTGGACAACTCCCACCAGCTCTCCAGGCGACCTGCCGCCTGTCAGTGGCGCCACTGCCTACTGAAAAATACTGTATCACATTCCCCACCCTCATTCTCCGCTATGCAGCAGCCCTAAAGGCTGCAACTGGCAGGAGCGGCCGGTATTTCTCAGGGGATCGCCAAACGAATCTAAAGAGAAAATCAGCTTCTCGGTTACCTTCAGTCAGCTCTGGCTTCCCCGGAGGCCACTTTCCTCTTCCTCGGCTCGACTACGCCTCTGCCTCTGTGGCCACGCCTCCCTGCTGCTCTGGGTAGCAAAGCTCTCCGCTGCTGCACCACTAGGGGAAGCGATGTCAGGAAAGCGCGGGATGCCTGGCGAGTGAAGCTCCAAGATGTGGGGAGTCTTGGAATATCAGTTCCCTCATTCGATCCCTCCACCTCCCGAAGACCTGACCCCGACTCTCTCTTCCAGGGTCGAGTTCTGTGGACCTGAACCGGAATCAACCAGAAAATGAAAGATGCATTTCCGGTGGCTTTGTGACAGCTACGCCCAGCTATCCCCCTCCCTCTACCTGCGAAGTCTCAGCCTAGCCAAGTTAGGAACTGTCCCGGGGGTCCTTTCCATCCCAGAAGAACCAGCCTCCTGCTCCAGTTAGGTCCTGGATGCAAGAAAGAGTTAATGCTACCGAGTCTCTAGCCCTGCTGGAAGCCGAGAGGAGCCACTCAAATGGCTCTTCCCTGGGAGCCATGTAGCTTACAGACTCCTGGTGCCAAGGTCTCCTATCCCTGATTTGCCACGTATTGTGCATCCAGATTGTTCCTGCTGGCTTCCCGGAGGCTGGCAGCCCATTCTACCGGGAGCCTCACCCAGTAAGGGATGCCACCTCAAAGGTCTAGGGGCCACGGAAGAGTGGCTCACAAAGTCAGAACCACTTCAGCACTCTTGTGGGCAGAGCTGCGTTCTGGGCCTTCCTGAGTCCCAGCCAGAGAGAGCTCCAGCTGTAGTCACTAGGCTTATCAAAAGCCTCCTTGAGTAAAAGGCAATTTGATCCTGGTCAAGCCTCTCGCTAGACCAGAAACAAGAGTCCCTTATATTTTCAAAACCATATTCTAGTTATCAGACATGTGCTCCCCAACCATTATCTTGTTTTATTCTTGTTAGGTAGATTTTAACCTTTTGAGATAGGTCCCATTTATACTTCTCTTTGACATATAAATAATTTGAAATGGTATGACATGACATGACTTCACCTACTACTTCATGTTCAGGGTCACATAGATTACCAGTGGCAGATTTTAGCCAGGAATTTAGGTATCCTGTTGTCATATCCTGTCCTTTTTCTACTACATTATGCTTTCCCTGGAGGACAGAAATCTTGCTTCCATCTTTATCTCCTGCAGTGCTTAGCATAGTTCTCTGGGTAAGGTATTTCATATTTACAGAATCATCTTTCTAAGAAGCTGAATATCTTGGGTTGTCAGTATTCTCCAAGTTTTCAGTATTTACCAAGTGTTGAGCCATTTGGACAAAAATTGCCAATGTGAATCTAAACAGGAGAAACTGGGTGTAGCTTAGTTTTACAATGGGGATGAAACTGACATATTTTGGAAGCCAGTGTGAAAAACCACTCAGACAAGCCAAAGAGATGTCTGCATGTCCAGGAGGAAAATAAAAAGCACCTGTTTGACTCTTTATATATAAATGCAGATGACACTAAGTTAAAGTCAATCATCATTCAAAATCGAAGCTCCCCAAAGGTGTGTAAAAGGACACAGTGCATTATCTATGATATATAAACTTAGTAAAAATGTTTGGTTCATCAGAGCATCGTCTTCAGAATGGTTCTTTCAAAACTATATTCTTCAAGTCAGGCATTTTCAACATAACATTTTATAACTCAATGAAGAGGAAGTCAGGGCACTGTGACTTCTGTATAATCCCCAGGCTTACATTTCAATGAATCACTAACCAGTGAGGATGGTCAGATAAAAGTCATTTGCTTTCCCCTAAACACTTCAACCTTGATTCCCCCAATAAATCAAGGTGTGATCTTGAGCTGCAAACAACTTTATAGGTGGAAGCAACTTAAAGAGAATATCGTAATTTTGAATAAGTTCATGATGAGCAAGATAAAGAAGGAAAAAGAGTTTCCAAAGTCAAACCTGCAACCTAAGAATGCGTAATTTTTAAGTGAGCAAAGTTGAGATGGAGTAAAACAAACAACTATAGCAAATACCTAAGACGTCTTTACAGAAAGGAACCTGAAAATGATGAAGGCTTAACCAGTAAACATTTTTCATAGTGTGGAAACTGGAAGTCTGACATCAGGGTGCCAGCATGGTTGTTGGGTTTATGGTAAGGGTCTTCTTCCTAGTCATGTCTTCAAAGGGCCTTTTCATGGTGTGTATATGCAAAGAGACAGACTGAGATCTGAAGTCTTTTTATGGTGTGTATATGCAAAGAGACAGACTGAGATCTGATGTCTTTTTTTTTCCATAAGGGCATTAATCCCATCATGGGGGCTCCATCCCATCATGGGGGCTCCATACTAACGACCCTATCTAAACCTGATTACCTGCCAAAGGCCCCACCTCCAAATACCATCACATTGGGGATTACAGATTCCACCTAGGAGTTTTGGGTGTACACATTCAGCCAATAGCAGCTTAGAGGAGGAAAAATGTAGATCAATTTTCGAGAAATATGGAAAACTGGAAACCAACTTAGAAAAAGATAGGATATAAATGAGAATGAAGAAAAGGGTTACCTTCCCCCTCTCAAATTTGTGATTACAAAGGAAGTTGTTCAAAAAAAGAGGAGAGACTGATGAAGAACAACAACAGATGGCTAAATTTAAATGATGTGCTGTGAGACAGAGGTTGGACAACCTCACTGATTTTTTTTTATTTTACAACTGAATTTTAAAGGTTTCATTTCATGCTGAAGGAGATGTAACAAGTAGTAGTCAAACAAGCAGAATCTACTCTGAACAGTTTCAGAGGAGATTCAATTCTAAAATTGGTAGCTTTCAAAATCAAGGCCTCATAATAGTGAGTTGTTAAACATGACTTTGATTTCTGGTTCTAGTAATTAGAATTTTTTAAACAGCTAAATTATGATATAATTCACAAATCACATAATTCATTCATTTAAAGTATTCTAAATATCAGTGTTTTTTAAATATACTCAAAGAGTTGTGTAACCAACGTGGCAATCAATTACGGAATATTTACCTCACCCCACAAAAAAATATTGAACCATGCAGCTTTAACTTCTCATTTCCTGTCATCCCCCACCTCCCAATCAGCACCAACCCTAGGCAAACACTGATCTACTTTTTTTTCTCTATACATTTCCCTGTCCTGGATATTTCATATAAATGGAATCATATCATATGTGATCTTTTGTGTCTCCCTTTTTTCCTTAAGCATAATGGTTTCAAGCTTCATCCATATTGTAACATGTGTCATTACTTCACTCTTTTTTACTGCTGAATAATATGCCATTGTGTGGATATATGACATTTTGTTTATCCATTCATCAGTTAATTGGTATTTGAATTTTTTCAATTTTTGACCATTATGTATAATGCTGCTATGAACATTTGTGGACAAATTTTGTGTGGACATATATTTTTATTTATTTTACATATATTTGTAGTGGTGTAATTGCTAGATCATATGTTAACTTTATGTTTAAACATTTGAGGAGCTGCCAGACTATTTTCCAAAGGGACTACACCATTTTACATTCCCCCCAGTACTGTGTGAGGGTTCTAATTTCTCTACATTCTTGCTAACACTTGTTATTACATGCCCTTTTAAATTATATCCATCTTAGTGAGTGTATCGTGACATCTCATTGTGCTTTGATTTGCATTTCCCTTATAATTAATGATATTGAGCATATTTTCATGTGCTTATTAGCCATTTGTATATTTTCTTTGGAGAAACTTTTTTCAGATCCTTTGCTCATTTTTAACTGTTATTTGTCTTTTATTATTGAGTTGTAATCATTGTTTATATATTCTAGACACAAGCCAGACATGTAATTTGCATATTTTTCTTCCATTCTGTGGGTTAACTTTCAACATTCTTGATGGTGTTCTCTGCTGCACAAAAGATTTTAATTTTGTAATGGCCAGTTTATCTATTTTTTCTTTGGTTTCTTATGTCACATCTGAAAAAACAGCCACCTAATCCAAGGGCACAAACATTTACACCTGTGTTTTCTTTTAGACGTTTTATAGTGTTAGCCCCTAATTTATTTAGATCTTTCATCCATTTTGAGTTAATTTTTGTGTATGATCTAAGATAGAGGTACACCTTCTTTCTTTTGCATATGGATATTCAGTTGACCTAGCATAATTTGTTGAAAGACTATTCTTTCCCTATCAAATTGTTTTGGCACCCTTGGTGAAAATCAGTTAACTCAAGGTGTATGGCTTGTTTTCTGAACTCTCAATTCTATTCTATTGATCTAAATGTCTAGCCTTATGCAAATACCACACTGTCTAGATTACTGTTGCTTTGTAGTAAGTTTTGAAATTACAAAATATGAATCTTACATCTTTGTTCTTCTGTTTCAAAATTGTTTTAGACTCTGGGTCCCTTGAATTTCCATATGAATTTTAGGATAAACAGGTCAGTTTCTGCAAATAAGTCATCTAGGAATACCACATTAATGTGGTATTCGGTGTTCAATCTTCTTTATGCAGCAGAATATCACAGCTGAACAAAAAATGATCAAAAGTTGGCCCTTTCTTATACAAAGAAGCAGAAGAAGGAAATGAACTGAATGTTATAAAGCTTCCCCTTGTCCTTGCCCCTGCACTTTTTTCCAGGCATAAAGTGATGGGACAAAGTAGGTAGCATTCATACTTGGAAATCGACAGCTCAGGGCCAAATGGACCCTATGCAAAAGGGGAAAGTCAGAAGTGGACCTTCATTGTGTCAACTTAAAAATCACACAATTTGGCTGGGTGCGGTGGCTCATGCCTGTAATCCTAGCACTTTGGGAGGCCAAAGCTGGCGGATCATGAGGTCAGGAGATTGAAATCATCCTGGCTAACGTGGTGAAACCCTGTCTCTACTAAAAATACAAAAAATTAGCTGGGTGTGGTGGCACATGCCTGTAGTCCCAGCTACTCGGGAGGCTGAGGCAGGAGAATCACTTGAACCCAGGAGGCGGAGGTTGCAGTGAGCCGAGATTGCACCACTGCACTCCAGCCTGGAAGACAGAGTGAGACTGCATCTCAAAAAAAAAAAAAAAAATCACACAATTTATCCATTTAGAATGGAGAACTTTATTTCTTAAGTAGGGGATGACAACCTGCAGGTGAGAAGTGCAGCCTCTGGCTGCAAACAAAAAGCAAGCGCTTTGAGGGAGGGAAGGATGAGGCAGGGCTTTATGCTGAACCATATGCATGCTTGGTTGGCCAAGCATAAATATTCAACAGGCGTATTAGTCTGTTTTCACACTGCAATAAAGAAATACCTGAGACTGGGTAATTTATAAAGGAAAGAGGTTTAATTGACTCACAATTCCACATGGCTGGGGAGGCCTCAGGAAACTTACCATCATGACAGAATGTGAAGGGGAAGCAGGCACCTTATTCACAAGGTGGCAAGAGAGAAGTGAGAAAGCAGGAAAAACTGCCATTTATAAAACTGTCAGATCTCATAAGAACTCACTCACTATCACGAGAACAGCATGGGGGAAACCATCTCCATGAGCCAATCGCTTCCCTCACTCAACATACGGGGATTATAGGTCCCTCCCTCGACATGTGGGGAATACAATTCAGGATGAGATTTGGGTGGGAACACAGAGCCAAACCATATCATTCCACTCCTGGCCCCTCTGAAATCTCATGTCCTCACATTTCAAAACACAATCATGCCTTCCCAATAGTCCCCCAAAGTCTTAATTCATTCCAGCATTAACTCAAAAGTCCAAGTCCAAAGTCTCATCTGAGACAAGACAAAATCAAAAGAAAATGCATTACTTCCAAGATACCATGGGGATATAGGTGTTGGATAAATGCTTCCATTCCCAATGGGAGAAATTGGCCAAAACAAAGGGACTACAGGCCCCATGCAAGACCCAAACACAGTGGAGTAGTCATTAAATCTTAAAGCTCTGAAATAATCTCCTTTAACTCCAAGTCTCACATCCAGGGCATGCTGATGAAAGGGGTAGTCTCCCATGGCTGGCCCTGAGTGCCTGCAGCTTTTCCAGGCACACGGTACAAGCTGTTGGTGGATCTACCATTCTGGAATCTGGAGGATGGTGGCCCTCTTCTCACAGCTCCACTAGGCAGTACCCCAGCGGGGACTCTGTATGGGGGCTCCAACCCCACATTTCCCTTCTGCACTGCCCTAGCAGAAGTTCTCCATGAGGGCTGTGCTCCTGAATTAGACTTTTGCCTGGATATCCAGGTATTTCCATACATCCTCTGAAATTTAGGTGGAGGTTCCCAAACCTCAATTCTTGACTTCTGTACACCCACAGGTCCAACATCACGTGGAAGCTGCCAAGGCTTGGGGCTTGTACCCTCTGAAGCAATGGCTCAAGCTATAACTTGGCCCATTTTACCCGTGGCTGGAGCTGGAGTGGCTGGGAGCTATGACTATTCATGAAGCGGGGATACGTGCATGTGTGATATGCAAACACATATGTTACATGCATCTCATGTTCACTTTGGGGCAGAGACCTAACATTTAAATACATTATATTTAGGCCCTATACATCAAAGGTGAAGCAAGGATATGAAGGCATTCAGTGTGCAGCCTTAAACTGGCCAGAATCAGATCATGTTCAGTGGTCTCTTATCAGGAGAGAGTTATTGAAATCCATCTCTTGTCCAATAAAAGCTGTAGTTATGGCTTGTGGAACAGGTGAGTGGAGGTCAGTAAGTCAGCAAGTGAGTGAGCTGCGATTGTTTCAATATTGCCTATCTCTAGGGCAGTGCTTGTTTAGCTGCTAGAGAGAAAGAAAAGTTTTGTGGCAATTAGAACATACTTTATTCTTTAAGTGTAGCAGAGCGGGACTTAACCCTTGACTGGCATGGCCTTAGGCTTTGTTTATAATTTGGTATCTTATTACCACAAAGAGTGCATTCAATTAGCCTTGCGATCTCTATTTGAACAGTAACGGTAGTCAGTCGTGATCTAAATCACAAAAGGGAAGGAGTATAATGTGGTAGTGTGGTGCAAAGTTTTGCATAGGTCAGGGATGGGCTAGCCAGTGAAGGGGTGGGTTGCCCCTCCACACCTGTGGGCGTTTCTCATTAGGTGGAACGAGAGACTTGGAAAAGAAAGAGACACAGAGACAAAGTATACAGAAAGAAAAAAGCGGGTCCAGGGAACCGGCGTTCAGCACACGGAGGATCCCGCCGGCCTCTGAGTTCCCTTAGTATTTATTCATCATTATTGGGTGCTTCTCAGAGAGGGGGATGTGGCAGGGTCATAGGATAATAGTGGAGAGAAGGTCAGCAGGTAAACACGTGAACAAAGGTCTCTGCATCATAAACAAGGTAAAGAATTAAGTGCTGTGCTTTAGATATGTATACACACAAACATCTCAATGCCTTAAAGAGCAGTATTGCTGCCTGCATGTCCCACCTCCAGCCCTAAGGTGGTTTTCCCCTATCTCAGTAGATGGAATATACAATCGAGTTTTACACCGAGACATTCCATTGCCCAGGGACGGGCAGGAGATAGATGCCTTCCTCTTGTCTCAACTGCAAAGAGGCGTTCCTTCCTCTTTTACTAATCCTCCTTAGCACAGACCCTTTACGGGTGTCGGGCTGGGGGACGGTCAGGTCTTTCCCTTCCCATGAGGCCATATTTCAGACTATCACATGGGGAGAAACCTTGGACAATACCTGGCTTTCCTAGGCAGAGGTCCCTGCGGCCTTCCGCAGTGTTTTGTGTCCCTGGATACTTGAGATTAGGGAGTGGTGATGACTCTTAACGAGCATGCTGCCTTCAAGCATTTGTTTAACAAAGCACATCTTGCACAGCCCTTAATCCATTTAACCCTGAGCTGACACAGCACATGTTTCAGGGAGCACAGGTTTGGGGGTAAGGTTACAGATTAACAGCATCACAAGGCAGAAGAATTTTTCTTAGTACAGAATAAAATGGAGTCTCCTATGTCTACTTCTTTCTACACAGACACAGTAACAATCTGATCTCTCTTTTCCCCACAAGGGATGGGCTAGCCAGCTGTGAAGCTGGAGCAGATTAATGGTTGGTCCCCAGATGCCCACCAGCAACAGTTAGGTATGTAGACTCAGGGATATACAAGTATAGAAGTTTCCCAGGAATATACTTAAGTATAGCCTCTTTCTAAGCCCCTATAGCCTGCATTGCTGTAAACAGGTACTATGCCTGGTCTAATTCAACTCTTTTAAAGTTAATCGAGAGGACAAGCAGTTGGGCTCCTTAAACAGAACAAACAGGAGGCCCCAGTCACCTAACATAATGCTCAAAGAGAGCAGCCAGAAGTTGTTGTAGCTTCTCAGCATTTCATCAATAATCACTGATTTGTAAGACTGGAGATAGAAGAAAAACAAAAAGCAACACCAGTGGAACTGGGCATTGCAAGTCCCATCTGAACTGTAACAAAAAGGATTCATTACTAGACTCCCAACATAAGCTTAAGAAGGCCATCTGTGGCTGCCAGTGACTATGTCAGTGCTGAAATGGAGTCACCACCCAGAACAGCATTTCCAAGAATCCCTGGGGATAGGGGCACCCACTGTGGGGACAGTGTACTGAGCGTGGGCCTGGATGGGCATAGGTGGGTGGAAGCAAGCTAACCAGCAACTCATCCTACTCCATAGAGAATATAATGATAGGAACATGAATAAAGTTCCAGCTGCTATGGGAGACCTGGAGAGGAGGAGGTTTGTATTCCACGTGCTGAGGAACCTCTCAACAAGAGGTGAGACACTGCAACTTGGGCCCCTGTAGCCTGAATGGTAAGAATAGAGTTTCTGACAAATGCAGCCGAAGATCTCCATGAAATCCCAGGGAGAGACCTGTGCCCAACACCCAGCACGGCACATCTGCAAGCAGGACACATTACAAAAATCCTGCTTTCTTTTCCCCAGGGGGAAGATTTTGATGTCTACAATGCAAATGTTCCTTTGACGGCTAACCATGCATCTCACAACTCTCTGGGACAGAGTTCCTACAATCAGTTTCCAATTAAAATTGATAATTGATAAAACATTTAAAACATGCTACCTATAGAGAGGAAATGTAGCTCCAGTTCAATGAAGATTTTCACAAATGGTGAGTATTGACTAATTTAAGGAACAGACAGTGCCAAAAAGATTCTGACACTGACTTACATATTTAGACTCTGGCCCTGCAGAGCTACATCTCACCTTTGCATCTACGAGGTTGCTTATGGCAATTGCCATGACTTGGAGGCTTTTTGTCTCACCCTTAGAGCATGCTGGACTTGACCCAAGGCCAACTGGAGGTGACAGAGATTTATATCAACCCTGGGGGAAGTCCTTTAAGAAGTATGGTTGGGTATTTGGTGGCTAAATACCCTCAAGACTTCTCACCCTACCCTTGGGATGAATGTCAGGTGTGTGTTCGACACAGTCGCCCATAGGATCCCCCGGGGAATTAGCTCAAATTGCCCACACTGGTAACCTGCTAGATTATTCTTGCCACTTAATTGGCTGCATTCCTTCTACATCTCACAACACCCCTACCAGTGCTACCTGGGACTCTCTCCTATGTAGGCACTTTCTACTCATAAGTGTGCCTCAGGGTATATTTTTAGGGAACCCACATTTGAACACCTTGTATGCTAATTTACCCTCACACTTGAATGTCTGGCTAGAAGTAGAATTGTAGGCTCAAAGTTATTTTGCACCAACAGCCAAAAGACGATTCTTTCTTTCCTAGGCATTTCTGGTTACCTCATTAGCTCCCTCTCTCTTTTTCTCAATTGAAGAAGTATATCTCTTGCGAGAATTCCCTCCCCACTCTGCAAGCCACTCTCATTTTAAATTTATTTGATTATAACAGCTACCCACTCCCTCCCCCAAACTTCAAGGGAGACAAATCAAGACCTCTAAGTGGGCTTTTAAAGTCACCTCCCTCTAGAAATTTAGGGCTGCAGGGCTTCTCCACGTGCCCACTCAGCCGTCCTTCTACCTTCTGTAAACAGGGCCTCTCTTGAATCCAACACCCCCAGACTCTGCAATGTTAGTAAACACCCTCTCAAAGGGGAGTAGCTAGAGTTCATCTGTTGTGGTCTCGGGTAGCACAGAGACAGGTGAGAAGTTAAGAAACCATGTGAACAAAAGGTACATCCAACCAAAAGCAGTGAGAAAACAGCTTCCATTTGTAATAGTTGCATTATGGGAAGGATTTATTGATCCACACCGTTTTCCTGGATTTTCTATGCTGCCTGTGGTACAGAGATGGGTCGATGGCATGGTGTTTTAACAAAGGCCAATTCCACCCTGGTATGGCTTGCGTCTGTGTCCACAGCAGCTCTGTCAGATTTGCATCATTTCTGTGATTCCCAAGCTGTCTGCTGAGCAGAATGCTCAGCATGGATTTAGAGGCCAGACTGGGTCTTAAGTATTTGTTTGCCTTCCTCCTGGTGCTCCGTGTAGATGCGCTGGGACTGACTTCAGAGTGTCCCTGAGCCGTGACTGCTTGACTCCACAGATCCACAGATGGCTTCAGGAAGACAGGACAACAGAGATACACACACACACACACACACACACACATACACACACACACACGGGATCATAAAAGTCAGCTTTGTGACAACTTGTGATTTTAAATGTCAGCTGTATCATTTCTTTGAGTCCCACATATGCATAAATGTATTTCTAGAATATCTTTGTTGGCCCATGAACATGTCTATCAATTCCTGTTTCATTTGCTAATATTACAGACTAAGTTTTGAGTCCAGAATGACAAGCTCCCCCTCTTACATAATCCTTCACATTTTTTCCAGTATAATTGCATTCCAGTTACACATACACTCAAAATTGTGCTATAAATTATGATTGGGATTGCACTGGATATACTGATTTATTTAGAGGAGAATTGATGCCATTGCAAAAATTGATCTTCCTTTTCAAAAAATGTAGTATTTTAAAATGTTATGTGAATATTCAAACTGGAAGCTCATAAAAAGTTGCATGTGTGTTTTCCTTGTATTTGTCCTCATCTTTCTAGGTGTTTCATAACATTTGCAACCAATGTAAATAGGACATTTTATTTCTATGATATTCCCTATTTAAGGAAGACTATGCAGATTTTTAATTTATGTATTCATTTATTTTTATTTTAGAGATGGGGTCTCCGTATGTTACCCAGACTGGTCTTGAACTCCTGGGCTCCAGCGATCCACCCCCATCAGCCTTCCAGAGGCTATAATCCAGCTGGGATTATAGGTGTGAGCCACTGTGCCTGGCCTAGTATGAAAAGCTTTTATGCATTTAACTTCTATCAATCCACCTCTCCTGGCCTACTTCCTAGGTGATTGCCATGGTTTTCTAGGATGTCAGTTCCTTAAGAGAAAGACAGTTTTCCACTTTCTTTGTTAATAAAATACTGAATACCAATAAGTTCTCTTCCCACTGCAAATTGTTTAGAACACTGAACACGGCCTCAGGGTCTTTACATGGTTCTGTGGGGGCTAGAAGAAAACCTGAAGGACTGGGCCTTCCTTCCCTGCCACTCAAGAAAGGGAGTGTGTGACCTGGGTCGCTTTACAGGAACCTCAATTTCCTCAGTTCTTACATAAGATTGAGCGGGCAGCCAGTGTGCAGGCAAGCCACGTCTCCCCATAACAGTCATTTTAGTTCCTCATGAGAACCCCACTATAAAAATCACAAAGCCCTGTACTCACCGTTATCCCTCCGACAGCCTGGAAAATCCATGTCCTGCATCTAGACAATACCCACCTGGGTCACACTTTAATGGTAACAATATAGTTATTCTAGATCAGACACTTGGAAGGGAATATGGCTTGAGACATATGCATATGTCTCAACAAACTGGTCCAGTTTTAGCATAAGATTTTCCAAGGCATTAAAAGCCCACCTGCATCCCAGGTCCAAAGAATAAAAGTGTGGAGTTCCACTGCTCTGAGCTTTGGGAGGGGGTTACACAGTTGTGCGAGACACAGCAGTGTTTAACTACAGTGTTAAATTTCTGCAACTAAACACTCCATTTACATGAACTGTGTATTATAGAGGGAGCAACTGCAGAGTCATGACCAAAACTGGATGCAGAGATTGACAAGCAAGTGGGAAATTCAACCTAAGACTAATTCCCTGATTGGAACATGGCAGACAAAGTTGCTGATCACTACCCAGGGAACCTGGCAAGATGCAGTGGGTGCTGTTAATCTACACAAAGGATAAATTTTAATGAAGGGATTTTGCACAAGCCAGGGACAAGCTCTGAGGCCAGGATAGCTGAATGTTCCATCCAGGAAGGAGACATGTAGATGGCACCCAGCCACAGGATATACCTACTTCCTCTCCCAGCAACGTCCACTTACCCTATGCTGCCCTGAACCAGAAGGAAGCCAGGTGATGGTTGCCAGTATTTGAATCTTGCAGACTGTTGGCATTAGGTTCTGAGAGCAGTCGTGAGTAATCACAGTAACCGTGACTTCACTTGGTTCTGAACCAATCAGGCCCTGGGACTCAGGGAAAAAGAGAGAGTGTGCTAAGGAAAGAAGTCATGTTTCCTCTCATTGTTTACTCTCTGGTCCTGGTCTTTCTTCAAAAGAAACCCGAGCGGTATGACAGGTAAAATATTCTGATATACCAAGATCACAGAGCATCCTTTTGTGCCATAACCTAACTAATCTACCTGATAAACCTCAACCCTGTTTGGTAATCGGGGGGAAGGTCTGGGAGAGTCATTTGTTCAAACTGATACAGAGAAACTACAGAGCAGTGGGTAAAAACACAGGCTTCAGATACAGGCTTTTTCAGTTCCAATCTCACCTTTCTATCACTTGGGCAAGTCCTTTAATCTCTCTTGAGAGGTCAAAATAGAGAACATAGTTGGCATCCACCCCTAGCCTTGGCATTATGCCAGATTCAAGTATAATACCACTCAGCACTTTTTGGGGTGATACTGGGTCAGTTATCAGAGGTGAGTACAATCTTTAAATAACTGAGATTATGTTCCCAGGATGGAAACGCAGAAGGATGGGCCTTAGAAACAGAAACTAGGTAGCACCTGAGAATGTCCAGTTTATTTCTTACACAAGGGTTTGGAGTAAGATGCATACCTGCTTCACCAATGATTTTCAAAGAAGGCAAATCCTATTTGAAGCTAAAGTCACATAAAGAGATTTGGAATGAGGAAACAAATTATAGCAGCCTGTAGGTTGTAGAATGAAGAAATACAAAAGTAAAATAATAAATTTTGTTATGGATGGATTTACCAAAGAGACCTACTCTCTCAACTTGCTGCACAAAATGCAGTAGAAGGAAGCCTCTATCCCAAGTACAGGGAAAACTCAGAGGTGAAAAGAAGGCAGCTCTGCAAAACAGCAACATAGAATTGAGTTAAAATTAGTGTGAATATAAGAATTACGTCAACACCTGAGCTATAAGCTAGCACTTTGAGTACAAACTAACAGGTCTGTGTGAGTCAGGTGATGATCAGATTGATACAACAGTGTGTCCTTAATGTCCCGGGTCCCATCAGGCTCCTACACAGCCCCATGTGTGAGACAGATTGAATAAATGATATGGTTGGCATTTCAAATCAGATGATGGCCCAAACCATGTCTGTGTGGGTGTGTGGCAGTGAGGAAGAGGTCCCCAGATCCACTTGATTACATGGAATTCATCGTCTTTTTCAGGCTTCCTTGGTTGTGCTGTTTAACTGAGGTTGTGTGGAGTAAAACACACACATGTTTTTATCATGGATAAAAAACTCCCTAAAGCCAGTCCCAGTGAGCAGGCACTGAACATCAAGAAGTCAGACAAGGTCTTGTTAGGGGGGAGGAGCCAAGATGGCCTAATAGGAACAGCTCCGGTCTACAGCTCCCAGCGTCAGCGACGCAGAAGATGGGTGATTTCTGCATTTCCATCTGAGGTACTGTGTTCATCTCACTAGGGAGTGCCAGACAGTGGGCGCAGGTCAGTGGGTGAGCGCACCGTGCGCCAGCCAAAGCAGGGGCGAGGCATTGCCTCACTCGGGAAGCGCAAGGGGTCAGGGAGTTCCCTTTCCAGGGGTGACAGACAGCACCTGGAAAATCGGGCCACTCCCACTCGAATACTGTGCTTTTCCGACGGGCTTAGGAAATGGTGCACCAGGAGATTATAGCCGGCACCTGGCTCAGAGGGTCCTTTGCCCACGGAGTCTCGCTGATTGCTAGCACAGCAGTCTGAGATCAATCAGCAAGGCGGCAGCGAGGCTGGGGGAGGGGTGCCCGCCATTGCCCAGGCTCGCTTAGGTAAACAAAGCAGCCGGGAAGCTTGAACTGGGTGGAGCCCACCACAGCTCAAGGAGGCCTGCCTGCCTCTGTAGGCTCCACCTCTGGGGGCAGGGCACAGACAAACAAAAAGACAGCAGTAACCTCTGCAGACTTAAATGTCCCTGTCTGACAGCTTTGAGGAGAGCAGTGGTTCTCCCAGCACGCAGCTGGAGATCTGAGAACGGGCAGACTGCCTCCTCAAGTGGGTCCCTGACCCCTGACCCCCGAGCAGCCTAACTGGGAGGCACCCCCAGCAGGGGCAGACTGACACCTCACACGGCCGGCCGGGTACTCCAACAGACCTGCAGCTGAGGGTCCTGTCTGTTAGAAGGAAAACTAACAAACAGAAAGGACATCCACACCAAAAACCCATCTGTACATCACCATCATCAAAGACCAAAAGTAGATAAAACCACAGATGGGGAAAAAACAGAGCAGAAAGACTGGAAACTCTAAAAAGCAGAGTACCTCTCCTCCTCCAAAGGAACGCAGTTCCTCACCAGCAACGGAACAAAGCTGGACGGAGAATGACTTTGATGAGCTGAGAGAAGAAGGCTTCAGACGATCAAATTACTCCGAGCTACGGGAGGATATTCAAACCAAAGGCAAAGAAGTTGAAAACTTTGAAAAAAATTTAGAAGAATGTATAACTAGAATAACCAATACAGAGAAGTGCTTAAAGGAGCTGATGGAGCTGAAAACCAAGGCTCGAGAACTACGTGAAGAATGCAGAAGCCTCAGGAGCTGATGCAATCAAATGGAAGAAAGGGTACCAGCAATGGAAGATGAAATGAATGAAATGAAGCGAGAAGGGAAGTTTAGAGAAAAAAGAAATGAGCAAAGCCTCCAAGAAATGTGGGACTATGTGAAAAGACCAAATCTACGTCTGATTGGTGTACCTGAAAGTGACGGGGAGAATGGAACCAAGTTGGAAAACACTCTGCAGGATATTATCCAGGAGAACTTCCCCAATCTAGCAAGGCAGGCCAATATTCAGATTCAGGAAATACAGAGAACGCCACAAAGATACTCCTCGAGAAGAGCAACTCCAAGACACATAATTGTCAGATTCACCAAAGTTGAAATGAAGGAAAAAATGTTAAGGGCAGCCAGAGAGAAAGGTCGGGTTACCCTCAAAGGGAAGCCCATCAGACTAACAGCGGATCTCTCGGCAGAAACCCTACAAGCCAGAAGACAGTGGGGGCCAATATTCAACATTCTTAAAGAAAAGAATTTTCAACCCAGAATTTCATATCCAGCCAAACTAAGCTTCATAAGTGAAGGAGAAATAAAATACTTTACAGACAAGCAAATGCTGAGAGATTTTGTCACCACCAGGCCTGCCCTAAAAGAGCTCCTCTCCTGAAGGAAGCGCTAAACATGGAAAGGCACAACCGGTACCAGCCACTGCAAAATCATGCCAAAATGTAAAGACCATTGAGACTAGGAAGAGACTGCATCAACTAACGAGCAAAATAACCAGCTAACATCATAATGACAGGATCAAATTCACACATAACAATATTAACTTTAAATGTAAATGGACTAAATGCTCCAATTAAAAGACACAGACTGGCAAATTGGATAAAGACTCAAGACCCATCAGTGTGCTGTATTCAGGAAACCCATCTCACGTGCAGAGACACACATAGGCTCAAAATAAAAGGATGGAGGAAGATCTACCAAGCAAATGGAAAACAAAAAAAGGCAGGGGTTGCAATCCTAGTCTCTGCTAAAACAGACTTTAAACCAACAAAGATCAAAAGAGACAAAGAAGGCCATTACATAATGGTAAAGGGATCAATTCAACAAGAAGAGCTAACTATCCTAAATATATATGCACCCAATACAGGAGCACCCAGATTCATAAAGCAAGTCCTGAGTGACCTACAAAGAGACTTAGACTCCCACACATTAATAATGGGAGACTTTAACACCCCACTGTCAACATTAGACAGATCAACGAGACAGAAAGTCAACAAGGATACCCAGGAATTGAACTCAGCTCTGCACCAAGCAGACCTAATAGACATCTACAGAACTCTCCACCCCAAATCAACAGAATATACATTTTTTTCAGCACCACACCACACCTATTCCGAAATTGACCACATACTTGGAAGTAAAGCTCTCCTCAGTAAATGTAAAAGAACAGAAATTATAACAAACTATCTCTCAGATCACAGTGCAATCAAGCTACAACTCAGGATTAAGAATCTCACTCAAAACCACTCAACTACATGGAAACTGAACAACCTGCTCCTGAATGACTACTGGGTACATAATGAAATGAAAGCAGAAATAAAGATGTTCTTTGAAACCAACGAGAACCAAGACACAATATACCAGAATCTCTGGGATGCATTCAAAGCAGTGTGTAGAGGGAAATTTATAGCACTAAATGCCCACAAGAGAAAGCAGGAAAGATCCAAAATTGACACCCTAACATCACAACTAAAAGAACTAGAAAAGCAAGAGCAAACACATTCAAAAGCTAGCAGAAGGCAAGAAATAACTAAAATCGGAGCAGAACTGAAGGAAATAGAGACACAAAAAACCCTTCAAAAAATAAATGAATCCAGGAGCTGGTTTTTTGAAAGGATCAACAAAATTGATAGACCGCTAGCAAGATTAATAAAGAAAAAAAGAGAGAAGAATCAAATAGATGCAATAAAAAATGATAAAGGGGATATCACCACCGATCCCACAGAAATACAAACTACCATCAGAGAATACTACAAACACCTCTACACAAATAAACTAGAAAATCTAGAAGAAATGGATAAATTCCTCAACACATACACCCTCCCAAGACTAAACCAGGAAGAAGTTGAATCTCTGAATAGACCAATAACAGGAGCTGAAATTGTGGCAATAATCAATAGCATACCAACCAAAAAAAGTCCAGGACCAGATGGATTCACAGCCGAATTCTACCAGAGGTACAAGGAGGAACTGGTACCATTCCTTCTGAAACTATTCCAATCAATAGAAAAAGAGGGAATCCTCCCTAACTCATTTTATGAGGCCAGCATCATCCTGATACCAAAGTCGGGCAGAGACACAACCAAAAAAGAGAATTTTAGACCAATATCCTTGATGAACATTGATGCAAAAATCCTCAATAAAATACTGGCAAACAGAGTCCAGCAGCACATCAAAAAGCTTATCCACCATGATCAAGTGGGCTTCATCCCTGGGATGCAAGGCTGGTTCAATATATGCAAATCAATAAATGTAATCCAGCATATAAACAGAACCAAAGACGAAAACCACATGATTATCTCAATAGATGCAGAAAAGGCCTTTGACAAAATTCGAGAACCCTTCATGCTAAAAACTCTCAATAAATTAGGTATTGATGGGATGTATCTCAAAATAATAAGAGCTATCTATGACAAACCCACAGGCAATATCATACTGAATGGGCAAAAACTGGAAGCATTCCCTTTGAAAACTGGCACAAGACAGGGATGCCCTCTCTCACCACTTCTATTCAACATAGTGTTGGAAGTTCTGGCCAGGGCAATTAGGCAGGAGAAGGAAATAAAGGGTATTCAATTAGGAAAAGAGGAAGTCAAATTGTCCCTGTTTGCAGACGACATGATTGTATATCTAGAAAACCCCATTGTCTCAGCCCAAAATCTCCTTAAGCTGATAAGCAACTTCAGCAAAGTCTCAGGATACAAAATCAATGTACAAAAATCACAAGCATTCTTATACACCAATAACAGACAAACAGAGAGCCAAATCATGAGTGAACTCCCATTCACAATTGCTTCAAAGAGAATAAAATACCTAGGAATCCAACTTACAAGGGATGTGAAGGACCTCTTCAAGGAGAACTACAAACCACTGCTCAAGGAAATAAAAGAGGATACAAACAAATGGAAGAACATTCCATGCTCATGGGTAGGAAGAATCAATATTGTGAAAATGGCCATACTGCCTAAGGTAATTTACAGATTCAATGCCATCCCCATCAAGCTACAAATGACTTTCTTCACAGAATTGGAAAAAACTACTTTAAAGTTCATATGGAACCAAAAAAGAGCCTGCATCGCCAAGTCAATCCTAAGCCAAAGAACAAAGCTGGAGGCATCACACTACCTGACTTCAAACTATACTACAAGGCTACAGTAACCAAAAGAGCATGGTACTGGTACCAAAACAGAGATATAGATCAATAGAACAGAACAGAGCCCTCAGAAATAACGCCACATATCTACAAGTATCTGATCTTTGACAAACCTGAGAAAAACAAGCAATGGGGAAAGGATTCCCTATTTAATAAATGGTGCTGGGAAAACTGGCTAGCCATATGTAGAAAGCTGAAACTGGATCCTTTCCTTACACCTTATACAAAAATCAATTCAAGATGGATTAAAGACTTAAATGTTAGACGTAAAACCATAAAAACCCTAGAAGAAAACCTAGGCATTACCATTCAGGACATAGGCATGGGCAAGGACTTCATGTCTAAAACACCAAAAGCAATGGCAACAAAAGCCAAAATTGACAAATGGGATCTAATTAAACTAAAGAGCTTCTGCACAGCAAAAGAAACTACCATCAGAGTGAACAGGCAACCTACAAAATGGGAGAAAATTTTTGCAACCTACTCATCTGACAAAGGGCTAATATCCAGAATCTACAATGAACTCCAACAAATTTACAAGAAAAAAACAAACAACCCCATCAAAAAGTGGGCGAAGGACATGAACAGACACTTCTCAAAAGAAGACATTTATGCAGCCAAAAAACACATGAAAAAATGCTCACCATCACTGGCCATCAGAGAAATGCAAATCAAAACCACAATGAGATACCATCTCACACCAGTTAGAATGGCAATCATTAAAAAGTCAGGAAACAACAGGTGCTGGAGAGGATGTGGAGAAATAGGAACACTTCTGCGCTGTTGGTGGGACTGTAAACTAGTTCAACCCTTGTGGAAGTCAGTGTGGCGATTCCTCAGGGATCTAGAACTAGAAATTCCATTTGACCCAGCCATCCCATTACTGGGTATATACCCAAAAGACTATAAATCATGCTGCTGTAAAGACACATGCACACGTATGTTTATTGCAGCATTATTCACAATAGCAAAGACTTGGAACCAACCCAAATGTCCAACAATGATAGACTGGATTAAGAAAATGTGGCACACATACACCATGGAATACTATGCAGCCATAAAAAATGATGAGTTCATGTCCTTTGTAGGGACATGGATGAAATTGGAAATCATCATTCTCAGTAAACTATCGCAAGAACAAAAAACCAAACACTGCATATTCTCACTCATAGGTGGGAATTGAACAATGAGAACACATGGACACAGGAAGGGGAACATCACACTTTGGGGACTGTTGTGAGGTGGGGGGAGGGGGGAGGGATAGCACTGGGAGATATACCTAATGCTAGATGACAAGTTAGTGGGTGCAGCGCACCAGCATGGCACATGTATACATATGTAACTAACCTGCACATTGCGCACATGTACCATAAAACCTAAAGTATAATAATAATAATAAAAAAAAAGTCAGACAAATCCCTCAAATGCAAGAAGCCCACCAAAAATGTGCAGGTCTTTTTAATCAACAGACAACTGGGGAGGCACAGAAGTGACATCGACTTGTCAAGGTGGCAATGGATGCTGTCATAAAGCAACTCCAGGGTGAACATGGCCTTGGACAAAAAGTCATGTGGCTTATGTGCTGAGGCTTGCCCAGAATTTTGAGAAATTAAATATAATTAGAACAATAAACTCCTCCCATGTTCGAGCCATTAAAACAGAGTCTGTCATTTCACTCCTTTGGGTTGGATGTGTGTTTGCTGACAGGGCTTACTTGGGTTACACTGGAAGGGGCTTTTGTTCATCCTAACGCACAGTGCAGGGGTGCTCAGACACGGAGCAGAGGGTGAGATCATGCTGCACACCAGATCTCCCCCACCATCAATCTGAAAAACACTGCAAAGTCGAAGTGATGTAGTACTTGGCATTCAAAGACCAAAGACTCTAATCCCTAGCCATTTTGAAGAGACCACCCTGGTGTTTCTCTCTAAAACCTAATGCCTGTCCTAATGAAAAGACATCATTTAAGAGCAGACCAACAGCTGGGCTGGGGGTTTGGGACAGGTTTCATCATTGCAGATGTCATGTCCACAGAGCCTTCCAGGGGCAACTGCTCTGTTCAGTGTCCCCAGGAAAGTGGAATGCCCTGGTGGCTTTTTTGTGTCATGTCAAACAAACCTTCAGGCCACAGCCAATCAAAGATAATTAATTTTCTTGAAGTGAAGCCACCCAATAGTCCAACAAGACATATGAGATGGCTCCCATTGAAAAAGCTCTGTCCCTAAGAAATATCCTGAGCAAGTCAGATACGCCAAGAAATCTGAAATGGGAACTATGTGCGCAATTGGTGACTGAGAAGTGAGAGCTAAAGCTGAAGAGGGGACAGGGAGAGCAAAGAGGTCAGAGCCATGGTGGATATGAGCAAGCTTAAGTTAGGAATAAGATGAAATTAACATAAAAGGAACCATTAAAACCATAACAAATTCCAAGCATTTCTCTTGTCCTTTAACGTGAGCTGCAAAATAAGCCTGCAAGCAGTCATTCTGTCCCCTCCACCTCTCCTTCCCAATTCCCTGTGCTCTCACAACCCGTCCAGCATTTCCCAAGTCCCCTTCCTGTGTGCCCTCCCCCACCTACATCTAAGGGGCTGTTATTCTCTCTCCCCTTAGCCAGGTCTCTTCTAGATCTGTATTAGATAGAAAATTTAACTCCTCTATGTCCATTTAACTCTCCTCCCTGTCCCTGTCAACTTTGCTTTCCCTGCTCTGATTCAGCATTGCCAAAATAGAGCCACAAGCCTCTCCTCAGAGGATGCAACTGACTGTAGGTTGGAGGGGGAGGGTTTAGAGGACATCCAGGTAGAGGGGCCTCTTGGGAGCACTCTTGGTGGGAAAGCTGCCTGGATACTCCTCTGTTGGTTACTATTTTGCTGCAGTTCAGGATCAAACAGTGGCTGTACCAGCTGGTAGAGAATGTCTTTTTGGTTGAATACCAGGGGATATGCAGCTGATCTGGCTGATAGGGGATGTAGCTGGGTGAGCTTTCCCCACTTGGTAGGGAGCATATCTGATGAGAGCAGGGAAAATCGTGGCTAGGCCTTTGATACCCTGTGAGGCTCAATTATGCCAAGGCAGCACATGGAATTTCAGGCCTTGTAGAACATGGCAGTAGACAAAATTGCTGAGAAGAGTGAATGAACTAAGAAGAGGAGTGAGCCAGCAAAGCATGGTGAAGAAGGCTGAGACTCTGAGGGTGCAATCAGCAGCTGACAGCAGTAAGGCAGTCAGGAAGAAGGAGAGCTGGGTGTAGTCTCTAACCCACAGTGGGAAATAGCCCAATCTTTTAAATTAATTCATTTTTCATTGATAAATAAAAATTGTCATGTACAACATCATGCTTTGAAATGTGTATACATTGTGAAATGGCTAAATTAAGCTAATTACATTACATTACATGCTTATCATTTTTTTGTATATGGTGAGAACACTTAAAATCTACTCTTTCAGCAGTTTTCAAGAATACAATACAGTTAGTTACTACCTGTAGTTAACATGTTTAACAACAGATCTGTTGAACTTGTTTCTCCTTTCTAACTGAAATTTTGTATTCTTTGACCAACATCTCCCCTCACTGTTCCAGGCCCTGGCAGCCATCATTATCTTCTCTGCTTCTATGGGTTCAACTTTTTAGACTCCACATAGAAGGGAGATCATGCAGTATTTGCCTTTTCTGTGCCTGGCTCATTTCACTTAGCAAAATGTCCCCTAGGTCCATTCAGGACATGGCTTGATTTTTTATTGATAATTTTGTACCTGTTTATGGGATACATGTGATATTTTGTTACAAGCATGGACTATGTAACGATCAAGTAAGGGTATTTGGGGTGTCCATCTCTTCAAGTATTTATCATTTCTATCTGTTGGGAACATATCAAGTTCTCTCTCCCAGCTATTTTGGAATCCATAGTACGTTTGATGTTAACTATAGTCGCCTTACTTTGCTATCAAACATTAGAACTTATCCTTTCCATCTACCTGTATGTTTGCACCCATTAACCAACTTCTCTTTATCACTTCCTACCAACACATCCTTACCAGACTCTGGTATCTATTATTCCATTCTCTCCCTCTATGAGATCAACTTTTTTAGCTCTCATACATGAGTGAGAACATGAAATTATTGCCTTTCTGTACCTGGCTCATTTCACTTAACATAATCACCTCCAATTCCATCCATGTTGCTGCAACATGGATTGCGGAATTTTTTATGGCCAAATAGTATTCCATGGGTGTATATACACTACATTTTCTTTTTCCACTCATCCATTGATGGACACCTAGATTGATTCCATATCTTTGCCATTGTAAATAGTGCTGTGATAAACATGTGAGTGCAGGTATCCCTTTGACATACTGATTTATTTTCCTTTGGATAGACAGTAATGGGATTGCCAGATCATATGGTAGATACATTTTTAGTTTTTTTGAGAAATCTTTATGCTGTTTTTCATAGTGTTTGTACTAATTTCCATTCCCAAAAAAGTGTATGAGTTCTCTTTTCTCCACATTCTTGCCAGCATCTGTGACTTTTTTTTTGTCTTTTAATAGTAGCCATTCAAACTGGGGTAAGATGGTATCTCATCATGGTTTTGATTTGCATTTCCCTGATGTTTAGTGATGTTGAGTATTTTTTTCGTATACCTGTTGGCCATTTGTATGTCTTCTTTTGAGAATTGTCCATTTATGGCATTTGCCCACTTTTTAACAGGATTGTTTTATTATTCTTGACTTGTTTCAGTTTCTGGTATATTCTGAATATTAATCCCTTATCAGATGAATAGTTTGCACACATTTTTACCCATTCAGCATGTTATCTCTCCACTCAATGGATTGTTTCTTTTGCTATGCAGAGATTTTTAGTTTAATATAGTCCTTTTTGTCTCTTTTTGCTTTAGTTGTCTGTGCTTTTGAAGCCTTAGCCATAAAATCTTCACTTATGCCAATGTCCTGAAGATTTTTCCCTATGTTTTCTTCTACTAGTTTAATAGTTTTGGGTCTTAAGTCTTTAATCCATCTTGAGTTGATTTTTGTATATGGTTAGAGGTAGGGGTCTAATTTCCTTACTCCACATACGGATATCCAACTTTCTCAGCACCATTTATTAAAGAGGGTGTCATTTCCTCAGTGCATGTTGTTGGTGCCTTTGTTGAAAATCAGTGGGCTGGGGTGGCGGCGGCGGCGGCAGCGGGTTCGGTTGCGCGTGGCGCACGGGGTGGGAGCGGAGCCCAGGCCGGGAGCAGGCACTGCCGCCAACGACCATGGGGAACGTGTTGGCCGCCAGCTCGCCGCCCGCAGGGCCGCCACCGCCGCCTGCGCCGGCCCTCGTGGGGCTGCCGCCACCTCCGCCCTCGCCGCCGGGCTTCACGCTGCCGCCGCTGGGAGGCAGCCTGGGCGCCGGCACCAGTACGAGTCGAGGTTCGGAACGGACCCCCGGGGCTGCAACCGCCAGCGCCTCAGGGGCCGCCGAGGATGGGGCCTGCGGCTGCCTGCCCAACCCGGGCACATTCGAGGAGTGCCACCGGAAGTGCAAGGAGCTGTTTCCCATTCAGATGGAGGGTATCAAGCTCACAGTCAACAAAGGGTTGAGTAACCATTTCCAGGTCAACCACACAGTAGCCCTCAGCACAATCGGGGAGTCCAACTACCACTTCGGGGTCACGTATGTGGGGACAAAGCAGCTGAGTCCCACAGAGGCGTTCCCTGTACTGGTGGGTGACATGGACAACAGTGGCAGTCTCAACGCTCAGGTCATTCACCAGCTGGGCCCCGGTCTCAGGTCCAAGATGGCCATCCAGACCCAGCAATCGAAGTTTGTGAACTGGCAGGTGGACGGCGAGTATCGGGGCTCTGACTTCACAGCAGCCATCACCCTGGGGAACCCAGACGTCCTCGTGGGTTCAGGAATCCTCGTAGCCCACTACCTCCAGAGCATCACGCCCTGCCTGGCCCTGGGCGGAGAGCTGGTCTACCACCGGCGGCCTGGAGAGGAGGGCACTGTCATGTCTCTAGCTGCGAAATACACATTGAACAACTGGTTGGCAACGGTAACGTTGGGCCAGGCGGGCATGCACACAACATACTACCACAAAGCCAGTGACAAGCTGCAGGTGGGTGTGGAGTTTGAGGCCAGCACAAGGATGCAGGACACCAGCGTCTCCTTCGGGTACCAGCTGGACCTGTCCAAGGCCAACCTCCTCTTCAAAGGCTCTGTGGATAGCAACTGGATCGTGGGTGCCACGCTGGAGAAGAAGCTCCCGCCCCTGCCCCTGACACTGGCCCTTGGGGCCTTCCTGAATCACCGCAAGAACAAGTTCCAGTGTGGCTTTGGCCTCACCATCGGCTGAGCCCTCCTGGCCCCCGCCTTCCACGCCCTTCCGATTCCACCTCCACCTCCACCTCCACCTCCACCTCCCCCTGCCACAGAGGGGAGACCTGAGCCCCCCTCCCTTCCCTCCCCCTTCGGGGGTCGGGGGGGACATCGGAAAGGAGGGACCCCGCCACCTCAGCAGCTGAGGAGGGGATTCTGGAACCGAATGGCGCTTCGGGATTCTGAGTAGCAGGGGCAGCGTGCCCAGGGGGCCTGGGGTCCCGGGAGGGATTCCGGAATTGAGGGGCACGCAGGATTCTGAGCACCAGGGGCAGAGGCGGCCAGACAACCTCAGGGAGGAGTGTCCTGGCGTCCCCATCCTCCAAAGGGCCTGGGCCCGCCCTGAGGGGGCAGCGAGAGGAGCTTCCCCATCCCCAGTCAGTCCACTCTGCCCCGTCCACTTTCCCATCTCCTCGGCATAAATCATGTTTATAAGTTATGGAAGAACCGGGACATTTTACAGAAAAAAAAAAAACAAAAAACAACAAAAAATATACGTGGGAAAAAAAACGAAAAAAAAAAAAAAATCAGTGGGCTGTAAATATGTGAATTTATCTCAGAGTTCTCTATACATTGGTCTAAGTGGCTATTTTTATACTAATTCCATATTGTACTGGTTACTATAGACTTGTAATATATTTTGAAGTCCAGTAGTGTGATGCTTCCAGCTTTATTCTTTGTGTTTAGGTTTGCTTTGGCTATTCTGGCTTTTTTTTTTTTTTTTTTTGGTTCCATATGAATTTTAGGACTTTTTTTCTATTTCTGTGAAAAAAAATGGCATTAGCGTTTTGAATCAGCAGATTGCTTTGGGCAATATGGTTATTTTAACAATATAAATTCTTCTGATCCATGAGCATGGAATGTCTTTCCATTTGTTTGTGTCCTCTTCAATTTCCTTCATCAGTGTTTTGTAATGTTTTGTAGTTTTCCTTGCAGAAATCTTTCATCTCCCTGGTTAAATTTATTCCTAGGTATTTTATATTTTTGTAGCTAATGGAAGTGGGATTGTCTTCTTGCTTTCTTTTTCAGCTATTTCATTATTGGCGTACAGAAACAGTACTGATTTTCGTATGTTGATTTTGTATCCTGCAACTTTATCACATTTGTTTATCAGCTCTAAGAGTTTATTGGTGGAGTCTTTTGATTTTCTAAATATAAGATCATGTCACCTGCAAAGAGGAACAGTTTGGCCTCCTCTTTTCAAATTTGGGTGTGTTTTATTTCTTTCTCTTGCATGATTGCTCTGGCTTGGACTTCCAGTACTATGTTGAATACGAGTCATGAAAATGGGCATCCTTAACTTGTTCCAGTTCTTAGAGGAAAGGCTTCCAACTTTTCCCCATGAAGTATGATCTTACCTGTGGTCTTGTCATATATAGCCTTTATTGTTTTGAGATATGCTCCCTCCATGCATAGTTTGTTGTGAGTTTTTATCATAAAGGGATGTTGAGTCTTATCAAATGTTTTTTCTGCATCTATCAAGATGATAATATAGTTATTGTTCTCCATTCTGTTCATATGATGTATCACATTTATTGATTTGTATATATTAAACCATCCTTACATTTCCTGGTATAACTCCCACTTGATCATGGTGTATTATCCTTTTTGATGTGCTGTTGAATTCAGTTTGCTAGCATTTTGTTGAGGATATTTGTGTCTATGCTTATCAGGGATATTAGCTTATAGTTTTATTTTTTACTATGCCCTTGTCTGGTTTGGGTATCAGGGTAATTTTGGCCTTGTAGAATGAATTAGGGAGAATTCCCTTCTCTTAATAGTTTGAGAAGGACTGGTATTGCTTCTTTACATATTTGGTAGAATTCAGCAATGAACCTATCCAACCCCGGACTTTTCTTTGTTGGGAGATTTTTTACTAGTGATTTAATGTTACTACTTGTTATTGGTCTGTTCAGGCTTTCTCTCTTCCTGATTCAAGCTGGGCAGGTTGTATGTTTCCAGGAATTTACCCATTCCCTCTAGGTTTTCCCATTTGTGAGCATGTAGTTGTTCATAATACTCTGATGATCTTTTGTATTTCTGTGGTATCAATTGTAATGCCTCCTTTTTCATTTCTGATTTTATTTATTTGGGTCTTCTCTCTTCTCTTCTTGATTATTCTAGCTAGTGGTTTATCAATTTTGTTCATCAACCAACTTTTCATTTAATTGGTCTTTTCTATTGTTTCTAGTCTCCACTTAATTCTGCTCTGATAGTTTAAGTTTCTTTACTTCTAATTTTGGGTCTGTTCTTACTTTGTTAGTTCCTTGAGGTGCATTGTTTGATTATTTGAAATCTATTTTTTTAATGTAGCCTTTATTGTTATAAATTTCCCTCTTACCACTGCTTTTGTTGTATTCCACAGGTGTTGTTATGTTTTATTTTTATTTTCATTTGTTTCAAAAAATGTTTTGATTTCCATCTTAATTTCTTCATTGAGCCAATGGTTGTTCATGAGCATGTTCTTTAATTTCCATGAATTTGTATTGTTTCCAAAGTTCCTCTTAATATTGATTTCTAGTTTTATTCCATTGTGGTCTGAGAAGTTACTTGGTATGATTTCAATTTTTATAATTTGTTGAGCCTTTTTTTTGGTCGTGGCCTAACATATACTGTATCCTGGAGAATGTTCCATGTGCTGATGAAAAGAATGTTTATTCTGCATTTGTTGGATGAAATGTTCTATAAATGTCTGTTAGGTCCATTTGGCTTAAAGCTGAGTTTAAATCTAATGTTACTTCTTCTTTGTCTAGATGACCTGTCTAATGCTGAGAGTGGGTGTTGAAGTCCGCCATAATTACTGTATTAGAGTCTAAATCTTTAGATCTAGTAATATTTGCTTTATGAATCTGGGTGCTCCAGTGTTGGTTGCATATACATTTAGAATTGGTATTTCTTCTTGCTGGTTTGATCCCTTTATCATTATATAATGACTTTCTTTGTCTTTTTTACTATTTTTGGCTTAAAGTATCTTTTATCTGATATAAGCATAGCTACTCCTGCTGGCTTTTGGTTTTCATTAGTGTGGAATATATTTTTCCACCCCTTTACTTTCAGTCATACATGTCTATATGTAAAGTGCATTTATCACAGGCAGTATATAGTTAGATCATGTTTTTTTTACCCTTTTACCCAGTCCATATTTTTAAGTGGAGAAATTAATCCTTTTATATTCAGGGTTACTATTAATATGTTAGGTTCTGTTCTGTCATGTTATTCATTGTTTTCTGGTTATTTTGTATAATCTTTGTTCCTTTTTTCCCCTTATTGTTTGTCACTGTGGTTTGGAAATTACCTGTAGTGGTATCAGTTGAGCACTTTTTCTTTCTCATCTGTATGTCTGCATTACCATTCAGCTTAATACTTAACATTTTGTTTTCATGGTGGTAAATGTTGTCCTTTTGCTTCTAGGTTTATGACTCCCTTGAGCATTTTTTGTAGGGGCAGTCTAGTGATGATGAATTCCCCCAGCTTTTGCTCATCTGGGAAAGACTTTATTTCTCCTCCATTTATGAAATTTAATTTTGCCAAAAATGGTATCCTTGGCTAGCAGATTTTTTTTCCTTTTAGCACTTTGAATATCTGATTTCATTCTCTCTGGCCTGTAATATTTCTGTGGGGAAATCTGCTGTTAGTCTCATAAGGGTTCCTTTATAGGTAACTAGATGCTTCTGTCTATTTTTAGAATTATTTGTGATTGACTTTAGACACTGCAAATATAATGTACCACGTGGAAGATCTTTTTGCGTTGTATGTTTGAGGATCCCTGGGCTTCCTGTATATGAATGTCCAAACCTCCTGGTAGACCTGGAAATTTTTCATCTATTATTTCATTAAATAGGTTTTCAAAATCTTTTGTTCTCTCTTTGCCTTTTGGGACACCAATAATTTGTATATTTGGTTACTTTATGGTGTCCCACATATCACAAAGGCTTTGTTCATTCTTTTTTATTCTTTTTTATTTTTGTCCAGGTTATTTCTAAAAACCTTTCTTCAAGATCTTAGATTCTTTCTTCTGCTTGATCTAGTCTATTGTTGGAGTTTTTCAAGTGCATTTTGCAGTTCAATGTAGTCTTCAGTTTCAGAATTTTTTTTTAATGATAGATATTTCTTTCTCATTCATGTCCTAAATTGTTTTTCTGATTTCTTTGTATCATTTTTTAGAATTTTCTTCTATCTCACTGAACTTCTTTAGAATTGATAATTTGAATTATTTTTCCAGGATTTAATTAATTTCTTTTTGATTGAAATTTGGTTTTGGATAATTATTTTGTTCCTTTTGGAGGTGTCATGTTTCCTTGCTTTTTCGTGTTTCCTGTGTCCTTACATTGATACTTGCCTATCTGGTATATCAGTCACTTCTTTCAATTTTTTGAATTTGCTTTGTTAGAGGAGGGCTTTTTCCTGAAGATCTATCTATAGTATTGGTTGAGTAGGGCACTTTGGCTGTTATTCTGGGTGCATGCAGTAGTGTAGTCTCTGTATGATTTCTTTGGCTATAAACAGTGTCAGTGGTATCTAAGGTTTCCTTGGTGGCTTATGGTGAAGTTATTGGTGGAGGCTGTGAAACAGTTTTGCTGGGGACTGGTACACCAAGTATGCCAGTCTTTGGACCCCACTGGTGGCAGCAGTGGGCTGAGCATGCCTGTCCTTGGATCCCAGGGTGGCATACACTGGCACCATTGTTAGCATGTCCAGGCATGCCAATGCTTGGGCCTTCAGGTAGCTTACTTGGATGCCAGTAGTGGCATATATGGATCAGGCAAGTGGGTGGGTTCTCAGGACCCTGGGCAGTCAGTGTGGTGAGGGTGATGGCAGTGGCGGTGGTGGGATGATGCTCTGCTTCCCAAGTGGTTCATGCTGGTACAGGCAGTGGTGGCTGTAGTGGCCTGGAAACTGGCCCACAGGTAGGTGTCACCTGTGGTAGAGGCAGCTGGGTGGGTAAGAACAACCTCAGGCCCCTGGGAGGAGTATTCAGGTGCCAATGTTAGTGGACTGGGCTTGGTAATCCCCTGGCTCCTGGACTATGTGCTCTGGCCGAAGGTAGGATGAGGAGGGACAAAGCTTGGCTAGGATGGCTTGTCCTCGGGCCTCTTGATGATATGTACAGGTGCTGCCTATGAGAGGCAGGGGAAGGGCAATCATCAGACCACTGGCAGGATGCTTGGGTGGGCAGTAACAGCACAGCTGCTACTGGGTACAGTGTCACCTTCAGTGACAGCAGCCTAGGTCGGCAGGTGGCGAGTGCACACACCACTCACACCTCAGCCCTCACCTTAGCCCTGGATGTGGTAGCCTATAGTCGCTTGTGTCTAAGAGCCAGGGTGAGCAATGGCTTGATTTTTTTTTTTTTTTTTATTTGCGTATCAACAATGCAAGGGAATTTAGATCGTCCTGGCACTGGTTCTATCACTACTCTAGCTCTTGCACTTTCGCGATCTCTGCTTGCCATTTGCCTCTTTGCTCTCAGATGCATATCCTGCCGTAGTGGTTGGAGATTAACTAATGCCTCTGGGATTTTACACAGGTGAAGGTGTTGCAGAAGAGGTTCTGCAGAATTTGCCTGGTCACACAAAATGCACTACTGACCATATTTACCTACCTTCCTCTTCCAGTTCCAACTTCCTTTCTTTTCCTTTCTCTACTAAGCCTGACACAACTAGGTTAAAGAGTGTTTCTACATAATGTCTAAAAATGTTGATTCTGAGAAACAGTAGGACAATTTGGCAAAGTAAGAACAAGTTTGCTGTATTTCAGTTTGGAACTTAGATGACCAAAATCCATTAAAAAATTAAAACTTTAATAATTATTAAAACGGTTTGCAGCTTTGTGACTGTTTATTAATTGGTTTAATATATATTCATTAACAAAATTAATATTCATTAACAAATTATTATAAACAAAAATTAATAAACATATAAAACTTTCATGCTGTACAACATGCTAAAACATATTCCAGACAAAAGATGCCTTAAAATGTTCCTACCATTGGTTTAGAAATGGTATACCAAAAAACTAGCCTAAGGAAAAAAGAAAGGCAGCTAAAACTTTGATATGGCATGGTATTTAGTACAGGAGGTCAAAGATATTTAAATCTTTGATGTAAGATAGATAAAATACTAGAAAAAGTAAACATTTCATAATATATGAAGGAAAACAGGGAGATGTTTTCTCTCACTAAGTTACATCTGTAATGTGGGTTGATATACAGTCATGAAAAATGGCAGTAGTCACAGACTGGTCATTCCGTCCAACAGACTCCTTTTCTCTGAGACCTTCCAACTGTACACACATTCTTCTATTTTCTGTGTGACTGAGTCCCATGGCCATTGCTACTTGGTTTGATACTTGTCACCTCACCCTAGATGAGCCAATCAGGTATTTTTCCTGATAATTTGGAGTTTGGAACTAGACCCCAAAACTCAGTGATTTTCCTCTAAGTTTCATTACTGCCATTTCTGTATAGAGAACACTATTTAGAATACCTACTATTTAGTTCTCTTGAGCTACCCTTGTTTCTGCCCTTTTGAAGCATGTTTGCTGCTTTGGTTTCTTGGATTCTGTAAAGTACTTATGTTCTTCTAATTAATTATTTTGTTGTAGAAGTTCCCACTTTGTATTACATGCAACAAATATAAACATTATCAAAGAAGTGTGTGGTTCTGCAACGTGCTTTATCAAGTGCACCAGAGCAGAACTCTGAAGTACGTCATCTGGTGCACTGAGGACAAAATATTGGCAGCAGGGGCATAGAGGCTTCCAGGCCAGGGTAGAAACTCTCTCCTTTGTAATAAAGGTAAGAAATGTTGTGGGTAATCTAACATCTTCCTATGAGGAGTGGTCTTTTTGGCCATTACATGAGGCCACAAATATATTTTGAATGATTGTGGAGGTGACTAGGGAAATTTACTGAAATGTCTAAGGATAAGGTAAAGTTGGGGGGACCAATATGGTTCTGCAAAAGATCAGTTCAGAAGTCATGAGGACCTGAAATGGAAGTAATGGGCACACAGTTAATTCTTGGTCAAACCTGAAATAGAACTTTTGTCTCTTAGTCAGTGGTGTTTTCTCATTATACCATAGTGTTTAGTTTTGAAGGATGAGAATCAAAATAGATAAGCCAGTGTGAGAATCTTTTTGGCATTCTCTAAATATTTTAATATTCTACCTACTGTTTCTTAGTTTTAAAAATTATCTTTGCAACTTCCAAAATCTGACATTTGTCAGATTTTTGACATATATAACAAAAATGATATAATTTCAGAACCTTAAAAGAGGATCTTGGCTGGGCAAGGTGGCTCATGCCTGTAATCCCAGCACTTTGGGAGGCCAAGGCGGGCGGGTCACGAGGTCAGGAGTTCGAGACCAACTTGGCTAACATGGTGAAACCCTGTCTCTACTAAAAGTACAAAAATTAGCCGGGCATGGTGGCATGCACCTGTAATCCCAGCTACTTGGAAAGCTGAGGCAGGAGAGTCACTGGAACCTGGGAAGCAGAAGTTGCAGTGAGCCGAGATCGTACCACTTCACTCCAGCCTGGGCAACAGAGTGAGACTCCATCTCAAAAAAAAAAAGATCTTAGAATCTAGAAAATAAAATATATGTTCCCAATCCATACTAATTGGCCTTTAGAGCAGAATATCCTTAATTCTTAAGGCATACCATTAATTTAATGATATAAATTTAAAGTATATATATCTTATCATTATCTTCTTGATCTCAGAAACGTTAAAATGTAAAAAAGTGAGCATCTTGAAATACAAGAAAAACTACTTATAGCCCTTATCTGGTTGTCTGGTTACTGTTTTATTGTATATACATGATACTGACAATTGCTTTGAAATATTTTTTATGGTTTTGGCAAATAAATGTTTATCCATATTAGGTGACTTTTTAAAATGATGAATGATGGTTTCCAATTGTGTTTTAGCATCCTCAAAATCTTCACTTTTTTCCCTGTGAGCTCTTAATATGGAGAAAAATATGGGTCATTTTCCTAAAATTATGCTATTCTTACTTTATGGGAATAATCTCCATTTGTTATGATGCACAATTCTTCTAATGCATTATGGGATTTGTTTGGTTATTTTTCTTCAGGATTTTTGCATCTCCATAAATGGAAATGATCTTATGGTTATCTCTCTTTATGCTCATCTTGTCAGTTTTCGAAGTTGCTACAGAGGAAAGAAATGAGACTTAAGGGGAATCAAGGTTGAAGGGGGGTTATCTTAGTCCATTTTGTGCTGCTATAACAGATTATCACAGACTCGGTAATTTATAAAGAACAGAAATGTATTTTCTCACAGTTCTGGAGGCTGGCAAGTCCAAGATCAAGGCACTGACACCTAGTCTGGTGAGGGCCTTCTTGCTGCATCCTCACATGGTATAAGGTAGAAGGGGTAGAGAGGATGAACGCTGTGTCCTCATACGGCAGAAAAGTGAAAGTGGGTGAATCCATTCCTGCAAGCCCTTTTAATAACAGCATTAATCCATCCATGCATCCATGAAGATGGAACTCTCTTGACCTAATCACCTCCCAAAGGCCACACCACCCAGCAATGCTGTACTGGGCGTTAAGTTTCCAACCCATGAATTTTGGAGGGGGCACATTCAAATTATAGCAAGGTTTATTTATATAATTTTATATTTTTAAATAGATTCCAGAATTGTTTCTTTTGATTAATTAGAAAGAGGAAACATTGTTGATGTAGGAAGAGAAGCAATTAGTGTTGGATGTTTATGTAGGAGTGAAGTCCCCAAAAGGCAAAAATCTTCATGAAGGCCATGTGCACAGTGGAGGGATTTGGGAAAGGGCTTAGACATCTCTCCATTGTTACAGGAGAGTAGGCAGAGAAAGCTGGAAGATGTCAGGATGTTGATAAAGGAGCTCATGTCTAATGGCTTTTGTGTCAGATTTGGGGAATGAGACATGACTGCAGAAGTAGAGGTTGACGCGACGGAACCAGGAACCAGTGAATGTGAGAAGTATGTAGAAGCTGGAAAAGGCAAGGGAATATATTCTTCCCTAGAGCTGCCTGTGGGGGTTCAATCAGGCTGGTGGGAAAAATTTTAGTTATAATAGCCACAAATGCTCTTGGAAGGCCTGAGAGTTTGCATAACTTCAGTAATAGATCTGGCTGAAGTAGCCAGAGTCTCTATGCAGGAGCCAGAGAGCTCAGGGCACAAATACAAAGGAATGTAGAGTAGTTTATCTAACTAACTTGTTTACTCATGTGGTCCTAAGACTAACCTTTGATTTACTGCAGGTGCTTAATTGCTTTCTATTCGGGAAGTCCACAATGTCAATTACCCTCTAGTGGTGTTGACTCAAGCCTTTGTCAATTAATATTTACTGAATAAATGCAAGTCTCACTAGCTGGTCGGGACCTTGGCTACTACTAAGTGGCCCAGACACTCAGCTGGACTGGCAAAGCAGAATATCTGTGTGTCAGTGTACTTTATTCATCCATCATTGAGTCAGGGTCTGCAGGACGGACCCCCCGCAGCTGCCAAAAGGAACATAATTCTGTCAACCCATTTTAGAATTCTGACTTTCATAATGTTAATATATTTGTGTCATTTTAAGCTACTTAAGTTCATGGTTATCTGTTAGAGCAGCAACAGAAAACTAATACAAAGGCCTTAATCAAGGCCTTTCAACCTTGACATCAAAGTTGAGGAAATATGCCATGAAGTGCCATTTATTTTTTCCAAGTTTAAAGAACAAGTCAAATTGAGCTGTTAAATGGAGATACAATGGAGATAATTACCACTTTCTCTCTCTTTCTCGCCAAATGTATTTATAGAGAGAGAGAGAGAGAGATAGGTAGATAGGATAGATAGATACAGATATAGACATATAGATACAGATAATGGGTTTCAATACTTAAAAGACCTGTTTTAATTTATATTTGCCTGCATTATTTCAACTGGTGGAGATGAGGTAATACGTACAGGGTCTATGGGGATCCTTTTAAAACTTAAGCTGATTGTAAGTGCCAAACACTTAATTTTAACTTTTTACTCATTGAGTCTGAGTATCCATGCCCACTATGAGATAGGGCAATGGGGACTATGGCCATGGAAAATTAGGCAATGTAACAGTTCTGTTGTTTAAGGTAAGGCATACTTGTGTATCTTCTATTTTATGTTTGATAACTGCCCTAAGAGTATAGGGGGTACTTTGTTTAAATGTAGTGGGATCCCCAGATATAGCTGTACTTTGGACCGCAGTACTGATTAAGGACACGAAGGTTTACCAATTGGTGTATTTTAGCAGGTGTTAAAATTAATTCTGAATCCAGAGGCATAAAAACAAATCAGCACCCTTTTGTTTTTCTGTTGTATATAGTATTTTAGTAAATGTTTGCCTTCCGATTGGGTCAATTTTGTTTCTTCACTCTTGTATTTAGGTTTTTTAAGGAAATGCTAAATACACTTTGGGAGGTCTTCCCTACCCTGCTCAATTTATTGGTTTCTTCTTCCAGATAGTCTCAAGTCATTATTATCAGAGTTAGCGGCCTTCCTTATGGCAATGATTGCTTTACTGGGTTTAAGGATCCTGGGCTTAAGTCGGGTTTGAATGGACCCCTTGATTGTGCAACAGGGCACATGAAAATATCATTAGCATTTTCCAATAACATAATCAGGGGTTCTGTTGTTACAAAGTCATAGGCTGCAGTGACAACAAAAGCATTTTGTAGGGTCCTAGTGAGGCTTTTGCTTTTAGGAGCACGAAGTCAGCCTGCCACATGGTAACTGCTCTTCCTCCATATGAGTGACCACCTCACGGGCACATAGATTGCACAGGGCATTATTCTTTCCATTGAGTTCTGTAGAATGGGGCCAATGCCTGGTTGAGACACACAGACAGTAGTCACAGGGTAAGATTCATTCCCCTGAGCCCAGTGACAGTCATGGCTTACTCTGGAATTCAGACAATGTAATCTGAGACACACAGATACATTTAGAACCAGATACATTACCCAGGGTCATTTTAAGGATGACCCTGATCCCATAATTCTATCCCCAGAGTTAACTGTTGAAATTTCCATAGTAGGTTAGTTAAACTGAAGCTTGGTAGGATTCAATAAATGCAGAGCAAAGAAACATAGCTCAAAGAGCAAGCTTTCTAGTAGAAAGCAGCTCAAAGTGCATCCTTTCAGTCAGCAGCTGAGCCAGTGAGGAAGCCAAAGAGATGAAAGATACTCAGTGATAGTGGACATTGTTTAGAAAGCGTGCTCACTGTATCAATACTTATTGCAGCACACACACACACACACACACACCCCCAAAGAAGGTTTTTAACAGGTTTATTACTCACATACCAAGGCTTTCTGGGGAGAGGAGGGCAGGCATCCTGAGGCACTGATTAAAATCTGTCACAGTAAAAGATGAAAAATGGAGGTAAGATACTTGATGACACATTTTCTTGACAAACTTTGAAGTAGGAATGATTATGACCCCAGTTTACAGATGAGAAAATGAAGCTTACAGAAGTGAACCCGACTGATCTAAAAATAGTTTATAAGTGTCAACAATGGAACTTGGATACATATTTACCTTATGTTAGTGACTATGTTCTTAATCCAGGCCAGGTAAAGTGGAAAACATTTGAACTAGTAAAAAGTTGATTTCCAAAGTAATAGAGAGACATTGTCTTATTATGTGTGGATTCCTGTTAAATTAATAATACATGTTGCAACAATTATGTGCAGTATACAATTACACTTTAAAACAGAGGATGCTGCTGTTAGCATACTAACTCTTGTTCGAACTGGACATTACTTTACATTAGTGCCTCTTAGTGCACTAATAAAAATATAGTTTCTTGCCTCAGGACACACACACCTCTGTGACACCAGTAACACTGTAGTCAGAGGCTGAAGGTCAGTGTGTCAGTAGGCTATTGGATCTCACAGTGTTGCAAGTGACTTAAGGTCATGACTCACCTGAGCACCATTAGTATCACTGGTGGCAGGGCTTCAGGCCCAGATGCCCACACTGGAACATTGGGAGAACCAGAATTGAGGTCATGCATGGCTGCAAGGGTAGTCTTAGGTCTCTGAGAATACAGTACATGCTGTGTTAGCCCAGCTGACGTTCTCAACAGCAGATGCTAGCAGAAATCTCAGGGACAAAAATGGAATGTCCTCTCCTGAGTGAAAACAAGCAATTCCACAGCCAAGGACCTGACCATTGGCCATGGTGCAGAGACCAGCTTAAGACTCAGGAGCCCTGCCCCTTCTGCTACTGTGAGGACCATGAGCTTTGCCTTACTCTAAGATGTCTTCTTTGGAAATGGGAAGAAGGCAGGGGAAACAACCCTACTGATGAGACACACTTTCAAGGAAATGTATATCCAGTGGTGACTGCTTAAATCAGAGGTTGGCTGAAGTGACCACATGATAAATGCTAAGGGAGGAGGATTAAATGAGATGATATTACTAAAGCACTCAGAACAGTGGCTGGCATGCAGAGAGTGCTCAGAGCCAGTGCATGCCAGCCACTGTTCTGAGTGCTTTAGTAATATCATCTCATATAATCCTCAGAAACTCCCAAGAATGATGGTGCTATTGTTATCTTTACCATACAAAAGGGGAACCTGAAGATCACAGAGGTTTAAGGACTTGCCCAAAATCCCACAGATCTTGGATTAAAAATCAGACCACTTGTCTCTTGAGCCTGTGTTCTCAGCCATGTCTGTATGTAATGATGTTTTACTAATTTGGACAAATGACAGTCCCCACCCTACCATTATACAGCAGGGTTGGAGTTCATGAGTTCAATTAGTTTGTTGATGGCAAGTAAAGATGCTACATTATCTAGATGTATCTAGATGTTTTATCTCCCAGACCACTGAGCAGCCACAGTTCCCAAAGGAGCAGCAATTGGTCTGGGAGAGAGGGTTAAGAAGAGAGAGGAAAAATTAATTTCTGTTTCTCCTACATTGTTTCTCTGAGTTCCAGGACATGATTGGTTGAGTGCCAACAGGAGTAATGATGACTCACAATGCAGCTGAGAACCCTGTTACCACAATTTGCAATGACAAGAACTAAACACTAGCCACTACCACCAGGGTTACTCCTGGTTCAGGGCTGAATACAGTGAGTAAGTGGGAGGTGCTGGCAGAGGGGGGTAGATATTACTTCGTAATATCTGTTCCCTAGACACTCAGTTATCTTGGCCTCAGAGCTATTCCCTGGCTCATGCAGAATCTGTTAACAGGCCAAGAACACTGTTAAAATATTTTGGTAACTTCTGTGGGAGGAGTTACCAAAATCTGTTAACAGTATTCATTGCATTTCCACAGGTCCACTGGGCAATGATCAGCAATTCTGACTTCAAGATCCAATCACCCAGTGAAAGCTACAAGAGAACTCAGTACAAGGTAATATTCCCTTTTCTCCCTCAATCTCTACATCCAGCTTTGGTCATGACTGTAATTATCACTTTTATAATACAGAATTCACGTAAATGGGGTGTTTAATTGCAGAAATTTGACTGAGAGTACCCATATGTTTCAAGCCATATTCCCTTCCAAGTCTCTGATCTAGAATAACTATATTGTTACCATTAAAGTGTGACCCATATGGGTATTGTCCAGAGGCAGGACATGAATTTTCCAGGCTGACAGAGGGATAATGGTGAGGACAGAGCTTTGTGTTTTTTATAGTGCTGTTTCCCTGAGGAACTAAACATATACACCACGGAATACTATGCAGCCATAAAAAATGATGAGTTCATGTCCTTTGTAGGGACATGGATGAAATTGGAAATCATCATTCTCAGTAAACTATCGCAAGAACAAAAAACCAAACACCGCATATTCTCACTCATAGGTGGGAATTGAACAATGAGAACACATGGACACAGGAAGGGGAACATCACACTCTGGGGACTGTTGTGGGGTGGGGGGAGGGGGGAGGGATAGCTTTAGGAGATATACCTAATGCTAAATGAGGAGTTAGTGGGTGCAGCACACCAGCATGGCACATGTATACACATGTAACTAACCTGCACATTGTGCACATGTACCCTAAAACGTAAAGTATAATAAAAAAAAATTCTCCATAATTGGCATAATAAAAATTTTAAATGTGCAAAAATAAAATAAAATAAAATAAAATGACTATTATGAGTAGATGTGGCTTGTGTCCACACTGGCTCCCCATTCAGTCTCACATAAGAAGGGAGGAAATTGAGGTACAAGTGCCTGAAAGTGGGACGTTCGTGACCCAAGTCACAAACTCTGTTGTTTGAGTAGCAGGAAAGGCTTAGTCCTCCAGGTTTTCTTCTACCCCAGGTAGAACCATGTAAAGACCCTGAGGCCGTGTTTAGTGTTCCAAACAAATTGGAGAGGGACAAGAATCATTTGCTTGCCTTTCACAGGGATCAAGAGGAGGCATCCTAAATAAGTGGAAAGCTGTGGCTCTGAACCCAAACTAATTGGGTTCACATCCTGGTACTGCCACATACTAACTATGTGACCTTGTGCCAATTCCATGATTTTCCTGTGCCTGTCTCCTGCCCTAGATAAATGGGAATGACAGTTGCACCCACCTCAAGGTGTTATGAGGCTAGATGAGTTTCTGCATGTCAAGCCCTCAGAGAAGTGCCTGGCAAGCAGACAGTGCTCAGCTGAGGAGGGTGAGTAATGTTCGTATTGCTGGTGTTATTCTTCTCATTACTGTATTACTGGTAAAACAGGGGACGCCAAGGGAGCCTAAGGGACTAGACAATAGATGTCTTCACCTCTTCACTTTCCCTCTGCAAGGAGAACCTCTTAAAGTCACAGACAGGGTTGACAATTTTCCCTGGCTATGTCTGTTCTCTTTCCTTGAACTCCATTGACAGGTTCACTGTCTATGTTTTTGCAGGTTTTTGGTTTTGGATGACTTCCCTCTGACCATGCTCCTTGTGTAATAATTCCTTTGGAAGAAATAGGTGAGACAATGACTGTAGGTCGACTTGCCTTAGTGTTGCCTGTCCATGTCTCAAATCTGTACCTCTGAAGAATCTTGTTTCATTTAAATACCACTGACAGAATTGGCTTGCACACATATTCTCATGCTTTTTTGTGGAAATACACTCAAAAATGACACTTATATAACTGATAGTCCAAACTCCTTTCTTATAGTCCTCCAACTTACATTTCTATACCAGAACTTCCATTATCACTATGCTGTAAATTCGTCTAGACCTTATTTTCTGCATTTACTTTTATATATGGCTCCATGAAGAAACAAAAATAGGATGATAAAATGCATAATGTTTTGCAAGTTTCTTTCTTCAATTACACTTTTTAGAGATATTTTTCATGCCTTTAAAAAAATTATTTATTTATTTATTTATTTATTTATTGAGACGGAGTCTCACTCTGTGGCCCAAGCTGGAGTGCAGTGGTATGATCTTGGCTCATTGCAACCGCTGCCTCTTAGGCTCAAGTGATGCATCAGCCTCCTGAGTAGCTGGGACTACAGGCACATGTCACCATGCCCAGCTAATTTTTTGTATTTTAGTAGAGATGGGGTTTCACTATTTTTTCCAGGGTGTTCTCAAATGCCTGAGCCCAGGCTATCTGCCTGTCTCGGCCTCCCAAAGTGCTGTCATGCCTTTAAATAGAGAACCCCATCATCTTTTTCAATGGCTGCTTTTTATTTCATATTATTGATATAACAATCTATTAACAATATGAATTCAGAAAAATTGCCTCTGTCAACCAAGGAAATCACCCAGTTTGACAAAAATGTAAGGTAGACACAAGCTAAACACATAAAAGAAGATACTGTATGCTCCTCTAAGAATAAATTATGAAATAATAGGAATAATATATCCAGTTCACACTGGCCATCAGATATACTTGAATATGATTTTTTTAAATACTGGGAATTATTCATGAAACATTTTTATATGTTTCCTGTTTGACACTATTATACCATTATTTCTAGATTGAAAAATTAATTACTATATCATTTCTGCCACCATTTTAATCTGTGAACTCAGTGCAAGCACAGTCATGAACCTCCATATGAATTTGACATGAAACAAAATGAGCTGATTATTCAATTAAAAGGACAAGAACACATATGGGAATAACCTTGATAGGGAGCTTAACCTACAAGACATGAAAACCTACATGATAGATTTAGAAATTAAAACAGGAACGAAAATTGCCTCAATAAAACAGAGCAGATTCTAGATACAGACCCGTGTGTATGACAGAATGAAAGAAATAGTATCATTGGCATTTTAAATCATATCATGGCCCAAAGCAATCTCTTATGACTGCTGCTGGTAGCAGAGTGTGTTAGTACGTGTCTGTGTGGGTATGGGTGTGGGTGTGTGGGGGTGATGTGATAGGGATGTGATAGTGGACAGTGAGGAAAAGACCCCTGGGTCCACTTGGTTATCTGGATTTCATCATTTTTACCAGGCTTTCTTGGTTGTGCTGTCTTTCTGAAGCAACGTGGAGTCTACCAGTCACGGACAAAGGACTCTCTGAAGTCAGTCCCAGCACACCTGCACCAAATATCAGGAGGAAGGCAGATGAATACTTAAAAGTCCAACATGTCCCCCAACAATGTGCTGAGTTTTTTACTCGGTAGACAACTGGGGAGGCACAGAAATGATGTGGATCTGACAAAGTGGTTGTGGATGCTGACATGAGCAACGCCAGGGTGGAGCTGGCCTTTGCCAAAAAAGATCACGTGACTTACAAGCACATGCCTACACAGAATCTTGGAAAATAATTTTTTTTAAAAAGTATTAGAATAAAATTCCTCCCTAGCTTCAGCTATTGAAATAGAAGCTGTGTTTTCATTTATTTTGGTTTGATATGTTTTTATGCTGATATGGCTTTCTTGAGTTACACTGGACAGGGGATTCTATTCATTCTAAACATTCTGTGCAGGAGCACTCAGACACAGGGGAGATACAGGTCATGCTGCAGATCAGATTTCTTCCACCATAAATCTTTCTTTTTTTTTCAAAGCAAGGGAGTACTTAGGTTAGTACCAGGCCATGCAAGGATGCAAGACTCCTCTCCCTAACGATTTTGAAGAGACATCCATCCAGTTCTCCTCTAAAACCTAATTGCTTACCCAGATGAAAAGATATTTGAGAATAATGAACCCATGAGTTGGGTGGGAGGTTTAGGATACCTTTTTATTCTGATGCTCATGAGAGTACCATTTAGAAACTACAGCATTGTGGATTTTTGATTCTATTTAATATTAAAAAATTAGAGCACAAGGCATTTTAATATAGGGAACAGCATACTTTCAGATCCTTCTAAAAGCAGTTGTTCTTCTCATTGTCCCCAAAGAAGTGGAATCCCCAGGTGCACTTATTTGTGCCATGTGAAATAAATCTGTTTAGGCCACAGCCAATTGAAGAGAATTCATTTGACTGAAGTGGAACTAGCCCAGAGGATAACAAGACTGTGATATGGCTTCCAGGAAAAAAAACCTAAAGGAGTGGGAAATACAGGTATTCGCTCTGAGACAAGTGAAATGAGAATTATGTAGGCAATTGGTCACTGAGAAGTGAGAGCTCAAGCTGAAGAGGGGACAGGGATTGCAAAGAGGTCAGAGCCATGGTGGATATGGGCAAGCTTAAGTTAGGAGTAAGATGAAATTAACATAAGGTCAACCATTAAAGCCATCGCAAATTCCAAGCATTTCTCTTGTCCTTTCATGTGAGCTGCAAAATAAGCCCGCAAGCAGTCCTTCTGTGCCCTCTTCCTCTCCTCCCAAATTCTCTGGGTCCTCACAACCTGTCCAGCACTCCCCAAGGCCTCTTCCTGTCTCTCCACCTCCACCTACATCTAAGGGGCTCTTACTGTCTCTCCCCTTAGCCGGGTTTCTTCCAGATTTGTGTTAGGTAGAAAATTTAACCCCTCTATGTCCTTTTCACCCTCCTCTGTGTCCCTGTCACCTTCTCTGTCCCTGCTCTGATTCAATATTGCCAAAAAATAGCCACCAGCCTCTCTTCAGAGGATGCAGCTGGCTGTAGGATGAAATGGGATGGGGTTAGAGACTACAAGGTAGAAGGGCCTCCTGGGTGCACTGTTGGTGGGAACACTGCCTGGACACTCCTGCATCAGTGACTATTTTCCTGCAGTCCAGCATCAAACAGTGGCTGCGAGGAGGAGAAAAGGTGGGGAATGGAGACTGAAAGAGCAGCAGGTAGGCCATGAAGGAGTCAAACCCACAGGAGCAGAGGCCGATAACAGCCAACCTCCTATACCCCATGGCCACACAACTGAAGAGACAGAAATTAGGATGCATAGTTACACATGGATAAATCTCACCATCATATTGAGTGAGAAAACAAGTAGCACAGAAGTGTCCAGTAGTGCTTATGCTATGCTCTGAAGCATATGTTGAAATCCTAAGGTGATAGTATTAGGAGGTGGGGCCTTTGGGAGGTGATTGGGTCATGAGGGTGGAGCCCTCATGAATAGGATTAGTGCCTTTATAAAATAGGCCCAAAGGAGCTCATTCATCCCTTCTGCCATGTGAGGAGGTGCTGTTGTATAAACCAGGATGTGAGCCCTCTCCAGGAACTGAATCTGCTGGCATCTTGATCTTGGACTTCCCAGCCTCCAGAACTGGGAGCAATAGACTTTCTTTTTATTATGTTACCCAGTTTATGGTGTTTTGTTATAGCAGCCCAATTGGACTAAGTAAGACAAGTTTGTTACATACAAAGATAGTAAAGATTCAAACTAGTGTAGCAGGATGTTCAACTGGTACTCTATCTAGTCTCAGACTTGGCTGACTTCCTACAAAAACTGATATCAACTACTCATCATCTCACAGGCAGTTACCTGTCCATCCACACAGAATTGGTAAATAAGGTAATCACAAACAGTGGAATGAACTCTGACTATTCACCCATGTGAGGGTATGTACACACATGGGAGAACATGGGTAGGCTGGAGACCAGAGAAGCCCCACTTCACGGAGGTTGTATAGTATGCTAAGTTTACAGAAGGAAAGTACCCTTCACCTCAAATTTACTGGGGAAATTAAGTCCCTAAGTGTTCACTGGGAGGGCTTGATTTGTTGCTCCAGAAGTCAGAATCACAAGTAAAAAATCCAAAAGGGGAGTGACTGGCAGAGAGAGAGAGGCAGAGAGAGAGAGAGAGAGAAAGAGAAATTTGGCTGGGATTCTCCTAAGAAGAATATTCTTAAGAGATCTTAGAGGAGGTTATGTGTAACCCTAACAGAGAAATTCTTGGTGCAGGTGAACCTCAGGACTGGAGGCTGATTGAAGTGTTTTATTCTGTGTCATGGAAATACTCTCTCTTTCCACACCTCAATGTCTGCCTGCTGCCTCTTATTGGCCAAATACATATGCCTGCTGCCTCTCATTGGCCCACTAGTCAGAGGGCAAGGAAGGCCAGGTTGTATAGCCTTTATGTGTCAAGTACCTGAGGAACAGAGCAGTATAGAGAAGGAAGTAGGATATATCTGATTAAACAAACTGAGAATAACAAAAAATAATCCACCACTTTTCCCACAACCAGCACCCACTGTTGCTTTGAGCAGATGAAGGAACCCTTTGCCTAGCACAGGGTACCACACACAGTCCCATTAGCCCTTATATTATCATAGGGTGAGGTCACTTTTTATCATAATCCCACTTGAAATCTAAATTGTAAATTGTAACCTTAAGGCTGATGAGACATTTCCCTACACAATATCATGGGATGGACAAAGAATAGATCATCCCACCTACCTTCCCGCAAAACAAATTCTGCCAAAATCTCAAAATATTGGTGGATCTTTACCTGGTGGGGCAACCAAAGTTTTAATTCCCCAAAAAAAAATCAGTCTAAAAAATCTCAGTCTTTAGAGGTGATATAATTATGGAATTGTAGCACTTTTACAACGAACATCAGAACTGGACACAGGAGTGCTAGGAGGTACCCCAGTGAATCCCCTCAGTTCCAGAAACAATCATCTTTTCATCTCTATGAAGCAGCAAACTGAAATTCCCCCTTAATAATCCAGTTTACTTACTTATTCAACTCCCCTTCTCAGCTATCAGTTTTGCAACGTGAACAGCTTAGAATGGACAGGAAACAATTGGTCATTGTCAGTTTCCAATTTAATGGAACCATGGATATGTTCCATGGGAGAGGCATATTGTCTTGAAGACTTTAACCTGAAAACCACCCAATTGCTATTTTGGCAGGAAGGAAAAGAGAAAATCTGTAAATGATTTTTTGGTATAATACTGGGAGGGGTCACTTTCTACCCCAAGCAACCTATGATGCCATTCCCCCAGGCCAGGTTGGGGTAGAGAGTGACTCTTCCCTGGGCCTGCTCCATAGGACCAGTCATGTCCACACTCATCAGCCTTAGGATGCCTCCAGGCCTCTGGTTTCCTTTGGTTTGTCTAGGGGCTCACAGTCCTAGTCTGATAAGTTCACTTCCTGTGGAGCTTGACCAACATCCGTTGTCCTGTGCCTGAAGAACCAATGCCAAATATCCAGGGAGATCCTTGATCATTCCCAAAGGCTCTCAAAGAAAGCAGCACAATGCCCACCACTGCTCCGCCTTCTAGGGGTAGGAAAAGGAACAGGAACAAGAAGTAAGAATGAAACCAGGAAGGGGTAGACCCCCTCTCCCTCCATCTTTTCTATGGGCTGCCCTATTCTCTCTCACTCCACTTCGAGCTAGTGCCAGCTTGAAGGAAAAAAGATGAAGGGGCTCCCTGCTGTGTATGGAGGGGCCTGTGCTCTAGGCGATGATCATAACACACAGCTCCATGATTCCAGTGCAGGGTCTCTGATCATCGCCCAGTGTGTCATATATATTTATACATGTGCATGCTAATACTATTTCTTCTTAGTGCCAGGGAATCCAGTGCCTGAAATACTTTCTTTTTAACCTCACATTTACCCCCAGGACCACAGTTATGAGGCAGCACATGGCCCAGAGAAGATTGGAGGTCCAGAATCTTTACATCTTTACCTTCCCTGTATGCTGCTACTCCTGGGCCTCTTAGCAGTGGCAGCACCTTCCAAATCCTCTTCACCCCTAACCTCTGTTTTGACCCCAAGCAACTCTACAAACCCTCTAGTCCCAACTGCTGCAAGGACCTTCTTCTTTTTAATTCCCAGTCTGAGAAAAGAATGTGTGTGAGTAAAGGACCTCATGGGGATTAAAGAACAGGAAGGCAGAATGGCTGGGGCAGTGATGAGAGGTTGAAGTTTAAGAGGAGGTAGACTGGGAGAAGCAGGCAGGGCCAACTTCTCCTAGGACCTTGTTGTATCTGAGAAGGTTTGGGATCTTCTTCTAAGTTTGATGGAGAGTATTGACTATCCCCTTTCCCCATTCCAGTGCATCACGGGGAGCAGCTCCTGAATGCCCCTTCTCTGGGAGGCACTGCTCTCCTGGCTTGCTCTAGCTCGACCACTGGGACTTACCTAATGCCTCCCTGAAGTTGCCCTCTCACTCCCCTTCTGCCCCTCTAGTCAATTTACTCTCCAGGACACTCTCCCTCCCTCACAGCTATGGTGACTTAGGATCAACTTTCAAGGTAATTCCAAGGAAATGATGCAGCCGTTTACTCTCCTTGGCGGGATGAGTGAGTTGTGTTCTGAGTGTTGGGAGAAGAAAACAGATCAAAAGCTGAGCTTGTGCTTTACCTGCCCTGGCATGGTAAATAAAGACTTCACCTCCAAGTCCTGAGCACCCACATACATACACTCATATATAATTGTGCTATATGCATGTCTGTGTGTACAGATAAACCAGTACTTCATAGATATACACAGCTCAATGATCTACCGCAAGTAAAACCTGGAACTGCCATCCAAATAAATAAATACAACTTGCCAGCAACTTTGAAATCTCACACCTGGCCCCTCTTAATCACAATATTCTCCCTCCCTCTTAAAGGTTACCACTATCCTGAATTTTATGGTAATCACCAACTTATTCTTTTTTTGTTTTTGCTTCCCCACCTAAACTCGCATCATTAAATACTATCCTTATGTTTTCTTCATTAAGAAAAAGTAACCTTTTTGTTACTGTGGTTGCTGTCTGAATATTCCTGTCCCCACATAATTCATATGCTGGAACCTAATAATGTGATAGTATTAAGAAGTGGAGCCTTTGAGAAGAGATTAATTCATGAGGGCTGTACCCTCAGGAATGGGATTAGTGTCTTTTTAAAAGAGGCCTGAGTGAGTCCCCTACCCACTTGTGCCATGTGAAGATGCAGCAAGAAGGCACCATCTATGAAGAAGGGAGTGAAGCCTCTCTAGAGACCAAACCTGCTGGTGCCTTGATTTTGGACTCCCAACCTCCAGAGCTGTGAGCAATAAATTTCTGCTATTTATAAATTATCCAGTCAAAGGTATTTTGTTATAGCAGGCCAAATAGACAAAGACTGTGGTACATAATATGCAGGAACATGTTCAAAGGAAAATGGAATGAAATATCTAACCATATCTGAGGAGTCTGGCTCCTGGCCAAAAACGTATGAGTGACTTTTTAGGCAGCCCTCATGATCTGGGTGAAAGGCTGCCCTCCTCACATCAGAGGTGGTCCACAGCCAATGCATTGCACTGTCCAAAGGGAGTTGCAGTCAAGGGCTCAGTCCCCTACCCAGGCAGCCATCCTCTTACCTATATCTGCATTCCTAGCCCTAGCCCTATTCCTAGCCCACTTACCCGGGGCCTTTAGCCCTGGTGCCTCTGCCTGAACTTCCTTACGGAGAGAGGAAAAGAAATCTTCAAAACACCTTTCTCCATGCTGGCTCAGTACTCAGAACTTTTTCATTCCAGACCTTCCCCTCTCCTTATTCCCAGGTTTGTAAAACCACAGGAGCCTCTGTTCAGGGATCCCTTGACAGTGAGACTATTCTTCATGCCTGTGCTGATCCACCTGACCCTTGAGTCAGTGCTATTCCATGGGGGAAAAAGGAACAGGATGGAGTTGGCACTTTCTCTGGTTTAGCCTCTTGCTTATACTATCACAGTGAGTGATTAAAGGCTTGACTGTTACTTTCATCTTGACTTGCTGTCCTAACAGGCACTCAGACACCTAGCAGCTCACCTCAGCCCTTGACAATGCCAAGAAAAAGAACATTACCATTACCCCCAGAAACCCCTTGTTCTTTTTCCCCATTTATTTTTCCCTCCCTCCTTCCCAGTGGTAGTGAACTACTATCATAACTTTGAACATTATAGTCTGGTTTCACTAGTTTCTAATGTATATTTAAATGGACTCATACCAAGATATTTCTTTTGGTCTGACCTCTTTATTCAAAATCAAGTTGTGAGAGTTATTCACATTCTTGCATGAAGTTTAGTTCATTCATTTTTGTTGCTGTATAGGATTTTATTGTACAAATAGAACACAGTGGATTTAACCATTCTAATGTTGATGCTCATTTGGGTGTTTCCAGTTTTAGATTTTATAAATAAGGCAGGTATGAATGTCCCTGTATGTGTGTTCTGGTAAATGTATATATGTATTTCTCTTGGGTATATACCTAATCATGGAATTGCTGATAAAGTTTTGAGGTCTTTTAAGATGCTGCATGTAATATAAGAAAAGTAATCAACAGTCTAGACAGGAGAACTTAGAGAAAAATGTGTTCTTCCAATCCTGCTAATGGCCTGACGCACACTGGAGGTCTCTTTCATTGGTAGCTCTCCCACTAGTGACTTCTCACTTTGGTCAGTGTGCTCACCCTTGGGTTTATTAAAAGGCTTCAACAAGGTCAGGCATGGTGGCTCACTCCTGTAATCCCAGAGCTTTGGGAGGCTGAGGTGGGAGGATCACTTGAGGCCAGGAGTTCTAGACCAGCTTGGGCAACATAGTGAAATCCCATGTCTACAAAAAAATTTAAAAATGAGCCAAGCATGGTAATCCCAGCTACTCAGGAGGCTGAAGTAGGAGGATTGTTTGAGCACAGGAGTTCTAGTCCAGCCTGGGCAACATAGCAAGAACCCATCTAAAAATAAATAAATAAACAATAAATAAAAAATGTAAATGATAGGGATGGTGCTCAATCAGGGCATGAACAAAGCAAGCACGCACACGCAAACACACACACACACACACACACACACACAGGCATAAACACACAGATGCACAGAAATTACTTAAAATATCTCCCTGCAGGCATTCCACACTGATAGTTCATAATTAAATTCAGTCCTCTGAGTTGAACTCATAATCTACTAAAATGGTGTGATTTCTGTGCTTTACATTCAATCATTGGCCAATGTCATTAAGTTGTTAGGGACCTCCACTAATCAGATACCTGCAAAGAAGTCCTTGAAGTTCTTTCCCAAGGACACACAACTAGTAAGTTGCAGAGACACGACTGGAACTAGGTGTGTGTTATCTGTAGCCTGAGGGCCCTTAACCCCACAGCACCTAGAATGACATGGAACTTATCTGCATGTGGGAGCAGGTAAACAGATATTCATTAAAGGTATCTTGAAAATGAAGATAAGGAAAATTAACTTTTTTCTTGCCATCTAAACAAAATGCTTTTCATATTTTGCTTTATTTTCTTCTTGTCCTTACTTTGTATACACACACGTACACACAATGTATATAATTTTTTCTCTCTCAACTTACAGTCATTACACTAATGTTATTACTTTGTTTTTGTAACCTGTGTTTTTAATTTTATTTGAAAATAACTGCATTCTTTCTGATTACAAAGCTGGTTTCTTACTGCAGAGGCCTTTTAGTTTCATAATTTCATAATGGCACAAAGCAGAGAAGAAAGAGTGAACTATAGGGCCATAATGTCAATTATCCGGAGAGAACCACTCAAATTTTTACTTTTATTCATTTTTTACTTTTTAAAATATTTGTAAACATTTTTGTATATTTCCTTCTACTCAGTTCTCTACATACCTATCCATTTTTCCTGTTATAAAACTGGAATCACATGAAAACTTTCAATTGTACCTTCTTTTTGCTCAGGACAGAGTCTTGAAGACACCCACATGTAGGTGGCAGGAATAGAGGAGTACATTAGGTAAATGGTGTCAGAGGAGGTAAATATTGGAATCCTAAATGCAAAGAGAATTCTCCAAGCAGTCATCAAATGCTTCTGAGAGGTGAGATATGAAGGAAAACTGCTAAGAGTAAGTGGCATTCACTACCGAGATGTTCCCTTATGTCATTGGAAAGCAGGCCAGTAGGATGAGGGCGTCAGCTCTAGACTCAGGGCAAAGGAGGCAAGGAAGGGTCAGGAAGGAGAGGGAGCAAGGACAGAGTGCGTCTCATGTCAATTTGGTGTGTGAGGTAAGCAGAGAGGAAAGATGATGCAATTTGAGGATTTTGGGCGTTGAGAAGCTCTGAGAGGTGAAGGATCTACTGTCATGTGAGAGAGGGATGAGATGCAAGGAGGAGGAAAGTCACTGATGCAGCAGGAGACAGAGCTTGCAGGATGGGGAGGGATCAGAGACACAATGAGCAGAGGAGGAAGCAACAGTTATTCCAGTTGGGGGTTGGGTGCATCTGTGGAAAGGTGCACTCAACAGACCTGTTCCTCTCTCAGAGAACATTCCTTCCCCTTCCTGTTCTGCACTGTCTTCTGTCTCCTGGTTTCTGCACAAGACAGGTAGACTCAGAATTGTCACCGCAATCTGGGGTAGAGAGGACTCTAGACAGCTGGGGCAGCCTGAGGGCACTGTACACCTGAAGGGGTGTCAGAGGATGGAAGCAGATGGTACCCATCAGTACCAAAGATTCCAAGAAAGCATGCAATTACAAGTACATATTTCTTTTATTTAACTCAGGTTTTCTTAATTTTGTTTTAGCATGGAGAACTTTCGTCCATATAATAGCTGATAAGGTGTTGTAAAACTGCTGTTTCATGAAGTTCAGCTAGAGAAATTTCCTAATGTACATGTAAGCATTTTGGCAATATTTGGAAACTCTGCAGATGTTGACACTTTCTAGTAGATCTGTAATTTGAAGTAACAACTGAGCTGATCAGAAATGTGACTCTCTTTATAACTCATCTCAACGTGCTCATAAACTCTCATTTCTACTGACAGAAGAAACTACCAAACCTTGCCACTTTAAGGTGACTCAATTCCTTCTGGTTTAAAATATAATCACTTTTAGGCAATTAATTGCTTATTTTGTTCTTGATTTCAGTTGTGTAGATTTAAAGTCCAATATCCTTATGAAGGCTGCCCTATCCCTCTCATGTGCCCTTCCCTACTCTCCCTCCTAATCCTTCCCCCTTTTCCTCTTCCTTAATCCCCTCCTCATGCCCCCTTCTCTTCACCTCCCTCCTGCTATTCTTCCTCCTCTACTTCTCCTCCTTGCTTTTCTCCTTCTTGTCCTCCTCTCCCTTCTCTCCCTCTCTCCCTACCCAATCCTCACTTCCTTCTCCTTCAACTCCTCTTCTGACTCTCACTCTTCTTCCCCTCGTCTTCCTCCCCAAGAAATTATCTGGCTACAGATGACTGCAGCAAGGAGGATGGGCCTGTCCCTTTTGCTCCCTCATCTCCCTTGGTCTTTGAGTGTTTGCCATTTTCCCCTCTATATTCAACAGATAAGACTGACTCTTCCTGGCCTTTGGCACACAGATGGTGGTATTGATGGTTTCCAGCATGGCCTCTAGTCAGGACAGCTACATACTCTGAACCATTCTCTTTCAAGTCCTGGTCCTTGTCTTGCTGAACAGTCTTCTCAGTGCCTCTGTGGATTCTCTTTCTGGGCCTGCAGCTGGAACTCATTCATGCTACAAATGACCCATAGGGAATCTGACAGCACTGTGGCAGGACCTCTCTTTCCTAAATGCCAGGCTGTCATTTCTGAACTCCTGCTGCTGCCTCTTGTTGGTGTGGGGCACTGAGGGCAGGTCTCACTCCCAGAGCTACCAGTAGGATGTGGGGCAGCATGCCATTATGCTCCGGAATTCCCAGCCTTTCATGGTTCCTGTCTCAATACTCCCCACTTCTTTCCCAAGCCTCCCTCCAGGGTCACTGCATACATTTACACATATTGTGCACTCTTCAATTAAAGTAGATTCATTCACATGCAATATATCCTGGAGTTGTGCAGTGTACAGCCTGCCTGACAGTACATATTTACCCTGTGCCCAGCCCCCTCCCTCACTCCACCTTGCCCAGCTCTAGAAGAGCCCTACTCCCTCCTAGGGGTCAGATATCAGCACCTATATCTCTCCAAAAGATTTGAGGTTCAGCAAACGTATACTTAAACACAAGTCTAGCTCTAAGAAATTGTGCTCTGAACTTCTCTCCATATATAGCAGTCACTGAAAGAGCTGTGCGCAACTTTGGGCACCACAGTACTTAAACAGTAATAGGAAGAATGTGGAGATAGTCCCAATGAAGACACAAATTCAGAATTAGTGCAAATGCTTTTACAGTTGTGATTCACTTTATGCACTTCATACATGAAAACAAACTGAAGCGTTATTCTTTCTTTTCATGTGTGCTCCAATGTAGAAATTATGTCATACTTAGGTCTTGTTTTATGTTTTCTAGACTTTCCCAAGCTTTTTTCCATGAGGATTTTCCTACATATGGAAAAGTTGGAAAAACTGTTCAGTAAACACCTGTACACCCTCCACCACAATCCAATGATTAGCTTTTGGTCATATTTTATGGGTATCATTTTTAATCTCTACATAATAGTTCATCAAATCAATGCATCTTAATTTTTTAGACAATCTCCCCATTTTGGATATATTCCTCGATTCCAAATTCCCAAAATTATAAGTAGTAATGCTTAATGATAATCTCTGAGCACAAAGACCCTCCTTCCTGAATTTTTAAAGCCTGTGACAGCTGATAAGCTAGAATGTTGATGCCAGTGCCCCTGAAATTTTAATCTTTGAGGAAGGGTCTAAAGGGACTAATAGAGAATAGAAATTATAAGTGAATTCAGAAGAACAAGTACCTTGATATTGCTAGGAATCCAAAACTTAGAGCAGGCACAGTCTCCGGGGACTCTGTGAGTGTGTGTTTAGGGGGGAGGGATGTCACTGGATTCTACTTCTTCTGCCCAGGAGAACAGGCGTGAGCCACTGTGCCCAGCCCATGAAATGTTAAAGTGGATTGATCTGCTCACCCATGCTGGAGGGCCCAAAAAACATACATCTCGTGACTGAAACACAGATTTGTGAGAGGAGCCCCTGCAACCCCAAAAAGTTTTGTAATTGCTCTTCTTTATAGGTCAGAAATTCTAGTGGAAACTACTGCCACTGAACCGGTATAATTAAATGCAATGAGGATAGCTGGATTGTGGGGTGGCAGGGGCCAAGTGGGGTGGCAGGGGCCAAGTGGGGGCACTTAATTGATAAAGACAAAGTGTGCATAGTTACTGTAATGGGCAGCAGATTCAATGCAGCAATAAGAATAGTCTGACTCACAGGGACATATGGCATTGATTAGTTGGTCATGGTGTCCCTTGAAGAGAAACAGATGGCAGTCTACTAAATTCTTACTTGATATATATAAGTGGATGAGTTCTAGATTGAGTGCACAGAAGTCTAATCTGAATCACCAAAATAGTCCTAGCCCTTCGATCAATTCCCAGATTTGAGTCAATTTACAGACCGGAACCCTATGAATAAAGAAGGACTCCACTCCACTCCACTGCCAAAAATATATACTGCTAATTTTCTGCAGCTTTCCCCAAAGAGATCTATGGCTTTAGGGGTGAATGTGCAGTAGGGAAAATGAAACAATCAAACTTTTCAGGGATTACTGTATATTGCTTCTGAACTACCAGGGATTCCAAAAGCCTCAAAATGTCACTGCAGTTCGCCAGTCAGAGTTAACAGTTTATGGCAGTCAGGGGATTGATGGAGTTTTAGTTCAGGTCTGTCTCACAATGGGTCCTCCGGGTCTCTAAACTTATCCTATGGTTATTTCCCCAGTTCCAGAATGTATAATTGGAAGAAAAATACTCAGCAACTGACAGAATCCTCATACTATTTCCCTGATCTGTGGAGTGAGGACTAATGTGGTAGGAAAACTCAAGTGGAAGCCACTAGAACTGTCTTTACCTAGCAAAACAGCAAACCAAGAGCAATACCACACTCCTAGAGAGATTGCAAGAGATTAGTAATACCATCAGTGACTTCAAATATGCAGACATCCCCATTTAACTCACCTGTTTGGCCTATGCAGAAGGCAGATGGATCTTGGAAGATGGTAGTGGGTCATTGTAAACTAAGCCAGGTGATGACTCCAATTGCAGCTGCTGTTCCAGATGTGGTTTCATTTCTTGAGCAAATTAACACATTCCCTGGAACCTAGTATGTACCTCTTGACCTTGAAAATGCTTTTTTTCTCAATAACTGTTAGTAAAGACCACCAGAAGCAATTTACTTTCAGCTGGTAAGACCAGGAATACACCCTCACCATCCTACCTCAGGCGTATTGTGTATCAATTTTCCAGCCCTACATCATAGTGTAGTTCACAGGGATCTTATCACCTTTCTCTTTCACAAGACAACACACTAGTCTATTACACTGATGACATGTTAATTAGACCTAGTGAACAAGAAGTAGCAACTACTCTACACTTCAAGGCTCCTCTAAGTATCCATTGGCTCCAGTTTGAAATCTCAGTATCCATTGGCTCAATGACTTTCATGCTGTTTTGTAAGGAAAAGGCTCTTCTGAAAACACTTCTGTGCTATGTCCATGGTGCATGATCTAGGAAACAACATGCCATCACTTATCATCATGACAGGGCTCGATAGAAAAGAAAAATTATGACAGGAATCTGCGGGTAAACCTTCAATAGAAAACCACAGTCTGTCCCTTTGGACCCAACAAGAGAAAGGGATGGTTTAAACTCAAGGTTTTTATGATGCCATGACCCTGAGTGAATGTGTGTATGTGCTTGTGTGGAGGGTGTGGGGAGAAAGCCCATTTCAGTACACACATGTCCCCCATAGGTCTTCCATTCCTCCCCCACATTCTCCAGATGCTCCTGTTCCTCTCAATTAGACAAGCTTACTTGGGTGGCCCTGGGGCAATGACCCCAAAGCCTCAGTGCCAAACTAAGTTCACAATTAACTGAGACCCATCTCTGCAGAGGAGACCAGACTGCTGCCCCTAACCTAACAGCAGCTCAGTTTCAAGCACCAGCTGTGTGCCAGCAGTGCGATTACCACGGACACAGTGCTCTCCCTTTAATCCTCCAAACAACCCCAGAAGGGTCTATTACCCTTTCTGCATTTGACCAATGCAGAAAGTGAAGCCCAGCCAAGCAAGAGTCACTTGCCCAAAGTCGCACAGCTAGTAGGGAGCAGAGCCAGGAGTTGAAAGCCCCCTTTGATCTACCTCCAGAGCTGACACTATGACAGCGACACTGCCTCCCCGTGGAAACCAAAAGCAATAGCACACTCTTCACTGCACTGGGGGGAAATCTGGAGGATGAATGTTCCAGAGAAGATTACAAAAAAAAAAAAAAAAATCACTGGCCCGTGTAAGCTCTACTCAGGGCAATCAAGAAAATCTGAATGCGGAATTAAGACAGCGAGATGTCTCAGTCCTCTGGACCCACCAGACCCAGAACCCTGTGAATAAAGGGGAGGCTGGGCCTCCTTGAGGAAGATGGCAGATAAAACCTCTCTCTCACTCACCTATTCTGTTTCACAAGCTCTCTCTTTTAAAAGTCATACATATACTTTAAAAGAGTTACAGCTTCTTCACAGCTTGCCTGTTGCAGCTTCTGCACCCTGCTGTGGATGTCCTGGGACAGGATAGTCAGGAACTCCTCCAGCACCAGCAATGCCAGAATCTGCTCCATGGAGCGCATCTCAGGCAGAAGTCACCCATGGCGAAACTCTAAGAGCCGCCTGCGGGGGTCCCGGGCACCAGCAGCCTCTTGGAAGCAGAACCCTCAGAAGCACAGGTGGGAGGCCGCCAGGCTAAAACTTGGGTCGGGCGGGAGCAGCAGGAGTTCTGGCTCCAGGCGTAGGAACTTCCATAGTTTCCCTCTCACAGGAGGGGAACCCTTTCCGCTCGTGGGAACCCAGGCCAGACGCCACCGTCAGGCTCCCAGACCACCTTGGCCCCGAAACCAGTTGTGCCCGCCGGCCAAGGCGCCCGGGGCCAGGAGAGAGAGATGATGGCTTCAGCAGGAGTCCGGCGTGCCCAGGTTTCAAGTTCCAGCCGGTGAGCCCAACTTTGGACCTGGCGGAGCTGTCTCCAGTAGCTTCGCCTCACTGGGCTTGGGACACTGCAGCTCCTGCCCCCGTTTCGCTTCCACCAGGACCTCCGGGAGGCACAAAAGCAGGCAGCTTTCTCCTGTCTGTGTTGGACCCACGCAGGACTAGGGCCCCGGTCCACACGCAGAAAGTCCTAGCACGGAAGTTTGGCGTCCACAGACCAATTTGTCAGCTTAGAACCAACGTTAGGGCTGCGTTTCCCGAACGACACCATTGTATCAAGCGGCCATTGGATCAGGTCTCGCCACAACTCGCAGCTGACCAATCAGAAAAGAAAATTTGGCTCCAGGACGGGACCAGCGAGGGACCAATTGAAAGACAAGAGGCGGGGCCAGCAGGGAAACCTTAACCCCAGAAACCTCTGTGGCTGTTGAAGGCAGAGGGTAATGGGCGGGGTCGCCAGATCGAAGCTTAGGTCTTGAAGATGGGGATACTAAAAAGCAAATCCAAAGCCACTGTGAACTGCAGGCGGACGACCGGAGTCAAAATCTCCAGGATGGTTTATTAAAATGCGAATCCCCGGGTTCCTGTGAGATTCAATGCGTCAGGGTAGCGGGTGGAGCCCCGAAATACGACTTTTTAACAAGCTCTCCCTATAAATTCTCCCCACACAGCCAGGTTTAAGAATCACTGACCGGGTCGTAACAGATTTAAAGATGGTCCCCACCCGCTCCAGTTACTCCAAGGCTCTAGGAGAAGCGCTCATTTGGATCACGACCCGGGGTTCGCCCCACCCAACACCCTGCGACTAAGAAGCGCTTAAACAGGAAACGTGAGCCCTTCCAAAACAGCTTGAGGCTGGTTGGAAGCCAGGAAGAGTCCCAGCCCCTCCCACGTCAGCATCCCTGTGGGCGCACAGCGCGGCGGGCGGCGTGTGGCCTGCCGGGAGATGTAGTCCGTAGTGCAGCCCCGCGCCTGCGCCCTGGGCAGTTGCCGGTGAGCTTGGGAGAACCGTGGGCGCTGAGGCGGTGAGTCCCCGAGCGGCCAGAGGGCGTGGCCGTTCCCTGGGGCGCGGGCGCGGGTAGCGGGGCTCCTTTCCGTGGCCGGGGCCATGCCAACTGGGTGATTCCAGCTGTGCCTCGGGCGGCGGGCGCCGGAAGGAGTGGTGGGCGGTGGGCCCCTATCCGGCCAGGGTCCCCGCCGCCACTCCCTGCGACCCGACCGGGCCTTCCCGGGAGTCCTCCTGGGCTGGGAGCTCCTCTCCAGGCGTCGGGACCTCGTCGCCCAAGAGCGAACAGGGGCCGCGCCCCAGACACTAGCATCCGAATTTGAATCAGCTTTTACACTTTTTAGGGACGTGTCACTCTTGCCGTTCCTCAAGTGCTCTCTTTACACACATCGCTTTTCTTATAGGCCCCATGAGGGTGGATTCTCTACGAGAAGGTTTGGAGAGAAATCACAGGTCCAACAGTGAAATGAACGTTTCTCTGGGAAGGGTCCATCAAAGGAAACCCGAAGGGTCAATTCCCTGGTAGACGTGGTGGAAGGTTTTGGGTCAGTCAGGGAAGGGCTGGCCAGCTGTGAGGCTGGAGCAGATTAACGGGTGGGTCCAGAGCCAAAAACAGCACAGTTCCTGGATGCCCTCCAGCAACGGTTAGGTGCCTAGACTCTGGGAAATAGAGGCCCCCTAGGAATGACTCCTGACAAGCAATAAACTTTAATTGAGTGCTTCCTCTGTGCCGGGCATGCTGCTATTCTCTTCCCATGCAATTGGATCCACGCAGAACATTTTATAAAGTAGATGCTGTGATTATCTTCTGTTACAAAAGAAGCACTGGGTGTCAGGGTCACACAGCTAGCAGGTTATCATACCTAAACCGATCTGCTAAAGTCGGGCTACCATCATGGTAAAGGGGGATACAAGGACAGAGTGCTGATTTAGGTTGACTGGGTAGGAAGAGAGTCATGAGTACTTTTTTCCCTTGAATCCCCTCCAGAGAAGAGGACAACTACAGCAGCTGTCTCAGCACATGCAGAGAGAGAGGACCCAAGGCACATGGGCAGATACAGGTCTTGAGACCTGTAGAAACATGTATGTGACTGTCTCTGTGACCTCAAAGACTATACCAAGAACATTTTGATGTTTTTAGACCTTTGGATTGCTGGAGAATATAGATTTTGACGTAATCACCATTTCCCTCTGGCATTTACCATGTGACCTGAGACAAGTTGTTCAATCCCCCTAATCCTCAAACCTCAATTCCCTCATCTGTATCCAGGGGATAATACTAGTACCGAGCTCCTAACCTTGGGTGAGGGTTAATTGACAAGTATATGTAGAATGCTTAGAACAGTACCTGGCACATAGCATGAACTCAATAAATATCCGTTGTTATGAATGCATAGCAAATTCCTAATGGCCTCCCTATTGCAGTATATTTTTCACATAGGAGATCCTCTTGGAATGCTATGGTGGAGGGGAGTGGGGAAGGAATGGCATGGGGTTACTGGGGGAATTACGCAGACTCGGTGAGGACAAGAATGAGAGATGGACAATTTGCTGCCTTTGCAAACCATGGCTCTACCTAAGTTCACTTTGGTCGAAGGCCATTAGGAGGTACTTAAAGCTAGATGGACTTTCAGAGTTTTTTGGAAGTATTGTTAGTATTCCTTCGCCATTTCTTTTGAGATCTACATATATTCAGAAACACATGACAATTGGAATTAAACTGGGAATGGGTTAAATGCCAAGAGATCTATAAGGGTTCATTTATTAATAAATTCAGGGTCCTTAGCCTGGGACCATGGAATTCTAAGGCAGAACTGTCCAATAGACCTTTTTGCAGTGAAGTCTATTAAGCATTTGAAATTTAGCTAATATTACTGAGAAACTAAATTTTTGACTAAACTTAAAGTGTCACATGGGGCTGTTGGCTACCATATTGGACAGCAAGCACAATTCTAGAGGCTTTGAGATTTTATAAACTTTTGAAACTAGATGCAGAAAAGGATGTGTATGTGTATTTTTCTAGGAAGTGAGTCTGAAGCTTTCATCAGATTCTCAAAACCAAGAGAAAAATAATGAACTACTTTAGGTCTTTGGTAAAAAAGAAGTTAACAGGTTCTTTGGTAAAAAAGAAGTTAACGGAGGTTCTTTGGTAAAAAAGAAGTTAACAGGTTCTTTGGTAAAAAAGAAGTTAACGGAGGTTCTTTGGTAAAAAAGAAGTTAACAGGTTCTTTGGTAAAAAAGAAGTTAACGGAGGTTCTTTGGTAAAAAAGAAGTTAACGGAGGTAAGTAAGCCCTCTTGTGACCACTCCTGTTTCTCCTTTCTCATTTTTTTTCTGTCCTTAGCTGTAGGTGGCTCCCTCCCACCCCAACGATTTCAGAGAGAAACAAGTCGGAATCTGAGAAGTGAGGCTCCAGATAAACTGTAAACTGCTGGAAGGGGGCGATGGCTGTGGCCCTGGGTTGTGCAATCCAGGCATCCTTGAATCAAGGCTCTGTGTTTCAAGAGTATGATACTGACTGTGAAGTTTTCCGTCAGCGCTTCAGGCAGTTCCAGTACAGAGAAGCAGCTGGGCCTCATGAAGCATTTAACAAACTCTGGGAGCTTTGCTGTCAATGGCTGAAGCCGAAGATGCGCTCTAAGGAACAAATCCTGGAGCTGCTAGTGTTGGAGCAATTCCTAACTATCCTGCCCACAGAGATAGAGACCTGGGTGAGGGAGCACTGCCCAGAGAATAGAGAAAGAGTTGTGTCACTGATAGAAGACTTACAGAGAGAACTTGAGATACCAGAGCAGCAGGTAAGAAAAGAATGTGGGATCTTCGTGATTGGTCCAAAGGAAGTAGCTGAGGCAGCTGGGACTAGACCACACATTTGTCTCTATGTCATTCCCCAGCCTCAAGATTTCTCCAGAGTCCTTTTCCTTTTTCTCTTCTGCTGAACTCAGCAAATGAGTCAGTGCTTTTAACTCTATCAGACTCAATTCCCTTTCTATAACAAATAGTTTATAATGTCCACTTTACTATGCACAAATGAAATTGATAGACAACATAATCTACCCACATACATCAACCCAAAGCGTCAGTACATTGCTCCATGGCCTGAAGGCCAATTCTAGCCATACCCTGTTTATCTGTATACTCTATATGTAATGGTTTTTTATCTTGTTGAAAGGTCATTGAAAAAAAGAGGAAGAAGGAGAACTGACAGTGAATGTGCCCCACAGTGCCTAAAATATTTACTATTTGGCTCTTTATAAAGTTTGCCAACCCTGAGTCAAGTCTAGAAGGAATATAAAGGAAAAGAAACATAGTTTGTTATAAATTGATAGGGATTTGTACATATACATGCTTGGGCCTGACCAAATGTCATGAAGTTGTCAGATGTTTGCATCTATGCTTAGAATCATTGTGAATGGGACAGCCAGAAATTCAGACTGATAAAGCTCAAGTACTACGAACAGTGTTGCTCCTTGTCATGTGATTTTCCAAAATGGCATACGACTCTTGGTAAATCTGAACAATAAGCAGTGTAGTCTTTGCTTTTCACATTAGTGCATTCCTAGAAAATTTCATTTGTGCTGAAACTATGCAAAACAAAACAAACAGTTGTACTTATTTGACCAACAAGGTGGGGTTCTTGACAGGTTCTTTTTACTCACATGAATGTTTGAGTAGGACATTCCACACTTAGTAGGGACCTGGAACAGTTCTGCATTGTAAATTATGTTCCATTAAATTCTGATAGCCACCACCTGTCAGCATATCCAAAACTCCCCATGGGGACGGTGGCACTGTCTGCCATTCAGAATGACTGTGTAAAGCCTCTTTTCAGAAGTGCCGTGACTGAGAGAGGGCAGTATCTTTGGGAAAAGGGAGCAGGAGCTTCCAGATGGGCATCAGGGATACTCCAGTCTTGTCTATGGGGGTTCTCTGCAGGAACTGTTAGCTTCAGGGCTCCTGAACAGGAGTCTTCTGAAGTTTTCTGTCTCCCTAGGGTACTTGGGTTGGTGGTTGCCCTTTCTTTCTCTGTCTCCTTGGTTTTGTTTACTATATAAGATTTTATCTTCATGTGGTCTAGACATTTGCTGCTGAATACAGTCACTACTAGTCATGTACAGCTCTTGAGCCCTTGAAATATGGCCAATGCCAATTGAGATCTGCTGTAAGTATGAAATACACACCACATGCAGAAGACTTGGTATGAAAAAAGTAGGTGAAATATCTCACTAATAATTGTTCATATTGATTACATGTTGAAATCCTGATTGTTTGCATTGGATTAAGTAACACGTACTATTAAGATTGGCCTTACTTTTTAAAAAATTTATTCATATGGCCACTAGAAAATTTAAAATTACATGCATGATTCTCATACAATTCTACTGGGCACTGTTGGTCTAGACTTGAGAGTGATGGTTCTGGCATTTCCCCCAGGTTGATATGCATGACATGCTCTTGGAAGAACTGGCACCAGTGGGAACGGCACACATACCACCAACCATGCACCTAGAGTCACCTGCACTCCAGGTAATGGGACCTGCCCAGGAGGCCCCAGTAGCAGAGGCATGGATCCCACAGGCAGGGCCACCGGAGCTGAACTATGGTGCTACTGGAGAATGTCAGACCTTTCTGGACCCTGGTAAGGCAAGGGTTTCTCTCCTTTCTTTTGTTTCTGTTTTGAGAGTTCAGGAACTCTCAAGGGTTAGGGTTGGGTTAGAAACACCAATTACCCAATGGAAATTGACCACTCAGATAAAGAAGAGGAAAAAGTCTCTCTGGGAATAGTAGGGAACAAAGCACTTTGGATAGAACCCTGGGATTAGGAACCCTTTAAGCTAATGACCCTGATAAGGAGTCTTTTGATCAAGAATATTACACAGGAAAACTATGGGAGTTTGGATTCTGGATAAGGACTCATTTCTCAGCCCAATTTTAATCAACAGGAACTGTGATGTTGTGGGCCCCAAGGGCCTCGGTTGCTTTTATGGCATCAGAGCCTTATTCAAACTTAATACTTTAGTAATATAGTCTCTTTAGATCCTGTAAGATCAACCGCTTACTGCAGTCTAAAGGAAATATCTACCTCATTAAATCAAAACCTATTACAGTGTTTTTCAAACTGTAGTAAGCAGACCATTTGCAGCATGAACACCAGGGGTGCATGTTTAGCAAGCTCTGCAGGTGAGTGCTACACACACTAAAGTTTGAGAATCACTGGCCCAGACACCACAGGGGTTAGTTCTAGAAGGAGAAAGTCCAAGTGGAGAAAGGCAGCAAGAGCACATAGTCCAGTTGCTCCTATATTTTATTCCCCTTTGGGGTTTTCTATTTTTTTTTTTCTGAGACGGGAGTCCTGCTCTGTCGCCCAGGCTGGAGTACAGTGGCGCAATCTTGGCGCACTGTAACCTCCACCTCCCAGGTTCAAGGGATTCTCCTGCCTCAGCCTCTCGAGTAGCTGGGATCACAGGCGTGCACTACCACACATAGAGACGGGGTTTCACCATGTTGGCCAGGCAGGTCTTGAACTCCTGACCTCAGGTGATCTGCCTGCCTTGGCCTCTCAAAGTGCTGGGATTACAGGTGTGAGCCATTGCACCCGGCTTCTCCTTTGGGGTTTTCTTACCCAGTGTTCCCTGTACCTCTTCTACCCCTCGCATTAAAGCTTTGGCCCGAGTGTGGCCAGAATCCTCTCCCCTGACTCCCCCAGGCACTGTTTCAACATGTTCGCACGTTCAAGAGACTGTTAAATACTGAGACCACAGAAGACACATAAAAAATGAAAATAAGAACTGTCCAAGTTATAAAATATAAATGTCTGATCCATCCATAACTAGCTCAGTACCCAGGATTAGCAACCATGCCCCTTTCCACATCATATTAATATCATTTATTCATTTGTACACTATCTACAAGCACCTTTGAGGAGCCAGACACCATGCCAGACCCTGGGGATTCAGTAGCACACAAGGTAGAAAAGCAGCTCTGGTCATCCTGGAGATTACAGTTCAGTGGACAATTCAGATATGTCAGTAGGACTTTTTGTCCTGTATGTAACAGAAATCTGACAGTAAATGGTATGTTGGGAGGAATAGGATGCCCAGGAGCATGGAGGAGGGCCACCTAACCAGCTTTTGGCTGAGAGGGAAGTCTGGAGGAAGGAGGATCTGGGTTAAAACCTACAGGATGGATCAAAGTGAGCCTGTGGAGTGGTGTACATGGGAAGCGGAGAGGGCTGGGATCAAAAGCAACAACATGTGCAAAGTTCTGAAGGGAGAGAGAAGACCTCCTGCTGCAGTGCAAGGGACATAGAAGAACAGTGGGGCAGGAGTGGCAATAGAAGAGGCTGGAGAGAGAAGCAGTGTCCTGGGTCATGAAGAACTTGCAGCCTCATGGAGAAGTCACACTTGATTATCAGGGAAGTGGGGAACCATTTTGAGGTTCTCCAGTACCAGAGTGACATACACAAATTTGCATTTTAGGAGATTATTCTGGCTATAGTAGGAATGGATACATACTGCTGAAAGCAGGGACCCCATTTGGGAGGTTGTTGCCATCATTCAGGTGAGAAGATGTTGTTGTACAGCAAGGGCATGTTGGTGATGATGGAGTGAAAATGTAATTCAAAGGATACTTAGAAGGTGTGAAATATAGAGCTTGGTGATTGACTGGGTGTCAGGGTGATGGAGAAGAAGGGAGTAAGGATGGAATCCAGGTTTCTGGCCATTGAACTGGGTAGATAGTAATATTATTCACTGACATGACAAACAAAAGAGGAAGATCAGATTCGGTGGGTCAAGTTGAGTTTAGATTTGAATGTACAGAGTTTGAGGTGCTTATGGGTCTCCAGCATATTTTTAAATAAAAGTGACAAAAGAGGAAAACTTTACAAGTATACATATTGTGGTCAAAGCAGAACTATATAATATTGCCATTTATGTTCCAAGCTTTACCTCATCTACATTTCATAGTCTGTTGAATAATTCTAAAAAAAAAAAAAGGAAAAAAAAAGACCAGGTTTATGTGTATATGCCTGGAACAAGTAGTAAAACTTAGCTAGTAATATTTTGAAGTATAACTCTTTCTGCATTTGCATTCTGATTCTCCATGTTAATTCGCTCCTTTTGTCAACACTGCAGGTACAAATACCACATAGTAGCAATATTTATCTGGTGTTAATATTTTGCTCTCTAAAGCACATGGAAATCTAGTATATTTAACAAAGGATAGATAGAATTAATTAATTTAACAGATAAAAATTACAAATTTGGAGGACAGGAAATTATCCTTTTCTTATCACCGTTTAAAGTGATATATTATGCTTTGAAAAATGTTGCAAGGCTTATTCTATTATTTAAAGGTTACTTAAACTTTTACTTTAAACAAAAGTATATTTGATGTATTACATGAAATACATTCTATTGTAGACTGAATGGAAAGCACAAGATGCCAGCTGAGTGGAGAAGAAATTCAAAAGTAATGGAAGTCAATTGATTTTATATTAATGTTTGGAACCTATTTCCTATCAGCAAAAAATTAGGTTGTTGAGTATATATGAATTGTGCATATATATTTTTTCGTGTAATATAACTGAAAACACATATACACATTCATTGCAAAATAAAAGAGAACTTAAGTGAACAATATAAAGTGACCTAAGGAAGACATAAACTTTAAAACAAAATCCCTTATTTGAATTCATGCTGGACACTTTGATGCCAGAGATAGGCAATAATATTAGAATGTATGCAATCAGAAAGAAAAGAGGCAAGGAGACGCTAGTCCTAAAATCATAAAATATATCATGCTTATCTTTGAAAATATGGAGTTCAAAATTCGTACACCAAAACTGGATTGCATTTTGAGTTGTCAAAGCCTTGGGTTTTTCATTTCAATTGATGAGGTTTCATTTGGAATGTATGTGAAATGTAAAAGATCACATCTTTTTGGTGATAAAGAATATGAGAGATGAAAATTTAAAGTAAAATACAGGACAAACAAATGCTGTCTAGAAAGCATCAGAAGATTCTTATAAATTAAACTTCTTCAGATTATTCTACTATACCAAAAAATTTACCATAAGCTAATATCTAACCCCCAACTATAGTAATGACATTTCTTGGTGTAGTGAAGCTCTTACTAGACAGTCTTTGCTAATGGGGCTTAATGAAGACATTTCCTGAGTTTAGGATGAGGGGAACATTCAATGAAGCACCTTCTTTGTTAATCTCCAATTGCTTTTCCCTCTTTGCATTGGATAGCTATTGAAGGGCAATTAATTATCCCCGAAACTTAGCAGCTTAAAGGAAAAAGTATCATGTTTTTGAGATTTATCTCAGAACATGATAAAATTAAAATTTATCATGTTACTCTTTTTGAGAGGAATTCAGGAGTGATCTACTAGATGTTTATGGCTCAGAGTCTCTCTTGTAGTTGTTGTGAAGATGTCAGCAGGGACTGGCAGGATGCCTCAATTCCTTGCCAAAGGAATTTCTCCATAGGTTACCTAAGTATCTTTATGATGGGGCAGCAGGCTTCCCCCAGGGCAAAGGATCCAAGAGAAAGCAAGAAGGATGACACAATGTCTTTGATAACCTACCTATATACCATACTTATACCATATTCTGTTCATTAGAAGAGTCACTAAGTCCAACCCACACTTAAGTGAAGGAAAAGGAAATTCCACCTCTTGAAGGAAAGAATACCGAAGAATTTGGGAGCATATTTTGAATCAGCCATGCCTGGACTTAATAGCCTTTTACTTAAAAAAAAAATCAAAAATAATTTCCTTTTTTTTCTTAAGTTAATTTTTCCTAAGTAAAATTTCTTCACTTAATTTGGTCAAATATAATATACCTATGATGGATCTCTTAGCTATAGCCAGAGGATTAGTTTAACATCCTGGGCAATATATTATTGTCATTGGAAAACTAATATTCTAGACTATGGTCTCAAAACCAGGAGACGTGATTAAATTTAAGGTAACAGGCTTTGGTTTCTATCTGTATGGCCCTCCTTTTTTCCTTTTATTTTTAATTGACATGTAATAATTGTACCTATTTATGGGATACAGAGTGATATTTTGATATGTGTGTACAATGTGTAATGATCAAATGAGGGTAATTAGCATATCTATCACCTTAAACATTTATCATTTCTTTGTGTTTCTCATTCCTGTGGGAGATAAAAAAGAAAATGAGCTCATAGAAGTAGAGTGTAGGGCCCTTCTCTTTTTACTGACCAGCAGTTAATGTTTCTTCTATTACTGTAAAACCACTCATCCAATAATAGTAGCTTTACAGATAGCTTACATTGAGGGTAAAGAGAAGAGCCCCCTGACAGAAGTAGGCATTAAGGCCTGCTTTTTTATTGCCACTCAGCATTGACCCAGAAGCCATGGAGCCAAACTAGAAAACATTTGGAGAATACTTATATATGTGGGTATTAATATGATAAATTTCTAGAATTGGAATTGATTGATTAATGGGCATTTAAAACTTTAATAGATATTGCCAAATTGCCTTCTGAAATTATTGTACCAATTTATCCTCCCACCACAATATATAGGAATGCCAAATTCTGCTCATCTTCACTTATCTTTGCTATGTAAGAGCCATAACTGTTCTCGCTATGTTGGCCAACAGAGTAGGGCAAATATCTGTGGAAACCCTTTCAGTAAGCATCAGTTTTATTCAGCATTCGTGGTGGTATTTTATTCAATATGTAAGAGTAGAGGATGGGAACTGATACCTAAAGGTGAGACATGGTCAAAAGTTAATGGGAATTGGTTTTAGCTGACATGGACTGTGAAAATAAGGTTGAGAAATGCAAATAAATTGGTGACAGTGTCCAGAAGTATCTGAATATTACTCAGGACCACAGGGTTGGAGTGGGCTGTGCTACACATATAAGAAGTGCATTAGGTTGACATCCATGAAGAAGCTCAAGTATGAGCACCGTGTTCTCACATCCAAGGTGTGGAGACTGTCCTGATGCACCCAATTTGGGGTCAAGCTTTTTGAAAGCTGGCACCAGGAGTATGATGCTGGGGACAAGGAACCAAAGCAAAAGTACTCAAACCTCTGTAATTTGGTGCTGTGCAGAAAGTAGCAGCTAGACTTGAGGGCCAATATGGGAAGCCCATGAGACACAGCTGCCTGGTAGTAACACTTCTGACCTTAGATCTCATGGGTACCAGATTCTGCTTCCAGGGCTACTTTTAGTCCTTCAACTAGGTCATAGAGCTTCTTTTACCCAAGGAGCAGGTGTCTGGGCCTGGTTTTGAAGTGATATTTGATTAAATCTATAGTCTTAAGAGTTTCAAGTTTGTGCTCTGTAAGATGAGAATAACCATATGAACAATTCCTGTCATTCCCAAAACTGTTTTTCTGGCTTTCATATTGAGATCTCCTGGGCCTCCAAGCTTCTACCACCCTAAGCCTTTGCTACTTGCTGCTCTCCTCAGTTTCAATTCCTTCTCACTTTTGCTTGATGGCAGCTTTCTTTAATCTATGAACTCCAGTTTATTTTTTTCCACTAACTTTTAAAAATTTTTTGTTTTTAATTTTTGTGGGTACATAGTAGGTGTATATATTTATGAGGTATATGAAATATTTTAATACATTGCATGCATTGCATAATAATCACATCATGGTAAATGGGGTATACATCTCCTCAAATATTTATCCTTTGTGTTACAAACAATCCAATTCTACTCTTAGTTATTTTTTAAATGTATAATTTCTGTTTTTTTGGGGGGGGCCTCTTCCACCACATCATTCAGTTATCCCACTCCTGGGTTTAAATCCAAGCTTTGTTAACAAAATAGTGAGTTTATAAAACATTTTATTGGAAGTGTATTTTATATTTCTTAATCTAAAATCTATTGTTTTTTTCCCTGTGAAAATATGTTTTACACTACTTCCTAGGATTTGATATAATGTACTGAAATCTAAATTTTACTTCAGATTAATGTTAGCCAAACTAATTTGTTAATATCATTTAATGATGTCAATATTTAAATGTTTTTTTACATTTACATCTTTTTAAAATAGCGTTATTGAAATATAATTCACATACCATACATTGTCACCCCTTTGAAGTGTACAGTTTAATGTTTTTTGGTATATTCACAATATGTACAACTGTCACCACCCTGTACCCTTTAGCTATCACTTTTTGGCCCCCATCTCTCCCACTCCAAAGCAACCACTAATTTACTTTTTGTCTCTCTAGATTTGCCTATTCTGGATATTTCATATAAATGGAATCATACAATATGTGGTCTTTTATGACTAGCTTCTTTCACTTAGCATATTTTCAAGGATCAACTATGTTGTAACATGTATCAGTACTTTATTCCTATTTATGGTTGAATAGTCCATTGTGACATTATACCACATTTTGTTTATTCATTCAACAGCTGATGAACATTTAGATTGTTTCTATATTTTGGCTATTATGAATGATGCTGCTATAAAAATTTCAGTATGACATTTTGTATTTATATATGTTTTCATTTTTCTTGGGTATATACCTAGGAGCACAATTGCTAGGTCATATGGTAACTCTATGTTTAAACTTCTCAGGAACTTCTAGACTGTTTTACAAACTGGCTGCACTCTTTTACATTCCCACCAGCAGTGTACAAACACTCTTATTTCTTCACATCCTAGGCGACATTTATTATTATTATTTGACATTTTTATTCTAGCCATCCTATAGGTATGAAATAGTGACTCATTGTGGTTTTGATTTGCATTTCTTTCTTTGAAGAGTAACAATGCTGAACATGCTTTCATGTGCTTATTGGTCATTTGTATATTTTCATAGACCTATTTAGTTCCCTTGCCCATTTTTAATTGAATTATTTGTCTTTTTATTATTGAATTGTATGTGTTCTTCATACAGGTGACCCTTGAGCGATGTGGAGGTTAAGGGTGCTGACCTATTGTGCAGTTGGAAATCCATATACATAACTTTTGTTTCTCCCAAATTTAACTACTAATAGCCTACTGTTGACTGGAAGCCTTACTGATAACATCAATGGTCAATGAACACGTATTTCATATGTTATATTTGTTATATATTGTATTCTTACAATAAGTAAGCTAGAGAAAAGAAAATGTTATTAAGAAAATCATAAGGCAGAGAATATATTTATTATTCATTAAGTGGAAGTGGATCATTATAAAGGTCTTTATAGCAACACAAATGAACTAAGACAGTGTGGTACTTCCATAAGAATAGACATGTAGATCAACAGAATAGAGGAGAGTTTAGTCTTGCTGTCTCAGGGGTGGCAGAGGTGGAAGAAAATCTGCCTGTAAGTGTATTTGTGTAGTTCAAACCCATGTTGTTCAATGGTCAACTGTGTATTCTAGATAAAAGTCCCTTATTAGACATATGATTTGCTGGTATTTTCTCCCATTCTGTAGGCCATCTTTTCACTTTCTTGATAGTGTCCTTTGTAGCCCAAAATACTTTTTTAATTTTGATGAAGTCAAATGTAATTGTTTTTTCTTTTGTTGTTTGTGCTTTTGATGTCTTATCTAAGAAATCATTGCCTAATCCAAGGTCACAAAAATTTTCTCCTGTGTTTTCATCTAACAGTTTTATAATTTTAGCTCTTACATCTAAGACTTTGATCTATTTTTCATTAATTTTTAATAGGGTGGGAGGTAGAGGTCCAAATAATATTTTTTTCCCCTGGAGACATCCAGGTGTCTCAGCGTGATTTGTTGAAAAGGCTATTCTTTTTATATTGAATATCCTTGAAACCCTTGTCAAAATCAGTTGACCACAGGACAAGTATATGGATTTACTGCTGGATTCTCATTTCTATTCTGTTTAGTTCGTTTATAGTATTTTCTATGTCTTGTATTATTGATCTTCTGCCTAGATTTTCTATCTGTTAGTGCAAGGAGTCATTGAAGTGTCCAACTACTATTGTTGAATTATCTGGTTCTTGTACTATTTCTGTCGGGTTTTGTTTTATGTATTTTAGTACTCAGAAATTAAGTGCATACATGATTATAATTGTTATATTTTCCTGATGGATTGATATTTTTATCATTATAAAATGATCCTGTATATCTTAGTAATGGGTTTTTTTGTTTGTTTTAATGCCTATTTTGACTGGCTGTCTTGTGGTTGCTACTTGTATGATATATCTTTTTCCATCCCTTTACATTCAATCTGTTTGTATCTTTGAATCTAAAGTATACCTCTTATAAACAGTATATAGTTGGATCTTTTCAATCCAGTCAGACCTTCTCTGCTTTCTGATTAAGTCATTTAATGTATTTGCATTTAATTTCATTTGTGATATGGTTGGATTTATATCTGCCATTTTGCTTTCTGTTTTCTATATGCCTCAAGTCTTTTTTGTTCCTCTATCCCTCTTTTACTGCTTTCTTTTTCATTAAGTAAGTATTTCTCATGTAATATTTTACTTACTTTAATAATTTTACTACTTTTATTTCTTTAGTGGTTGCTCTAGGATTTACCATGTACATCTTATCATTGGTTTCAAAGTTATACTAACTTAATGCCAGTGAGATATAGAAATGTTTCTCCTATGTGGCTCTGTTCTCTTTTCCCCCTTTTTGTGATATTACTATCATACATGTTACATCAAAAATGTTTTAAAGCCAAGAATACATTGTTATAATTATTGCTTTATATAATTTTAAGACTCTTAAGAAGCTGAAAGAAGAAAGGAAAATACATATATATTATAACTTTTGTTATATTAACATTGTTTATCATTTCTGGTTTTCTTCATTTGTTCCTGTGGATTTGAATTACCAACTGGAGTCATTTCTTCAGTCCCATACACTTTGCTCTTACCCACCTCATTTCTGCTGTTATTAGGAAATATATTACATTTCTATATGTCGTATGCCCAACAATACACTATATACATATTTTTACACAGTTGCCTTTTACATCTTTTAACAAAAGAAAGAAGCAATACTGTCTTTTCTCATTACGTAATTATTTTTACTTGTGCTGCTTTGTCATGTGGATTCAAATTACCATTCATTTAGATTATAAGTCAGTATTTTGTACCTAAGCCTTTGCTATTCTCTCCTATTCCAAGTTTCAATTGAAACTCCATCTTTTACTTCACAGCAGCTTTCTTTTGATCTATTGCCTTGAATTTTATTTGACCTGTTTCATATTACCCTGTAATTTCATCTTAGCTTTGAAATCCAAATGAAAACAAAATAGTGAATTTAAACAGCACTTTTATTTGAAATTCAGCTTTAGTTTCTTAATCTTGAAAAGGAAATTTTTTTTTCATGAAAAACTAAAACAAGGTATTTTAGCCCACTTCCTCTGCCTCGAATATAATGTTCTGGAATTTAAATTTTCCTTCAGATTAACATTAGTCAAACTAAATTCCTAATGTCATTTTAATAATACTAATATTTAAACATCAGCCTACATTTAGATATCAAATTAGTAATTTACAGCCCACATTTCATTGAAGACCAGTAAACTTGATCAGAGATAAAGGAGGAGAATAAGGGGCTCAGAAAAGAGGATGTAAGCAATACCAGCTGTCAGTGAGGAGAGGGGTGGTCAGACAAGGCAAGCGTGAGTGGTTAGAAACTTCACCTAGTTATCCTTAGATTGACACTTTGAAATACTATTTTGTAGTCATTTTGGCTAATAGTCATTTTCACCTGTAAAAGTTATTTGGGCTAATTTTAAGAGAATCCACTTTTAGACTTCAGCAGAAACCAACATAAATACTGCTTTTGCTAGGTTCAACCCAGTTCAGTTTTCATTTAAATTCAAAAGACTCCACTGAAATTTTTCCAGTAAACACTTTACTACTTTCACCTCTCTTTCTTCATTTGGCACTCAATAGCAGTGTTTCCCAGTATTAATATGGCAAAACTTTATGAAATTTACTTTATATTTTAGTTCTAACCTAAACAAATCTAGTATCAAAATAGATGCTGAAATGAGTTAGTGCATTGATTTCAGCACAGAATTTATTCACTCACCTTCCATAGATTAGAGAGTAGCTTTGAATTGAACACCACCTCATTTTCATTTTGCTCTTATCTTTTAAAGAAAAGACTGTTGTAAGAGACTCAGGTGAAGTAATAGTAATGGAGAAGGAAATAGCTACTAAGAGGCTATGTGTCCAAGAAGTCAGCCTAAATTTTGGAAAAACCTTTGATGAGCCAAACTGTAATGCTTCCCATCTTTCTTCTGGCCAGGATATCCATTACCAAAACTTGACATGAACTTCTCATTGGAGAATAGAGAAGAGCCATGGGTGAAGGAATTACAGGATTCTAAAGAAATGAAACAATTACTTGATTCCAAGATAGGTAAGTAATTGTTCTTTGATATACTAGTGGGGAAAAAAAAGAAAAATTTAACCTAAATAAAGATAAAGAGTTTGGAATTCTATTTAGGAATTTCTATGTTCCTACCACTGGTTTAACATAACTGTTCATTTTCCTTCACTTTCTTTTCTCCGTGGAACACAATATCATCTGCAGTTTCTATTTCTTCTCTCAGGTTTTGAGATCGGGATAGAAAATGAAGAAGATACTTCAAAACAGAAAAAAATGGAGACTATGTATCCATTTATTGTAACTTTAGAGGGGAATGCTCTCCAGGGTCCCATTTTGCAAAAAGACTATGTACAGTTAGAAAATCAATGGGAAACCCCCCCAGAGGATTTACAGACAGATTTAGCAAAACTGGTAGATCAGCAGAACCCCACTCTGGGAGAGACACCTGAGAACTCCAACTTGGAAGAACCTCTCAACCCTAAACCCCATAAGAAAAAGAGTACAGGAGAGAAACCTCACCGATGTCCTCAGTGTGGAAAATGTTTTGCTCGGAAGTCACAACTTACTGGGCATCAGAGAATTCATTCAGGAGAAGAACCTCACAAATGCCCTGAATGTGGGAAAAGATTCCTTCGTAGTTCAGACCTTTATAGACACCAACGACTTCACACAGGGGAGAGACCCTATGAATGCACTGTATGTAAAAAGCGATTCACTCGGCGGTCACATCTTATAGGGCACCAGAGAACCCATTCTGAAGAAGAAACATATAAATGTCTTGAGTGTGGGAAAAGTTTTTGTCATGGATCAAGTCTTAAAAGACATCTGAAAACTCACACAGGTGAAAAACCTCATAGATGTCATAATTGTGGGAAAAGTTTTAGTCGACTGACAGCTCTTACTTTGCACCAGAGAACGCATACTGAAGAGAGACCTTTTAAATGTAATTATTGTGGGAAAAGTTTTAGACAGAGACCAAGCCTCGTTATTCATTTAAGAATCCACACAGGGGAGAAGCCATACAAGTGTACTCATTGTTCTAAAAGCTTCAGACAGAGAGCCGGCCTTATTATGCACCAGGTCACTCACTTTAGAGGACTTATTTAAGAATTGCTAAGGGAAACAGGTCTTACACAAATTGACACTAACTCAAAAAAATCTTAACCTGCAGCAGGCTGTTTGTCTTGGAAGCTTTTGTTTGAGCTTATAAGAACATAGACAGCTTTTTTTTTCTTTTTTTTTTTTTTTACTAGTTTTAAAACCCATCTTCCAAGGTATATGAATTCTAGAGTATTTATCTACTCCTGTGATTTTCTTAGATTTGATTTCTTCTGTCTGCACAACTCTTCTTTTTTTAATTACAATGAAAAATTTTGTATTCCAAGGCAACTGTATCATAGGTGTAAACATAAAGCATATAAATTATGACAATCCTTTTAGAGGTAGGGTCAATATAGTGGATAAAACTGTCTATCAGACGTATTGATTATAGCAGTACTATAGTTATTCTGCTGTCATTATTAAAGATGATTATATTCATTCAAAGCTTTAGATGTGTCCCATGTGGCAGGAAAGGAGACAGTGAATTTTGTCAAACAATAAAAATGTGTCAGGAACACAAGGATGAAGGGGATGTCATTTGCCTGGTAAGAACTGGGTTATTTCCACTGAAATTTTTTATGTTTAAGGAAATTAAGATTTTAACCTTTACTTTTGAATTTTGCAAAGTTTGCTAGTCTGCTTAGTCAGCAGTCTGTGGTAATGCTGCTAAAAGCAGAGTATTAATTTGGTAATTTATTTTGTTCACAGAATAAGTAAGCTCTATGTCTGGAAGAATCCATTTGGCAATTGAAATTATACAAGCAGAATCTAATTTAATTTTGATTGACTGAAGAACCAGGGTCTTTTGCTCTCCTTTGGTATTTCACTCTCCTTTGGTATTCAATCATGTGTCTTTCAGTGCTTTTTAAAATTTTACCCATTCTTTAATTCAGCATCTCCCTATGTGTGTGTCATAGAATACTTAGTTCTGCTAGATATTCTGCAAATATATTTGGGAATTACTTCCTGCTGTTCCGCCTTCTTAGATTCATAGTGCACATCAGCATATGAGAATCTCTTGAGAGGTCCTCTAGAAAGGAGAGAAAAAGCACCTCTTTTGGCTCAATGTTTTCCAAACTTATTTGACCCCAAAACCTTTTTCATATACCCAATAATAAGCTACAGAACTAATATTCTGCAAATGTCTCTTGGAACACACTGCCTTAAACAGATATTTCTATAGCTGTCAGTATAGTTATGTTGCTCCCAAGCCTAGTTATCTCCAGTTGTTTTAAGGGTGTTACGAAAAATTCTTAAAATATATATGAATTTGTGTAATACACACAGAGACACACACACATACTACTTTAAGGGGGTGAGGGTCATTAATTCAGATAATTTTTAAGTTGCCTAGTGATTCTCAATCTCTTTGAATTTTACTTACATTTACACACACACACACACACACGTATATACACATATCATTTTAAGAAGGTGAGGATCACTAATTCAGATAATGTATAAGTTGCCCAGTGATTCTCAACCTCTTTGAATTTTACTTATGATTACATACACACACACACACACACACACACACACACACACACACACACATTGCTACTTATATAAATGTTCTCATGTAATCATGGTAACAGCTCAAATTCCCAAAGCAAGGGAAGACTTCTCATGGTCAATTAAACCTGTTAAAACATGAAAATATTCATTGAGCCTAGTTCCTTGTTATAAAATACAAGAAATAAGACATTCATTTTCCCTTTATGAAGATATTCAGTCATCCTTTCCTTAAACTACAATTAGGAAAAGTATATCTCTTCTATTCCATTGAAGTTCTCGAAAGTGATATAAATACTTTGGGGGTATCTACTATGTGCCTAACTAGTCCTGTTCTAGGCTTAGTGGAAGCTAGTAAAGAAATATAATTCATGGATCAGGCTCATAAAGATTTTATAGTATTTTTAGTTAAACAAGAGTTGGGAAACAGGTGGAGAATAATGCAAGAGAGTTTGTAATTAAGTGCCAATTATACCAATTGCTAGACCCAGGATGTATCTTTAATTCTTGTCATCCAGGTCAACGTATGATGCTGCTATAAGTCTGGGGCTCAAACTGATATCCCAGTAGCAATAAATGTATAATATGGGAGGAGTCTGAATGTAGAGATGAAAAATACAGAATGTAATGGCTTCTCTTTTCTCTCTTGTGGAATTGCATTCAAACCAGAACAGTGCCTTAGAATGGATGTGTCCAACTGCTCTGTATTTATGCAATATTTGAATAAAGCGGAAATGTATGTGCTCTTCCTGCTTCACTTGCACTAATTAATTATTTGAACAACTTAGAGCTTCTTCCCTGAACAGTGGCAACAAGCATGGCAATTGACTCTGTCCTCATCCCAAGTTGGAATCGCTTTTCTCTCTGCAACCATGGCACTGTGATTATGCATCATTTTTAGCATTTAATACAGTCCATTTTTGGCTAGTAGGGTTAGTTGCAATCATAATATGAGTTGCATCCTCCCTCTCATTTATATCAAATATACTTGGCTAGATTTTTACAAGTTAGAGAATGTCTAATATTCTTTGTTACAGTGCCCTATATATAAGAATAAATATTTCTGGCATTGAATCAAGAAACACATGAAATAGTTCTTGGAAACAGGTAACATATTTAGAACATTGCATGGATAATTATACTTCTAAGCCTAATTGTACTTCTGAGCATTTCAAAAAGATAAGGGCAAAATACAGTACCTACCTCCTAGCTATTATAAAGGGGAAATTACAGTACCTACCTCAAAAGTACTATGAAGATTAAATGAAATATATTTTGCTCTGGCCCTACACACTGTAAGCTTTCAATAAATATCCCCTATATTATATTCTCATTCTTTGTAGTTTAATGATAAAAGCATTTAAAGCTATAGATTTCTTCTCTTTATGGCTTTGGACATACTTCATAGCTTTTATATGTAATGTTCTTATTGATGATTTCAAAATGGTTGTTGTTTTCATTATAATTCCTCTTTGACTTAAGAGATATACAATGTTGCCATTTTCCTCTTAATTTTTGGTTTTGCTACATTGTGATTAGAGAACAAGTTTCATTCTATTTCTGCTTTGAAAGCTCATTTAGGCTTTTTTAAAGACCTACATTTGATAAAATTTGTTAAGTATCCTAAAACCTTAGAAAATAAGGGCTCTATAGGGTGCAAATTTAGAATAGAGCCTTGGACCGCTCAATTGCTTTAATGTCTTTGGGCGTATTCTTGGTGTTTGTGAAGGGTCGGTGACATCAAGATCGAATTGCTCCCCATTCTGCCTCCCTGAACCTTTGTACTCCCCCTTCCCTTGGTAAGTTTTTTCCACCACCTTTGGTCTGTTCTGTGGATGTTATACAACAATTGTTAGTAGCTGCCTGGGCATTGAGGCCGGCAGTTAAAACAGGAAGCTAAAGGACCTAGGGGAGACCTGGACTCTTCAAACCAGGCTGAGAACGCTCTCCTTCAGGACCCCATAGTTGTTTGTCTTTCTGAAAGCAGAGAGAACCTGCACAGGGCACTTTGAGGTTTTTGCAACTGTGACCCTCCTGAATTCTCAGGGATTGTTTCATAGTGTACTGAGGATGTTGTCTAGGCTAAAATCCAGAGAAATAGGGAATAAATAGGGGAACCAGCCCCCAAGCCTCCCCATGAGGTGGAGGGAGAGAGTCATTACACTTTGTCCTCTTGCACCTGCACTCACCATAGAATCCCCAAGAGAAACAGTCTTGGGCACCTCCAGAAAACTGAGTCATCTTTATTCCTATAACCCTCTCTCATTTTTAGCCTACTGATGTGGGCTGAATATTCTCATAAATAACTGAAGCTTACCCTTAAGTCTGGGCCCAGCCCCCTGCTTCTTTAATAGTCCTCTGTAACAGATGTGAAATGGGTTGGTAAGAGAGCTCATCTCTTAGCCTCTCCTTAGCATTGATAATCAGTTTACTCAGTTCCCAATCCCTGAGACTTTAACCACTGGGATTGGAAGTGGTGGTAAATCTTTTTATCCCGGAGTGATATATAGGTTAGCCTCTATCCAGCTTTTTGTGCATTGTCAGAAAGGACTTCTCAGAGTTCTAGCAAGACCTAAGTTTACATTTCCTAAGGATTCTAAGATAGTAAAAATTACTAAAATATTGGTATATTTTAAATATTTACATTTAATGAACATCTTTATCACCTAGTACAAGAATATAAATGTATTAATTACTGAAGATAACTTCAAAACTCTAAAACTTGAGGCCTTTCCTGAAAATCATACCTTACCTGTTGGCCCTAGAAGAGATCTGTTTACCTCTACTTTGAAGTGTATTCTACAGTAATTCTTCAGCCACCTCTTCTCAACTAGGTTCCTTTCCTATGAATGCGGGAAAGTAGAGGGTGAGCAGTGAAGAACTAGAAGCCCTTCATTTTAGCCTGGAGTGGAAGGAAACACTTGTACTGCCTTATCTCCCAAGAAGTACAGTTCATCTTGGGAAGACTAGAGTCCCTTTCCCTAAGATGTTATTTACATGCTGCTGTAACACATACACACCCCACACACACATGCCAAGGGAACAGGGAAGAGAAAAAGAAGTATACTTTTTTTTTTTTGAGACGAAGTTTTGCTCTGTCGCCCAGGCTAGAGTGCAGTGGCACGATCTTGGCTCCCTGCAATCTCCACTTCCCGGGTTCAAGCAATTCTCCCTCCCTCAGCCTCCCAAGTAACTGGGATTACAGGTGCCCACCACCATGGCTGACTAATTTTTGTATTTTTAGTAGGATGGGATTTCGCCATGTTGGCCAGGCTAGTCTCGAATTCCTGGGCTCAAGTGATCTGCCTGCCTTGGCCTCCCAAAGTGCTGGGATTACAGGCATGAGCCACCGCGCCTGGCCAGAAATGTACAATTCTTAACCCCAATTCCTCCATTTACAAGCAGAGAGATTGTATAATTAACACCGAGAAGTTCTTTGTTTACCAAACAAATGACCTTGACAAAGTCTCCAAGTCTTGATTTCTTTACCTGTTGGGAGTTTTAAAGCATACCCTCAAATTATTTTCCCATCAAAAATGGAGTCTCTTGTCCCCTGCCCTTGAATCTGGGCAGGCTTGAGACTGCTACTAAAGGAATACAGCAGAAGTGATACTCTGTTACTTCTGAGGTGGGGTCATAAAAGACTTTGTAGCTTCCATCTTGTTCTGTAGAAGCACTTGCTCTTGGATCCCATGTAGAAAGTCTGATCAATATGGAGAGGCACCTGTAGGCTGTCTGGTGGTTATTCTGAACTGAGCTTGTTCTTCAGCAACCTCAGCCATCTCATTTTGTCTTAGAATTGGATCCTTCAGCTCCAGCAGTTGCAACCCCGAAACATTTGAGTCATCCTAGCTGAGGCCCTACATATCTTGAATAGAGAAGAGCCATCCCTCTGTGCCCTGTCCACATTCCTAACTCACATAATTTGAAAGCATAATAACATGGCTATTGTTTTACACTGTTGAACTTTGGAGTGGTTCGTTACACAGCAGTAGAGAATGGTAATATCTTTAAAGCAGATATAACATCTGGTAAGATGAACAACTGGGAAACAGAGACTAAAGCATTTAGAAAATAGACCTATAGCCGGGCGCAGTGGCTCACGCCTGTAATCCCAGCACTTTCGGAGGCCGAGGTGGGCGGATCACAAGGTCAGGAGATCGAGACCATCCTGGCTAACACAGTGAAACCCTGTCTCTACTAAAAATACAAAATTAGCCGGGCGTGGTGGCAGGCGCCTGTAGTCCCAGCTACTCGGGAGGCTGAGGCAGAAGAATGGCATGAACCCAGGAGGTGGAGTACAGTGAGCCGAGACTGTGCCATTGCACTCCAGCCTGGGTGACAGAGTGAGACTCCGTCTCAAAAAAAAGAAAGAAAAAAAGAAAGCAGGCCTATAAATAGCTAACAGGTTTATGCTCAACATCACTAATCATCAGGAAAATGCAAACTAAAACGACAATGAGATATCATTTCACACTTGTTAGAATGGCTGTTATCAAACAAACAACAACAAAACAAGATAACAAGTGTTGGTAAAGATGTGGAGAAAAAAGAACCCTTGTATACTCTAGGTGGGAATGTGAATTGGTACAGCCATTATAGAAAACAATATTGAGATTCCTCAAAAAATTAAAAATAGAACTACCATCTGATCCATCAATACTTCTGCATATATATTTAATTAAAATCAATATCCCAAAGAGATATTTACACTACCATGTTCATTGCAGCACTTTTCACAATAGCTAAGATATGAAATCAATCTTAGTGTACACAGACTGATAAGTGGATGAAGAAAATGTGAGATATGCATACAGGGATTTTGTTGTATTGTGCTTCACTTTATTGTGTTTTACAGATACTGCATTTTTGACAAATTACAGATTTGTGGCAACCCAGATTTGTGGCTAAAGCATGTGCTCACTTTGTGTCTCTTTGTCACGTTTTGGTAATTCTCACAGTATTTCAAATTGTTTCATTATTACTATATCTGTTATGGTGATCTGTGATCAATAATCTTTAATGTTAGTACTCTAATTGTTTGGGGGTGTGTATTAATCTGTTCTCACCCAGCTATAAAGATACTACCTGAGACTGGGTAATTTATAAACAAAAGAGGTTTAATTGACTCACAGTTCCACATGGCTGGGGAGTCCTCAGGAAACTTACAATCATGATGGAAGAGGTAGGAGAAGCAAGTACCTTCTTCAGAAGGCAGCAGGAGAGACAGTGCAGAAGGCAAATGCTAGACACTTATCAAACAACCAGATCTCCTGAGAACGCCCTCATTATCACAAGAACAGCATGGGGGAAACTGCCCCCATGATCCAATCACTTCCCACGAGGTCCCTCCCTCAACACATGGGGATTACAATTCGAGATGAGGTTTGGGTGGGGACACAGAGCCAAACCATATTATTTCACCCAGCCCCTCCCAAATCTCATGTCTTTTTCATATTTCAAAACAAATCATGCTTTCCCAACAGTCTCCCAAGGTTTTAACTCATTCCATCATTAACTCAAGAGTTCAAGTCCAAAGTCTCATCTGCGACAAGCATATGAGACAGACTCATATGCTTATGAGTCTGTAAAATCAAAAGCAAGTTACTTACTTCCAAAATAAAATGGGGGTATCTTGGGTATTACAGTTGGGTAAATGTTCCCATTTCAAATAGGAGAAATTGGCCAAAGGGGTCCAGGTCCCATGCAAGTCTGAAACCCAGCAGGTCAGTCATTAAATGTTAAAGCTCCGAAATGATCTCCTTTGACTCCATGTCTCATATCAAAAGCATGCAGATGCAAGGGGTGGGCTCCCACAGCCTTGGGCAGCTCTGCTCCTGTGACTCCAGAGAGTACAGCTTCTGTGGCTGCCTTCATGAGTTGGTATTGAATGCCTGAGGCTTTTGCAGGTGCATGGTGCAAGCTATCAGTGAATCTACCTTTCTGAGGTCTGGAAGATAGTAGGCCTCTTCTCACAGCCCCACTAGACAGTGCCCCAGTGGGGCCTCTGTGTGGGGGTTCCAATCCCATATTTCCATTCCACACTGCCCTAGCAGAGGTTCTCTATGAGGGCTCTGCCCCTGCAGCACACTTCTGCCTGGACATCCAGGCATTTCCATACATCTTCTGAAATCTAGGCAGAGGTTCCTGAAGCTCAACTCTTGTCTTCTGTAAACCTGAAGGCCCAACACCAAGTGGAAGCCACCAAGGCTTTGGGCTTGCACCTTCTGAAGCAATGGCCCTAGCTGTACCTTGGCCCCCTTTAGCCACAGCTGGAGCTGGAGTGACTGGGACACAGGGCACCAAGTCCTGAAGCTGCACAGAGCAACGGGGCCCTTGGCCTAGCCCATGAAGCCATGTTTTCCTCCTAGGCCTCTGAGCCTGTGATGGGAGGGACAGCCTTCAAGATCTCTGATATGCCCTGGAGACATTTTCTTCATTGTCTTGGCTATTAACATTCGGCTCCTTGTTACTTATGCAAATTTCTGTAGCCAGCTTGAACTCCTCCCCAAAAAATGGGTTTTTCTTTTCTACCAAATGGTCAGGCTGCAAATTTTCCAAACATTTATGCTTTGCTTCCCTTTTAAATGTAAGTTCCTATTTTAAATCATCTCTGTGAATGCATGTAACTGTACGGTTTCAGGAAAAGCCAGGTCACATCTTGAATACTTTGCTGCTTAGAAATTTCTTCTGCCAGATACCCTGTGTCATCTCTCTCAAGTTCAAAGCTCCACAGATGTCTAGGGTAGGGACAAAATGCCATCAGTCTCTTTGCTAAAGCATAGCAAGAGTGAACTTTGCTCCAGTCCCCAATAAGTTCCTCATCTCCATCCACGACCACCTCAGCCTGGACTTCATTGTCCATATCACTATCAGCATTTTGATCACAACCATTTAACAACCTCTAGGAAGTTCTAAACTTTCCCTCATCTCCCTGTCTTCTTCTGAGCCCTCCAAACTGTTTAAACCTCAGCCTGCTATCCAGTTCCAAAGTCACTTCCACATTTTCAAGTATCTTAATAGCGGTAAGCTCCCCACTATCCTGGTACCAATTATCTGTATTAGTCCATTCTCACACTGCTATAAAGATACTACCTGAGACAGGGCAATTTATAAACAAAAGAGGTTTAATTGACACAGTTCCACATGGCTGGGGAGGTCACAGGAAACTAACAATCATGGCAGAAGATGAAGGAGAAGCAAGCACAAGGCAACGGGTGGATGAGAACCCCCACAAACATAAACCATCAGATCTCATGAGAACTCCCTCACTATCACGAGAACAGCATGGGGGAAACTACCCCCATGATCAAATCACCTCCCATCAGGTCCCTCCCTTGACACATGGGGATTACAATTCAAGATGAGGTTTGAGTGGGGACACAGAGCCTAACCATATCAGGCTGCCACAAATTGCAGCCACATAAGATGGTGAACTTAATTGATAAACAGTTGTGTGTGCTCTAACTGCTCCATCATTCACTCATTCTGACATCTCTCTCCCTCATCTTAGGCCACCCTATTCCATGAGACACAGCCATGTTGAAATTAGGCCTATTAATAACTCTACAGTGACTTCTAAGTGTTTAAGTGAAAGGAAGAGTCACACCTCTCTCACTTTAAATCAAAAGCTAGAAATGATTAAGCTTACTGAGGAAGCCATGTCAAAAGCCAAGATAGGCCAAAAGCTAGGTCTCTTGTGCCAAATTGCCAAGTTTTGAATATAAGGGCAAGGTTCTTAAAGAAAATTAAAAGTGCTACTCCAGTGAACACACAGATAAGAAAGCAAAACAGCCTTGTTGTTGCTATGGAGGAAGTTTGAGTGGTCTAGATAGAAGATGAAACCAGCTCCAACATTTCCTCAAGCCAAAGCCTAATCCAGAGCAAGGCCCTAACTCTCTTCAATTCTATGAAGGCTAAGAGAAGTGAGGAAGCCACAGAAGGAAGGTTTAAAATTAGCAGAGATTGGTTCATGAGGTTTAAGGAAAAAGGCATCTCCATAGCATAAAGGTGCCAGCTGAAGCAGCAAGTGCCGATGTAGAAGCTGCAGCAAGTTATCCAGATCTAGCTAAGATAATTCATAAAGGTGACTATACTAAACAATAGATTTTCGATGTAAACAAAACAGCCTTCAATTGGAAGAAGAAGCCATCTAGGACTTTCATAGCTAAAGAAGAAAATTCAATGCCTGTCTTCAAAGTTTCAAAGGACAGGCTGCCTCTCTTGTTAGATGCTAAAGCCGTTGGTGGTTTTAAGTTGAAGTCAATGCTTACTTAGCTTTTTGAAAACTTTAGGGCTCTTAAGAATTTTGCTAAATCAACTCTGCCCGTGCTCTATAAATGGAATAACAAAGCCTGAATGACAGCACATCTGTTTACACATGCTTTACTGACTATTTTAAGCCCACTATTGAGATCTACTGTTCAGAAAAAAAAAAAAAAAGATATATTTCAAAGTATTACTGCTCATTGACAATGTAATGGTCACCCAAGAACTCTGGTGGAGATCTACAAGGAGATAAATGTTGTTTTCATGCCTACTAACAACATCCATTCCACCTCTAACAACATCCATTCTACAGCCCTTGAATTAAGAAGTAATTTTGACTTTCAAGTCATTATTTAAGATATACATTTTATAAGGCTATGGTTACCATAGTGGGTATGAGAATCATTCTCTACCATTATTGATAGAGAGCAATTCTTCTAATCAATCTGGGCAAAGTAAATTGAAAACCTTCTGGAAAAGATTCACCATTCTAAATGTCATTAAGAACATTAATAATTTATGGGAAGAGACAAAAATACCAACATTAACAGGAGATTAAAAGTAGTTGTTTCCAACTACAAAGTCATTCAAATAGATGACTTTGAGGAGTTCAAGACTCAGTAGAGGAAGTAACTACAGATGTGGTGGAAATAGCTAGAGATCTACAATTAGAAATGAAGCCTGGAGATGTGACCAAATTGCTGCAATCTCATGATAAAACTTTACAGGGTGAACAGTTCCTTCTTTTGGATGAGCAAAGCAAGTGGTTTCTTGAGATGGAATCTACTTGTAGTGAAAATGCTATAAACATTATTGAAATAACAACGAAGGATTTAGAATATTACATAAAATTAGTAGATAGAGCAGTGGCAAGGTTTAAAAGGATGGACTCCAATTGTGAAAGAAGGTCTACTGTGGGTAAAACGCTATCAAACAGTATTGTATGCTCCAGAGAAATTTTTCTTGAAAGGAAAATTCCATTGGTGCAGTAAACATCATTGTCTTATTTGAAGAAATTGCCATAGTCACCTCAGCCTTCAGTCACCACCACCCTGATCAGTCATCAGTCATCAATATTGTGACAAGATCCTCTACGAGCAAAAAGACAACTTGTTGAAGCCTCAGATGATCATTAGAATTTTTCTAGTAATAATGTATTTTAAATTAAGGTATGTACATTGTTTTCATAGGCATAATGTTATTGCACACTTAATAGATGACAGTATAGCATAACCATAACTTTCGTATGCACTAGGAAACCAAAAATTTGTGTCACTCACTGTATTGCAATATTTGCTTTATTGCAGTGGTCTGAAGCCTAACCTTCAATATCTCTGAGGCATGCCTGTATATACGTACAATAGAATTGTATTCAAATGTTAAAAATAAGGAAATCCTTTTATTTGTGACAGCATAGATTAATCTGAAGGACATTATGCTAAGAGAAGTATGCCAGGCACAGAAAGACAAATTTTGCATAATCTCACTTATATGTGGAATCTGAAAATGTTGAACTCATGCAAGCAGAGAGTAGAATGGTGGTTGCTAGGAGATGGAGGTGTGGGAGAAATTGGGAGATGTTGCTTAAAGGTTAAAGTTTCAGTTATGCAGGATGAATCAGTTCTGGAAGTCTAATGTACAGCATGATGAGTATAATTATACTGATTGTATACTTGAAATTTGCTAAGAGAGTAGATTTTAAATGTTCTCATCACACAAAAAAATGGTAACTGTGTGAGGTTATGGATGTGTCAATTAGCTTAATCATAGTAATAATTTCACAATGTGTATTAAAAATCACATTGTGGACATTAAATAGATATAATATTTATTTGTCAATAAAGTTGGGTGGAAAAAGATTGAGATTGAGAACACAAACAGAAAGATACCCACTTGTGTAAGTATAGGGTTGAATGTCAGTCAAAAGCAAGAAATTTTCACTGGGAAAGGTTATGGTTCAGTGTGAAATACCAAGCATAATAACTGTAGTAAAAAGATGAAAGTTCAGTGTGAGACATTAGCATGAAAATGGCCCCTGGAATAAGGTGTTCTCAATATGAGAAACAATTCCGAAGATAACTGCTGAAATAAGGTTAGGTTCTGTTTAAAAGAAAGACTAGCTAGGCACAGTGGTGTACGTCATAATCCCAGCTACTCAGAATGTTGAGGAGGGAGGATAGCTTTAGCCCAGGAATTCAAGACTAGCTTGGCCTGAGTAACATAGAGAGACCCTGTCTCAAAAAAAAAAAAAAAAAAAAAAAACACAAATTAAACAGAGTTTAATTGAGCAAAGACTGATTTGCAAATTGGGCAGCCCTCAGAACCTGAAGATATTCAGAGAGCTCTGCTTTGCAAAGTGGACAGGCAGTATTTATGGACAGAAAATGGAAGTGAGAAAAAAAAAGAAGAAAAGAACATGGAAAGGAGGGACAGAAATAGCTTGATTGGTTACAGCTTGGCATTTGCCTTATTTGGGCATGATCTTATCGATTGGCAGCCTGTGACTGACTGAAGCTTGGCTGTTGTAATTTTCTGAGACTCAGCTAGATGTTACCAAAAAACATATACTCCTAAATAAGGCTTTCAGTTTCTTTACAGGCTTAAGGTATGGAGACATCCTCAGGCCAAACTTAATTTAAATTAACAGTTTGGTTAAATTAAACTAAGTTTAATTAACAACAAAAAAGTTAATTTTTTGTTGTTGTTAATTAACAACAAAAAAGATCACTAGAGGAATAAATTTTAAGTTCAGTATGACACAGCCACCATGAACATGACTGCTAGAATAAGATAAAGGTTTAGAGTGTGACAACAAACTAGAAGTTAACTGCAGGAATGGGAGAAAGTTCAGTGTGACATAACAACCAAGAAAATAACTGATGCATTATGAGTAAGGATTAGAATGAGACAGTAAGCATGAAGATGACTGCTAGAATGAGGTTAATATTCAGCATGAGACAGCAATCATAACCACTAGATTAAAGCTATTCTTTAGTGTGTGACAAGATCTGGAAGATGAGTGCTGCAATAAAATTGTATTCAGTGTGAAGGCTGGGCGCGGTGGCTCATGCCTGTAATCCCAGCACTTTGGGAGGCCGAGGCCAGTGGATCACTTGAGGCCAAGAGTTTGGGTCCAGCCTGGAAAACATGGTGAAATCCCAACTCTCCTAAAAATACAAAAATTATCCGGGTGTGGTGGTGCATGCCAGTAATCCCAGCTACTCAGGAGGCTGAGGCAGGAGAATCGCTTGAACCCGGGAAGCAGAGGTTGCAGTGAACTGAGATTGTGCCACTGCACTCCAGCCTGGGCAACAGAGTGAAACTCCATCTCAAGAAAACAGAGTGAGTCTTGAAAAAAAAAAATTGTATTCAGTGTGAGAAAACAAACATGCTGATTACTGCTGGAATAAAGTTTCGGAATGAGACAACAAATCTGAACATGACTATTAGAATATGATGAAGTTTCAAAGTGTGGCAACTAGTATGAAGATGTCTGCTGAGATAAGGTTAAGGTTTAGTATGTGACAATAAGCAAGTAGATGTCTTACCAAAATGGTTAAGCTTCAGTGTGAGACAACAAGCATGAACATAACTGCTGAAGGAAGGTTAGGAGGAAGGTTTGTCAGCATAAGACAAATAACATGAAAATGATCACTGGAATGAGGTTATAATTCACTATGATAAAACAAGCATGAAGATGATCAGTGTGAGCTTATAATTATGAAGAAATCCACTGGAATACAGATAAGATTTATTGTGAGACATCAACCATGAAGCTGACTGACTGCTGCTATTAGACTAATGTTCAGTGTGAGTCAACAAACCTGAGGGTGACCCCTGATACAAGGTAAAGGTCAAGTGTCAAACATTGTCAGGAGCATGATTTCTTGCATAAGATTAAGGTTATGTGTGAGACTGCCCCCATGATAATGACCACAGGAATAAGATAAAAGTTCCTTCTGGAAGAGCAAGCATGATGATGATTGCTGGAATTAGGTTAAAATTAATTGTGAAGCCAGGCGCAGTGGCTCACGCCTGTAATTCCAGAACTTTGGGAGGTCGAGGTGGGCAGATCATTTGAGGTCAGGAGTTTGAGACCACTGGGCAACATGGTGAAACCCTGTCTCTACTAAAAATACAAAAAGTAGCCAGGCATGGTGGGGCATGCCTGTAATCCCAGCTACTTGGGAGGCTGAGGCAGGAGAATCACTGGAACCTGGGAGGCAGAGGTTGCAGTGAGTCGAGATCATGCCACTGCACTCCAGCCTTGGCAACAAAGTGAGACTCTGTCTCAAAAAAAAAAAAAAAGAAAAAAGAAAGATTCGTTGTGAGACAAAATGCAGGAAGATGGCCAGTTGAATAATGTTTTGCTTCATGTGTGATATCTTGTATTCAGCTGGCCACTGGAATCAATATACAGTTTGCAACAAGAACTGTATGAAGCATGAAGTACAGCACTAGAATAAGTTTGAGTTTCAGTCAGTGACAACCATCATAAAGATGACTGCTAGAATAAAGTTAAGGTTCACTGCAGCAAAAGAAAAAAAAAAGAAGATCACTGTTGGAATAAGGTTAAAAGTTCAGTGGGACCCAACACCATTAATGTGGCCACTGGAATAAGATTAAGATTTAGAGTATTTCAACAAGCTATGGGAATAGGTTAATGTTTAGTGTGACACAACTACCAAGAAGATACCTGTTAGAATGAGAATGAGGCAACATTCAGATGAGACAAGAAGCATGAAGATGATGACTGGCATAAGCTTATGCTTCAGTGTGAGACATCAAACACGAAAATGGCCATGGTAATAAAGTTAATATTCAGTGTGAGGCAATAAGAATGAAGATGACTGCTGGGAAGTGTAAGAAAAACAAGTATGAATGTGACCGCTGAGGCCAGGTGTAGTGGCTCATGTCTGTAATCCCAGTGCTTTAGGAGACTGAGGTGGGAGGATTGCTTGAGGCCAGAAGTTTGAACCAGCCTGGTCAACATAGCAAGATCTCATTTCTAAAAATAAAAATAAAAAATAAAATTAGCCAGTTGTGCCACAGGTGGCTTGTGCCTGTGGTCCCTGCTACTCAGGAGGCTAAGGTGGGAGGATCGCTTGTGCCCAGGAGTTCAGGGCTGCAGTGAGCTGTGATTGTGTCACTGCACTCCAGCCTTGGTGACAGAGTGAGACCCCATCTCTAAAAACAAATGAATAAACAAAAAGTGAGTGCTGTAATCAGTTTAAGATCAATGTGAGAGATAATTGCTGGAATATGGTTAAGATTGTGTGCAAAAGTAAATGGAACATTAACATGACTGCTTTAATGAAGTTAAATGTCACTGTGAAAAAACAGGCAGGAAAGTAAAGACCAAAAATGGTTGTCTTTACTGTGCTTTACTGTGACACAGCAAGCAAGAAGATGACTGCTTGAATAAGGTTTAATTTGTTTTGTGTGGCAAAGAACATGAAAATGATCACTGGAATAAGGTTAAGATTTAGTGTAAGACAGTAAGGATGATGATGACTACTGGAATAAGGCTAATGTTCAGTATTAGATAATAAGTAAAAGGATGACCTCTGGAATTAGTTTAAGATTCAGCATGTGACACCATAATGATGATGACTGCTGGAATAACTATTCAGCATGAAAAAAACAGGAATGGGCATGACTCCTACAAATGATTATACTGCAGTGTGAAATAAGAGTGAAGATTAGCACTGGAACAGATGAAGTTTCATTGTGGGACAGCTAGCATGATGAAGACAACTGGAAAATGTTAAGGTTCAATATCTTTAACAAAGACAACAAAAAAATGAATATGGGTCATATGCTGGAATATGATTCCAGGTCCATGTGAAATGGCAAGCATGATGATGAATGCTGAAATAAGGTAGAGGTTTGGTGTAACATGAGAAGCATGAAGATGACTGCTGGAATAATTTTAAGGTTCCTTGTGAGACTACATGCAAGGAGATGACTGCTAAAAAATGTAAGGCTCAATATGTGACAAGCATGAAGATAATGACTGTACTAAGGTTATGCTTCAGTGGGAGATAATGATGACCACAGGAATAAGGTAAAGATTCATTATGAGCCTACAAGGATGAAGATAACCACTGCTATAAGGTTGATATGGTTTGGATCTGTGTCCCCATCCAAATCTCATGTTGAAATGTAATCCCCAATGCTAGAGGTGGGACCTAATGTGAGGTGATTTGATCATGGGGGTGGAGTTCTTATGAATGGTTTAGCACCATTGCCCCTTGGTATTATATAGTGAATGAGTTATCATGAGATATGGTTGTTTGAAAGTGTATAGCATCTCCCCTCGCTCTCTCTTGCTTCTTCTCCAGCCATGTAAGATGTGTCTTCTTCCCCTTTGCCTTCCACTATGATTGTAAGCTTCCTGAGGCCTCCCCAGAAGCAGAAGCCAAGCAGATGCCAGCATCATGCTTCCTATACAGCCTGCAGAACCATGAGCCAATTAAACCTCTTTTCTTTGTAAATTAACCAGTCTCAGATATTTCTTTATAGCAGTGTGAGGACAGAGTAATACAAAGGTTAAGGTCATTAAGAGACCACAAGCATGAAAATGAAAAATGACTACTATAATAGGCATGAAAGTGAACATTAGAATAAAGGTGAAGTTAGGTATGACACAACAAACATGAAGATGACCACTGGAAAAGTTAACATCACATGTGAGACTTCGAGTGTAATGATGACTGCTGAAACAATGTCAATGTTCAAAGTATGAGGCAAAAAGTATAAGGATGATTCTGAAATAAGCTAAGGTAAATGTTCAACAAGCATTATGATGAATTCTGGTAATGATTAAGGTCCTTTATGACACAAAAACCATGAGGATGACAGCTGGAATATGTTAAGGTTCAATGTGCAGCAGAGAGCTAGAAGGACACTACTGGAATAATGTTACAGTTCAGTGTGAGACTGCCAGCAAGAAGATGACAGCTGGGATAAGGATAAAGGTAAGACCTGAACAATAAGGATGAAGGTTACTACTAAAATAAGGGTAGTATTCAGTGTGAGACAATAAGCAGGAAGGTGACCACTGGAATAAGGATAGCATTTGTTTTGAGAAAGGAGGCATGAAGATGACCTCTGGAATAAGGCAAAGTTTCAGTATGAGAAAAGGAGTACAAAAATGATGGATGGAATAAGGCTATAGTTCAATGAAACTATAATAAAAATGAAGGTGACTGCTGGAATATATTTATGGTTCAGTGTGAGACAAAATACATAAAGATGATTGCAGAAATAATGCTAAGTTTCCCTTTGAGACATCAGCCATGAAGTGGAATCATGGGTTAGGGTTAAGTTTCAGTGTGTGAAAATTAGCATGAAAATGATTGCTTGAATAATGTTCAGGCTCGATGTGAGACAAGCATGATAATGACTACTGGGATACATTTCTAATTCGCTGTGAGAGAGCAAGAATGAAGATGACCACTTTAATAAGGTTATGTTTCACAGTGAGGAAATAAGCATGAAAATTACCACTAGGATTAGGTAAAAGTTCAATTTATGACAACGTGCATGCAGATGACCACTGGAATAAGGTTATCCTCCTGTGTGAGAAAACCACCATGGAATGACATTGGAATATGTCTATTTTTTTAGTGGGAGACAAAGAACAGGAATGTGAATACTGGAATAAGGAAACAGTTTAGTGTGAGAGTAGCATGAAGCTGACCGTTATAATAATGTTAAGGTTCAGTTAAGACAGCAAGCATGAAGAATAATACTGGAATATGCATATGCTTCATTGTGACACAACAATAGGAAAACATCCAACCAAATAAAGGTAAGGTTCAGTGTGCGACAACAACTATGATGATGAATGCTAGAATAATTAATCTCACCTATAAAATGGAGATAAAAGTAGTACCTATAGGGTTTTTGAGATGATTAAGTGAGACAGACATAAAGAACTGAGCACAATTCTTGGTTCTAGTAAGCTTTAAATCATTGGTGGCTGTGGCTATTTTCTTATTATCATCTTTGCCAGCAACAGCAGCACCATCATAATGGTCATAATAGTCATTTCCAGTAAATCAATGCCCCTTTTAAATTGGCTGATGCTGTGTGGGTTCTTCTGTTGGCTGGGTTTAACAGGAAATCTTTCAGGAAAGAATATACAGAGTTACATTTTTTTTCCAGTGGTTAATGTCTCCCATCTGTGGTTGGAAACTAGGCAAAAAAAATTAAAAAATAAAAATAAAAAAACTTAGCCACTAGGAAGATTAAAGATAGCATTCAAAGTGGGAGGTACACACTTACAGTTTCCAGTGGAGAAGGTTCCTTTCCCCTACGTAATGGTAAATGTTAGGTGTCCACTTTACCATATTAAGGGATACTCAGATAGCTGGTAAAGTGTTGTTTCTGGATATATCTGTGAGAATGTTTCCAGAAGAGATTGGCATTTGAATCAGTAGACTGAGTAAGGAAGATCCTTCCTTACCCAATGTGGGTCAGCACCATCCACTCCACTGAGAGCCCAGATAGAACAAGAAAGCAGGGGAAAGGTGAATTTACTGTCTCTTCTGAAACTGGGACACCCTTCTTCTGCCCTTGGATATCAAAACTCCAGATTTTCTGGCCTTTGGACTTTGAGACATGCACCAGTGCCCACCCACATTCTCAGGCCTTGGGCCTGGGACTGAGAGTTACACCACTGGTTTCCCTGGTTCTGAGGCCTTCAGACTTGTACTGAGCCACACCACCAGCTTCCCTAGTCTCCACCTTGCGGATGGCCTATCATGGGAATTCTCAGCTTCCATAATTGCATGAGCTAATACTCCTAATAAATACCCTCCCATGTATCTATATCTATATATCTTATTGGTTCCACCTCTTTGGAGAACTAGTATACCCTGCCGACAATTTTTTTAAAGTAAATAGGGCTACTTTTCTGTTACTCCCACATATCCTTACTTCTACAAGAATCCTGAGGGAGGGAGGCACTTTGCAGCTGAAAGGGAAACAGTAAAACAATAAGTTGGATGTGTTGGGTAGATATCACATTTAGAGAAGAAAGGAAGTCACCCTCTGAGCAGGAGGCTACATAGGTTCCTTTGTGCACCATAAATAGTCCTACCTCTCTCTCTACTCCTTTCCCACCATGTCTCTAGCCAGCATTTCCTACTCAATCTCCCTTAGTGAAGCCCTTGCCCAGACATCAATCAGTGCATCATCAGAAGGGGAAGGACCCAAGTAAGATCTGACTCTCATAGGAAAGCTCTAGTGAAAGCCTGTAGGTCTGCTCTTTGGGAATATAGCAGTTACTAGGCTGTTCTGTGCCACTTAATGCACTACTAAAAGTAGAGACACATAGACATTCTATCCAGTATAGCTTGGGATTTGCAACCTAATCAGCTCTTTCCAAGCCTTGACACAACTTCTTGAATTGTGTCTTTATATGTAGACACAAAAACACTAGGCCTCTTCAATGCAAGGTTTAAAGTAGCTAGTCAGTGCCTCTTGTCCTTTGGGAAACCTGACATAACCCTGACAACCTTTTTGAGGAGATACCTTATTCCTAGAACCAACTCAGGACACCATGAGTGCAAATAGCAACAGGAAATAGAAAATCCCTTCTCTCTTACTTCATCTACCTTTCTAAGAGCCAGACCGACAATTAGTCTGCATTAAGCCATACAAAGAAACAACAAATCTTCCTGTATGGATGATAGGCTTTTCATCACTCCTATATGTACTAAATTGAAGTTATACCTTTTGGATGCCACTCCATACAAATCTTTGCAGAAAACTATATTTTAAAAAAATTAGCATATCTAACAAATTCTCACTGGAGGAGCTGTCACTATGCCTTTTGTAACAGTGAGCATAATGTTTGCATATGAAAACACTTGAATGTAAAAAAAGAAACCACTGAATGAAGTCAAATTTCTGAGTGGGAAAGCATAAAGGTATTTGCTAAAAATCAATGTCAAAGATCATAATTAAAAAGTGGATATTATCATAGGAAAGCCTAACTAGAAATACATGAAAATGGTAACAGTGGGTGTAATTCTAGGTAGACAGATTTTTGGCAATTTAAAATTTCATTACACACTTCTGAAGTCTCTAGATCTTCTACCTAAGCATATATTACATCTATAATTTCAAAAATTATTCAAAAATTTTTGAACACATCCAGCCTTTTTGTGTGTTGTGATTTTTCATTAAATACTAGCAAAATTGTCTTCTACATGGATAATTCATAGAGTCAATATCAATGGCCTTGCCTTAAAATTTCAGTTATAATCCATTCTCTTTCCAATAATGATAACAACAAAGGGAAGGAAAACACACTTAATTTGATAATGCATGTGATATGGAATACATCACCTTAATAATTAATATTCTCACCAATAAGGAACCATGCACTGAACAGAAGGAAGATGAGTAGAAGGCCGAAAAGTGGCCTAGGAGTCATCTCCTTGGGAATGATCCAAGGATCCATGTTCTACGACAAATCTGAAGACGAATCACCTTTTATTTCCCTGGAAAGTGTCCCTAGTTCTGGAGATTGCCACCAATTACAGTCACCTTTCTTGGACTCCTCCACTTTGTGACCCTAGAATGCCAGTCCTCATCAGAATTGCTCATTGAACCGAACAATGCATTGAGGTCTTCCTCAGCCTAGTGCAATAAAGATATTCAGGATGACTGAATTTCTAAGGTAGAAGAGGTTTCACAGATAAGTTCCAATTTCACAACCTTCTTTATCTACCAAATGAGCAACATTTTGGTCAAGAGCCAATTAAAGTCTGGATGGTGAGTGGCTGGCCCTTAGTCACCATCAAGTCACCTGATGGAAGACCTTGGCTACCATGGATCAAATAAGTGGTCTTAAGCTTTTTTTAAATAAATGAAGCCTCAGTTTTCACAGGTAGAAAATAACAATGATCCTAACCTTCCTCGGCTTTAACATAATTTAATAAATTATGATAATAAGTAAAAAGGCTTTGAAATATCAGTGTGCTTTAGAAAAGTGAGATAGAGTGTTTAGTTTCTAAGCAAATGGAAATTTAGGGGTTTTGACCTTCATGTAGGGAATACCTAGATTCATGGGTGTACAAACCTGTGCATTTGAACAAAGCCCCATGCTTGGTTTAATGCTTTGCTGTTGGCATCTTGAAATTCTGGATAATTTTTGCAAAAGAGAATTCTGATTTTATTTTGCTCTGGGGTTCTGCAAATTATGTAGCTTTTCGTGACATCAGGTGCATGACACCTCCCTGTGAATGAAACCCATGCATATAGAAGAATAGAATCACCAGAGTTATCTACTGAGAAGAAAGGTCAAAAACCTGAGAAAAAAGGTCAAAAGGATAAAAGTAAAGATCAACAGCAGCACCTACGGTGTACATTTGAGAACATTTGATAATAGTTCATATTTATATTTAGCAATTCCTCCCCTGAAATTATCAAAAGTCTTTGCTTTGATGATTCTTTGATCATCAATGAATTAATCATGTGTGCCCAGAAAAGAAGTGACTTCATATAGGCTGGAAAAGAGCAGAGACCTTTCTGGCACTGCTAGTTAACAGGCGCCCTCCAGCCCACACAGCTGGACAGATCATAGTAAGTCCTGCTGGGCACTGAGCTGAGTCAGCATCCATGTAAAATGTCTTGAGTTGGCCAGAAAAGAACATGGCTCAGAGCAAGGAAAAAGCCCTGGGTTCTGGGCCACCACTTGCTTTCCTGCAGTATTACAGAGGTGTAGTTTCCAAAGAGAAGCCCATGTAATCTCTGAGGAAACTTGCTGGCCCTGGGAAAGGAAACAAACAATTAAAGGAAATGATGACAAAAGTCTAGTGTGCTTGAGTGTGCATGGGGGATGGGAGGTTGTGTAGGAAGAAATGCTAAACCAGGCACCATAATGTTCCGCTACAATATTTGGATTAAGAAAATGGGGTACTAATTATGGATTAAGGAAACAGGGGTACTACCTTCTGTGTGCTGGGCACTTAACAAAGATAATCACACTCAATCCCACAACATCCGTGGTAGCAAGGTATGATTCCCATTTTATGACTGAAGATACTCAGGCTTGAAGATGAAAGTCAGTGAAAATGAGCCAAATGTCTTTCAAACTCAGACACTGGAGACTTATTGTGAATAAAACATGCTTTGTGGTCTCAGCAATATCTGCAAAGCAAGAAAATGGACAACGATGTATGGAAAGTAAAGATTTTGAGAAGCGTTGGCCTACATATTATGTTAATTTCTGGCTTATGCCTCCAGGGCCTCTAGCACAAGCCCATTCTACTCCATCACTACAAGAAGACACAGGCAGACTACCACTCCCCACCATCCACTTGGTCCACAGGTTCCATTTTCCCCTTTTTCATAGATAGAGCTAGCTTTAAATAACATTCCAATCCATGTTGTCACCCCTGAGACAAAGGCACCTGAGCAGCACTCCCACATTCCCTGGACTCCTGAAATTTGTTTTCTACAATCTCATCCAGTCTACCCTCCTGCTGCTTCCTGCTATGTCAAGCCTTTCCAAAACAAAAAAAAAAAGATAAAAATGAAGAACAAAACTTTGGTGTTAAAAAAGTCAAAGTTAGGTTTATTTGAAATCAGAACAGTCTAAGTTTGTCAATGTCTCTATAACAGCGGCTCCCATAGGGTACATGAGGAACACAAATAAGGACTAGAAAAAGATCCCCCTGTCTAATGAAAGGAACAGGTTATAGAAACAGAGTCTCTATCATGGAGTGAGTTAGCAGTACTCAGGGAGTGACTGCCACTGTTGGTAGTCCCTATCTTTAGCATCTCCAGGAAGGGCTTTTCATATCATTGTTAATGATGCACAGGGGACAGGAAGAGGGAACTGCCCTTCACAAAACACCCGTAACCTTGCACACCATAAGGATACCCTGAACTTGTCTAGGTGATCTTGACAAGTGATTCCAGTTCCACCCTCTTCATATTACAGGCCCATAGGCTCACCAGAACTGGACTTTTCCATCATAGGTTCTGTAGGAGATGGTGGCTGTATGAATCTGCCAAAAGACTTGCCTGTGGCTGGACAGCCCAGTGCCACTGCAGAAAAATTATGTAACTTAGAACTTCATTTAGGTGAGTGGTTGGGACATATTCCCTCTTTGCTTTATCCAGAGGAACTTCTGAAAATGGTTGTTGACCCCAGGGTACTCAGTCATGCAGCCTGTGCAAAATAATCCAAAAGAGTGAATGGTAATGCCAAATGATGTAGTAGATTGAATCATGTCCCCCAAAATTCATGTCCATCAGGAACCTCTGAATATGACCCTATATGGAAATAGAGTCTTTGCAAATATAATTAAGGATCTCCATGTGGAATCATCCTGGGTTTAGAGTGGGCCATGAATCCATTACAGGTGTTCTTCTAAGAAGAGGAGGAGACACAGAGACATACACAAAGAAGATACACAAAGGAAGACATGTGAAAATGAAGGCAGAGATTGGAGTGATGCATTTACAATCTAAGGAATGCCAAGAATTGCCAATAGCCACCAGAAGCTGGGAAAAGACAAAGAAACATTCCTCCCTAGAACCTTCAGAGGGAGCATGGCATTGCCGATACCTTGAATTCAGACTTCTGGCCCCCAGAACTGTAAAAGAATACATTTCTGTTGTTTTTAGCCACCCAACTTATGACAGCCTGTTGCGGCAACCACAGGAAACCAATACAGGTAGGGACTGCACGAAAAAAAACACAGTATCAGATAAGATTGCTGCCTCAGAGGCCTAAACACCCCTTACGAAGGAAATATAGTTCATCCTGCTTTAATGGTACATTATAGAGTAATTATAAAATATTATACTGAGAAGCAAAGCCACTTATTTGTTAGAAGGGAGAGGGACAAAAGAGTTCAGTTTATTCTTCAGTATCCAGGCTAATGACCCATTCAGAATTATGGGTAACTCTTAAAATGGGGTTTGAGTTCTTACTTTGTTACCAATTACAGACACTCATATACTATGCAAGATTATGGCTAATAAATTTTTGAAATGGGTTTTGTGCACTTCTTCCTATGTTACCCACTACGACACTTAATGCCATGAAATGCACATGATACAACTGCATTTTATGGTATATTAGTTTCATTAATTAGTAACAGTAATTTGGAAAATTTCTTACATTAGAAGCAAACTAATAACATTCAAAACAATTTTGTTAAGAATTCCATATTATAAATGGGGTTGCTGCCATCTGACAACAAGCATAAGCTCTTGGAATAGAAGACAATGGATGAAATTGAACAATCGCTCATATAATATAGGATTTGAGGACTTTGTTCTTAATTGGAAAGTATGCCCCTAGGATCATACTGGAAATGAGGATGCAATTAAAGTGCCTTCAAGCCTGATACCTGGACCTGATTTCCACACTTAGATAATGTTCAAGGTCTAGGGCTCTGACCGAATCCAGGATTTCTGAGGCTAGGTAATGTCACAATTTCTGAAATTTGTGTGACATGGAGTACCAAGGGCAGAGGTGTGCTATGATCCAAGTACCAGCAATCCATCCTTCTCACTTTAAATGTAATCCAGGAAGGTGATATTTGGAGAACACCAGTGTTACTTCACTAAAGAAGTCATTGAATTATTTCTACTTGAGCTAACACACATAATGCAAGACAGTATCAAGAATGAACCAGACAAATGCTGATAAGCAAACTTAAATAGAATGATATAAAAGGGAAGAATTCTTGTTTTATCTTAAAGCAAGATTCAGGTTACTGTCAGTAATTATGGTTCTCAGGTTTTTGAAAGAGATAAGAGTTTTCCTTTCTTTCAGTTCTCCCCTTGACTACACATTAGTTGTCACAAAATGGAGGCATAAATATAAATAGGCACTCAAGGAACTGACTATTTCATCAGCCAATATGTGCACATTGGAAGTATTAAGGCACAGTCAGCACAGAGTGGCCAAAGGGATGGGCCCAGTGAACCCTAAGATAGGGAAGCCTATTCTCACCATTATTTGTCCTGACCAGCCTGACTCCTGACAACTCACATCCGCCTTGTTTGTAAATAGAAACCATGACAACTCCCATCTTCCTTGTTTGTAAATAGAAACCACCACGCACATCTTTTTATGCAAGACACCTGGGAAAGAGGGTTGAGTCCAAAATTAAAAGAAATACCATTATATTAAATACACAATTATGCTGTCAAATGAAATTCAAAAGTGTACGACATGACCTCCAATAGCCATTCGCTTCCTGAAAACAAAGAGTACTTAATTTGACCATTAATTTCCTCATTTGCAAATTGAACATGTTCTACTTTTCAAAGGGAAATTTACGGAAAAGGAACAAATTGTCAAATTCAACTGAATAACATGACATTCAACATGCAATTGTTTTGGCGAATGAAATGCCAAACTACTTTCAGTGGCACTTCTAGGCATTTGCTGTTATTAAACAACAGGGGCTTGACCAGTCTGATGCTCAATGTGTATAATTTTACACTGGAAATACCACAAAAAATTTAAATATTTTTAAAAATACTAGTTGTATTACTTAGGGTTCTCCAGAGGAACAAAACCAATAGGGTATAGGGTGTGTGTGTATATATATATGTATGCCCTAATATATATGTATGTGTGTGTATATGTATATGTGTGTATATGTGTATACACACATGTACATACATATTAGAGCACATTGTATACGCACAATATAGGATATTTATTATATATATTTAATATAATATATGATGCATATTATATATAATTTTTAGTATTATATATGTGTGTGTATATATATATCGTATTGCTTATATATGTTATAAGGAATTGCCTAACACATTATGCAGGCTGACAAGTCCCAAGATCTGCAGAATGAGTCAGCAAGCTAGAGACCCAGGAATGCTGATGGGATATGTGAAAGGAAAATAAATCTTGGGACCCCCAAATCACTGAGCTAAAGGGAAAAGTCAAGCTGAGAACTGCTTAGGGCAAACCTGCCTCCCATTCTATTCAAACTCATCCCTCTGCGTACTGAGATAAATGCATATCTGATTGCGTCATTTGGAAAGGCTAATTAGAAACTCTTTTTTTTATTATTATACTTTAAGTTTTAGGGTACATGTGCACAACGTACAGGTTTGTTACATATGTATACATGTGCCATGTTGGTGTGCTGCACCCATTAACTCGTCATTTAACATTAGGTATATCTCCTAATGCTATCCCTCCCCCCTCCCCCTACCCCACAACAGGCCCCGGTGTGTGATGTTCCCCTCCCTGTATCCATGTGTTCTCATTGTTCGATTCCCACCTATGAGTGAGAACATGCGGTGTTTGGTTTTTTGTCCTTGCGATAGTTTGCTGAGAATGATGGTTTCCAGCTTCATCCATGTCCCTAGAAAGAACATGAACTCATCATTTTTTATGGCTGCATAGTATTCCATGGTGTATATGTGCCACATTTTCTTAGACTCCCACACAATAATAATGGGAGACTTTAACACCCCACTGTCAACATTAGACAGATCAATGAGACAGAAAGTTAACAAGGATATCCAGGAACTGAACTCAGCTCTGCACCAAGCGGACCTAATAGACATCTACAGAACTCTCCACTCCAAATCAACAGAATATACATTCTTTTCAGCACCACACCACACCTATTCCAAAATTGACCACATAGTTGGAAGTAAAGCACTCCTCAGCAAATGTAAAAGAACAGAAATTATAACAAACTGTCTCTCAGACCACAGGGCAATCAAACTGGAACTCAGGATTATGAAACTCACTCAACCTGCTCCTGAATGACTACTGGGTACATAACGAAATGAAGGCAGAAATAAAGATGTTGTTTGAAACCAACGAGAACAAAGACACAACATACCAGAATCTCTGGGACACATTCAAAGCAGTGTGTAGAGGGAAATTTATAGCACTAAATGCCCACAAGAGAAAGCAGGAAAGATCTAAAATTGACACCCTAACATCACAATTAAAAGAACTAGAAAAGCAAGAGCAAACACATTCAAAAGCTAGCAGAAGGCAAGAAATCCTTCTGCTCGATCCTAAGATCAGAGCAGAACTAAAGGAAATAGAGACACAAAAAACCCTTCAAAAAATCAATGAATCCAGGAGCTGGTTTTTTGAAAAGATCAACAAAATTGATAGACTGCTAGCAAGACTAATAAAGAAGAAATGAGAGAAGAATCAAATAGACACAATAAAAAATGATAAAGGGGATATCACCACCGATTCCACAGAAATACAAACTACCATCAGAGAATACTATAAACACCTCTATGCAAATAAACTAGAAAATCTAGAAGAAATGGATAAATTCCTTGACATATACACCCTCCCAAGACTAAACCAGGAAGAAGTTGAATCTCTGAATAGACCAATAACAGGCTCTGAAATTGAGGCAATAATCAATAGCTTACCAACCAAAAAAAGTCCAGGACCAGATGGATTCACAGCCGAATTCTATCAGAGGTACAAGGAGGAGCTGGTACCATTCCTTCTGAAACTATTCCAATCAACAGAAAAAGAGGGAGTCCTCCCTAACTCATTTTATGAGGCCAGCATCATCCTGATACCAAAACCTGGCAGAGACACAACAAAAAGAATTTTAGACCAATATCCCTGATGAACATCAATGCAAAAATCCTCAATAAAATACTGGCAAACCGAATCCAGCAGCACATCAAAAATCTTATCCACCATGATCAAGTGGGCTTCATCCCTGGGATGCAAGGCTGGTTCAACATATGCAAATCAATAAATGTAATCCAGCATAGAAACTCTTATCTACCTATGCCTTGGGACTCCCCTCCCCACTTTGAGTTGTCCCACTTTTGCTTCCGGTTGTCCCACCTTTCCGTACCAAGCCAATGTTCGTCTTACATATATTGACTGATGACTCATGTCTCCCTAAAATGCATAAAACTAAACTGTGCTCTGACCACCCTGGGCACATGTTGTCAGGACCTCCTGAGGTTGTGTCACGGGTGCACATTCTCATGGCAAAATAAACTTTCTAAATTAACTGAGACCTGTCTCAGATGTTCGGGGTTCACAGGGCCCCACAAAAGCCAATGTTTCAGATTGAGTCCAAAGGCAGGAAAAATTCCTTCTTACTTGAGGAAAGGTCAGCCTTTTTATTCTAGTCAGGCCTTCAACTGATTGAATGAGGCCCACTCACATGAGGGAGGGCAATCTACTTTACTCTGTCTACTAATTCAAATGTTAATCTCATCCAGAAACACCATCACAGACACACCCAGAATAAAGTTTGACCAAATATCTAGGCACCCATTGTCCCAGCCAAGCTGACACATAAAATTAACCATCACATTATTAGACAAAGAAAGCTATTAAATAATAAGAATTTTTAAACAGCAGAATGTTATAAAAAATACATTTACGTTATAAAACAAAACACAAAACTAGCCTTGCTGGCAGCTTGAGGATATTCAGTGGCATAAAACCATAAGCACTTAGCCAAATACTTTCCTTATTTGTAAATTAAAAAGAAGAGAGTAAGTTAAATAAAGCTTTTGAAAAAGACCAGTCCCAAATTTTAGTTAATAATAAAAGGACATTAAATAACAATTGTTTTGTATAACAAAATTCCAAACTGTATTCTTTGGCAACTGACTGGAGAGGCTGAAGAGCATCTACTGTCATAAAACCCACAAGCACTCAGTCAGATGATTCATTTCCCTACCTGTCATTTTTAAGAAAATGTATGAAAAAGAATCAAGACCAGAATTTAAACACCTGAAACCTACTTACATATTTTCTCCTTTTTCTTCCCCACAAAATTAGGCTTAGTGGTTTGGAATTTTAAAAGCTCAAATCAAGAATGACTCTCCAAGGAAATGCATCCATGGTTCCATTAAATTGGAAACTGACACTGAGCTATTGTCCTCTGTCCATTTTCATCCCCTTGCCCCAAAAAACCGAGAACTGAGAAGAAATTACCATACTGAAAGAGTGAGTGACTCATCCAAATTACCAAAGGGAATTTGGGTTGCTGCATCACAACAGGGAAAAGAAGACTACTTCTGGAACTGAGGAGATTCACTGGGGCATCGCTTAGCACTCCCAAGTCCAGTTCTAAAGTTCAATGGAAAACTGATGCAACTCCGTGATGACATCACCTGCAAGGACTCAGATCCTTTGGCAATGAATGCTTGAGTCACCCTGCCAGGTAAATATTCACCAGGAACTTGAGCTGCCAGCATAGATTAAGGAGAACATGGAATTGATGTCACAGGAAGAAAAGTGAGAATGCTTTCTCCCTGTGATTTTCATGACTATTGAAAAAGTACTGGTAATCATTAAGGTTATAATTTGGGTTACAGATGGGATTATGATTGGTTTGACATCACCCCATGATAATATGTTGACTGATGGGCCTTTGTATCTTCCTTATGTTGTGAAGAGTGTTTTTCCATCTGAGTAAATGGCAACAGTAGATGAGTTTTAGCAATTAACAGTAGGGATAAAGTGTGTTGGTTATTTTTGTTTTGTCCACCTAGATATATCCTGTAACCTTTTCTGCAAGCTATGTGCCCTAGGAGACTGAGGCTTATAGACTACATTACCTGGGCTTCCTTGCCTTCAGCTAATAGTTGGGTTTGGCCAGTGGTAGGCACCTGCAAGAAATCCAAGAGTGGGAGGAGAGAGGCCAACCTCACCACAAGCGTTACTTGTCACTGTGTCTCCGGCAGTGGATTTCTCACTCTACAATTACAGTTGTTGGTTAGTGGTGTTTTTTAGTGCTAGCCAATAACACTATTTCTTCCCCGTGCCACTGAAATTTTAGATTTCCTAAAAACTTCCCATTCTTGCTGATCCAAACAGCCTATGTGGTATCTTCTCTCTGCCTACATATGCAAGTGGTTCCTTTATTAGAGTATGACTACTTGAACTATCTGATTCAAATTCTGTTTGCTGTTAGGTCCCAAATTGATATGGTAGTATATTTTTTAAATCCTTGTATAGCAGACTCCTGCGGTGGTCTTCCTGTATCCCCTCAGGTCTCACCTCTAAATCTCAAGGCAAGTTACTAAAAACACCCATGACTCTTGGCTCTGCAGAGCTAAGTCTCACCTTTGGATCTATAGGGCTACTTACTACACATGACGCTCTGCCTTAGCGACTTTTTTTCTCACCTTTGGACCATGCTGGACATGAAACAAGGCAAGGTGGAGGTGACAGAGATTTATATCACCCCTGGGGGAAGTGCTTTAACAAGTATGGTTGGGTATTTGGTGGCTAAATACCCCCGGCCTCTTTACCTTACACTCGGGATGAATGTGAGGTGTACGTTCCACACAGTCTCCCACAGGGTCCCCGTGGGAATTAGTTCCAATTGCCCACAGTGGTAACCTGCTAGATAGTTCTCCCCACCTTTGATTGGCTGCCTTCCTTGTGTGTCTCACGTCCCCACAACCCTACCAGTGCTATCTGGGACTCCATCCCAAGTAAGCACTTTCTACTCACAAGTGTGTCTCAGGGTCTATTTCCAGGGAAAGCACACTTGAACACCTTGCATGCTAATTTACCCTCACACTTGAATGTCTGGCTAAAAGTAATGTAGGCTCAAAATTACTTTACACCAAAAACTCAAAGACAATTCTTTATTTCTGGGGCATTTCTAGTTGCTTCATTAGCTCCCTTTATCTTGAGAGAATTCCCTCCCCCATTTACAAACCACTCCCATTTTAAATTCACTTTTGATTCCAACTTTTAACCACTGTCTACTCCAAACGTCAAGGGAGACAAATCAAGACCTCTAAGTGGGCTCCTTAAAGCCTCCTTCCAATAGAAATTTAGGGCTGCAGGGCCTCTCCACGTGTCCAGTCAGCCTCCCTTCCAGCTTCTCTAAACAGGGCCCCTGTTTACTCCAGCACCCCTAGACTCTGCAACATTAGTAAACACCCTTTCAAGGGGGAGTAGGTAGAGTTCATCTGCTTGTGACCTCTGATAGCACAGAGACGGCTCAGAAATCAAGAAACCACATGAACAAAAGCCACGTCCAACCAAAAGCAACACAGCTTCCATTTGTAATTGGTTGCATCAGGGGAGGGATTTATTGATCCACACTATTTTCTTGGATTTTCCATCCTCGCCAGAGGGCAGAGGTGAGTTGATGGCATGGTGTGCTGGCAAAGGCCAGCTCCAGCCTGGTGTGGCTTGTGCCAGCGTCCACAGTGACTCTGTCAGATCCATGTCATTTTTGTGATTCCCAAGCTGTCTACTGAGTAAAATGCTCAGCACGGATTTAGCGGCCAGGCTGGATCTTAAGTATTCATCTGCCTTCCTCCTGATGCTCCGTGCAGATGTGCTGGTACCTACTTCAAAGTGTCCCTGAGCCATGACTGCTTGAATCCACAGATGGCTTCAGAAAGACAGCACAGAAGAGAGACCTGTGAAAGTTGATGGAATCCAGAATTACCTGAAGGAGAAGCACCAAGTAGTCCTGGAAACCCCTCTGCATTTCCCCTCCCTAACACACACACACACACACACACACACGCACGCGCTTGACCAAAAGAGTTGGCTTTGTATGAATACATTTCTAGAATCTCTATGTTGGTCCGTGGACATGTCTATCAATTCCTGTTTCATTTACTAATCCTACAGAGTAAGTTTCAAGTCTAGAATGACAAGCTCCCCCTTTTACATAATCCTTCACATTTTTTGCAGTATAATTTCATCTGGTCTTCCAGTTACACAAACACTCAAAATTCTGCTGCGACTTATGATTAGGATTGCACTGGATATACTGATTTCTGATTTATTTAGAGGAGAATTGATGCCATTGCAAAAATTGATCTTCATTTTCAGAAAAATGTAGTATTTTAAAATCTTATTTGAATATTCAAACTGGAAGCTCATAAAAAGTTGTATGTGTGTTTTCCTTATATGTGTCTTCATCATTTTTCTAGGTGTTTCATAACGATTGTGACGAATGTAAGTAAGATATTTTATTTCTATTATATTCCCTATTTATTGGAAGACCATGTAAATTTTTCATTTATTTATTTTTGTTGTAGAGATGGGATCACCTTATGTTGCCCAGGCTGTTCTTGAACTCCTGGGCTCAAGCGATCTACCCCACTCAGCCTTCCAAAGTGCTGGGATTATAGGCATGAGCCACTGTGCCTGGCCTACAATGCAAATTTTCATGCTTTTAGATTCTGTCAGTCAGCTTCTCCTGGCCTACTTCCTAGGTGATTGCCATGGTTTTCTAGGATGTCAGTTCCTTAAGAGAAAGACAGTTTTCCACTTTCTTTGTTAATAAAATATTCTATACCTATAAGTTCTCTTCCCTCTTCAAATTGTTTAGGACACTGAACATGGCCTCGTGGTCTTTACATGGTTCTACATGGGGTAGAAGAAAACCCGGAAGACTGAGCCTTCCTTCCCTGCCACTCAAGAAAGGGAGTGTGCTGGGTCCCTTTACAGGAACCTCAATTTCCTCAGTTCTTACACAAGATTGAGTGGACAGCCAGTGTGTAGGCAAGCCACGTCTCCTCATAATAGTCATCTTAGTTCCTCATGAGAACCCCATTACAAAAAACACAAAGCTCTGTCCTTACCGTTGTCCCTCTGTGTGATGGTTAATACCGAGTGTCAACTTGATTGGATTGAAGGATGCACGGTGTTGATCTTGGGTGTGTCTGTGGGGTGTTACCAAAGGAGATTAGCATTTGAGTAAATGGGCAGACCTACCCTTAATCTGGTGGCCACAATCTAATCAGCTGCCAGCGAATATAAAGCAGGCAGAGAAAAGTGAAAGGTAGAGACAGGCCTAGCCTCCCAGTCTACATCTTTCTCCTGTGCTGGATGCTTCCTGCCTTCCTGATGATGAAAGTGATAATGAGGCTGAGTGTAGTGGCTCACGCCTGTAATCCCAGCACTTCGGGAGGGCGAGGCGGGCGGATCACCTGAGATCAGGAGTTCAAGACCAGCCTGGCCAAAATGGTGAAACCCTGTCTCTATTAAAAATACAAAAAATTAGCTGGGCATGGTGGCAGGTGCCTGTAATCCTAGCTACTTGGGAGGCTGAGGCAGGAGAATCACATGATCCCGGGAGGTGGAGGTTGCAGTGAGCTGATACTGTGCCATTGCACTCCAGCCTGGGCAACAAGAGCAAATCTTCGTCTCCAAAAAAAAAAAAAAAAAAAAAAAGAATGTGATAATGAGAGCAAAATTTTTGCTTCCTGTTCCCATGACATTACATTCTGCTGGCCTAGAGGTCTTAGTTCCAGAGGGAGGAATGCTGCCACTAGGAGACACAACAACAATTCCATTAAAGTAGAAGTTAAGATTGCTACCTGGACACTTTGGGCTCCTCCTACCTTTAAGTCAACAGGCTAAGAAGGAAGTTATAGTGTTGACTGGGGTGACTGACCCAGACTATCAAGATGAAATCAGCCTACTATTCCACAACGGACATAAGAAAGAGTACACATGGGCTGGGCATGGTAGCTCATGCCTGTAATCCCAGCACTTTGGGAGGCTGAGGCGGGTGGAACACTTGAGGTCAGGAGTTAAGAGACCAGCCTGGCCAGCATGGTAAAACCCCGTCTCTACTAAAAATACAAAAATTAGCCAGGCGTGGTGGCACACACCTGTAATCCCAGCTACTCAGGAGGCTGAGGCAGGAGAATCGCCTGAACCCGGGAGGCAGAGGTTGCAGTGAGCCGAGATCGTGCCACTGCACTCCAGCCTGGGTGACTGAGCAAGACTGTCTCAAAAAAAAAAAAAAAAGTATATGCATGGAATACAGGAGATCCATTAGGGTGTCTCTTAGTATTACCATGCCCTGTGATTAAGGCCAATGGGAAACTACAACAGCCCAATCTAGGCAGGACTACAAATGACCCAGACCCTTCAGGAATGAAAGTTTCAGTCACTCCACCAGGAAAAAAACCACGACCTGCGGAGGTGCTTGCTGAAGGCAAAGGGAATACAGAATGGGTAGTAGAAGAAGGTAGTCATCAATACCAGCTATGACCACGTGACCAGCTGCAGAAATGAGGACTGTAGTTGTCATGATTATTTTCTCCTTTTGTTAAAAACATGTTTGTGCATGTATACACTTGTACTAAGAAAATATCTTTATTTTATTTCCTTTTCCTTTATCATGTGACATAAGATTTATTGACTTTGTATCAGCATTTAGTATTATTAACTTTATGTAATAATATTTGGGTTGGGGATCGGTGCGTTTCCAGTTGTATGAACGATAGTTGTATTATGTTAGACATAATTATGACCTTATTATTTTCATGCACGTCCCTGTGAAGAGACCACCAAACAGGCTTTGTGTGAGCAACATGGCTGGTTATTTCACCTGGGTGCAGGCGGGCTGAGTCCGAAAAGAGAGTCAGCGAAGGGAGATAGGGGTGGGGCCGTTTTATAGGATTTGGGAAGGTAACGGAAAATTACAGTCAAAGGGGGTTGTTCTCTGGTGGGCAGGGGTGGATCTCACAAAGTACATTCTCAAGGGTGGGGAGAATTACAAAGAACCTTCTTAAGGGTGGGGGAGACTACAAAGTACATTGATCAGTTAGGGTGGGGCAGGAACAAATCACAATGGTGGAATGTCATCAGTTAAGGCTGTTTTTACTTCTTTTGTGGATCTTCGGTTACTTTAGGCCATCTGGATGTATACATGCAAGTCACAGGGGATGCGATGGCCTGGCCTGGGCTCAGAGGCCTGACAATTATTGTCTTTATTTGAAGATTATGTGTGCTCTGAGGAGATGTGTATGGGTTCAAGTTGACAAGGGGCGGACTTGTGCTGGTTAATACTGAGTGTCAACTTGATTGGATTAAAGGATGCATGGTGTTGATCCTAGGTGTGTCTCCAGGATGCTGCCAAAGGAGATTAGCATTTGAATAAGTGGGCTAGGGAAGGCAGACCCACCCTTAATCTGGTGGGCACAATCTAATCAGCTGCCAGCAAATATAAAGCAGGCAGAGAAATGTGAACGGTTGAGACGGGCCTGGCCTCCTAGTCTACATCTTTCTCCCCTGCTGGATGCTTCCCACCCTCGAACATCAGACTCCAAGTTCTTCAATTTTGGGACTCAGACTGACTCTCCTTGCTCCTCAGCTCGCAGACAGCCTATTGTGGGACCTTGTGATCATGTAAGTTAATACTTAATAAACTCATATATATATATATATATAAAATATCTCCTATTAGTTCTGTCCCTCTAAGAGAACCCTGATACACTTGGACAGCCTGGAAAATCATGTCCTGCATCTAGACAATACTCACATGGGTTACACTTTAATGGCAATAATATAGTTATTCTAGATCAGAGACTTGGAAGAGACTATGACTTGAGACATATGAGTGTGTCTCAAGGAACTGGACCAGTTTTAGCATAAGATTTTCCGAAGCATTAAAAGCCCACTTGCACCCTAGGTTCACATAATAAAAGTGTGGAGCTCCACTGCACTGAGCTTTGGGAGGGGGTTAAGTGTGTGAGACACAGCAGTGTCAAATTGCAGTGTTTAATTTCTGCAACTAAACAAACATTCCATTTACATGAATTATATATTATAGAAGGAGTAATTGCAGAGTCATGACCAAGGCAGGATGCAGAGATTGACAAGTAAGTGGGAAATTCGACCTGAGACTAATTCCCTGATTGGAGCATGGCACACAAAGATCACTACCCAGGGAACCTGGCAAGATGCAGTGGGTGCTGTTTATCTACACAAAGAAGAAATTTTAATGAAGGAATTTTGCACAAGCCAGGAAAAAGCTCTGAGGCCAGGATAGCTGAGTGTTTCATCCAGGAAAGAGACGCAGATGGCGCCAAGCCACTGGATATACCTGCTTCCTCACCCAGCAAATTCCCTCACCCTATTGAGTCCTGAACCTGAAGGAAGCCAGGTGATAGTGGCCAGTGTTTGAATCTTGCACACTGTTGGCACTAGGTTCTGAGGGAAATTGTGAGTCACCATAGTAACCATGACTTCACTTTGTACTGAACCAATAAGGCCCTGGGACTCAGGGAAAGAGAGAGAGTGCCAAAGCATGTTTCCTCTTACTGTTTACCCTCTGGTCCAGATCTTTCTTAAAAAGCAATATGAGTGGCCTGACAGGTAAAATATCCTGATATACTAAGATCATAGAGCATACTTTTGTGCCATTACCTAACTAACCTATCTGATAAACCCCAGCCCTGTTTGGTAATCAGGGGAGGGTATAGGAGAGTCATTTGTTCAAACTGATACAGAGACACTATAGAAGAGTGGGTAGGACCACAAGGCTTCAGATACAGGCTTTCTCAGTTCCAGTCTCACCTCTATGTAACCTTGGGCAAGTCCTTTAATCTCTCTTGGGAGCCCAAAATTGAGAACACAGTTGGCATCCACCCCTGGCCTTAGCATTGTGCCAGATTCAAATAAAATACCACACAGCATTTTTGAGGGTGAGACAGCGTCAAGTATCAGAGGTGAGTACAATCTTTAAATCACTGAGATTACGTTCCCCCGATGGAAACTCAGCAGGATGGGCCTTAGAAACTAGGTATCGCTTGAGAATGTACAGTTTATTTCTTACACCGCGGGTTGGAGTAAGAGCCATACCTGCTTCACCAATGATATTCAAAGGAGACAGAGGTGAGAAGGCAGCTCTGCAAAAGAGCAACATAAAATTGAGTTAAAATTAGTGTGGATATAAGAATTACATTAACACTTGAGTTTAAGCTAGTGCTTTGAGTGCAATCTAACAAGTCTGTGTGTGTCAGATGAAGATCGGGTTGATGCAACAGTGTGTCCTTAATGTTTCGGGTCCCATCAGGCTCCTATACAGCCCCATGTGTGAGACAGATTGAATAAATGATATGGTTGGCATTTCAAATCAGATGATGGCCCAAAGCAATCGCCTGTGACTACTGCTGGTAGCCGAGTGTGTGTGTGTTTGTGTGTGTGTGTGTGTGTGGATGTGCGTGATATGTGGCTGTGTGGGTGTGTGGCAGTGAAGAAGAGGTCCCAGGTCCACTTGATTAACTGGAATTCATCGTCTTTTTCAGGCTTTCTTAGTTGAGCTGTCTTCCTGAGGTTGTTTGGAGCCGTTGCGTCATGGATATAGAACCCCCTAAAGCCAGTCCCAACAAGCTTGCACTGAACATCAAGAAGCCTGACAAGTCCTTCAAATGCAAGAAGCCCACCCAAAATGTGCTGGTCTTTTTAATCAACAGACAACTGGGCAGGCACAGAAGTGACATCGACCTGTCAAAATGGGTATGGATGCTGTCATAAAGCAACTCCAGGGTGAACATGGCCTTGGACAAAAAGTCATGTGGCTTATGTGCTGAGACCTGCCCAGAATTTTGAGGCATTAATTACAATTAGAACAATAAACTCCTCCCATGTTTGAGCTATTAAAACTGAGTCTGTCATTTCACTCCTTTGGGTTGGATATGTGTTTGCTGACAGGGCTTACTTGGGTTACACTGGAAGGGGCTTTTGTTCATCCTAACGCACAGTGCGGGGTGCTCAGACACGGAGCAGAGAGTGAGATCATGCTGCACACCAGATGTCCCCCACCATCAATCGGAAAAACAGTGTGAAGTAGTGATGTAGTACTTGGCATTCAAAGAGCAAAGACTCTTCTCCCTAGCCATTTTGGAGAGACAGCCCTGGTGTTCCCCTCTAAAACCTAATGCTTGTCCTGGTGAAAAGACATTGTTTAAGAGCAGACCAACAGCTGGGTTGGGAGTGTGGGATATGCCTTAACATTGCAGATATCATGTCCACAGAGCCTACTAGAGGCAATTGCCCTGCTCATTGTCCCCGGGAAAGTAGAATGTCCTGGTGGCTTTTTTTTTTTTTTTTTGGCATGTCAAACAAACCTTCAGGCCACAGCTAATCAAAGAGAGTTAATTTTCCTGAAGGGAAGCCACCCGATAGTCCAACAAGACATGTGAGATAGCTCCCATTCAAAAAGCTCTGTCCCCAAGGAATGTGCTGAGCAAGTCAGATACTCACTCCAAGAAACCTGAAATGGGAATTATATGGGCAACTGGTCACTAAGAAGTGAGAGCTAAAGGTGAAGTGGGGACAGGGAGAGCAAAGAGGTCAGAGCCATGGTGGATATTGGCAAGCCCAAGTTAGGAGTAAGATGAAACTTACATAAGGTGAACCATAAAAGTGTTAACTTATGTAAAATCACAATGTATAAATTTATAAAAGGAGACAAGGAAACTCTATTTCTTAGAAAGGGTTGCAGCCTACACAGCAGCCATGCCACAGGCTGGGAAGTGTGCCTCTGGCCAAGACCACAGACCGGCACTTGGAAGGAGGAAGGGTTGGGGCAGGAGCTTTATGCTGAATGGGTTGGCTGAACATAAAAATTCTACAAGTTACAGGAGGAGCTATGAATATTCATAAGGAGGATCTGACACATTCGTTTTCAAGAAACATCCCTGTAACATACCACACATGTTCACCTTGGGGTGCAGGCATAACATTTAACTGTATCACATTTAGGCCCTGTACGACAACAGATCTTTCAGGGCACATAGGAACACAAATGCGCAATCTCTATAATCCAGCCAGAGCCAGTCCATGGCTGGTGGTTTCTTATTAGGAGATAGTTACTGCAATCAATCGATTGCCCAGTGAAAGCTGTAGTTATGGCTATGGTACAGGAGAGTGAGGGTCAGTTAGTCAGCATCTGGCAATAAGTGAGTTGCAATTGTTTCAGTATTGCTTATCTCTAGGTCAGTGCTTGTTTAACTGCTAGAGAAAAAGAAAAGCTTGTGGCAGTGGGAATATACTTTATTCTTTCAGTGTAAGTGTGCATGACTTAACCCTTGCCTGACATCCTTGAATACTGTTTGTAATTTTGTATCTTATTGATACAGATCAGACTATCTGTCCTTATTATGATGTCTATTTGAACATTAATGCTGATGAGTTGTGTCTGAACCATAAAAGAGAGGCAGTATAATGAGGCTTGTCTGACCTGCAATCTGCTCATGACCAGGAACTCAGTTCTAAGGTTCTTCTAGGGTCCCCTTGGCCAAAGGAGGGTCAATTTTGTTGGTGAGGGCTTAGGATTTTATTTTTACTTTACAAAAGCCATCACAAATTCTAAGCATGTCTCTTGTCCTTTAATGTCCTTTAAAGATGCAAAATAAGCCTGTGAGCAGGCCTTCTGTCCCCACTTCCTCTCCTCTCCAATTCCCTGTGTTCTCACAACCTGTCCAGCATTCCCCAAGGCCCCTCCTGTGTCCCCTCCCCTACATCTAAGGCTTAGGCTCATTATTCTCTTGCCCCTTAGTCAGGTCTCCTCCAGATTTTTTTTTTTTTTTTTTTTTTTTTGAGACTCAGTCTCGCACTGTCGCCCAGACTGGAGTGCAATGGCACGATCGCAGCTCACTCCAACCTCCGCCTCTCGGGTTCAAGTGATTCTCCTGCCTCAGCCTCCCAAGTAGCTGGGATTACAGGCACCCACCACCATGCCCGGCTAATTTATTTCATATTTTTATTAGAGACTGGGTTTCACTATGTTGGCCAGGCTGGTCTTGAACTCCTGACCTCGTAATCTGCTCACCTCGGCCTCCCAAAGTGCTGTGATTACAGGCGTGAGCCACCGCACCTGGCTCAGATTTTTTATGGGGTAGAAAATTTAACCCCTCTATGTCCTTTTCACCCTCCCCTCTGTCCCTGTTGCCTTCTCTGTTCCTGCTCTGATTCAGCATTACCAAAAAGGAGCCACCAGCCTCTCCTCAGAGGATGCAGCTGGCTGTAGAATGGAGGGGAGGGGTTAGAGATTGCCAGGTAGAGGGGCCTCCTGGGTGCACTTTTGCGGGGAATGCTTCCTGGACACTCCTGAGTCGGTGACTATTTACCTGCAGTCCAGCATCGAACATGGCTGTGAGGCGGAGAAAAGGTGGGGAATGGAGGCTGAAAAAGCAGCAGGTAGGGCAAGAAGGAGCCAAACCCACAGGAGCAGAGGCTGATAACAGTCAACCTCCTACACTCCATGGCCACACAACAGAAGAGACAGAATTTAGGATACAGAGTTACATGCAGATAAATCTCACTATTATACTGAGTGAGAAAACAGGTAGCACAGAATTATGTACCAAATAGTTACTCAATTGTGCCAAGCAGTACTTGGATATATACATAGACAGTAAAGTTATCCAAACTAGAGCAGCAGCACATTCAAGTGGAACTCTGTCCAGTTTCCGACTTGACTAGTGCCCCAAAACAGTTGATACCAACTAACTCCCATCTTGCAAGGAGTTGTCTAACAACGGAGCCCTGGTAAAGAAGGCAATCACAAACAATCATGTGACCTCTGACCACTCACCCACCTGCGGGTGTCTACTCACACTAGAAGTCTGGGTGAGTTGGAGACCAGGAAGCCACTTCACAGGGGTTGCATAGTGTGCTGAGTTCTCAAGAGGAAAATCCCCTACACTTCAAATTTACTGGAAGGTTGTGGCTACTCAGCATATCCTTAATGGGCTTGACTTGTGTCCCCAGAAGTCAGACTCACAAATAAATTTTACAAGGGGAGTGGCTGCAGGAGAGGGATGAGATTTGGCCAGATTCTCCTAAAGAGATTTTTCTCAGGAAATCTTAGTGGAGGCCATAAGTAGCCTCCTCGGGGGAAATCTGGACGCAGCTGATTGCCAGGGATTAGAGGCTGAGTGGAGAGTGCGCACACGGTGTCAGGAGACACTCTTCTTCTACTCTTTCATTTCTGGTTGCTGCCTCTCATTGCTCAAATCATCTACTAACCAGAGAGCAAGGAAGCCAAAGTGATGTGGTCCATGGTATCAGCCTTCTGGAACACAGAGCCTTGTAGAGAAGCATATATCTGGTTGAACAAACTGAGAATAATCTAACCAATTCACCAGTTTTTTTCCACAGCCAGCACTCACTGTTGCTTTGATCAGAGGAAAAAATACCCTTGCATAACACACGGTATGAGGTCAATTTGATTATAATACCACACGGATCCTAAATTGTAACTTTAGTGGTTACAAGAAAGTTTCCCACACATTCTCATGGAATGGGTGAAGGAAAAGTCATCTTATCTCCCTACAAAACTAATTTCTTATACTTTATCAGCACCTGGAAATGTTGGTGGATGCGTACCTGGTGGAATAACCTAGGAATTTGTTGCTGAAAGATATGAATTTTTGGAAGTGATACCATTATGGAATTGCATCAGTTTTCCGTGGAACATTACAGCTTGACACGGAAGTGCTAGGTGGTGCCCCAGTGAATCCCCTCAGGTACAGAACTCGTCATCTTTCTCACATTAGGAAGCAGCAATCCAAACTCCTCTTGGTCATCTGGTCACTCACCCCTTCAGGACAGTGACCCCTTCTCAACCCCAACTTTTGTTATCCAAAGACTTGAAAATGGACAGGGAACAAGGAGTCAATGTCAGTTTCCAAGATAATGGAACTGTGGATATTTTCTAAGGAAGAGGCATCTTAGCTCAAATATTTTAGCCTCTAAACTATCCAAGTCCTATTTTTGGAGAGAAGGAAGGGGGAAAATCTGTGAATCATTTTTGGGGGGCATAAGAGTGGAGAGAGTCGTTCTCTATCCCATCCTGGCAATGGAGAATGGCACTATAGGTTGCTTACAGGTCCAGAACTAGAGCCATATCCTGTAGGACAGCCCTCCAACCTTGCAGGTTTCTGCTTCCTACATAATGCTACAACTGACTTTTCAACAGGCCATTCCAGCACTGTATAAGGCCAGATGCTTCTGGGTGATGGTAAGACTGGTAGATTACACGGGCCTGAGCTCATGTACCATCTTCAGTTGCCATAAAAAGAGTTATTGGACAAAATTGATATTTTGGAAAAACCACGGTGTTGGGAAAGTAGATCAGCAATACAGAAATGCATAGGTAACAGTAGAGGAACTGCCTGTTTACTCACCTCCCAGCAAAGAAAATGCAACTTTAAACTAAAGGACTTCATTTGTCCCTCACGTAAGCTCGATTCTGAATTTTGGATTTGTCATTCTCATGTCTGTATGGCTGTTGTGTAAAATAAGTAGACGCCAAATTCAAATTATTTTGTCCCATAACCCCTCCCAATGTCCAAGCCACATCCATTCTGCTGGGTTCTTTCATCTCTGCTCCCTATTATCAATCCTAGAGTTAGCCCTACACATTTTTTGATCACTGCTAGATAAGAACATGTCTTTTGTGACCTTAGTATTCCACTTGGTCAGTGTTTAGTAATTTGTACACCCTGTCCAAGATAATCATCACAACTCTAATCTTCCCATATCAAAGCTTCTCGCTTCCCCCAGCTCAGGCTGGGTCCAGGCTGCAACCTGCAGTGGGAAAGGGCGGTGACCCTTCCACTTGTACTCAGACATCATCTGCATCCCTCCCCTTTTGCATACTGGTCCACCAGGGTCTGTTGAATAGGGTGAAAGGCAAGAGTTCCAGGTCAGTAAACATCTCCCTTATCTGGATGGAGTTTAGCAGCTGTTTAAATCTGATTTTGTTTTCTTCAGTGAGTGCTTTAATGGCTGTTCACGGACTAAATCACTAGGTCTCAAGTCCCTACAGTTCCCTGACATAAGGCCTCCACACAGATCTCTTGAGAAAACTTCCTTTAGAATACTCCAGACCAAACCAAATACTATTTTTCTCTCTCTCTCCCCTTCTCTTCCTCTCTCCCCTTTCTCTCCTCTCTTTCTGCTATCCTACTTCCTTTTTAAGTTTCTTTGTGATTCTATCTTTTGAGAAGCTGATTCAAGCCCTTCTTGTGGCCCTTGTGAAGTGCCATCACTCCAGGAAGTTTGAGGTGAAGAGCATTTTCTTCCTGTAAGCTGAGGACACTATTCAGCCTCTGTTAAGTGGGCCTCTCTGCTCTCCAAGTCACCCAGATTCTCTAATGTGAGTACATACTCACACATGGGTGAGTGGTCAGAGCTTACATGATTGTTTGTGATTGCCTTCTTTACCAGTCTTCCACTGATAGTCAGGCAACTCCTTGCAAGATGTGAAGCACTTGGTACCAATTTTGGAAGCATTAGCTAAGTCTGAGACTAAATAGAGTTCCACTTCAACATCCTGCTGCCTTTTGGATACCTTTGCTATCTATGTGTGTGTGTATCCAATATATGTACACACACACACACACACACACACACACACAGCTTGACATGTTTTTCTTACTATTTGGTACATACTTTTATGCTACCTTTTTTCCCACTCAACTATTATAATTGTGAAATTTACCTACATTGGTGTGTATAGTTCTATATCCTACATTTCAGCTCTTCTCTTGTATGTCAATGTACTGTAGCAGGATGGATATACCCATCTATGCTTCACTGTATGTATTGTCTGTACCTGTTACATCATTGGAAAAAAGAAGCTCAGTGATTGGTGGGCAAGTTTTGGATTTTGTAGGCACCATATACTACAATGGAGTGTGCTCTGTTATCCCATAATCCCGGTAGTCCAAGTAAGACTACTACTTTTCACTGGGGACATTTTCTGTGCATGACAATCAATCTAATTGTCCATCTGTCCCACCTCTTGCCCAATGGTCTTATGGACACAGAAACATGGACTTTCCATAATGAAGGCTGATCTGGCTACCATTACTAGTGAGGTCCTAACCTGACAAATAGCAAAGAACAACACTATGCTCCAGATATGGCAACGTTCCCTGGGCAAACCTGCCAGCAACTTGGTGGCAGGACAGTTACATTGGATCTCTTCCATTGTGGATGTGTGTCACAGTCCGCTGAGGCTGCTATAACAAAATACAATAAACAAGGTAGCTTATATAAAACAAAAAATATTTCTTATAGTTCTGGAGGCTGGGAAGAACAAGAATAAGGTGCTGTCAGATTCAGTGTCTGGTGAGAGCCTGCTTCCTGGTTCAAACATGGTACCTTCTCACTGAGTCTTCACATGGTGAAGGGAGCAAGGGGACTTTCTTCTGTCTGTTTTATATGGACACTATTCCCATTCATTAGGGCTCTACCCTCATGACTTAATCACCTCCCAAAAAACTTCGCCTTTTAATATTATTACCTTGGGGATTAAGGTTTCAACATATGAATTTGGTGGGGGGAATGGGACACAAACATCCATATTATGGCAAGGAGGCAGATATTTGTCCTCATCATAATAGACACATATTCAGGGTATGGATTATCTTCTCTATTCATAATGCTTATACCAGCATCACCATATGTGGACTCACAGAATGCCACATACTTCATTATGGTATTCCACATAGCATTGTTTTTGATTGTACAATTAATTTCACATCAAAGGAAGTTCAGTACTGGTCTTATCATATAACCCATCACCCAAAAGTGCTTGATACAATTGAAAGGTGGATAGACTTAATGAAAAATCAGGAATCCCCTGGGTGACAACATCCTGAAAGGATGAAGTTCTATCTAAAAGGATGCAATATATGCTTTAAAACAGAGACCATTATATGGTGTTGTTTCCCCCATAGATAGAATACATGTGTCCAGGAATTAAGGGGTGGAAGAGGGAGCTACTTCTCTTACTAGGACCTCTTAACAGCCAACTCATAGATTTTTTGTTTCTTCTTGCCACTTTTAGCTCTGCTGATTTGGAAGTGTCAGTTCCCAAGGAGGAATGCTTCCATCAGCGATCATATGAGTGGTTCCACTGAATAGTAAGATAAGACTGCCACCTGGCCATTTTGAATACCTCATGCCATAGAAACAACAGTCAAGTAGGGGATTATGTCACTGACTGAGGTGATTTACCCTGATTACTAAGGGGAAATCAGATGCAGCTACATTATAAAAGAGGGAATGGGGGAGGGCCATATTTGGAATCAACTCAGGATTTTCTTGGGTTCCCCTTGGTGCTTTTATGTTCATACTAAAAGGTAATGAAAAGCTACAGCAATTAAAATAAATAGGCAGTACCATGGATGACTCAGACCTCTCAGAAATGAAGATCTGTGTCACATCTTCAGGCAAAGACCCCCAACAGCTGAGGCATGGGCGGAAAAAAGTGATGGCTAACTAAATAAGAAAATTGTAATTACTTTTAAATGTGTCTGAACCTAATAATATTATATCCTTAAAACACACAGATGTGGCCGGGCATGGTGGCTCACACTTGTAATCCCAGCACTTTGGGAGGCCAAGGTGGGTGGATCACGAGGTCAGGAGTTCAGGACAAGCCTGGCCAAGATGGTGAAACCCAGTCTCTACTAAAAATACAAAAATTAGCTGGGGGTAGTGGCAGGCGCCTGTAATCCCAGCAACTCAGGAGGCTGAGGCAGGAGAATCGCTTGAACCCGGGGGATGGAGGTTGCAGTGATCTGAGATCGTGCCACTGAACACTCCACTCTGGGCAGCAGAGTGAAACTCCATCTCAAAAAACGTGGGGAAAAGAAAGAGAGATCAGATTGTTACTGTGTCTGTGTAGAAAGAAGTAGACATAGGAGACTCCATTTTGTTCTGTACTAAGAAAAATTCTTCTGCCTTGAGATGCTGTTAATCTGTAACCTTAACCCAACCCTGTGCTCCCTGAGACATGTGCTGTGTCAGCTCAGGGTTAAATGGATTAAGGGCTGTGCAAGATGTGCTTTGTTAAACAAATGCTTGAAGGCAGCATGCTCGTTAAGAGTCATCACCACTCCCTAATCTCAAGTACCCAGGGACACAAAACACTGCGGAAGGCCGCAGGGACCTCTGCCTAGGAAAGCCAGGCGTTTTCCAAGGTTTCTCCCCATGTGATAGTCTGAAATATGGCCTCGTGGAAAGGGAAAGACCTGACCGTCCCCCAGCCCGACACCCGTAAAGGGTCTGTGCTGAGGAGGATTAGTAAAAGCGGAAGGAACGCCTCTTTGCAGTTGAGACAAGAGGAAGGCATCTGTCTCCTGCCCGTCCCTGCGCAATGGAATATCTCGGTGTAAAACCCGATTGTATATTCCATCTACTGAGATAGGGGAAAACCGCCTTAGGGCTGGAGGTGGGACATGCGGGCAGCAATACTGCTCTTTAAGGCATTGAGATGTTTATGTGTATACATATCTAAAGCACAGCACTTAATTCTTTACCTTGTTTATGATGCAGAGACCTTTGTTCACGTGTTTACCTGCTGACCTTCTCTCCACTATTATCCTATGACCCTGCCACATCCTCCTCTCCGAGAAACACCCAATAATGATGAATAAATACTAAGGGAACTCAGAGGCCGGCGGGATCCTCCGTGTGCTGAACGCCGGTCCCCTGGGCTCCCTTTTTTCTTTCTGTATACTTTGTCTCTGTGTCTCTTTCTTTTCCAAGTCTCTCGTTCCACCTAACGAGAAATGCCCACAGGTGTGGAGGGGCAACCCACCCCTTCAAAAAAAAAAAAACAAAAAAAAAACAACAACAACAAAAAACAGATGTTGAGAGCACAACAAGTAGAAATAAACAAATCCACAAATACAAAAGATTATAAGATAAATATCTTAGGAAATGGAGAGAACAACCAGAAATAAAATATCAGGAACAGTATAAAAAAATGTAATGCACTTCAATCTCTGAGCACTTTCAACTTTAAGTTTATTCATTTTAGTATCTTGATTCTAACACTCTTTCATTCCCACTGCAAATTCCCATTCATTGATTCTATCACATTTACTCAAACCTATGATGTCCTCTCTCCTCTCCTTACAGGGCTGAAATTCCATGTTAATCATTGTAATCACCGGGTTGCTGACCATCTCAATTACTGACCCTTGTCTTTCTTGGTCATAGACCATTGACAAAAACACAACTCTGGTCAAACATAAGACACTGCTTTTCTCTGTACCTGCATTAGGTAGATGAATTTGGGGGGAACTAACACCAGAATATGCAGACTTGCCACTAGTTCACATAGATGAATGCTTTTACTCCTATCTAAGGTCAAATCTCTAACTTGCACACTAGATCTGAAATCTTACCTTCTCAAGAGCATCACTCCACCAATTCTTCTTCCTCTGACTCTTTAGTCATCTGTTCTTTCTCCCCTTTGCACCAAACTTTTCTTGTCTACATTTTGTGTCCCCAATTAACTGTTTCTCTTTTTTAAATTTATTTTTGTTTTTCATTTTTTAATTTTTCATTTTTCTATGAAGCCCCATGCATGTAAAATTTAAATATTACACACATTTTGATTTTGTATCCCCAGTTAACTCTTTCTCTGTTTTATTCATTTTTTTATTGTTGTTTTTCATTTCTTTTGTTTTCCTTTTTCACTGTTTTTCATTTCTTTTCTATGAAGCCCTCACACATGTAAAATTTAAAATATTAACATCAATAAAAATTGTAAACTTTTTCTCCTGTTTGCCTGTCTTTTGTCAGTTTAATTCACAGGCCCCAAAACAGAACCTAAAAGATAAAAGCAAAGTTTGTCCTCCCCAACAATATCAATAGAAGTTGAAGCACATTTGACAAATTATAACATTCATTCATGATAAAAAAATTTCAGCAAACCATAAATAAAAAGGAACTTTACCAACTTGATAAAAAGCATCTATAGAAAACCTGCACATAACATCAGGCTTAGGGAAATGCCAGTTAAAACCCAGGAAATACCACTTTACCGCCTAAAATGGTTAAAGTAAAGGGACATTAACAAATTTTAGTGAGGATGTGGAGAAATTAGACTCCTCATACACTGCTGGTGGAGCAGCCATTTTGGAAAACAGTCTGATAGTTCCCCCAACAGTTAAACAGAGTTACCATATGACCCCAAAATTCCACTCATATGTATACACCCATGACAAGTAAAACACGTGTACACACAAAAACTTGTATAATAATCATAGTGTCATTAATCACAATAATATGAAAGTGGAAACAACCCATAAGTACATCAACTTGTGGATGGATTAATGAAATGTGATATATCCATACAATGGAATATTATTCAGCAATAAAAAGAAATGAAATAATGATTCATGCTGCAACATGGATGAAATTTGAAAGCAGTATGCTAAGTGAAAGAAGCCAGACACAAAGGACAACATATGGTATGATTCTACTTGCACAAAAAATCCACAATAGGCAAATCTATAAAGAAAACAGATTTATGGTTACCTAGGGCTGAGTTTACCAAAGAGAACCAGGGAAAGAAATAGTAAAGAAGATTTCTCCTGGGATCAGAACAAACCTCAAAGACTTTCGCTAAAAACTACATTTCCAAAGGGACTGAAATTTAAATGGATCAGGCTACAGAGCAATGTATACTCTAAGGCATTGTGAATACCAAGAGCTCTATTAGCAGGCAATTAGTGAGCCTAAAACGGTATGATCATAGAAAAAGATAGTCAAAGATAGCCCTACTAAAACCACTGTCATCTCAGGATGACTGTGCACATGATGAAGTTCATGTGCACATGCTCAAGTTCAAGAACAACATCAGGGGCTTTCTGCTAGGGGGTGGGGGACAACTTCAATAAAATAGTCTAGCCAAGTCACTAAACAAACAAGCAAGCAACACCAACAGTAAGTCCACAGGAGATCAATATTCAGTGTTACTACAATATATTATCTAAAATGTCTAGTTTTCAACATAGCATAACATAACAAGGAGGGTGATGTCAGTGAAAATGGCAGAGTAACAACCACCAAAATTTCTCTCCTCCAAAATATCAACAAGGATAATGGCAATAATAGTTAGGATCAACATTTTCAGAACTATAGACATAACCCAAAGGCTTATACCTAGCCAGAAAATATTTATTCAAGAAAACATGGCTGAATCAATAAAAATAGCAAGCTTTATGGCATTTTAACTTGCCCTAGTTCCATTCTCCACTCTCTAGCTCTGTTGCAACTTAAGAAACTAATGGGTAGTGTTGAAAGTGAAGCCTGACAGCTGACAGAGTTGCAGAACAGAGCTGGGGCTCTTACAAAGCTTAATTCCCAAAGAATTGTCATTATTTGCCCCATCTGTTGGCTCCCTGGAAGATCTCACTCGCAAGACTCCTTGTTTTTGAACTGACCTGAGGTTCACTTAGTACAAAAAGCTTTTTCTCTAGTGACATTTGTAAGGGATGTTTTATAATGATAAAAGTGTCAATCCATCAGGAAGATCAATGTATAAAAGCAATTTTATTTCTACTCACTAACAATGTATCACTGGAACATGAAATTAAGAAAACAATTCCATTTATAATAGTATCACAGAGAAGAATATACTTAGGAATAAGTTTAACAGAAATGCAAGAACAAAGTCGAAATAATTACACTACCCGATTTCAAGCTGCAGCAATCAAGATAGTGTAGTATTGCTTTAAGACTAAACAAAATTGTTCAATAGGGAAAAGAAAGTCTTTTCAACAAACGCTGCTAAGATAATTAGATTTTTAAAAATATATATTTAAACAATGAAATGAACACTGTCTCCTATCTCATGCCATAAACAAGCATTATTTTGAAACAGGTAACAGACCAGAATACTAAGCAAAAACTATAAGACTTCTAGAATAATACATGGGATAAGGTTTTGGTAACTTTGGGACAGGCACAGTTTTATTACATAGGACCAAAAGACATGAACCATAAAGAAAACACTGATAAACGTCATCAAAGTTAAAATTTTCTCCTCTTTGAAATACAACATTGCAAAAATTAAAAGGCAAGCCACAGACTGAAAAAACTATTTGCAAAACGTATATCCAACAAAGGCTTTCTATCTTAAACATATAAAGATCTCTTATAACTCGATACACAAACAACCTAATTGTTAAAGAGAATAAAAGATTTAAATGGACATTTTACAAGAAAATACATGTTGAATGGCAAAATATGTAAAGATACTCAGCATCATTAGTCATAACAGAAATGCAAAAGAAAATAACAAGTTACCACTATGCGTCCATTATGATGGCTAAAATTAAAAAGACTCACTGCCAAGTGTTGCTATTAAATGTCTTATAGTTGGAAACAAGTAATTAATTATGGCCCACTTTCAATGCTGGAGATGGCTCAAAGGAATAATACCAGGAGGTAGGGATCACTGCGGGCAATCTTAAAGGTTCCCTACCACAACAAATACATGGGTAAACAAATTGTGGTGTATTTCTACAATAGAACACTCCTTAACAATAAAAAGGAACTAAATATTCATACATGCAACAACGTGATTGTATTTCAAAAATGTTATTCTTAGTCGAAGAGGCCAAACATAAATGAGTTCATTCTGTACGATTCCATTGGAAACCAAAGGGTTAATCTGATTAGGTCTGCCAAACTTAGCCTGCCCTACTTGCTTGTGGTTGCTTGCTTTTTGATATTTTTTCATAAAGCTGAAGGTCATGGTAGCTGAAGGCTGCACTGCTGAAGGCTAAAACTTAACTTTCACTGGCTACCTTGTAGATAACATTTAAAAGTCACCATGGTAACGGTTGCTTCAGTTGTTTTTCAGGAACTTGAAGCAGCTCCTGTCCAGTTCAAACCATTTGAAACCACTGACCCTTTAACTGGGCCTATGCAAATGCCTGAGAGGTGGCCTTTTTGACTTCTTTGTCAGAAGGCCAAAAACTCCAGCCACAGATCATGCTAACATTAACATTTTCTGAACATATGTCCTATGAAATTCCATAATCCCCAAATACACTTGCATAGATCATTGATTACTTCACTTTTTTCCCCACTGCCAATCACCTTTCCCTATGCCTTAGGCCACCTCACTTCTCTAACCCAGAAATATCCCTAAGCCTTATCTTTGGGGAAGTGAATTTGAGACCTATTCTCCCACCTACTCACTTGGCTGCCTCATGAATAAATTCTTCCTGTTTTGCAAAACCTGTCACCACAGTGATTGACTTACTGCACACAGGCAGCATGAACCTGGATGTGAATGATAACAAATGTATGTGAACCCCTAGGAAAACAAATCCAATCATTAGTGACAGAAAATAGACAGGGGTGTCCTTGGCCTGAGTGTAGAGGAAAGGTGTTGATTAGGAGGAGCACAAGAGTACTTTCTGTTGTGATGAAAATGTTCTATATCTTGATTGTGGTGGTGGATACACAAAGGTACAAATTTGACAGAACTGATCACAATATCTACTTGATAAGGTTGCATTTAATTGTATTGTTATACCAGAAGCATATAATACCACAAGCATAGGGAAACTCTGAAGGTGTGTTAAAGCAAAATAAGCAGGATGCCATTAGCGTGAAGTTGTCTCTGTAACCAGAGCTCTTATGTAAGCAAACTGGGACTTAACTTAGAAACATTTCTTCTAACTGACTTAAAAGAAAAACAAGCCTCAGCCAATCACAAACAGCCAACCAGCTGACTGGCTATGTAATTAGAGACTTCGTATCAGCCCATACTCAAGTAAGAGAAATGCCTAGCTGTATAGCCAATCAGGTGATTTCCCTACTTTGAGTCAGTGATCAGACTATTAAAAACCTGCTGCTCACATTGCTGGGCAGAGCTCTCTGAACCTTTTCTGGTTCTAAGTGCTGCTCAATTCATGAATCATTCTTTGCTCAAATAAACTCTGTTAAATGTCATATGTCTGAAGTTTTTCATAACAGTTGGAAGTAAGGACTGTCTATGGACCTTGGGACTTGAGGAAAGACATGGTAGCAGTGAGTTACCTGAGTGTTCTTTTTCTTTTCTTTTTTTTTTTTTGAGACAAGGTCTCACTCTGTCACACAGGCTAGAGTGCAGTGGCACGATCTTGGCTCACTGCAGCCTTGCCTCCTGGGCTCAAGTGATCCTCCCACCTCAGCCTCCCAAGTAGCTGGGACTACAGGCACGTGCCACTGATACGGTTTGGCTGTGTCCCCACCCAAATCTCATCTTGAAATGTAGCTCCAATAATTTCCATATGTTGTGGGAGGAACCCAGTTGGAGATAATTGAATCATGGAGGCAATTTCCTCCATCCAGTTCTCCTGGCAGTGAATAAGTCTCATGAGATTTGGTGGTTTTATATGGGGTTTCCCCTTTTGCTTGGCTCTCATTCTCTCTTGCCTGCCACCATGTAAGACATGCCTTTTGCCTTCTGCCATGGCTGTGAGGCCTCCCTAGCCACGTGGAACTGTGAGTCCATTAAATCTCTTTCCTTCATAAATTACCCAGTCTCGGGTATGTCTTTATCAGCAGCGTGAAAATGAACTCATACAGCCACCATGCCCAGATAATTTTTGTACTTTTCATAGCGATGGGATTTTGCCATGTTGCCCAGGCTGGTCTTCAACTCCTAGGCTCAAGAAATTTGCCCAACTCCTGGGCTCAAGTGATCCACACGCCTCAGCCTCCCAAAGTGCTGATATTACAGGCATGAGCCACTGTTCCTGGATCCCTGAATTTTCTTTTTCCCTCTCATATATCCTTGATTGGGCACTGGAGAAGCCAGCAACCAAGAACTGCCAACAAAGAAAACCTCCAAGGAAAGCTTGTTTCCTCTAGCCAAAGGTTTTGGGGGAAATGGTGGCTTAACAGAGCAGAACACCTTTTTGACAAACCCCCTCACCTCAGTCAAAATGACCCACTCATCTGTGCAGTTTCAGTAGGGCTGAGTGGGGAGTTAATATTCAGCCCCCTACCTCCCATGTGGAAGTAAGTGGTGGTGCTCTGATGTCTCTGATGACTGCACCAGGAATCTGATCTTCCACTCCAACCACCTACCCAATAGAAACAAGCAGCACTCTGCTGGAGTTGTGTCAACAAGGTCTAGAGGGAGGAGGACTTCCTCCACAAATCATCACCAAGGAGGGAGATGAGAAACTCCAAGGGAGAGCTAGTTAGTTGGCATTCAGCTTTTCCATTCACCCAGGTGTCACTCCCATCTGGCACCAAGGAAACTGAAGGAGGTGGTTCAGTGCAGGCAAGACTAGGCAGCCCTCCACTTTCCCATCCATTGTCAACCACTAACTCTATATCTAGCAAATATATCCTTCAGGAATAAAGAGGAAATAAAGACATTCTCAGATTAATAAAACCTAAGAGAACTGGTTATCAGCAGCCCTTAAATAAATGGCTAAAGGAAATTATCTAAACAGAAAGGAAATGATAACGCAGGAGGTTGGAACTTCAGGAAGGAAGAAAGAATAATGGAATGAGTGAAAGTGGGGGTAAACGTAACAGGATAACTTTCTCCTGATGAGTTTTTACGATCATGTTTGATGGTTAAAGCAAAACGTATAACATTAGCTAGGGCAGGCTCAATGTACAAAGAGGAAATGCTTAAGCTGTTTATATTTAGATGGGAGGAGGGCAAGGAAAGCTAAATGGAAGTAAAATTTCTCCGCTTCACTCAAAGTGGTTTAAATGTTGATGCCAGTAGATTTTGATGTGTAATGTAATCCATACAGTAGCCAACAAAAGATAATAATATGAAGAACTATATTCAAAAACACTACATATAAAGCAATGGCAACAAAAGCCAAAATTGACAAATGGGATCTAATTAAACTAAAGAGCTTCTGCACAGCAAAAGAAACTATCATCAGAGTGAACAGGAAATCTACAAAATCGGAGAAAATTTTTGCAATCTATCCATCTGACAAAGGGCTAATATCCAGAATCTACAAGGAACTTAAACAAATTTACAAAATAAATAAATAAATCAATAAATAAACAACTCCATCAAAAAGTGGGTGAAGGATATGAACAGACACTTCTCAAAAGAAGACATTTATGCAGCCAACAAACATATGAAAAAAAGCTCATCATCACTGGTCATTACAGAAATGCAAATCAAAACCACAATGAGATACCATCTCACACCAGTTAGAATGGTGATCATTAAAAAGTCAGGAAACGACAGATGCTGGAGAGTATATGGAGAAATAGGAACACTTTTACACTGTTGGTGGGAGTGTAAATTAGTTCAACCATTGTGGAAGACAGTGCGGCAATTCCTCAAGGATCCAGAACCAGAAATATCATTTAACCCAGCAATCCCATTACTGGGTATATACCCCTCAAATTATAAATCATTCTACTATAAAGACACATGCACATGCATGTTTATTGCGGCACTGTTCACAATAGCAAAGACTTGGAACCAACCCAAATGTCCAGCAATGATAGACTGGATAAAGAAAATGTGGCACATTTACACCATGGAATCATATGCAGCCATAAGAAAGGATGAGTTCATGTCCTTTGCAGGGACATGGATGAAGCTGGAAACCATCATTCTCAGCCAAGTAACACAAGAACAGAAAAGCAAACACTGCATGTTCTCACTCATAGGTGGGAGTTGAACAATGAGAACACATGGACATGGGAAGGGGAACGTCACACACTAGGGCCTGTCGGGGGGTAGGGGGCTAGGGGAGGGATAACATTAGGAGAAATACCTAATGTAGGTGATGGGTTGATGGGTGCAGCAAACCACCGTGGCACATGTATACCTATGTAACAAACGTGCACGTTCTGCACATGTATCCCAGAACTTAAAGTATAATAAGTAAATAAATAAATAGAAACAAAACAAATGACTATAATGACCAGAGAAGGAATAGAGACAATGAAAAGTTACCTTTACTGAACTTTATATATATTTATACCAGTATAAAAAATAAAAATAAACATTATAGTACAAAAAAGGAAAAAAACACTACATATAAATCAAAATGGAATTTTTACAAAATGTTCAAATATCCTACAGGAAGGCAAGAAAAGAGAAACAGAGGGATAAGAAACAAAACGAACAAACAGAAAGCAAATATTAAAATAGCAAACATAAGCCCTAGCATATCAGTATACTTACTTTAAATGTAAATGATATAAGAATAGCAATGAAAAGACAGAAATTGACAGTGGATTAAAAAAATAACCCAACTCTATGCTACAAGAACCTCACTTCAAATTTTTACGAGATTTCAAAGATTTATTCATTTTCAAGCATGGTTTTATGCTTCTTATAAAAAAAAATATGTTTTCTGGCTGGGGGCAGTGGCTCACGCCTGTAATCCCAGCACTATGGGAGGCTGAGGCGGGTGGATCACCTGAGGTCGGGAGTTCAAGATCAGCCTGACCAACATGGAGAAACCCCATCTCTACTAAAAATACAAAATTAGCTGGGCATGGTGGCAGGTGCCTGTAATCCCAGCTACTCTGGAGGCTGCGGCAGGAGAATCGCTTGAACCTGGGAGGCGGAGGTTGCAGTGAGCCGAGATCGCTCCATTGCACTCCAGCCTGGGTACAAAGAACAAAACTCCGTCTCAAAAAAAAAAATACGTGTTTTCCGAGGACTACACTTAATTTTATTTTGTATGAATAAGCCAATTACAAAAAGACAAATATTGTATAATTCCACTTATATGAGGTGCCTAGAGTAGTCAAATTCATTGAGACACGTAGTTGAATAGTGGTTTTCAGAGCCTAAGGGCAGGAGGAAATGGGGAGTTGTAATTTTTTTTATCTTTTGCAAGATAAAAAGAGCTATGGTGATTGGTTGCAGAACAATGTGAATGTTCTTAACATTACTGAACACTTAAAAACAGTTAACGTGATCAATTTTATGCTATGTGTATCTTACCACAATTCTAAATTTTTTAAATAAAGGAAACAAAAAATGAGAAAATTGAGAAACTTTTTTCAAAAAAACAAACAAAACTCCCTACAGTTAACATCATATCTAGTGCTGAAAGACTGAATGCTTCCCCCTAAGATCCCAAACAAGTCAGTGATGTTAGTTTTTCACCACTCTTTTTCAACCTAGTACTGGAAATTGTATCCACTGCAATAACACAAGGAAAGGAAATAAGGATTAGGAAGGAAGAAATAAAACTGTCCCAATTTACAAATGACATGATTATCTAGTTAGAAAATTCCGAGGAATTGACAAAAAGACTCCAAGTGATACCGGTGGGCTGCGGGAGGTCCCCAAACACTGGTTAGACTTCGACCCCAGCTGGTGTCCACACTCTTGACACCATTGCAAGGAGGAATGCAAGGATAAGTCAGAAAAGAGTGAAAGAACAGTGATTTATTGCAAAGAAAAAGTACACACTCAAGAAAGGGGAGTGCAGGCATACTCAGAGTGAGTCATGCAATGGAATTTGGGGCTTCTACCTTTGCGGGTTTCTTTAATCAAGGGGTGGAATATTCACAGAGATTCCTAGAAAAGGTTAGAGATTTCTTGACACTGTGGCACCACCCATTTTTACACCACATATGGGTGTTCCTGGAACTGTCCTGGTGCTAGTGGATGTGTGATTTACTATGTTAATGAGGGTATAATGACGTCCTAGGTAACACCTAGGTCAAATCCAGCACCGTGTTGGGTCCAATTGGTCTTAGCCAGCTGGTCCATACCCTGGTTTTTTAGGGTCTTATCAGCCCCTAGCTTCTGCTGCTATTTCAGCAGTTTCCTTTTGCTAGTCATCTGAAACTGCTGTCTGGAATTTTCTATTCTTCTGTGACCACACTGCATTATTCCTGTCTCACAAGAAGTAAGAAAAAAAGTTCAGCTAGGTTGCAGGATACAAGATGAACACAAAAAAATTATCATATTTCTACATACTAACAATGAACAAGCATGTGGAAACTGAAATTAGAAACATAAAATCATGTATAATTGCTTCAAAGAAAGTGAGTACTTAGGAGTACATTTAACAAACATATATAGGATCTGAATGCTGAATATTCTACAGTTTTGATGAAATAAAGAATATCTAAATAAATGAAGAAACATACTGTGTTCCTGGGTTTGAAGAATCCACACAGAAACTATGTCAATTTTCCCCTAAATTGGTTTTTAAATTTAACACAATTTTCAGCAAGGCTTTTTGTACCCATAGATCAGCTTACTCTAAATTGTATATGGACAGGCACGAGCCCTAGAGTAGCTAAAGAAATGTTCAAAAAATAGAGAAAAGTCATGCTACCCCATTGATGTGGTCTGGATGTGTGTCCTCACCCAAAACTCATGTAAAATTGTAATCCCCAATCTTGGATGTGGGGCCTGGTGGGAGGTGATTGGATCATGGGGGTGGTTTCTCATGAATGGTTTAGCACCATCCCCTTGGTGCTGTTGTCATCATAGTGAGTGAGTTCTCACGAGATCTGCTTGTTTAAAAGTGTGTGGCACCCCCCAACCCGCTCTCTCTCTTTCTCCTGCTCCACCCACGTGATGTGCCTGCTCCCCCTTTGCCTTCTGCCATGATTGTAAGCTTCCTGAGGCCTCCCCAAAAACGGAAGCTGCTATGCTTCTTGCACAGCCTACAGAACCGTGAGCCACTTAAACCTCTTTTCTTTATAAATTACCCAGTCTCAGGTATTTCTTTATAGCAGTATGTGAATGGACTAATATTCCCATATTAACATGTACTATACCCAAACAGTAATAAAGACAGTGTGGTACTGTAGAAAGAATAGACACACAGGCCAATACAACAGAATAGAGGACATAGAAAGAGACCCAAGTCTGATTTTTGACAAAGATGAAAAAGAAGTTCAGTGGAGAAAGGATACCCTTTCCAACAAATTGTGCTCTAACAATTAGACATCCATAAATGAAAATTGAACCTGGACCTAAACCTCAAATATTATACCAAAGTTAACTCAAAGTGGGGCACAAATTTAAATGTGAAATATAAAACTACAAAACTTCAAAAAGAAAACACAGAAGAAAATCTTTTGGACCTAGAGCTTGGTAAAGAGTTCTTACACATGACATCAAAACCATGATCCATAAATAAAAAGGACCAATAAATGCTACTTCATCAAAATTTAAGTCTTTTGCTCAGATAATGCCCTTAATAACAGAATGAAAAGACAAACTACAGAATGCGAGGAAAATATTTGCAGACCACATATCTGTTAAAGGACTCGTATCTAGAAAACATAAAGAAGTCTCGAGATTTAAGTGTAGAAAACAGTCCAACTAGAAAATGGCAAAAAACATTTTACCAAAAAGGATAAACAGATAGAAAATAAGCACATAAAATGATTTTTCACCTTAATTATTGGTATTTGCCTAATCATATATCACTATACGCCAATCAAAATGTTTAAAATAAAAAATAGTGATAACACCAAATGCTGGCAAGGATGCAGAGAATCAACACACTCATAAATTACTGGTGGGAATATAAAATGCTAGAGCCACTCAGGAAACAGTTTGGTAGAGTCTTACAAAACCTAACATGCACCTTATGACCTAGCAATCACACTTAGACATTTATCCCAGAGAAATGGGCATTTATCTTCACACAATAAGCTGTAAATTAATATTCATAGCAGCTTTATTTCTAATAGCCAAAACTGGGAATACTCTGGGTGAATGGTTAAACAAACTGTGGTACAACCATACCAAGGAGTACTACTCAGCAGCAAAAAGAAATAAAGAACTATTGACACTTCACACTCCTAACAACTTGGATGATTCTCTAGAGAATGATATTGAGTGAAAAATGTCAATTCCCAAAGGTTACAACACTGTATCATTCCATTTGTTTAACATTCTTGAAATGATAAAATTATAGAAATAGACGACACGTTAGTGGTTGCCAGTCATTAAGGAGGGAGAGCGGGATGGAAGCAGATTTGGTCAAAAAAGGGCAGCTTGAGGGAATTCTGAGTAGGATAGATGGATTGTGTCAATATCAACATCCTGGTTATGATATCGTACTATAGTTTTGAAAGATATTAACCAGTGGAACTGGTTAAAGGGAACATGGGATCTCTCTGTATTTTTTCCTAAAATTGCATGTAAATCTACAATTATCTCGATTAATAATGTAATGAAAATATTAGTTGCAGTTCTATATATTAACAATGAACACATGGAAACCAAATGTTTGACATGTAATCAAACTCACAATACCACTAGCAGTCACTCCAAAGGGATGAAATAAATCTAACATAGTATGTGCAGAGGGGCTGAATGTGAGTGCAAAGAGGTAACCCAAAGGAGGTTTTTTTTGGGTAATGAAATATTTCTGTATCTTCATTGTAGTTGTGGTTACACAAATCTTTAGATGGTGTAAAACTGTTAGGACTATATCTGTGCACACCCACACATTAATGCAGGTTTAAAAAAATATTCCAAGTGAAATTAGGCCTGTAGTCTGGTAAACAGTAATGTATCAATTTCAATTCTTGATTTTGATATTATATTAAATCAACAAAAAAATGTTACTGTTGAGGGAAGCTGGATAAAAGGCACAAGGTCTTTTTTGGTACTATTTTTGAAATTTCCTGTGAGTCTATAACTATTTACAAACAAAATGTCAAAAAATAAATGAGATGAGGCCAAGGAGAGGTTTCAGAAATGGCTGGAAGCAACAGGGTCTGCAAATGAATGGGGTTCTATCCAGTCTGGAACAATGGGTTTCTATGTGCCTTAAGTCTATGTTTCTATGGCCCCTTCTTTTTCAAATATTACTAATTTTTTTCATTGTATTATACAAGGAATATGTATAGACATACATTTGGATATACAGACATATAGAGCGAAGTAAAAAGTTTAAGTCTCCCTATTGTCTTAACCAGAACAATATAGAGCAATTTGATATATCTGCCCTGGCTTTTTCTTTTTTGTAGTAGAGGTAGCCTCACCCCATCTCACTCCATCGTACAGTGGCAGGATCATAGCTTACAGTAACATTGAACTCCTGGGCTCAAGCGATCCTCCCACCTCAGCCTCCTGTGTAGCTGGGACTACAGGCATATGCTACCACACCCCACTAATACATTTTATTTTTTTTGTAGAGACGAGGACCTTGCTAAACAGGCCCAGCCTTAAGTGATCCTCCCATCTCGGCCTCCCAAAATGCTGAGATTGCACGCCTATAATCCCAGCAATTTGGGAGGCCAAGGTAAGCGGATCACCTGAGATCAGGAGTTCCAGACCAGCTTGGCCAACGTGGTGAAACCCTATCTCTACTAAAAATACTAAAAATACAAAAATTAGCCAGGCGTGGTGTCGCGCACCTGTAGTCCCAGCTACTTAGGAGGCTGAGGCAAGAGAATCGCTTGAACCTGGGAGGCAGAGACAGCAGTGAGCTGAGATCATCAGCCTGGAAGACAGAGTGAGACTTAGTCTCAGAAAAAAAAAAAAAAGAATAGAATAGAAAAGAGAAAAAGAAAGAAAAGAAAAACCGCGCCCAGCCTCCTGCCCTGGCATTTTTTTTGATGCATGTATACCCATGCATGGATGTGTTGCGTTGTTGATAAAATCGTGATGTCCACACAATAACCTAGTGATTCTGGAACTGGCTTTTTTTTTTTTCTCGACCATGTAGGTAGGACAATTGCCCAATCAGTGTAAAAAGATCCGCTGCGTTCCTTAAACAGTTACGTGGGATACCATAGAGATGATCAGGTGTGACGGTGAACAGGTATTTTGAGAGTTCTTAAATACCCACGTCAACCTTCGTTGTGAAAACTGGGATGGGGTCGGGTGAACCTACTTCTTGCCGACAGTTTTTCAAAAGTCATGACCATAACGAAGTGAGAGCATTTCCCCACATCATTAAAACAGTCTGAAAAAACACTACTGGGTTTTGATTGGTTTACGTTTAATAACGATTGAATGAAACCACGAAAGGACTTTTAAGCACACTGGCAACAAACAAACAAAAAGGCCATAAACGAGCAAATGAAAACCCGAGACGACCTTGTGCAACCACCAGGGCAAACAATGGATTAAGAAGAGTGCTCAGAAAGGGAAGGACAATGGGGAAATTCGCCAATAAAGAGATATACGTGACCAGCAAATATATCAGAAAGGGAAAAATGCACGCATGTGGGCTTGATGGCACTCTGTAGCGCAGAGTTACTGCACCATGCCGATTAAAGAAAGGTATAATGGCTTGGCTGGCCAGTTTTCAGGGGAGACCGTGGGAGAAGGGAGGTGATATGAACAGGCAGAGGCTTCTGCACGTGCTTTCTGTACAGAATCAGCGTAGAGGTCCAGATTGTCCTCCTCCATTCCCGCTCCACCCTGGGAAATGGTATCAAAGCGATCTCTGGCAGCTCCGCCCTTCAATCCACTCCAGCCTCCGGAGGCGCCCGGAAAGAGGCGGGGCTGTGTGGGCGGGACGGGGCAGTGGGCGGAGCTGAGCCTGCGGGGCACGTCTAGTAGGCGGGGTCGCGGCGCTGACGGCCTCTCTGCGGCTCCCGGTTGGGGGCGTGGCTAAGCCAGCGGCGGAGCTATGCTGGCGGAGGGCGGGGGCCCGCAGGGAGGAGGTGTGGAGGGGGCGGAGCTGTGCGGGAACTTGGAGGAGGGGCCGAGGCAGCGGCCTCCTGAGCCCCGCTCCGCCCGCGGAACACGGGGGCGGGGCGGACGCGGCTCCGGGCGACCCGCTGGGTGCGCTAGTGCTCGGGTCCCGCCGCCCTGAGGCTCGCGCTCGTGCGGGTCAGTCGGTCGGCAGGGCCTGCGCGGGGCCCGGGCCCATGGCGGCGTCGGCGGCTCTGTCTGCGGCGGCGGCTGCGGCGGCCCTGTCTGGCCTGGCGGTGCGGCTGTCGCGCTCAGCTGCGGCCCGAGGCTCCTACGGCGCCTTCTGCAAGGGGCTCACGCGCACGCTGCTCACCTTCTTCGACCTGGCCTGGCGGCTGCGCATGAACTTCCCCTACTTCTACATCGTGGCCTCGGTGATGCTTAACGTCCGCCTGCAGGTGCGCATCGAGTGAGCGGCGGCAGCGAAGGCCCGGCTGAAGGGGCGCCCGTGTCCCCGCCCGCCGCCGGCCGGGTCGCCGGCATGAAGGGAAGCTGGGCCGCGGCGGGGGGCGGAGGCGGGGAAGCTCGGGCCCCTGGACTCTAGACCTACGCCGCCAGGGCACGACGGCCCAGCCCTGGCCCCGGCTGCGGTCTCAGCCCGGGGACCCTGGATCACGCAGAAACGCACTGAATGGGCCCCTGCCATCGGGCTCCAGAAACTACCTGGGCTCGGCCGACCTGTTGCCTCATATTGGCCAAAGAGGGGGAAACCAGAAGGAGGGAATTCTGCTGCGGCGACTTGACTTTCCAGGCCCCGAGCAGAAAGGTAGGAGGCGACAGGTTGGAATGGGGGAGGGGCGGTGGCTCTGCCCTTCAGATGTCAGGGCGCGTTGGCGGCCGGGGGGAAATATGGAAGGCACTGGGGCAAACCAGCCGGAAGAGCTGTGGAGCCCAGGTGGGGAAAGGAAAGGCAGCCGCAGGCTCTCCCCTCCTCCCCAGTCATGATTGCAGGATAGGGTGAGGGGCGGCCCCCTCCCGCCCACGCCCCAGTGCCTGCCTCCCTTTCCTCAGAGGCCCCCAGGGTGTCCCCTGAACCCTGAGGAATGGAGGGTAGTGGGCTGGGGGCGGCCCCGGGAAGGCACTAGAGGAGCAACGATGCCCCCACCCTTCTCTTCCCCACCAGTCGGTGGGCATAGGGAGGACGGTTCTTTTCTAGGCTGAGCCCCGTATCTGTTCTCAGCCCTCAGCCCTGGGGCTCTCTGCAGCTCCTGCACAGCCCTTGGCAAAACTGCCTCCTGCCCTGTCTTTGGTGCCAGAGGACTGGTCTCTGCCTGCTCCTGCTGTCCCTTATGTTCCCCTGCCCCTACATGAGGGCACCCCCCAAGCTCTGCATTTGGAGACAGGGAAGAGTGGGAGAGACGCATTCCTACCGTCCCCTCCCCCAGTCTTGCTCTTCCGCCATGTCAGCCCATGCTCCCTAAGGCCCCTAGCTAGCAACGCCCTCCCAGGGCCAGGGTCCCATCCTCCAGCCCCAGACGGCCTCTAGAAGCCTACTGTGTACTGAAGTGATCTGGGAAAAGAAGACCTCCCTGAGCACACAGCAGCTTTCAGCCTGGGGTGGGCAGAGCAGATGGAGGAGGGGCTTGCAGAGGAGGCCATTCCTGGGGGAAGGAAGGACCTGTCTGGTGGCCAGGCAACTGAGGTCCCCATCTCTTTCTTTCTCTTTCAGGCATTGGCGTTTGTAGGCAGTGACCCGCCCCTTCTCTGGCCTTGCCAAGAGTCACATCCCTGCCCAGGGGCACCTCTGGCCCTGGACCTGCTTGGGCAGAGGCAGCGTGAAGGGCCTGAACAAGAGGAGAAGAAGGGCCTTCCTAGTAGAGGCACAGCATGGACAAAGGCTCACAGGGGTGGGGGTGCCCAGTGATCGAGTCCTGGCTTGGGAAGGAAGTTCTGAGTTCCCTGGGAACTGAAATCTGCTAGCAGCACTGTGAGAGAGGTGTATTTCCCCCTCCTAATGACAGAGGAAACTGAGGCTTGGGGGAGGGGGGGATTTGCCCTTGACATGCAGATAGGAGGAGGAGGAACTGCGTGTGCCCCTGGGCCTGCAGGCCCCCACACCCCTCCCCAGTCTTCTCCAAGACCTGGCATGGTGGGAGGAGGGAGGGGGAAGTGGAGAGGGAAGCACAGGGCTCCTGAGGCACCAAGGGAGAGAGGCGCCCAGGGGTAGGGAGTCTAGGAATGTCGCTTTCCTTGGAGCAGTATGGAAAGTCACAGGGAAGATCAGGAGGACAGACAGCTGAGATGGGAGACAGGAGAGATGAGCCCCAGGACCCCTGGGGAGCCAAGCTCTCCCCCACATCCTAGCCTCTCACCCCACCTGGAGCTTCACCAAGGGCTCCTCAGCAGTGAAGTGGCACAAGCCTCCCAGTTTGGTGGGCAAGTAGGGGTGATCTTGGTGTTGTGGCTCCTGGAGACAGGACATAACCAGGAGGGTGAAGGGATAAACCTGGGATGGGTGGGAGCTGAGACCCATGGCATGACCCCAATTCTCTCTCCTCAAGCTCGACCCCCCATCCCCAGGATCACACAGGAGAATCTCATCCTCACGGCTTGGATTGGTCCTGGGGGCCCCCGGGTGTGCTGCTAACTGGTGTACAATGGTCAGGAGCAGCCCAGAGGGGAGGCAGGAAGGGACCCTCGCCCTTACCTTCTATCCCCATTTCCGCATCTCTTGCACTGGTACCCCGAGGGCCACGTTCTCAGTTCCTGGGACTGAAAACTGCAGCAGTCTGGCCAGCTCCAGGGACAGAGTGGCCCAGCCACCTACCATGTACCCTCCTCAGCTGCCCACTGGACTCAGGTCCTGAATGAAGCTGTCCGTCTGCCTCACCCCAGAAGAGGCTGGACAGTGGCTGCCTTGTGCCCCCTGCAGTCTCCCACAGCCAGGGCCCGATGGGGTGCCTCCTTGTCCCAAGTTTCTTGGGGACCCCTGACCCTGTTGGCCCCTCTCATCCACCCCAACCCTGTCCACCCTGGACCACCTCTGGGGGCCTGTCAGCCTGCTGGTCCCCCCAACAGATCTTTGGGGGCAGCGTCTATGGGACAAGAGTGACACAGGGCTGGAGAAGAGAAGTGAGGAGCCTCCTTGTGTCTGATGCACAGATGTGGCCCTTTCAAACCCTGGCGTCACCCTCTGGGTGACTGGATCCCCAGCTCCAGCCTCTTCCTGGGCCAGCCAGGAAGGCTGCAGGAAAGCTCTTTGCTGAGTGCATGCGTGGGAGTGTGGGGGATGACTGAGCCCTCCCCATGCAAGGGGCTTGGCCTGGGACCCTGGAAGCTGTTTCCCTACTGGGATAAAGGTGCGTCAGAGCCGCAGGGGTCTGCCCTCAAAGACGCCCCACTGCAGGGAGCCCCACTCCATAAGAGGGTCATGGAAGTCCATGTCCGCCCACCCTCAGCGGCTTCTGGTGTGGCTGTATTGGCCTAGAGGGGCTGGCTGGGGAGGGTCAGGGCCGAGCCCTCAGCATCCGCTGCTGTCCCTGCTTTTTCACCCCTGCTGCCTGAAGTGGTAGCCCCGCCTGTTGCTTCTCTACCTCCCCTCCCCACCTCTTCTCTCCCGGATGGGGCCCTTGCTGCGTGACGGGGTCTCCATGCACTTTATTTGCAGTCTGTTTTCTAGGCGGTGGAGCTTCTAGACACCGACCGGAATGACATACTTTTCTGTGTGTGATTCACTGTGTACTGGTCAGCACAGGCTGGCCAGAGAGATGTTCTTGTTTCTGGTGTTGTCACGTCTTCTTGTTTTCTCTAAGTTAAAAAAAAGTCCTTGGTTTAATACACTAAAACCCCAACTGGAGGCCTCCCGTGTCTGGTGGGGGTGATGCAGTGGCCCCGGGTGGAGAGAGGCCCCATGGTGAGGTCACCGGCTCCCATGGCCAGGAGTTGGCAGGGAGAAGCCTCTGAGGGATAGGGCTGGGGGAGGCTGTGGCAGGGACCATGTTTCCTGTTCAGAGGCTGTGCTGAGAACCGACTTGAACCGGACCACTGCCCCATGAGAAGCAGGCAGCATCCTAGCCTGGCCCCGAGAGGTAGCTGCTTGTCCTGTTGACAACCTTTGTTCAACGACCCAAAACATAAGTCCCTTTCCTTTTTAGAGTCTGGTGATCAAAAGTGTCTTAAGTCAGTAGAATCCTGAGGGTAGACTAGGGTGAAGTGAACTGAAACAGACTCGACCCAGGTCATTTTGTGTAGCACTGAGACTCCTCTCCCTTCCTGAGGCCACCTCCCACTGCCTCCCTACCAGCAAGGTTACTGCAGAATCTTGGAGAAGATAAAGGACCTGGCCCTGGAAGCCTGCTTCCCTTTCCCAACCTTGGAAGCAAATTCTGTCCCATCAGAGCCTCCCTCCCTAGTGGCTCCCACCAGAGAGCTCCCTAGTGGCTGCTGTAAGGGTTGGCAAGCAGGCAAAAGGCGGGGGAGGGAGGGCAGAGGGTAGTGTTAGAGGAAGCCCCATAGGGCCCCCGGGGGGGTAGTGGGGAGGCATCCTGAGGACACAGGGCTATGCTCAGACTCAGGAGTGAAGACTGGGTTTAGGGGCCCTGGGGGCACTCCTGTTGCCAAGGGCTACCCAGGGGTCAGAGCATCCTGACAAGGAGGGCCCGTCCAAAAGCGCTGGTGCTAATGCCCTATGGCATCTGCCACCACAGGAGAAATGGACCCCAGTCCTTGAGCTTCCCTCCCCTTTGTCTAGATGGTCCTCTTTAGCCACACTCCAGGAATCACGTGACTTGGCAAACCAAGATGGGAAATGATCATCCCAGAGCCTGGCTCCAAGGCCTCTTGAGGGACGACCACCCCTCCCATCCCTGCTACAGAGGAAAAGAAGGCAGGAAGGCCGGTTCTGCTCCGATGGGACCCCAGGAGACCAAAACCCTGAGCCGTGAGCCCAGCTCTTCCACTTACTACTGTGTGGTGCCAGGCAAACTGCACAACCTGGAGTTTTTAGTAAGGCTCCGTTGGGATGCTTGTAAGCAGTGAATACGATGATGTCTGTTCATTGTTTGTCATCAGGTCTCACCTGGAGCAGCCTTGTTACTGTGGGGAAAAGGAACTAAGTGAAGGGAACCGACCTCTGATGAGAGCCTGCCATGTGCCAGGCACCGTTCTAGGTGCTTTGCATTCCTAATCTCATCATAATCCCACAACTACCTAACCATTATCCCCATTTTACAGAGAAACCAAAGACAGGAACCAAGTCTGAAATAGAACCCCAAGAAGAAGCTCTTTTCCTGAGTTGTCAGTGCCCCTTGGAGAGGCAGGGAATTGGGCTGGAAGAATGGTGGAATGGAATAGCAAAGATGGAAGATGACCATGTCCTTTCTGGGTGAGGTCCAGAAGAAATCCAGGGCTTGGATGAGGGGTAGACCTGAGAGCCTTCTCCAAATGGAGCTCCCCAGTGGGAGCAGCTGTGGCCACCCGGAGATGGGTCCACCTGTCTTCCTTCCATTCTACCTCCAGAGATTGATTGGGACCTAAGAGACTGAGTCAGGAGAGGGCAAGAAAGCAGCTAAGCGGGAAGTTTCAGGGGCACCAGAGCAAATACATTGAGAAATGGGAAATATAAAGAGCATGCAAAATCACATCCTATTCCTACCCACCCCACTCCCAAGGGAAATTACTGGGTTTTGGACGAATTTTCACTTTGTGTGCACTTTTTATGTATGTAAAACTACAAACATACTACTTTGAAATCTGATTCCACTATTTCATGTTTGTCTTACCATGTTATTATGTATTTTCCTACATCCAAAGCTACCTAGTATCTCTTTTGTATGAAGGTTTCATCATGTATCCCCCAGTGCCCTTTGGTTGTTTTTCTTTGTTGTCATTTATTTTGGTGGGGGTTGGTTTGCTTTTTGTTGTTGTTTTTCCTTGTTTTTATAAGTGATACAGTGACAGATGCTGTTGTGGATAAATGCTGTGTCACAGTCATCAATTCCTTGATATATATTCCTAGAAAGTGCACCAAAGGGTATGCATGGCTTAGGGCTTTTGATACTCTCCAGAGTTGGGATACCAAGTTACGCTACTCACTGGAGTCAGGATGAGAGTTTTTTGGTGGCAATTCTGATTCAATAGATTAAAAAAATTATTACTACCTTTCATTGCCTCAAGTGGGGTTATTTCCCTTCCTTCAAGATCAATATAATATTTAACCCATCACTTCTCTAAAATGTTTCCTTTAAAAAAAAAAGCCTACAGCACCTGGTATTCCTGGCAGTCTCCCCTCCAAGTACTAACCAAGCCCAACCCTGCTTAGCTTCCAAGATCAGACGAGATTGGGCACATTCAGGGTGGTGTGGCTATGGATGCATGTTTCTTTCTTGACCATCTCTATTTTAAGGCTAGAGCTAACTCTGTTTCCTAGGAGAGAGAACTTGATCCTTTCCTTCTACTCCACTTTACCTATCCCTGAGTCTCACAACGGGTTTGTCAGTCTCTCAATTTGATAGGTTAAAATAGTTTATTTTGATATTTTGTTTTGTATTCCTTTGAATACATAATCAGGATTAAATATTTTCATAGGCCTATTGCTTAGTTGTACTTCTGTTTTTAACTATAGGGAGTAATTTTTTTTAAAAAAGGAAATGAGATATGCCTTTTATCATTTAGTGATGGGTAGCAACTTCAGGTGAGGATGTCACTTTGAACTAACCTGAAAGAACACCACCCTAATCCATTGCTTCCCCACCTTCTTTTCCAAACACACCATAACGATGGACAGCATATTTAAAAAATATTTTTAAAATAGTAGCCATTCTCAAAAGTACAACAGGAAACCTCTAAGACCCAGAAGCAGAAGGAATGCAGAGCAGTAAATGGGACCTGAAGCTTCACAGCCCTTGGAGGCTAGCAAGGGAAACAGGTCTGAGAAGCTAGGAAAGAAAGCTAAACTGTAGGCAGGTACTGCATGTGATAGGGAGCTAGAACTAGGTGTTCTGTATGGATCTAGGAGGTAGGAAAATGTTTTCATCATGAATGAAAACCAGAATATCTTCACCTATCCACCTTGGGTCTCTCCTGAAAGTGAGTCCCCTGCTTAAACCATGGTTTGAAATGAAGTGAAACATCTAGACTCTCAATCCCTAATTCTGCGCTGTGCTCAGTGCAGGGTCTGGATTTGTACCAATATGGAAAAAAAAAAAAAAAAAACCTCAAGTGGTGAGTAGGACATGTACATACACAAAATATACCACTGGGCCCCTTCAGTTAAACGAAACAACACTGAAGACAAAGGAAATATCCTAAAAGTCACTAGAGAGGAATGACACATTATCCATAAAAAGAAAAACAAACATCATCCACAACAGTGGGTGCCAGAAGACGATGCATCAGTAAGGGTTCAGTTGCAGAAAACAGAACTCACTGTAGCTATTTTAAACAGAAGTTTGATTGAACCATGGACCAGATGCTTACAAAATTATTTCGAGGCTGAAAGAAACATAGGTTGGGCCTCTAAAAAACACTCCTAGGGTACCACAACAGAACTGGCTCATTAAGGTAGGTAACACTTGTACTCAATTCAGATGGAAGGAAATTGGGAGCCCAACACTGAAGCTGTTAACTTCAAGAACACATCCCTGTAGCTGTGATTCAGAGATCAGAAATCTGCTGTCATATCACAACCACCTTTTGACACCATGAAACTAGTTACTACACAAAGGAACACTGAAACAGGAAAACATAAAGTCTGCATGACTGTATTCACAAGCAGAAAGACCCAAAGAAGCAGGAAGGTGGCTGCTGCTTCCCGTGAATCATTTCAATCTCACCCAAGAGTACCAAACTGGTGGGATATCATTCATATTCAGAACCTCCTACTACAGGGTAATCTGAGAAATATAGATTTGGACTTTTCTGACTGTGAAGTCCAGGAAGGTACATTGGGGGACTAGGATGGATACTTAGTCTCAATTTTCCATATGTGTCACAATTAATGTCTTCAAAGCATGACAAGAAATCTGTAAGCCTAGAACTTATGAAAAAATGTGAAATGAGCACCTTCGGACACATAACAGAACTTGGACGTTTTACCATCCATCAACTCTCGCTGAAACAATTACTGAAAAAATCTATGTTAGCAATAAGAACGAGAAACCCACAAGGAAGGAATGGAAGTCAAGAAATAACAGCAAGTAAATGGTAATTAAAAGGGGTTTAAAAATCTCGACATACATTGATGGTTAAGCAAACAAGGAAGGAGAAAAAAATAACATTTATTGAGAACTTACTTTGTGTCAGGTACTGCTCTAAGCACATTACATATACTAAATAATGTAATACCATGACCCTAAAACAAAAACTTACATTATCGCTGTTTATAAACATGAAGAAACTTGGGCTCAGAGCGGTAAAGAAACTTGCCCAAGGTCACACACCTGGTGGAGCAAAGATTTGTGCCCAGATAGTTTTTCTCCTGAGTCTGTACTCTCAGTCTGTACTCACACTTCTAAAAAGAAGGATGGGTAGAAGGAAATGTATGGAGAAGGGAAGGAGAAAAGTTTTCTGTGCACTCATAACAAGCTTATACTAAAATTCAAAACAATAACATGAGAATTGTGGAGATAGAGTGCTGAGGGAAGATAACATGGGTAAGGCTTTTGTTTTGTCAGGAAGAGAATTGAGCTGCTGAATAATTTGAAAAAATATAATTTTTAGTGTGCATGTTTAAAATTTAAGGTTAGGAAGATTCTGGGAAGGTGGTGGAGTAGGAATCAGTCTCCCCACTGAGACAAAAATTGCACTGACAGACCCTGATATAGCTATTTTTGAACTCTTGAGTATATTGGAGACTTGCAATTTCCATGGGAAAGTTTGGAGGTAAAGTGTGTTCTTAGTCCACTAGCAACTATCTATCCAGCAGCCCCAGCCCTGTGGCAAGCACAGCACTGTGTCCCTAGCACTGTGGAACAGTTTCCACACAGCTTACACGAGCAAGGGTGGGCAAAAAGGAACTTGCCCTCCCAATATTGCAGATCTGTACTCAGATAGCTGATTGCTGCTCCTGATCACAGACTTGCAGACAAAGAGGTGGGTGACCATTATTGTTGCACCTCTCTCCATTGTTGCACGTCCCTACCCCTCTGGCTGAAGCAACTTCCCAAGATTTAAAGGGTTAGCACCACTTTTCCTTTTCCTTCCTTCATTTTTCCCTTTTCTCCTTTTGGAAGCCAGAGATTAAAGACTAGGACATTCAAAAACAACTGCACATATGGAGGAAATTAGAAAGTGACTGTACATGCACAGGGAAAGCTGCAGGCTCAGAAAAAACCTGAGAAGATCTTAAGTTTACACCCCAGGCTAATCTTTGTCAAAGAAAAAACCTACAGCAATAAAAAGAACCACAATAAATAAAAACAATAACAAAAAACAGCAAACACCAAGGAAGGGGAAGAATCTGATTTCCAAAGTTCTCACATTATTAGATTCAAATGTCTAATTTTCAACAAAAAATCACAAGGCATACAAAGAAACAGGAAAGTATGGCACATTCAAAGGAAAAAATAAATCGACAGAAACAGTCCCTGATCTAGTAGATATGACAGCAGATCTATTAGACAAAGACTGTAAAACAACTCTCTTAAAAATGCTCAAGAACTAAAGGAAGATGTGGAGAAAATCAAGAAAGTGAAGCATAACAAAATGGAAATATCAAGAAAGAGATGCCAAAGAAAGAAACCAAAAATAAACTGTAGAGCCAAAAAGTACAAAAACTGAAATAAAAAAATCAGAAGAGGGGTTTAAAGGCAGACTTGAGCATGGCAAAAGAAAGAATCAGCAATCTTGAAGATAGGACAATGGAAATTATCAAGTCTGAGGAACAGGTAGATAAAAGATTGAAAAAAAGATGAACACAGCCTAAGAGACTTTTGGACAACACCAAGCCCATCAACATATGCATTGGGTAAGTTCCAAAAGGAAAGGAGAGAGAGAAAGGGGCAAAGGAAACCTTTGAAGAAATAATGACTGAAAACTTAACAAATTTTATGAAAGGCATGAATATAAACCTCCAAGAATCTCAATGAATGCCAAGATGAACTGAGAGATACCCCAAAACCAAGGCACCTTATAATGAAACTTTCAATAGACAAACACAGAGAGAAAAATCTTGAAAGCAGCAAGAGAAAAATGACTCATCACATACAAGTGATCCTCAATGAAACTGTTAGCAATTTTCTCTTCAGAAAATTTAGATGCCAGAAGGCTGTGAGCTGATATATTCAAAGTGCTAAAAATATGTTGACTAAGAATGCTATATCTGGCAAAATTGTTCCTCAAATATGAGGGAGAAATTAAGATATTCCCAGATAAACAAAAGCTAACGTTACCACTACACCTGTCCTGCAAGAACTGCTCAAGAGAGTACTGCAAAGTGAAATGAAAGGATACTAGATAGGAATTCAAAGCTGTATGAAGAAATAAAGATTCCCCCCTCCTTTCCTCCCCTATTCCCTCTTCTCTCTTTTCCCTCCCTTTCTCTCCCTTCTCCGCCCTTCTCCTTCATCCTTCCTCTTCCTTCTTCTTCCCTCGGATCCCCCCTGCCTCTACTTCCCTCCTCTCCTGTCCTTTCCCATCCTCTCCCCTCTCAACCCCCATCTCGCTCCTCCCACGGCTGTGGTCACGTGGGGGCGCCGCGGGATTTAAGCTTAATCTGCCTGGTGCTCAGCACAGCAGCCTGGCTGTGGGGCGTGCTGACTGAGCTAGTCTTGGGGTCCTGCAGAAGGGGGCTGGAGGGATGCCCACAGCCACCCCGCCGTGAGCTTGGGGCTGTAGGGGGCACTGGAGGTCCAGCTGACACTGGAGACGGTTATCCGGACACTGGAGAGAAGCGTCCTGGGCCATGAGAAGGGCTTGGGCGCGCAGGACCTGGCCCAGGACACTCAGACCGTTATCCTACCTGCCCGCATCAGGGAGATTGTCACCCGCAACCTCTCCCGGCCTGAGAGCCCAGTCCCACTGCGGGCCACAAAGATAGCACTGCTGCTGTCGCTGCAGAAAAAGAACCAGCTGCTGAAGCAGGAGCTGTCGCGCGCAGAGGACTTACTGGCCCAGAGCCACGCCAAGCGTGATGAGCTCACCATTAAGCACAATGCGCTGGAGCAGGCTGTGCGTCTGGAGTCTGAGGAGCTGGAGATGCAGGAGCCCGGGGGCTGGTACAGCAGAGCGTGGAGTTGCGGAGGCAGCTGCAGGAGGAGCAGGCGTCCTACTGGCCGCAAGCTGCTGGCCTACCAGGAGGGCCAACAGCGGCAGGCCCAGCTTGTGTAGCAGCTGCAGGCCAAGATTCTCCAGTACAAGAAGAGGTGCTCGGAGCTGGAGCAGCAGCTGCTGGAGAGATCCGTAGAGCTTGAGCAGCAGCGACTGAGGGACACAGAGCACAGCCAAGACCTGGAGAGCGCCCTCATTCGGCTGGAGGAGGAGGAGCAGAGGAGTGCCAGCCTGGTCCAGGTGAATGCCATGCTCCGAGAGCAGCTGGACCACGCAGGCTCGGCCAGCCAGACTCTGAGTGAGGACATACGAAAGGTGACCAGCGACTGGACACGCAGCCGCAAGGAGCTGGAGCAGCGGGAGGCGGCATGGAGGCTCGAGGAGGAGTCCTTTAACGCCTACTTCAGCAACGAGCACAGTCGCCTGTTACTCCTCTGGAGGCAGGTGGGGGTCAGATGACTGGTCAGCGAGGTGAAGATGTCCACTGAGAGGGACCTGCTGCAGCTGGGAGGGGAGCTGGCCTGGACATCATGCGCTGTCCAGGAGGAGGGCCTGGTACTGAGCACGGGCCTGCCGCTGGCAGAGAGCGGGGCTGAAGCGGCCCTGGAGAAGCAGGCCTTGCTGCAGGCCCAGCTGGAGGAGCAGCTGCGGGACAAGGTGCTCCATGAGAAGGACCTGGCCCAGCAGCAGATGCAAAGCGACCTGGACAAGGCCGACCTCAGTGCCAGAGTGACAGAGCTGGCCCTGGCAGTGGAGCGTCTTCAGAAGCAGAATCTGTAGTAGGATTAGGTCAACAAGCCCCTCGGCAAGCCTGAGGCCCTGGAATCCCTGCGGCTACAGGAGCAGGTGGCCCTGTAGACAGAGGATGGAGAGGGGCTGCAGCAGACCCTGAGGGACCTCGCACAGGCCGTCCTGTTGGACACTGAGACGGCGTCCAGCTGAGCGGCTCCGAGCACACCACGGACGCGTCCGAAGGCAGCCTGCGGGTCTCTCAGGCCAGCGGATCCCATCCCCACCGCAGTGCTCCTCACTGGGCAGCAGCCGTTCGCCCCGCCGAAGCCGGTGCCCGGCTAGCTCAGACTCCTCCAGGTTAGCCCTGATCCACTCTGCCCTGCACAAGCGACAGCTGCAAGTCCAGGACATGCATGGGCACTATGAGGCAAACCAGGACCTGCTGGGCACCCTGTGGAAGCAGCTTAGCGACAGCGAGGTTGAGCGGCGGGCCCTAGAGGAACAGCTCCAGCACCAGCGGGACAAGACCGATGGCGCCACGCAGGCCCACGAGGACGCCCAGCGCGAGGTACAGAGGCTGCGGAACGCCAATGGGCTCCTGAGCAGGGAGAAGAGCAACCTGGCCCACAGTCTGCAGGTGGCCCAGCAACAGGCCAAGGACCTTCTGAAGGAGCGTGAGAAGCTGCAGGCTGCCCAGGAGGAGCTGCGGCGCCAGCGGGACCGATAGGAGGAAAAGCAGGAGGACGCTGTGCAGGATGGTGCACGGGTGCGCCAGGAGCTTGAGCGCAGCCATAAACAGCTAGAGCAGCTGGAAGGGAAGCGCTCAGGCCTGGCCAAGGAGCTGGTGGAGGTGAGGGAGGCGCTGAGCTGCCCCACACTGCAGCGGGACATGCTGCAGGCCGAGAAGGTCGAGGTGGCCGAGGCGCTGACCAAGGTTGAGGCTGGCCAGGTGAAACTCGAGCTCTCCGTGACCAAGCTGAGGGCAGAGGAGGCCTCCCTGCAGGACTCCCTGTCCAAGCTGAGCGCCCTCAACGAGAGCCTCGCTCAGGATAAGTTGGATCTGAACCGCCTTGTCGCCCAGCTGGAGGAAGAAAAGGCAGCCCTGCAGGGCCGCCTGCGGCAGGCGGAGCAGGAAGCCACCGTGGCGCAGGAAGAGCAGGAGCGGCTGGAGGAGCTGCGGTTGGAGCAGGAGGTGGCGCGGCAGGGCCTGGAGGGCTCCCTGCGAGTGGCAGAGGAGGTCCAGGAGGCGCTGGAGCAGCAGCTCCCCACGCTGCGCCATGAGCGCAGCCGGCTGCAGGAGCAGCTAGCCCAGCTCTCCCAGCAGCTGAGCGGGCGGGAGCAGGAGCCAGAGCAGGCTCGGCGGGAGGCACAGTGGCAGGCAGAGGCGCCGGAGTCAGTGGCCCAGGAGAAGGAGGCGCTAGCCAAGGGGCGCACTGGCCTGGTCATGCAGCTGGCGGCCGCGCAGCGTGAAGGCAGGACCCTGTCAGAGGAGGCCACACGCCTGCGCTTGGAGAAGGAAGCCCTGGAGAGCAGCCTGTTTGAGGTGCAAGGGCACCTGGCTCAGCTCGAGGCCCACTGGGATCAGCTGGAAGCCGATGGGCAGGCCCTGCTGTTGGCCAAGGAGACCCTGACTGGGGAGCTGGCGGGCCTGCGGCAGCAAATAATAGCTACAAAGGAGAAAGCCAGCCTAGACAAGGAGCTGATGGCCCAGAAGCTGGTGCAGGCTGAGCAGGAGGCCCAGGCCTCTCTGCGGGAGCAGCGGGCAGCCCATGAGGATGACTGGCAGTGAGTCCAGAGCGAAAAGGAGGCAGCATGGTGGGAGCTGGAAGCCGAGCGGGCCCAGCTGCAGAGTCAGCTGCAGTGCGAGCAGGAGGAGCTGCTGGCCCGACTGGAGATCGAGAAGGAAGAGCTGAGCGAGGAGATCGCTGCCTTGCAGCAGGAGCGCGACAAGAGCCTCCTCCTGGCCGAGAGCAAGAAGCAGCAGGCCTTGTCTCTGAAGGGGTCTGAAAAGACTCTGTCAGAGAAGTTGTCAGAGAAGTTGATGGGTACGCGGCACAGCCTGGCCACCATCTCCCTGGAGATGCAGCCGCAGAAACTAGATGCCCAGAGCTGGCAGGAGCAGGACCGGAGCACCGTGAACGCTCTGATGTCCGAGCTGAGGGGCCTATGGGCCCAGCTGGAGGAGGCTGCTGCGGCCCGCGCCCAGGAAGTGAGGAGGCTGCAAGAGCAGGCTTGAGACCTGGGCAAGCAGCAGGACTCCTGTCTTCCAGAGGCAGAAGAACTTCGGACCCAGCTGCACTTGCTGGAGGATGCCCGCGACCGGGTTCGGCGGGAGCTGCTGGAGGCCCAGCGCAAGCTGCGTGAGAACAAGGAGGGCCTCGAGGTGCAGCGCCAGGAGGCGGGCAAGCTGTGGCACAGCCTGGGCGAGGGTGCCAAGGAGCGTGAGGCACTGCAGGCCGCCGTGAAGAAGGCAGAGAGCGAGCGCATCAGCCTGAAGTTTACCGATGAGGACAAGGAGCAGAAGCTGGCACTCCTAGAGGGCAAGGAGGCTGGGGAGCTTTGGACTGGGCTGCAGGAGGTGGAGCGCTCACAGCTGGAGGCTTGAAGGGAGCTGCAGGAGCTCCGGCGTCAGATGAAGATGCTGGACAGTGAGAATACCAGGGTTGGCCGCGAGTTGGCGGAGCTGCAGGGCCGCCTGGTGCTGGGCTAGCGGGCAGAGAAGGAGAGCCGGAGGGAGATCCTGCGCCTCCGGCAGAGGCTGCTGAAGGGCGAGGCCAGCCTGGAGGCGACGCGGCAGGAGCTCCAGGTAGCCCAGCGGAAGCTGCAGGAACAAGAAGGCGAGTTCCGGACCCGCGAGCGAGGCCTGCTGGGCTCCCTGGAGGAGGTGCGCGGCACGGAAAAGCAGCAGCTGGACCACGCCCGCGGCCTGGAGCTCAAGCTGGAGGCGGCGCGGGCCGAGGCTGCGGAGCTGGGCCTGCGGCTGAGCGCGGCCGAGAGCCGGGCACAAGACCTGGAGGCGGAGCTGGCCCGCGTGGAGGTGCAGCGGTGCGCGGTGGGGGCCCAGCTGGGCTGCCTGCGCTCGGTTCTGTGCCGGGGCCTCGCCCTGGGTCGCGCGCCCAGCCCAGTCCAGCCCCGCCACCAGTGCCCGGCTCCCCTGCCCGGGACGGGCCCGCTGGAGGAAGCGGGGAAAGGCTAGGCCGCCCCAGCACCTTAGAATGCAGCCCTGGGTCCCAGCCACCATTTCCAGGACCTGCCACCTCCCCGGCTCCTCTAGACCTGGACCCAGGGGCAGTGCGCCGGGCCCTCCGGGAATTTCTGAAGGAGCGGCCGAGCGCCCTGAGAGAACAGGACGAACTTCGGACCCAGAGTGCCCTGAATAGCCAACTGGCCAAGACGGAGGCTGAGAGGGACACCACAACCTCGAAGGCCAGGCAGCTGCAGAAGGCGAGAGTGGCTACAGTGGCTGAGAGTGAGAAAGCCCTGCGCAGTGTGGATGGGCGGCTGAGCCGGGTCCAGGAGGAGCTGGCGCTGCAGGAGGAGAGTGTGCGGCGCAGTGAGCGGGAGCTCCAGGGCCACGCTGGACTGGGTGGCCACACTGGAGAGAAGCCTGCAGGCCACTGAGAGCGAGCTCCGGGCCAGTCGGGAGAAGATCAGCAAGATGAAGGCCAACGAAAGGAAGCTGGAGGGCGACAAGTGGTGCCTGAAGGAGATGCTGGACGCCTCCGAGGGCCTCACCGTCAAACTGGAACTGCAGCGGCCCTCGCTTGAGGGGGAGCCGTAGCGCAGCCACCCGGGCCTGAGCGACCGCGAGGCCCAGGCCCAGGCCCTCCAGAATCAGATGCACTCCCTGCAGAGACAGGTGGCAGACAGCGAGGTGAAGGGAGGGATCCTGCAGCTGACAGTGGAGTGGCTGAATGGGGCCCTGGCCAAGGTGGAGGAAAGGGAGGGGCTCCTGCGCGTCAAGGTGCGGGGCCTGACAGAGGCCCTGGCCTAGAGCAGCGCCAGCCTCAGCAGCACCCAGGACAAGAACCTGCATCTACAGAAGGCTCTGACCGCCTGTGAATATGACCGCCAAGGGCTCCTGGAACGGCTGGACGCTGCCAGGCAGACGTTGTCTGAGGCAGGGAAGCAGAGCAGCTCCCTTGGGGAGCAGGTGCAGACGTTGCCAGGCGAGGTGGCTGACCTGGAGCTGCAGCAGGCGGAGGCCGAGGGCCAGCTACAACAGCTTCAGGAGGTGCTGCAGCAGTGGCAGGAGGGCGAGGCTGCAGCCCTGCACACGGTCCAGAAGCTGCAGGACGAGCAGAGGCTGCTGCAGGAACGCCTGGGCAGCCTGAAGCGCGCCCTGGCTCAGCTGGAAGCCGAGAAGCGGGAAGTGGAGCGCTCAGCCCTGCAGCTGGAGAAGGACCTCGTGGCCCTCAGGAGGGCACTGGACAAGGTGGAGCGAGAGAAGCTTCGCAGTCCTAAGGACACAGTGCCGCTGAGCCCAGAGAAGGGCCGCCTGAACTGGACCCTCATGGGGGCTGAGCTTGAGCTGGCTGAGGCCCAGAGGCAGATCTAGCAGCTAGAGGCTCAGGTGGTGGCGCTGGAGCAGAGTCACAGCCCAGCCCAGCCCAGCTGGAGGTGGACGCGCAGCAGCAGCAGCAGCTGGAGCTGCGGTAGGAGGTGGAGCGCCTGTGCAGTGCCCAGGCACAGGCTGAACGTACCCTGGAGGCATGGGAGCAGGCCCACCGCCAGAGGGTGCGCTAGCTGGAGGAGCAGGTGTCCACACTGAAGGGACCAAAAATTGCAGCAGGAGCTTCAAGGAGCTCAGCACCCTTCTCCCCATCCTCAGGCCCCCCCCGAGGAATAAGCCCCCGCTGGCATCTGGAGAACGGCCCTGTGCCTGGGACAGGGAAGGGCCCTCCTCTTGGACACCCCACCCAGAGCATGGTCCCTTGGGGGCCTCGAGCTGAGGTGGAATGAGGAGGAGCCCCACTGGCAGTGCTGAGGAGAGGTACTCCAGCTCCAGGCCTGGAGAGGCTTCCCGGCATCGCCTGCGGACCCCACCTCAGTCCAGCCCCCCTTCTTCCAGGATGAGCCATTGTAGATCATACATGGTCTTCCTTGAGAGGTTGAGCCAGGGTTGGGGAGAGCCCTTGTCTTTGGTCAGCCCTGGAGCATGGGCTTGTGGGAAAGAGGAAGGGGACCGGGCCCAGGGCAAGGGTCAGAGTCCCAGGCTTCCAGAGATCTCTTCACCTTAGTTCAGAGTGTGTGTCAGGAAATACAGACAGTTCAGAGAACCTACCCTGTATTTTTATACCTTTTTACAATGTTAACAGTTCAGAACTGTTTTCTGTGACAAGAAGACCTCCTTTTCTAAAAAAAAAAAAAAAAAAGTCTCAATAAATACATGGGCAATTATAAAAGATAGCATTATTGTAACAACCATTTGTAACTCTACTTTTTGACTTGTGCATGACTTAAGAGAATAACACATTTTTAAAATTATTAGTCTAAAAGCTTGTATTATTGTAACTTTGGTTTGTAACTCCACACTTTGTTTCCCACATGACTTTAAGAGATGAATGAATTTAAAAGAATTATTAGTTTATGTTCTTGGGAATACAGTGTGTAAGGATGTAAGCCTGTGATGTCAACAACTGAAAGGAGTGAAAACCAAGTTGTAAATAAACAGTTTTTATATGTTATTGAGGTTAAACTGGTATAAATTCAAATTAGAGTGTTATAACTTTAGGATGTTAAATGTAATCCCCATGGTAAGCACAAAGAAAATAACGACAATATGTACAAAAGGAAATGAGAAAAGAATAAACTGCTTACTGCAAAAGAATCAACACAAAAGAAGACAGTAATGCAAGCAATGAGGTCCCCCAAAACTATAAAGAATATTAAAAATGAGTGCCAAAATATCAGAAGTCCTTCCTTATCCTTAATTACTTGAAATGTAAATTGATTATACTCTCCAATCAAAAGGCAGAGATTAGCAGAATGGATAAAAACACATGATCCAAATATATTCTTTCTACTATCAACAGAGTAAACAGACAATGTACATAATGGGAGAAAATATTTGCAAACTATGTATCTGACGAAGATCCAATATCCAGAATCTATAAGGAACTTAAACAAATCAACGAGCAAAAACTAAACAACCTTGTTAAAAATGGGCAAAGGACACAAACAGACATTTCTCAAAATAAGACATACGAGCAGCCAACAAGCACACGAAAAAATGTTCAATATTACTAATCATTAGGGAAATGCAAATTAAAACCATAATGAGATACCATCTCGTACCAGTCAGAATGACTATTACCAAAAAGTCAAAAAATAACAGATGTTGGTGAGGATGCAGAGTAAGGGGAACGTTTATATACTGCTGGTAGGAATGTAAATTAGTTCAGCCACTGTGGAAAGCAGTCTGAAGATTTCTCAAAGAACTTAAAATAGAACTGCCATTTGATCCAGCAATCCCATTACTAGGTATGTACCCAAAGGAATATAAATCATTCTGCCACAAAGACACATGTATGGGTATGTTCATTCCAGTACTATCCACCATAGCAAAGACATGGACTCAACCTAAATGCCCATCAATGGTAGACTGGATAAAGAAAATGTGGTACATTTACACTGTGGAATACTACACAGCTATAAAAAGAATGAGATCATGGCCTTTGCAGCAACATGGATGGATCTGGAGGCCATTATCCTAAGCGAATTAACACAGGAACAGAAAACCAAATACTGCATGTTGTCATTTATAAATGGGTGCTGAACACTGAGTACACATGGACACAAAGAAGGGAACAATAGATACTGGGGCTTATTTGAGGATAGGTAGTGGGAGCCGGGTGATGATCGAAAATCTACCTATCACGAGTTATGCTGATTACCTCGGTGACAAAACTATATGTGCACCAAACCCCTGTGACACACAATTTACCCATGCAAAATACCTGAACACATACCCCTTGAACCTAAAATAAAAGTTGAAAACTATATGTATGTATATATACATATGCATAAAATATGTGTGTATGTATATGTGTGTGTGTGTGTGTGTGTGTGTATACATGTCTACTTTCTAAAGGAGACTCATTTTAGATCCAAAGACGCAAATGGGTTGAAAGTGAAAGGATTGAAAACTATATGGTATGCAAATAGTAAACAAAAGAGAGCAGAAGTGATTATACTAATATCATATAAAATAGACTTTAAATCAAAAAAAGATTCAAGAGACAAAGCCATTATATATAAATAAATGGTTCAATACAGCAAGAAGATATAACAATTATATACACAATTATAATAACAGACCATCAAAATATATGAAGCAGATATTGACAGAATTGAAGGGAGAAATAGACAGTTCTGCAATAATAGTTGGAGACTTCAATATCCCACACTCAATAATGGATAGAAGAACCAGACAGAAGAGAAATAAGGAAATAGAGGACTTAACACAATAAACCAACTAATTCTAACAGACATACACAGGCCACTCTACACAACAACAACACACACATTCTGCTAAAGTGTGCATAGGACATATTCCAGGATAGATTGTATGTTAAGCCACAAACTTAGTCCTAATAGATTTTAAAGGATAGATATTATTCAAAGTATTCTCCAATTACAACATGATGAAGTTAGAAATTAATAACAGTAGTAAAACTGGAAAATTGACAAATTTGTGAAAATTGACACATTCTTAAACAATCGATGGATCAAAGAAAAAATCACAAGGAAAATTTAAAAATACTCAGAGATGAAACAAAAGACTATTCTTTGGGGAAAAGATATTCTTTTCAACAAATGGTGCTGGGAAAACTGGATATCTTATGTGAAAGAATGAAGATGGAACCTTACCTAACATCTTACACACAAATTAATTCAAAGTGGATCAAAGACTTAAATATAAGACCTAAAACCATGAGACATTTAGAAGAAAACAGGGTAAAAGCATCACAATATTGGATTTGCCAATTATTTGATGGACATGAAACCAAAGGCACAGACAGCAAAAGAAAAAATAGACAAATTGGACTTCAGAGATCCTGTCATTTGCAACAACATGGATGGAACTGGAGGAAATTGTGTTAAGTGAAATAAGCCAAGCACAGAAGGACAAACTTCATGTGTTCTCACTCATTTGTGGGAGCTAAAAACAAAAACAACTGAACTCACGAAGATCAAGAATAAAAGGATGGTTACCAGAGGCTGGGAAGGGTAATGGGGAGCAGGGAGGAAAACTGGGGATGATTAATGGGTACAAAAATATTGTTAGATAGAGTGCATAAGTTCTAGTATTTGGTACCATAACAGGGCGACTACAGTCAACAATAATTTATTGTACATTTTAAAATAACTAAAATAGTACACTTGGAATGTTTATAACACTAATTAATAATAAATGCTCGAGGTGATGGATACCCCATTTATCCTCACATGATTATTACACATTGTATACCTCTATCAAAATATCTCATATACTCCATAAATATATACACCTACTAGGTACCTATAAAAATTAGAAAATGTGTGCATCAAAATACACAACGAGCAGAGTAAAAATGCAGCCTACAGAATGGGAGAAAATATTTGCAAATCACATGTCTGATAAGAGAGTAATATGAAGAATATATAGAGAATACATACAACTCAACAACAACAAAAACCTGATTCCAAAATGGACGAAGGACTAAAATAGACAATTCTCTAAAGAAGATATACAAATGGCCAATAAGCACATGAAAAGATGCCCAAAATCATTAGGAAAATGCAAATTAAAACTACAATGAGACCCAATAAGATGGCTACTATCAAACAAACAGAAAACCACAAATGTTGGCAAGGATGTAGAGAAATTAAAGCTTTTGTGCACTGTTGGTGGGAATGTAAAATGGTATAGCTACTGTGGAAAACAGTGTAGCAGTTCATCAAAAAATTAAAAGCAAAATGACCATATGATCCAGCATTTCCATTTCTAGTATATGCACCCAAAAGAATTAAAAACATGGTCTCAAAGAGATATTTGTACACCTATGTCATAGCTTTATTCACAAAATCTAAACAGTGGAAGCAATTCAAGTCTCCATTGATGAATGTATTTATGACTGTATTCAATTCCAATGAACTATACACTTAAAATGGTTAAAGTGATAAATTTTATGTTATGTGTGTTTTACCACAGTAAAAACAATTAAAAAGAAAAAGGACCAGGGATTCTTGGAGAAATCACTGATAAAGTGGCATTTTTAAATTCTGACAAAATAAATTTTTAAAACCACCCATTTAACATGAGAGAGGGGTTGTTTATTCTCACAAAACATATCCATAAGGCAGATATATAGTCAAACTTTTATGCATCTCATAACAGCAGTGAAATAACAGACCAAGTAGTGTATTACTACTATATAAGTAGTAACGGATGAAACCACAATTATGATGAAGACTTCAAAGCATGTCAATTAATAGCATCCATAATCATGATGACAATAGTAAGTACAATATACTAGGTCCTAATTAAATTCCAGGTACTTTAATAGAACTTCAATTTTTAAGAATCATTTCAGGCATCAGGACAGATTTGACACAACAGCCTTAGCTTTCCAACCCCTGCTCAAGATCATTGTCTTATTTCCTTTTCTTCATTGCATGTAATCCTGTGTCAGTCCATTCTCACATTGTTATAAAGAAATAATTGAAGCTGGGTAAATAAATAATTTATGAAGAAATAATTTATGAATAATAAAGTAATAATTTATAATTTAATAATAATTTATGAAGAAATAATTGAAGCTGGGTAATTTATAAAGAAAAGAGGTTTTATTTGGCTCATAGTTCTGCAGCTGTACAGGAAGCATGGTGCTGACATCTGCTTTTGGTGAAGGCCTCAGAAAGCTTACAATCATGGCAGAAGGTGAAGGGCAGCCAGCGTGTCACATGGTGAGGGAGAGGAAGAAAGAGTGAGGAGCTGCCATGCTGTTTTTAGCCAACCAAATCTCAGGTAAACTCCAAGTGAGAACTCATTCATTATCGCAAGGACAGCACCAAGCCATTCATGAGGGATCCGCCCTCAAGACCCAACACCTCCCACCAGACCCCACCTCCAAATTGGGAATCATATTTCAACATGAGATTTGGAGGGGACAAATATCCAAATCATATCAATCCCTAAATGAGCTGAGGGACATCTAACATCAGCACATCTGCAACCCATTCACAGCATACCAGCTGGAAGTTCTACCATAGAACACTGGAGCCCCAGAAACTTGTGGTGACAGGTTCCTGTATTTTCTTTTCTTTTACTTATTTATTTACTTTTTGAGACAGATTTTCGCTCTTGTTGCCCAGGCTGGAGTACAGTGGCACGATCACGGCTCACCACAACCTCCGCCTCTTGGGTTCAAGCGATTCTCTTGCCTCAGCCTCCTGAGTAGCTGGGATTGCAGGCGTGTGCCACCATGCCCGGCTAATTTTGTATTTTTAGTAGAGATGGGGTTTCTCCATGTTGGTCAGGCTGATCTTGAACTCCCAACCTCGGGTGATCCAACTGCCTTGGCCTCCCAAAGTGCTGGGATTACAGGCGTGAGCCACTGCTCCAGGCTGGTTTCTGTATTTTCATGGCATTTCTTTTTCACCTGTAGAAAATACGCTTTTAACCTATCCTGCTACTTTCCTACTCCCGGGGTTCTTGCACCATTTAGGAAGACCAGTATGTTGCTTCACTGAGGGTGAGGTGATCAAGAACCCTGCATTTGAAATTATGGCAACAAGCCTCGAAGTTGACATATCCATGAAGCAAATGTTCAAAGTGTACTACTGCTGGACCAGCCCTAGAAAAGCAAATGGATTCTGGACTTTGCTATTTAAAAGGATGAAGGAAAATTATTCATGCAACCACTGCACCCCAGGTACTGAAGTAATTCACTCATTTCAGTGATGATGTCTGTGTAACACTGGCTATAATTGAATCACCACCTGACTAGGCTTACCATAATCCACTGTTACTCTCAAAGAGCATTCTTCTACACCAACTAACGCCGAAAATTAATTGGGGAGATGGTAGAATCCATGACCCATGCATCTCTCAAGTCCAATGGTGGCCTTCTCTGTAATTCCCACAGCTTATGGGGCTGCTTTTGAATGACGACTTCCACAGGGACCTGGAGCTGTCACAGTAAAAGCCTAAAATCTACGGGATATTCATGCCTGCTATGTTCCTGTAAAATGGGAAACTAACCACTGGATGCTTGAAAGGTCTCAGTAGACCTGTAAAGCAATTTCAGAATCAAACTTTGTTTATCCACTGACCAGGAGATTATGGGGTAATTATGAATCCCAGGACTGAAAGGGAGCTCACAGCCACTTTCCAGTGATGCCCAAAGATCTGAATATGTCCCTTCCCCTAGGCCACAGTTATCTGGTTAAGGCTCTATTTGAGGAAGAAAGGAAAACTTTTCATCAGCTGTATTTGTGGGATTTTAGTACCATCATAGCCCATGGGTAGGTAGCTTCTCCTTCCTTCAAAGGGCTCTGATTTGCCCCCTAATTCATGTATGGAGTTGGCCTGCACTTCTCCCAAAAGTAGATCTCCAGCCACTTTGAGGCTTATGTGCACCAGATCTGGAGACATTTTTAGTAAAATATCAAGTGAAGTCTTAATGGATTGCTCAACAATTTTATTCCTAGCAAACAAGTTATTAATTACCCACACCTAAGCATTATCGTTGGCCAGATCACCCATTCATTGAATTTAACATTTAATCTGCCTTTAATATATGCCAGGCACTCTTCTAAGTGCTTTGTGATGCATTAAGGAGAAAAGCAGACCAAAATACGTTCTGGCATAACAAATTAGGTAGGTAAATATAAGATGAAAAAGGCTATGGAAAAATAAAAACAGCATAAGGGGGACTCAAAATTGAAGTCAGATTGTAACTTTAAATCATGCTTTTAACATGCTGACTCTGCTGCTTCTTCAGTTAAATTCTTTTCCTCCGATGGTGCCTTCAGGGCTGCCCCAGGCCTCTGCCATCTTATAGTTCACTCTTGGTAATAGAAAACAAGGAATTTAAGGTGAATTGTTGTGTCTCCAGGAACACTCTACCTACAGTAACTTGCCAGCTTTAGCATGCTTTTTAATTGATAAAGCACTTCGCTAAAGTGGGCTCATGGTCCAAGTGAACCAGCCAGTATCTTAATTGAATTTACCAGAAAAGTAATATGTAAAAAAAGTTTAGGTTTACTAAGCTAAGCTTTTCAATTAAACTAGACTCTTTACTGCCCAAAGAGGAGAATATGAACAGAGAATAAGTGTTTTATTATTACAACCTTTGCACTGGTGTGATAGAAACTGCCCTCCAAATATAACAGGACTGAATGCTCTCAGCCATGGCCATATTGACGATATCATATCTTTGAGGTATGTATCCATCAGGAAGTTTCAGAGAATCCAAGGCGAAAAAGATACTATCATCTATCACCCCATGTCTTCCATGTAGACTAGTAATGCAGGCCTGTAATTATAAATGGTGGAAATGACTATGTAAAAGCATAGTACATTTTAATGGGCTCTGCCCCTCCTCACTCTGCCTCTAATCTTCAAGTCACTCCATCTTCTTCAGTGATTCCCAACATGATTGGCACACAGGCAACACCAGGGTACTTTGTAAAAATAATTATGCCCAGATTGCATTTTAAGCCAATTAAATCAGAGTCTCTGAGGATGGGGCCTAGGTCTCTGCTGAGAAGCTCTGTGCTGAATATTACATAGAATGTCCATAAACCTCTGTAGTTAAGGTTGAGAGAGTGAAAGGGGTTGAATGAGAAAGGAATGTTGCAGTAAGTAGACTATCATTTTTTTCCTGCTTCCTCTTTCACTTTCCAAGCTCACTATTTCATCTGTACCTTTGTTAAAAATGAATTTCTTTCTCATTTTCAGGCTCTACTATCCAAATCATGCCCAGCATTTACTGGAAAGCTCAAATCCCACAACCCACTCCATTCATTCTCTCCCAACAATTTTCTGGCATACAGCATTTTCTGTCACACAGTTTTTCTTCCTGTTGTTCTCAGAACGTCCTAATAACATTAAAATACCAAATATACTATATAACTTAGAACTTACTTATGTACATGTTCTACATGATTTTCTAATTATTTTCTTTTGGGAGTCCTGCCATTTCAATAAGAAAACAGCCTACTTTTGATAAAAAAACAAATATGTTTTCTCATATTTTCTAGATTTCCCAGCACACCCAATAGACTTCTGGGCATAAAAATTATCACTAAAGGAAGGTTTCGAAGAAACTAATGACAAGTGCAACATGGAAACAAATTACCTCGTCCACATGCTTACAGCTCATGGGCTTCACTGAGCATGGCTTGATGTTTAAGGTGCTTGGCTGCATGTAATACTCAACTTCTAACCAGTCACCCTTATAAGGCAAGAGACCTAAAACAACCATGGAGAAATTTGAGTGTCATTATCTATTAATTGAGGTTGTGTTAAATTTCACGTTACTTTGACATTGTAATACCCTAAAATAGCTTTTAGTAGATCTAAGGTACATTTTGCACATGTTTAAACAGACACCTTGTAAATCTGTCAGAAAGGAAGTTTATAATCCTTTAGGTATTGATTCTCCTTTACTGATTTAACAAAGTTAAATGAAGAAAGTGTGAACTTTTCATCACAGCCAATCTAAGGGAGAAGCACAGGATTTATTAAACAACTGGTCATATTCACAACTCCTTAGTGAGAGGCAGTCAAGTACACAGGTAAGAGCAAAAGTTGGAACTTGGCTACCTGCGTTACAATCTTGACAGTGTCACTTACTCAGTTTGCAACCTTAGTCAAGGCGCTTAATCTCTTTGCTCCTTGGTTTCTTCATCTATAAAATGAGAAGCACAATAATAGTCCTCATGACATAGAAGTGTTGTGATAATTAATTGGTATATTTAAATCTCAGAGAATAATGGCTGGCACTAGTAACCACCAAATAAATGTTGATTGGTATTAGTGGTAGAAATAATTATGTAAAAGCATAGTACACTGTAACCGGCTCCGCACCTCCTTACTCTGGCTCTAACCTGATACTAGGAAATATTGCTACTGTAAGAATGAATCAATTCTCTAGGTGTTTTGTTCAGTTGATAAACTCTTTTATTTATTTATTTAGTTAGTTAGTTTTTGAGACAGAGTTTCACTCCTGTTGCCCAGGCTGGAGTGCAATGGTGCAATCTCAGCTCACAGCAACCTCCACCTCCTGGGTTCAAGTGATTATCCTGCCTCAGCCTCCCAAGTAGCTGGGATTACAGGCGCCCACCATCATCACGCCCGGCTAATTTTTTGTATTATTATTATTTTTTTAAGTAGAGACGGGGTTTCACCATGTTGGCCAGGTTGGTCTCAAACTCCTGACCCCAGAAGATCCACCCGCCTCGACCTCCCAAAGTGCTGGGATTACAGGGGTAAGCCACTGCGTCCAGCTTGAACTCTTAGATATGTATATTACATGTTACAGTTATAAACAAGTAGTTTCAAGTAGAATTTTACAATAAGTTAAAAGTGAGTTACATGATATAAATGTAAAGGATCTGGAGGAACTAGAAATTTCAAACACCGCAGGTGGGAGTGGAAATGGTCACACCATGTTGGAAAACTGGCAACATCCACAATGTTAAACATTTCCTTAACTTACTATCCAACATTATAAATGACACAAGACACATGTCTTGGACCATTTCTCTTTTAATATACATACATTTCTTTGGCATGACTTTATATAATATCTGGAGGATGATAACTTCAAAATATGTACACCTCCAGCATTAACCAACCTCAGATTCAATTATCTACATGTCTACGCAAATTTAATATGTCTAAAACTGAGTTCTTGCAATTCTTCTTATGCACCCAATTTGGCTCCTCGCAGTTCTCCACATCTCATATTGGCAATTCCATCCTTACCACTTCTCAAACAAAAAACTTTGCAGTTAGTGGCAGGAATAAGTGACATCAGCAAGATAGCGGAGTAGGAGTTCCAGCCTTTTTTCCTCCAAAACAACAACAACAACAACAACAACAACAACAACTTGACAGTCATTCATGAATAAAAATAGCTCCAAAAGAACACAAGAGTCCACTTAAGAAGCTATAGCAACACAGTTGAAGAAAAAAACTGAGAATACTTGCACAAAAAAGGTAGGAAGGACAGTTTCATTTTACCTGAATCATCCCATCCCCCAGTTGACACTGCTCAGCATGGAGAGAACATTCCCTAGCTCGTGAGTTCCTCTTGCAGGGCAGGATGAACAACTGGCTCTCTCAGTCTTCAGGACACTGCCTGGGACTGATCTGCTCCAGTTTCACTCACTCAGAATGTTGAGAAAACTGCCAGCTGAATGCTTGGAGATGGTTAAGAACAAAGGAAATGGGTAGGGGATATCAGTGTCTGCCAGGTAGGAGAAGCCACTGTGGTCCCCAGTGGCCTGCTTTGCACAGGACTCCAGCAGCCTTCTTTACTGAAGACCTTAACAGCCCTTGAAGCCTTTTACTGCTGAGGAAACTAACTCATGTCCACTCAGCACTGCTGCGGTGGACAACCAGTGCCTCGAGGGCTGCGAAATTTTTCACCTTCGCAGTCTCCAGCTACCAGAGTCTCCACCCTTCTTCCACCCCTTCCTTCTCCTGGAACATCCCTAGTGGCTGCTGCTGTGGACACCCCAGCCCAGTGACCCCACACATCCACCTTGCATGTGTGCACAATCAGCCTGGGCCTGTGCTACAGGCCCCAACCCACCACTACATGTGTGTCTGACTGACCCTGTTAGTTGTATGTGTTCATGCACAGCTGGCCCTGACTCCAGTTGCCAGCCCCTACCATCACATTTATGTCAGCAGCTGATTCTTGCAACATGTGTACACACCAAGAGCTCTCGTGGTCCTTGCAGCTGACCAACCCCTGTTGCCAGGCTGCATAGTCCCGCACATGCCTGTAGCTGACCCATGGAACTGTGTGTGTACTGGCCACCATTTGCATTCTCCATGGCTGTGCATGCACAAGAAACAAGCCCTGACTGCTGACTCCTGTCTCCAGCCCTTACTGCCATGCTCACATCCACAGCTAGCCCCTGTAGCAGTGTACATGCATGCTGCCAGCTCTGGTTACGTGCAGCTGTGCACATGCACACATCAACCCAACCTCCATCACAGGCCACCCATCATGCATGTACCTGCAGATGGCTCCTGCAGCTGCACACATGCTGTCTGACAGCCCTGGCCCTGTAGCTATGTGTGTACTTGCAGCTGGGCCCACCAACTGGTGCCTGCCCTCACTACCATGCTTACACATGCAACAAGTCCCTGCAACCATGCACAGGTATGCCGCCAGACCCAACTCCTGTACCTGTGCACGTGCAAGCCACTGGCCCCCACCACCACATGAGTACCTGCAGTCAGGCCCTGCTGCTGTGCATATGCCTGCAGCTGAACATGTGTACACCACCAGTCCTGGCCCCCACCACTGCCTACCCTAGTCTCTTGCCATTGAACCCGAAGCTCCACTGAGAACCCAAACAGCCTTTAGAACCACCAAGGACCATGCAGTTACCAGAGCTGTAGACCCTAGCTGCCCAAACCAATGAGACCCTGCATCCTCCCCTGAAACTCGAGTGCCCAACACCCCCAAACTTGTGACTTTGTGCCATAGACCCAATGCCACAGCATGCCCACCTTCTACCACCCCACAGGTGAAGATCTGTCCTTATTGAAACCAGTCCATAAAGTCTGGAAAAGGTGACTACCTCTTCAAATGTGCACATACCATGCAGCTCTACAAGAATCATGAAGAATCAGGGAAACATGACATGTCCAAAGAAAGAAAATAAACTTTCAGTAACCTACTGCAAAGAATTGGACATCTATGAATTACCTTACAAACAATTCAAAATAATTGTTCTAAAGAAGCTAAGTAAGCTACAGGAGAACAAAGATAACCATTTAATGAAATCAGGGAAATAATACAAGAATAAAATATGAAGTTCAACAAAGAGATATAAAACATAAAGAACCAAACAAAAATTACAGAGCTGAAGAAGTCAATGACAGAACTAAAACATGCAATAGAGAGCTTCAACAGGCGATTTGATCAAGCAGAAGAAAGAATAAGTGAACTGGAACACAGACCATTTGAAATTATCCAGTCAGAGAATAAAAATAAAGAGGATAAAAAAATTTAAGAAAGCCCATCAAGAAAGATAACTTTCACATAACAGGAATTTCATAAGAAGGGAGAAATAAAGGGACAGAAGACTTATTTAAAAGAAATGATGGCCAAAAATGTCCCAAATCTAAGGAAAGATATGAACATCCAAGTGTGTGAAGCTCAAAGATGTCCTATCACATTCAACCCAAGAAGACTTCACCAAGACACATTACAATCAAACTATCAAAAATCAAAGACAGAGAACATTTTAAAAGCAGTAAGAGGAATGAAGCATATCTCATACAAGGAAACATCAATAAGGCTATTAGTGGATTTCTCAGCAGAAACCTTGCAGGCCAGGAGACAGTGGGATGATATATTCAAAGTGTTGACAGAGAAAAGTAACTGCCAACTAAGAAACTTTACCCAGAAAATCTGTAGAAGTGAAAGAAAGATAAAGACTGACTCAGACAAACAAAAACAAAAACTAGGGTGTTCATCACTAGTAGATCTGCCTTACAAGAAATGCTAAAGGGAGTTCTTCAAGTTGAAAGAGCAGTAACATGAAAACAGATGAAAGTATAAAATACACAAGCAAAGGTAAATATATAGTGAAATTTTTATTACTCTAATACTCTACCGGCGATGTGTGAATCACTTATACCTGTAGTATAAAGGTTAAAAAACACTTTAGACCAAATGGACTTAACATACATACACAGAACATTCCTTCCAACAGCAGCAGAATACACATTCTTTTCAAGTGCCCATGCACCATTCTTCAGGATAGATTATATGTTAGGCAACAAAACAAGTCTTAACAAATTTAGGAAGATTTAAATTCTATCAAGTATATTTTCCAACCACAATGGTATGAAACTAGGTATTAATAATAGGATAAACTTCAAGAAGTTCACAAATATGTGAAAATTAAATAGCACACTGCTGAATTACCAATGGGTCAAAGAAGAAATTTTAAAAATATCTTGAGACAAACAAAAATGAAAACACAACATGCCAAAACTTAGGCACAAGCAGTTTTAATAAGGCAGTTTATCATGATAAACGCCTATATTAAAAAGGAAGAAAGATCTCAAATAAATAATCTAATTTATACCCCAAGGACATAAAAATAACAACAAATTAAAGCTAAAATTATCAGAAGGAAGGAATAATAAAGATCAGAGCAGAAATATATAGAAAATAGAAAAATGATAGAGTAAATTGGAAGAATTAATATGCTTAAAATGTCTATACTACCCAAAATGCTATAATGATTCAATGCAATCCCTATCAAAATTCCAATGGCATTTTTCACAAAAATAGAAAAAAAATTCTAAAATCAATATGGAACTACAAAAGACCCCAAATAGACAAAAGATTCTTGACAAAGAAAAACAAAGTTGGAAGCATCACACTTTCTGATTTCAAATTATACTACAAAGCAATAGTAATCCAAACAATATGGTACTGGCACAAAAACAGACATATAGACTAGCAGAACAACATAATGAGCCCAGAAATACACCCATGCACATACAGGCAACTAATTTCAACAAAGACACCACTAATACACAATGGAGATAGGATAGGCTATTGAATAAATAAATGGTGTTAGGAAAACTGGATGTCCACATGCAACATAATTAAATAACTAAATAAAAGAGGGTCCTCCCCTTCCACCATACACAAAACTCAACTCAAAATGGATTAAAAACTTAAACATAAGACCTGAAACCATAAAACTACTAGACTAAAACAGGGAGAAAGCTCCTTGACATTGGGTCTGGGTGATGATTTTTTAGATTTGACATTAAAAGAACAAGCAACAAAGCAAAAATAAACATCGAACTACAAATTTCTGCACAGCAAAAGAATCAATCAGTAAAGTTAGAAGGCAACCTATGGAATGTGATAAAGTATTTATGAACCATATATCTGATAGAGGTTAATATCCAAAATTCATAAGGATTTCAAATAACTCAATAGGAAAAAAATAGTAACTCAATAAAAATGGGCAAAAGATTTGAATAGACATTTCTCACAAAAAGACATACAAATAGCCAACAGGTATATGAAAAGATGCTCAACATCACTAATCATCAGGGAAGTACAAATCAAAACTACAATGAGATATCACCCCACACCAGTTAGAAAGGCTATTTTTAAAAATGTCAAAAGATACACCTGTTAGAATGAGTGTTGGCAAGGATGTGGAGAGAAGAGAACACTTTTCCACCATTGGTGGGAATGCAAACTAGTACAGCCATTATGGAAAACTCTATGGAGGTTCCTCAAATAAATTAAAAATAGAATTACCATATAATCCAGCAATCCTACTTCTGGGTATATACCCAAAGGAAATAATGAAATCAGTATGTCAAAAAGATATCTGTGTGACTATGATCTTGTGTATTTTTCATTGTGTTTAGCGCAATACCATAAACCTTGAATAACACAATGGGACCCATATGCAGTGTGACTAATGATGCTGGAAGTGTTCTCAAGAAGCAGAAAAACCATGACATTACAAGAGAAAATATAATTGCTTGACCTGTACAGTAGACTGAGGTCTGCAGCTGTGGTTGCCCACCATTTCAAACAGATGATTCCTCTTGTAAACAGAATATATAATTTCACAGTATTTTGATAAATATAGTACAATTCTGTAAGTGTATTTTCTCTTCATGATGATTTTCTTAATAACACTGTCTTTTTGCTAGCTTAATTTATTGTAAGAATACAGTATATAATACATATACATACAAAATATGTGTTATTCAACTGTTTATGTTATTGGTAAAGCTTCTGGTCAACAGGACTATTAGTAATTAAGATTTGAGGGCATCAAATTATATGCAGATTTTCAACTGTGCAGCAGGTCAGCATCCCTAACCCCTGTGTTGTTGTTCAATGGTCAATTGAATATCTCTGGGTTATATAGCTTATATATATGTTACACCTTACAGCGTATCTGCTAACTACAAATAGAATTCAACAATGGACACACACACACACACAGAAGAGTACAAGGCTATCTCCAAACCTAATTTTGAAGCATTTGAAGTACTTTAAAAGTAATAATCCTATACAACTGTAGTATTTTTAGTTTATTAAAAATTAAATATTTATATAAATGAAAAAATACCCAAATGAAAAAGTACTGACTGCATTCAAAAAATGAACACATAATATGTGATAGTATGAGTTTTTAGACATATGACCTATTCATGCCTATATTGTACACTATTTTCAAGTCAAAAGGTTCACCTCAAATATTGAAGAGCCACTGACTGGAGCCACGTACATTCTAGAAGTAGTTCTAGTACCAAAATCCTCTCAAAAAAGATCATTACATGTTTTTAAAAATATAAATCATACCTTCAGAAATGATATCCTTGGAGAAGTACATTTTTTTATTAACATAGACATCTTTCTTTACAGAGGTAACACAGCCAATTAAAATTCTGTCTTTCGAGTTTTGTGGTGCATTGCTGTCAAAATTATCAGGGATAGCATCCACCTGTAAGATAACAAAACAGTTATTTAAAATATAACAAAAACAATTTCAATGGGAACTTATATGCTTAAAACATTGTTCAATAAATATTTTCAACCACTATAACCAACATTAGTGAACATATTTCACATGACCAATAGATCATAGACACAAGGTGATGGTAAACATAATGCCTTGCTACAAATACTGTTGAAATGTATTCAAAAATGTCATTTGCACACCCAAATTTAATGCACTCATAGCATTAGATTCAAAGATTTTTAAAAATAACTTGGCTGGGCGCGGTGGCTCACGCCTGTAATCCCAGCACTTTGGGAGGCCAAGGCGGGCGGATTACCTGAGGTTAGGAGTCTGAGACCAGCCTGGCCAACATGGTGACACGCCATCTCTATTAAGAATAAAATTAGCCAGGTGTGGTGGCAGGCACCTGTAATCCCAGCTACACGGGAGGCTGAGGCATGAGAATCGCTTGAACACAGGAAGCGTAGGTTGCAGTGAGCCAAGATCGCGCCACTGCACTCCAGCCTGGGCGACAGAGTGAGACTCTGTCTCAAATAATAATAATAATAATAATAAATAATGATAACTATTCTTGCCCTGTAGGACTTCACAATGTAATGAGAATAAAAGAGAACAATAACAAGTTTTAAATAAGCTGTGATAAAGGATATAAAACAAGTTCAAAAATTGGATTCCCTGAAGGGAGAAAATTTCAGACTTAGAGAAAAGAAGGACATTTCTTGGAGGAAGTCAGATTTGAGCTGTGTTGTGAAAGAAGACAAAGATTTAACCTGGCAAATGTGGGGATTGGGCAAGAGCAGAGAGAAAGGAAAAACAACACAAGTGAGGGGAAGAAGAAGCAAAACCATAACATTCAATATCCAGGGCTGGGGAACAAGCATGAAATAAAGTTGTAAAAATAACCTCAATTGGGAAAAGCATCTAAAAATATTAAGTCAAATTAGGGCTTTAATTTATCTATGATAGGGAGGCACACAAACCTTTTTGCTTATTGGAAGTGTTATAGTCCTTATTTGATAATTTATAATTACAAAAATAATACATGTTCATTATAGAAAAAGTAGAAAAAAATAAGCACAATGCATAATCTAAAGACAACCATTGACCACATTTTCATATTTACCCTGCTCCAGGTGTTTTTTTCTCTGCAAAAGTATATACGCCTTGTTCCAAAAGTAAAATTTAACATTGTATATAGTATTCAAATAACACATGGTGATCACAAACATTTTTATAGAACAAAAGACTACTGAAAGGGAAATACATCATCTAAAAGATTGGATGTGCCATAATTTATTGACCTTATTCCACCTTGTTGGGCATTCAGCTTTTATCCAAATACATTGCCTATTTGCCTGATTTTATCTCTGTAGGATAAACTTCTAGGAGTGAAATTTCTTGTTCAAAGTTTTTTTATGGGAATAAGCCATTGAGCTGTAAATCAGCTTTCATGTTTTTTAAATACCTACTTCACTGGTATTCATTTTTCAATTGGCATCTTCCAACTGTCAATACCTGTACTACTCTCATGGTTACTTCCCCCTCATTCACTTTCATTGAGGAATGAAGCACCAGGCTCCCATCTGTCTATCCAACACCACTTCTGTCAGTATTCAAGTAGTGATCCATAGTGCCCTCTGACCTCTCTCTACCCTGACTCCAAACTAGTGTACAACCACACACTGACTAAACCTTACCCCACATTCCATGTCAAACTCCCACTCTCCCAATTCTGTTTATTTTTCCTCCCAAATAGTATCCAACACAACAGTGCAGACAGATTAAAATGCTTGTATTGTATGATAGAAGGCATTTCGATACAATGGGAACAAAGTGGATTATACAATTAATGGTAAGGAACAAGTAGGTAGCCATTATTGAAACTAAATATAGATCCCTCTCTCAGTTTGTGCACCTCAATCAATTATAGGCAGACTGGAAGTTTAGATATAAATAAATAATAATGTTCATAGGAAAAGCTAAGTGAATACTGATGTGAATTATGAATTGGAATGAGTTCTTACTGAACCCAAAAGCCACATGGGCAAGATGGACATATTTAATACAAAAAATTGAACAGCATGAAACAAAGCTAAAAGACTGTCCTGTGGAAATAACTGCAAAATATTTATATACTAATTTTCCTAACAAAATCTTAATTTTCCTAACATAAAAGTAGCTGTAATGCCACTAACATATAAATAATTCTAAGAAAATAAAAGTTGCAGTGATCTCATTAAGACTTAAAGAAATTCCAAATAAAATTATGAGACTGCTTTTCACTTCTAACATTGGCAAAGATTTCAGATTGATCATATTCCTATCCTTGCTAATACTGGCAAACAGGCAGTCTCACAGCCTGTTGCTAAGAGTATCAATTAGTACAATACAGCCAAAGAATGATTTGATAATACCCATCAAAACGGTAGATATCTGGACTGTGATGATGGCTACATGACTCTGTAAATCTACCAAAAAGTCAATGAATTATACCCTTAAAATGAGAAAATTTTATGGTATGTAAATTGTACCTCAATAAAGCTTTTTTTTAAAATTTAAAATGCACATCATTTGAGATAGCAATTCTACTTATATGAATGCATAATACTGGAAAACGGTGGGGTTTTTTTTTAACCTGAAAAATAAAGTTACAGAATTATATAGAGTCCAGTAATTATCAATGTTAACCATATTGTTTAAATAGTAGAAGAACAAATATACAATTTTTACTCTTTTTGTTTTGTTTTGTTTTGTTTTTGAGACATAGTTTCACTCTTGTCGCCCAGGCTGGAGTGCAGTGGCGCCATCTCTGTTCACTGCAATCTCTTCCTCCCGGGTTCAAGCAATTCTCCTGCCTCAGCCTCCCAAGTAGCTGGGATTACAGGTGCCCACCACCACGCCCGGCTAATTTTTGTATGTTTAGTAGACACAGGGTTTTGCCATGTTGGCCAAGCTGGCCTCGAACTCCTGACCTCAACAATTTTTACTCTTAGCAACATAAATCACTATTGATATTAGAACAAGAGAACCTGCACAGTCAGGAGAGTGGGACTTCAATTTTCACTCTACATCTACTCTACAGATCACATTAGAGAGGCTGGATTAATACAAGAAAAGCAAAATTGAAAGCCCACGAGGATAAGAGACTATCCCCAAACTCATGCAAATGTTACTTTGATAGCTTTCAATCCACGATATGTTTTATCTTCTTCCGCAACTGCAGTAACTTTTTGTCCAACTTTCAGAGCCACATTGTCAGTGACAACATCACTACTGAAGTAGATCAATTGATTAATCAAGCCGTAATCACCAGAGAAACTTGTCACAACTCCCCGCACAGTTTTCAATGTGATGTCATCTATGGGATTAGAAAACGACAGTTTACATTAATCTCAAAAGCAAACACCCATTACAAATAAGTCCTCCCAGAGGAAGATATGGTAGACAATCATCTACTTCTAGAAATAGAATGACCTGGATTTGAGATACAGATTACAAAAAGCATAATGATCACCTATGCAGGATTCGGGAGGCAGAGTACCCAGGTTTACATCCTGCCTGGCACCACCACTTCTCTGTATGGCACAGTGGACTCACCACAGGCATTGGGGGGCCATGGTTAAGAACACTGAGTCTGGAGCCAGACTGCTTGGGTTTCAATCACTACATGTACCATCTGCGTAAACCTGCATACATCTCTTAACCTCTCTGACTCTGTTTTCCTCTGTCAAACAAAGACAGTTAACAATTTCTGCATGATTTCTGCAGTGAAAGTTAATGGACACTTATAGATCAACTGCTTAGAACTGTGAGTGCCTTGCATAGGTTAGAATGTAAATGTTGTTGCTATCATCATATCTGCATATGGAAAATCCTTAAATGACCACTGTTATTATATAACTTCATCATTATCATCAATACAATGAGCAGCAGCATCTGCAGATTCTTAAACATCTCCCCAGAGCACTAAAAGATATCAGCAATTTAGGTCTAGCCCCAAAGTGCATCTGAATCACCAACAAGTGTGTGTGTGTGTGTGTGTGTTTTTCTGAACAAGCATAGCTAATAGGTAATATTTGGGGACCTAACCCCAGGCAATCTACCTGCAGAATCTGAGCTTTGAACCATAATGCCATAACTGTCTATCCCACAACTTGGGTAAATTGACAGAATGGCTGGGAAATTTTGTGATTATACAAGATTACAAAAACAGAAACCAAGAAAACCCGATGATTTTTTTAATGGGTCAAATTTGTTTGTTACATCGTATCACAGAAGAAAGAGGGAGGGCAATGGAAGCAACCACCACTCAGACACATGAAGACTTGTTGAAGACTCTTCCATGTGTCCCTGTTGACACAAATAGAGCTAATGGCGAATGAATGCTGCAGTGAGAAATTCCACTCAAAAGCTAAGAAACAGTCTTCTCTGAACAAACTTTGCTAAGACTTAGCCACCTCAACAGGGGTTCAAACACAGCTAGCAAAGAAGCTACAGGGAAATTCCAGCACCAGGAAGGCAGGTCCCTGCTGACAGAATACTCCTTACCAAAGAGGATGCTGATATATGCCACCCTCTTGAAGACATCATGATTCTACTCTTGTGGCAGGAGGTGCCTTCAGAGGTAGGGAGCTTAGAGGATAACAAATGGCTGCTGGACCTGAATGTCTGTCTTTCCTATCTGTGTCTCCCTGACTCTGCTATAAAATGGGCATGACAACAATAGGACTTCCCTCACTGGAATTTTTGTGAGAATTAAATGAAATGAATGATGGTAAAGCCGTTAGCTTGGGGCCTGGCACATGCAAGCATTCAACACAAAATATAATTAATATAATTCAGAGCAGGGATGCAATCCACTCCAGCAAACCTTCTCACATGTTATGGATTCACACCTGACAAATCCAATGCCTTCACATCTCTCCCTTGAGTGTCCACTCAGTGCCAGGATTTTAGGATACATAGGAGAATAAGTTAAATGTGACTCATGATGTCCTAAGGGGAACAGATATATGACTAATCCATTTGGCTTCAAATACATGCCCTTTTTGGATACATGGCCAAATTCATCCTCAAATTAGGGGGTTTCATGCCTACCGAAAATATCAAAAGAAATCTGCTGCAGGAAGCGCGTGGGAAAACTCAGGGGTAGGGAGATGCAGGTGAGTGGGAGGGTGGAGAGGGAGGTACAGCCCCCATAGCCTTCTCTGTCAATAACTTCCCGCTTTGGACCGACAAGAGTTTGGGGCTTGGGTTGATGCAAGCCTAGCTCTCAGGGGCTTGTTGGGGACTCGAGACACATCCCCCCGCCCCATGCACACAGACACAAGATGGAGCCACCTCCATGGGCAGTGCCTGCTTAAGTCTCCACAGCTCCATTCTAGGGGTGAGGAGAGCCCATATTGGGAGGTTTCTGGGGTGGAGGACAAGAGGACACACAGAGGAATACCTTGTGAGAGCCCCTGCTGCTGTGGGCCCTGCTGCTCTGCAGGGTCTTCCCTCCTCTAGAAGAAGGCTAAAGCCTGTCTCAGAAGCCTGAGCATGGTCCTGTTGTTACCACTGGCCTGGGCACCACTTGTGATAGATGAAGCATGAGGTCTTTTCAGTCAAGAACCCTTAGGTCACAGCGTCTCCTCAGGGACACACCTCCTCAGCCTCTGTGGGAGGGAACCCAATTATTAGTGAGCAGCCCTCATGAAAGCCAGGGCTCCTCTCTCTCAATGTGTGCTCCTCAGGGCCCACCTCAACCACTATCCAGCCGATGGGCATGCAGTAGGTGGGAGGGCAGGTTCCTGTGTCCACTAAGAGGTGATGAGCAGGAACATCGTGGCTCCTCCCATCAAGGCTGAGGGTGCCGTTAGGATGGCCTGGGGAAAAAGGCTTGGGAGCTTGGGTTCTGCGTGTACTCAGAGGGTACAGGAGCTCTTCTCTTGGGTTCCCTGGGAGGACGGGTGCCTGAAACACAGGCTGTGCAACCAAAAATTCCAGCTCTTGCCCTTGTATTCATGTAATCACATAGTAGGTGGTCAATAGTTACTCCTCAGCAGGGATCGTGTGTGTACCTATGTGTGTGTGTGTGTGTTCATGTGTTCATGTGGGTATGTAACATTTTAGGGATGGCAAGTCCCTCTCTTTTATATTATGATATAAAATATTATATTACAAATTATTAGATTATGATATAAAAGAGAAGGACTTGCCATCCCTAAAATGTTCACAATGATGGTTCATAATTATAATTTATCATAGAATTTTTTGAAAATCATTGCTACCAGTTATTCATTGCTTACCTAGTGATGCCAATTGTTCTGCTATACATATTACATTTATTCATTCATTTAATGAATATTTGTTCAACACTAACTATGAGCCAGACACTGTTCTTGGCACTTGAATTAATCGGTGAATAAAAGGTGCAAGTATCTTGGCCCTGTGGAGGTAATTTTCTCACAAAAGGAGAGTAAGGGAGAAAACAAAACTAAAAAATAATAAAATACATGATACGTTAGGAGGCAATAAATGCTACAGAAAAATTTAGCAAGGTGAGGGGGATCCACAGTGCTGGGGAGGGGGACTGGCTCACATTTTAGAATAGGATGGTCTAGTAGACTTCATTGGAGAGCAATAGTCAAGCAAATATTGAGGGAGATGTTGGAGTTAGTGAGGCAGCTATTTCAGGAGGAGTTATCCAGGCAAAGGGAGCAGCCTGTGTAAAGATTGTGTGGCAAGAGTATGCCTGATGTGTTTAAGGGAAAACTTAGTGGTTGGAGCAGAGGAAGTGAAAGCTAGAATAGGAAATGTCATCAGAGAGGTAATAGACGTTCAGGTAACAGACTTGTGGGGTCTTGTAGGGCAGTGAAAGTTCTTTGTCTTTTATTGTCTATGATGTGTGAAGTCTCTGAAGGGTTTGGAGCCTTCCAGGGATACCTCCAGCTGCTTGGTTATGAACAGGCTGGAAGGGGCCAAAACATAAAGCAGGAAGAACAGTTAGGAGGGTCCAGCTGTAATCCATGGTTACCATGGATGAAACCTGATTGTCCCTCCTCTCCTGCAGAGAAAACAGGCAAGAGAGCTGCAAAAGATGATCAGCTGATGGAGGAGATGGGTAAGGAAGGACTCAAGTACCAGGTCAGAGCAGTGCTGGGGCATCAGGAGGAGATTTACAAGGAGGGGGACAGGAGTGCCCCGAGCAGTGGGCTGGAAGCGTTCCTTGGACTTCGGGGGTTATTGTGGGGAGGGGCGTGTGGGAATGGATTAGGGAAGCTATAGGTCATGAAGAGAGCATAGAGTGTGGTCTACATGAAACACACGAGACAAGGGAAGGAGGATGAAGACAGGGTCCTTCCTTGTGGCATTCATAATAGCTAAGACTTATAGAGTGTGTACTCTCTGCTGGGCAGTGTTCTAAGTCCATTAGGTGTGACAACTGATTTAATCCTTAAAGCTCTGCAAGGCAGGGATAATTATCATTGCCTTTTTGTAGATGAGGAAACCAATGCCAAAGGAAGTTGAACAACTTGCCCGAGGGCCCCAAGTCAGGGAGAAATGGGATTTGGTGTGAGTAGCCTGACTGTGTCACCAGAGCGCATAAGCACAGTGTCATACTCAGCAGCCTGAGTGGAGTTAACTGCTGAGTGCAGACACCCATCCTTCTACTCCCTTCTTCCTCCCTTCATTCAAGAAACACTCTCAGGGAGATGTAAAGACCCCAGAGAGAGGGGGTGGTTAACAGATCAGGATGAGGTCAGGTGTCTGTCTGTGGCCATTCAAAGACAGGGTGTAAGCATTAGCTCCTCACAGAAGGAGGTGATGGGATCCCTAACTAGGGCTTCATGACTGCACTTCTGGGGATCTGTGGATTGCATCAGACATGTGGATGTGGGCGTCTTCTGAGGAAAGGGTCGACTCCTTCATCAGATTTTCAAAGACAAGGAAATCCCACCTGCATCCCAGCCCCCCAGAATAAAAGTGTGAAGCTCCACTGCTCTGAGCTTTGGAGACATTGTTAGAACAGAGTATGCTCTTTAAAGGTACATATATACATACACACATAAATATACATACATATATATATACATACACACACATATGTATATTACAATGCAATAAGAAGACAATCCAATAAAAATGTGCAACAGATTTGAGCAGACACTTCACTGAAGAAAATACATGGATTACAAATGAGAATATAAAAACATGCTCAACCACCATTAGTCATTAGGGAAATAAAAATTTGAACCATGAGGAGATACCACTCACTATACACAGATAAAAATGCCTAAAAATTTAAAAACCCACTATACCAAATATTGGGTAAGATGTAGAGCAATTGAAACTCTCATACCTTGCTGTGGGGAATACAAAAATTATACTATCACCGTGGAAACCAGTATTTCAGTTACTCAAAAAGCTAAACATCCACTTCCCATGCTACCCAGTCATTATACTCTTAGATATTTGCTGAAAAAGAAAAGAAAAAAAACTACAGGAAGGCTTGTACATGCATGAATGTTCAAGGCAGCTTTCTTTGTAATCATCAAAAATTGAAAACCACAAAAGTGTCTATCAACAGATGAATGGATTGACAAATTGTCATGTATCCATACAATGGAATACTCTTCAGTAATATATATATAGGAAATAATTATTGATAAATATAACAAATCATGTGAATCTCAAAATCTTTAGGGGGAGTGGAAGAACACACTGGTGAAAAAGAAGTACATACTGTATGATTCCATTACATAAAATTCTAAAAATTCTCAGACTATTCTGTGGTGACAGAATGTAAGCATTGCCTGGGGATGGAAATGGGAAAAGGGATGAATTACAAAGGAGCAAGAGGAAATTTTTGGTGGTAATAGGAATATCTGTTATCTTGACTCATTGTGTGTATGTATGTGAAAACTGACTTTAAATACATGCAGTTTATTGTACATAAATTATACCTTAACAAAGCTGTTTTTAAAAATCAATGTTGATTTCAGGAAGATGGTGGAATAGGGCTCTTCAGCACTTGTCTCCCCGCAGAAACATCCATTTAAACAACTATCCATGCACAAAAATGCCTTCACAATAGCTAAGGAAACTAGGTGAGAGATTACGGCACCTGAATTTAGCTCAGAAATAAGAAAACCTCATTAAAAGAGGGTAGGAAGCACAGTTTCATCTTACTCACATCACTCCTCCCCAACCCTCAGACAGCACAGCATGGAGAGAGATACCCTCTGCTTGGAGGAAGGAGAGTAAAGTGAGCACTGGACTTTTCCTTGGACCTTAACACTGGGCCTGCCCTCAGTAGAAGGTAGTGCCGGAAAGACCCTGATGGCCCAGGACTCCAGACTCACCTCGGCATTAGTTATCAGGTTGAACCTTGTGGATGTGGGTTCCAGCCCTGCCCAGCACCAGGCCAGCCTCTGTGGGCCCATGTTCCAGGCCAGTAACCGTGGACTGAGCCTCCCAGCCTGCCCAGTGCCAGGTAGAATCCTGCAGCCCCAGGTTCCAGGCCCGCCCCCAAATCAGGCCAACCCCACTGGCCCCAGGCTCCAGACTGGCCCTGGAAGCCCTGGGCTCTGGACTGGCACAGCACCAAGCTAGCCCCCATGGCCCTAGGCTTTAGGACCTCCTAAGTACCAGGCTGTGGCCCCCAGTCTTAATCATCAGGCCGGCACCCACGGACTCAGCTTCTAGGCCAGCCCATGAAGATACAAGATCCAGGCCCACCCAGTGCCAAGCTAGCCCCTATGGCTCTAGGCTTCGGGCCTGCCCCAGTGCCAAGTCAGTACCCCTATCCTCACACACCTGGTGGGCATCTGTGAACACAGACTCCAGCCCCATCCAGTGACAAGTCAGTCCCTGCAGCATCATACTCCAGACCGGTCCCTATGGCCCTACACTCCAGAGGACCTAAAGTCCAGTTCTGCTCCAGCAGATCCAGTGTCCAGACCTGTCCAAGTAGAGACCAGCATTGGACCAGCCCCCATGAAATCAGGTTTCAAGACTACTTCTGTGTATCTAAGTCCCAAGCCGGACCCTAAAATCCCAGGACCTAGGGCAGTCTTCACAGACCTAGCCTCTAGTCCAGCACCTGCATACTCAGCTTCCAGGCAGGCACCACTGGACATAGGCTCTAGGCTGGTCCTCATGGCCCCAGCCTCTAGACCAGTCCCAGTGGCTCCAGACAGCAAGCCAGTGCTGGCAATCTTAGACTCCAGACCCTGCCACTGCAGACCCAGACTCCATGCTGGCCCCTAAACCAGGTTGGTCCCACTTTCCAGGCCATTCCTCCAAATCCCCAGGCTGTAGAGGACCCAGAGTCTAGGACTACCCCAGAAGATTGTAGTACCAGGCCAGACTTCATGGACTGAGGCTCCAAGACCACCACTGCAGACTCAGGCTCCCCAGCCCTCATGAATTCAGGCTATAGGCCCATGCCAGTAGTTTCAGGCACTGGGACTTTTCTAGTACCAGGCCAATCCCTTTGGACTGAGGCTCCAGGTACATCCCAGCGGACCCACCCAGGTGTCAAGACCATCCAAGCACCTGGCCAGCCCCTGCAGACTCAGACTCAAGGTCTATTCCAGAACCAGGTCAGCTCTTGTGGACCCAAGCTTCAGGCCAGCCCCCGTGGCATATGAAGGTGCAGCAATGCACCCAACACCCAGCAATGAGGTCAAAGCAGGGGCAGGGTTGGGGGAGTGTTTTCTTGTCCTCTTTGACCAACCTAATCATGCATGGCAGGGCACTTCCTTGCATTTTCCATAACTTGAAGAAGAGAGAGCATTCATCACACAATATGTGACCCCAAAACCATAAAGACAGCAGGACAGCCAAGAGAATATTTAATAACAAAATAGAGGGCAGTTTTCTACTATCAACTCTAGAGAAGAGTAGAAGATAGTACTTTATACTGTTAAGCCAAGAGCAAATGGACAGCAATCCTCTCCAGCTCAGGGATAAGAGCAGCAGCAGGACACAGAAGGTTCCAGTATGTTTCTATCCTTTGAAGATACTGCTGTTACAGAGAATAATAGGACATGTATGAAGCAGAGAATTATTCCTCGTCTTCAATCTGATATTAAGCTGAACAACGGGAGCAGCTGTCAATCTCTGTATCTGGATTTTTGTCAACACCACTGCCAGATACACCTATTTTATGCAGCTAGTTTGAAAATCAAAAAACTATCCTGAGTCTACCCTGGTGGTGAGTTTTGCCTTTGGGTCAGGACTTTTTTTTTCTGTAACATATTTGCTGATGTGTTATTGTTTCACCACTGGGCCTTGTGTTAGTCTGTTTTGCATTGCTGTAATGAAGTACCTGACGCTGGGTAATTTATAAAGAAAAGAGGCTTATTTGGCTCATGGTTCTGAAGATTGTACAAGCATGGCATCAGCATCTGCTCAGCTTCTGGTGAGGTCTCAGGAATCTTTTACTCATGGTAGAAGGTGAAGGGGGAGCAGGCATGTCACATGGCAAGAGAGGGAGCAATAGAAATGCCAGGTTATTTTAAACAATCAGCTCTCATATGAACTAATAAAGTGGGAACTCACTTACTACTGCAAGGACAGCATCAAGCCATTCATGAAGGATCTTCCCCCATGACCTAAACACCTCTCACCAGGTCCCACATCCAGCGCTGGGGATCACATTTCAACATGAGATTTGGAGAAGACAAACGTCCAAACTATATCTGGCCTCTTCCATAGACTCTCTTGGCCTTTCTTTCAATCCCCTACAGCCGTTGCCCCACCACTGTGGTATTAAAAGCTTACAAAAGTAGCCCCATCCTATTAGTTCCCAAGCAATCCTAGCCCTCAATTATTTCTGCATCTGGTGGTTCAGAGAGTAGGGATCTCCAGTGAATGATCAGGTGATCCAGGACTGATCTAGCTACATTCCTCAACTGTCTGCCCAGTGGAGAACATCATAGACTTCTTCATTCTCCCTCCTGGCCTCAAGCTTTAGAGAATGATCAGGGCATTCATCTTCCACCCCAGCAGGCTCACCCGCATTGCCTTTGGGCTGGGCTCTTGGCTCTGACCCTGAGGCCTTCTCCTTGGACACAGATGTCCTGACCTTGTGGGTACATTGGATGCCGCAAACACGTGACTGCCTGCCCCCGGACCAAACCCTACATCATCTCACATTGTCAGTTCCTCCCAGGAAGAGGATCAGAGGGGCAAACAGCACCCCAGACAGCAGCCAAGGAGGCTTGGTCACTTGCCACAACATTCCAAATATGACCTCATGGAGAGCAGACATTGAGTCTTACAAGCAGGGTGACCAGACTCGCAAAGATTTAGTGGGACCAACAGGCTGGAACTTATAAGGGTTTGCTCCCTGGGCCCCGAGACTGGGAGACAGTCTTGCTGCAGGCTGTACCCCATGAGCTTTTCTCCCATTGCGATGCTGCTGGTGGCACACACAACAGTCACTATTGCCATCTGTTCCACTCAGCCACCTAGAGATCAGGCTGAACCTCGAGCCCTCTCCCAGTTCTGCAGAGCAATCCCCCAGGTTCCCCAAGGCTGGATTGACCCGAGCCCTGCCACCGGACCTTTCTCAGCGGGTTCCCTCTGTGGCTGTCATGACAGCACACTCCCTCTCCCTGGCCACCAGAGTCCATCTGTAACAACTGCAGCTGCTTTTCCACTCACAACACCCCCTCCTACAGATATCAAGGGTCCTCTTATTAACCAAATCTTTCTTCTTCTCCTACCCACACAAACATACACCGATTCATGCCACATACCTCCAGCACTCGGAAACTCAGAAGAGCTCTGTGCTCCAGCGAAGGCTTCCAGGACACCCTGACAAGGGACTCCTGGCCTATTCCCTGATCCCTTTTTACATCTGACACTGCAGTGGGCCCCAGGCACAGATTCCCTGTGGGCAGTTAGAGGAGGAGCTTACAGGAACAGGTGAGTGCTGAGTAAGAGACAAGGTGTGCATGCAGGCTCAGCCAACAGGATTGCGACTCCCCCTACCAAAGAAATAGTATGGGATATGGGTGTTGTCATTACCTCCAGGGAAAAGGTTAACTCAGAAAAAACCAGACCACCCAGACCCGCGGAGCTACAAGATGGCCTTCCCAGTTCCCAGAGATTGGCACCCAAAGATTTCTTTTTTCAAATTATGAACGTTAAAAATAAATGTCAGGGCACATGCAGCAAGAACCCCAATGTACACACCAGATATCATGGCTGGAAAGTGATTCCACTTATACTCTAGAAGTGCTCTCAATGCAGTTTTCCTGGAATGTCTTTTCTAAAGGGCTTTCCATGTGAACACCATGGCAAATCTGAGCACTGGTTAAAGCAGTTTTTGCTCAGATGTGATACAAAGCCTCACCCCAGACCCTCTGTTGTGTTTCTCATACTCCTTTTCCCACTTCCCTCTTCCATATGCTTTTGCTCATGGAGTGCAGAGGGCAAAGGCCAGCCTAAGAGCTCAAACGCTGTCTTGGGGGTTCAGCTCCTGGCTCACCAGCTCTGGGAACATGAGCATGTCACCTTGCCCCTCTGCACCTGCCTCCCTCTCTGCCCCATGGGCGCAGCAGTACATAAGGGAGAAGCAAAGTTCACAGTGCCTGTAAACATTTGAAACTGGCAGACTCATTTCTCTTCCACTTCCTAGTTTCTCACTTTCTATGACACTTCCAGGTAACAGCAACTCTCCACATTCATGCCACCTGGAAATCACTGCAGGTCCATTGTCAAATGTAGTAAAAATGCCAGGTCTTTTTATCCTGGGAATCACAGCAAAATGGTTAAAGCTCAGGCTCTGCAGCCTCACACTGACACCTGCTTCCCTTACTCCCTTCCTGTGTCCCATGACCTCGTAGCCTTTCTTCTGTTTCCCTTATCAAAGCCTGAGGTGCAGTGGTGGCTGTGTCTCTTGCTGAAAGCCTTAGCAATACCCTCCCAAGGGCCTTCGGATGTAGTTCAGGGGAGTGACCAAGAGATGACGCTATTCTTGTTAGTGCAAGCCAGATGAGCTGGGAAAAAGAGCATTTCACCAAACAGCTTTGACAAAATTGCCCTTCTGTAGTTGAACAAACCATAAGAATGAGATAAATGGGTTTTCAGAAGTTATACGAGGTGCCTGATCTTAAGCAAATAAGCACCCATGAGGTTGTTACGTGCTTTTGATTCCTACAAACACTACAGCAGAGATGTGCAAACAGGACTGGAGACCCAGATACCCAGATAAGTTACAAGGGCCTTCTCAAGACACCAGTAAACACTGAGAGACAGTCAACCCCATGCTTTAAACTAGGCACCCTGTGGTTCAAGCAGGCTTTGGAGGGAGAAACCAACTGGGCTTAAATCCTGGCTCTTCAGGTTATGAGCTGGGTGACATTGGGCCGGTCACTCACACTCTCTCTTCCCAGCTTCTGGTGGCTGCCAGCAGTCTTTAGTGATCCTTGGCTTATAGGCGTCACTCTAATTGCTGCTTCCATAATCACATGGCCTTCTCTTCTGTGTGTCTCTGTGTCTCTGTTCTTAGGAGAACAGCGGTCTCATTAGATTCACACCCTAATCCAGTATGACTTCATTTAAATGTAACTAATTACATTTTTAAAGACCCTATTTTCAAGTAAGGTCATATTCTGAGGTTCCAGGTGGACATTGACTTTGGGGTCACACTAATCAGCCCAGAGCAGTGCTTGACACATGGAAGTGGTCAGTAAACGAGTACTGGTCTTTTTTGTCTTTATTAGCTTTTAGCTTTACTTGTAGCTGTTCACATTGTGTCTTGGGGACATCAAATAGGCATCCATCCTGCAGGCTGCCATGGAGACCAAGTACAGCCATGCTTGTACAAGTGTCTGGTACATAGGGAGGGCTGCATACATGGAATTGGCTGTGGTCATATGCAAAACAGAAGCACCACTGCGAGCGCTCTTGCCCATGAAAACAACGATATTTATCCAGCCTCTTCTGCACCTTGTTCATCTATTTGTTACCTGCCAGCCCTCAGTTGCAGAGAAGGGGTAGCAGACACAGAAGGCTTAAGAAAAAGAAGAGAAAAAAGAAAACAGAAAGTAGGGGGCATTCTACCCATCAGCATTGTTTCTGGTTTTGGAAAAGATAGCCATTCTCTGACTTTGATGGTTGTACTCCAGCTGAAATCAACAGTGAGCCTTTCTGAAGCTCACAGCCTTCCTCTGCTGGTCCCCAGCTCTGTCTGTGTGTGCCTGAACCTTTGGTTTCCTGCAGCCACTGAAGCAAGCATCTTGCTGCTGTCTCTCCTCACAAGTTTCTCCAGGAGGAAAACTTAAGGAGAAGAGCTTGGCCACATTCCTGCCCCCGCTCCATTCCTTCCTGTGACTTTGCCTTTTCCCCTGCCAGAGAGAAGGCCTTCGAATGCTTTGTGCTGTTTCCCGTCCCTGCTTCCTGATAACTCCCCAAACCGGGCCCATTTATTCCCCACTTGGAAGTTCAGCCCTGCCAGTGAGGCTCCGGAGCCAGGCTTTCTTTGTAGTGGGAAGAATTTTGAATCCCAGCCCAAAGATAATCTGTTTGCTTCTCTTTTTGTTATTTAAGTTCTTATCAGGTGGATATAAAGGGAAATGTACATGTACTTATTGAAGTTGGGTAGTGCCTATATGGGAATTTGTTATACTTTTGAATTTGGTGTATATTTGAAATTTTCCATAACAAAATTTAAAATATTGACCCCACTCCCTGAGAAAGGGCTATAATCCATTGCTTTTAAGCTCTTTTTATTTTTCAAATAAAATCTTAGGTGAAGCCCTAAAATGTAAAACAAATCAAAGGCAAGCTACTCCTACTAAAACTGGGGAGGGGGTGATGACTTCTAATCTTCCATCCCCACCAGCAGATAGGCAACTGAGACACTTCTGTGATCCTCTATGTTTGCCTGCTACTAAAAGTGTTGTCCAGAGACCAGCAGAACATAGTCATCTAGAAGCATGTGAGAAATGCAGTCTCTGAGGGCCCCACCGCAGACCTGCTGAAGCAGGACCTGGATTTTGACAAGATCTCCTAGTGATTCATGTATATATTAAAGTTTGAGAGGCATGGCCCTGTAGTAGGTTGGGGCTTCAGAAGCTGAAACCCACTGACATAAGTGAATTTCTTTATTTTACAAGTGAACTAAGTAAGACTCATAATGTTGTGCATAAAGCCATACAACTTTTGAGTGGGAGAGCCAAGGCTAATAGCCAAGTTGCCTGGCTTTCACTTCATGGATTTCTGCCGTATTGTTGATTGCAGCCTGTGGCAGATCCTCTTCTAGTTCCAGAGGTCGGGATCATGCTTTGTTTCTAGGACAAAGCCCCAGGTTTATCCCTGGTGCCCACAACAGGGCCCCTTTCTCATGTTCCTGCATGTAAATCCATGACTTACTTCCTTATTGTCTTAGTCAGCTGAGGCTGCTACAACAAATTACCATAGACTGAGGGATTTAAACACTAAACAGTCATTTCTCACAGCTTTGGAGGCTGGAAGTCCCAGATTAGAGTTCTTCTTCCTTCTGGGTCATCAGGAACAAGTCTCTCTGAGCTTCATCTTCTTTTAAAGACTACTCTGGTTAGGTCAAGCCCACCTAGGATAATCTCCTTTTGATTAACTCAAAGCCAACTGATTAGTGACCTAATCACTGGAGTGATATCTCATACATTCACAGGTTTCTGTCCACACTCAAAAGGAGGACATTATGCAAGGTATGTATACCAGGAGCAGGGGCAGGAATCTTGGACATTGTTTCAGAATTCTGACAACCCTACTGATACAACACAAATTTGGAAAGTTCTAAGAGCTAGACAAGGACTGATTGTTTCTTCCACCTTAGGGAATGTAAATAGCTCATGACCTGTCGGTAAGGTTCTCATTTGCATAATAATTCCAATGCTTCTAGTAGGGGTCACCTCTAAGGACCTGGAGGGACAACTCTCAAAATGAGGAAAATTCTTATCCTGGGGTGCCTGGTAGCAGGTCCTCAATTATAAAGGGCACACAGCAGTTTCTCTACCCTAACATTAACTAGAGTAAACAACCCTGGATCCTGTCCTTCCATAAACATTCAAGCATGAACAACTATGGATACTGCACACTTCTACACTGTTGCCATAGCATCCTCAGTGATATTTTGAAGAAACTGTACAGAAAGACTTTTGCTCTTTACAGGAGTGGAGAGCCCTGGAATCTTCTTTTTATTGTGGTGAAATACACATAACATAAAATTTATCATTTTAACCATTTTAAAGTATGCTATGTGATGGCATGAAGTACCTTCACAATGTTGTGCAACCATCACTAATTCCACAATATTTTCATCAACCTGGAAAAACCCTGTATCCATTAAGCAGTCACTTCTCATTCTCCCGTCCATCCCTGGCAACCACTAATCTGCTTTCCATCTCTATGGATTTGCTCATTCTGGATATTTAATAAAAATAGAATCATACAATATGTTATATTTTGTGCCTGGCTTCTTTTGCTTAGGATAATGTTTTCAAGGATCATCCATGTGATAGCATCTATCAGTACTCCATTACCTTTTATGGCAGAATAATATTCCATTGTATGGATATACTACATTGTATTTATCCATTCATCTGTTGACAAGCATTTGTCTTGTTTCCACATTTTGGCTGTAGTGAATGAATAGTGCTGCTGTGAACACTCATGTACAATTTTTTGTTTGACACCTATTTCCAATTCTTTTGAGTCTATACTTTAGAGTGGAATTCCTGGGTCATATGGTAATTCCATGTTTAACTTATTGAGGAAACACTAGTTTTCCATAACAGCTACAACATTTTACCTCTCCCCAGCAATATATGAATGTTGTTATTTCTCCACATCTTTTCCAACACTTGTTTTCCTTCTTTTCTGTCAATCCTAGTGAATGTGAAGTGACATCCCCCTGGAGTTTTTATTTTTGTTTCCCTAATAACTAATGACATTGCACATCTTTCCATATATTGTTTGCCATTTGTGTATCTTCTTTGGAGAAATGTCTATTCAAGTCCTTCACCCATTTTCTAATTGGTTGTTTGTCTTTTGTATTGTTGAGTGGTAAGAGTATTTTATATATTCTGGATACTAGATCCTTCTCAGATATACACTTTGTAAATATTTTCTCCTATTCCATGGGTTGTCTTTTTAGTTTTTGATAACATCCTTTGATGCACAAAAGTTTTAAAATTTTGATTAAGTCCAATTTATCTATTTTTTTCTTTTGTTGCCTGTGATTTTTTATCCTATCTAAGAAACCATTGCCAATCCAAGATCATGAAGATTTACCTTTATGTTTTCTTCTAAGAGTTTTATGGTTTTAGCTTTAGTACTTAGGTCTTTGATGAATTTTGATTTGTTTGTTGTATAGTTTTTAAGGCAGAATTCCAACTTTATAGTTTTGCATGTGCACATCCAGCTGTCCCAGCACCATTTTTTGAAAAAACTACTCTTTAGCCTATTGAATTATCTTGGCACTCTTGTTGAGAAGCAACTGACCATAGGTGTATGGATTTACTTATGGAATCTCTATTTTATTCTATTAGTCTATATGTCTATCCTTACATGAATGCCACACTGTTTTGATTATTATGGTTTTGTAATAAGTTCTGAAATCTGGAAGCATGAGTACCCAAAATTTGTTCTTTGTCAAGATTGTTTTGGCTATTTGGAGAGTCTCTTGCAATTCCTTTAAAAATTTAGGATCAACTTTTCAATTTCTACAAGAAAAAGGGCCACTGGCATTTTGATTCTGTCAATCATTTTGGGCAATATTGCCATCTTAACATTTTCTCCCAGTCCATGCAAACAGGATGTCTTTCTATTTATTTAGGTCATCTTTAATTTCTTTCAGCAATGTTTTATAGTTTTCACTGTATAAGTAAAAGTTTACACAGTATACAAGTGTAAGCTGCATATCAAGTGTAAATTTATTCCCATATATTTAATTTATCTTCATGGCATTGTAAATAGAATTTTTTTTTAAATTTCCATTTCAGATTGTGCATTGTTAGTGTATAAAAATACAACTGATTTTTGCATATTGATCTTGTATTCTGCAACACTGCTGAATTTTTTATTAGTTCTAATTTTTTTGAAAATTTCTTAGGATTTTCTTATCTCTGCACATAGAGTTTTCCATTCTCCTTTCCAACTTGGGTGCCTTTTATTTCCTTTTATTGCCTAATTGCTCTGGGTAAAACTTTCAGTACTATGTGAATAGAAGTGGTGAAAGTGGGCATTTTTGTCTTGTTCCTGATCTTAGGGGGAAAGCTTTCAGATTTTCACAATTGAATATTATTTTAGCTGTGTGTTTTTCATAAATTTCCTTTATTATTTTGAGTTAATTTGTTTCTATTATCTTATAATTCACTTTTTAGCCTTTCAATTTTTTATTTTGTACTAGCAGGTTAAACATATCTTTAAATAGAGAGCTGCTATATTTAAATATTTTTGTAGCCAAAAAACACATAACAAAATTTACCATCTTAATCATTTTAAGTGTATAATTCAGTAATGTTCAGTATATTCACATTGCTGTGAAGCAGATCTCCAGAACTTTTTCATCTTGAAGATCTGAAACTTCATACCCATTAAACAATAACTCTCCTTTTCCCCCTCTCTCAAGCCCCTGGTAGCCACCATTCTACTTTCTGTTTCTACGAATTTAACTAGTTTAGATACTTCATATACATAGAATCATACAGTATTTGTCTTTTTGTGACTGGCATATTTTACTTAGCATAACGTCCTTAAGGTTTATCCATAATGTATCATATAAAAAGAGTTTCTTCCTTTTTAAGGCTGCATAATAATCCATTGTTATATATACACAGCATTTTGTTTATCTATTCATCTGTCCATGCAAATGTGGGTTGCTTACACCTCTTGGCTCCTGTGACTAGTGCTGCTATGAACATGGGCGTGTAAATATTTCTTGAAGACCCTGTGCTATTGTCTGAATGTGCCCCCTCCCAATTCGTATGTTAAAACTTAATCACCAATGTGATAGTATCTCAAAAAAAAAAAAAAAAGAGTGGAGCCTTTAAGAGGTGATTAAGTCATAAGTGTAGAACCCTCATGAATGAGATTAGGGCCCTTGTAAAAGAGTTTGGAGAGTTGATTCACTGCCTACTATTCCTTCTGCCATGTGAGGACACAGCATTTGTCCTTCCAGAGGATGCACCAACAAGGTGCCATGGTAGAAGTGGAGAGTAGGCCCTTTGTACCAGACATCAAATCCTGATACCTTGATCTTGAACTTAGCCTCCAGAATTGTGAGAAATAAAGTTCTGTTATTTATAGATTACCCAGTCTCAGGCATTTTGTTACAGCAGTGCAAACAGACTAAGACATGCTACTTTCAATTCTTTTGGCTATATATCCAGAATTGGGATTGCTGGATGGCATGGTCATTCTATTTTTAATTTTTTGAGAAAACTTCATACTGTTTTCCACAGCAGTTTCCCCATTTTTCAATCCCACCAGCAGAGCACAGGGTTTGAATTTCTCTTTATCAACACTTGTTATTTTCTGGGTTTTAAAAAATAGTAGCCATCTAGGCCAAGCATGGTGGTTCATGCCTGTAATCCCAGTACTCTGGGAGGCCGACACGGGCAGATCACTAGAGACCAGGAGTTCGAGACCAGCCAGGGCAACATGGCAAAACCTCGTCTCTACTAAAATTATGAAAATTAGCCGGGCATGGTGGCGCACGTCTGTAATCCCAGCTTCTTGGGAGGCTGAGGCACTGGCTCTGCCAAAGAAAAAAAAAAAGTGGCCATCTAAATGGTTGTTACTCTCGTAATTCATTTTTGAACTACTTTACAAAACTATTTGTTTATACTGGATTGAAAATCTAAAAGCCTGGTTCTTTGCCACGGGTAACTTGTGGAGAAGCATTGCTATCAAGTCTGGTACTGGGGAGTCTTGGAACAGACACTATGTAAAATTTCAGGCACAGAAGAACTTAGGCAAAGTCAGAACTAAATTTTTGAGTCCCAGACATTAGTGCTTCTTTCCAAACTACCGAATTCTGTGTTATAACCTTTTCATGGCTGAGTTTCTTAAAATAACAAACTTGAATCCATTCCACATTCACATGCTTTCTCAGGCCTAAACATTAAGTTCTTGATCTTCCCTGGCCTTCAGAATTGCTCCTGTTGTCATTCCATTGGCTCTGGAGGATTGTATATCTCTATAATTCATCTGTGAATACTGTGACTGCCTGAAAATTCTCACCACAGCTTTGCTGGCTGTGCCTGCCCAACACTGTCTTCTCCCCTTCTGCCCCAGACCAGCAAATTCCTAAGACATTTAGAAAGATGGACAACAAAACCTTTCAATCCTAAATACCCATCTTCTATGTTTGTACTCAAAATTATGGGATCAATGACAGATATTTGTTTCTTCGGCTATGGGGCAAGGTGCTAATGACCACTGTAGTCATGGGAGAGTGTGCCCTTGACACAGTCTTTGGTACAGCAGCAGTTGTTGTCAGCACCAAGAGACGTGGATGACCACAGTGAGGGGAAGCTGGAGCTGAAGAGAACTGTTCTTCAGAGCACACATGAGAAATCCGTGAGATACACCAAAAAGTACTTAGGAGGCATTAGGGAGGGGATCTGGGGCTTCATCAAAGCAGGTTCAGTCAGAAAAGTACTGATTGGAGTTCATCATTACTATGACCCTATTTTTATCTCTATGCTGGTGTCCTGAGGAACAGGTGGTTCTTGCATTGCTATAAAGAAATATCTGAGACTGAGTAATTTATAAAGGAAAGCAGTTTAATTGGCTCACAGTTCTGCAAGCTGTACACGAAGCATGGTTCTGGCATCTACTTGGATCCTGGGAAGGCCTCAGAGAGCTTTTTCATGGTGGAAGGCAAAGTGGGAGCAGGCACATCACATGGCCAGGGCAGGAGCAAGAGAGAGATTTGTGGGGAGGGGTAGGTGCCACACACTTGTAAACAGCCAGATCTCATGGAACTCATTCATTATTGCAAGGACAGCGCCAAGCCATGAGGGATCTACCCCCATGACAAAACACCTCCTTCCAGGCTCTACCTCCAACATTGGGGATTACAATTCAACATGAGATTTGACGGGGACATATATTCAAACTATATCCACAGGTTACATTTTAGGAGCCTGATTGAATTGAAATATTTTAAGGAAGTCATGTTTCTTTCCATATCTGCTCAGCTGCTAAAGTACCAGAAGGGTGCCTTTGGAAACAGATTTACCTCTCACAGGCTGTGAAGGTCTTTGAGGCACCATTACGAATGCCTTTTTTCCCACTCTGTGGGTTGTCTATTTACTCTGCTGACTGTTCCTTTTGTGATGCAAAAGCTCTTTAGTTTAACTAAGTCCCAACTATTTATCTTTGTTTTTATTGCATTTGCTTTGAGGTTCTTGGTCATGAAATTCTTGTCTAAGCCAACGTCTAGAAGGATTTTTCCAATGTTATCTTCTAGAATTTTTATAGAAAACCTTCACAGTCTATACATCTGACAAAGGAATCTAATATAAAGAATCTACATCAAATTCAAACAAGTCAGTAAGAAAGAAACAAACAATCCCATAAAAAGTAGGCTAAGGACATGAATAGACAATTCTCAAAAGAAGATATACAAATGGCCAACAAACATATGAAAAAATGCTCAACATCACTAATGATCAGGGAAATGCAAATCAAAACCACAATGCAATACCACCTTACTCCTGAAAGAATGGCTATAATCAAAAAATCAAAAAACAGTAGATGTTGGCTTGGATGTGGTGATCAGGGAACACTTCTACACTGCTGGTGGGAATGTAAACTAGTACAGCCTCTATGGAAAACAGTGTGGAGATTTCTTAAAGAACTAAAAGTAGAACTACCATTTGATCCGGAATTCCCACTACTGGGTATCTACCCAGAGGAAAAGAAGTCGTTATATAAAAAAGATACTTGCACATGTATGTTTATAGCAGTACAATTTGCAATCTCAAATTCGTGGAACCAACCCAAATGCCCATCAATTAATGAGTGGATAATGAAACTGTGGCATATATATACAATGGAATATTACTCAGCCATAGAAAAGAATGAATTAAAGGCATTTGTAGCAATATGGATGAGATTCGAGACTATTACTCTAAGTGAAGTAACTCAGGAATGAAAAGCCAAACACTGTATGTTCTCATTGATATGTGGGAGCTACACTATGAGGACACAAAGGCATAAGAAGGATACAATGGACTTCGGGGACTTGGAGGGGGGGGGAGAAGGATAAAAGACTACCAATAGCAGTGGCAGCTGTTGATTTTTCTACCATACTCATAATGCTATTCATGCTGGACATGTCAGAGTGTATACTGCTCAGGTGATGGGTGCACCAAAATCTCACAAATCACCACTAAAGAACTTACTCATGTAACCAAATACCACCTGTACCGCAATAACTTATGGAAAAAATAAATTAAAATAAGAGTGTCTTTTTTTAAGCCAAACAAGGCACTTATGAAAAACTTGAAGCACTCCAGCTTTTGATACAGCTTTTGTTTCTAAGGCCCCAGAAAAGCCCCACACCCAAGTTATCACCAACATGTACAGTCATTCCTGTGTTTGAAACTTAATCATTGGAGAGTGGGTAGAAGCTAAAATGAACAAATTACCTGATATATCTAGAAGCCAAACCATCGCAGAATCTTTCTTCCCAAATCACTTCCCAGAAGTGTTCAATTTGTGACTGAACACTTCAGTCACAAACAGTGCATGCACCCAAATGTTTTGCTCAATATGTTTTGAGTCTAATTCCATATATTGCTGCTAAAGATTTCCAGAAAGTTGCAAAAGTTCATCCTTATTGATAGGTGATTGGAATTCAGTGACACTGCTGCTGCTCTGTAGTGTGTGCAAAGGTCAAATCAAAGTAATAAATACGATATTCTCGATCATTTCTCTGTAAAACTGGGTTTCTAGCCAGGGCTCATGCCTTCACACTTGCTGAAACAAGTTCACCTTCTGCACCAGTGCTGCCAGAGAGAGCTCCCTGTGACACGGGAATCATGTTTCTGCACTTCCCACGCAGGAGCCACTCACCATATGTGGCTCCTGAGCACAGGAAGTGTGGCTGGAGCTGGGAATGGCTGAAGAGTTAGTTCTATTTGAGTTTCAATAGCCCTATGAGGCAAGTGCCTACTTGGAAAGCAGCACACCACCTGAGATGGCAGGAACAACATGAAAACATCCTCCATGCCACTGCAAAAATGTCTGCCTATATATCTTAGAGGAAGACATGTCCAGCACGAACATCATTACGAGTATGGTAGAAAAATCAACAGCTGCCACTGCTACAGGTTAATAGATTGCCTTCAACATGAAGATAAAATGCTTCCAGCACTTCCACTCTGCCCCATAGTCTCTTAGTTGAGCTAATGCCCTGCACAGCTTCTCTTCCACCAGAAGGGGGCACAGACACCAGGCAAGAGCCTATGCTCAGTGATACAGAATGTTCTAGAGCCCAGGAGACGGTTCCATCCACTGAGCTGAGCTGGTCAGATGTAACTAATGTCACCTTTTCCTTCTTAAAGGGAGATGCCAGGATGAGGAGGGAACAAGTTAAAACTGCTTTTGCTGTTTCAAGGTTGTGAGAGGCACTACCAACCACCAAGGTCAGCAACTCAAAGCCACCTCACCCGGCCTCAACTTCTTGGTTTGGGGCCCAGGTGGGGGAATTCTCCAGCTGCTACTGCAGTCTCTCCTCTTTCTTCTTCAGATAGAAGGTCATGTTATCGAAGACGGCCTTGTAGAGACTGCTGAAGCTGGCATCTGTGACGTTAGAGCCTTCCAGCATGGCCCAGTTCCCACGAATAACACTGGAGACTTTTTTTTTTTTTTAAACACAGTGCATTCAGGAACAGAATGCCACTGGCCACCTACAGGCCTGCAGAGCACCAGGGGGATTTCATGGCAGTCCGGCAGCACCCGCAGCCCCTGGGTCTCCTCGAAAGCCACATCCCACACATGGTGCTAGATTGACAGATGCTGCCTGTACACTAAGTTAGCAGTCTGAGAGCATCAAGCTGGAAGATGTAGATTACGGGAATACAGTTGCACAGAAGCGTCATGCAGTTCTCCTAGCACCAGAACGTGATCCCGGATGTGACAAACTTCTGGTGTCCCAGAGGCCCATCAGCCCTTGCAGACTGGCCAGGTGACAGAAGTGCAGTTGATGGCCACTTCTGTACTCCTAGAGCCTAAGAGTGCAGTCCCTGGAGGAGGACAAGAAACAGTTCGGGCTGAGTGGGCACCACAGAGATGCGGCTCACGAATTCTCTGTGCCCGAGGCAGAAGGACTCGATACTGTGAGGTGCTGTGGCCTAGCTGACCTGGATCTTCTCATCCTGGTTGGCAATGAGGATGAAGCAGTTATCAGCACTCACAGTCACCTCTAACAACATTGACAGGTGTGCCAGGTCAAGTCTGCCGCATCTGTGTGGCTCTGAAACCAAAAAGGAGTACACATCTCCAGATTTGTCGGCCACCAAGACCTTCTCCACAGAGGCTGTAAGGTCAGGGCCATACACCTCCTTGCCATGGTCCTGACACTCAGACATTGCCATGGTTTTGTATGGAAAAGAATCAGATGCTTGTGGTCATCTGTTAAAGCAAAATAGCTGCCAGACTTGGAGGTGGATGCCAGAATCATGCCACTCCCCCAGACCAAGGGTAGCCCATCCTCCCCTTTATTTTCTTGTGACTATTCTGCAGCACTGCAGTCATAGATGAAGAGGTTGTTGTCATCATTGTTTGCAGCAGAGGTGGCCAGGAAAAACCCAGAGACTACACAAGAAAACGGTTAGAACTGATAAACAAATTCAGTAAATTTGCAGAACACAAAATCAACATAAAAAATTCAGTATCACTTCTATATGCCAACAACAAACAATCTGAATAAAAAATCAAGAAAATAATCCCATTTACAATTGCCAGAAATAAAATAAAATACGTAGGGTTAAATTTAACCAAAGTGAAAGATCTCTACAATGAAAACTATAAAACATTGATGCAAGAAATTGAAGAGGACACAAATAATAGAAAGATATTCCATGTTCATGGATTAGAAGAATCAATATTGTTAAAATGTCCATATTAACCAAAGCAATCTACAGATTCAATGCAATCCCTATCAAAATACTAATGCCATTCTTCACAGAAATAGAAAAAAAAAATCCTAACATTTATATGGAATCACAAAAGATCCAGAATAGCCAAAAGTATCCTGGGCAAAAAGAACAAAACTGGAGGCATCACATTACCTGACCTCAAATTATATTACAGAGTGTAGTAACCAAAACAGCATAATACTGCCATAAAAACAGACGTATAGACCAATGGAACAGAATAGAGAACCCAGAAACAAATCCACACCCCTACAGTGAACTCGTTTTCAACAAAGGTGCCAAGAACATACACTGGGGAAAAGACAGTCTCTTCAAAAAATGGTGCTGGAAAAACCGGATATTCATATGCAGAAGGATGAAACTAGATCCCCATCTCTGACCACATTAAAAATCAAATCGAGTGGATTAAAGACTTAAATCTAAGACCTCAAATTATGAAACTACCACAAGAAAACATCAGGGAAACTCTCCAGGACATGAGACTGGGCAAAGATTTCTTGAGTAATACCCTGCAAGCACAGACAACCAAAGCAAATATGGACAAATGAGATCACACCAAGTTTAAAAGCTTCTGCACAGAAAAGGAAACAACCAACAAAGTGAAGAGACAACCCACAGAGTAAGAGATAATATTTGCAAACTACCCATCTGACAGGGGATTAATAACCAGAATATATAAGGAGCTCATACAACTCAATAGGAAAAAATCTAATAATCTGATTTTAAATGGGCAAAAGATGAATACATATTTTTCAAAAGAAGATATACAAATGGCAAACAGGTATATGAAAAGATGCTCAACATCATTGATCATTGAGAGGTGCAGATCAAAACTACAATGAGATATCATCTCACTCCAGTTAGAATGGGTTTTATCCAAAAGACAGGCAATAATAACAAATGCTGGAGAGGATGTGGAGAAAAGGAAACCCCTTGTACACTGTTAGTGGAAATGTAAATTAGTACAACCACTATAGAGAATAGCTTGGAGTTTCCTTAAAGAAACTAAAGTAGGACTACCATAGGATTCACCAATCCAACCCCTAGATGTATACTCAAATGAAAGGAAATCAGTATGTTGAAGAGATATCTGCACTCCCGTGTTTATTGCAGCACTATTCACAATAGCCAGGATTTGGAAGCAACCTATGTGTCCATCAACAGATGAATGGAAAAAGAAAATGTGGTGTATATACACAATGGAGTACTATTCAGCCATAAAAAGAATGACATTCTTTCATTTGCAACAACACGGATGGAACTGGAAATCATTATGTTAAGTGAAATAAGCCAGGCACAGAAAAGACAAACTTTGCATGTTTTCACTCATTTGTGGGAGCTGAAAATTAAAAATAATTGAACTCATGGAGATGGAGAGTAGAAGGATGGTTCCTGAGTCTGGGAAGGGTAGTCACAGGGGAGTGGGGATGGTTAATGGGTACAAAAATATAGTTAGATAGAATGAATAAGATCTAGTATTTGATAACACAGCAGGGTGACTACAGTCAACATAATTTATTGTACATTTCAAAATCACTAAAAGAGTGTCATTGGATTGTCTGTAACACAAAGAAATGGTGAGTGCTTGAGCTGATGGTTACCCCATTTACCCTGATGTGGCTATTATGCATTGTATGCCTAATGTATCAAAATATCTCATGTAACCTATAAATATATACACCCACTATGTACCCACAAAATTTAAAAATAAAAAAATTAAACATTTTTTAGAGACAATATGTAGGTAGTTATATGGATTTTTGTATAGATATAGATATAGTTGATGAATACTAACTACCCAACTTTGTGTGATTTGCCTACGGTGTGACTGCATTATCTCTTGGGAGTCATCAGGAGAGGAAGTATCTTAGAAGCTAGTCTGTAAGGTAGAATGCAGAAACTCTGAATTTTGAGGGAGAAAATGAGGCCCTTCCCTTGACCTGGAAGGTAAGTCTATGGTAAACTGTGTGGGTAAATTAAGAATTTTGGCTTGGTCCCAGCTACTCGGGCACAATTCTCTCAGAATTGGGGTCATGTTATTTGTGATGATTTTTCTGATGTGTCACCTTGGGTAGGCTACAGTTTCCAGTTATTTAATCAAACACTAAATGCTGCTGTAAAGAGAGTTTTTAAATATAATTAAAGGCTATAATCAGCTGAATCTAGGTGAGGGAGATTATCCTGGTTAATTTGGGTTGGGCTGATTCAATCTGTTGGAAGGCCTTAAAAGCAGGGTTGAGGTTTCCCCGAGAGAGAAGAAATTCCACCTATGGATTTCAGCTTCAGCCTGTGCCTATGAATTCCAGGTTGTCCAAGATTTTTCCTTCCTGACTGCCTGCCATACAAACTTGTTTAGCCAGACCTCACAATTGCCAATTCCATGCAATAAACAGATAGATAGATGATAGATAGATAATAGATAGATAGATAGATAGATGGAGAGAGAGAGAGAGAGAGAGAGAGAGAGAGATAGGTAAGATATAGATATAGATACAGATATCCTACCAATACTGCTTCTGTAATTGAGTTCTTACTAATACACTCTGCAAAGGCAATTGAACTAGGGTGTTTCTACCGGTAAGATGCTAGGGCCCCAGAGGAGGGTTTGGAATTGTGTCTATACAAACCATAGGTGGTGCATCATCTCCTTGATTGAAGTTGACCACTTCAAGGCAGTTGAACATATGTTTGTAAAATGAAAGCTAGCAGGGATTTAGTAACTTGTAGAATTCTTAAACTGCTGGAAAGCAGGAGAAAAGAAAGCCTCAGCAAATATACTGATGTTGCAGAGGTTGGAGACAAGGCTTTGGCAAAGGAATGGAGATGAGCAAATCAGATTTGTTTAGATCAAGTGAGAGTAGGAACTGTCCGAAATAGAATACTTCCATGGAAACATGAATGACACTGGAATCCTGAAGGCCTCCACAGATTCTCACTTTTATCAGAATTAGTTTGTGAGGAGGATAGAAAGGAAGCAGCATGAAAGGCTTGCAGTAGTAAAGGTGACTAAGTCTTATATCATGAGCAGAAACATTTAGGGCAAACACCCAGGACCTAGGGAAATACCGTTGTGTTGCTCCCAAGGAAGGGAATGTGGAGACAAGTAGGTCAGCTGTGGCCACTGGGAAAACCACCTGCGAGCATGTAGAAAGCTACTGGGAATAGAGGCACGTCAGAAAAAGGCCACAAAACCTTCTGTAGTGAGGAAACTTGGCCCTGAGAAGGATAGGCTTAACAAAGGATAGGCTGACTTCATGTACCGCCGTGGGCAACATGCAAGCCAAGATAGAATGAAGGCTGTGTTTTGCAGTATTGGATGGTGGATAGCAGTGACTATAATTGTCCAACACTTTCTATAAACAGCCCTTGACCATCTCCCACAATCATCTGTTAGCTGTTGGAGTTACTTTACCTCCTCCAGCCTCTTTTCTCCTCAGTAAAATGGAGATAACAATAATCTGTTTCCTAGGAATGTTGTAATGGCCTCATGAGAGGATGTATGCAAAGTGCTTCAGCCAGCTGCTTACATTTCATGAAGTATATATGGTATTTCAGGCTTCCATGTCTTTTCTGGCTGTTCCTTCTACACGGTAGGAGGACATTCCCACATCTGGCCTCAACCTTCGCAGACCCAACTAGAAAATTCTCCAGCATGTTTCAAGGCTGAACTTAACGGTCCTACCTCCATGAGCCCTTCCTTGATGGCCCTATTAGGCATAGCTGACCACTCTCATTCGGTGAACTGTCAAACAAGCTTCTATAGATGTCTTGGGGGGATTCAGTGAAGAGCATAAAAAGTTCATGCCAATCCAGGCTCTGAATTCCTCGTCTCCCATCCAGGATGCTCCAATTCCTGACTGCTACTGCTTTTCAAGTGAATTATACTGGAATGGCAACCAGCCTACGTTAAAGACTTGTTTAAAGCCATGGCCAGTTGCAGAATAGACTAAACGCATCATTTAACTGTAAGTAAGAAAACCCAAGCATGGCCCCCTAAGGGATCAGTGCAGAGACATGCCTCTGTTTTATCTGTCTTGGAAACTTTTCAGGGCTGCAGCAGCCTTCTGAGAAGAGTTTGATGAATTAATTTCAAAGCAAATATATTACTCTTAGCTATCTAGTGCAACGGATAACAGATGAGGCAAGCAGTAGACAAATCAAAAAAGCCTGGGAAATAAGAGGCTAGGGGAAAAGATAGAAAGGAGAACGAGGGCTTTGTAAAGCTTCTGAGTACATTAAGGACTCTATAAGCTCATGCACTTGCCCGGGAATGGATGGATACTCAAAGAAGACCTGAGAAGACCTTGATCTTTCACCTATGGCTGACATTTAAGCTCTGCACAAGCATATAGCGTAGGCTAGGTCAGAAATGTAACACAGAGTCAATCTACTATTTTTATTTTTGTCTCCTAGCATGCAAGGAAATCTCGGTCCTGTTATTAGTAGACCACTAAGCTAACAAAACAAAGGCTTTAGTGAACACACATAACAAAGAATAGAGTCTTTAAAAATGTTTCTAAAAGTCACCAAACAAAAGAACAAACAAACCTACAACCCACGATAAGCAGTAACAACGAGCCCTGGAGAAAGAGATAATCTGATTCCCTGAGTTACTGCATTATAATGTTTTAGACGTCCGATTTTCATCAAAAATATGTGATGCCTGCAAAGAAATTAAAAACTGTGACTCAAGCACAGGAAGAAAAAGAACGGATACTGTCCCTGAGGAAGTCTGAATGTGCTTCTTACTAGACAAAGACATTAAATCAATTGTGCCTCACCTGGGGCTCCTGAGGCCTTTATGTCCCCACTACTATTAAAATAGACCTGTCTTGGGATCCCTTTCCTTTAACAGTACTTCCTGCTTTCTAATCCATATTGCTAACTTAACCTGACCATTATAGTTCTCATTGAAAGTTGACTGGCATTCTACTTTGTAAATCAATCCTTGGTAAGTTTGGCTTAACTCTTGGCTCTTGCAAAATGTGTTCATGACTCTGAAAAGCTGGAGACCAGCCCTTAGACATGGTAACCGAGCAGATTCTGATCATATCTCTAACTGCCTATGGCACACTCAAATATAAAAACTCAAAATGTCCCAAGTTGAACTTGTCTTTTCTTAAAAAAAAAAATCCCTCTCTTCTTTCTTGGTTCCCTCTCTTGAGTGGTGTCACCATCATCTACCTAGAAAGTCAGAAGACATCTCTGAGTCAGCTGCATCCCACTTCCCCAGGAAAAACAGTTAAGACAGACTTCACTTCTTATAGTTTCAAAAATGCATCCCACACTTCATCTTCATCAGCCTTAACTTGGTTTGGATACACTTTATGTTCCCCTATGTCACTGCAAGTTTTTTGTTACTGTCCCTGTTTCCAGGTTTTCACCCACATCTCCACCAATGCTAAATTTATCCTCCTCATCCCAGGTAAGGTGATCCATAGAAAACATAAATATGACCATGCCACTCCCCTCTCCAATATACTTCAACAAAGAATATCAACTTATGATAAAGTTTGAATTCTAAGACCCATTAAAATCTAATTGCCGCCCTTACACCACTTGTTCTCCCTCTCTTCCACCTGAGGATCTCACAACCTGATATATCCTCCACTGCTGACAGAGTGATGTACTCTCCACACAATCTAACCTTATCCTTCCTCTTTCAGTCCTTCTTCCCACCATGAACATATCCTTATTTCACCTGCTGTCTTCAGGATGAAGTTCAAACTCCTTTATCCCTCTGATGTTAGTGTTTGCTACACCTCCAACTTGGCTGGATTGTAGATATGGTCACAAAGGCAGATGAAGAAGGGCATACTAAGCAAACTCAGGAAATGAGCTAGTCATTAATGTCAGGCAGACACTGGCAGTGGGGAAAGGAAAGAATATGAACAACTGAAATTCTTCCCAGAATGACTGTAGATAAAATAAGGGAGCAGAAAAGTTATCAAAACCATAGGCTGGAACCATATAGTGAAGGAATAAAGTGTGACCATCACATTCATTACTCTAAAAGCATAATAAGTTGAAATTAATGACATAAAAGTAATAATTGATAACAATTAATATTACATATTGAATTCGTATAAATTAGCAATAGTACTAGTATGAATAATAATTAACATTTATATAAGGATGATCTTCAGTCATCAGGAAAGGGTACATTATTTTCAGGGTACTTAGTTTAAGAAGCAGAGGTCACATGTAATTCTTTAAATTCCTGTGAAAGAAGTATTAAAAGTTTGGGTGCTCAAAGCTGACACTGACATGTAAAATGTATATATACATAATATATATAATAGTATATAGATAATATATGGATAATATATACATATATTGCAATTCAATCCCAAAAGATGCTCGGTACATGCAACTAAGATACTTAAACCATATTTTAGACATTTGTTATCTGCTAGGACTTGTACCAAAAGCTTTCCTTTGATTTTGACAAACAGGTTGTGGTGAGTGTTATTACTACTATTTACCAATTGGGAGATGGAGACTCAGGAATATCATCTACCCGCCCATGATCACAATCTGAGTGAGTGGTGGAGATAGGATCCACATCTGGGTCAATCTGACTCCAAAGCTATAATTTCCTTGTATCTCAGTTTCACAAACTTTCCCTTTCTTTTCATGGCAGAGGGGCCAGAAATTGGCAGAAGATGAAAGCAAATGTATTTTTTGAAAGAGAGAAATACAAAGCTTGGATAGTGGTGGAAAGTCTGGAATGGCACGGTGAAACTCTCCATAAACTTGTTCCTCCTTAAAAAAAATGCAAATACTGGCAAAAATTGTCACAATCAACTTTTTCAGAACTCTGGAAATTAAACAAAGGTTTGCAAGAATCTGAGAAGCTTTTATTAAACAAAAGCTGCTGAGTCTCAGTAAGAGCAGCAAGGCTTATGACTTTTTAACTTGAACTATCCCCATTCCTTTCTCCCCAGCTTCACAGAAGCCTTAAAATCCAGCAGCCTCAAAATCATGGCTGTGAAAACCATCAGGCTGAAAAAGGATTCCTCCTCCACAAAAAAAAAAGCCAAAATGTAAAAAGTCCAAATGTCCTTCCATTAATAATGGTTATCTCTGAGTGTGGAGTGGGATTTGAGACTTGCTTTTTACTTTATAACACTTCCATACAATTAAATTATTATGAGTGTAACTTTTAAAATAAATGACACAATAAAGATAAAACAGGAAGAAATCATTCCTGAAAATGCTCTAATGAGTGAAGGATGGTAGATGGAAATTAAACAGAATTGTTTATGACTATTTCTAATTTTAAAAGTATATAAAATATTGACTTTTTAAGTGTAGTGTTCTGTCTTTAACTTTCATTTTAGTGAAAGTCAAAAACAGCTTCTAAGAGCTTTTATAGACTCACAACTTGTCCTTTGGCTTCTGATTCTACTTTACCCACAGCGTTCTAAGTCCTTCAAATATAAATTATTTTACCACAGTGATTTTCATGGATTTAACCATAACAAGTGGGGAAAGGCTACAGTGTAGGACTTTGCTGGCAAGCTTGCTCTGCTACTCTTGGCAAACATAACTGTGAGTTAACTCCAGCTGTAATATTAAAAGCTAACTGGAAGTCATTATAAGCAGCTTTTTGCTCACAATGTTATAGTCTGTCCTGGAGCCTGCAACTATTTTTGACAGCATAGAACAATGCATCCTGTGCCTGAGAGATACAGTAGCAGTAGATACAGTAGACACTATATGTAGCTGCCTACTGTAATAACATCTCCACAATTATTCAGGAAGCCTAGGAAGTGTGAATGAGCCTAAGAAGAAACCTGCTATGAAAAAAGATCCCCCCACCTCCCACTCCAGACACAACAATTACACATTTTGTTTGAAACCAGGAAGTAACCTGCAACATTCAAATTATCCCCATAATTATTGGAAAGTATATCTGCTTAAGACTAGGGAGTAACCACTGTAATCAAATTCTCGACAAGTATCTGCAGATCATGGCTAGGATTCAGATGGCCTTTGAAGGTCCTGAAATTGGAGCTCTAATTTTTGTGCATCTGTGAATTTGGGAGAGAGACTATCACTTCATCAGTTTCCCACGGTGGCCTGTGGCCAAAAGAAATCTAAGAAGCACTGATCTTAGGGTTTCCGGTATTAGACTAGGAAGTAATAGACTGGTAAAAGATGTCCCTCTCCTCCCCACCAGATCCTTCAATGGCAGCTCTAAGTCTGGATTCATCCCTGTACCTGCAGTTTTTTGACACTACTCAGGCAGAGGATAGAAGCACTGAAGGGCAAGCTGGAGGTAGGAAAACAGAACAAAACAGAAGGGTGTTTCCAAGATCCTGACCTGAAAGGGCCTTCAGGGAGAAAGATCTATCTCTGCTTTGAGAGTAACTAGTTTTAACCAGGCTGTGATGCCTAAAGAAAGAAGCAGAAAGCTGGATGTTTCTGGATGTGAGTACCAGATAATGAGCAACTGCCGAGTTAGGAGCCACCAAAGATCCAGTTTCTAGTTGGATTCAAAGAAATTGTCCCTGATGCCCAGCCAAGATAAGACCAAGAGCCAGGTCTGAGGGAGTTAATCTGCTTAGCCTAGAGTAAAGCAGGCCAACGTGAGGCAGTAAACATAATATATAGGGAGAACCAAGTGGCATCGCCAAGTCCAGAAATCTCAGTTTTAGTCTCAGCTCCTAGGCTAGCTAGCTGTGTGCACTTGAGCAAGACCCTTAAGCTTTTGGGATACCATTTCCTTCTCTGCAGATTGTGAGCTTTAGACTAATGACATGCATAAGCATATATCATTGAGTGTTTCAGGTGCAAAACCTTTGTTTATCTTTCTAAAACTCAAAACATTCTAATTTAGGAGCTAATTGGAGCCAAGTAAGATGTTATTGATTTATTCATGATTTATTTATTTAAACTGACAAATTGCACATATTTATGATATACAGCATGATGTTTTAAAATATGTATACATTGTAGAATGGCTAAATTAAGCTAATTAGCATATGTATTACCTCACATACTTATTTTCTGTAATCTAGATTCTTAAAAAGTACTCCTTAGCAATTTTCAGGTATACAACACAATGTTATTAACTGGGATCCGGAGATGCCTCACGTTTGTAGTGCAGTAGATTTTGATGTCTTAATTGCTATCTCAGGGTATTCAGAATTGAATGAAATGCCAGATAGGAAAGCTCTAGAAGTGAAATTATGCTCAGGACTGCAGCTGGAAAATCTCTGTCATAAGTCATAAGAAGAGAAATAAATGTATTAATCCCTCTGATGGAAGTGGCAGAATTGATCAGAGGGAAACTTGGGAAGTATCCTGTTTTGGGGTGCAACTATATATCACATGGATCAAGAAAACCTTTCAGGAAAGATTCTTAATCTATGCAGAGGATCACCATAGAGGCTGCCCCACACACTCTAAGCTGAAAGATATATTTGTGAAGCATTGAACTTCAGAAGTAGTTGATGAAATATATAGGAATAGTCGCCTATGTCACTGGTAAGAATGTCAATTGGTCTAACCCTTTTAAGAAGCAGTTTTCAGATATTTATTTAGAGCCATAAAATAGATGAAATAGTTTGTGTGCTCTGACCTAGCAATTCTAATTTTGAGGACTCTATCCTAATGAAATCCAAATGATTGAAAATTCATTGTGCACAGATTGTCATCACAGTGCCATTTATCTTACCAGAATATGGGAACATGAAACACAAGGTATGCAAAACCACTGAAATTCACTATAGTCTAACCTCTTCCCACTTCCTTAGCCCTCACCGAATGCCCAGCATCCACAGGCATCCTTCTTTCCATTTACTTACTTGCAAAAATGTTCCCTAATCTAATATCACTATCTTCCATGCATTATGCTAAAGACACTTACTCCCTTTCTGAAGGATACAACCCGAAGTCTCATCCTTGTTTTTCATCAAGCTTCAAGTGCAATACCTCTGAGTGATTGGCCTTCCTGTTGTTCATTTCTGAATGCAGAATCTCATAGTAGGCATAAGTGTATGGACTTCTGCTTCTGGTGGTTGGCATAGTGATGATCTTTACTATTCTCCACATAATGGCAGTCCTCTCTTGAGATTAGTAATTAGCAAAACCACTTTGGACCTTGATCCAGCAATCCCACTTCCAGGTGTATATCCAGAGAAAATTAAGTAATTATCTCAAAGAGATATCTGTACATTCATGTTCATTGCAGCACTATTCACAGTAGCCAAGATATGGAATCAACTTAAGTGCCCATCGACGGATGAATGGATAAAGAAAATGTGGTGCACATATACAATGGAAAACTATTCAGCCTTAAAGAGGAGAAATCCTGGATCTGAAACAACATAGGTAGATCTGAAGGATATTATGCTAAGCTAAATAAGCCAAACACAGAAAGGCAAATACTGCATGATCTCATTTATGTGCAGAATATAAAAAAGTCAAACTCATAAAAACAGAGAATAGAATAGTAATTATCAGGGACTGCCAGGTGGGAGAAATGGGGAGATGTTGCTCAAAGAGTACCAAGTTTATAAGATGAATAGGTTCTGGGGATCAGGACCATGAATCTGGGGCTCCATTCCATGAACCGATCAGGATCTCTTCCAGGCCTTTGTCAATGCTGCTCTTTTCTGCTTGGAATGTCATTTCCCCTCTCAAACTCCTTGTCTAACTAAATCTTACTCATGTTTTATGCATTAAAATTACAGCTTCACTTCTTCTTACGTCCTTCCCTGCTCTCTAAAGTCTGGGTTAAGTTCCTTTCCTCTGAGCTCCCACAGCTCTCTGGACATCCTTCATATACCACTTATCATGCTGCAAAATGATTGCCTGTTCAGTTGCCTGTCACTTTCACCAGAAGGCTATGGACTACCTTGTTCACCTTTGTGATCTAGCATCTCACCAAGATCATGGCATAGAGTAGGATCTTGTACCTACAGTATGTTTTCAAATGAAATCAATACAGCACTTTATTGTAATATGACAATATGTAAATAAATGAGCATGCTGTGTTCACAGGACAGAGATCGAATAGGCCTGACTAGAATAGAAGATGCAGAAGCATGCTAGGAGTTGTGGGAATTAAGGATGAGTGGGTGCCAGGATGAGGCCTGAAGGGAGGGTCTTGAAAGGCTAACAGATGAGTTTACACTTTCTGCTATTGGAAATCCATGGAGTCATTGAAAAGCTTAGTACAGGGGAGTGAGTGGTGTGTGTGATGTTGAAGGATCATTATTCTGGTATCAGTATGTAGGATGGATAGAAGGTGGGTATCACTGTGGTTATCCAGGCCAGCTAGTGATCATTTGGGCAGGAGAAATGAGGGCCTGGGCTAGGTTGGAGGTGGTAGAGTTGGAAAAGACTAGATGATGATAGTAAATTTTAAATAATCATCAACAGAAGCCTTGAAAAATCACCTCAGAATACATTTATAATAAATAAACAGATTATTGCAGTCTATTTTTCAAATTCAGATAAAATCAAGTTAAAATTTAAATCAAGTCTTGAAAATAGTCACATATTAGGGTAATTGAATGTGGCTGCCAGGGAAGCCGGTCTCACCACTTTACAGCCTCACTTCATGAATCTCAGGTAATTTTTATTTTTGGTGTGAGGGACTTATTCCCTCTTCAAGCCTCTGCACCCCCCATTCCATGAGTTCCAACATGGAAGGACTCCTAAAATCACCTCCCCAACTGGCCTTAAGTTAGGAATAATTCTGCTGACTTGATACAAGTTTTTTGTGTGTGCATAATTCTGCTGACTTGATACAAGCTTGTGTGTGTGTGTGTGTGTGTGTGTGTTCAACTGTTCTTTCAGAGCAATAGCATCTAGAAACACAAAGCTGTTATAGGCAAGGTCCTTTATTTGATGGATATCCTGAGCTGAAGAGTTGCTTAATACACACATACATTCACGTGCACACACATGAATGTGCACACATATATGCACATACACATTCTAAATAGAAAAAATGAATGAATTGAATGAGTTAGCCTAAATTAGAAGAATTTTCCATACAACATAGAAATAGAAGAACTCTAGTTTCTCTGCATAGATTAATGACAGTGAGTCCTAAAGCAATGCCAGTCAAAATAAGCTAGGAAGATATATCCAGAATGGGCATATAAAAGTTATTAGGAATATAAAACAGCATAGTCAATTGATATGTAGATTTAATTTCTTCATTTGATATTATATGGAACTCATTAGAGTGAGGTGTTTAAGAGAGCTGGTTCTACAGTCAGTCAGACCTGGCTCAAGTCCTAGCCACCACTTGCTAGCTATGTGATCTTGGGTACTTTGGCCTGTCTATAACTCAGTTTCCTCAGATGTCAAATGGAGGTACATATAATACTAATTCCATATGTTTTTGATGAAGATTCAGAAAATAGATACAAAGAGGCTGATAGGTGATAGTGCTAAATACATAATAGCTATTGTCCTTTAAATGCAAATGTAAGGGTTTATGTCCCTTATTAGTAATGTTTTCTCAACTGGCCAGATGGAAGACCACCACAGTGGAGTCAGAGGATGATGATGGAGATTATTAAGAAGCCAGAGAGAAGAGTCTCCACTGAGGTATAGGTGAACTAGAGTCTTCATTATGCTGACGTATGTCTGAAGAATTTTATAATAATTGGTTGGTACTGGCTGATCTTCTATAATAACATAGTGTACTTTCAAAAAGCTACCCATATTATATAGTTACTGTGGAACTGAATGTGAAATTATGTTCAAAAGGCTTTTCTCTCTCAAATGTCCCTCTTCTGGTAATACTTCAAGATTTTGGACACCTGGGAGGCTGCTATTCAAAGAGTCATTCGTTTTTACTCTATTGCAGTCTTAAGAGCATTGTCTCCAGAACCAGACTACCTGGACTCAAATACTTGCTGTACTGCTTGATAGCTTTGTTGTCTTAGGAAATTTAATTAACCTCTCTGTGTCTTGGTTTCCACATCTCTAAAATGACAATAAAAATAGCGCCTCCTTCATAGCATTGTTGTGAGAATTAAATGAGATAATCTCTGTGCTACCATGGATTATTATGTTTTTATGTACATGTATTGTTTTCCTAACTAGATTGTAGCACATACCATTGAGAGAAGGAACTGTGCCCTATTTATCTTTGGAGTCAATGTCCATGGACATATACTGTTGAGTATGAGGAAACTTAAAGTAATATTTTTCTTTAATACATAGATTTTCAAAGGCTACCACAAGGTGGTTTTAGTTGACATTTTCTATTTTTAGACTAAAAGTAGGTCCGTGAAATGGGTCATCTGCCACTCTAGCTTTATAAAGCAAAACCAGACAGTTATACAATAATGGGTGTCTTAACTACACTTATAATCCAATGTGCAGCATAAAGTTTTTGCCTTTATTTTGAAGAAATCCCAAAAGGTGAAAGTGATTTTAGCAAAGTAAAGGATTTCTGCTGTAGCTATGGCATTGTATGGGACTTTTAGGCTTGCTTTCTAAAGAGTCTTTTTCTGGAGAGCATGTAATTGGCCACATTTGGATCCATCCTGATTCGTTGCCTAGTGATGGCCAAAGGAAGTCACCCTATGGTGAACCACAAGTCTGTTGGCCATTTTGGTTTCACACAAAGTGGCTTTGTAGCAATGTTTAGCAAAAACAACACAGTGCTCATTCGATCTCAAAACGGTTACTTTGGGAGGATTCTATATTCTGATTCCTTGGTTTGCTCTGGGGTGCTCTAGGACCACTGTAAGATTTGGGTTGAGATAAGAAAGGGTCCAGTGACTCCAATAAAACCCCCTAGTTACTTAGCATCATTCTCTACAAATCTGGGTTTTTCAGAAATTCCAGGGGGAACTGATGATTCTGTATACCCCTTCAAGATTTCCTAACTGGCTTCAGGGGTCTGGACTCAATTAGAGTCTACTCTCTTATCAACTCGTATCCTTCAGGCTCTTTGACAGCCTTACTCTCCATATACCTTGGATTAGTTTTCTAGGGCTACTGTTACAAAATATCACAAACTAGGTGGCTTAAAATAACATAAAGGTATTGGCTAACAATTCTGGAGGCTAGAAGTCTGAAAGTGTCAGCAGGATTGTGTTCCCTCTGAAACCCCTAAGGGAAATTCTTCCTGGCCGCTGTTTTAGCTTTTGGCGGTTGGCTGGCAATTTTGGCATTCCGTGGCTTGTAGATGCATCACTCCAATCCTTTGTCTTCACATAGTATTCTCCCTGTGTGTCAGTCACATCATCTTCTCTCTGTTGCATATCTGTCTGTGTCCAAATTTCCCCTTTTTATAAGGACATATATTATAAAATCATATTGGATTAGGGCCCATACTAATGACCTCTTTATGGGTTATCTCCGTAAAAACCCTATTTTCAAATAAGGTCACACTCTGAGAATGTGCCTGGGAATTAGGACTTTAATATATCTTTTTGGGGGGGGGGGACGGGGTGGAGGAGAACACCTCAACCCATAACATACTTGCTTGTTGTTGTTTTGGTTTGTTTTTTAAAATTCACCAGATTTCAGTTCCCTGGCCCTTCCATGTTGTTCTAGTCAATTAACCCTTATCTGTCTTTAATTCTTTCCTGATCTAGACTAGACCTGTGGTACATTACTCAATGACTCTCTATCCCCGTTATACTTCCATTCCACTTTCCAGAAAAACTCTAACCCTGGGTCAATTCAACTGCACCTGTCTTCTTTGTGCCTTCTTACTCTAGAGTTGCTGAGTGCTGCAAGAGGAAATCCTGCCACCATGTGGATGGGTGCCAGCCACCACACATTCATGATCTCCAATTCCAACTCAGTCCTTGGATGCTGTCCAGGGTCCTCCAGAGATACAGAAACAATAGGAGGGGTGTGTGTGTGTGTGTGTGTCAGGGATTTTAAAGAATTGTCTAAAAATCTGTGGGGGCTAGAAAATCTAAATTCTGTAGGACAGACAAACAGGCTGGAGACCCAGAGAAGAACTGAGACAAGTTGATACATAAGATTAATCACCATATACCCTCATGCTCCACAAGAACTATTTGAAACATTCTCTACTCTTGTTAACCTTCAGTCATAGTAAAAAGGACTTTGATTCCTACTCTTTAGGGAAAATGGCCATTTTCAGTCAGGAAGTCCCTCACCTTTCTGCCATTAAAAACCTACCCACCCCAGCCGTGATCCTTGCCTCCTCTCTTCCTGGCACAGAGGAAGGGAAGTCACTCCTAAACCCAGTCTCCCCATCTGTACTCTGGGTTTTAATTATCACTGCATTTTCAGAACCTATATGGTGTAAGGAATATGGTGGTCCTTCCTTAAGCATATGTTGAATGACTGAATGAATCCCTTCCTAAGCCCTTTCTTTCATTCTCCCCCCTTTCCCTCTATTCTCAACCTCTCCTTCCACTCTTTAATATTTCTCTGTAGTATTTAAACAAACTCAAGTCTTTACTACTATGGAATTGGCAACCTTGACCATGTTTCTTCTTTGAAAAATAAAAATTGTATAAAAATTATATATATTTAAGATGTACAGTGGGATTATTTGATATGTGTATACATTGTGAAATGATTACCACAATCAAGCTCATTAACATACTCTTCACCTCACATATTTACCCCTTCTTTTGTATGTGGTGAGAACATTTTGTATGTGGTGAGAACATTTAAGATTTATTCTCTTAGCAGATTTTAAGTATACATTTCTTGTTGTAGAAACGAAGTCTTACTATTGTGCTCAAGCTGGACTTGAATTCCTGGGCTCAAGGGATCCTTCCATCTCAGCTTCTGAAGTAGTTGGGACTACAGGCATGTGTCAACACACCCAGATTACAACTTATTATTATTAACTGTAGTCACCATGCTGAAGTGTTGATGGGAAGAGGGTAGGGAAAGGTGTTATGAGAGCACTTAAAAGGAAACATTTAGTCCTACCTATTGGAAAGGAGAGAATCAAAGAAAATAGAGACAGTGAGAGTTTAATTGTGTTGTAGACATCTATGTATTGTGCCTGCACCTAGCACTCTCCTGGGCACATGGAAAGCACCCAGCAGTTGATTGTTAGTTCACCATTCTGTCTCTTCATCAGCTAGGCCATTTAACAGATTCATTTTGGCCAAGGAATGCTGTATTAGTTATGCTGTGGTAGCAACACCAAACATCTCACTGTCTGACTACAACAAAATTTAATTTCTTGCTCTCATAAAATTCATTGCAAGCCCAGGTGACACTCTGAGGCAGCTTTCCTTCATGTGGTGACTCAGTGGTACCAACTGCTTTGATTTTGTGGCACCCGAAATCTCTATACATGCTTCCATAATCACTTCAGGCATGGGAAGAAAGAGTGGAAGGTCTCACTCAGACAATTAAATAGTGTAATCATAAAACGTATCACTTCATCTCACAATTCATTGGCCAGAATAAGTCACATGGTCTGTCTCAATAGCAAAAGAGAATGGGGAAGTGGAATCCTTCAGTGTGCTCAGAAGGAGGAGAACCAACTAGACTAACATTAGCTAAGTGAATGCTAAATTTCACTTAAATAGATTTATTTATGATATGGACTGAACGTTTGTGTCACTCCCCAAATTCATATATTGAAATCTAATCACCAAGGTGATTATATTAAACGGTTCTTGGGGTTGATTAGGTCATGAAGGGTCTGCCCTCCTGACTGGCATTACTGGCCTTATAAATGAGGCCCCAGAGAGCTGCCGTGCTGCTTGCACCATGTGTGAAGACATATAGAAGGCACTATCTATGAGGAACAGGGTCTTACCAGAAAGCAAATTTGCTGGTGCCTTGATCTTGGACCTCCCAGCCTCCAGGACTGTGAGCAATAAATTTCTATTTTTTAATAAATTACACAAAATACTTTGGTTGGTGCTAAATACTTTAGGTTGGTGCAAAAGTAATTGTGGTCTTGGAACATGAATTTTGAATCATTATAACTAGGCTCAAACACATCTTTACTAATCAAAATAGGAACCATTACAATTGATATAGGAGTTAAGAAGAAATTACTTAGGTAGATAGCAAGGGTATGGGAGTCCCCAATAAGGCTTTTCTTTTTAATGAAAAGCAGCCCCAAATTATTTTCCTTTCTAATGAAGAGCAGCCTGTAAAATTAAGCTGCAGACACAGATACCAGCAGTTGTGCCAATCATGTTTAAGATGACAGCTCCATCTCCCCTTCTCTTTGTCAGCCACTTGTGTACAGTAAGAAGCAGACAAGATGGCACCGATCAACTGGAATACCCATTTGCATAATAAGATTAGGGTGGGGCGACCCTTCTCCCATGCACTATGCAGACGTCATAACTGATCGAACCAATCTATGAGCCCTATGTAAGTCAGAAACTGCCTCCTCAAACTGGACTATGAAACTCGGCGCATTCTCATCAGTGGTCCTTTTTTTTTCCTCTTGGAGACCCTCTTTTGGGCTTTCTCAACATGAGGAAGCTTTTTCTCTCTTTTCTTCTTTTTCTGTTAAACTTTCTGCTCCAAAACCCACTCCTCTTGTGTGTCTGTGTCCTAAATTCCTTCTGTACTGAGACCAAGAACTAGAGTATATACCCCAGACAATGGAGCTGTTTCACAATCAACACATTTTTGCCAAAGAGAAACAAGTTTGTCTATTCCTGTAGCATAAAAATCCACGCTTTGGGATTCGATGGACTCTTGGAAAGTATTTTCTGCCTCCTGCTGGTTGTGGAAGCATTTTCCCTGCAAAAAGTTGTCAAGATGCTTAAAGAAGTGGTAGTCAGTTGGCAAGAGGTCAGGTGAATATGGCGGATGAGACAAAACTTTGTAGCCCAATCTGTTCAACTTTTGAAGCATTGGTTGTGCAACCTGTGATCAGACATTGACATGGAGAAGAATTGGGCCCTTTCTGTTGACCAATGCTGGCTGCCATCATTGCAGTTTTTGGTGCATCTCATCAATTTGCTGAGCACACTTCTCAGATGTAATGGTTTCGCTGGGATTCAGAAAGCTGTAGTGGATTAGACAAGCAGCAGACCACCAAACAGTGACCATGACCTTTTTATGGTGCAAATTTGGCTTTGTGAAGTGCTGTGGAGCTTCTTCTCCATCCAACCACTGAGCTGGTGGTCGCTGGTTGTCGTATAAAATCCACTTTTCTTTGTATGTCACAATCCAATTGAGGAATGGTTTATTGTTGTTGTTATGTAAAATAAGAGAAGACAATACTTCAAAACAACGATTTTAAAATTTTCGGTCAGCTCACGAGGCACCCACTTACTGAGCTTTTTCACCTTTCCAATTTGCCTCAAATGCCAAACGACTGTAGAATGGTTGACGTTGAGTTCTTCAGCAACTTCTCGTGTAGTTGTAAGCAGATCAGCTTCTATGATTGCTCTCAATTGGTTGTTGCCAACTTCTGATGGCCGGCCACTAAGCTCCTCATCTTCAAGTCTCTTGTCTCCTTAGACCCCACCACACTGCACGTTCGTTAACAGTTCCTGGGCCAAATGTATTGTTGATGTTGTGACTTGCCTCTGTTGCTTTACAACCCATTTTGAACTTGAATGAGAAAATTGCTCAAATTTGCTTTTTGTGTAACATCATTTCTATAGCCTAAAATAAACAGCAAGTAATAAGACATTAGCAAAAATAAATAAATAAATAATAAAAATAAACCGAGGGCCCATTAAAATGATGTCTAACATAACCATATTATTTAAGAATGTATTCCAATATCAAACCGCAATTTTCAACAATGCAAAAACCACAATTACATTTGCACCAACCTAATATTTTCTTATAGCAGCCCAAACAGACTAAGACAATTCATGATTATTTGTGCTAAGTTGGTCTGTCAGCTATTATGTTGACAGAAGCAACTACTCAAATATTTGGGCTTAGATGCTTTTGTTACAGTTGTTTTCCCTGACTGGAAACTATGCCATCACCTGTTTGGGGTGTTGAGCCAACAATACTGTCATCTGGCGAAACGATTACATTACTTTGAGCCACTGTATTATCAATGATGTCACCATTTGGAAAATGTGGTTTGTATATGCTGCGAATCAAACAAGACAAACAGCCAAGTGACAGATCAAGGACAGATCTACTACGCTCTGTAGGTCTTTCTTATCAGATAAAGATTTTCTTTATTGTATCCTTTGATGGGCGATTCAGCTATTTCCTTGAATTAGGTTGTCGTGCAACTTAAGTCACATCCATTATCCAGCTCTATCTATATTTCCTATATACAAACTCTATGAAGTTATATACCAAACGTACATCTGGTGTGTGTTCCCAGAATGAGTGTCTAACATGCCAGGCCCTGAAAAATGACCCTAAAAACCTTTTGAGAATATATGCAGGTTATATGGAAGAATGAGAGAGGCCAATTAGCGTTAGCTTCCTAATTCACCCTAAATATGGATGCTTAATGTATATTGATTATTGGAAAAATAAGATATCCTTTTTTTGTCTATCCTAGTATGAAAAGTGTAAAAGTTTGATAGTATTAAAGAGGGTGTGAACAAGCCAGCACACTCTGGCTGAAAGTATAAATTGGTATGATATTTTCAAAGGGCAATTTGGTAGTATCTGTCAATTTGGTAGTATCTGGTAAAAGACAACTCATAAGACCCAGTGATGCAACATTTATAGTGCTAGAAATTTTTCCTGTAGAAACATCTCCACGAATCTGCAAAGATTTATGTATAAATATATTTATTGCATCATTGCTTGTAATAGAAAAAAAATGAAAAGAACTCAAATGTCTATCCATAGAGGAACTGAGAAAAATACACAAAGGTGCATTTTAAAAAATTAGGTGGATCTACATGTACTGATACGCAAAGACAATTTGTGCTGTATAAGTCATTTAATAAAGCAAACTAAAAACAGTATGAATCATTTGTTTAAAAAAATAGTTCTGTAATGTTAGAAAATTTTGGAATCAGTAAACGATATTAAATTAGAAAAAAAGTAAAACTTTCCTCCAAGAAAATAATATATTTTTATATATGTACTTTATATATGTACATATATACATATATAAAATACATATATACTTTATTTATCTATTTTATATATGTATAAATATTTTTATATATAATAAAACTATTTGAATAAAAGCTGACTTCTGAGAAAGTCCTGATCTACTCTGTAACTCAGGAAATAGATTTGGCAGCTCTTAATGTGACCAGCCAAGTGTAGCAGAGTGGAGCTTAGCAAAAGGCTCTGAGCAATTAAAGGGGCAGAATAATTGGCCAGGTGTGGTGGCTCATGCCTATAATCCCAGCACTTTTGGACGCCGAGGAAGGAGGATTGCTTGAGCCCAGGAGTTCGAGACCAGCCTGGGCAACATAGTAAGACCCCATGAAGAAAGAAGCTGCAGAATAATTACCAGCCATCAGAGCTTCTGATGGAACCCACTCCTCTGTACTGTCGTCTTTGATCTGCTCTCAAGCCCTAATCCAAATGCTCAGTGCTTTTGGTACAAGAGTACAGTTCTGCTAAGATTACTCTCTTTAAAACCATCCTTGGCTACCTACAGAATAAATCCAAATCATTTAGCGTGGCATTCAGGGCCCTATACTATTTTCCAACTGTAAATCTCAACCCAATCAAAAGGCCTGTACAGCATAATGTTTAAGAGTTCAGGTTTTAGAGTGGGGATGGTTAATGGGTCCAAAAACATAGATATAATGAATAAGATCTAGCATTTGATAGCACAGCAGAATGACAGTCAACAATAATTTATTATATATTTTTAAATAACTAAGAGTGGAATTGGAATGTTCCCAACACAAAGAAATGATAAATCCTTGAGGTGATGGATGCCCCAATTACTCTCATGTGATTAGTACACACTGTATGCCTGTATCAAAATGTCACATGTACCCCATAAATATATACAACTTTTTTTCTCATTAGAAGATTTTATTTCTTTTTTTTTTTTTTTGGTTTGTTTGTTTGTTTGTTTGTTTTGGAGATGGAGTTTCACTCTTGTTGCCCAGGCTGGCATGCAGTGGTGCAATCTCGGCGCACTGCAACCTCCACCTCCCGGGTTCAAGTGATTCTCCTGCCTCAGCCTCCCAAGTAGCGGGGATTACAGGCACCCGCCACCATGCCCAGCTAATTTTTTTATTTTTAGTAGAGACAGGGTTTTGCCGTGTTGACCAAGCTAGTCTTGAACTCCTGACCTCAGGTGATCCACCTGCTTCGGCCTCCCAACGTGCTGGGACTATAGGCGTGAGCCACTGAGCCTGGCCTTATCTTTAAATTATTATTTTATTTTATTTTATGTTCCAGGATACATGTGCAGGATGCACAGGCTTGTTACATAGGTAAACACGTGCCATGGATATACACCTATTTTTTTTTTTTTTAAATTAAGAGTTCAGGCTTTAAATGCTTAGCCAGATCTAGGATTGAGTGCTCTGCCTTGTCACCATTTCAAAGAATCTTAAACTATTTGTCCTTTGAAGCCAAATTCACCAATCTTTTCTCCATAGCCACTTCTTCCCAGATCCCTGTGAGAAAGCATGAAACTGTCCTTTCCCCGAACTCCCACATGGTTGTGTCTATACTGCTCTCAAGGCACTTGCACTTTTTTACTAAGTAATTTTTTGTTGTTTTTTTGTGACTTCCGTTCTAAAATGTCAGGCCCATGAGAGTGGGACTCCACCGCCATCCCCATAACACCCAGCATATTGCTTGCACATGCCAGGCTGATAGTAAATATTTGTGGAACTAAATGAATAAATGAATGAATGCATTTCCCTTTTAGCAACAGTCTCAACAATTTACATATGCTACCAGCAAGTGGCAGTAGTCTCCTTTGGCTGTTCTACCATTCAGCAAGCTGCTGCTCGTTAGAGCCTAAAATCGTTCTACAAGTAATGCAATTTCCAGTTTTAGATAGTTTGGCAGAGCTGAAAGTGCTGAAATCAGAATCTAGTAATTCGAGCTTCTAGCCCCAGATCTGCCACTGACGAGATATGTGACTTTCAAATCAGTCTTTTACTTTCTGGATCTTTTTCTGCATCTGCAAAATGAAGGATGGGATGATTTCCAGAGTTTGACATTCTGTGATTTTCATACCCTGCAAACTCAAGATAACGAGAGCTATGGATTCTTGGCTTGTTGCCATCGTAATTTTTTATCTCTTGTATAATGTACTTAAGGACACGGACAGAGGTATTTCCTTAGAAATTCTCTCTAAATGCTCTTTCCTTGTTTGGATGTAATGGAAGATCACCAGGGCCTAACCATCCCTCTCTGACTAGTGTTAACTCTCACGACGAAAACGGGTAGTGATTCTTAGAAGTGAAGGAAGAGGAGGATTAGGAGAGGAGGTTCAGTTCAAGAACCACGGGATCAGGCAATGTGGGAAGGCTGGGAATCCGCTGATTTGATTCCCAGAAGGATCTCTACTGTATCTGTTTCGAAACCTCTGCTTTGATTCTGCATGAATGTGTTTTTAAAATTATATTCTGGGGAAAAGGAGTAATTACTTTTTATAATTACTATGGTAATCTAACTATCTAATGTTTTTAAGCCACAGTTCTATCTTCACCAATAAAATACTGTCCCTAAAACACTATTGGAGAGTGGATGGCTCTCGTAATATAATGCTAAGTGAAATAAACCAGATTAAACTTCTATAGACAATATGATCCATTGTGTTTACTTGTAATACATACATATAGAAAAGGAGAGAAGGCTTCCTATCAAGGATAGGAAGCAGGAAGCCAGACACCGGAGCAAAACAGCACACATTTTAGAGCCCAGGGTAACTTCAGGTAAGCATCAGGAGAGAAAAAGTCTTGCTGTGTAGGTCGGGTTTTAAAGGCAAGAAGGGACAAAGGGCTGCCACGTTATTTAGAAAAAAAAAGATGCACATAATTGAGGTTTTATATTTGGTTAACAGATATAATGGATATCACATTCAAAGTTTTGTTACTTAGAAAGATGTAACAAAGGTAAATATTATTTTGATAAAGAGTTGAACTTGGTGTAGAAGTCTGAATAGAATAGAATAGAATAGAAGAATAGAATAGAATAGAATAGAAGAATAGAATAGAATAGAATAGAAGAAGTCTGAATAGAAGAAGAAAATATCTTCACTCTATTCTTATTACCTTGTGGCAGAGAGTGCAAATTACTAGAACAGAGTAAATTTGGAATAAGGATCTCCTCTGAGAGGGAAACTAATAGGGAAATAAAAATGTTTTCTAGTTACAAGAAACAACTGATTTAACTTTACCTTAACCAATGATATCAATGTATCTTAAGTATGCATGAGAGAGAGACAGAAATTTTTCTGTGCATGTGCAGCACTGTCTAGGAGAAAGAAACAATCTCGTAATATAATGCTAAGTGAAATAAACCAGATTAAACTTCTATAGACCGTATGATCCATTGTGTTTAATTGTAACGTATACACATAGAAAAATTAGTGGAAAAAACATACAAAATATGTTCACAGTGTTTATGATGGAATTTTACATAACAGGCAATTTTACTTTTCCTCCGTATAATTTTCTTTAACTTTTGAATTCTCTGTGGAACTGATAGAATGTTTACAATGTAAAAAGTAAAACCGATGTCAAGGCCTATTATGTTAATAGTGAAAAAGACAGGTATGGCCAAGTTTCTCTGGATCCTTGAAGCCCATCTTGCTGCCCATACTCCAACAGATTCCCAAGGGTAGGATATAATCACAAAGATGCCTCAGGAAAGAGCCTACTTAGTGCTGAATCGCTAAAGTATTAGGTTGGTGCAAAAGTGATCATGGTTTTTGCCATTAAAAGTAATAGCAAAATCACTTTTGCACCAACCTAATAGTTACTTACCCTGGTAAACTGGCCTGCTGTGTGTGAGGTGAAAGGACCCTTTTTTCCCCTTAAGCTTAAATGAGCTTAGACGAGAAGTAAAGCCTAAGCAGGTACAAGACAGATCTGGTTTTTTCTCCTTGGCCCACACTGGTTTCCTTTTTGGGTAAGGTCAAGGCAGCCTGCTTATAAAGAGGAGACCACCCTGGCCTGTCTTGTCATACCAGCCACATGAGATGCAGGGGCAGGGGAGATCACAGAACAGAGAGAACTTGCACTGCACTGAAGAGGTTATCCCTAGTCCTGTTCTAACTAAAATCACTTGACTCTTCCCAGAGAAAGCTCTAACCCCTAGTAGGGGAGGAAACGGGAGAAGCCTGGCCTTCTCCTAAAGCAGAGATTCCCGAACTTTGACGATGACCCCAGTACACACATACCACACACTCCCACACACACACTTGAAGTAAAACTTTCACAAAAAATACGTAATCCTCAGGTCTGGCTTCCTAGGCATGTGACCTGTTATAGCAGCACAGGGCCACATGCTCAGAAGAGCCCCATAGTTGGTTTAATGTTCTGCTACCACTGTCTAGGAATCTTTAATAATTTTATTTTTGAACTTGTGTTTTGTAAATGAAGTCAAATGCAACAGTGGAGCATGCACATGAGCAGAGTAGATGTGGAAAATGTGTGTTTCTTGTTCCCTCATTTACATATAGTGTTTGTGATGCCCCCAGAGAACACAACTGCAGTGAACTGGCAATGCTTGGGAGTTCAGCAAGTCTCAAAGGGAGAAGAAGGTGTGTTCCCTCTACAACTAAGGCGGGGTGGAGTAGGGTAGTGACAGACCAAAGAGGTCATGCTTACCTTTTGAACGAGATCTTGTTTCATAGAGAGAAAGAATTCAATGCAATGGAATTCTACGAAATATGAAAACCGGCCAGGCGCAGTGGCTCACACCTGTAATCCCAACACTTTGGGAGGCCGAGGTGGGTGGATCACGAGGTCAGGTGATCAAGACCATCTGGCTAACACAGTGAAACCCTGTCTCTACTAAAAATACAAAAAATTAGCCAGGCGTGGTGGCGGGCCCCTGTAGTCCCAGCTACTCGGAAGGCTGAGTCAGAAGAATGGTGTGAACCCGGGAGGTGGAGCTTGCAGTGAGCCAAGATCGCACCACTGCACTCCAGCCTGGGCCACAGAGCAAGACTCCGTCTCAAAAAAAAAAAAAAGGAAATATGAAGAACCCTATTATATCCTATAGTGCTACTTTCCTGTATTAGCCAACCAGTTATGCTGAAGATGACGACATAGAAAAAAAGGGAGAAGATACATCAACCCTTTCTCTTTCATCATGCCTTACTCACCAGTAAACCAAAGGCAGAGACTATTTTTAGTGTGTGTAGTATGTGGATGTATTGGAAGTGAAATAAAAACACTTCAATTCATTTTGTGCAGCGTTTCCACTGTTCTGGTAAAAGCTACAAAATATAAACTGTGTAGTTTTGATGATTCTGCATGTAAGTTAAGTGCTTTTATATTTGTGTCTTTGTTCTGGCCTTGCCTAATAGAGATTAATGGTAAATTTTACTTTAATAATTTAAATTATTATTTTTTTACTTAGGGTTGGAATAAATAGCAAATAAAAATACACTGTGGCAGCCAGGCGCAGTGGGTCTCGCTTGTAATCCCAGCACTTGGGGAGACCGAGGTGGGCAGATTCCTTGAGTTCTGGAGTTCAAGACCTGCCTGGGCAACATGGTGAAACATGTCTCTACAAAAATTAAAAAATTAGCTGGGCATGGTGTGCACCTGTAGTCCCAGCTACTCGGGAGGCTGAGGTGGGAGGATCGCTGAAGCTCAGGAGTTCAAGGCTGCAGTGAGCCGTGATTGTCCCACTGCATTCCAGCTTGGGCGACAGAGTGAGACCCTGTCTCAAAAAAAAAAAAAAAAAATCCCCAATATGGTTGGCAACTCAAGACAGAGACTGCAGACAAAAGAAAAAAGCTTTATATTTGAGTCCCCCAGCAACAGTATTTACTGCCTTTTAATCGAGGAGCCCCATATTTCTATTTTGTGGTGGGCCCCAAAAATTATTTAGCTGGTCCTGCCTATAAGGTATGAGATCCATAATACTTTCTACTCTGGTCTTCTCAGTTTTTAAATGTTACTCATGGATACCAACACATAGAAATGATAAATACTTAAGGTGACTGATACCCCAAATACCCTGGCTTGATCATTACACATTCTATGACTGTGGCAAACACTCACATGTACCCTATAAATATGTAACACATTATGTATCAGTAAAAGAAAAAAGCCAAGCGTGATGGCTCACGCCTGTAATCCCAGCACATTGGGAGGCCAAGGCAGGTGGATCTCTTGAGCCCAGGAGTTACAGACCAGCCTGGGCAACATGGTGAAATCCCATCTCTACAAAAAATACAAAAATTAACCAGGAGCACACCTATGGTCCCAGCTACTTGGAAGGCTGAGGTGGGAGGATTGCTTGAACCTGGGAGGTCGAGGCTGCAGTGAGCTGTGATCATGCCACTGAACTCTAGACTAGACGGCAGAGAAAGATCCTGTCACAAAAAAAAAAAAAAGAAAAGAAATGGAAAAAACTATAACACATGTAAATACACGAAGAACACAAGAAATAATAATGTCATAAAAATAATGCTATCTTTAGTAATCCATATTACTTTAGAATGGTCCAGTCCATGAGTGTGTGAAATAAAAGGAGTCATGTAAATTGGGTTAAAAAAATGTTGCTCACGATCCACTAAATTGATTTCATGACCCTTAATGGGTTGTGACAGGCAGTTGGCAGAACCCTGCCCTAGAGGTTAGAGTGCATGGTTAACATTTCCCCAAACATTTCTCTTCAACTAAACCAAAGTGCTTAGCAGCCAAGTCTGGGGTCAGTCAAAGGTGATTTCACTTCCCCTTGAGGGAGATAATCAGAGGTATAAGGAAAGTCCTACCAGCACCTTCGAAAGGCTGCTTGACTAATTATTGTCATGGCTGCTAGAACCAATCAGATGGCTAATTTGGTCCCTCAAGGCCTTATACAAATGTCTCTTTGATCTTACCTCAGAAGTCTCTGTAACCCATCAAAGTAATACTTCAATTAAGTTTATCCCAAGGCTATCCCACGTACTGGGTCAGGAAGTCACCCCCTATTCAATTTCTCATCTAAAATTATGCTCAACTCAGTTATCCCAATAGGGTCACCAGACAGGATTATACAAGGCACGCTAAATATTAACATCCCACAGAGGAAGATGCATTTCTAACAAAATTAATACTGTGATGGTTCAGAGCATGAGCTTAGAAGTCAACTAGATCAGACACTAATCCTAGCTCTGTCCCTCTCTTGGGCATGTAACTTAACCTTTCTGGGTATTGTTTTACTCATCTGTAAAATGGGAATATTCATATCTATAGTGTTGCTGTAAGGATGAATGTTTGCAAAGTGCCTAATAGCGCTTAGTAACTTATAGCTGTTATTATTGCTGTTGTCTTTTCCAACAGAGATATTTAAGTAAAATTATCTAAAAAACATCTTCCTTATACAATTCTGTTTCTGTACTGTTCTGTCCAGCCAGAAGGGTCTTCCTTCAGTACCTGGTTCAGTGATTCTAACTGGAGGCAACTTTGCACACTGGGTGATATTTGACAATGTCTAAAGATGTTTTGGTTGTCATGACACAGGGTGAAGGGTGCCACTAGCATCAAGTGGGTAGAGGCCAGGGATGCTGTTAAACATCCTACAGTGCACAGCACCCCTTACCCCAGATACACACACAACAAAGAATTATACAGTCCAAAATGTCAAAAGAGCCAAGGTTGAGAAACCCTGCCTTGGTTGAAGCCTGGATCAGCATCTATTAGAAAGTACACAGCTCCTTCAACACCTCCAAAATTGTTTTTTTCTGATTTTGAACAATTAGATTTCAGATTTTGTGATAATTTAGTCAGACCTGGCCTAAATTTGTCATCATGAAATTTTTAGGCAAATAATTAATAAACAAGATATATGTGTGTGTGTGTCTGTGTCTATGTGTGTATATTAGTATAGTGGTGAGGGGTGATGGTGAGAAGTACTTCCTTGAAAGAATTAAGCAATTTTAAGTACTCCAGGAATAAATTACAAATGAATTTTGTCCATCCGTACAATGGAAATCCTGTAGGAATCTCTATTAATCTACCTTTTAACCTACTTTACATTACTGAGTGATTACATGAAATGAAATTGGTGCAAAATTCAACACCTCCAAAATTATATTACTCCAACCCCGTGACTCCTATCTTCCAAAGTTCCCAGAGCTATCAGACCATATGGAACGACCAGGGAAAATTTTGATCCATTCATGCTACAGAATACGATGCAATCATAAAAGGAATGAGAACATTAGCGTAATAGCTAATATTAATTCAGCATTCACGTGCTTTACATTCAGGATCTCATTTGGTTCCCATAGCATTATGAGGTAGATTCTGTTATGATCACCACCACCTCCCACACAGTTTTACAGATAAGGAAACTGGAGGTGGAAGAGGTAACGTGACATGCAAGTAATTGAGGTTAGTTTCTTGAAACTTGAGAGTTTATTTTTGTTAACCAAAGATAAATAATTGCAGTATGGTGTAAGTCAATTGGGAGAAACAGATTCAACTGGCTTAATATAATTTTAAAGGCCTATATTTCTTCACTTGTGATTTACTTGCTTTAAGATCTTATTTTGAGTAGAGAGAAACTCTTCTTATTGAATTTCTCATTATTTCGATTTTTTATATATTCACTGGAGAACCATCAGTGCAGGCACCATGGAATGTAATTGAGATATTAAATCCAAGATAAACATTTGAATACTTATTCTCATATTATAACGCAGTGCTTCTCAAAGTGTGGTCTATGGACCCATACAATTCCTTGAGACAGTCTCAGGGGGTCCACAAGGTCAAAACTAATATAATATCAAAATATTATTCACTTTTTTCACTATGTTGAAGTTTGCACAGATAGTGCAAAAGCAATGGTGAGTAAAACTGCCAGCCCCTTAGAATGAATCAAGGCAGTGGAACTAAACCACTAACTTGTAGTAGTTTTTGTAGTCTTCAATAACACATTTTATTGTAGTCTTAAATACCACATACTCAGAGAAAATAAAAGCAGTTTCATTTAAGAATGCCTTTGGAGAAAGAGCAAAAATTATTATTTTTATTAAATCATTTTATATTGCATAGTAACGAAATGAGAAGTATGCATAAAGTAGTTCCACTTTGCAATAAAATATAGTGGTTGTTTCAGTGGAAAGCACTTGTCCAGTTGTTTGAGTTGAAAGATAAGTGTAAAACATTCATTGATATGACTTCACATTCCACATTGCAACTAAACTTTAAGAACTACCAAGCCAAATGACTTCACTGGTGAATTCTACCACTCATTTAAATGTAAATAATAGTAAAACTATATGAACTCTTCCAAAAAATTGGAGACAATAGAATACCTCTCAACTCATTCTTTGAGGCCTACATTTATCCGATACCAAAACTATAAAAAAGAAATTACAAGAAAAGAAAAGGTCTGTTGTTACAAACTAATATCCCTTATAAACTTCGATGCAAAAATTCTTAACAAAATCTCAGAAAATCAAATCCAACAAGATATATTTAAAAAGTGAATACATTGATATCAAGTGTGGTTTATGCCAGGGAGGCAAAGTTGGTTTAAACATTCGGAAATTAATTCAGTTCACCATATTAATGAATTAAAAAACTAAAAACATATCATTTTCTCAATAGACTTAAGGAAATACTACATCTAGTCCCAATTAAAAACAAACCTCTCAGCAAACTAGGAATAAAAAGGAACTTTCCGGACATAAAGGGCACTTACAAAAAAACCTACATATACCATCATATTTAACTAGGAAAAATTAGAGTTTTTCCTCTTAAGATCAAGAACAAAGCAAAGATGTGTGCTCTCACCACTTCTATCCAACAATGTACTGGACATTCAAACTAGTGCACTAAGGCAGGAAAAGAAAAAGCATCCAGATCAGAAAGGAAAAAATTAAACTATCTTTATCTTCAGAAGAAATGATGGAGAAAATCCAGTGTAATCTACAAAGAAGTTACTAAAACTAAGAAGTGAGTTTAGCTTAGTTGCAGGATATAAGATCATTATACAATGTTTTTCTATACTAGGAATGAACAATCAGGAATTAAAATTTAAAATATTATTTATAGTAGCATCAAAAGTATGAAACACTTAGGGATAAATTTGACAAAAAAACGCAAGAGCTGTACACCAAAAACTACAAAACATTGCTGAGATAAATTTTAAAAGACTTAATTAAAGAGAGGAAGAGTGTTCATCACTTGGAAGAATAAATACTGTTAAGGTGTCAATCTTCCCCAATTGATCTGCATATTCAGTGCAACTCTAGATAAAATCTTAACATGCATTTTTATAGAAATTAACAAGCTTGTTTTAAAATTTATATGGAAATGCAAAGGACTCAAAGTAACCAAAACAATTTTGAAAAGAAAAACAAAGCTGGAAGACTTAGACTACAGACCGGCCTGCCCCTACATCATCCTGGAGCCTGAGGACAGGCATGCCCCACCTCTGCCACCACCAGTGCTTTTGCATGTCATCTGGGGGCCTGGGGATCACCTGGCTCCATTCACCACAGCTGGCACTTGCATACACGATTGAGATTATGCAGGTCTGTGGGCAGACCTGTACGACCTGCCACTCTACGCAGCTCCCTATACTAGGCTCAAGGCTCACGAACGCCAAGGGGCTCTCCCATGGCTAGGATTGCAGGAATTTATGGTGGTAATGTGTACCCCTGAGGATATCTTGCTTACCTCTCTCCCACAATAGGGAATTTCTCCTTGTTCTGAGCTTATTTTGGTTGAGCCAGCTGCTTTGCCTCTCTCTCTTTCTCAGAGGGTCGCTGTCCCTTCCCTGCGGAATTCCAGTGTTCTCTCTTAGAAGCTTTATTTAACACGTGGTTATCTACTGCTGTTTTGGTTTTTCTTTGTGGAGAAGGCGATTACCTGGTGCCTCTAGTCAGACATCTTGAAGCCCCCAATCCAATTTCTTAAATGGCAAAATATTTTAACAGACACTTTACCAAAGAATATATATGGATAACAAATAAATACATAAAAATTTTTCAATATCATTATTCATTAACTAAAATCACATTAGTTTTAAATTAAAATAATGAATACTACAACACATTCATTAGAATGGCTAAAATTATAAAAATGTATCATTCTAAATGTTGGTGAGGATTTAGGGCAACTGGAACTCTTATACACTGTTGGTGGGAATTTAAAATGGCATAACTACTTTGGAAAACAGTTTTACAGTTTCTTAAAAACTTAAACATATACCTACCATATGACCTAATCATTCACTCCTAAGTATTTACTCAAGAGAAATGAAAACATATGTTCATATAAAGACTTGTACATGAAGTCTTTATTTATTTGCAACTTTCTTTGTAATATTTCCAAACTGGAAACCACCCAAATGTCCATCAACAGGTGATTGGATAATTAAATTGTTGTATGTTCTTAAAATTGAATACTACTTGGCAATAGAAAGGAATTAACTATTAATACATGCAACAGCATATTATGAATCTCAAAATAATTATGCTGAGTGAAAGAAGACAAACAAGAAAGAGTTTATCTATTGATTCATTTTGTACAAAATTCAAGAAAGTGCAAATGAATCTATAGTTACAGAAATGAATCTATATTTACAGAAAGTATATCAGTGGTTTCCTGGAACAGTTGGGGAGCTGAGAGGGTCAGAAGGGAGTCATAAGGGTTATAAAGGGTCATAAGGATAAAGGGTCATAAAGTTATAAAGGGTCATAAAGAAACTTTGGCGGATGCTGGATATACTCACTATCTTGATTGTGGCAATGGGAGCCTCAAGAGGGTGGATCAGGAGGTCAGGAGTTCAAGACCAGCTGGGCGCGGTGGCTCATGCCTATAATTCCAGCACTTTGGGAGGCCGAGGTGGGTGGATCATCTGAGGGCAGGAGTTCGAGACCAGCCTGGCCAACATGGTTAAACCCCCGTCTCTACTAAAAATACAGAAATTAGCCGGGCGTGGTGGCAGCTACTCGGGAGGCTGAGGCAGGAGAATTGCTTGAACCTGGGCGGCAGAGGTTGCAGTGAGCTGATATCATGCCACTGCACTCCAGCTTGGGCAACAGAATGAGATTCCATTAAAAAAAAATCTCCACAAATTCTTTGATATACCTCCCTTCAAGAGACGTAGTTTACTTCTCCTGTTGAGTACAGGCTGGTATTAGTGACTCACTTCTAATGAATAAAATATGACAGAATTTACAGTGTTTCACAGCCAAGATTAAGTCCTAAAGAGTACTGCAGCACACTGAATGCATTCTGTGTTGGATCACTTATTCTGGAATCCAGCTGCCACGTATGAGAACACTCAAACAGTACAATGGAGAAGCCCATGTGACAAAAAACTGAGACCTGCTCCCAATAGGCAGCAAAAAAACTAAGGCTTTCTGCTCATAGCCACGGAAGAGAACCATCTTTAAGGCAAATCCTCCATCCTCAGTCATGCCTTTGGATACAGCCCCAGCTGTGGTTGTGACTGAAACTTCATGAGACCATGAGCCCAAACCACTCACACAATTAAGCCACTGCTGGATTACTGGCCCACAGAAACTGTGATATAATAAATGTTTATTGTTTCAAGCCGGTAACTTTGGAGTAATTTGTTACAGAGCCACTATATATATATATATATACTTGCATTTAGGTATTGCATATATATGTATATATATCAAAACATCACATTATACTCTTTAAATATATGTATTAGTAGTTTATTATATGTCCATCATACTTCAATAAAATTGTAACAAGGAAAAGAAACTACCATTTTTTGAGTTTTGGTGCATATCAACAAAGAATATCCACAATTATCTTCAAAATATAAAGTACTCCTCTTTGTTCCAACTCTGCATCTATGTGAGTCCTGATTCTCTTTCATGTACTGCAACCAAAACAACATCTGGCAACTGATTGAACACAGAAGCAGATATGAGAATCCAGCTGTTTTTTTATTATTCTAGATATTGAAGAAATTTGCAAAAAATGTAAAACAATGCCACTTTTCTCATTAACTTTCTTTGTTTTGCATAATGTAAGGTTTTAACATTTATTTTACCTTACATAATGTAAGGTTTTAACATTTATTTAACATTTATTTCTCAAATTTAGGTATTTGAGAAATACCTAAATTCAATATGAAATTAAAATTACAAATGGGACACAGCCCTCATCACTTACCTGGATTACTATCATATCTAAGAATTATCATTCCGAAAGAAAACATATTATGCATTTTCTAGTAATAATCTAGCTGACTTTTATCATCTGTTTTCTAGAGATGGACACACCTAGACCAAGACTATGAGGACTTCCACTTTGGGAGGCCGAGGCGAGTCAATCACCTGAGGTCAGGAGTTCAGGACCAGCCTGGCCAACATGGCAAAACCCCGTCTCTACTAAAAACACAAAGAATTAGCTGGGCATGGTGGTGCGTGCCTGTAATCCCAACTACTCAGGAAGCTGAGGCAGAAGAATCACATGAACCCAAGAGGCGGAGGTTGCAGTGACCCGAGATCGTGCCACTGCACTCCAGCTTAGGCAACAGAGGGAGAATCCGCCTCAGGAAAAAAAAAAAAAAAAAAAAGTGAATTGAAACTGTATCCTAGTCTACTAATGAAACAATTCAGACTGGAAGTTAACCGACAGGAAACTATTCAAATGTCCATTAACAGAAAGACTGATAAACAAATTGTGATTTTTCATACAATGGGATGTTATTTGGCAATAGAAAGAAATACATTCTGGTTATACACAATTTTGAATGAATCTCAACATTATAGTGAGTTTAAAAAGCCAGACACAAAAGAATGTATAAAATATGATTCCATTTATATAAAGTTCAAGAACAGGCAAAAATAACCAATGGTTATTCAGAACAGGGATGTCTATGAAGGGATCATTAGGAAGAAGACATAAGGGAACTTTCTGGAGTTATTTGGATAATAGTAACATAGATGTATACATTTTTCAAAGACCATAAAACTGTACACTTAAGATCTGTGCCTTTAAATGAATTAAATTGTACCTCAAAAAAGTAAGTTAACAAACCAATGTATAGATGGATCATGCTTTGAATGAATCCATGTGTCACTGGTTTAACCTAGGATACTTGTTTCTTTCCAATTGAAATGAAGTGAGACTGTCACCAGCTGTGGTGAAAAAGATTCATTTCTCCAGCAAAAATCCATCCACTACTAAATCTGTCCACTACTCCCCATCTCCACTACTCCACTCAGGTACACTAGGAGCCTCCCGTGTGGACTCCTTGCTTACAATCCTGCCCTGCTACAGTCTTCTCTCTAAACAACAGCAATACCACTCAGAGCATATCATTCCCATACTTACACCTTCCAAAGGCTTCCCTTCACATTTAGGAAGAGATCCAAGCTCCTTCCTCTGTCCTACAAAGTCCTGCATGAACGGGTCCTGCCCTCCTCACCAGCTACTCTGCCACTTATTACTGTGTTCTAGCTACTCTGCCCATCTTTCAGTTCAAAAGCACCAAGCTCTTTCCGGACTCTAGACACTCACCCAGCCTGTTTCTCCTGCCCAGAAAGCTCTTCCCTGACCCTCTTCAGCTGACTAACTGTCCCACATTCTGCAAATCTGCTGAAATGTTATTTATTCAGAGAGGCCATACCCGATTCTCCAGTCTGTTCGGTTTTCCTGTTATTCATTCTTATAGTACACTGTATTCTTCTCTTTTGCAGAACATATCCTCATTTATAGTTATATATTTATTAGTGTGTTCCTTTGTTTATTGTATGTGTTCCCTACTAGAATGCTGTTTCTCCAGAGTCTAGCACTTACTCACCAATAAATATTTGGTGAATGAATGAATGAATGCACTCATCCTACAACTAGCTTGAAAGGGTTTTATTTGGGGCAATTATGAAGGCTGGCCTAATGAATAAGAAAAGGGAACATTAGTGGAGAATGTTCTTTCTATTGGACAGAGCAGAAAGAAGAGCAATAGTGCAACAGTGAAGGGCATCTGTTGTTTTAATGAGTGCCCCAGGCAATTTTGAGGCAGATGGTCCCCAAATGTAACTCATTCTTTTTGATTCATGCCACACATACTTGATTAGCACCGTGTGTTGGGGAGACAGCAGGGAACAAGGTAGTTCCTGCCTCCATGGAGTTCATATTTTAGTGGAGGGTAAGAGAAAATAAACAAAATAAGAAAAGTGCCACATAATATAATGTCCGGACTGTAGTGATAATCCAAGGCTCAATCTGCAGCAGTAGCTCTACCTGCTCCATCTCCACCTCCACACTTAAAGGCCTAGCAAGTACCAAGATGTGTCATCCCAGCCTGATCACTTTGCTTCTCTCTGCCTTCTTGCTATTTTAGAGTGAATTCTGATCATGTTACTACCCTTTCTATTTTCACCGTGGTTCCCAATCATAGCTGTACAATAGAATTGTTTGAGGAGGTTTAAAAAATACTGATACGCTGGGCTGCCCTCCCCCAGAGATTCTGATTTAGTTGCTCTGGCTTGTGGTCTGGGCATGCAAATGTTTTAAAGTTCCCAAGGTGATTCTTATGTGTAGCCAAGGTTGAGATGCTGTATAAGAAAAAATACTGCAAGATACAATAAGACTTGGACATCTGTAACTTTTAACAAGACCTTAGTCTCAGCTGAAAGCTTCAACCTTACCCAGAGGCTCTCACCCTGTGATCCTTTGATTGCCTGAATCTGCTGGGGAGCATGTTAAATGCAGACTTCTGGATTCTACAGATGGAAGTTTTGATTCTTTAGATCTGGGATAAGGCCCATGTTTCTGCACTGAAACAAGCATCCTCCATGGCTCTGAGGCACACTACAGCCTCAGAACCTTGGGTCCTAGAAATTAGCCACTCCCACCAACTGGGGGTACAAAGCCCTGTTCTAGATGATGTGGTGGGGTATGTAAAGAAAGAGTAAATCAAGGACCTCACAGCCTAGTAGAGGAGAGAAAAGCTATACATGAATAACTGAAAGTCATGGTACAGTAAAGAGGGTGCCATGGCAGAGGTATTTAGGTAGAAAATAAGAAATTTCTGATATTTAAACATTATTTTAAGGATTGGTAAAACTTTAATAGGTGGAAATCGGGCTAGAAACGGTCAGGCCCATATCACCATTCTCATTTCCTAGTCTGGAGCACTGCATCTTAATATTGCCATGTTTTATTGTTGTGTTTGTTTGTTCGTTTGCTTGTTTGTTTTGTTTTTGAGACGGGGTCTCATCTGTCGCCCAGGTTGGAGTGCAGTGGCGTGATCTTGGCTCACTGTAACCTCTGCTTCCCAGGTTCAAGCAATTCTGCTGCCTCGGCCTCCTGAGTAGTTGGGATTACAGGCATGTGCCACCACGCCCAGCTAATTTTGGTATTTTTTTCTTCTTTAGTAGAAACAAGGTTTCACCGTATTGGCCAGGCTGGTCTCGAACTCCTGGCCTCCAGGGATCCGCCCACCTTGGCCTCCCAAAGTGCTGAGATTATAGGCATGAGTCACCATGCCTGGCTGGTAGTGCCAGGTTTTAGTATGGAGATAATTTTTATTTCTCTGGCATGAATGCCCAGTGATGGCACTTATCATGGGTCATATAATTAGTATACGTTTAATTTTTAATAAATTTCCAAACTGTTTTTCGGGGGCTATACCATTTTACATTCCCACCAGCAATGTATGAATGAACTAGTTTCTCTACATCTTCACCAGCATTTGGTGTTGTTACTATTTTCTTTTACTTTTAGCCATTCTGATAAGTGTACTGTAATGATATTTCATTATTGTTTTAATTTCATTTTCCTACTGATTAATGATGTTGAAAAATGCTATGGCTTGCATGTGTCCCCTATAGTTCATGTGTTGAAAAGTTCATCCTCAATGCAACAGTACTGAGAAGTGGGACCTTTCAGAAGTGATGAGGCCCATGCCAGCTCTGCCCTCATGAATGGATTAATGCAGTTATCATGAAAGTAGGTTAGTTATCATTGGAGCAGATTCCTGATAAAAGGATGAGTTTGGGCCGCCTTCCCTCCTCTCTCTCTCACACATGCTTTCTTGCCCTTCCACCTTCCACCGTGGGATGATGCAGCAACAAAGCCCTCACAAGACACAGGGTCCTCAAACTTTGACTTCCAAGACTCCAGAAATGTACCTTAGAAATTTGTATAATCATTATGTATCAATTAAAAATAAATAAAATCAAAAGAAATAAATCTCTGTTCTTTATAAACTGCCCAATCTCAGCTAATCTGCTATAACAGCACAAAACAGATCAAGACAAACAACTTTTTATTGGCTTATTTTCCATTTGTATATTGTCTCCAGTGAAATGTCTGCTCATCTGGTTTTCTCATTTTCTAATTGAATTATTTGCTTTGTTACAGTTGAGTTTTAAAAATGCTTTATATATTCTAGACACTTAGTACTGTGTTAGATATGTGGTTTGCAAATATTTTCTTCCAGTCTGTAGCTAGTTTTTTCATCTTTTTCACAGGTTCTTCCACAAAGCAGAAGTTTTTCAATTTGATGAGGTCCAATTTATCAATTTTTTTCTTTTATGAGTCATGTTTTTGGGATCATGAGTTAATTTATGCATATGCTATAAGGTTTAGATCAAGATTAATGTTTTCCCTATGGTATCTAATTACAGTATTACCATTTGTTGAAAAAACTATCATTCCTCCATTGAATTGCTTTTGCATCTTTGTAAAACAAATCATTTGCTCTTTCCCCATTAAGTATGACGTTAGCTGAACAACATAGAGCTAACGTGAAAGGTTGGGGTTTTTTTTTCTCTTTTCTTTTTTTTTTCCTTTTTTTTGGTAGATGCTCTTTATCAAGTTGAGGAAGTTACTCCCTCTTCCTATTTTTGAGGGTTTTTTTGAAAAATCATGAAAAGACGTTGGATTTAGTCAAATGCTTTTTTTTGCATTGATTAATAGAATAATGTTGTTTTTCTCCTTTAGCCCGTTAATATGGTTGATTACATTGATTGATTTTTAAATACCGAACCAGCCTTGCATCTCTGGAGTACACTCCATTTGGTTATGGTGTAGAATTGTTACATAGTGCTGAATTCTATTTGCTAATTTTTAAAGTATTTTTGCATCTAAGTTATGAGGGATATTGGTCTATAGTTACATGAATTTTTTTGTTTTTGCACTTTGTCTGACTTTGGTATCAGGATAAAACTGGCCTCATAAACAGAGTTGAAAAAGCATTCCCCTCCCCTTTTCTGGAAGATATGTGGATAATTAGTGTGAATTGTTCATTAAACACTTGGTAAAAATCTCCAGTGAGACCACTGGACGAGGAGATGTATTTTTAGGGAGATTTAAAATTACAAATCCAATCTCCTTCATAATTATAGTACTATTCAAATTCTCTATTTTACATTGAGTGATTTTTGGGAGTTTGTGCTTTTCAAAGAATTGATACATTTTATCTAAGTTCTCAAATATATGCATGCACAGTTGTTTACAGTATTCTTTTATGTTCCTTTAATGGCTCTAGAGTCAGTAGTGATACCTTGTTTCATTCCTGGTGTTAGTAATTTGTGTCACCTCTTTTTTTTCTTTTTCAGTATTGCTAGAGATTTGTTAATTTTATATACCTTTTCGAAGAAGCAAGTTTTTTTTCCATTGATTTTCTGTACTTTTTTTCTATTTTCAATTTCATTGATTTCTGTTCTTTGTTTTTTCTATCCTTCTCCTTGCTGGCTTTGTTTTGCCCTTCTTTTTCTAGACCTTTAAGGTGGAAGCTTAGATTATTGATTTGATCCTTTTTTCTAATGCAAGCATTTAGTACAATACATTTTCTCTTTAACTCTACTTCAGTGGGATACCATAAATTATAGTATGTTGTATTTTCATTTTAACTTAGTTGAATGTATTTTTTATTTCCCTGAGGCTTCTGCTTTGATCCATGGATTATTTAGAAATGTGTTCTATAGTTTCCAAATGTTTGGAAATTTTCCTATTATCTTTCTCTTACTAATTTCTAGTTAAATCTCATTGTATCAGGGAGTAAACTCAGAGCACTTTTAATTCTTTTAAATTTGTTGAAGTTTGTTTCATGGCCCAGAATATAGTGTATCTTGGTATTATGTTCCATGGGTGCTTGAAAAGAACATGCATTCTGCTGTTATTGGATAGAGTATTCTATAAATATTGATAAGATCATTTTGGTTGATGGTGTTGTTGGGCTCTTTTATGTCTTTGCTGATGTTCTGTATGGTCGTTCTATTGCTTGTTGAGAGGGGTGTTGAAGTCTCAACTGCAACTGTGGACCTATTTTTCCTTTCAGTTCTATCAGTTTTCGGTTCACAAATTTTTCAGCTCTGCAGTTCAGTACATACACATTTAGGATTCTTAGTGGATTGGCTCTTTTATCATTATATAATGGTCCTCTCTGTTCCTGCCTTTCTGTAGGTTATTTGAACACTGTTTTAGAATTCCATTTTGATTTTTCTATATTAGTTCTTAGTTTATCTCTTTGTACAACTTTTAAGTGGTTGTTCTAGGTATTACATTATACATACATAACTTATCACAGTCTACTAATGTCATTATTTTACCAGCCTGGGGAAAGAATAGAAACTTGATCTCTCTTTGTATTCCTTTACCTTCCCTCGTTTATAATATAATTGTTTTGATTAGTCCCCTTGCCTATATTGACAATGAGTTCAGGGTAGTGTTATTGTTTTTCTTTCAACCATCAAAAATAATTCAGAAAATTCAAAAGGAGAAAAAAAATATATAGTATTCACTTCTGTTTTTATTCATCATATTACTCTTTCTTTCTTCCTGATAATCTGAGACTATTTTAGTTATTATTTCTTGTCTGCGTATAGAAGTTCATGAACCATTTTTCCTCACTGCCATCATATTCCCTTAATCTTCATGTGAAGATTCATGTCTTGAATTCACCTTCATTCCTGGAGGATATTTTTGCTCGATATACAATTTTGGATTGATAGTTCTTTTCTTTCAGCACTTAGGTCACTTTTTTTCTGTCCTCTATGGTTTCTAATGAGGAAGTCATAATTATTTGAATTGTCTTCCCCATCTGTAAAACGCCATTTCTCCCTTCATGATTTCAAATTTTCCTTTTTCTATTTAGTTTTCAGAATGTTTATGGTGATTTTTCTAGGCCTGGATATCTTTTGGTTTATCCCATTTGGGTTAGCTCAACTTCTTGATTTTGTATGTTTATTTATTTTGTCAAATTTTGGAAATTTTACTCATTATTTTTTGAATACTTTTTTCAGCTCTTCGTTTGAGACTCAGAGGGAGTTGACATGAATGCTAGATCTTTTGTTACAGTCTCACATGTCTCTGAGGTTGTGTTCATTTTTCCCTATCTATGTGCTCTCTGTTATACAAATTGGGAAGGTTTTATTGCTCTATTTTCAACTTCAATGATTTATTTCCTCTGTCTTGTCCATTCTGTTGTTAGGCCATCCATTAAATATTTTAGATTAATTTTTGTATTTCTCAACTCTAAAGTTTCAATTTTGTTTCCTTTTTACGTCTTTTTTTCTGATATTTTCTATTATTTTAATTTTTAGTTTAGTTTAGTTTAGGTACATGTGCAGGCCTGTTATGCAGGTAAATTGCATATCACAGGAGTTTGGTGTACAGATTATTTTGTCACCCAGGTAATAAGCATAGCACCCAATAGGTAGTTTTTTGATCCTCTCCCTCCTACCAACCTCCACTCTCATGTAGGCCACAGTGTCTGTTGTTTCCTTCTTTGTGTCCATGTGTTCTCAATGTTTAGCCCCCACTTATAAGTAAGAACATACATTATTTGGTTTTCTGTTCCTGCGGTAGTTGGCTTAAAATAATAGCCTCTATCTCCATCCTTGTTGCTATGAAGGACATGGTCTTCTTCTTTTTATGGCTGTGTAGTATTCCATGTTGTATGTATGTATGTATTTATTTATTTTAGAGACAGGATCTTGCTCTGTTACCCAGGCTGAAGTGCAGTGATATGATCATGGCTCACTGCAGCCTTGAACTCCTGGGCTCAGGCAATCCTCCTGCTTCAGCCTCCCAAGTATCTCAGACAACAGGCTTACACCACCACAACGAGCTAATTTTTCAATAAAAATTTTTGTAGAGACAGAGTCTTGCTATATTGCCCAGGCTGGTCTTGAACTCCTGGGCTCAACAAATTCTCCCACCTTAGCCTCCCAAAGTGCTGGGATAACAAGCATGAGTAGCTATGCCTGGCCCTTCTAGAAGTATTTTTATAATAACCCCTTTAAAATATTTTTTGGCTAATTCTAACATCTCTGTCATCAACAGTAGTTGGCATCTACTGATTGTCTTTCTTCATTGTTAGAGATCTTTCTGGTTCTTTGCGTAACAAGTGAGTTTTTATTGAATCTTGGAGATTCTTATGTTATGTCAGAGACTTTGGCTCTTACTTAAACCTTTGGTTTTAGCTGGTTTCCTATGACACTGTTTTAGCAGGGAAAGGGGAGACACAGCCTTCTTACTGACAGATGGAAGAAGTCCAGGCTCACCAGTTGGCCTCCATTGATAACTGTCGGGGGCAGTGGGGTCATTACCGCTGTGAAGCATTGGTAGTTCTGGGTTCTCATATGGTCTCCTTTATACCCAACTGTTTGGGAGGGGTTAGAATGCCTTGGTAGAGCTCTTCATCTGGAGTCACTGACACAGGGCAGGTATAGGAGTGTGCAGTGGATTATTTTCCACTGGGTAGTGATGAAGTCCTGACTCTCCACTAGGCCTCCTCTGCCACCACCCTAGAGGGTACACTGGAGCACCTTGTTACAGCCTGTTAAGGATGGAAGTCTAGGCACCCTACTAGGAATTTACTTGCTTGGGTTCATTAATGCCACAGTATTTTCTATGGGGTTTGGCCAGAGTAGAGCAGTTATTACCTAAAAGTTTCCACTCTTGCTAGATTGCCCCTTTCCTTGTCCTCTAGCTAAAGAGACCAGGCTTTCCTTGGAGCTTTTTTGTCTACACCTTTTGGCACTTGGGGTTATCAGTTTCCCCAGTACTCAGTCTGGGATATATGAGGCAAAAAGGACACTTACCATTAAGGTCCCTACCTTATTTGCCATCTTCTCTCCACTTTTCAGTGTCTTATGTTTGTTTTATTTATTTATATTTTGAGACATGGTCTTGCTCTGTCACTCAGGCTGGAGTGCATTGGCATGATCATGGCTCACTGCAGTCTCAACCTCTGAGACTCAAGCGACCCTCCCACCTCAGCCTTCCACATACCTAGGACTACAGGCATGTGCCACCACAACCAGCTATTTTTTTTTTTGTAGAGATGGGATCTCACTGTGTTGCTCAGGCTGGTCTCAAACTTCTGGACTGAAGTGATCCTCTCACCTTGGCCTCCCAAAGTGCTAGGATTACAGGGGTGAGCCACCGTGCCTGGCTTGTTCTATTTTTTAAAGTCCAAAGTTTTTAGCTGTACTTAGTGGGAAGAATAGTGGTGGTGGGGGGAAGAATGGCTACTCTATCTTTCTGTATATGGAAGTCTCCAAATTTATTTTGAAATTCAGAATTTGGGGGATTTTAAGATGTTAATGTGATGCACAATGGTTCTCAAATGAGTGTGCACCAGAATTTCCTGGAGGGCTTGTTTAAACAGATTTCTGGGCTCATGTCCCAGATATTCTGATTGAGTAAATGTGGGTGGGGGTTGGGAATTTGTATTTCTAACAAATCCTATCCAATACTGCTGTTTAAGGATCACATTTTAAGACTACTGCCTTAAGGTATTTAGCTCAATGATTCTCAACTTTGACTGCTTATTAGAGTCATTTGGAGAGCTTAATTTTTTTTTTTTTAAAAAGAATGTCCAAGCACTACCTATTCTCTACCCCCTAGATATTTTGATTCTGTTGGTGTGGAGTGAGACCTGGGAATTCTGTAGTTTTAAAAGTTTCCCAGACATGAATGTTCATAGCAGAGTTATTTATAATAGCTAAAAAGTGGAAATAACCTAAATATCCATCAACTAATGAATAGATAACAAAAATGTGTTGTATTTATACAATGGAATATTTAACCATAAAAAGAAATGAAATATTATGCATGCTACAACATGGATGAACCTTGACAACATATGTAAAGTGAAATGAGCCAATCATGAAAGGTCACATAGTATATGATTCCATTTACATGAAATGTCTAGAATAGGCAAATCCATAGAGCCCAAACTTAGACTAGTGGTTGTCAGGGCTGGTAGTGTTGTATGTGTTGGGGGGATGCTATGGTTTGAATGTCTTATCTAAAACTCATGTTGAAACTTAACCTCAAAGTGGTAGTATTGAGAAATGGGGCCTTTCAGAGGCGATTGGATCATGAGGGCGCTCCCGTCATGAGTAGATTAATACAATAATGGATTAAATATTTAATGGATTAATGGGTTATCATGGGAGTGAGACTAGTGGCTTGCTCTATCTATCTATCTATCTATCTATCTATCTATCTATCTATCTATCTATTTGTAGAGACAGGATCTCACTCTGTCACCCAGGCTGGAGTGCAGTGATGGGATCAGAGCTCACTGCAGCCTCCAATTCCTGGGCTCAAGTAATCCTTCCAGTTCAGCCTTCCAAGTAGCCAGGACTACAGGTGCATGTCACCATGCCTGGCTCAATTTTTTACGTTTTGTAGAGATGTGGTCTCACTATGTTGCCCAGACTGATCTCAAACTCCTGGCCTCAAGTGATCATCCCACCTCAGTCTCCCAAAGTGTTTGGATTACAGGTGTGAGCCACTGTGCCCAGCCGAGACTAGTGGCTTTATAAGAAGAGGAAGACAGACTTGAGCTAGCATGCTCAGTCACCTTGCCATGTTGGGACTCTAGAAAGTGCCCACCAGCAAGAAGGCTCTCACCAGATGCAGTCCCTCAACCTTGGACTTCTCAGCCTCCACAACTGCAAGAAATGAATTCCTTTTTAAAATAAATTACTTAGTTTCAGGTATTCTGTTATAAGCAACAGAAAACTGACTAAGACGAGGGAAATAGAAAGTGACTGCTAGTGGCTATGGAGTGGTTTCCTTTTGGAGGTGAAGAAATATCCTGGACTTAGAGAGTTGTGATGGTTATATGACTTTGTGAACACCCTAGACACCATTGAATTGTATTATTTAACAAGATGAATTTTATGGTATGTGAATTTTGTTGTGATAAAAAAAAATCCCTCTCAGGTGATATCCAATATATCCCAGTAACTGAAACAACGCAGCATTATACCTCACAAGAAGTTGCAAATGCTGACAGGAATGATTGAGATTTTTAAAGTCCAGGTAAAGGATTTGTAATTATTTCTTTAAGTTAATGTTTTCTAAACTTTTCTGAGCAGAAGAATCACCTGATAACTTGCTAAAAATGTAGAGTTCCAGAACCCTCCAGTGAGGATTTAGATCTTGGATTGTGATCAGATTTAGTTTAAGAGTGATACTTGTAATCTGTTTTTGTTTATTTGTTTGTTTGAACAATACCTAGAGTGATTTTGTTGGTCTTTGTTTTTTTTTAAATTAATTTCAATAGATTTAGGGCTACTTGTGGTTTTTGGTTACATGAATTACTTGTACAGTGGTGAGGTCTGAAATTTTAGTGCACCTGTCACTTGGATAGTGTACATTGTACCCAATATGTAGTTTTTTATCCCTCATCCCCCTTTTACCCTCCCCACTTCTGAGTTGCCAATGTCCATTATACCACTCTGTATGCCTTTGTGTACCCATAACTTAGCTCCCACTTGTAAGTGACAACATACAGCAGCATTTTGGTTTTTCATTACTGAGTTACTTCACTTAGAATAATGGCCTCCAATTCCATCCAAGTTGCTGCAAAATACATTATTTCATTATTTTTATGACTGAGTAGTATTCCATAAATACACAATATGTACCATATTTTATTTATCCACTCATTGGTTGATGGGCACTTAAGTTGGTTCCACATGTTTGCAATTGTGAACTGTGCTGCGATAAATATATGTGTGCAGGTATCTTTTTCATTAATGACTTCTTTTCCTTTAGATAGATACCCAGTAGTGGGATTGCCGGATTAAATGCATGGTAGATCTACTTTCAGTCTTTGAGAAATCTCCATTCTATTTCCTGGAGTGATTTTGATGTTCAAGCAAATTTGGGAAACAGCCTTAAGTGATGAGGAGCCAATGAAAGCTTTTTCTCTTTTAATTGAAAATTGTTATTTTCTCAAATATCTCTTTGTTTTGGTAGTTGATTAGACTAGAGTTAATTTAACCAGAATTTTAATTTATTACATATGTTTGTCAAGGAGCAATTAAGTGTATTTCTGCTGTGTTAAACATTGGGAAACGATCTGTGTATTTGTAAAGTCTATTCGATTTCAAGTCTAATTATGTATCTGCAGTTAGTTCCCACAGTTAACAGATGTGAATTTGTGTCAACTGCAGATTTCTAACTGTTTTCTCATCGTTTCTCCCATGTTGTTCCTTCTTCATTTTATCTATGTGTAGCACATTTCTAACATTTACATCATTTATCCAATGTTTTGCAAAATGGAAAATTTCCCTACTGACAGCTTTTTAAAAAATTCAAACAACAAAGAAAAAAATTAAAGTTATTCACAGACTCTTGTACTTCCCAGAAATAACTTCTGTTAACACTGTGGTGTATATACTTCCAGATATTTTATGCACATATACAAAAATGGAATCATACTGTACCTTCTGTCTTTTTTAGTTAATATGTTGAAGATCTTTTTGTATCAATGCTTTAAATATCTACCTTGTCTACCTTAATGATTGCATGGTATTATATTGTATGTATACAACTGTCCCTTAGTGTCCCCCCGCAGGGGACTGGTTCCAGGATTCCCTCAGAAAATGAAGTTGGAGGATGCTCAAGTCCCTTATATAAAATGGCAGTATTTGCATATCATCTACGCTCATCCTCCCATATACTTTAAATCATCTCTAGATTACTTACAATAATGAAAACAATGTAAATGCTATATAAATAATCGCTACACTGTATTGTTTTAAAATTTGCATTATATTTATTATTGTACTCTTATTTAAAAAATATTTTCCATTTGTGGTTGGTTGAATCAGTGGATGTGGAACCCATGGAAATGGATAGCCAATTGTATATTATAACTTATGTAATCAGTATCCTTTTGAAATACTTAAATGATGGTCCAATACTATACCACTTTTTGAATGAATGAAGTAGATCTGCATGTGCTGCCATAAAAAGATATCCAGGAAGTAATATATGGTTAAAAGAAAACCCTAAACTAAATTGCAGAACAGTATGTGAGCTATGGTCCTATTTTTGTAAAAATGTTTGTGACATGTATGTATATAGACATATACCTACATACCTAGAATACACACATACTCACACCTAGAAAAATGCCTGGAATGTAACATATCAAATGTTAACAGTAATTACCTCTGATGAGTGAGACATTTATTTTTTTTGGTTACACATCTGTATTATCACGAATCTGAATTTGTTACAATGAATAAGCAAAGCATTTTTTTCTGTAGCTATATATATATATATATATATTCAGGATATATATGTTTAGAATATATAAATTTGGAATGAAATTCCATGTGGAAGTTGTGTTTTTGTGAAAGTTGACAGTTTCAGAGCAGGAGTATGTAAACAATTAGAGCTGAGCCTTAGTTTAATCTGGAGAAAGGCATGTACCAAGGACAAGGATAGATGGCAGAGACACTATAGAAAGGAAAAACCATAGGACCTGACAACTAATTCTATGTAAGCACAGAGATAAGGGTGAGTTAAAAAAAGCCCACTAAAAGAGCTTTGGAGATAGCATTAACCTGAGTAGGGAAGCCAGAGGAGCTGATTTTAAAACGAAAATCATGACTTCAGAGCCTAGAAAGATATATTAGTTGCCTATTGTTACAAAATAAATTACCCTCAAACTTAGTGGCTTAAAACACCAATAATCATCTATTATTTATATGGCTTCTGTAGATCAGGAATTCAGACTTAGGCTCAGCAAGGAAAAGTTGTTTCTGTCTCATGATGTCTGTGTCCTCAGCTGGAAGATCCAAAAGCTGAGAGCTGGAAATCATCTGATGGCTCTTTCACTCACATTATCTCACAACTGATGTCAGGCTGGTGACAGGTGTCAGCTAGGGGCCTAGCTGGGACTGTCAGCCAGAACATCAACATGGAGCCTCTTCATGTGCTCTGGCTTCCTCACAACATAGTGGCTGCATTCCAAAGGAGAGCATCCTGACAGAGAGAGAGAGAGAGAGAGAGAGAGAGATCCAGGAGAAGCCATATTTCCTGTTAGAAGCTTGCCTTGCACATCACGCAGCATTGCCACCACTGTACACCACGGGCCAGTGTGGTTGTAAGCACCCTTCCCCACATTTAAGAGTGGGAAACACAGATCCCACCTCCCAGTGGGAAGAGTGTTAGTCACATTACTTTGTAAGGGCATGTGGGGTGGGATAAATGTATAGGTATGGCCATCTTTTAAAAATGAATCTGTTACACTGCATCATACTTTAAGGTGAATTCGACTATTCATGGCTTAATGAATTATCACCTTGAGAAAGATAGGCATTTGGCTAAGGAACCCAGCAGCCCACAATGCCTTAACCTAAATAAATAACTCACTAAAGGTGGGGAAGCTACATTGTTAAGGGGGGACCATGATTTGAGGAAGGGTGCTTTAATCTTTAAAAGGCTCAATATAAACATTAAAAAGACTCAAAAAGTCTTTAATATGGCATACACAGTCCTCTATGATCTGGCTTTTTGCTGAATTCTGGGGTTTCATCTTCCAACTATTCCTTAACTCACACCTTAAGTACAAGGTATGCCAAATGTCTAGAAGTTCTTTGAACATACTATTTGAGGTCAGGTTCTCTAGAAGCAGGGATTCAGGTCCTTGTAATTTACTACAGGAGAGTTTTAGGAAGAAGTGTGTGAGGGAAGCAGGATAGGGCAGGGGAGGAACCTAAGCAAGAATGTGGACTCACTTAGAGAGAGGGTTCGGCTGCTTCCCCAAATCTGGGAATCATGAATGACACCACAAAGATGATCCCATCTTATATAAAATGGCAGTATTTGCATATCATCTACACTCATCCTCCCATATACTTTAAATGGTCCCATCTTTGTTAGGCAGTCATTGGCTGCAGGTTGCGGGAGACGGCGGAGGGGACGTGACTTGGTGCCAAAGAGGCTCCCATTCTTGAGGAGAACTTTCCAGAGAAGGGAAGGGGGCAGCCGACATTCACAGCAGCTGTGGGATGGGTGCACTGGCCAATAAAAGAGCACCTGAGCAGACCACTAGTTGGGGCTACCACACACATTAATCTGTTTCAAGGCCTCAGACCCTGGCTCCTACTAGTCCCTTTATTTTGGGAGACAACTGCTTCTCTTTTTTTTTTTTTTTTTTCATTTTTTTGAGACCAAGTCTCGCTCTGTCACCCAGGCTGGAGGGCAGTGACATGATCTCAGCTCACTGCAGCCTCTGCCTCCCAGGTTCAAGTGATTCTCCTGCCTCCACACCCTGCTAATTTTTGTATTTTTCGTATAGACAAGGTTTCACCATGTTGCCTAGGCTGGTCTCGAACTCCTGACCTCAAGTGATCCACTCACCTCGGCCTCTCAAAGTGCTGGGATTAGAGGTGTGAGCCACCACACCCGGCCTCAACTGCCTCTCTTTTCCATCACAAATTCTTCCTTTCAGGTCAAGTTCAGATACTACCTCCTCCAGGAGGCTTTCCCTGATGACTGGCTAAGTCCTACCGTTCTGTGCTCACATAGAACCTTGTGCATTTCCCACATTGTATTGAAAATATTTGTTTCTATTCTGGCCTTCCCCAGTGGAATAGAAGCTCATCAAGGCAGAAGCCATGTCCTGTTTATCTTTTCACCCCAGGCATTTAGCGAAGTGTCAAGTAGAGCAGGCCTAAATAAATATCTGATGAACTGAACACTAAGTAAGTGATTTCCGTGGCCCTACAAGGCCAGCCAGCTCTGCTATCAATAGTTCTTCGTTCTTCATTTGGTAGAATGGAAACAGGCAAAATTGGGAAAATTAAGTTATTTATGACAAATAAGCTACGCATGGCGGTTCTCACCACACCTAAGTAAAAATATGATTCTACTATTGTTACATTTTAAAGGACGTGTTTACAAAAAAGGGAACAACAGACAGTGGGGCCTACTTGAAGGTGGAGGGTGGGAGGAGGGAGAGGAGCAGAAAAAATAATCATTAGATCCTAGGCCTAGTCCAACAAATTCCCGTGACATGAGTTTGCCTATATAACAAACCTTCACATGTACTCCCAAACCTAAAATAAAAGTTAAAATAGAATAAAATAAAATAAAATAAAGGACATGTTCAAACATAGTTTAAATGTTGTCATTTAGAAAACATAGACTTAAGGAGAAGAGGGAAGAATGATGAAACCTATGCTTTAGCAAGAATCAAAATGTTTCTTTTTTGTCAGTGGAAATGTCTTGGTATAGAAGCTGTTTAAGGATTTTTCACAATACTAATCCTCCCCAGAAGTTAAAAGGGAAACTAAAGGCATGTTAGTACTATGGACTAAATAAGATGCAAAGAACCCAGCCAGGAGAAGAGCAGTGAGGGGATGAATTTAAGTGATATAGAAGGTAGAAATTCAACAGTACTTGATGGTCTGTGGATGTGGAGGAGGAAAGAGACAGAAGCATCTAGTTTTCTGGAGGCAAGAGAGGCTGAAGCTGGCTGTGGCAAGGTCCTCCCTACCACCATGCTTAGAATTCACTCTCTGTGCACTGTGTACATCCCTGGTGTTCCACACACAGAATAATGACCCTCTTGCCTGTGAGTTCCACAGGAGGCATGGGCAGTGGCTTCAGGGTGGTGAGGTATGAGGAGAACACCACAGAAAATGTGAAGGGGAAAGACCAAGATTCCAGGGCCTCAGCCCAGAGGCTCCAACACCCTGACTTGTGAGAGGAAGTTACCCAAGTGGCAAGACTCGCTGGGGAGCTTTGTGCGGGCTGCCCTGGGCCAACTTTCATCACCAGCTATTTTTATTTTTAGCCTACACCACCTCTTAGAGTAACCAAGTCTATAAATGTCCATAAAACTTGCTGTGCTTGGGCCCTGGGCAGAAGGGAGCCACTAAGGATTGTGCTAGGCATTTGGCTGCCCTTGATCAACAGATGTCTGGATCTCACCTCAGCTCTCTGGGCACCCCAACATTGCCATCACCCCTCACCCCTCATCAGTTCTTCTCTCATCAGGTTTCAGAAAGGGGATTTCCTGAGCATGGGTAGAACAAGTGTCCGTAGGCACATCACAGCAAATTCAGGTCCCATACAGTCCTACAAGATGGGTTATCCAAGGCCAGTCTTTTGCGGGCTGAGGGAGCCCAGTCTTCATGCCTGGATGACTGGCTCGCACCATCCTCTCTCTGGCCCCTCTGCATCCTGCTCTCCTGCAGGGCAATGCCCGGGTTTCCTGTGCTTCTCTGCCAGTGAGCTGGTTCCATGCTGGGCTTCTTCTAATGTGTTTCTGGGCTCTTAGACACCCAGCACATACCCTCTCGTTCTGGTATTGTTCCTGCAGAGTGGAGAAAAAGAGCTTGGGCTCGGGGGTCAGGCAGCTGACCAGCGGAGGAACCTCAGTTTCCTCACCTTCACCTGGGAAAAATAGTAGGCCCTACCTCACAAGGTTGATGCCTTGAGATGAGATGCGCAAAGTGCCAAGGCCTTTGCCTTGTACATAGTGCTTAAAAAAAGAAGCACTCACAACCGTAGTGTATTCCCCCAAAATCTGTCTGGGAAGCTTCTCCCTTCTTCAAGGCTTATTTTTATACTTTACTCAGCCAGCTTGCTTCCTAGTAATTTTTACATGGGTGGCCCACAGACAAGTCAAACTCACCTTGCCCCCCTGCACAAAGATTAACTTTTTACCTGACTTTATTTCTTCCATGGTAGTTATCACCATCTGACATACTAGATATTCACTTGTTTATTTATTATAAATGCGCCAAGACAGGGAATCTTGGTCTATGTATCTAGATCTTGGAACAATGCCTGGCACTGCTTAAAAAATATTTGTTGACTAGCCTCCACCTGCCCCAAAATGCATCTCTTCTTTTGTCTTCTGTCTCAGTGAGCAGCCCCACAATTTCCCTATCGCCCAAGCCGGAATGCTGGTCACCCTTAACTCCTCCCTTTCCCTACACCCCATGTTCAGTCAATGGCTAGGACCTGACTACCCTACCTTCTAAATGTACCTGGCACCCATACACTTCTCTCCACCCTCTTGTCACCACTACAATTCAGCCCACCTAAATTACAGAAATAGACTCCTCACTTGTCTTCTGGATTCCATTTTTGTCCTCATCTAACCCATTCTCTGTGCTGAAGATAGAATGATATCACCGAAACCTGATCTGTTGAGAATCATTCAATGGTTCCTCGTTGTCTCCACAATAAAATTCAACTCCTTACAGGGCCAACTAGGCCCTGCATGATCTGGCTCCGGCTCACCTCTTCAAACTCATTTCTATCCATTTCTCCCCTCTTCCTATTCCCCTACTCCAGTTCTTCTGCATTACAGTCATACAGAACTTTCCTTTTTTTCCAAGGGGTCTCTGTCAGTCTCTCTCACCATCTCATCCACATCCCCATTTCCTGCCTGGGACAGTCTTCCTCTTTCCCTGTGTTATTCCTCACCCCCTACCAGCTTCCTTCACCAGGCTAATTCCTAAGCAAAGTCAGATTCTATAAGAAACTTCTCTGTATGCCCCCCTGACATATCCACCCCCTCTAGAATATACTTTCCTTCTTGGTGCTTCCATAATACCCTGTATTTCCTCTCTTATAGCACTCAATATAATATCGCATCTATTCTTTTGACTATTTTCCCCACTAGAATGTAAGCTCTACAAGGGCCAGAACTATATCTATTCTTGCTTTTATTTAACACAAATAGAGCTTACTCTGTGCTTAGCTCTAAGCTTACTCTGTGCTTAGCTTACTCTCTCTAAGCTCTTCATGGGCTGGGCATGGTGGCTTACACCTGTAATCCCAACATTTGGGAGGCTGAAGCAGGAGGAATGGTTGAGCCCAGGAGTTTGAGACCAGCCTGGGCAACATAGCAAGACCATGTCTCTACAAAAAATAAATAAAAGAATAAGTATTCATTCATTTAATCACTATTACAATCCAAAGAAATATTATTATTATCATTATTATTACCATTATACAGATGATGAAGCTGAGGCAGAAAGAAGTTAAGTAAACTTGTCCCAGGTCACATAGCTGGTAAATGGCAGAGCTGGAATTTGAACCCCCAAATCCAAGCTCTTAACCACTACAATATGCTGTTTCCCTTTTTCCCACATGCATACTCATTGCCCGTCATATAGAAGGTCCACCCAAGAAGTATTTGAATAAAAGAAAGAAAGAATGACTAAATGAACAAAGATTGTGGAAATAACACAGTCCTTATGGAGACAGTGAGAGGAATGGAGGTAGCCATGGAGTGAGATAAAGATTAAGAGTCAGTGAAAGTGGAAACAAATGGTCCAAGGTACAGGAAGACCCCAGGTGAAATTGCAGGAGATGAAAAACAAGGTAGTTGGGAGTAGGAGCTCAGGAAGGCATGTAACAAGCTCTGCAATCAACAAAGGACATACAGAACACACCATTGGACTTGGCCAGCCAGAAGTAGGCCATTGGGGACCTCTGGGCAGTTTCCATGGAGTGCAGGGAAAGAAACCAGATTGCATGGGCTTGAGGAGACAGACGGTGGTGGAGAAACCAGACAGGGAGATTTTACTCCCCTCTAAACCATGAAAGGTAGGCTTTGGGAGGGGGTAGTAACCAGGTTAAGTAAGGTCTTTTTGTCAAGATGTAGTAATTAGGGCCGGGCCTGGTGGCTTATGTCTATAATCCCAGCACTTTGGGAGGCTGAGTTGGGATGATTGGTTGCATCCAGGAGTTCAAGACCAGCCTGGGCAACGTAGTGAGATCCCATCTCTATAAAAAAATTAAACATTAGCCAGGCATGATGGCAAGCACCTGTAGTCCCAACTACTCAGGAGGCTGAGGTGGGAGGATCACTTGAGCCAGGGAGGTTGAGGCTCTAGTGAGTTGTGATCACACCACTGTACTCCAGCCTGGGTGACAGAGTGTGACCCTGTCTCAAAAATAAAAATAAAAATATAGTGATTAGGGACTGCTTAAAGACAAGAGGTGACAAAACTTGGGAGAGTGAAAAATCAAACTGACTCTCACCAAAACAAAGCATCAGCTGTATGGTGGTGGACCACACCACAACATAAAACGTAAACAAGGGGCAAAGTCTGTGAACATTTATGTGAAGAGAATGAAGGCCAGGAGAGCAGTATATGAAGAGCAAGGACTTGAAGAGGAAAGAGGAAACTCTTTTCAAGAGCTCACAAGTTCAAAAAAAGTGAGAAAATTGAAAAGAAGACAGGATGGTTAATGCAGGCCATAGAGCCTGAAATTTGGGAGCAGTTGGAAAGAGGATTTGACTGAAGGAGACAAACAGTGAGCAGTGGCCCCAGAAAGAGCCATTTCATAAGGAAGCATGAGTAGAACAAAAGGGAAGTTGCCAGGGTTCTGGGTAAGCAGTAAGGACTGTCAGTTCAATGCTTTGGCCTGAAGGGGCCTCCTGGAGCCCAAATCCAAATGGCCCTGGATCCACAGGGACAAGGGAGCTGGGTCTACCACCCTGCTCCCATGAAAGATGGCAGGCAGGGGGCAACACGGGAGGGCTGGGTAACCCTACGAAAGGAGCTACAGGATAATACCCCAAGCACCTGGAAAGACGATGAAAGAATGAAAACCACAGCACATTTAACAATTTCTTTCAATAACCATTTATGGAGCAAGTACTTTGCACCAGGCATTGGTTATAGGCTCTAGCTGCTCTCAAGGAGTTTACATTCTAGTACAAGAAACAAACCCACAGCAAAAATAACCTATAACACGAAGAGGCTGATGTTCTGTAGCAGAGAAAGATGTAGAAAGGGCTTTGTATGGTTTAGTGTTGATGCATGCCAAAGAAACACAGTGGAGAAGTCTACACAATTTCTAGCATAATACAGAGCTTACTTTCTTCCAGGAAGTGTTGAAGAGAAGGTTTTTGGTGACAGCTTGGGGTTTGGTTTAATCTGAATAAGTCCATAAATCCGTTACATGGTGGTGGTTTTTTTTTTTTTTTTTTTTTTTGGTATATTGCCATTTTTGCAGTTTATACTGAGACACAAATATTTTTCAATTCTATGTTTACATCATTTCCATTCTATTTGCATTTATGCCAGAAAAAATCAATAACATGTCTTGTTAGAAAAAAATATATATTAAAAGGCATTCACCTGCATGGGGAGAATATCTTGTCCCTAGAAGGTCACTCTGCGGGACCGTGCATATCCTTGACCACAGGAGCATTGTGTGACTGAGACTATTTGTGTTTCACTAATGCTGGTAAGTCGTTTTTGAAAATGGTCTCAGTAATATTCAAGTTGGAAGAACTTTTTACAATTCTTTTAATGTAATTTTTAACATAGCCCCTTTTCTGATTATAAAAGTAAGGCACACTCATTGAAAAGTTGGGAGGAAAGTATAAAGGAGATTTTTTAATGTGATCTTAAAATACCATTTGTAAACTGGGGTATATCATGGCTCAGCAGTCCTTATTCTCCTCTCTCATGCACACATACACATATAGATATTCACAAAATAAAATATAAACTCCTCATAGGAAATCTTGTAATTCTTCAACCAAAGGCTAGTCTAAGCAACAAGTCAACCTAATGCATTTATTTGGTGGGCTGAAAGTTTGTACGGTATTACTCAAAATTGACTTTAACAGGCTGGGCACGGTGGCTCACACCTGTAAACCCAGCAATTTGGGAGACCAAGGCGGGTGGATCACTTGAAGTCAGGAGTTTGAGACCAGCCTGGCCAACATGGTGAAACTCCATCTCTACTCAAAATACAAAAATTAGCTGAGCATGGTAGCACATGCCTCTAGTACCAGCTACTCAGGAGGCTGAGGCAGGAGAATAACTTTAAGCTGGGAGGCAGAGGTTGCAGTGAGCTGAGATCACGCCACTGTACTGCAGTCTGGGCGACAGAGCAAGACTCCATCTCACAAAAACTGTGAACTAGGCAAAGTTTGTTTCCAGGAAATAATCACATCCCCATCTTAATAATCCCATCCCTATCTAATATTAGGCAGAATTCTTAGCTGGCCCCATGATCTCCAATCCTTGGTGTTACATCCTGTATAATATTCTTTCCTTGAGTGTGGGTGGGACCTGTGACTTGCTTCTAGTCGAGATTATCTACATTACATAAGGCTCCATCTTGGAGTAAGAGATTTCTCTGCTGTCCCTGAAGTAGCAGCTATGTTGTGAACAGCCAATGGAGAAAGCCATATGGCAGAGACCTGCAACAGAAGGTGGACCTGAAGGTGGCCTCTGGTCACCAGCAACAGCCCCAAGGAAATGAATTCTGCCAGAAATCTGAATGAGCCTGGAAGCCAATTCTTTCCCAGCTGAACCTCCAGATGAAAACAGCCTGGCTGACGCGCTGACTGCAGACTTATGAGACTAAGTAGAGAACCCAGGTAAACTTAGACCTCTGACTCAAGGAAACTGTGAGATAGTAAATGCTTGTGTTGTTTTAAGCCACTAAGTTTGTGATAATTTGTTAAACAGCAGTAGAAAACTAACACACTGCCCCCAACAGTCCAATATTTTTTGTACCCTAGCCCATGTAGGCATTGCCCTTCTACACTGACATTTGTATCAGAATGGAAATGGGGGCTTCTAGTATCTTTTTCATCCTTATTTCTTCATTAATTCCCTACTTTCCACCAGAATGGCCTGAAATGCACCATACATAGTACTATCTTTGGCTGAATTTTTGTTCATACCATTCCTTCCAACCCAGATTCCCTCTCTTCCCTCTTTGTGCCTTGTTCATGAAATCCTATGAATTTCTAGACCACTGGACCATTGTTTCCATAGCACTTTTTAATTTGCATCCTTGTTTGTCCCTGATTCATATACTGCCATATGACTTCTTTTAAAATCATATTTCTCTGAGAATGTTATTGAATGTGCATATATAATATATGAAACATATACACAGAACATATATATATAGTGTACATAAAATATATAAAATACTTCTTTTTTGAGATGTTATCTCATTCTGTTGCCCAGGCTGGAGTGCAGTGGTGTGATCTCAGTTCACTGCAACCTCCGTCTCCTGGGTTTAAGTGATTCTCCTGCCTCAGCCTCCCAAGTAGCTGGGACTACAGGCGCCTGCTACCATGCCCGGCTAATTTTTGTATTTTTAGTAGAGACGGGGGTTTCACCATGTTGGCCAGGCTGGTCTCAAACTCCTGCCCTCAAATGATCCACCCACCTCGGCCTCCCAAAGTGCTGGAACTACAGGCATGAGCCACCGCGCCCGGCCAAAATATATAAAATATTATGTATGTATATGTCATCATCTCTCCTGAATGAAATTGCAAACTCATCGAAGCCCTGGATTCCACATTGTCAATAGTAATTGCCAGGAATACACAAGTCCAAATTTTAAAATTGTGTCATATGAAGTAGTCAATCAAGCGTGGTTGGCCACTTACTGAGTCTCTTCACAGAGCCAGACCTGAGAGTATCCGTCATTGTTACCCTAACCTCAAGGAGCTGCATTTTCCTCTACTGAAAATTGAATACAATGCCGTCTGCCATAATTAATTCAAAAATTAAACAAGGCTACCGTGGGTGCCTGGCTCTTCATAGGCACTCAAATGTGAGTTGAGAGCCTGCCCCTGTGGTCCCAGCTACTTGGGAGGCTGAGATGGGAGGATCGCTTAAGCCCAGGAGCTGGACGCTGCAGGCAGCTATGATGGGGCCACTGCACTCCAGCCTGGGCGATCAAGCGAGATCGTCTTTATTTATTTATAAAAATAAATAAATAAATATTTGAGTTGAATCACAATCTAGGTTTGCAAACCTCCATGTGTAAAGGCTGCGCAGAGGGAACAGTGGTGGAATTATCACAGGCAGGCCAATGTTTCAAAGAGCTTAGTGAAACTGAAGAAGCTTGTACATACAAAAGGCCAGTTTAGGTAACTGTAACTGTGTTTAAGCTTTAGTTTCCTTTCTAAGTAGATATATGTGGAATGCAAGGCCAGCAACCAACTCACAAATACAGATCAAGACCGGGGAGGGATCTAAAGGAATGTGAGTACGTCCTGCCAGGAAAGAAGTTTGCTGCTTCTGAAATATTTTCGTCTTCGCCACTGGCAGGATTGATCGATTGCAGTTAGCGAAGAATTTTCTGTGCAAACTGTCCAAGCATCTGCTTCTGTACTTCTGTACAACTGTTGCTCAAATTCACTCTTCTTTTCGAATCACCATCTTTGAAGAGCGACAGAAAAATCCAACTAAACCACCCGAACTAATCATTCAAACTGCTTCCAAGTCCTTTAAAGGAGAATCCTAGCGAGGGTCCGTAACACTTCCCCTTACCCTCTGCCTGGGTTCAAACTTCAACTCCCAGGGTTCGCCCAAGTCCCTCCCCCAGTCCTGTCATCTAATGAATATGCAAATACCACATAATTGGCAGCCAATGGCATGGGTTCTGGTCACATGGTGCCGATGGTAGGTGAGCAGACAGAAGTTGTCAGTGAACAGAGACGGCGCTCAGTCTGGGGCGAGCGCTGTAGTGAGCGCGGACGGATGCTTAGGCAGTAGTCCTGGCAGCGGCAGTAGTGGTGGCAGCAGAAGAGAGGAAGGGGGAGGGCCCCGAGGGCTACACACGCTCACACTTTCAAGTTCCCTTGGAGGGAGAGGAGGTGGGGCTGCAGAAAGAGGAGGCCAGGAGCGGTCCCATCCGTCCCGTCCCGTCTCCCCCTCTTCCTCTTGCTCCTTGCCCCCCGGCTCTGCGAGAGTTGAGGGTTCAGGTGGCCGTACGCGGCAGTGAGGGCAAGAGGGCCAGGAGAGTGGGGAGCGGAGGCAGGAGTGCGGGGGAAGATGCCCATCCTGCTGTTCCTCATAGACACGTCCGCCTCTATGAACCAGCGCACTGACCTGGGCACCTCCTATTTGGACATTGCCAAAGGCGCTGTGGAGTTATTCTTGAAGGTAAAGGGAGGGGAGGGGAGAGATGGGGAGAGCTCCCGAGGGGTTTCAGGGTGTGGATTGAGGTGCTTCTGTAACGTTTGTATCGCCCTCCCCCCTCCTTTCCTACGCGACCCCCTCCGTCATCCCTTGCCCCGCAGCTGCGCGCCCGGGACCCGGCCAGCCGCGGAGACAGGTACATGCTGGTCACCTACGACGAACCCCCGTACTGCATCAAGGTAAAGGGGCTACGGGTGGGGGGACAGGCGGGAAGCGGGAGCAAGTCGGCGGGGGGCTGCTTATCCCCCTGCCCCCGCCCGAGGCGGTCCTGCGTCGCCCGGCGGGGCGGGCGGCGGGGGGGCGCAGAGGGCGGGCGGAGTGGTGCCGTCGGCGGCTTCGGAGTAGCTGTCGCGCCTGGGGTCGGGGAGAGGGGACCGGGGAGGAGCAGCCCCGGGGAGAAACCGCAGGAGGGCCGAGCTCGTGGCGCGACAACCGCAGCCGCCTCGGAACATGGCGGACATTTTGCTTTTGTATGAGCCTGCGAGAGGGAGACTGAGGGCGCTGCTGAGATGGAAAGGAGGGAGGGGAGGGAGGAGCGGGGAAGGAGGGCCCGAAACCCGGAGGGAGGCTGCTAGGCGGGCCCGCCCCTTCGAGGCGCACCGCGCGAGGGTGCGGCCGCGGCCGGGGGGCCGGGCGGAGCCTGCGACTCCGCCCCGAGGTCTTGCCGGCCGGGCGCGCGGGCTTTCCCGGAGCCTGGGCTCCTCCTCTGGCCCCTCCTTCCTCCCCCGGTCTTCCTCCCCCTCCTTGGGCTCTTCGCTGCATCTCCTCCTTCTCCCCCTCTTCCTCCCGGTCCCCTCCCCTTCCTGCTGAAAGCGTGGCAGAGCCAGCCGCCGGCCTTCAAAGACCAGACAACCGCCTTTGCACTCGTTGGCCTCTCACCACCCCCGCCCAATCGGAAATCTGTCCGCGACGCCAGTCTCCCCACCCCCAGACCCGGAGAAAGTCTTTGCGTTTCTGCTCCGGAATTGGCCAGGTTCAGCCCCGCTCTCAGTTACCTTAGCTACTGTTACTGTTTCATTGGAAATTCCAGCGAAGCAACGACACGGAGGGGGACGTGCCGAGTGCGAACCCACAGGGGCAGAGCTTTTTAGGGATCCGCTCTACCTATTTACATCATAAATTAGGTTTGTGCTAGCCACGTAGGAATGAATCCGGGGACAAGAAAGAAAGGAAGGGGAGGACTCAAATGTGAGCATTTGTAATAGTCAAGTTCGATGATTTCATTCTGACCTACAGGAGAAAAGTAGGGAGGACGGTCTCTGTGGTGTAATTTATGTTCCTATGGTGAGGAGATAAAGAACTGCTGCTTTGCCTGCAGTGGCCAGATAAAATGGAATTTAAACTGTTTTAAATCAACCTGCATGAGAGTCCTGCTTGCATATTGAAATTTTAAAAATACTACCACAGTCCTTGATGTCTTCTGTTAGGCTTTTTCTTTTTTCCTCAGAATAATCGTAATAGTGCTAGGGAGACGCAGTCTGGATGTGTTGTGATCTGTTTCTGTAGAGTGAGGTGTTTTAATGAATGGAACCTACCAAGCTGAATAGTTGGCCAAAGAGTGTTCCTTCAAGCATAAGGAAACCAAAGAGAAACTAATTTTGTAACTCATAGCTTCGGTTAACAGTTTAATTAGTAGGTTCCCCTTAAAACTGTTCTTTTTTCGATACTTTGTTTTCAGTTTGTGATTCTATCCATTTAGAAAAGTGGAACAAGTAGACATCTTTCAAAATGCCGTAAGCTTTTTAAAAATGTCAGTTTTCCCAAAAGGATGTGATCATTTTTTTCCACATAGAAAAGGAGATGTTTATACATCCTAAGTCTGAATGTCTACACTCTTCGACTGCTAATATAGATAAGAACCGACCATTTGTGGTGTGGCCATTTGAAGACAAGCTCCTTAATTCGAAGTAGTAAAAAAGATAAACCACAAAGCAGTGTGCCTTCTTTTCCTTAAAGGAACAACTTATTGGCCAGGTGCGGTGGCTCAGGCCTGTAATCCTAGCACTTTGGGAGGTCGAGATGGGCGGATTGCCTGAGCTCAGGAGTTTGAGACCAGCCTGGGCAACATGGTGAAACCCCGTCTTTACTAAAATACAGAAAAAAAAAACAAACAAAAAAACGGCCGGATGTGGTGGCGGGCGCCTGTAATCCCAGCTACGCGGGAGGCTGAGGCGTGAGAATTGCTTGAACCCAGGAGTCGGAGGTTGCAGTGAGCCAAGACCATGCCACTGCACTCCAGCCTGGGCAAGAAAGTGAAACTCTGTCGTCAAAAAAAAAAAAAAAAGGAACAACTTATTTATCATTTTTCCATATGCCAAGAAGGATTGTTTAAAGCTAGTTTTCCATCTGTAAAACTTATCAAAACAGTATTTACAGAAACTTGGGAAAGGAAATAAACCTCATTCTTAACAACCATCATTACATCTTTTAACCTAGCATTGTGATTACAGTGCACATATTACTTTGTATTCTGCTTTTTCCACCGATTTTTATCCCATGAATTATTCCAGGTCGCCACATAGCCTTCATACTTAAAATTTTTAATGGCTGTGTAATTTATCCATGCTATTTTAAAGGCTCCAGATAGTTCTATAGAACGGACAGGAGAAATTGGATTTTGTTTTTAGTGGAAATTTCATCAGATAGCTCTTTTTACCCTGCCATCTTATATACTACATTTTTTTCCTAAAGCAAAAAGCACATTTCCAAGTTGATTTTGATTTTTTTTCCTTATGTAGGTCAGATATATGGGAAGATACTTTTTGTAATATGTTTAATTATTAATTGTTGGTTATCTTCTTCTTAGCCTATCTTTCCAAAGTTTTTCATTTTACTCTTAGGTAATAACTACATGTTCTAGAAAAAGGTTAATGATCTTAATGATGTTCTTGTCATTTTGCTCTCTGTACCTGAATTAATAATATGCCATATTTTGGTAGCATTTTCTTTTTCTGAGTCTCTTTTCAATCACTGTCCTGCCAGCCTGCCTCCAACCCTCCTCAGCATGTGGTAACTATTTGTTCTTTTGCTTTTAGGATCTAACCAGCTTGGAAGGTCTGAAATTTTAGAACATCTGGTGATTTTTTTTTTTCTTAAAATTTAGTCTAGTCTTTCACTTGCTAATAGCTGGGAGCCATAAATGTCTGTTTTCTGTCACACTGATTATCAAATAGGTCTTTCTTTGATTGTCAGCGGGCACCTTAGTTCCTACTTAAAAACTTCACTCTCATTAGGAGTCTGAGGTCTTTTCAGCAAAGTGATGTTGGCTAGGATTTTATTGGTAGCTTATACTTTTGCAGAATATGAATGTATTTTTTTTTTTATTTCTCTAAGGTTTGAGCACCATTGTTTCTCTTTTTTCACAGTAACTGCTTATTTCTTAGGTCTTGGTTGTATCCAAGTCTAAACACTGTAAAATGAACTTTATTTTCTACTTGAAGGTTTGTTTCTATTGGTGTTATAAGAGACATGAGTTGTGCATTTGGTTGGAAGATTTTTTTCTTAATAGGCATGCAACTCTTCCCAGTATATCCACTTACAAGATCTGACAATAAATCTTGTGAAAAGTTACTGTGACTGAAAATTTTCACTAACGTATACTGTTGAATATGTGAATATAGTATTTCACCAAAGACTTTGGAACGTTTTACTGCATACTCTTTACTATATAGCTGTGTGCTCTTTTAAAATTAGTCATACCTGTTACTTGCAGTCCCGGTTTGCATGGATAGAATTAAGTTTGACTTAAGTACCATATCAAAAGCGTACGAAATGTAAGCATCATGTGCTACATCTGTTATGTTGCTTTCTAGACAAGTTTTATGCATAGTGTTACAAGTGTTGACCCCACCTTTATACCGTGGTATCTTCAGTGTCCACAGCTAGCATGAAACCCTGTTTAACATTTAAAAATGTCTAATGTATCCTTATAAAACTAGTATGTGGTTTTTAAAAGTGTTATGTTTTGGGATTTTTTGGTATAATTGTTGTTTTTAGTCTTGGCTGAGGTTCTGCTGTCTTGTATGTTTTGTTTTGCTATGAATCATAATTTCCTTTTATTCAGTGAATAGAAGAGGTAGGCTTGTCACTACTATTACTTTGAAAGAAAGTAAGCCATTAGAGTAGGGTATATATTAACAAAGGTATTCAAAATAGTTTTGTGTTGGAAGCTACTTAAAATTATTTCTTTTTTGTTGAAGGAAATTATTTTTTTAAACATAAAATGGAGTTACTTTTCTAGAAATAGTTGAAACACATGTATAAAATACTGGCCAGAAGATTTTTATAAATAGGAAATGATAATGTTTCAAAGAAATATCCTAAGTCTGTAATTTGAAGACATACATTTGAAAAAGTAAAATTTTCCCTGAGTGTTGCCTTTTCCCATCCTGTAGCTAGCTTTGCTTACTGGTGTCTGCATGCCTTTGACAACATGTATCAGAAAATAACAAAATTTTGGCTTACAGATTTAGGAAGTAATTTAAGCTTTTAAAATGATATGTGTTACAGGCATTTTTTAGAATTTTAACTAAGACATAACTTTTTCATATGCCCATGAATATATTTTATAGATCTTATTTGCAAAAGGAGTGACTTTTAAGGGAGCCTTTCATTGTGGTTAAGAAGCTATGGAAGAGCTTATCAGTGAAATAGTAGCAACATGGCCTGTGAGAGCAATCTTAGACAATGAAAGATGCTTTTAAAACTCAAAATGCCACACAGGCAGTGCATTGACTTTTACAACGAATTGCCTCTCCTATGATCTTGCTTTCTTATCCACCTTCCTTTACTGGCCATTTGTGGCATGCAGCAATAATTATTTTGAAATAAGAAAAGGGGAGAGTCAACAGCAGAAGACTAGACCTCTGGGCAATACAATCTTCAGACTAGGGACCAGCTGTAAGATGACTAGGGAAGATGCCTGACAAAATTGTGGAGGTCTGTCTGTTCTGTATCCCCAACCTCTCTCGTATCCATTCATTCTTATTTGCTCCTCGTTTCAACCTTCATCATTTCTCACTTGCAAGCAGCCACTCAATTGTTCTCCCTACTTCCAGTCTTGCTCTCCACTGATTCCTTCCCCTCATTGCCCTCAGATTGATCATTCTTTAAATAAAATAAAGTCATTCCCCTATGAAAAAAAAAATCCTTCAGTGGCACTCCATTACATTTCCCAATAAAAGTAAATTTCTTGGCCTGGCCTCCATGGCCGTTCATGATCTGGCCCTATCTTACCATGTCTCTGCCCTCTCTTCTCTTTTCATGGACCTCAGGCTTCACCCACAATGAAAAATTAGGTCCTCCTCTCCAAACACACTATGCCAGTTGCTTCTGTGCCATTGTAAATGTTATTCCCTCTGCCTGGGACACATTGGTTGGCCTGACATACCTCAGTTCTTTATTCTTTGTTTTCAAAAGTCATTTTGTCCATCTGCCTTTTCCCTACTCCAAGCAGTATAACAACTTCCTCTGTGATCCTTTAACATGTTGTCCACACCTTAACTATATAGCATTTAGTATGTTATAGGGGGACTATTAGTGTTCATGTTGACTTCCCTAATGTGAGCTCTTGAAGGGCAAATATTTGAACTTCTAGGTATTTGTATCCCTAGTACCTAAGGGGGTGTTTAGATTTTAATATGTACTCAACAAATGGAAAAAAGGTTTCAAGCAATATGTAAGTGTCAAAGCTACTCACTTCCCTCATGTCAAAGCTTACCTCATTCCCGGTACTCCTCCCCGTAGAGTAATCACTATTAACAATTTGATATATTTAGTGTTTATTACAGCTAGCATTTTCATATAGGTTCAAGTTTATAATATGGTAGAATCTTATTGTATTTTTTACAAGATAAGTGTATATATTTCTCTTTTTTCTTTTTTATTGAAGTATAATTCATATATAGAAAATACATGAATCCTAATGACTTGATGCATTTTTATATTTATACATTCATGTAACCACCATCCCAGGCCAAGATATATAACGTTTCCATCAACCAGAAAAATGCCTCTTGCATCTTTCTGCAATCCATCTCTCCCCTGCATGTAATTACCGTTCTGACTTTTATCACCATTGTAGTGACATGATCAAAATGGTGTTTCCAAAAGACAAGTGTAACAGTGGATTGACACTACAGCAGTCTAGGCATTCATTTACCATATACTTCTTGAGCATCTCCTCCGCACCAGGCTCTGTTATAGGGGCCTAAGGTGAAACCAGAAAGATCTGACCTAAGGAGGGACCAGAATAGTAAAAGACATGGTCCTAGTCATTAAAGGTCCTGAGGATAGTCACTGGAAAAAGCTGACTAGAGAAGGTGGCTTAGGATATGGGAAATGTCAAGAGCAGTGGACTCTTAACCAGAGAACTGGAGGTGAGGGAGGAGGATGCACAGGACTCTGAGAATCTGGTGTGTCTCAAGACTATAACTAGTTAAGACTGGACCACAGAAAGGCTTTGAAACTTGTAAGCTAGATTTTGTACATTTCTTCTGGGATGCAGAGCTCTTAGGTAGAATTGAAGAGAAATAGGACAAAGCTTGTTGTCTATATGCTTGTTTGGTTATAATTACCTTTTAAGTGAGCTAAAGGGAGGGGAGAATAAAAGGCTAGGGAGACCCATAAGTTGTAGTTGAAATTGCCTAGTTTTGTTGCTTGCTGCTTGAGAGCTTTTGGCCTTATGGTTGGGATTGGGGTGGGGGTAGGGAGATGGTGAAGGGCAGGGCACAGGTAAGGAAAGGGCAGATATTTTTTCTTTTCAGTTTGCCTTTGCTTTGGGAAGATAATTATAATGTAGAACACAGGGTTCTCAGTTTCACAGACTGAAAAAATATGGCAGTGGTTCCACATCTCAGGAAGAAATGTGTTTTCTAGAGAAGGGTAGGATTGAAGAATCCTCCTTATGGGAGTGAGAAGGGCAGTGAAGAAAGGAAACTACATGTTTCATTTAAGTCCTTAAATGAAAAACTCTTTGTAAACATGGCCTCCTCCCGGTTGACTTTTACCAAAAGAGTGTAAATGAGAGATCCAGGCAGTCCCTTTGTAACTGTGTATTGGGAGCTTGGAACACATTATCTCCTGGATACAATGTTGGAAGTGGTGATTATGTTCCCAGACCTTCCTCCCAGGAACCTTTTTAACCCTTCATGTCACTTAGCCATAGACCTATTGTGTTTATCATTGTTTCTAATGGGAAATGGGTTTAAGTTTCCAACTTGATTTGTTAAAAACATATTCTTTCTCCCTTCTTCCTCACAACTGGGTGTGGACTATGGTTCCATTAGGGGTGGGGACACTGTAAAGGCTCCAGCAGAGAGGGTGAGGGGCTGAGGTGGCAGTGGAGGTAGGCGTGGCTCTTCACATATGCCAGTTACTCCTATTCATAGATTGGCTACATTTACACGGTTCAGCATAGCATCCACTTAGCCACATATGGTTATTGAGCACTTGAAAGGTGGCTAGTCTGTCAGTGGGTGCTGCAACAGACAGTGTAAAATATAATATTTTGGTTGTGCTCATACTTATAAATGTCCACAGTGTCCAACATGATGCATTCTGTGTAGTTAATTATCATTAAATGTTTATAAAGGAAAAAAATATATAATATTTTGGATATATTAAGTAAATTATTAATCTAACTTGTTTCTTTTTACTTTTTCAATGTGGTGAGTTGAAAATTTGAAATTCCATATGTGGCATGCACTATATTTCTATTAGACAGCAGTGTTTGTCTATATTCTTTCTTAAGATATTTTATGATGTTCATATCCTAGGAATTGTTTCTGAAGGAGGATCATTTCTCTGGAAGTTCCGTTTAAAATGAACACCCCCCCCCCACCCACCGCAATAAAAGACTCATTTGTGCATGAAAGGTTATCATACAGTTCAGAGTTGATGGCTTGATAACCCTTGCCTGTGGGGCAAAATATGAAAGCATCCCATTCTTATTTGTATTGAAAGCCAGTTTGGTTGCTTAGTCTTTTGGATGCAGTTGGTGATCCAACTGGTTAGGTAAGAAGTCTTTTCCTGGGCTAAGTATAATGGAATATGTATGTGAATGAATGTAACTGCAGTAATTCAGAATTCCATTTATAATATGTGCTCACCAGTAGTGCTAAATGTTTCATACTTTCAGTGTTATTAGAAATATGTAACATGTCCCTTGTTAGATTTACATAGCTACTTTGCCCAAGAATTCTCAGGAGCAGCATTCTTTAGGAAGTGTAGGATAAAGAAGAAATACTCTAGTTTGGCATAGTATAAAACTTAACAAAGGGGAATTTGTATCACTGCTGTTTTTGAAAGCTTTCTTGATGTTCCCCAGCGGAGTCCTTGTCTTATGTCATGGCAAGTCATCAGTGGCGTTAAAAGGAGGGAGAGGCCACATGACTGGAGGGCTCCTAGGATTCTTACTTCTGACAGTCATTAACTTTCTCAAAACTTAATCCTCCTAGTGGAGGTTACAGGAGTGATTAATTGTTATTTTTTGGTAACTATAATGGCTCCCATTTAAGGAATAAGCACCAATGTCTAATTCTGAGGCTGGGTGGATTTATAGACATGCTGATGAATAGCATCTATAAGAGGTAGGACCACTTTATAGCCCTAATTTTGGATCCTCCTAAATCCCATCTTATAGTCGAAGGTGTTATCTAGCTTGTATAACATATCCCTGTATTTCAGATATGATTTGACTTATATTTGCTTCCTTGTAATAATGAACAATCACAAAATAGCCTTCAAATAATAGCAGCTGACATTTATTGAGTAATGCTTAGGTACAGGGCAATGTGCCAATGAATGTAAAATGTTTATTTAGTTTCTTTTCCTAGTCAGCCTGTGTACTGGTATTACTAGGTACTATTATACTCTTTTTATAGATGAGGGAACCAGGGCCCAGAGAGGTTAAGTAACACAGCCAGTAGTAACCCAGGTCTGTCTCTATTCTAGTCTATTCAGTGATTAACCACTTCACTTCTCCTATCAATTGTGACAGAATATTCCTTTTGATAACTTCTCACTGGTATTTTCTCATGATGCATGTCCTAGAGCCATCATTTTTTAAACATAATTATCATGCTGTTATTTATAGCTGCTTTTAATGTAATAGTGCTTGGTATTGTAGCAAGCACTCAATGAATGAAAATTATTACTGCTAGTGTTATTATTTCTAATATTTCTCTGACTATCGCTGGGTGAATATTGTGGTGCATATGTTTGTAAAACAATTTTGCCTTTGATGTCCCACAGTTATGCCCCTACTGGTGACAGATATAGAGTTGTTGAGACTCTCAGTTGATGGAGTATGAGATAGTTGAGGACTGGAGGATGTGAACTGGTGGCCTAGGCTGAGGAGGCCCTATAGGAATAGTGGTAGGTTTGTAAAAGCAACCAGGGTAGTCCTTGGCTATCTATTAATAATAGCCACTAAAAACTGATATGCCTTCTTCACTTTACCAATCTCCTGATAAATGCTTTTCTTATGAGGAAAAGAAAGATATTCAGTGTACTCCACAGTAGCCATTTGTTTTTTGTAATCCACACCCTCTGGAGGAGGTAGACATGGTTTTTAAAAAGGTCTGGATTACCATCATGCCCTTGCAGAGTTTTGTGTATCAGCCTGAGCCTTATCTGCTGATGTGGTCCTCATTTCAACCACTTCTCCCATTTTCCTCAAGCCACACACCTGTCATAGCCAGATCATTGATTTTTTTCCCCCCTGTCTAGTTAGATGGCCTGGGGTAGAAGAGTGGATTTTATATAAGAAGTAGAGATGTCAGTCAGTGGGGTCTTAACCAGAGAAACATTGCATGAAGACTTTTGGGTGATGTGCCACATGTTTATAGAAAAAGTAGAATTCTATATCTTAAACCATTTTCCCCTGGTTATACTACTCATTAATGCCAGTTGCTCTTTTATTATCTATATCCTGCCCTGTAGCTCAAATAGTTCAGTGAACTTAGTACCAGGAGCCAAACACAGGATTTGAATGCAATTGAACAAAAGTCTTGAAACATTTTTGTTTGTGCAACTGAAAAATAGTACTGTTAAGAAAACTAAATATGATTTATTAAGGTCTTAAGATTTACTGTCAAGCTACTTGGGCAAAGTTACTAATATTCATCCTCTTTGTCCTTGACTACATTTGAAACTAACTACTTCTCCCTTCCAAAAACTTATCACTTCCTATATTCTGTTTCTCCACTCCTCTCTCTGATAATCCTTTCTCTATCTTCCAAAGTCTTTCCCTTGGGGAGTGTATCCTGCTTCATTCGTGGTTCCAAATATCCGACACACACTGATGCTTCACCATCTTCAGCTTCTCACTCAGGCATCTCAACTGACTGCAGGACATCTCCACACAGTTCCACTGACTGTCTGTCCTGCTGTCAGCTCACAGTCAGACCTCTTCTGTCATTATTCAGCTTTGTTTTTTCTTTTTGCCTTCCATCTTCTCTGGCCTATCTGCCATCCCTTTGAAATTTCTCTTACATGTGTTCCTTTGACTCAATTTCTGTAGTCATCACTTTAATCTAGGTCCTCATGTTTTTATGCTTTGACCACTGTACCAGCCTTCTAACTGGACTCCCAAGTGCCTCCAAAATTCCTATCTCCACTTACATCAATTGCTAACTTTCGAAAAAAGTTGGTTTTATCATATCACCCTCCCCACCAGCCTGCCATTTTGAGCTCTCTAGTATCTGTTCCACGTGTGGGTAAAAACTTATTTCCCATCATTTCCCACAGAAGCCCTGCACTGTCTCTTCTACCCTCTGATGTATCTCCCCATTCCTGATGCCAGCCCTTAGAACATCAGTTAACCAAAGGGAGAAGAGATACAGAGCCAGGAGAGCTGAAGGCCTGGGGGAGGAGAGGAAGTAAACTGAAAGCATTCCATTAAGGGTGTGACTTGAGGGTGAGGACATGACAGAACATGCTTTAAAATACTATTATAATGATGAGAAGTTGCAGAAGGAAGGAGGGTGGGAGCTGGAGTATGACCTTTAGTGTTTGATTAGTCTGAACTCTAGACCAAAATGGTTTGATTTAAATTGGCCTGAAGTTGCCTGGAGGCACTGCTGTTTAATCAGAAGGGCCAGTCCCTCTTTGAATTTTTGTCTCTGCCAAAGACAGCCTACATAACTAGACAGTGGACAATAGGATTCCAGGGAGAATATCTAGCCTTTAATGTAGCCATGGCATTGGAAAGTGGAGACCCCTCCTGTTTTATTTCTTGAAGGAGGATGTTGATGATATGCAGAGCAAAGCTCTCCACTTTTCTTAATAGCTTACGTAGGTGCGTAAACATTGTAAACTCCCTTTCATAGTGATGCCTTTGAGTTGTGTGTTAGATTTAGGCTATAGCTAGGTACTTTTATAAAATCAGATTTTAAAAAGTGGACATAGTACATCCAGTCTAGTAGATCATACCATCTACTGTCATGTAATATGGCAAACTGTATCATTGTCACTTCAGTAGCTCTGTCAAGAGTGCTGGACTGGAAGGCAAGAGATTCATGTTCTTAACCTGAGTCTGTTACTAATTACACACATGACCCCAGGCAAGTCACTTAACCTTTTATGATGTCAGTTTCCTCATCTGTTAAATGAAGGGATTAGACTAGATTATTTCCAGGGCTGCTTCCAAAAAAGTACAGGGTTGTATAACTGAAAGGCAGGAAGTGGAATAACTGAGGCTTGGAATTCAGGGTGACTTAAAAATTACTTTAGGCCGGACATGGTGGCTCACACCTGTAATCCCAGCACTTTGGGAGGCTGAGGCAGGAGGACCACTTGAGCCCAGGAGTTTGAGACAGCCTAGGAAACATGGCAAGACCTTGTCTCTACAAAAAATAATTAAAAAAAAAATTAGCCTGGCATAGTGGCACATGCCTGCAGTCCCAGCTTCTCAGGAGGCTGAGATGGGAAGATCACTTGAGCCCAGGATTACAAGACTGAAGTTAGCTATTTCACACCACTGCACTCCGGCCTGTGCCACAAAGTGAGATCCTGTCTCAAAAAAAAAAAAAAAAAAACTTTTAAATTTTAGAAAACAGTCCTGGATGTGTTTAATGCGCTATATCACACACTTAGTGGTTACATTGGTAAATGCCACTCCATCTTATTGATGTCAGTTCTGTTTGCTGTAAACAATTTAATAATGTTCATGACAGAGTCCTATCAATACTTTGGAAGAGTGAGAGTGAGGGTTTGGTGAACAGACAGACTAACTTTGTATTTTGTTGGGATTTTTAACAATGAATGCATGTTACTTTTACCACGTAAAAAGTAGCTCATAACAATTTTTTTTGAAATTATTTGTTTTCATTAACTTTTAAGTTCTAGGGTACATGTGCAAAATGTGCAGGTTTATTAATATGTGCCATGGTGGTTTGCTGCATAGATCATCCCATTACCTAGGTGTTAAGCCCAGCATCCATTAGCTATTCTTCCTGATGCTCTCCCTTCCCCCACCCCCATTCACAGGCCCCACCCAGTGTTGTGTGGTTCCCCCCATGTGCCCATGTGTTCTCATGGAAGAATTTTTCCTAAAAGAATTAGTCCTGGGGAAAGAGGTGCTGTGTAATCTTCAGAACGTAATAAATGGCCATTCTGCTATCTCATATGTTCAACACTTTCTGCAATGTTTAGGTGGCTTAGTCTCACTCCTGTCCGTGTATGTTTTTTCCAAGGCCAAAACTTTTTATTATTTTGTGTATTTGTCCATAAATGAGCCAAAATGTAACCAACTGAATGTGTGATATGCACAATAGCAGTTTTTTTTTTTTCCTGATAATAGGTATTAGTTGATAGCTGTAGCTGAAATAGTCTGAGACTGGGAAAGGAAACTTTTCACATTTAAATATGACCAAGTTTAGTGAGTTCTAAGATGTTTCTGCTTCAGTAACAGTGCAAATGACTTTTGGAGGGAGGAGAAAATCTTTTAAAATTATTGGTTTCTACGTGTTACTGTCCACTGGTGACGGTCAGATTTCTTTTGATATTATCATGTTTTCCAGTAAACTTTGAGAAGTGTGCTGCTTCATGATTTTATCCTAATTCCCTGGGGTAATAATTGAAAACTTCATAAACATATTTTTTAAATTTTCTAGATCCTTATGATTGTTTATATGCTTAAAAAACTTCATACTAGATATTAATTTAAAGAGGTCAGTAAAACAAAATGGTGAACTATGTGTCAGTGGAATCAAACTGTGAATCATTTCTTTGCCCAGTTTTGTTAAAATATGTGATCACGTGAGTCTTTAACTGTCTGCTGAAGATCAGTGCAGCAGGCCACAGACTGTTAAATACATTTCTGCAATATATCGGGGGAGGTCAATTTCTTAATATCTTTGTTAAAAAGTAGAAGACGCAAGTAAGGCAGATTTCATATATTTAGTCTTGGTTGGTAGTATCTCCTGAAGCATGTGGAGGAAAATTGATCGAAACACAGAATGATAGCATTCAGAGTTCTCAGGGAGAGAACCGATTTAATCAAATAAAATGGGCTTTGCACATTTTGGCAAGTTCAAGGCACTAAGAAAAGCCCTTGGGGAAGTAACTTTTATAAAACTGAATCCAAGAGAACTGGTTATTCTTTTTTTTTTTTTTTTTTTTTTTTAGAAAAAAAAAAAGATAGGGTCTTGCTCTGACACCCAGGCTGGGGTGTAGTGGCGTTATCATAGTTCACTGCAGCCTTGAACTCCTGGGTTCAAGTGATTACCACTTGGGGCTACAAACACATGCCACTATGGTTGGCTAATTTGTATGTTAATTTTTTGTAGAGAGAGGAGTCTCGCTATGTTGCCCAGGCTGATCTTGAACTCCTGGGCTCCAGTGATCCTCTCTCCTCAGCCTCCCAAAGTGTTGGGAATACAGGTGTGAGCCACTGCACCCAGCCTAGATATTCTTTAAAAAGTAATTTTAAAGCTACACTATACATTTAAAACACAGAACACTAAAATACCTCCTTGGAGTACTGAAGTATATTAGTACCTTGAGTCAAGTGAGAAAAGCACAAAAAAAGTGAAATCCGGCCAAATTGCTGGAGTATCAGAGAAAAAGTTGTGTCAGGGTCAGAAAATATAAGCAAGAAGGAAGTTTTTAGGGGAGGTACAAGAAGGAAGACACTTCCATTCTTGTAATGATATAATGTATTCTTAGTGTGTACTTTATAATTGTAACAACCTCCTTTATAGGTGTGCTAGCTGTAAAAATCATTTTACAAAGATATTTTAACAGTTTAAGGTGGTTCAGCTGTCACAGTGTTCTGTTACCTAAGAGAGCAAGTAAACCTTGTCTTTGTTATCAGAATTGGAGTCCATTTTAATTGTGAGAAGAAAATTCCTGAAGTTGAGAAGTTTTAACTTGCCCAAATATTCAGGGCAAAGACCAAGAGAAAAGTCATTTGTCTCCTCGGGAGACAGAGATGATTGGAAAAGCAGGGCTTCTATTTTTCATGTCATTCCATCTCACTGGTAAGTTTACCAATGCAGGAACAGTTTGTGATGACAAAGATGACAGAATGCTAAGTTGAAGAAGAAAGTAAGTTGGTTGAAAAATACTGTTGGAATTGATTTATGCAAATTTTCTGGGTTGTTTCAGAGCAAGTTTTCCCCAAACTTATGGAGAGCAGATGGAAAAAGGAAAATAGTTTATCTTTCAACAAGAGAAATGATGGCCCTGCTAAATTTAGACTCTTTGGCTTTAACTTGTGACATCTGGGAAAATACTCAAATCTGTTAATCATTTAGTTTGTATAACCACCTAGAAGAGCCCATGTCCAGGATAGACCTCTAACATGGGCTTACAAATGGCAGATATTACCAGGCTGATTTAATTTCCTTTAATAAAAGATAAAAAGTCTTGTCAAGGAGAGGAAAGCAACATGCATTGGCTTTCTGGATGTCAACAAGGTTTTTCATTCATTCATTGTGAAGGGCTTGCTAACAAGCTAGGAAGATTTGGACCGGACTGCACTGTTCCTCGGGGGAATGTCCAGATAGGCTGCGGGATGTGTGTGCCTAAAACAGGTCAGTGCAGTGGCTCAGCACCAAGTCAGGGGGACACAACAAGTGGAGCCTCCCAGCAAGAAGTTCTGCCACTGCTGTGTGAAGGAGCCTGGCTTGTGAAAATTCATAATGTACAAGGATTCTTTTTACTGTTTGGAAAGGTTCACTGCCAGCCCCTTTAAATAGCTACCACCCTAGAGAATATTAATCATTCAACTATTTTTTTTATTTATAAATAGTCAATTCACATACAGTTTGTAAGTGTTACTTTTCATGTGGAAAGTTAGGTATAGCTGCCCTAAATATCTTTATCGGTTACCTTGGCTGGGGAAATTAACAGCATGTTTATTAAACTTGTACATTATACTGTGTTATAACATTATACCATTTTCCAAATATTAGTAAGGTCACTAACATTTTGGAAAAGGATTACAAGTGACCTTTAGAGATAGAACAGGAGTTTTCAGAAAGGCCTCTAACACCACTCCCACATCCCCTTCGAGGACAGTTGATCTGCTTTTATCTCTTTTACTTGTTCTTAGTTCCTGGCAAGATTTCAATGGAGGAAAACGCTTCTCTATTTAAAAAAAATAAAAATCAATGAAAATTAATGAATCGGAGAAATGGCCTGGCTAAAATGGGATGAAGTTCAGGAAGGACAAGTATTAGGATACTGAGGGATACTGAAGTTTAGGTGAGCCACTAAATAACACTCCTTCATTTCCCTCCTGCACTTGAAATCTATTGAGAAATAAGACACAGAAGCCAGCCAGAGTTCCAAATTACAGCTTTATTCCTCATCAAAGCTGGAGGAAAGGATATAGCCTACATATGTGTTCTGAAAAGCTTCCAAGTAGTTCACATATTGACAGACCTACCCTACGGGTCTGTTGTAGGGGTGGAACCTACCCCTTAAGCACCACATGTCAGAGAACATACCAGAATATTCAAAAGAGCTTCAGCAACAGGCCCGCAGAGAGCATGCCAGTTTCCTGTTTGCAAACCAACCAGTCAGATGAGAAGGTGGAAATGTGGGTGCAGAGGGTAATAGAAAATATTGCTTTTAGGCTTTGCCCTTCTGAGGAGAAAAGTGCAAATTCTCTCCTTCCTGTGGTGATGTAAGTGGAGAATAAATAGCTAGTGGCTAGTCAGATCAAGCTGGGACAAGAACCCAGGTCACTGATAGAAAGGCCCGTGTTTTTCTGTTGGTATGAAAAGACATTTTTAGTTGACTATGGAAACTTAAACCTGACCTGAATTAACATATTGAATTAACATTTATTGAGACAGGAGGTGTTCTCTTTCTGTAAGATTTACATGAAGGATTGTTACAGGGTGTAGAATTATAAGATACATAAGTCTGATTTATATTAAAGGAAGGTATAGAATTATAGGATATAAAAACTGCAGGGAACCTTAAAGTTGGTTTTTCAGCCCTTTCATTCCTTGGGTGAGGAAACAGCCACAGTGGGATTAAGTGACTTACTCTGAACCACTTGCCAAGCGAGTTAGTGACAGCTAGGAATAGACTAGGCCCTTCTAATTCTTAATTCACTGTTCCCCGCACCTAATTGTTCTGTATTTAGATGTCAGGGAAAGTAGGCTTAAATTAAAATGAAATTTGAAAATTTTATTAAACTTATAAACTAATCTAACAAGACATATCTGTGAAGTGAATATAGGCTTACCATGAAGATAGTGCAGGTTCAATTCCCAGACCACCACAATGAAGTGAGTCACAAGAATTTTTTGCTTTCCCAATTCATAGAAAAATTATGTTTACACTATACTGTAGTCTATTAAGTGTGCAATAGCATTATGTCTAAAAAACAATGTATACACCTTAATTTAAAATACTTTGTTGCTAAAAAAATGTTAATGATCAACTGAGCCTTCAGCCAGTCATAATCTTTTTGCTGATGGAGAGTCTTGCCTTGATGTGGATGGCTGCTGAGTGATCAGGGTAGTTGTTGCTGAAGGATGGGGTGGCTGTGGCAATTTCTAAAAATAAGACAACTATGAACTTTACCGCATTGGTGAAAGCTTCCTTTCAGGAAAGTTTTTTCTGAAGCATGCAGTGCTTTTTGATAACATTTTACCCACAGTAGAACTTCTATTTTCTTTTATTGGAGTCCATCCTCAAACTCTGCCACTGCTGTATAAACTCAGTTTATATAATATTGTAAATCCTTTGTTGTCATTTCAACAGTGTACACAACATCTTCACCATGAGTAGATTCCACCTCAGGAAACCACTTTATTTGCTTATTCATAAGAAACAACTCATTCATTAAAGTTTTATTTTGAGATTGAAGCAATTCAGTCACATCCTTAGCTTCACTTCTAAATCTAGTTCTCATGCTCTTTCTACCACTTATGCAGTTACTTCCTCCACTGGAGTTTTGAACCCCTTAAAGTCATCCATGAAGGTTGGAATCACCTTCTTCCAAACTCCTGCTAATGTTGATATTTTGACCTCCTCCCATGAATCACGAATGTTCTTAATGTCATCTAGAATGTTGAATCATTCCCAGAAGGTTTTCAACTTTTCCCAGACGCATCACAGGAATCACTATCTATGGCAGCTATAGCCCTACAAAATGTACTTCTTAATAGGCTTACAAAATGTATTTTTTAAATAATAAGACTTGAAAGTCAAAATGACTCCTTCACCCATGGAAGAGTGATAGAACAGAATGGTTGTTGTGTTAGCAGAATGGATGTTGTGTTAGCAGGCATGACAACAACATTGACCTCCTTGTACATCTACATCAGGGCTCTTGGGTGGCCAGGTGCATTGTCGATGATCAATAGTATTTTGAAAGGAATCTTTTTTTCTGAGCATTAGGTCTCAAAAGCGGGCTTAAAATATTCAGTAAACCATGCTGTAAACAGATGTGCTGTCATCCAGGTTTTGTTGTTCCATTGCTAAAGCACAGGCAGAGTAGATGTAGCATAATTCTTAAGGGCCTTTGGATTTTCAGGATGGCAAATGAATGTTGGCTTCAGCTTAAAGTCGCCAGCTGCATTAGCCTCTAACAAAAAGTCAGCCTGTCCTTTGAGGCTTTGAAGTCAGGCATTGACTTCTCCTTTCAAGTTATGAAAGTCCTAGATTGCATCTTCTTCCTATAGAGGTCCACTTCATCTACATTGAAAATCTGTTGTTTAGTGTAGCCAATCTCATCCGTGATCTTAGCTAGATCTTCTGGATAACTTGCTACAGCTTCTATATCAGCACCTGCTGCTTCACCTTGCACTTTTGTGACATGGAAGTGGCTACTTCTTCTAGCTTCAAAGTTTTCTTCTGAAACTTCCTCACCTCTCTCAGCCTTCATAGAGTTGAAGATTCATTCCATCAACTCTAGGAAGAGTTAGGGCCTTGCTCTGGATTAGGCTTTGGTTTAAGGGAATGTTGTAGCTGATTTGATCTTCTATCCAGACCACTAAATCTTTCTCCATCTCAGCAATGTGGCTGTTTTTCTTCTTACTCTTGTGTTTCCTGAAGTAGCATTTTAAATTTTCTTCAAGAGCTTCCTTTGTATTCACAACGTGGCTAACTGGTGCAAGAGGCCTACCTATCTCAGCTTTCGACATGCCTTCCTCACTAAGTTTAATGATTTATAGCTTTTGATTTAAAGCGAGAGAAGTGCAACTGTTCCTTTCATTTGAACACTTAAGAGTCCATTGTAGGGTCACTAATTGGCCTGATTTCAGTATTGTTGTGTCTGAAGGAATAGGGAGGCCTGAGGAGAGGGAGAGAGATAGGGAACAGCTGGTCGATGGAGCAGTTAGGACACATACAGCATTTATCGATTAAGTTCACTGCCATCTTATATGGGTATGGTTCATGGTGCCCCAAAATAATTACAATAGTAACATCAAAGCTCACTGATCATAAATCACCATAAAAGATATAATAATAATGAAAAAGTTAGAAATATTGCAAAAATTACCAAAATGTAACAGAGAAACACAAAGTGAGCACATGCTGTTGGAAAAATGGCACTGATAATACAGGGCTGCCACAAACATTCAATTTGTAAAAAATGCAGTATCTGTGTGGTGCAATAAAGCAAAGCACCATAAAATGAGGAATGCCAATATACATAATGCATGGAAGAGTGGTTTAAATTGGTAGGCTCTGAAGTTAGGCTATCTGGATTCAAATCTTGGCTGTGCCATTTCCTAGTTGTTTGGCCTGGACAAGTTGCTTCGCTTTCCCAAGCCTCAGTATCCTCATGTATAAAGTGGAGATAATAACAGCACCTACCCAGAGGGTGGTTGTGAGGTTCATGTAAGAAGGATGTATATTACATGCTGTGCTTGGTATAAATGAGTTCCTAACATATAAGCACTGATAAATATTAGCTATCATTAGTCATCATCATGATTATTTTACCTTGGAGAGACTTAAAATTTGACCTGTGAAGATAATAAGCCCTTAGCTTAGGATTCTACCCATCCCAAGTTACTGCTTTGTCCTAAACCTCCATTCTTTAGGCCTCTTGTAATCATCTTTTACTGTCTATCCTTTGGCCTCATGCTCTGTCACCAAGTCTGTCCTATTTGTTTCACATGTTTCTCATTTAACTCTTTCATCTGCATTTCCATCCTAATTCAGGTCTTGATTCCCCCGTGTGGCTTACTATTCAAGCCTCCTAGCTGCTCCTCCTCCTCCTCCTCCTCCTCTTCCTCCTCCTCCTCTTCCTCCTCTTCCTCCCCCTCCTCCTCCCCCCCCCCTTTTTTTCTGAGACAGGGCCTGGTTCTGTCACCCAGGCTGGAGTGCAGTGGCATGATCATGGCACACTGCAGCCTCCACCTCCTGGGCTCAAGTGATCTTCCCGCCTCAGCCTTCTGAGTAGCTGGGACCACAGGTGCACATCACCATACCTGGCTATTTTTGTGTGTGTGTATTTCTGGTAGAGACAGGGTCTTGCCATGTCGCCCAGGCTGGTCTCGAACTCCTGAGCTGAAACAATGTGCCGGCCTTGGCCTCCCAAAGTGTTGGGATTACAGGTGTGAGCCATCGCGCCTGGCCTCAAACCTCCTAGCTTCTTCTGACTACAGCTTCACTTTCCTCCAGGCTGTCCTGTATGTCACTATCAGACTGATTTTCCTGTTTACCCCCGCTTTGGATTCTGTAGTGTGTCTACTGTCTGCTGCTTTAAGGCCAGGCTCTCATACCTGACCTTCAGGTCTTTTAGGAACATCAGTGTCCAATACAAATATAATGTCAGTCATACACATAATTTAAAAATTTCTACTAGCCACATTAAAAAGTAAAAACAGGTAAAATTAATTTTACTAAGATATTTTATGTAACCAAAAATATCCAAGGCATTATTATTTCAGCATGTAATCAATACAAAAATAATGAGATTTTGGCATTTTTTGTTCTGCATCCTCAAAATGCCAAATGCATTCTATACTTACGTCACATCTCAATCCAAACTAGCCACACATCAAGTGTTAAATAACCACATGTAGCTAAAAGCCACTGTATCAGATAGTGCAGCTGTAGAATGTGACTTGCTATGTCACATTCTATGTGAAACATAACTATGTTTCACTTCTCCCTTGTTTGTTAAAATAGGGATGTTAATGCCATGCCTATTTTATAGGGTTGTCCTAAGCCAATGTGAAGTGTGAAAGTGCTTTGTAAGCAGTAAAGTTCTGTAAGAATGTATGGAAGTTATTATCAGGAGTGAAGGTTTTTACTAACATAAGAATACAATATCTTTGGAGTAAAGTAATTTAAAAGAAAATACCATATTAAGGAGGCAAATTAGCTGTCCTGAATTCATTTGTGAAAAAAAATTAACTCTAAGCAATGAATGGAGAGTGTACATGTATACTCACTATCTCTTTATAATTATCTTTTTGGAAGAAATTTATCACATTAATAAGATTCTCTAAATACTTCAATAAATCTGTGGGCCTTTTTTCCTTCAGCATGTTGAGCAATGGACATAGGGACATTTGGTTCTTCTCTTGATATAGGGAGCTGGACCCCTACCAAAGAGTTCATTGCTCTTGGTAGTAAATGTAGCCTACATACTTTGTAGTACTGAGGTAGGAGTGGCATTAAAAATTTCCCATATCATCCAATTCATTGCAAAGAATAGGAATTAACCTAAAAACAATGTCAGAGATTTAGATACAGAAACTATTAATATTTGGGCCAGGCACAGTGGCTCACACCTGTAATCACAGCACTTTAGGAGGCCAAGGCAGGCGGATCACCTGAGCTCAGGAGTTCAAGACTACCCTGGGCAACATGGTGAAACCCTGAATATACTAAAATATAAAAACTTAGCCAGGCGTGGTGGCACACGCTTGTAGTCCCAGCTACTCGGGAGGCTGAGGCACAAGAATCGCTTGAACCTGGGAGGTGGAGGTTGCAGTGAGCCGAGATCGTGCCACTGCACCCCAGCTTGGGCTACAGAGTGAGACTCCATCTCAAAAAAAAAGGAAAGAAAAAGAAAAAGAGAGAGAGAGAAGGAGAGAAGGGAGGGAGGGGAAGGAAGGAAGGAAGGAAGGAAGGAAGGAAGGAAGGAAGGAAGGAAACTATTAATATTTGTAAAATGCTTTCATTCCATATTCTGTATTCTGACAGATTGGTGAATAACACCACTAACAATCAGGGCACATTATTTTAAATAAAGATGAGTCATAAAGTGGTACCCAAATCTTATCTTAGCCCTTTACCAAACAAAATAGTCCACTAATTTTTTAAAATTATACCTTGAACTACTACATGGCCCTTCAGGTGTTCAAATTTAATATATAACCTTTGTTACCAGTGTGGAAATAAGATTGCTAAACGAAGTAACTCCAAAAACAAGAATCAATTTTATACAATGGCTTCAGGGTAAAGGACCCCTGCCCACCATTTACAAGTTTGCCAAAGCCAGAAACTTCAACATAATGCATGACCCTTTCTGTCTCACCTGTCCCTCTAATTAGCTACTAAATCCCTAGGACTCCTCCTCTGAAGTACTTCCTTAATCTGCAGCCTCCTCTCCATCCCCACTGCCCTAACTCAGCCTTTCATCACTTTTCTCATAAGCTCTTTCAGCAGTCTCCAAACCAGTTTCCCTGCCTCAAGCTTCAGCCTCCCCTCCACCCCACAATTTATTCTCCAACTACCAGCAGAGATCTTAGTAAAATAAAGATCTGATCATACCACTCCCCGGATTTAAAACCTTGAGTTCTTCCCAGGACCAGCAGATAAAATCCAAACTGCTGAGCATGGTGTACAAAGCACTTTATAGTCAGAGCCCAAATTATCTTAATCAGCCTTGCCTCCTGCCATGTGCCCAGAGCAATGATAATCAGATTACTGGTGGTTCTCAAGTAAGTTCTATCCTTTTATCTGTTCTCTTCCCTTGCACAGTCCCCTCCACCCCTCACATCAGTGAGTCTCATGATCTTCACTTCATCCCATCAGGCTTTCTCGAATGTCCCATTTTCAGTGAGAAGCCTTCCCTCACTCTCTGGTCACTTGTTCTTTCAGTCTCCATAAGTGCATCTCTTATTCCTTTGTGGCAGGAATCCCTCAAGAGCTAATTCCTCTCTTAGCATTCTGCCAAGTATAGCATAGTTTGTCAGTAAAAAATTTGTTTAATAAATACAAGAAAGAATTGATCCTCTCCTCCACCCAAATGTACACCTTTCTCTTCTACCCCAAAGAAGAAATCTAATTTCCTAATTCAGTGTGATTTATAATCAACTACTGATAGTTCCAGGTATTTTAAAAGATACTTTAAATCATAATGCTTCCTTTTCACTAAAGTTCAGTTTATCTAGTTCAATAAGATTTTCCTTGGGCCATAAAGAGTTATTCTCATTCCCTATATTTCCAATACTAAAAGTCATATATACAATTTGGCTAAAGGAGCACCTGGAAAGTTTTAACCTTTAAATGCTTCGACCTATAGGATATGTTAGGAACATTAAAATAAAAGACATCAAACTAAGCACATCTTTCATTTCACAAGAATCGCCAGCTATTGGACCTGGAGTGAATCTTAACCAAGATCACCTTCACCTTGTAGGGTTATGCAGGTTGTGTTCTGTTTAACCCTAGGGGGCGCCACTCTCACAGATTATGATGTGAATGACTCTGCAAGGTGGTATCATTCTCAGCCTTATACAGTGTCCCTGCTTATTAGATCATTCTCCTTTTCAGCTTAGGTCCTAAGAAGCCAACTGGTTTGCTCAAGGTCACACAAGTATTTCATAACAGGGTTCATAGCCAATAACCTGCCCCCTTTCTTACTTCTCAGTCATTCTACTAATCCAAATTGCTCTGGAAGACCATGAAACCAGAAAAGAGTGTTTGATGTAGTTGCATGGATAATGGACTATATGCCTTCAGCTAAATGTGCAATTCAAATGGTTTGGTTTATCTCGGTATCATTTGCTCTTGTTTTCCACCTCCAGCTGTACTGGCCTGGTTGGCATAACTTCAGCATTTAGCATATCACACTGCTGCTCTCAGGCTCACCGAGACTCAAGTGGCTGTTCCACTCTGTTGCCACGCTGTGCTGTCTTCTCTCTTTCTTGCTGGCCCATTCCTCTGTGACTTCCTGTTAGCTGCCACCTTCTTCTTTTAGCTTCTCTTCTCAGCATTTTTTGCTGCTTTGTTTTTATACCCATCTCAGACCAGTCAGCACGACCCTTTTCTTCCTTCTATTCTGCAAACCAATCAATCACAGCATGTTGGCTGTTGACCTTGGATCTTTGGTTGTTTGCTGCTGTTCATAGCTGCTGGGCGTGGCTAGGGGATGCTGCTTCTTTGCCAAAACTTTTTGTTTCTTTTTCTTTCTCCCCTTATTCTAGATCTTGGGCTTTCTGAATGCTTGAAGATGCCAGAAGGGTTATATCCAAATAAGTGTGGCTCTATTCCTATTATTCCCTCTTTACTCTTGCTTAAAAGTGAAAATATTGCTTCGGTGGAAGAATCTTGGTTAGAAGAATTAATGTAGCTCAGACAGTCAATATAGCTAATTGTCTCTACCAAGGACAATGTATTTAAAAAATAACTACTCCTTCCTCTGCCCCTTACTCCATGCTCACCATCAATGTCACGCTAGGGTAACAGGTGTGTTGGCAGGTTTGGTTGAGCCTGAACAGAAAACTGGTCCTCTTGAGCCACAGCGCTTCAGCCATAATGGACGAAGTATTTTTTGCTTCAGTTCTTTGCGCTTGATCATTAGAGCTAGCAGGTCTTTCCAAAACTGCTTGCTTTAGTTCTACCTGATCAGTGAAGATATAGAATAGAATTAGGTTAAAGAGTGATTAATTTCTTAGAGTTTTGATACTTGCTGTTTAGTGGTTGTTTGTACTTTATATATTGTTCATTGTATAATCAAGAAATTCTTTGTAAATGTTTGGTTTGCAGGCTGGTTGGAAGGAAAATCATGCAACATTCATGAGCGAACTAAAAAATCTTCAGGCTTCTGGACTGACTACTCTTGGTCAGGCTCTAAGATCCTCATTTGATTTGTTAAATCTCAATAGATTAATATCTGGAATAGACAATTATGGACAGGTAAAAATAATTTGAGTGAGTACGGCTAATTTATTTTGGTGGCTTGGGGTAAGAATTTAAAATTGGGCATGGTTACTAAGTTTTCTGCTACTTTTCATAACCTCCAAATATGAGATTCTTATTACCTTTTAAATATATACTTTTTAAAAATCCCTCTTCTTTTGGTTCTTGTATATGGCTTGATAATAGAATAGCTAAAATTGTCTACCATGAGATAATCAGATGTTTGAGGATGATGTGAATAAACGGCTGAGAAATATCGGAACAAGACAATTGGAAAGAAACTTTCAGTGTCCTTAGCTCCTCTGCCCCTCCCAATCTGATGAAAAAGCTCTAGGATAAGAAGGCAGAGTAGTATTTGCTGTTGCTCTCATTGTCCTTTCCTCCTCTAAAGTCTGTGCTCACAGTAACCAGAGTCACTCTCCAGGTTGCAGCACGCAAGTCACTAGTGTCCTATCTGTGCCAGGATTTTGACTTAAGTGAATGGATTCATGAGGGTGGATGATAATGCCAGTAATCTTGTAATATTATTTTGTGATTACTTGGAAAGCAGAGTGAGAGAGGTATTTGAATGTTAATGGTTTGGGGAGTTCCTGAATTATAAGAATTCCTCAGTTTATACTGAATGTTACCTCTTCAGGGGTTGTTATTTTTATTCCCACCCATTTCGTTCCCTGATCATTTCTTCCTTATTTATCCAGACAAATTTTATCATATTCTTGAGAGATCATTGGCAAGGCAAATATAAAAGTTTAAATATACTTTTATTACTTTACATGGCTCTAATGCTTTTTAAATGTATTTTAGGGGAGAAATCCATTTTTTTTAGAACCATCTATTTTAATTACCATCACAGATGGAAACAAGTTAACAAGTACTGCTGGTGTTCAAGAAGAGGTGAGATTTTTTTTTTTTTTTAATTTTGTGTAAATGGCAGGGAACATGCAGCTATTTCTGTGGGAGGCGTTTCCAGTTAAGAGTAAGTTTGGTCAAATCATCCATCTTGGTAATCTTTGAAAGACTGCTTAATTTTATTGAGTTACATGAAAGAAAAAGTCAACCCTTTAATTCTTTCTTCATTTTTATATGGTTTGTTATGATGAACCTTTTCACATTTTTGCCTTATCAGCTCCATCTTCCTTTGAATTCCCCTCTGCCTGGAAGTGAACTAACCAAAGAACCTTTTCGTTGGGATCAAAGGTTATTTGCCCTGGTGTTGCGTTTGCCTGGAGTGGCTTCTACCGAACCAGAGCAACTAGGGAGCGTACCAACTGATGAATCTGCCATCACACAGATGTGTGAAGTCACAGGAGGTATTGGCAATATTTAATGTTTCTGAAGGAAAAATTCAGAGCATAGAGTATATTTTTCATTAAATGCCATATCCAGTCTTTACTTGTTTTCCTTCAAAGCCTTTTAACTCTGTTGCTTAAGGTCATCATTGGTATATTTGCTGCCAATGTCATTATGATTATTTCAAGTTATATTTTAGGATTTTAAAATGCTTATATTATGAAATTATATTTTATTTGATCAAACTTGTGCTATTTATTTTTCCTTCTGGGATAGGTCGCTCCTACTGTGTGAGAACACAAAGAATGTTGAATCAATGTTTAGAATCTCTAGTTCAAAAAGTTCAGAGTGGTGTAGTTATTAATTTTGAAAAAACAGGACCAGATCCACTTCCTATTGGAGAAGGTATAGTAGATAACTTTTTTAACCCTAAAGTGTTATATAGGAGAATGAGAAGACATTAAATAAATTATTATAGACACAGTCTTCACTATCCACGTGCATTTGAGTGGTTACAAACATCCATCCAAACAACTACCATACATTCACTGCCTATGTATATGTATCAGGTGGCCAAATTCTAACAACTTTAATTTCATGTTGAATGTTCCTAAGAACGTGTTTCCTTTTCCTGGTGCATTTTATATTCCCTGGTCCCAGTCTTTGGATGGCACTGACTCATTCACCTCTCTATTCACAAAATGTCTGGAGATTCACTATGGTATGCACTTAAATAATAATCTGGTTTTGGTTTTGTGAGTGCCAAATATGCTAAGCCATCTTTATGAAATATGTGTTAGTTTCTGCACCTCAGCAAGAAATTATGAATATTTATCCAGGAACTGCTCATCTTCTCTAAGATCCTACACTAGTATTTTCCCGGTCACTTCTTCACTCTGAAGTTAAGAGTTGAACAACCTTTTCTCCAAATGAGATTTCACAGAAAGTTTGACATCCAAAAATTGATGAAAGTAGGGTGACTTTTGCATAGGGGAAGTTAAATTGTAGTGAATCTCTAGATGGTTTGTGAATGGATGTTTGTAATCACTTGAATGCAAATGAATTTCAAAGGGATCAGGGAACTAAACAAGCACCATGGTAATGCATTGCAAGACTTCCATAGTAATACACTGCAAGAACAGAGCTCCTAGAAAGTCTATGTGTATATGTATGTAAGTGTATATATATATATACACACACACACACACACTCCATTATTATTACCACAGTGCTTGTCTAGCCTGATTTATATGCTTTAATTGCCTTGACCAAGAACAAAGGGGTCAAATGCATAAGGGCAGAAAGCTACACATTTCTGTCTGAAGCAGTGGATCATGTGGCTCCTGATCTTTTGTTGTTGTTATTGTTATTGTTGTTGTTTTGCTCTTTAGTTCCCCATCCTTTTGAGAAGCTGTTGGAAAAAATATAGACCCCTTTCCCTATAAATACAGACATAAGTGACACATTCACAATTTTGTATATAATCTCAGGGGTTTTTTGGACCTCCAAGTTCAGAACATCTGCCATAAAAGACTGAGGCCCCACAGACTATTTTAAATTAGCTGTGTAGGAAGGGCATGTTATACTGCTAGCAATCCAAAATTTCATGCTCACTATCTTAGCATAAACTGGGAACTTACATATTGAAATCCTAGTGGGATTTGGTGTCATGTAAATGGCTCAGATTTTTTTTCTAGCTCCAGTTCTCCTTTGTCCAGAGTTCTTAACCTTTCAGGTTCTGATGAAGGTTAAGAACCCTTTCCTCAGAAAAATACACATTGTCAGAATCGTGAGCTCAACTTCGGGGGGGTCCTCCAAAGCCATTACACTTTTTTTTCCCCTAGTGCACAGTGGACACATTAAATCTCCTAGTCTAAAGAAATTACTTGTTTAAAGTAATGCTTAAATAAGTTATTCGAATGACTGATAATTTAGGAAAAATGAGACTCAAATCATTAAAGCATATCTTTTACAAATATTATCATTGAAAGTTTATATAACTCTGCCTTGCCCTGATTTGGGGCGGGGGGAGAAGGAGGAAGGAAATGAAAGATGCTAGTTTAAATCATCAAAATGCATTCAGGATACATTATTCAGCATTATACAACACCCGTTGTCCATGGAATTTTGATGGTGGATGGAGAAACCATAGTGAATTAGTCCACGATAAACTTGATGTGTTTGCTTTGTGCTCCCCTCAACTATATACACATTGTCGGCATTTCTTCTATCTTTAAGTGAATTTGGCTAGTTTTTATTTTGCCTTTGTGGTCATTGGGTCTAATTGTTTGGCAAAGAGCACTTTTTTCTTGTATTTGGAAATAGAAAGAATATATAAATGGAATTTATGATCTATTTTTGTCAGACTCCAGAAATGTAAAAACTATAACAGGGAGTGAACAATTTCATTTGCCTAATTTAGTAATTGAATTCTTGAAAAATAACTAGTGTTTTGATGTTTTTAATTTATGTGTACGAGTCTCAGAAAATTTAAAACTAGTTTTACCATAGTTTTCTGCATAACTGCATATTCTCTTACTAGGTTAAGAATGGTGGGGTGGGTGTTGGGTTAGAAGAGATAGATTAGATGAAAAGAGTTGCTAGAGAGAACATTTAGAAATCCTAGTAGAGTCACTTTTTTTTCTTCTTCCATTTTTCATGAATGATTGTTCTTGTTTTATTTTGGACTTTGCTTTCAGCTGGAAAATTTGTACAAGAAGATCAGCAGCTGTAAAAAGAAACTCACGCCTTAGTTTGTCTTTTGTTTAACTTTTAGATGGACTTATGGATTCATCTAGGCCAAGCAATTCATTTGCTGCTCAGCCATGGCATAGTTGTCATAAACTCATTTATGTACGACCTAACTCTAAAACTGGTGTTCCTGTTGGACATTGGCCAATTCCAGAATCTTTTTGGCCAGATCAGAATTTACCTTCATTAGTAAGTGTCATAAAACAAAAAGGTAAACGTCATTCTGGATTTTCAATTTTCTGATTACAGTGAACCTTTTAAAATAGCTTTGAGGCCTTTATGCCATGCCACAGGCAAGTAAGTCTTCCCTCCTTTGCCTTCTATCTCTTACTGGAAGTCTAGCTTTGTGCCTAAAAGCAAAGGAGGACTTCCTTTATTTTCTGATACTTGTCATTCTTTAGTTGCCTTTGCCACTTGAGCTGCCCTTTTTGGATGTTAAAACATTGCTGTTTTTGATGCTGTTATAATCTGTTACTTGGTTTTAATTTCAGAGCAGCTGACTTGATTTACGTGGCAAACACAACGTCTAAAATGCACTGGCCTTGGTTTTCATACACAGCCTCAGGAAATTTGAACATAGCTTACACCTTGGATAGGTTCTGGGAACATATTAAAATCATATTCAAAATTTTACTTCTTCCTACTTTTCATCTTTTTGTAATCAATGGACTTTTGTAGCAATATACCTTTCAATGATGGTTAATTAAGCAATATTTAAAAAATAATCTCTAAGCAAGGACTTGTCTTTTTGGTCACTGCATTAGGTAGGAGAGGCTTTGCTATTTACAGTTGCTCCCAGTGCCAGATCAATTGGCTTTTTTTTTTTTTTTTTTTTTTTTTGTTTGGAGGGAGGGCAGTGTCTAGTAATAAGGGAGACGGTATGAAACCCACTCTCTCTTTTGTCTTCTTTCCCCTTCCCCAAATTGTAACAGGGCCTGAGTAATCTCCCTTGTGTGGGCTCAGGAGGGGACACAAACAAATCACTACTTCTTCTATTTAACATCTTCCTAGTTCAGTTCATCTATATTCTGTCTCAGTTTTAGAAATTTCTGACAGTGAATTGCATTTTCTCCTGGATTACTGCTTTTAGGCTTCTGCCCTTTTTTCAGAAGTGGCCAAGAAAGACCTGAATGTAAGACTAAAGAGCCCTTTTGGCCCCTGCTGTGGGTGAGGATAAACATCCCACTCCTCTCCTCAGGGCTTCAAGGTGTTACACCTGTGAAACCTCAGCCCTTCCAAACTCGAGTACAGGCTTTATGGCAAATTTACTTCATTTTTGCTAGCAACAAGTCTTCATTCATGTCTTTATGACATTTTTACCTGTTCAAATCTAAGGAGTCAGAAACCTTTCACAAGGTTAATTAAAACTAAGTTGGGAAAAAACAAAATAGAATAAGACATTCCAAGTAATTCACACATAGCTCATGTTACCATTCCTCCATCTTTAAAAGTTCATTTAAGAGCTATTTTTCTCAACTCCCAAACATCTTATAATTGTAAACTATAAAGGCAAATGAATATGTTTTCATTTTTTATAAAGGAAGCAGTGATATTTTATCATATTCATATTAGCCTTACAGGTTTCTCAACAAGAATAGGCTGACCCACTTCTTACTTTGTCTCTGGGACTTGTCCTGTGTCCCTCTCTCTCCATATTGCCCTTGCTGTTTGCCTTTCTCTCTCTGGTGCTCTCCAATCACACAAGCTAAACCTGTTACTTAAATGGCTTCTCCATTAATCTGCTCCAGTACCCCAGGTCCACAGGCCTTCGAAGCCCAGCGCAAAGCATCCCCAGCTCCAGCTATTCAAGGCAAACACGTTGGTGTTAGCAATGCTGTAAAAATCCATCTGGGCCCTGGCATTGTGACTGGCTTATTATCAGTCTCTATCTTGCCCTTTCCATACCTCTACTATTTTTCATCTTGCTTGTTCATAGCTTTAGCCCTCTCATTACCTTATTAGAAAGTTGCATGGATTTCTTCATTCCCAGCGTATCTGGACTATCTGTAACCTCATGGTACAAAGGAATGAAGGGCAGGCAGTTCTTGGAGGTCATAAAATAGATCTGAAATTCAACATTCATCCTACAAATCATAAAAACTTCTTAAACATATTCAAAACAGTTTTTTTTCAATTCACTGAAATTTTAGTTATGAGTGTTGTAATTTACCTTTCCTCTTCCTAATGTCAAGTAGATAGTAAAGAATCTGAGCCCTCTCTCCCATGGAAGCCATTGGTGGTTCCTAGAGATCTAGTAATCTTCTTTCTCAAAATGCTAGTCTGTATCTCAGTGATAATGTAACAAAATATAAAAGGACTTGCAGAATTGTCAGAAATATAAGCTTGCTTTGAGACCTAACCATTTTTTCTGCTTTTTTTAAAAAATTTTTTTTAGCCTCCACGAACATCTCATCCTGTTGTGAGGTTCTCCTGTGTAGATTGTGAGCCAATGGTAATAGACAAACTTCCTTTTGACAAATATGAACTTGAACCTTCACCCTTAACTCAGTATGTCTTGGAACGAAAGTCTCCCCATACCTGCTGGCAGGTACTTATCCTTACCTATTAGCTAAACGTTTGTAACCACTCTAGGATCTGGGAATTGTTTTAAGAAGCTTCAAAGGTTATTCTCAAAATAATTGGACTGACTGTGCTAATGATGTTTCTCATGAATGCTGTCAAATAAGCAACAGGGCCAGGCAAATAATTTCAGACTAATATGAATCATTAGTCTACTGTACATTGCCATTTAAAGCAATAGAGTCTGATGAAACCTATATATTTGAGGATTTGGGGGACCCCTTGAAGTCTACCCATGTACCCCAGCTTAAGAATCACTAATCTAAAGGTTGTACTTCACTTCAGGTATGGCGTCTGCAGCTGAAACAAGGTGTTTAGCCCTTACTTTGAACTTGACAGATTGGAAGTACAGGATAGTTTTGGCAGAGAACCATAAGCCCTGAAACTAATTTCTGTATTAGTGTAATATAATAAAACTCTTCGTCCTGTAGTACAAATAACACTAATGTGTGTAATGTGGATTTTGCAACTTGGATGAGACAAATGCATAGAGATATCTATCATACACTGGCTCTTCCAAGTGTTACACTTAAGCCAGAAGGATTTGCTAATTGGTTAATAGAGTCACCTATGGAATTTAATTTGTAAAAATTCAGAGATGGCAGTCACAGCCTTTTTATGTGGATACAACAAAAATGTCCTACCCTGTAAAGATGTATGTTCTATTTCTAAACTGTAGAGATGTGTGTTCTACTTCTATTAATATATAGGACTCTATAGCAATCAGTAACTGTTAGGCTCTATTTATGCAAGGAACACTTTCAGACTGCCATCTGTTTTATCTTAAAATGTGAGATTATTGCTACAAGTTTGTCTGTAAGCTACTTAAATTCTCCCAAGATGCTACAACTAGTTAGAAAAAAAGGAGCAGGCTTAAAGCAAGAATGTAAAAGCACAAGAAACAGAATAATCTCACAAACATAATACTGAGCAAAGAAGTCAGACAGAAAAGATTACATATTGTGTGATTCTATGTTATATACTTTCAGAGAGAGGTAAAACTAACTTACTGTTAGAAGTCAGGATAGTGGTTTCTCTTTGGGGGATGCAAGGTAGTGGACAGAAGAGGACACAAGGAGATGTCTGGTTTTGTTCTGTTTCTTTCTTTCATTCTTTTCTTTTTGTTTTGTTTTGTTTTAAGACAGCGTCCAGCCTGTTGCCCAGGGTGGAGTGCGGTAACAAAATCTCAGCTCACTGTAGCCTCCACCTCCATGGCTCAAGCAAAGTGATCCTCCCACCTCAGCCCCCCACAGAGGAGCTAGGACTACAGGCACACACCACAATTCCTGGCTAATTTTTTAATTTTTTTTTTTTTTTTTTTTTTTTAGAGAGACGGAGTCTCACTGTGTTGCCCAGGCTGGTCTCAAACTCCTGGGCTCAAGCAATCCTCCCACCTCGGCTTCCCAGAGTGCTGGGATGATGGCATCAACCATTGTGCCTGGCCATATTCTGTTTTTTGACTCGTGTGCTGTTTACACATGTACATTCACTTTGTGAGCATTCATTGAGCTCTATACTTATAGTTTACCCCAAAAGTGCTAGAAATGTAGAGATATGGATAATAGATTGCTAATTTAAAATAAAGATATGACCTTTGAATTTATGGGTTGAAAAACATTTTTATAATGAAAGCAAATAAAATTACAAATTATAGCTTTTCCCTAAAATAACCTCTCTTTTCTATATAGCACATTTCTTGGAAACCTTCTTCAGAGAAACTTAAGAAATGCTGTCCTTGCTCCTGCACAACCCCTTAAATATGTCATATGCCTCTTTCCTGTACTTTATGTTACTTTGTTTTAGAGTATTCTTAATGTGATGAATTAGTGGTAGTGAAAAAGAATAAAATGAACCAGTAGCCAGGAAATTTGGCAAAACCACAATGGAGACCAGAGCCTAACCCTAGCTCTGTCACCAACTATGTGGCCTTGCACGAGGGACTTACTTTGTGTGAACTAGCTCTAAAGATCCTTTGGAACCCTAAAAATCTATGAATCTGTGGCTGATAAGGAATTTGGAAAAACTCAAGGGGCCAAGGAAGGTGGGAAAGAGAACGAGAGAAAGAAACAAAATACAGTGCTTTTCCTTTCATGGGAATCATAGATCTGACCCTTGACTGCCTTGTGCATGTGACTTTTTAATCTTTCTTTGATGAATTTTTCTTCTCTTCTAATATACATGCTTAGGAAATAAAATCCAGCATGGTTTATTGCAGTTATCTGTTTGTATTATCATTTAAATTATGACACAAAAGGTAGTAGACTCATGTTTTAGTACAACTCATGTTCTGTGGGGTCATAAATTACATAAATTACATTACATAATTATACCAACTTATTCTTAGTGATAACTTAGTATTATAAGAAGGTAGTGAATTGGTAGGTGATATTGGTGGTACTGAGAACTAGCAAGGTAAATGGCTTCTGTTAAATGTCAAGGTTTGACTTTGTTGTAAATGATTCTGCCAAAGGACTTTGGAAAAGTAAAGGTCCAGGTCTCTAAAAGTATATATTGGGGGTTTGGACCAAAGACTCTGAACATGGAACAGAGAAAACATGGCAGCTGGGGGACCCCAGCACAACATATCAACTGTAAGGGGGCTGATGATACAGGAATCACATCAGGAAATCAGTAAGGAGTAAGAAAATAGTCATATGGAATTAAGATCAATGTTTTAATCTTCACTGAATGTTTACTCTACCAGCATAACCTTTTTTTTTTTTTTTTTTTGAGACGGAGTCCTGCTCTGTTGCCCAGGCTGGAGTCCAGTGGCACAATCTTAGCTCACTGCAACCTCCACCTCCTGGGTTCAAGTGATTCTCCTGCCCAGCCTCTCGAGTAGCTGGGATTACAGGCGCACCACCATGCCCGGCTAATTTTTGTATTTTTTAGTAGAGATGGGGTTTCACCATGTTGGCCAGGCTGGTCTGGAACTCCTGACCTCAGGTGATCCGCCTGCCTCGGCCTTCCGAAGTGCTAGGATTACAGGCGTGAGCCACTGCACTCAGCCACTACCAGCGTAATTTATAAGAGAAATGCCTTCCAGGTTGACCCAAAGTATCTCCTTGCTGCCTCAAAATAATTAGCACCAGTGCCTGGCTTATTATAATAGGTTACTCAGTAAATACTTATTGAAAAAAAAATGGATAAATGGGTAGGGGAAGGAGGCAGCAAAGACGCATAGAGCAAAGACTTAATAATAGTACAATGAAGACGGTTTACATAATCTTTTAAGTAGGCTTTGTTTTTGTAATTTCATGCTTCAGGCATGGGACTATGTTCTATTTTCTTCACAGTCTGCACTCTGATTACCACTTGTTCTTTTGAGAAGTTAATGTGTTTTAGTGGCTGGTTTCCTCTTAGCAGTATTTCAGCTTTATTTTTCATTTTGCTAAGTAAGTAAATATTTGGGTACTGTTGATGTGGCCTGTGGTCTCTGAATGGTTGTTGCATAGTATAGTTTCATTTCTTAATATAATTTATAGGAGAATTGCGATCTGAACATTCATATTTAGTACGATTTTTTTTGAGACAGGGTCTCGCTCTGTCACCCAGGGTGGAGCGCAGTGGCACAGTCATGACTCACTGCAGCCTCAAGCTCCCGGGCTCAAGCCATCCTCCTGCTCAGCCTCCCAAGGATCTGGGACCATAGGCACGTGCCACCACACTTGGCTAATTTTTTAAATTTGTTGTAGAGATGAGATCTCCCTTTGTCTCCCAGGCTGGTCTCAAATTCCTGGCCTCAAGCAATCCTTCCACCTCAGTCTCCCAAAGTGTCAGGATTATAAGTGTGAGCCACCTGTAATCCTAGTACATGAGCCTGGCCTAGTATAATATATTTTGACATAACCATAGGCTAAAAACACTATTGCTATTTTAAAATTACAATCAAATTGTGCCATAGATGCTGCTATGGAATGTTACTGGGGGTTTGGTTTGACATAAAATCCTTATTGTCATCACTGTGCATTACTTCATGTTCTTCTCAGGTATTTGTTACTAGCAGTGGAAAGTACAATGAACTTGGATATCCATTTGGTTATTTAAAAGCCAGTACAACTTTAACTTGTGTAAACCTCTTTGTGATGCCTTACAACTACCCAGTTTTACTTCCTCTTTTAGGTAAGTAAAACATGTGCCACTGAATCATCTTTAAAATACAACAGAAATGAAAAATTGATAATAGACTAAGCATTTTAAATGTAGATCACAGTAAAAAACTGATTTGAAAGGATAGAATTTGCATACTGTTTTCTGTTTTGTTTGTTTTCTTTTTGTTGTTTTTACATCAAACAGAAGAGAAGCTTGACCTTCAGTGTGTGATTCTTATGCTGTTCTTCAGGTTGAAACTTCCAATGCACGCCCCACCCCCAATTCCCAGTTTGAAGTGCACTTGGCTTTTTTGTATAGTTTGGGCCAAAAAATACCAGAACAGACCTACCATGGGGTGGGAGTAATGGCTTGTGCTTGTTTCCCCTCAGAAGATAAATGCTCTTGAGGCATCTGTTTTAGGCAGAGTAGTGAGTCAAGAAAATAGGTACCAGAGTAAATTCTGCAATGACTGTGGTTGTAGAAGCTGTGATTTCCATAGCAGGGTTCTAAAAGGAACAACTCAAGAAGCTGTTACTCAGATACTAATGAAAATGTGTGTGGAGATATTTTCCCCTTATTTGAAGAGCCACATCTGTTTAGAGTAATGTGGTACTTACTGTACAGTATCCTTCTAGTTGTAAAGTTGTAAATGTTTTTATTTCGTGGCGTTTCTTAATTTTTGCAAAAAGGGTCGAATCTTTACTAAGTTTTCATATGATCATTAAAACTATAAGACTTTTAGTGCTATAAATACAACATACATTGAATATACTGAAATTGCAATACTTTTAAATGTTGATTTAAGAAGTTTAAGAATGAGTCATCGTAAATGTATTAGCATGATTATTTTATATAACCTATCTACTTTATTTCTTAGCCCAACCTAAGAGGGATGTTCTCTTTCTAAGAGCTGATTATCATTAACATAACATATAGGTTATATCTTTCAGATTAATAAGACAGCCAGTAAAAAGGTGTCTGTATTTTGCAGATTTATTTATCCCTTTTCTTAAATATGTCTTTATGACTTCAGTTTCCACAACTATAAAGTGAAGAGATTAGACTATGTAATCTTCACTAACACTGTTAATGGTATTATTTTTCTATTTTTAAGTGCACTTTTTTTGATCTACTTTATTGAGTTATGCTTGACATACAAAAAGCTGTACATATTTAATGTATACAACTTGATGAGTCTGGAGATAAGTATATACCCATTAAACCATCACCTCAATCTATGCCATAAACCTATCAGTCACCTCCAAAAGTTTCCTCCTGCCCTGATAAGATCTACCCTCTCACTGATCTTTTAAGTACACAATACAGTATTGTTAACTATAGGTACTATGCTAGAAAACATTATGCTGAGTGAAATAAGCCAGACACAGAAGAACAGATACTACATGATACCACTTACACACTTTTTATTTTGAGATAATTGCAGATTCACATGTAGTTGTAAGAAATAATATAGAAAGAGATGACCTCAAAAGCACAGGCTACAAAGGCAAAACTAGACACATGGGACTATATCAAACTTAAAAGCTTGTGCATCAAGGGAGGCGATCAACAGAGTGAAAAGGCAACCTATGGAATAGGAGAAAATATTTGCAAATCATATATCTCATAAGGGCTTAATTTCCAAAAAATATAAGGAAGTCTTACATTTCAATAGCAAAACAAAAACAAAACCCTAAATAGCCTCCTTTAAAAATGGGCAAAGGACTTGAATAGATATTTCTCCAAGGAAGAGGTACAAATGGTTAACAACCATATCGAGAGATGCTCAACGTCACTAATCATTACAGAAATGCAAACCAAAACTACAGTAAGGTATTACATTACACCCCTCAGGATGGTCACTATCACAAAAACAGAAAATGAGAAGTGTTGGTAAAGATGTGGAGAAATCGGAATTCTTGTGCACTCTTGGGAATGTAAAATGGTGCAACCAGTATGGAAAACAGATAGAAGTACCTCAAAAAATTAAAAATAGAATTAACCATATGATCCAGCAATCCCATTTCTGAGTATATATCCAAAAGAATCGAATCCAGAATCTTGAAGATATATTTGCACACCCATGTTCACTGCAGCATTATTCACAATAGCCAAAAAAAAAAAAAAAAAAAAAAAATCCATTGATGGATAAATGAATAAAGAGAATGTGGTAGATATACATGCAATGGAATATTATTTAGCCTTAAGAAGGAAATTTTGTGACATGCTACAATATGGATGAACCTAGTGGACTTAATGCTAAGTGAAATAAGCCAAATGACAAATATTGTATGATTCCACTTACATGAGGTATTAAAAGTAGTCAAACTCATAGAAACAGGGGCTGGGTGAGGGGAAAATGGGGACTTGTTCTTCAGTGGGTAATAGAGTTTCAGTTTTGTAAGGTGAAAAGCCTCTAGATATCGGTGGCACAGCAATATGCATACAGTTAACACTATTGGACTGTACAGTTAAAAATGGTTAAGATGGTAAGTATTACATGTTTTTAAACACAATTTCTTTCTTTTGTTTTTTTGAGACAGAGTCTCTCTCTGTCACCCAAGCCAGAGTGTAATGGCATGATCTTGGCTCATTGCAACCTCCACCTCCCAGGTTCAAGTGACTCTCCCGCCTCAGCCTCCCAAGTAGCTTGGATGACAGGCACGCACCACACACAGCTACTTTTTGTATTTTTAGTAGAGATGAGGTTTCACCATGTTTTCCAGGCTGGTCTCGAACTCCTGACCTCAAGTGATTGGCCCACCTCGGCCTCCCAAAGTGCTGGGATTGCAGGCATGAGCCACTGAGCCCAGCCTAAACACAATTTTTAATAACATTTTTAAAAAAGAAATAACACAGAAAGATCCTATGTACTCTTTATTCAGTTTTCCCAAATGGAAGTCTTGCAAAACTACAGTACAGTATCACAATTGTGATATTAACATTGATGCAGTGAAGATACAGAACATTTTCATCACCACAAAGATCCCTTATGAGGCCCTATTACAGCCACATCTACCTGCCTTCTGTACCCATTCCCTCCTTAACCACTGCCAACCACTAATCTGTTCTACATGTCTACAATTTTGTTATATCAAGAATGTTATATAAATGGAACCATTCAGTATGTAACCTTTTGGGATTGGCTTTTTTCACTCAGTGTAATTCTCTAGAGATTCCTTCAGGTTGTTGCAAGTATCAATAGTTTGTTCCTCTTCACTGCTGAGTTTACAAACTATGACATTAATATACCACAGTTTCTCCACCTATTCATCTGTTGAAGGACATCTGTGTTGTTTATGCTTTTTGGCTATTGTGAATAAAGCTACTGTAAACATTTGCATACAGGTTGTGAACACAAGTCTTCACTTCTATGAGATAAATGCCCAGGAGTGCAATTGCTGGATCCTATGGTAGTTGCATGTTTAGTTATTTAAGAAATAGCCTAAATGTTTTCCAGAGTAGCTATACTATTTTACATTCCCACCATTAGTGTATGAGTGAATCAGTTTCTTTGCATCTTCATCAGCCTTTAGTGTTGTCAGTATTTTTAAAATTTTAGCCATTTTGATAGGTGTATGGTGATATAGCACTGTGGTTTTAATTTATATTTCCCTAATGGCTAACAATATTGATCATCTTTCTATGTGCTGATGTGCTGATGTGCCATTGTATATGTTCTTTGGTGAACTGACTTTTCCCTATATTTTAATTAGATTGTTTGCTTTTGTTACTGTTGAGTTTCAAAAGTTCTTTATATATCATAGATGCTAGCCCTCTGACAGATAGGTGACTTGCAAATACTTATTTAGATCTTTTTTGATCTTTCATTGGTGTTACACAGTTTTCCACATACAAATATGGTGCATATTTTGTTATATTTACACCTACTTCATTTTTTGAGTGATTGCAAATGGTATTGTATTTTTGATGTTGGTATCTACATGTTCACTGCTAGTATACACAAATACAGTTGATTTTTATGTTAATATTGTATCCTGCAACTTTACTGAGCTCACTTATTAGTTGTAGGAGAGTTTTGTAGATTCCCTGGAATTCTGTCTAATGTAGACAATTATGTCATCTGCAAATAGAGACAGTTTTACCTTTTCTATTCTTATCTTTGTGCTTTTTCTTCTCTTTTCTTGCCTCACTGTACTGTAGAGAACTTCCAGCACTGTGTTGAATGGCAGTGGTAAGATGTATGTTCCATCAGTGCTTAACAACTATGCACTATTCATTCTTACATTAAGCATAATGCTTTTGTAGATTTTCTTTATCAAGTTGAAGAGTTCTGGCTGGGTGCGGTGGCTCACGCCTGTAATCTCAGCACTTTGGGAAGACAAGGCAGGTGGATCACCTAAGGTCAGGAGTTCGAGACCAGCCTGACCAACATGGAAAAACCCCATCTCTACTAAAAAATACAAAAATTAGCTGGGTGTGGTGGCACGGGAGAATCGCTCGAACCCGGGAGGTGGAGGTTGCAATGAGCAGAGATTGTGTCACTGCACTCCAGCCTGGGAGACAGTGCAAAACTCCATCTCAAAAATAAAAAGTTGAAGAATTCCCCTTCTATTTGTATTTTTCTGAGTTTTAAAAAATCATAAATAGGTGTTAAAGCTTCTCAAATGCTCTTTCTTTCTTTTCTTTTTTTTTTTTTTTGAGATGGAATCTTGCTGTGTTGCCCAGGCTGGAGTGCAGTGGCACAATCTCAGCTCACTGCAACCTCCGCCTCCTGGGTTCAAGCGATTCTCATGCCTCAGCCTCCCAAGTAGCTGGATTACAGGCATGTACCACCATGCCTGGCTAATTTTTATATTTTTAGTTAGAGACGGGGTTTCACCATGTTGGGCAAGCTGATCTTGAACTCCTGACCTCAGGTGATCCATTCGCCTTGGCCTTCCAAAGTGCTGGTATTATAGGCACGAGCCACTGGGCCAGGCCTCAAATGTTCTTTCTGCATCATTTGACATGACCATATGATTTTTCTTCTTTAGTCTGTAAGTATGGTGGATTACACTGACTCATTTTCAAATATTGAACCAGCTTTCTATCGCTGAAATAAATCTCACTTGGTCATGGCATATAATTCTTTTCATATATATTACTGAGTTCTATGTGCTGATATTTTCTTGAGTAATTTTGTATCTATATTCATGAAAGATATTGGCCTGTAGTTTTCTTTTTTGTTGTTGTCTTTGGTTTTAGTATCAAGGTAATACAAGCTCTTCATAAAATGAATTGGGAAGTGCTTCTTCTATTCTGTTTTCTGGAAAAGATTGTGTATAATTGGTATTAATTATTCTGTAAACATTTGATAGAATTCCTGAGTGAAACTATCTGGTTCTAAACATTCCTGTTGGGAGTTTTCAAATTATTAATTCAATTTCTTTCATGGTTATAGGGTTATTCAAATTATGTATTTCATTGAGTGAAATGTGGTTATGTGTCCTTTTGAGGAATCAGTCCATTTGTCCATTTTATCTAAGTTGTGAAATGTATGTGTGTAGAGTCATTCTTAGCAATCCCTTATTGTCCTTTTGATGTGTACATAGTCTTTAGTGATATCACCTATATTATTCCTGGTATTGATAATACGGGTCTTATGTCTTCTTTGTTTTTGTCAGCCTTGCTAGATGTTTGTCACTTTTATTAATCTCATCAAAGAACCAGCTGTTTCATTAATCTTATCAATTTTTTTCTTTTTTAAATTTCATTGATTTCTTTATTTCCTTTCTTCTTACTTTAAGTTTGTTTTGCTTTTCTTTTTTGATTCTTGGTATGGGATCTTAGATTATTGGTTTGATACTTTTCCTCTTTTCTATTGTAAGTAGTACTTAGTGCCTTAAATTTCTCTCAGCACTAATTTAGCTGCTTTCCACAAATTTTACATGTTGTCCTTCATTTTCATTCACTTTACTTTGTCTTTTGATTTATCCTGAGACTTATTTGACCCATAGATTATTTAGAAGTGTATTGTTTGATTTCCAAGTATTTTGAAATTTACCTATTATCTTTTTGTTACTAGTTTCTAGATTGAATTCCATCGTGGTCAGAGGACACATCTGTATTCGATATCTACTCTTATAAATATGTTGCCATTTGCTTTATGGCAAAGCATATTTTCTATCTTAATATATATTCCAGCAGTGCTTAAGAATAATGTATGGTGTCATGTTGTTTGGTAGGATATTCTACAAGTGTTAAATTGTTCCTGTTGGTTGATGGTGTTCTGCTATATCCTTGTTGATTTTCTGTCTATTTGCTCTATCAGTTTTTGAGAGAGGGTTGTTGAAGTCTCCAACTATAATTGTGGATTTGTCTGTTTCTTTTTCAGTTCCATCAATTTTTGCTTCAACTATTTTGCAGCTTTTACTTGGTTCATACACATTTAGAATCATGGTGTATTCTTCCTTGATTGATCATTATGTAATGTATCTTTGCTAATTTTCTTTGCTTTTAAGTCTGCTTTATCTGATACTAATGTATCCACTTCTGTTTTTCTTTGATGTTTGCATGATATATCTTTTCCCATCATTTTACTTTGAACTTGCCTATAACTGTTTTGTTTAAGTGAGTTTCTTATGGACAGCACATTTTTGGGTCATGTTTTTTAATCCACTCTGCCAATCTTTGTTTTCTAATTGATGTATTTAGATATCTGCATTTAATGTGATTATTGTTATGTTAGGGCTTAAGTATGCTGTCTTATAGTATTGTTTTCTCTTTGTTCTATTTTTCTTTTCTCTGTTTTCGTTTTACTGGCATCTTTTGGGTTATTTAAACGTTTTTTAGAATTCTATTTTCTTTTACTATAGTACTTTCAAGTATATCTGTTTGGATAGCTTTTTTAGTGATTGCTCCAGGTGTTATATACACACAAATTACCACAGTCTACTCGTTCTCATTATTTTACTAATTTGAGTGGAATATAGAAACTTTATCTCTCATTATATTCCCTCACCCTCCTCCATTTATAATAAAATTATCTGAACTATTTTATGTACAATTAGAAATACATGAGGCAGTGTTATAACTGTCGCTTCAACTATCAAACATAATTTAGAAAACTCAGGATGAAAGTCCATTGTTTTAAACCATATTTTGGCATATCCTGTTCTTTCTTCCTGATAATTCAAGGTTTGTTCTTTTATGTTTAATTTCTGTTTAAAGAACATCCTTTAGCTGTTTTTTAAGGGTAGGTCTGCTAGTGACAAATTCTCTTAGTTTCTTTTCATCTGAGACTATCTTGATTTCCCCTTCATTCCTGAAATATATATATATATACATATATATACATATATATATGTATATATCCATATGTGTATATATATATGTATAGCTAGGTATAGAATTCTCGGTTAACAGTATTTTTATTTCAGCACTAGAAAAATGCTGTGTAACTGCCTTCTGTTCTTTTGGTTTCTAATGAGAAATCTACTTTAATTCTAATTGTTCTTCCTCTGTAAATGAGGTATTATTTTTCTTTGCTTTCAAGATTTATTTCTGCCTGTAGTTTTCAGAAGTTTGATTATGATGTGTCTTGGCATGCATTTCTCTGAGATTATTCTGTTTGAGGTTCACTCAGCTTCTTGAATCTGTAGGTTTATTTCTCCTTCCAAATTTGGCCGGTTTTCAGCCATTATTACCTTGAGTACTTTTTCAGCCCCACTTTCTTTCTCTTCTCCTTCCAGGATTCTGTTGACATGAATGTTAGATCTTTTCTTATAGTCTCTTAGATTCCTTAGGCTCCGTTCATTTTTTTTATTCTATTTTCTCTGTTATTCAGATTGGGTAATTTACATTGTTCTATTTTCCAGTTCATTGATTATTTCCTCTGTTCCCTGCATTCTGTTGTTGAGCCTATCTACTGAGCTTTTTATTTTGGTTATTGTATTTTTTTAATTCTAAAATTTCCATTTAGTTATTCTTTATATCTTCTATTCTTATTCTCTATTTCTTTGCAAGTGTTTTCATTTGTTTCAAGCCTGCTCATATTATTTTTTGAAACATGTTTTATGATGGCCGCTTTAAATTGGATATTTTTAACATCTCTATTATCTTGGTGTTGGCATCCCTTAATTGTCTTTTTAAATTAATTTTGAGGCCAGGCACAGTGGCTCACACCTTAATCACAGCACTTTGGGAGGCCAAGGCAGTTGGATCAATTGAGGTTAAGAATTCCAGACCAGACTAGCCTGGCCAACATGGTGAAACCCCGTCTCTACTAAAAATACAAAAATTAGCCGGGCATGGTGGTGCACGCCTGTAATTCCCACTACTCGGGAGGCTGAGGCACGACACTTACTTGAACTTGGGAGACAAAGGTTGTAGTAAGCCCAGATCACGCCACTGCACTCCAGCCTGGGTGATGGAGTGATACACTGTCTCAAAAAAAAAAATTAATTTTGAGATCTTCCTGGTTCTTGGTATGATGAGTGATTTTTTTCCTGTACATTTTCAATATTTTGTTATGAGTCTCTGGATCTTACTTAAACCTTCTGTTTTAACTTTCTTCCTCTCACACCCGTCTTGGAGAAACTGGGAGGTGCTGCCTCATTCATGCCAGGTAGAAGTCGAGGCTCGCCACTTGGCCTTCATTGACACCAAAAGGGAGGGGTCTCCTTGTTATTGTTGTGTGTGGGTAGGAGTTCTGGATCCTCCCTAGAATGATACCTTCCTGGCTGGAAGAGATAGGAATGCTTCATTATCTTCCACACTTGACCTCCACTGACACCATATGGGTAGAGGTGACCTCATTACTACTGAGCAGTTGTGAAAGTCCTATACAACTATTATGGGCTAAGCTCTAGGGTCCCATCTTTGGTCTAAATCCAGCCTGCCTTCCAAATTATTTCCTAAAAATTCCTTTAACTAGAGTAGCTGGTCTTCCAGTAGCTATCAGGATGTAGAGCACTTTACAATAGCAAGACTCATCCTCTCGACTTTGCCTTTGCTCGTCTTTCAGGTAATGGAGGTCAGATGAAGGCATGACATAATGGTTAAGAGGAATGATTATAGTGTGACCAAGCATTCAGTTCTTCCTTTGCCTAAAACCTTCTGTGCTTAAGTTGCCATGTGGTGCCCATCCCCAAACTCCCCAGCACTATGCCAAGTCAAATCCTGACACTGTCTTCCTGGTCACCTTTTAGTTCGCATCACTCTATTCCTCAACTGTCAAGTGTTTCTTCTGTTTGAAGTGTCTTCTGTCACCAGTAAGACATGTGTGGCATCTGTGCCTGGTCCTCCTTAGCCTATAATACTAAGACTCCAACCCTGCCTAAAGCATGATGACCTAAATTATTTTGGTTGCCCAATAGCCTTCTGGATGTTTCAAGAGTGTCTTCAAGCCAAGCTGAACTCTTACCTTACCATGCTCTTCCTCCTCTCTCCACAGTTTAGTTAGTGGCATCACCATGTCTATGCAAACATCCCACACCAGAAACTCTGAAGGCATCTTTGACTCTTCCCCTGTTCCCTAATCCCATACATTCAGCTAGGGTCCATGCCAATCTTGACTCAGTTCCCATTCTGCCCCCTGGCTTCAAATATCCATCTCCAGGCCTTTCTGTAACCTGTGTTTTCTGAGGAGTATAGGGTTTTTAACACCCTTTGAGGCTGGAGGTCCTTGAGCTCCTGAAGTCCAAACTTGGGATTCCTTGTGAGTTTCTGAAATAAACAAAAACTCAACATTTCCATAATTACTTAATTCTCTGGGTAGTTTGACATTTATAGTGGTTAAGAGTTTGGGCTGGAGGGCATAGCTGCCCAGGTATGAATCTGGCTCTGCTACTTGCTAGTTTCATGACCTTGGGCAAGATACCTAATCTCTCTATGCCTCAGTTTCTTCATTAGTGAAATGGGGATAATGATAGTACTTACCTCAAAGGGATTTAGTTGGAATTAAATGAGTTAATACAGTTAAATTGTTTAGAACTTGCCTGACAAATAGTAAGTGCTCAATAAATGGTGTTGTTATTATTATTGTCATTATTAATACCTACATTATCTCAGTAGCTCTCAAAGGCACTGCTATATTATACTAAAAAGGCTATTGTATAATTTTGCAGTTTTAGTGGACAGGGACAGTTAGTAAAAGGGCAAGTTAAGTTACACAGAACTTCTGGAATTCATTAGTCCAGAAGCATCACTATATTACTGCATAGTACAGTAATTGTTCATAACAGTGTCTCTTGTTTTCTTTTTATTAATACCAGATTTCAATCAAATTAAGGTCATGATAGTTTACTTATGCACTAAAACTTACTAAAAAATATAAAATATCTCATTTTCTGGAATAGATAAACGAAGCTTAATTGTATCAATGAGCTACCAGAATCATGTCATTAAGGAGGTCACCAAATTGTTGTAGTTAGCAAAGGACTCTCTCCCAATTAGGAAATTAGTTTTTCTACTGAGACCTAATAACTGCAGAAATTAGAGCATTTGTAACAACTTTTTTTTTCATTTTCTTAAATATATCACATTCGATCCACCTGTTCTTTTAAGAACTGAGGACTTGTGTAAAAAATAAACTTTAGTTCCATATTAAAACCAGTTATGATCAGGAGGAAGAAAGGGAGAGGTATGAGCATAGAGAAGAGAAGCAGGATACTTTGATGTGTATCAGTCACTATGTATCTGGTGCTTAACAGCTTACACTGGTTTGTTTGTTTTTCATTTTGTACGGGGCTTTTACACAAACATTATGTAGTTCCTTAGAATAGTCTTGTGGTAAGGCAATTATCATCTAACCCATTTTATAGATGAAATGGAGGCTTACAAAAGGCGATTTCTCCAAACTCACTGAGCTAAGGATGTGGCTGAGCTTGAACTCAAACCCAGGTCTTCCCTCTCTTTGAAGAAATAAATGGGGAGAAAGGAACTGGAAGAGAAAATACCAGTCATTTTTGAGGTGTTGGCAGTATCATTTTACTTTCATTCTACACTCTCATCACCTCTTCTTTCAAATGTTGATCAGCTAATTGTTTATGTGACACCTTTACTGTACCATCCTAGAGAGTCCATGTGAATGGGTATTTAATGCCATGGAAATAATTTGCTGAGCTACAGAGGTAGTGACTAAGGCAGTGTCACCCCAGGAGCTCTCTACTCTTAATCTAGACTGCAGAAGATTTTCTTTCTTCTCCTGACTCCCATTTTAAAACTCTGGCAGAAAATAATTAGCCTAAACGAGCTCCTTGGTGGAATCATTACACTTGGCATTGTTAGAAATACAAAGAGTATTATTCACTTGATTATCTAATCTATTTATATCTAAAAGATTCTCCAGTATTTATGTTTGTCAGTTAGTTTCCAAAATCTGCCTAATTCCCAACAGACTCCACATAAAGACATGGTATAACAGGATATATCCATGGTCTCTCATTCCTTTCTGTCAAGATATGAATGGTCTTTAAAGGCCCCACTTGCTGCAATGAACCAGAAATATCTTCAAATCTTTAACAAAAGACCTACATTTTATGACTTTGTAAATTCATTCAAATTTGTTTCAGCAGGAGTGAATAATTTATTATAGCTGTAAAAGTAAGGAAATACGTAGTCGCTTTTCTTAACTAAAGTAATTCAGATTTTCAAAGAATAGCCCTATTTGTAAAAAAATTATGCATGTGGGATAGGGATGGTTTTGTCTCTGTAAGTAAAGCATTTTTTTTAAAAAAATAAAAACTAATAAAACCTTAAGACACAAAATAAAGGATGAATTTATAGTGTCTTTGGTACCTATAGTATGTGTGGCAGATTCATGTTGATGTCAGGGGATTCCAATTTTTATATTTTTATTGTATTAGAAAAATATTTTTTTCTTACACTTGGAAGAAAATAATGAGATGTGAAGGAAATTTTCATGCAGTATATAAAAATGTATTTAGATTATTAAAATAATTAAATTTAAGTGTGAAAAGATAGGGAATGTCTACTTAGGTAAATATTTTTAGTTCAAACATTTTTAGTACATGGTATTCAAGAAACATGTTTAGTTGTTCTACAGAATTTTAAACTTCAACCTAACATCTGTACTTACTTCTACTAGTGCTTTTACTATCACCCAATGACTTTAGGTCAGTGAGTGACCTAAAGTTTGGCTCAAAATGTGTGATCATGGAAATAAAAAAAAAAAATGCAGAGGCAGGGAAATATGGCTAAACAAAGCATAGGCTGATTAAAATTTTTATTTTATTATTTTATTTTATTTTATTATGTTTTTTGAGACACGGTCTTGCTCTGTCACCCAGGCTGGAGTGCAGTGGTACAATCATAGCTCACTGCAGCCTCAACCTCCCAGGCTCAAGCAATCCTCCTGCCTCAACCTCCCCAGCTACAGGCATATGCCATCATACCTGGCTAATTTTTGTTTATTTTTTTATAGAGACGGGGGTCTCATTATGTTGCCCAGGCTGGTCTCAAACTTCTGGGCTCAAGTGATTCATCCATCTGAGCCTCCCAAAGTGTTGGAATTACAGGTGTGAGCCACTGCGCCTGGCCTAAAATATAGTTTTAGAGCTTGCTCATCACTGCCTAGAAATTATAGGCTTAGCTTTTGTTTGTATATACTTTGTAAAGTCTCTTACCTTGACCTTTCAGCAAAATGCATAACACCCTCTATGTTTAAATGAAATAAATGTTATTCCATCAACCAGTGACCATGGATTGCCCCTGAGGTGAAAATTACTAGTTACCAATATGTAAGAGGTTGGGAAAATATTTCAGGTGGATCAAAATCATTGTTTTAATATTGTATTTCATGTAGCATTGCAGATGAAAGAGGAATATGTAACTTAAGAATTTATTTCACTTTTTAGAAAAAAATACTGTATATAATTTTGGTAAATAATACAACCACTAAAAAAGATAATCAAATAAACGCCAATGAAATTTTCATCTACATTAAAAGCTGAAGTTTCTAGATGTGGGTTGCTTGATTATATCTTAGAGCTCAGGACTAGAATGATGTAATATTTTATTTTTCTATTACAGATGACTTGTTTAAAGTTCACAAGCTTAAGCCAAATCTGAAGTGGCGACAGGCTTTTGACAGCTACTTAAAAACTCTGCCTCCATACTACCTATTAGTACGTATTTGTGTGTATATATGTATTAACTGTATCAGTGATAATTCTTGTCACAAGAAATGTTAGTGATCAAAAGCTTTTACTGTTGCAATAAGAGAGATATCTTTTTATTTTACAGATATTTGTGTCGTCACTGTCTTCTCAAATCATGTGTAAGAGTTTGGAGATGTCATGGCGGCACAAAAGAGAGCTGTTTCTCTATTTTATTCCTTTAACTGCCATGGTTATTTTTATAAAACACATCTATGTTTCTCTTATTAAAAGTAACCTTATGAAATTATAACATTGGAATTTAAGAATAAATAGATCTGGATTCATATATTACATCAACTTCCCTTTTTAACTCTAGAAATTCTCAGTATGGGGTTTCCCTCTGGAAAAAGAAAATCTGAAGACATTACAGTTGCCTATTGCCTCTTAAATGTGTCCTAGACACAGCATGAAGTTGGGGCACTGGTGGTGGGAGGCGGAATCCAAAAAAATTAAGAAATGACTTGGCCTCATTTTGGTTTTTATAGTGTGAAGTATTCATGATTTTGAACTGGTAATATAATCTAAATCAAGATTACCAAAATAATTTCAGAGGTTGATGTGGTAACCTTTAAGCCAAGTTTCTAGAGGTGAAAAGGCAGAATCTTAAATGGTACCACTGGTGTCACTGGGAGGAGAAATTGGGGTGTGTTACTGTTTACCATGGCAGTAATGGGGCAAACAATAAAATGCAATGTGAAATGATTTGATGATTTGGGAAATAAGATTGAGTGCAATTTACTTGTTTGAATTTGCTGTTACTTGCTCTTCTTATCCCACTCTCTTCTGATTTTTTTTTACTTTCTGCTCCTTACTTCTCTGCTATTTTCATTGCCACTTTTTAATGTTCCATGTTTGGTTTTATGTGCAGCACCTTGACTTCTAAGAAATGAATCATGTCCCTTTGCCCCTTATAACTGAACTTTGAGTATTTTAAGATTTATTCTATTCTTACTGTTGTGTATTTTGTTTCCTTATAGCCATTAAAGAAAGCACTAAGGATGATGGGAGCTCCAAATCTGATATCAGATAATTTAGATTGTGGACTTAGTTACAGTGTTATCTCTTACCTTAAAAAACTCAGCCAACAGGTAGTATTGGTAAAAACAAACAAACAAAAATCCTTTGCCCTCAGAAGTGCATTTCCTTATTCTTTAGTGTAACTGTAATTTTTCAAATTAAATGTGTATATATCTCTACACTTTATGGATTAGTAATAATGTGATTCTCTATGGCTTCTAGCTTCACCATTAAGCTGCAGTTAAGGGTCTGTCAGTATCATTTGATGCTGTGCCATTTCTCCTTTTGCCTGCCAGTTTGTCCTACCCGCAAGCTGGTTGATATGGGGCAGAGGTTTAATAGACTTCTCTCATGGGTCACATTTTGTCTATCTTCAACCTAGTTCCTCCTCAGATCACTCTGGGCTACAGCATCCCTCCTGTTTAGATCAGCACACTGAGGCGTGGTGTGATTAAATGACTTGTCTTAGATTAGTTTTCAGGCATGTGAAGGACTTATACTCACATGCTAGCCCTTGGATAAAGAGCTATATGCTTTTCCCTGGAGAGTGGGGAGATGAGACCAGTGATCCTCACACTGGAGGGTGATAGACCCCACGGGGAACTGAAGAGTGGAGTTCAGTTTCCTCTCTTCTCACCCTCCACCTGTTCCTCATTTGCCATTATTCACCTTGTCCCTTGCCTGCCCCTCTCTATTAGTACCTCATCCTCCACTCACCGTTCCTTATCATACTTCTCACCTCTACTTAGCCCATTCTTGTAGGATGGAAATATTTGAGAACTACTGAGTTAGAACTTTACTACCATATGAATGTGTTATGTTATATGACAAATTAATGCAGCAGTTTTACTTACCTTATGCACAAAGGTATTCCCAGGTAGGGGACAATAGTAGCATTCGCAGTGGTGATAATGCTTCAAGGTGGATGTGTTTGGAAGTTTGGCCTTTAGGAAATGGAGAGTAGTGAGCAAAACATCAGATTTCACCAAAGAACCAAAGTGACTCCACAGTTGGGATGCCGACACACCTTGCTAGGAACTGACAACAGCTTCAGTATGGTCTGGAGCTTACCAGCTCCTACCAGTCCAGTGTGCTTATAAGTGCAAAAGAAAGTAAAGGCAACCCCAGATTTCTAATCTACCAAGTGTCCCCCTAACCTCCTTTCCTCTCTGCTAATAGATTTTTTGTGGTTGTTGTAAATGTTTTGGTTTGGTTATTTATTTATTTATCTATCTATTGATCTATCGATTTTTTTAAATTTGATGTTTACCTAAGCCTTTAAGGCTGTGTCACCAAGGTATGGCCACAAGGAAGAATAGTGTACAGAGATTTTAATTAATGCAAGTTCTGGGACCTTTTGGGGCACATGTATCATTTTACAAATGAGCTTTCAAGACCATTTAAGGAAACAGATGCTTCATTTGCTCTTATCTCATATTTCATGACTTAAGAATTTTTTAGCGATAATAAACATAGACTTAATTCCAATAATTAGGGAAAATTAATAAATATCTGTTACCAAACCACAAGAAATCCAAAATCATTTTAGGTTTACCGAACATTGGTGGAATTCCATCTTTCTGAGAAAAAGAGAAGATCATAGCTAATTTATAATAGCTCAAATTACTAATTTAATAACTGGGTCACCAGTGTTTCTTGAGCCATTTCAGATGTATGTAAAACACAAAATATGCCAAATATATATCGCTATAATAACTCAAGCAATATTAATCAATATGGTATAACAACGCCTATTAAGAGGCTTTTTACAAATTACTTGGTAATATCTGTTAAATTAAGCATTATCTTCTAAGACCTTTTTTGGATAGTCAAATATTAGAGATAAATAGTTTAATTTTTTCAGACCTTTTTTGGATAGTCCAATATTAGAGATAAATAGTTTTTTTCAGATATAATGCTAGTCGATGTGATCTGAATTTTAGTACTAGTTTACATGTATAAATACAGTCTTAAACCTTTATGTCTGAGTCTGAAATGAACCCGTTCACTTAGACTAGATTTTATAGTAACAAAATGTGCTTTTAAATGTCTGTGAATGAAATTCTTATTCATGGTTTTTATTCTCTCCATGATTTTATTATAATTTTGACACTAGACAAGAAAAGAAAATATTATTTGTCTTTCCTGCCCCCTATCTGTTTGCTGTGGTAGTGCAAAGAAGCACAGGAAAATGTTTAATTACCCATTTTTCTGTGATTTGTAATTGAAAATTGTTCTGTGGGGTTCTGAAAGTATTATCTTTCTTAAGTAGTAAAAATGACAGTGGTAATGTAGATGTTTTTATAACATACTATGTACTTTCATTTTAGACCAAACTAGAGTCAGAACGAATACTAGCATCAGTGGGGAAGAAACCTCCCCAGGAAATTGGAATTAAAGTGAAAAATCATTCTGGAGGTGGCATGTCCTTGACTCACAATAAAAATTTTAGAAAACTATTGAAAGAAATCACAGGGGAAACTGCGCTTAGACTGACAGAATTGAACACCAAAGAATTTGCTGGCTTCCAAATTGGGCTCTTAAACAAGGTAAATTGTGACATAAATAGTTTGTATTTGTTTGAACTTGTCTGATACATTTATGTCTTTCATATTCCTTTAGTTTTGAAATAATGGACAATCCTATTTTGGAGTTAGTAGTTAATAATGGGCCAGTTTAGGAATTGTCAGCAGATATCAATATGGAATTAAATGGACAAGATATGTTTTGTGGGTAACGCCCATGAAAGATAAAGGGGAGATGAAGCTGGAGTAGGCAGGCAGAGCTTCCAAGCTACAAAGCTGACCCATCACCTGTGAGAGGAGGGAGGAATGAAGGAGAATTGGATGTGAAGAAGCTCAGACACTGGTGTAGCTTGGAGAAAGTCTTGGCCAGCACCGTGGGGACCTCTAGCACCAAGATTTCCCACAGAGGAGGGCCACGCTGGGCAGAGCTGACCAGGCCCTAACACCCTGCCATTCTCTGTTACTGGCCATGGGCAGCCTGGGAAGGGCATGGCCTCAGCTCAGTGCTGCAGCGGATCCCTATGGCACCACAGCAGCGGGAGGCTCTCTGCTAACTGCACTCCTTGCAGGATCAGCCATTGCTTTCCTGAAGGGAGATCCCAGCAGCTCACCTCCCCTCCATGGCTGCCAGAGGAATACATCTAGAGTACGAGCAGTGGTCCTGCAAGGCGGCCACAGGTATCAATCTCGGGATTTGGTGTTTTAAATGACATATTTGAAAAGGGATAGTCCCAGTGGCTTTAATACCCTGTAGGTGTGTTACAACACAGAACAAGGCTAGCAAGTGGAATTTTGCCACTGGGAAAATTCTACTGTGGTCAGTTGTATTGATATAACACTCTTCAATAACATTTTAAGAGAGATAAGTATGACATTTCTATATTAAAAGCCTTAGGAGTAACTGAAATTACTTGTTTCATTTCAAATAGGATTTGAAACCTCAGACATACAGAAATGCTTATGATATTCCCCGTAGAGATCTTTTAGACCAGCTGACCAGAATGAGATCCAATCTGCTGAAAACGCACAAGTTTATTGTTGGACAAGATGAAGGTAAAATAACTGTGAAATTTTTTTTTTTTTTTGGAAAATGCCAGGCATGACTTACAGGAAAGTGTTTATTGCATAATGAGTAGGCTATTTTATAGTATTTTAATGTTTAAAATGCCTGTTTTCACTGAATCCCTATGTCTGTTTACCAGGCACATTTTTTTTTCAAGTTTAAGGGCAAGTGTGCATTAATCAGCACATACACTACACTTGCCATGCTTTAGCTATTGTAAGCTTCAAACAACCCCAGGAAATAGATACTGTTTTTATGTGCACTTCCTGGACATGGAAACTGAGAGTGAGGATTTTAGTAGTTTGCCCAAGTTTAGCCAGTTGGAAAGTGGCAGAACCTAGGTCTGTCAGTTTTCCCAATCTGCACACCCAAACACTATAACACTCAGCCTACTGTGATAAATTCAGTAGAGAATGCCTCACTTAAATGAAAGTAATCAACCTAATGGTATCCAGGATAATTGTGACTATTTACAAATTCCATTTACTCCATTTTGTTAATTTTAAAAAGGCTCACCTGTTTACTAAAATGAGCAAATCTTATTCTGGTCAATTCCCTGAAATTATACACAAAGTTTTGTGTGTAAGAGGGCTTTTCTAGGAAGAGAACCTACAGATTTAATCAAATTCTCAGTGATTAAGACCTACTAACCAAGATTCTCTGGATGATAAGTGAATGCCGTAGAGCCTAGACTCTTTGAAATGCAGAAGATATGTGGTGATTTGAGTTGGGATGGTGGTGTAGGGTCAGCCCATTCTCAAACCTGATTTGAAGGCAAGGGAGTTGTTCTGATCCTAGCGATGTGAGCCTGTAGGCAGTAGTAATGGTAGACTAAGTTATGATTGGGATGAAGAGAGATGATTCTAGATCCTAGAATGCTAGATTCGAGACTTTAAATACTATTCGATGCCAAGACACACACTGCTAAACCAAACTATGATCATGTCTTCTTGAAAGGACCATATGCTTCAGCTATAAGCATCAATTCCTTTTCCTGTGATTTTGCAGATTCCCTTCATAGTGTTCCAGTTGCACAAATGGGTAACTATCAGGAATATCTGAAGACATTGGCTTCTCCACTACGGGAGATTGATCCAGACCAACCCAAAAGACTGCATACTTTTGGCAATCCGTTTAAACAAGATAAGAAGGTAGGATACCTATGCCTTTGTCTGCCTAAATTGGGATATTCTTGCTATATAATTATTTTCTTTTTGGCAAGATAAATACAAATCAGAGGTTCTCCATTTGTTTGTTTAAACAATAAAATATGACACCAAGGCTCTTAGTGGGAGCCTCCTGATGCAAGAGTGTGTTGGTTGAATAAAGTCAGAGCTGCCATGTATTGAGTACTAGTAGGAACTGGTGTTTTAAATGATCTCACTTAATGCTCACAACTGTTCTGTAAGACGAACGTTACTGTTTGTCCTTTAAAGGGGAGAAATCAAAGGCCGCAGTGGTCAAACGCCTTACCTGTGACATAGCACATAAGAGCAAGGATTTGAATCCACGTCTTTCTCACTCCAGAGTCTATATTCATTCCACCACACACTAATTTCTTTAATATCGAAATCACAGTTTATTTCCTGTTTCCATGATTCATATCTGTAGTGCTTGATCTAGAAAACGATGAATGTGTCCCTTGAAATATGAAGTACTAAGTGATGTTGTTTTACTTGAATGGTCCTACTAAAAATCTAATGTGGGGCATGTGTCTGTGTGTGTGTTTGTGTGTGTGTGTGTGTGTGTGTGTGTGTGTGTGAGAGATATACTGACTTGCCCATTAAAGCATGAAAACAAATGGGATTATAGCTGCACTCATGGAGGAGACCATTGGTATTAAGGCTCAGACCACACAATAATCTCTTTTGTGACAAGACTAGATTGAAAGGTATTCCACCTCACCTAAATCCTCAATTTATCTTTCTATGCTTCGCTTTCCTCATTTTGTAGCACTGTGGATAATAATTACACCTAACTATGCTGGACGAGGTGGCTCACGCCTGTAATCCCAGCACATTGGGGAGGCCGAGGCAGGCAAATCACTTGAGGTTGGGAGTTTGAGACCAACCTGGCCAACATGGCAAAACCCTGTCTCTACTAAAAATACAAAAATTAGCCAGGCGTGGTGGTGGGTGCCTGTAATCCCAGCTACTCTGGAAGTCTTAGGCAGGAGAATCACTTGAACCTGGGAGGCGGAGATTGCAGTGAACCAAGATCATACCACTGCACTCCAGCCTGGGTGACAGAGTGAGACTCCATCTCAAAAAAAAAAAAAAAAAAAATTACACCTAACTAACTAATAGAACTCTGCATAATATTAAGTGAGTACGTGTACGTTGTTTACAACATGAACAGGCATGTAGTAAATTCTCTGAAAATGTTTTCCCCTTTCTGTATTGTTTATGAGTAAAAAATCCTTTGGAAAAGTCATTTATTATTATTTTATTCAAATAATGAGGGCACATATTCTTGGATTATTCCTGGACAAGAGCAGCTCTTGGCTAAATTTCTATACTGCTGCCTCTCATCTTTTATCTACCCCCCACAAGAGTGAAAAGCCTCCTCACTGCCTGCCCAGCACCAAAGTGGGCATATTTGAATACCTGTGAGGCTGCAGATGGGGAAGTTACATTTTCCACCTGCCTGCCTTTCAACATGTACATGTAGCATGCTGTACAGTGATAATCAATGTTGTTTAATGATACGAGTTTGAAGCATAAAAAAGGAAATTATTTCCCTTATGAAGAGTTGATGCAAAATAGTTCGTACTTCTCTCATTTTGGTTGAATAATGCTGCTTATTTGCAAGCTTTCTGATTAATCATTATTGTAGTATGTTTTGCTTGGGACAACATCCTGTATGTTAGTTTACTCCTTGTTCCATTTAAATTGGATTAAAATTGAGTTGCATATTTCTAAGAACAAAGTTGGGGTGGGGTAAGATAAATCTTCGGCCGATGATTAAGATTTATATTAGTTAATCTGGCATGGGATTTAAAAAAATAAAAGAAAAAAAGACATATTAGTGATATAATGCAAGATTGATTATGTATGCATATTAAGAGTGCTTACAGTTTTATAATAGTGGAATTTTGGTCTTTAATGAAATACGTTCATTTATGTGTTTTTTAGGGAATGATGATTGATGAAGCAGATGAGTTTGTAGCAGGGCCACAAAACAAAGTGAAACGTCCAGGGGAACCCAACAGTCCTATGTCATCTAAGAGAAGGCGGAGTATGTCCCTGCTGTTGAGGAAACCACAAACACCACCTACTGTAACTAACCATGTGGGCGGAAAGGGACCACCCTCAGCCTCGTGGTTCCCATCTTATCCAAACCTCATAAAACCCACCCTTGTACATACAGGTATAGAGTAGTGGTTGTGATTTCCTTATGGCTCCTAGAGGACTAAGACGCTAAACAATTTTATTTTCCTTTTTGTGTTCCTTCCTTTGTGTTCAGTTTGTGTTCACTAAGTAAGCCATTACTAAATCATCTATGTGGTAGGTACAATAAACCCCACAGGGAGCAGAGACCCTGTTTCAAGGGTCTCAATCTACATGAGGTGAAAAAAACTATAATTATATAGTAATTAACACATAGTAATTAACAGTAATGAATACATTGCTTAGCAAGTAAATACCACAGTAATTAGTGGAGAAATGGAAAGAGGTGAGCAAGTTTGCTGCAACCTTTTGGAGTGGCTGCAAGGGTGAGGAGGATAAAGCAGGTTTCCCTGGCAGTAGGAGCAAGTGGACTCAGCAAGACTGGATCTGCACTTGCTCTTTGTGTTATCACCACCTATGCATGCTCTAATCCAGTGCAGTCTGGTATCTGCCTCCTTGACCCCACTGAAACATTCTCATCAAGGTCACTAGTGTGTGCAGCACATTGCCATTCCTTCTCCGCAGCATTTGACACAGTTGTTCACTCCCTCCTCCATGTGTACGTTGGGTTCTCAGACACCGTAAGCGCACAGCTTTCTTTTCCCTCTAATAGCAACTCCCTTTCATCCTCTTTTTCTGGTTTTGCCTTTTCTTTCCACCTGTAAATATCATAGGGCCTCAAAGCTCAATCCTGGTACCTCTCCTGTCCTTCACTGTGCTCCCTTCCTAGGTGACCCCATGCAGTCTTGGGGGCTCTAAATTTGATTTATGTTTCAACAACTCTGATATTTATACCTCTAGAATATAAATTGCTCCTCAATTTCAGACTCAGACTTACTTGTGGACATGCATCTCCACTTAGGTGTCTAATAGACAAATAAAACTCAGTAGGTTTCATGAGTTTCAACTGAACTCTCGAACTTGCCCCTCTCCAAAACAGCTCTACTTATAGCCTTCCACATTGCAGATAACGACACCATCCAGATATGTGCCAGTAAAGCTTTAACATCTGTCAGGGTTGAGAAGGGTAGAGAAGCTCTAGATTGTAGTGTTTGCAGATTCCCTTCATGTAAATAATGCTAATATTTATCAAAGTCAAGCTGTCAACCTGAGATCATTGAACCGGAGTCGGGAAGAATGCTCTGGAGGGCAGTTGTGCCCTGGCTCCTGCCACACTTCAGCACTATTTACCCAGCGGTTCAGGTGACAAACCGTAGAGTCATCATGATTTTTCTCTTATTCTTCCCTCGCTTTGATACCTTTCACAAGTTCAGGAAACTTGATGTTCAACATAATCCCTAAATCCCACTATTTCTCTCTATCCCTCCAGTGCACACTGCTGTGGCCTCTCACCATGCTACTACAATACCTTCTTATCCCAGCCTCATGTTTCTAATCTAGCCCCCATCTATCACATACTCTCTAACCCTGTGGCCAGAAAATTATGTCTGCATGTATATCACATCATGCCATGTCGCTCCTGAAAATGCATCCTCAACTCTCCTGAGCACTCAGAAGGGACCCTGAACCAGCTTTAGTCTGCAAGACTGCATGGCCTGGCCTCTGTCACCTTCTAACATGGGAGCCCCTGGGGCTCCCTCTGCTGCTGTCCCCCAAAGGCCTGTAGATGGCTTCCCCAACACCAGCCCAATGCTGCTTGCTTCATTTGCTCATTGTGCATGTACTGTCTGACTGCTCCATGAGGATGTGAGCTCCACAAGGGCAGGGAACGTTGCTCTCTGGGCTGTTTACTGCTGATCTCCAGCTCCCGACCCACTGCCTGCCACAGATGATGAATAAATGAAAGAGGTGTCAGATATGGAGTGAAAAGAAAGTACTTTATTGACACAGAAAAGAAGGATTAGGAAGATAATACACTAAAAGGGATTTTTGGTGATGGAGTGTGTATAGAACTTTCAGCACTAATGGCCGCCTCTATTTTCTCAGAATGTATTTGATGTAAAGAGGAGGCAGGTTGTGGTGTATCCAAGTTGTCTGGCTTCCAGCTCAGTAAAGCATGGCAGGTTGTATGTGAATTTGAGAAATCATGAAATAAAGTGAGACTTGCTGTTTTCAACTTGTAAAGCATAACAAGCTGACACTAACGCATGAGTACCAGGGATCTGTGAATGTGTGTGTCTTACTTGGTTTCCATATGTATTCATAGGGCCAGAAAATAAGAGGTGGTTTTATTGTATTATGTGTCCTGGCCTCAATTTGAGGGGTCTCAGATCGCCACCTGGTATATCATCCTGCTTTATGAGATAATTTCCTAGAAATTGAGCATCAGAGGGATATACCTGTGGGGTTGACATAATTACCTCACAGCTCAACCTCTTCATTTGGTTTCCAGATGCTACTGTCATTCACGATGGCCATGAGGAGAAGATGGAAAATGGTCAGATCACACCTGATGGCTTCCTGTCAAAGTCTGCTCCATCAGAGCTTATAAATATGACAGGAGATCTTATGCCACCCAACCAAGTGGATTCTCTGTCTGATGACTTCACAAGTCTCAGCAAAGATGGGCTGATTCAAAAACCTGGTAGTAACGCATTTGTAGGAGGAGCCAAAAACTGCAATCTCTCCGTAGATGACCAAAAAGACCCAGTAGCATCTACTTTGGGAACTATGCCAAATACATTACAAATCACTCCTGCTATGGCACAAGGAATCAATGCTGATATAAAACATCAATTAATGAAGGAAGTTCGAAAGTTTGGACGAAGTAAGTAGTGAAAGAACATCTATCAATAATGCACCAGGAGGTCTCTCTCATTCTATGATTCACTATAGATTCAAGCTACCCCTTGAGGTACACTGGGGGCAATACTGGGCTTTCACATAGTTTAAGGCAGTTCCTCTTGTTTTAACTAAAATTGTACAGTCTATATTTTCCTGTTTTTTTCTCCTTATTTCTTGTAATGTTTCCTTTTGCTGCCGTAACAAGTTATCAAAAGATTCCTAGCTTAAAACAATACAAATTATTGTCTTACAGTTCTGGAAGTCAGAATTTTGAAATTATTTTTGCTGGGCCAAAATAGTGTTGGCAGACCAGCATTCCTTCTGCTAGCTCTAGACAGAATTTCTTTCTTTGCCTTTTCGAGCTTCTAAGGGCCATCTGTATTCCTTGGCCCATGGCCCCTTCCTCCATCTTCATGAAAACACCCTTAGCACTTTTTATCCTCTCTGACCTCTGCTCCTGTCTTTACATGTTTTCTCTCTGACCTTAACTCTACTGTTTCATCTTATAAGGACACTTGTGCTTACATTAGGCCCACATGCATAAACTTGGATAATCTCCCCATCTCAAGATCCTTAACTTAATTATACCTGCAAAGTAAAGTCTTTTTTGCCATATAAGGTAATGTATTCACAGGTTCCAGGGATTAATATATGGACAATTTTAAGCAGCTGCTATTCAGCCTGCTACATTTGGTTAGTGTTAACAAGAGTTGCCCTAGTATATGCATGCAGATATTTTGATCTGAATGTTTAAAATACAAACTACATCTAACTTTCCACTCACAAAGAACAATTACTAAGGATGTACAACAATTAAATTTTATTTCCCATTCATCTTTATAAAAATACTGAAGTTTTTTAAATATCTTCAGAATATGAAAGAATTTTCATTTTGCTTGAAGAAGTGCAAGGACCTCTGGAGATGAAGAAACAATTTGTTGAATTTACCATCAAGGAAGCCGCAAGGTAGGTATAAACAGGAACTCTTCAATTTTTTGTTTTTGTTTTTAGAGCAGTAGGGCCCAGTGCAGGACAAAGAGAGGAATAGGCTCTGCCTTGCTTTTTTCTCAAACCCTGGCCCTCGCTCATAGTTAAGGCTGTCTCCAGAAGTATTTGGATTTATGTTATCTGAACTCAACTCATTCATCCTTCTACTTTTATCATAGCCTCAGGTAGGCTTGGGCCCTCAATTGCCACTATTGGTACTTGCTCTAAGACATATCTTTCCATGAGGACAATCTTTTTATTCCTATGTAGATTGTAAGCTTCAATTTGTATCCCACACAGTGCCTTGAACATCATGAGTACTTTAAGTATCTTTTGGTTCATAAAATTTCTCTTTATTTTCAGGTTTAAAAGACGAGTCCTAATTCAGTACCTCGAGAAGGTACTAGAAAAAATAGATTCCCACCACCTTCTCAACAACATTAATCACATCAACAGCAGATCATCATGTTAGTGCAAAGACCAATGAGAAAAAAATGACAAGTTTTCTGTGCTGTAGGATGGAACAGGATATTGTTGAAGCCTCCTGGAATGTTTGAGTCAAGGGAATTGCTTTCCAGATGCTAAGAAGAAGCAGTGGGGCTTTTGAATTTTATGATTATCTGGCAGTGAAAGCTGGGCTTTTGCCTTAATAATTTTTTAAAGTATGAGTTGTTTTGTTTTGTTTTCCTCAATTGAGGAAGCTGATGTTATTAATTCAGCAGGCTAAATTCAGTAAACACCGCTGCCCCTACCACGGGTAATGAGAGGTCACTCATTTGAACTTCGCCATTCCAGGCATTCTCAGAGTGGCTAGGGGCCACCTGCAAGTGGAGCACAACTTGGTGCTCTTACTGTGTCCTTCAGAAAGAATAGGTGTACAGAAAAGAAATGGCAATCTTATGTGTGCTGAACAAAGTTTTCAACAATTCCTAGTTGTGCCTTTTAAACCATGCAATATTCAGGATAGTTTGAATCAAAGAAGTAAGAAGCTGCTATTTGGGTAACTTATTTCTCTGTGGGAAGGGGCAGGGAGAGTCACCAAACAATCTACCTCCAACTCTCTTCTCTTTTGTCTAGAGACATTACAAAGTGCACTTGAGGCTGCCCCCAACCTCTGACATTTGTTCTTGCATGTGATGATAGAAAATCTTCAGATGGACTTATACATTCTGTGCTTTGGAAGCACAAGAAGATCAAAAAATGTATATATTTCCTTTAATGTTTATACAAAAGTTTATATGGAGCAGTATTGTTATGTTTGTATGAATTTGCAAAAATTAAAGTGTACAAAGAGATTTTGATTTTGCATATATAAAATAAATCATTTTATTGATTTTCACGGGTTCATTAATGCTGGATAAATTTCTACTTATATGTTTCTTGTGATTTGTTACTCCTTTCAGAAAAAGAGTGTATGCTGTTAAACAAGTTAAGATGTTAACATAAGGATTTAAACTTCAAAACATCACTCACAGAATTGAGTGACATTAGTGAAAAATGACAGAGTAGAGTACCCAGGGACTAGTCACTTTCAAGAAACATGGAAAACACTGGGGAAAAAAAAAACCTGTCAGAATCAAGTTTTATTGGAACTCTAGAATATAGTAAAAGGTTTACAGCAACCAAGCCAATCCTGAATTAGGAGAGAAGTCATTGAAACATGGTAGGGGAGCTTTATGGCATTTCAACTCACCCTTGGAATGGCTGAGTAAGAAAGAAATTTGAAGCCAGGTGCAGTGGCCCACATCTGTAATCCCAGCACTTTGGGAGGCCAAGATGGGAGGACCACTTGAGCCCAGGAGTTCAAGAGCAACTTGGGCAACATGGTGAGACCCCATCTCTCCAAAATATATGTATTTTTAATTAGCTGGACGTGGTTGCACACAATTGTGGTCCCAGCTACTCAGGAGGCTGAGGTGGGAGGACTGCTGGAGCCCAGGAGGTGGAGGCTGCAGTGAACTGTGATCACACCACTGAACTCCAGCCTGAGCAACAGAGCAAGACCCTGTCTCAAATAATAATATATACAAGCTGACTTCTGAAATGGCATGGCTGCTTACTTCCCACCTTCCTACCCCTCTCAAACGAAGAGGGAGTTTTTGCATTTTCTATTCCTGGTTGCAAAACACAAAAGAAAATGGAAAAATAGTTTGTGTGTATTCATGATATGCTTGCTCCTTTGAGACTCTCAAACAGCCAGCACCATCTCTTCCCATAGCCTGCTAGGAGCCAGGATGGCTTCCCAGTGCCTGTTTCTCAACCATTTTAATTTAAAAGCACTGTGAGTAGTATTAGCTGTGCCTTCTCTGCCACAAGAGAGAAAGCCTGGTCAAGAGGTCTGGTTTTGGATGCAATAAGTCCACTGCTTCTTGGAGACGTTCCTGGACATTCAATCGTGTCTTTCCTGGGTCCTTGGAGTAGTTGGTCAGGATGGGCTTCCCACTCAGTCCACGGGCCTGGGGCTGATTCATGGTGGTCCCAGAGACCTCAGCCCTCTGTGTTTGGCTGGAAGCCCAGAAAGGTGTACAGTTCCTCAGGCATGAACCCCAGCAAGTTCTGGACGTCACACAAAAAGCAGCACATACAGCACTTTCCTGACATCTTATGGATGATGTTCTTGTCATAATAGTAGGTAAACCCAGGCTCAGCTTCTTGTACTTCATCTTGGGCTTATTTTTCCTGATTCCCCACTGGCAGGCAACATTGTCAGGGTTGGCAAGTTTAAACTCCCACCTGTCCCTATTCCAGCTGATGAAATGACTGGCAAGACTGTCTAAAATTCCAGGAGAAACTGCTGCGGGTGAATAGGTCCACTTTCTGTGAAGCCAGACAGCACAGCCACAGGTATAACTGGTTTGCCTTGCTCCAACGGGTTGCTCCTCTCTTGGATGTAATCCTTGAAAGGCATGGTCAACTTTTTGAGGCAGGGAGACTGACTGCAGTTTTCTTTGAAGCTCTTGAAGAAAGGAAGCTGCTGCACATCCAGTAAGGATGACTGGTTGTTCCAGGTGCCTGAGCTCTCAAAGCTGTCTGCCTCGTGATTTAAATGTTAAAAAAGCAGACAGCTTTAAATGTCTGCACCATTCTCAGGGGATTTGTGGTCTTTAGGCTTCCCAGAATTGTTGGTGAGCAAATTCAAGTTGCCTAGAAAGTTCTGACTGATGGAGCATAGTTGAGGCTGACAGAGCTGAGCTGAGACTTGGAGAACATTTGAAACTCCTGTTCAGAGCTGAGCATGCTGGGTGCAGAAGCTGGACACATGCTGTCCAGGAGGCTGCCTTTGGGGGTAATTGTGTGTTTGCATACCATAGGGTACCTGCTTTATGCCAAAACCTAATGTATTGTTGTTAAACCAATGAGGAATTGAGTTCAGGCATGAATTTTCTTTATATTGATCTTTTGTCTTTTCTTGGCTGTCTTCGGTCATCTGGTCCAGATGTTCCCAGAAAATGTCATCCACAAAGTCAAGTACCAGCTCCAGAAAGTACTCCTTGCCAAGGTTATACAATACCTGGCCACTCATGCTAAGCCTCTGGAGATTCATGTTCACCAGACTGAACTTGTTGGTAGTGCAGAGAAGCCCCTGGCATACTTACTGCTCACTCTACAGCCAGGGTTTCTTTGGAATGCCAAAGCACTATTTCTCCTTTTTGAAGCCACTGAAGGTAGCTTTTAAAGCTTGACTCATCACAGCCTTGCTATACAGAGTTAACAAGGGCAATGCACAGTTGGCAAGTCATGAGAAATTGAATCCAAGCCTTGGCACTTTTTACAGTGTTTGCTCTTTTTTTTTAAAATTTTTATTTTATTATTATTATACTTTTAAGTTTTAGGGTACATGTGCACAACATGCAGGTTTGTTACATGTTTGCTCTTTATTTAGAGAGTGAAAAACAGCAAACAGAGACCCATAAAAAGTGTCAAAGGCTGGCTGGTGCCTGAGTGTCCCTCTGTAACTGTTAGCCACAGGGGCTATGTGGTCCATATTCTTGATTCTAAAATCATTCATTGTGCTGCTGCAGGCAAGTCCAGTGCATGATCGGGGTGGTGGCTACTCAGGGCCCATGGCTGTTCGGTGTGCAATGTGTTAGGGCACACAGGTGCAGGCATGGGGCTAGAAAAGGAACAATCAGGGAGGCTGGATGCAGGCCAGGTGGCTTCCAGCACTCAGGGCTGGGGTGACACCGTGCTCACCCACCACTGGAGCAAGTAACTAGCCCGTCCCCCATGTGGCATGCTCTTCAGGAGTGGGGGAAGGAGGGAGGATGGATGGCTGAGGGAAAAGGGAAGGAGGAAGAGGAAGGAAGAGGAGAGGAAAGAGAGAGAAGAGGAGAAGGGAGGAAGGCAGGAGGAGGGGCCAATAGCAGCTTTGATCAGGCAAAAGAAACAATCAGTGAACTTGAAGATAAGTTGATTGAAATTATCCAGTCTGAGGAGTAGAAAGAAAGGAGAATTAAGAAGAATGAACTTTCCTGCTTTCTCTTGTGGGCATTTAGTGCTATAAATTTCCCTCTACACACTGCTTTGAATGCATCCCAGAGATTCTGGTATGTTGTGTCTTGGTTCTCGTTGGTTTCAAAGAACATCTTTATTTCTGCCTTCATTTCGTTATGTACCCAGTAGTCATTCAGGAGCAGGTTGTTCAGTTTCCACGTAGTTGAGCGGTTTTCAGTGAGATTCTTAATCCTGAGTTCTAGCTTGATTGCACTGTGATCTGAGAGATAGTTTGCTATAATTTCTGTTCTTTTACATTTATTAAGGAGAGCTTTACTTCCAAGTATATGGTCAATTTTGGAATAGGTGTGGTGTGGTGCTGAAAAAAATGTATATTCTGTTGATTTGGGGTGGAGAGTTCTGTAGATGTCTATAAGGTCTGCTTGGTGCAGAGCTGAGTTCAATTCCTGGGTATCCTTGTTGATTTTCTGTTTCGTTGATCTGTCTAATGTTGACAGTGGGGTGTTAAAGTCTCCCACTATTAATGTGTGGGAGTCTAAGTCTCTTTGTAGGTCACTCAGGACTTGCTTTATGAATCTGGGTGCTCCTGTATTGGGTGCATATATATTTAGGATAGTTAGCTCTTCTTGTTGAATTAATCCCTTTACCATTATGTAATGGCCTTCTTTGTCTCTTTTGATCTTTGTTGGTTTAAAGTCTGTTTTATCAGAGACTGGGATTGCAACCCCTGCCTTTTTTTGTTTTCCATTTGCTTGGTAGATCTTCCTCCATCCTTTTATTTTGAGCCTATGTGTGTCTCTGCACGTGAGATGGGTTTCCTGAATACAGCACACTGATGGGTCTTGAGTCTTTATCCAATTTGCCAGTCTGTGTCTTTTAATTGGAGCATTTAGTCCATTTACATTTAAAGTTAATATTGTTATGTGTGAATCTGATCCTGTCATTATGATGTTAGCTGGTTATTTTGCTCATTAGTTGATGCAGTCTCTTCCTAGTCTCAATGGTCTTTACATTTCGGTATGATTTTGCAGTGGCTGGTACCGGTTGTGCCTTTCCATGTTTAGCGCTTCCTTCAGGAGCTCTTTTAGGGCAGGCCTGGTGGTGACAAAATCTCTCAGCATTTGCTTGTCTGTAAAGTATTTTATTTCTCCTTCACTTATGAAGCTTAGTTTGGCAGGATATGAAATTCTGGGTTGAAAATTCTTTTCTTTAAGAATGTTGAATATTGGCCCCCACTCTCTTCTGGCTTGTAGGGTTTCTGCCGAGAGATCCGCTGTTAGTCTGATGGGCTTCCCTTTGATGGTAACCCGACCTTTCTCTCTGGCTGCCCTTAACATTTTTTCCTTCATTTCAACTTTGGTGAATCTGACAATTATGTGTCTTGGAGTTGCTCTTCTCGAGGAGTATCTTTGTGGCGTTCTCTGTATTTCCTGAATCTGAATGTTGGCCTGCCTTGCTAGATTGGGGAAGTTCTCCTGGATAATATCCCGCAGAGTGTTTTCCAACTTGTTTCCAAAATCTCCTTAAGCTGATAAGCAACTTCAGCAAAGTCTCAGGATACAAAATCAATGTACAAAAATCACAAGCATTCTTATACATCAATAACAGACAAACAGAGAGCCAAATCATGAGTGAACTCCCATTCACAATTGCTTCAAAGAGAATAAAGTACCTAGGAATCCAACTTACAAGGGATGTGAAGGACCTCTTCAAGGAGAACTACAAACCACTGCTCAAGGAAATAAAAGAGGATACAAACAAATGGAAGAACATTCCATGCTCATGGGTAGGAAGAATCAATATCATGAAAATGGCCATCCTTCCCAAGGTCATTTACAGATTCAATGCCATCCCCATCAAGTTACCAATGACTTTCTTCACAGAATTGGAAAAAACTACTTTAACGTTCATATGGAACCAAAAAAGAGCCCGCATCGCCAAGTCAATCCTAAGCCAAAAGAACAAAGCTGGAAGCATCACGCTACCTGACTTCAAACTATACTACAAGGCTACAGTAACCAAAACAGCATGGTACTGGTACCAAAACAGAGATATAGATCAATGGAACAGAACAGAGCCGTCAGAAATAATGCCACATATCTACAACTATCTGATCTTTGACAAACCTGAGAAAAACAAGAAATGGGGAAAGGATTCCCTATTTAATAAATGGTGCTGGGAAAACTGGCTAGCCATATGTAGAAAGCTGAAACTGGATCCCTTCCTTACACCTTATACAAAAATCAATTCAAGATGAATTAAAGACTTAAATGTTAGACCTAAAACCATAAAAACCCTAGAAGAAAACCTAGGCATTACCATTCAGGACATAGGCATGGGCAAGGACTTCATGTCTAAAACACCAAAAGCAATGGCAACAAAAGCCAAAATTGACAAATGGGATCTAATTAAACTAAAGAGCTTCTGCACAGCAAAGGAAACTACCATCAGAGTGAACAGGCAACCTACAAAATGGGAGAAAATTTTCGCAACCTACTCATCTGACAAAGGGCTAATATCCAGAATCTACAATGAACTCCAACAAATTTACAAGAAAAAAACAACCCCATCAAAAAGTGGGCGAAGGACATGAACAGACACTTCTCAAAAGAAGACATTTATGCAGCCAAAAAACACATGAAAAAATGCTCACCATCACTGGCCATCAGAGAAATGCAAATCAAAACCACAATGAGATACCATCTCACACCAGTTAGAATGGCAATCATTAAAAAGTCAGGAAACAACAGGTGCTGGAGAGGATGTGGAGAAATAGGAACACTTTGACACTGTTGCTGGGACTGTAAACTAGTTCAACCCTTGTGGAAGTCAGTGTGGCGATTCCTCAGGGATCTAGAACTAGAAATTCCATTCGACCCAGCCATCCCATTACTGGGTATATACCCAAAGGACTATAAATCATGCTGCTATAAAGACACATGCACACGTATGTTTATTGCCGCATTATTCACAATAGCAAAGACTTGGAACCAACCCAAATGTCCAACAATGATAGACTGGATTAAGAAAATGTGGCACATATACACCATGGAATACTATGCAGCCATAAAAAATGATGAGTTCACGTCCTTTGTAGGGACATGGATGAAATTGGAAATCATCATTCTCAGTAAACTATCGCAAGAACAAAAAACCAAGCACCGCATATTCTCACTCATAGGTGGGAATTGAACAATGAGAACACATGGACACAGGAAGGGGAACATCACACTTCGGGGACTGTTGTGGGGTGGGGGAAGGGGGGAGGGATAAAAAAAAATATTTTTCCCTAAATTTTCACATGCTTTGATATGATAAAGGTAAATATTTTTAAAAAAATTTTATAGTGTCTTCTGTACATTTGGCTGAGTCATTTATCATTCTACGCATGTGCTCGCTCGTTTTATGTCTTTATCACACACATTTTTCTCTGTTCATTCCTGATCTCAAAATAAACATAATAAAACTAAAAAAAAAAAAAAAAGAAGAATGAACATAACTTAAGAGACTTATGGGACATCATCAAGTGTAACAACATATACACAATAGGATACCCAGAAGGAGAGGAGGGAAAGTAGCATAAAGAATGTTTAAAGAAACATTGGCCCCAAACTCCCAAATTTAATAACAGATATGAATCTACACATGCAACAAGCTCAAGGAATTCTAAGGGAGATAAACTGAAACAGATCCACACTGAAAAGCATTATGTCAAACTGTTCAAAGACAAAGAGAATCTTGAAAGCACTGAGAGAGAAATTACCTGTCAGAAAAGATCCTTCCTAAGATTAACAACCAATTTCTCATTAGAAGCAATGAAAGCCAGAAAGCCATGTAATTACATATTTAAAATGTTACCAGGAGAAAAAAAAAACTGTCAACCAAGAATTCTATATCTGGCCAAACTAACCTTCACAAATGAAGGAGAAATTAAGGCATTCTCAGATAAACAAAACTTGAAGGAGTTTGCCACTAGCAGCGTTTTCCTACAAGAAATGGTAAAGAGTTCTTCAGGGTGAAATGAAAGGACACAAGACAGTACTTAGAAGCCTTAGGAAGAAACATAAAGTACCAGTCTCAAGATAAGCATATAGGTTACTTTTAGGTTTTAAGTTAGGGCTGGGGTGGCGGGGGGAGGTCGGGACAAGATAATGTGGAGTTAATGCTGAATGGTTACAGAGTCTTTGAGTGATGATGAAGTTTAGAAATAGGTAGTGGTAATGATTGCATAACATTGTGGATGTAATTAAAGCCACTGAATTGAAAAAAATAAATTTAAAAAGGCCAGGTGTGGTGGCTCACATCTATAATCCCAGCACTGTGGGAGACCAAGGCAGGAGGATCACTTGAGGCCATGAGTTTGAGACAGCCTGGGCAATGCGGTGAGACCCCATCTTTATTGAAAAATAATAATAGCCCCTGCAGCCACTGCCACCACTGCCCTGGTGGCTCTCGCCCTTCAGCCTGCTGGTGCCCCCGGCGCCCCAGAACCCCTGGCTGCTGCCTGCCTTCCCTCTGCCCCTGCCACCCCCACCACTGCATTTCTTCCTGTCACCACTCTTCTGACGTGGCCCTCCCAGGGTGAGTGGCCTGAGCTCAGGTAACCATGCGGAAGTCCTATCTCAATGGGGTCTTCTACAGCAGCTCAGGAATCTTATCAGGAAGCCAACCTTGACCTTGGGTGACCTCTTGAGAGCTTGGGACCCACCACCAAGAAGGGCAGTGTATCAGTTTCTTGTGACTACAGTAACAAATTTACACACACTGAATGGCTTTAAACAACAGAAATTTATTCTCTCACAGTTCTAGAGGCCAGAAGTAAAAAATCAAGGTCTGGGCAAGGCCATGTTCCCTTCACAAGTGCTAGTGGGAGGCACCTTCCAGCTTCTCTCAGCTCCTGGCAGCTCTAGGCCTTCCATGACTTGTGGCCGCATCTCTCCAATCTCTGCCTCCGTTTTCACATCTTCTCATTATGCCTGTCTCAAATCTCCCTCTGTTTTTATCTTGTTAGAGATTGGACTGTCATTGGATGTAGGGCCCACCTGAAATCTAGGTTAATCTCATTTTGCTATCCTTAATTTAATTACATTTGCAAAGACCCTTTTATCAAGTAAGGTCACATTTACAGATTACAGGGCTTAGGGATAGGGGTGTCATTTTGCATGCCCCCATCCAATCCATACAGGCAGTGTCCTCTCCCTTGTGGGAGTGGCCTACCTCCTCAGCTGTCTTCCCAGAATTTAATGTCTTTTAGGTCCTGTCTCTTGCTGACCTGGAGCCCTGGGTTCCCCAGTGCAGGAACTGATGGCACTAAGTACCCTGATAAAGCTCTTACTGCCACCGAAAGAAAACAGAGTGACTATCTTTCCCCTTCTCTGAGTTAAGGCCAAGTGCCTCTTCCTGTTGGCTTGCTCCTCCCCTGACCCTTTATGTTGTGCAGCCCTCCTCTCCCAGCTAAGAAACAGGAAGGACTCTTAAAGACAGCATTAACCAAGGGTGCCCCCATTTTCAAAGCTTGGGAGCAATAACTGCTGCTGGTTGAAACTGACAATTACCACTGATAATAAATTTAATTTTACCCCCACAAAAATAATAATTATTTAAAACCACTGAACTGTATATGTCAAATTGGTTAAAATAACAAATTTTATGTTATACATATATTACCATAATTTTAAAAAATTAATAATGTAATATAACAGCCATCTAATTATACCCTTTAAATGGATGAGTTGCATGGTGTAAAATAAAGCTCTCAGTAAAGCTGTTTGTTAAACATTGACAGAATGATTTACAAAAGTGATCCAACTCTACGTTGTGTATAAGAGATTCACCTTAAAGACAAATTGACAAATAGGTTAAAAGTGAAAGGATGAAAACAGATATTCCATGCAAATTGTAACCAAAAATGAGATGGATATCTATTACTAATATCAGACAAAATAGACTTGAAACCAAAAATTGTTACAAGAGACCAAAAAGGACCTTATATATTGATAAATTGGCCAACCCATCAAAAAGTTGTAAAAATTATAAATATATGCACCAGTCAAGACAGCCCCAAAATAAGTGAAGCAAAAATTGACATATTGAAGGGAAAATATACAATAATAGTTGTATACAATAATAGTTCTACAATAATAGTTGGAGACTTCAATAATGGATAGAAGTACTAGTCAGAAGATGGATGAGTAAATAGAAGACTTGAACACTATAAACTGATTAGGTCTAACAGACATAAATAGAACACTTGTCCCAACAACACAGACTACACATTATTGTCAAATGCACATGGAACAGTCTCCATGATGGAAGGTATGTTAAACTACAGAACAAGTCTGCATAAAATTAAAAAGATTGAAATCACACAAAGTATATCCTCCAACCAAAATGGAATGGAACTAAACATCAATAACAGAAGGAAAATTGGAAAATGTATAAATATGTGGAAATAAAACAACACACTCTTAAATAACTAATGGATTAAAGAAAAAGTCAAAACAGATGCCTATAGAACACTCCACCAACCACAGCAGAGCACACATTATTCTAAAGTGCTCATGGAGTGTTCTTCAAGATCAACCATATATTAGGCCACAAAACAAATGACAATAAGTTTAAAAAGACTAAGTCATACAAAGTGTCTTCTTAGAGCATAATGGAGTCAAACCAGAAACTAATAACAGAAGTTGGACCCTTACCTCACAACACATACAAAAATTAACTCAAAATGGATCAACATCAAAATAAAAGAACTACAACCATAAAACTCTTAAAAGGGAACTTTGGAGTAAAGGTTCATGACCTTGGATTTGGCAATGACTTCTTAGATATGACACCAAAGCAAAAGCAAAAAAAAAATAGATAATTTGATTTCATCAAAGTTAAAAACTGTGTATCAAAAAACTGTATCAAGAGCGTGAAAATGGCCAGGCACAGTGGCTCACACCTGTAATCCCAACACTTTGGGAGGCAGAGGCAAGCAGATCACCTGAAGTCAGGAGTTCAAGACCAGCCTGGCCAATATGGTGAAACCTCGACTCTACTAAAAATACAAAAATTAGCCGGGTGTGATGGCACACACCTGTAATCCCAGCTACTTGGGTGACTGAGACAGTAGAATCGCTTGAACCCAGGGATGGAGGTTGCAGTGAGCCAAGATTGCACCACTGCACTCCAACCTGGGCAATAGAGTGAGGCTCTGTCTAAAAACAAAACAAAACAAAACAAAAGAGTGTGAAAAGACAACCACAGCATGGGAGAAAATACTTGCAAAACATACATCTGATAAGGGTCTAGTATCCATAATATAAAAAGAACTCTCAACAACAAAAAGATGAATAATGGGCAGAGGAGTTGAGTAGAACTTTCTCCAGTGAAGACATACAACTGACCAACAAGTACATGAAAAGATGTTCAACATCATTAATTATTAGAGATACACAAATCAAAATCACAATAAAAACCACAATTCATACCTACTAGGATGACCATAATTTTTAAAATGGAAAACGACAAGCATTGTTGGAGATGTGGAGAAATTGAAACCTTCATACACTGCTGTTCAGAAAGTGAAAAGGTACAGCCATTGTGGAAAACATTTCTTCCAAATGGTAAACATTGGACTGTCATATGACTGAGCAATTCCATTCCTATGAATGTACTCAAAAGAACTGAAAAAAAGGTGTTCTTCTGCATGTTCTCACTTGTAACTAGGAGCTGAACAATGAGAACACATGGACACATGGGGCAAACAACATACACTGGGGCCTTTTGCAGGGCAGGCAGAGAGAGAGCATTAAGAAGAATAGCTAATGGATGCTGGGCTTAATACATAGGTGATGGGTTGATCTATGCAGGAAATCACATGACATACATTTACCTATGTAACAAACCTGCACATCCTGCACTTGTAAACATGGAACTCAAAATAAAAGTTAATGAAAAAAAAATAGGTGTTGACTATTCACAATAGCAAAGACATGGAATGTACTAAATGCCCATCGATGATAGACTGCATAAAGAAAATGTGGTAAATATACATCATGGAATATTATGCATCCATAGAAAAGGATAAGATCATGTCCTTTGCAGAAACATGGATGGAGCCAGAGGCCATTATCCTTAGCAAACTAATGCGGGAACAGAAAACCAAATACTGAGTGTTCTCACTTATAAATGGGAGCTAAATGATGAGAAAACATGGACACAAGATGGGGAACAACAGACACTGGGGCCTATCAGAAGGTGGAAGGTGGGAGGAGGGAGAGGAGCAGAAAAAATAACTATTGAGTACTAGGCTTAGCACCTAGGTGATGAAATAATCTGTAAAACAAATCTCCATTGCATGAGTTTACCTATATAACAAACCTGTACATGTACCCCTAAACCTAAAACAAAAGTTTAAAATAGGAAGAAAATAGAATGAGTGTTCAAACAAAAACTTGTATGCATTTGTTCATAGCAGCATTATTCACAACAACCAAAAGGTGGAAACAGCCCAAATGTCCATTAATGGGTAAATAAAAAATCAGAATGTGATATATACATGCAATGCAGTAATAATCACCATAAAAGAAAAGTACTAATACATGCTACAACATGGATGAACATTGGAAACATTATGCTAAGTGAAAGAAGACAGAAGAGCATATACTATGATTGATTCAATTTATATGAAATATCAAGAATTGCAAAATCTACAGAGACAGAAAGTAGATTACTGGTTGCAAGGGGCCGGGGAGAGGGGAAAATGGGTAGTGACTGCTAATGGATACAGAGTTTCTTTTTGGGATAGTGATGAAAAATTTCTAGAACTAGATAGTTGTGTGATGGTTGCAGAACATTGTGAATGTACTTAATGCCATTGAATTATACACTTTAAAACTGTGAAACTGATAAAGTTTATTTTGTGTGTATTTTATAACAACAACAAAGCTCTCCAGAGCAGCCCAGCTGCCATCTGGATATCACTGAGTGGTGCCAGGTGATTCCATGTTAAGCAGAATGATTGCCCATCCCAGCCATGCTCAAATTCCTGAATAGAAAATCATGAAATGTAATCATGTTTTTATAAGAAACAGCTTACCATCAATAATGGTATTTGTGTTTATACTTGATTCGAAAATGTTTTGAATGGGACAGGGAAATTATAAAAGAATTCTAAAAGGTGCCTATCTACAGTACATCAGCACAGGGAAAACTACCAAACTTTAGAAGCAAGTGGTATAATGAGGCTTAATAAGGGTTTAGTCATCTTCCTGCCTGTAGCAATCAAAGTTCAACTAAAGAAGCAGAAAAAGGCTAGGCAGGGTGGCTCATGCCTATAATCCCAGCACTTTGGGAGATGGAGGCAGGAGGATTGCTTGAGGCCAGGAGTTTGAGACCGGCATGGGCAACATAACAAGACCTCATGTGTACTAAAAATAAATTAGTCTGGCATGATGGTAGGTGCCTGTAGTTCCAGCTAATCAGGAGGCTGAGGTGGGAGGGTCTCTTGAGCCCAGGAGGTCAAGGCTGCAGTGAGACTATGCACCAATGCACTCCAGCCTGGAAAACACAGCAAGACCCTAAATCAAAAAGAAAAAGAAAGAAAGAAAGAAAGAAAGAAAGAGAGCGAGAGAGAGAAAGAAAGAAGGAAGGAAGGAAGGAAAGAAAGAAGCAGCAGCAGAAAAAGTATGTGATATGTAAGTTTGTTGTTGCTGCTGCTGTTACAAAAAAAATCGCCTTATGTAATTATGGAATGTGGTTATCAAGTCTCTATATGAAGAAAGAACAGGCTATTAATAAAATCCACAAACATGATCTGAAAGCCCATAAGGACAGACAAATATGTCTCCATTCTTCTTGCCTCTGACCTTATTCTTCTTGCCACTGACCTCGGTGACAAGGGTATTCTGTATAATCCAGGACCCTGCCTAAAGGAGCTAAACTCAAAGACCTTATCCTAAAGATAGAGAAACTGAAGGAGAATCCAGTGGAAGGTAGAAGAATTGCAGGCACAGCTGCTGCTTCATGCCGAAAGGTGAATCAGCAGGTCAGCAACTATGGGTATGAGCTACAAAATCAATGCTGTTTCTCCTCGGCCACATTCTCCAATCTCCAAAGTATCTCCCTGTCGTACACTCTAACTGGAAACATACAGGAAAGGGAATTGTCTGTAATGAATTCACCTAGCCAAGCTGACACATTACCAGGGGTACCTCTTGTCATTTTGGTACCCATGCACATCTCCTTAAGCCATATCTATGGCTAAATAAACACAGTAACAAAGTTATTTTTCTGCCTAACATGAGAAAATTTTCCTGCTTACAAATAACATATTAACATTTTTCCTAAAGAGGATACAAAGTCTAGTTTTTGTCTCTAGATATTGCACATTTTTCTTCAACCTGATTCACACTCTACCCTTAATATCCTATATCTCAAATACTGAAAATAAAGTTAAATCTTGGTTAATACATTTTAGATTATTAGCTAAGGGGACGAGAACCAAAAATATTTGCTTCATATGTATGTAAACATCCATATCAAGACAAGGAAGTAATACTCATAATTATTACAGTCCTTGTTTCTGCATATGGCCATGTGGTCACTCCTTCCACTACCCATTTCATACTCCCTTTGTCCTCAGCAAGCATCTTCCCTGGTGACAGACCTTTTCCTGATGGGGTGACTCAAACTTCCATTCCTGAGGTTCATGGTTCATGGCCATTAGCAGTCCTGATTGAATTAAGTTGTATTAGTTTCCATTGGCTTTCATCACTGGATACAGGAGTACTAAGAGGTGCTCTATAGGATCTTCTGCATTTCGAACATATCTCTCCTTACTCCCATTATCATTAAGGGTGCCTGAATCAATCAAATCCCAGACTTGACTTGGCTAAAGACCCAAAAAAATTTATGCACGAAGGGGGGGCTTCTTGAAGAAGGACGCTTCATATGCTGAAATGGTGTATACTATTACTTGTTCTCCCGTTCTTACCCAAAGGAGACTGAAGCCCTTTACTAGGGTGATGGTGCATTGGAAAAGGGAAATAATCAGATTTCTCCATGATTACAGGACACCAGCTCTACTGGCACTAATTTCCTAGAGAAATAAATGTCATTCTTGTACTTTCAAGAAACATTTGGCTTACTACTGGGCTTTAGTAGAGGCTGAACCCCTGGCTATGGGACATAATATTACCATGCCAGCTGAGCTGCCTATCCTAACCAGGGTGTTTTCTGACCCCCCAAATCATAGTGATGTGTGGGTATAGAAGCACCCCATTATCAAATTGAAGGGATACATAAAGATCACACTCAGGTCCTGGAGTGATAAGTACTTTGCAAGAGAAAGTGGCCCAAAACTCATGGCTTCAACTCTTGCTATATTTAGCTTCTCTCTCTTTCTTTGGAAGAATTCTGAGATGGTCCCCATGACCTTTACCCTCTGGTGTTAGTCTCATGATTACATTACAGGAAAAAAATAATTTTGCAGATGTAATTAAGCTCACTAGTCACTTGATCTTACTATAAGGAGATTCTCCAAGTGGGTCTGACTTACACACATGAGCCCTTTAAAAGCAGAGTATTCAGTATCATTGATCATTAGAGAAACGCAAATTGCAAATCAAAACCACGATGAGATATCATCTCACAACCGTCAAAATGGCTATTATTAAAAAGTCAAGAAATAACAGATGCTGATGAGGTTGTGGAGAATAGCGAACACTTAATACAGTTAGTGGGAGCGTAAACTATTAGGTTGGTGCAAAAGTAATTGCAGTTTTGCCATTACATTTAATGGCAAAAATAGCAATTACTTTTGCACCAACCTAATAGTTCAACCACTGTGGAAAGCAGCATAGTGATTCCTCAAAGAGCTGAAAGCAGAGCTAACATTTGACCCAGCAATGCCATTACTGTGTATATACCCTGAGGAATATAAATCATTCTAACATAAAGACATATGCACGCAAATGTTCACTGCAACACTATTCACAATAGCAAAGACATGCAATCAACCTAAGTGATCATCAATGGCAGACTGAATAAAGAAAATGTGGTACATATATACCATGGAATACTATGTAGCCATAAAAAAGAATGAGATCATGTCCTTTGCAGGGACATGGATGAAGCTGAAGGCCGTTATCCTTAGCAAACTAACACAGGAACAGAAAATCAAATACTGCATGTTCTCACTCATAAGTGGGAGCTAAATGATGAGAACACATGGACACAAATATGGGAGCAACAGACACTGGAACCTACCTGGGGATGGAGGGTGAGAGGAGGAAAGTATCAGGAAAAATAACTAATGGGTACTAGGCTTAACACCTGGGTGATGAAATAATCTGTACAGCAAACTCCTGTGACACAAGTTTACCTGAGTAACAAACCTGTACTTGTACCCTTGAACTTAAAATAAAAGTTAAAAAAAAAAGTCTGGCATTCATCCAATCAAATTCCCTCACTTTTCTGATGAGGAAGTATGAATTGCCCAGGTCTTTTGAGTGGTCAGGGGCAGGACCAGAGCTAAATGTGAGCTCACATGAAGCTCAGCATTTTTTACCACATACTACCTTCTACACGTTCGTGTATCCTGTAATTTTAATGCAAATAGCAATGTGTTTGGATTAAAATATCAAACATCAAAAAAGAAAGAAAGATGAGGAAGTTATATTGATAACAGATAAAGGAGACCAATAAAATGCATTATTTGAGCATAAATAGTCCCTATGTAATGGTCAAAATTTGTTTCTCCAGAAACATTTAAGAATTGTACAGTTGTATGCAGGTAATAAAACAGTCTCGAAAATATATAAAGCAATAAGTAGAACTATTGAGGGAAACTGAAAAATCCACCATTATTGTAGAAGATTTTAAATGTAATTATCTCAATTATTGTTAAGTTGAACAGAAAAAAATAATAAACACATAAATGTGAACAATACAATAAACAAAGTTAACTTGTGGCCATTTGCAGAAACCTGTACCCAACAATTGGAATATAAACTATTCTTAAGCATACACACACACACACAAACACACACACACACCCTCCCCCCCACACACACCCTCCCCCCCACACACACAGCTGTGATGAGCACGTGAGGAAGAGTCCCCTGCAGGGCTGAGATATAGCATCCAAGGAACGGTCCTCCCCTATCCGAGGTGGGAAACAGAGCATCCAAGAAAGCTCCTTCACTTCATGGCCGACATAGAGAAACAAAGGAAGACATCCCCCAACATAATTATGATGAGAACCCAGGGAAGAGCCTTCCAACTGCAGTTATGAAAAAACCAAGGAAAAGTCTCCTTCCCAAGGGCTGAGATAGAGCCCCTAAGAATCACCCCTCTGGACTGAGATAGAGCATTATGGAAAATCCTTTCCAGGGCTAAGATACAGCACCTCAGAAACAGCCCCATCCAAAAGGGATGAGACAGAGCCCACAAGGAAGCATTCACCTATGGTTGAGGTAGGGCACCCAGGGAAGCTAAGAGCTTTTTCCCAAGAGTAAGTTAAAACCCAGAGAAGATTCATCACCCCCATGCTGAGACAGAGGAACAAATGAAAGTCCTCTGTGGGGCTTGAAGAGAGCATATGAGGAAACACTCACACCACCACCACCACAACCAAGGGTTGAAGTCCACATATCGGGTAGGCCCAGCTGTTACTCAGTGTATGCCAGAGAACTTGTTGGGGTGCCACATTGGCAGAACTCATTGGAGATCTACCTTTGGGAATTTGAGGTGTAGTATACAGGGAAGAATCCCTTTAACCCAGAGCTAAGATAGATTAACTTCCAAAAAGTTTACCCTGAAATACTGCTGAGATACAGTGCCTTGGAAAGAGCTCCCCACTACAGATCTTAAATGGAATACTCAAATAACCTCCCCCAACCCCCCAATGTTGAAATTCTATCATATTCATCTTATCACCATTGTTGATATTCTGACCTTGCTGGGCGTGGTTGCTCACGCCTATAATGCCAGCACTTTGGAAGGCCCAGGTGGGCGGATTGCTTGAGCGCGAGTTTGAGACCAGCCTGGGCAACATAGTGAGACACCATCTCTACAAAAAATAGGTATGGTGGTGCATGCCTGTGGTCCCAGCTACTCGGGAGGCTGAGGTGGGAGGATCACTTGAGCCCAGGAGGTCACGGCTGCCGTGAGCCCTGTTCGCCGCCACTGCACTCCAGCCTGAGAGACAAAGTAAGACTCTGTCTCAAACATAAAAATGAAAACAAAACAAAACAAAACCAAAACCAAAACCCTGATCTTGCCAGAGGAGTGTGGCTGCACCTCACAAAATGGCAATAAAGTTGTTATGGTGCCTCACCACTGCTGGAACTTTCTAGAAACCTGCCCTCTAGGAGTTGTGGGAAATGTGCCCCCCAGGGTGCCCGGGAATGATACGCATGGGGAGGCGTCTCACCACAAGCACCGATCACGTATGGTCCAAGGGCAATGGAAGGAAGGGAAGCTGCAGGCCACCACGTGCCCGGCTCCAACCGAACTCTGGGACCTGTGTGGGGCGCCAGAGTCCCTAGGAGAAGCCTCTCCCTCAGTGGGTGCCAGCCTAGAGAACCAGGAAGCGCAGCCCTCCCCTTCGCTGACTCTGGCGCCCTCTAAAGGCGGCCTTCAGTAACAACTATACAGCCGACATAGGCGGAGGAACACAGAACCTTCTCACACAGTGGGATAAAAAGATGAATTTGGAGCTGACAGGAAAATATATCTTGTGACATATTTGTCTGGCTTTGATATCGGGGTAATATTGACTTCATAGAATGAAGTAGTGTTCCTTCGTCGGTTATTTTTTGAAGACATTGGTAAGTATTGGTATTATTTCTTCCTTAAATGTCTGCAGAATTTACACGCGAAGCCACCTTGGCTTGGCTTGTATTTGTGGGGAGATTTAAAATTACTAATTAAATCTCTTTTCTTTCTATAGTCCTATTTTGATTTTCTATTTCTTCTTGAGTCAGTAATTTGTCTTCTAGGAATTTTTCTATTTTATCTAAGTTGTTCAGTGTGTTGGCATAAAGTTGTTCATAATTTATTCCTTTTAATTTCTATAAGGTCAGTATTAATTACCCCCTTCATTCTTGATTTTGATAATCTGTGTAGTCCTTTCTTTTTTTTCCTTGGTCAGTCAAGTTAAAAGATTGTTAGGTTTTCACTTTTTCAGTGAACCAACTTTTGATTTCATTGATTTTTCTCTTTTTTTATTTTATTGATTTTCTTCTACTCTAATTTCCATCATTCCTCTCCTACTGCTTGTCTGTGTTAAATAAATCAGTTTAAAACTTCAGGAATAACGAATTACTTGTTTCATAAAGGAGGACTTAGACATACAGAAATGCTTATGATATTGCAAGTAGCAGTCATTTAGACAAGTTAACTAGGAAGAAATTTGCTATGCTGAAACCAGACAAGTTTTTGTGTCGGCCTTTATTGATTTTGAAAATATCAAGTCTAGTTTGTAGGAAGGTGTTTATTGTATGAGTAGTTTATTTTTGAGTATTTTAAAATTTAGAATGTCCATTTTCACTGAATCCCACAAGTTTATTTTTTTCAAGCTTAAAGGAAAGTATGTATTAGCTAGCACATACACTATCCTCTTTGCGCTTTATCTCTGGTAATCCTTATGAGAGCGCCATGAATTAGATACTGTTTTATGCCCATTTTATGGAAATAGAATCGTAGAGTGCACATTTAAGCAGCCCTCACAGGTTTAGCCAGTTGGAAAAGTGACAGAACCTAGGTCTGTCAGATTTCAGAGATTACACACACAAATACTATATGACACCTGCCTACCGCTGTGAGTTCAGCAGAGAATTCCTTGTTTATATGGAAATAACAAAGCTGATAGTGTCCAGGATAATTGGCATCAGTTTACAAACCCTCTGTACCCCAGTTTTGGTGATTTTAAGTGGGGTCATCTGTCCACTAAATTAATCAGATCTTAGGCTGGTCACACTTCTGAAATTTTACACCAAGTTTGTGTGTAAGGGTATTTTTCCAGGGAAAAATATTTATAGATTTCAGCAAGTTATCCAAAGAGGGTTAGGCCCACTACTCAGCGTTCTCTGGATGACAAGAGAATGCCATGGAGCCTACACTCTTTCAGTGGGGAGAATAGTGTCAATTTCTTTGCCAGTTATGTTCTAGTTTTTAATCAGAGTGTTGTAGTCACACACACATAGTTAGCTATGAGGAATATCTGCAGATGCTGGTTCCTCCACTTCAAACGAGTCAGCCAACACCACCTGAAGAACTTTATACTTTTGACTATGTGTTTATAAATAATGGGCAGGTAGGATAAGTAGGACAGTGTATGTGTTCATTAATACATACTTCTCCTTTAAGCTTTAAAAAATGAACTTGTGGAATTCAGTGAAAATTGGCATTCTAAATATTAAAGTATTAATATTTAGAATTATATTTTTAGTTGGGATGGTGGTATAAGGAAGGTCAGCCCATTCTCAAACTGAGCTGGAGGCATAAGGGAATTGTTTAACCTAGTGGTGTGAACCTATAGGAAGTAGTGATGGCGGACTGAGTCATGACTTAGATAAGGGGAGATGATTCTAGATCACAGAACATGATATAGATTCTAGACATGAGATTCTAAACTCTGTTTGGTACCAAGGCACACATTACTAAGACAGTCTGTGATCGTGTACTCTCAACAGGATCATATATTTCAGCTGTGTAGCGCTGATTCATGTGCCAGTTATGTTCCAGTTATGAATCAAAGTGTTCTAGTAACACACATAGTTAATTATGAGGACTATGCAGATGCAGGCTTCTCCACTTCAAACGAGTCAACCGACTCCACCTGAAGAACTTCATACAGTTGGCTACGTGTTTACAAATGATGGGCAGGTAAGATAACTCTCTATTTCTGCCCTAAGTGTGACGTTCTTTGTATAATTATTTTCTTATTGAAAAGATAAATATAAATTATATCTGTTAATTCTCTTGATTTAAAAGAAAAAACATGACACAGGAATTCTTATGTGAACATAAAATGGGAACTTTTTGATCCAAGAGTGGATTCACTGTACAAGGAACTGATGATTTTAATTATCACATGTAATGCTCATAATTGTTCTGCAGATGTGTATTACTATATCCCCTTTAGTAAGAAATCAAGGCTGACAGTGATCAAATAGCTTGCCCCAAGTGACACATGATAGGAGATTGAGCCAGGGTTTGAACGCACACCTTTCTGACTCTATTGTGGGGAGTGGGAAAGAGTCTATATTCTTTCCCACTCCCCACAATAACTCCTTTAATATCGAGATTACAGTCTACTGTCTCTGTTTCTCTTATCCAAGTCTCTAGTGCTCTATCTAAAAAATGACTAAGTATTCCTCGTGGACTATGAAGCACTAGGTGATGTTGCCATAATTGGATTGTCCTAATGGAGATCTTAATATGAGTTTTGTGTTGTGTGTGAGATAGACATACTAACTCCACCATTAAAACATGAAGACAAAAGAGATTGCATCTGCAGTTGTCGAACAGACCATTGGCATGAGGACACAGATAGGCAATAATCTCTTCTGTAACAAAAACAGACTAAAGTTATTCCACCACATTCCCAAAACTCCTCAATTAATTAAACTTTTCCTTAATTTTATGTGCCTTTATTTTCTCTTTTTTAACAATAGAGGTAAGAATCACACCACATTCATAGAGATTGGCCAAGGATTGAGTTAATACATGTAAAGCATTTAGAACAGTAACTGGATGGTAGTAGATGTTCGGTAAAAATGTTTTCACACATTCTAAGCCCCTATTTTATAGGAAATGAAAATGGTTTGGAAAATTTTTAAATCAACATTATATACAAATTTTTTTGTTAAATACTATATTTAATAAAATTTATATAATAAATATAACTATGTTTATTATTATTGGTATTTATTAATATAACAAATGTAAATTTTATTAAATATTAATACATTTGTATAATAAATATAAATATATTTATTTTTAATAATAAAATATAAATTTTATTAAATATGCTCCTGCATATTTAATGCAGGAGCATATTCTTTTTTTCAACTTTTATGTTGTGAGGTACATATGAATGATATGCAGGTTTGTTACATAGGTAAACGTGTGCCATTGTGACTTGCTGGACCTAACAACCCATCACCTTGGTATTAAGCCCAGCATCCATTAGTTATTCTTCCTGATGCTCTCCCTACTCCTCCCCCACCACCTGACAGGACCCAGTGTGTGTTGCTCCCCACCCATGTGTCCATGTGTTCTCATCATTCAGTTCCCACTCATAAGTGAGAACATGCACTGTTTGGTTTTCTGTTCTTGCATTAGTTTTCTGATGATAACGGCTTCCAGCTCCATCCATGTTTCTACAACGACATGATCTCATTTCTTTTTATGGCTGCATGGTATTCCATGGTGTATATGTACTACATTTTCTTTATCCGGTCTATCATTGCTGGACATTTGGGTTGATTCCACATCTTTGCTATTGTAATAGTGCTGCAGTGAACATACGCATGCTTGTATATTTATAATAGAATGATTTATATTTCCTTGGGTATATACCCAGGAATGGGATTGCTGGATCAAATGCTATTTCTGCCTGTGGATCTTTGAGGAATTACCACACTGTCTTCCATGTGGATGAAGTAATTTACACTCCCACCAACAGTGTGAAAGCAGTCCTTTTTCTCCACAACCTTGCCAGCATCTGTTGTTTCTTGACGTTTTAATAATCGCCATTCTGACTGGCAAGAGATATCTCATTGTAGTTTTGATTTGCATTTCTATAATGATCAATGATGTTGAGCTTTTTTCATATGCTTGTTGGCCACATGAATGTCTTCTTTTGAGAAGTGTCTGTTCACGTCCTTTGCCAACTTTCTAAAGGGTTTGTTTGATTTTCTTTTGTAAATTTGTTTAAGTTTCTTGTAGAGTCTGGATAGTAGACCTTTGTCAGATGGTCAGATTGAAAAAGTTTTCTCCCATTCTGTGGGTTGTCTGTACACTCTGATTATAGTTCATTTTGCTATGCATAATAAGCTCTTTAGTTTAATTAGATCCCGTTTGTCAATTTTTGCTTTTGTTGCCATTGCTTTTGGCATTTTTGTCATGAAATCTTTGCCCTTGCCTATGTCCTGAATAGTATTGCCTATATTTTTTTCTAGGGTTTTTATAGTTTTCGGTTTTACATTTAAGTCTTTAATCCATCTCGAGTTGATTTTTGCATAATGTGTAAGGAAAGGGTCCAGTTTCAATTTTTGAGTATGGCTAGCCAGTTCTCCCCGCACCATTAATTGAATAGGGAATCCTGTCCCCATTGCTTGTTTTTGTCAGGTTTGTTGAGGAACAGATGGTTACTGCTGTGCGATCTTATTTCTGAGTTCTCTATTCTGTTCCATTGGTCTACGTATCTGTTTTTGTACCAGGAAAACACTGTTTCAGTTACTGTAGCCCCGTAGTATAGTTTCAAGTGAGGTAGCGTGATGCCTCTAGCTTTGTTCTTTTGGCTTAGAATTGTCTTGGCTATTCTGGCTGTTTTTTGGTTCCGTATGAATTTTAAAATAACTTCTTCTCAATCTGTGAAGAATGTCAATGGTATTTTAATGGGAATAGCATGGAATCTCTAAATTACTTTGGGCAGTATGGCCATTTTCGCAATATTTATTTTTCCTATCCACGATCATGAAATGTTTTTCCATTTGTTTGTGTCCTCTGATTTCCTTGAGCAGTGGTTTGTAGCTCTCTTTGAAGAGGTCCTTCACTTCCCTTGTTAGCTGTATTCCTAGGTACTTTATTCTTTTTCTAGCAATTGTGCATGGGAGTTCATTCATGATTTGTCTCTCTGCTTGCCTGCTTTTGGCGTATAGGAATGCTAGCAATTTTTTTTTTTTTTTTTTTTTTTTTTTTGAGATGGAGTCTAGCTCTGTCACCCAGGATGGAGTGCAGTGGCGCGATCTCGGCTCACTGCAAGCTCCGCCTCCCGGTTTCACGCCATTCTCCTGCCTCAGCCTCCGAGTAGCTGGGACTGCAGGCGCCTGCAACCACGCCCGGCTAATTTTTTGTATTTTTAGTGGAGACGGGGTTTCACCGTATTAGCCAGGATGGTCTCAATCTCCTGAGCTCGTGATCCGCCCGCCTCGGCGTGCTGGGATTACAGGCGTGTGCCACTGTGCCCGGCCAGGAATGCTAGCAATTTTTGCACATGGATTTTATATCCTGAGACTTTGCTCAAGTTGCTTATCAGCTTAAGAAGCTTTTGGGCTGAGACAATGGGATTTTCTAGATATAGGGTCATGTCATCTGCAAATAAAGATAATTTGACGTCCTCTCTCCCTATTTGAATACACTTTATTTCTTGGTCTTGCGTGATTGCCGTGGCCAGAACATCTGATACTGTGTTAAATAGGAGTGGTGAGGGAGGGTATCCTTGTCTTGTGCAAGTTTCAAGGGGAATGCTTCCACCTTTTTTCCATTCAGTATGATATTGGCTGTGGCTTTGTCATATATGGTTCTTATTATTTTGAGGTATTTTCTTTCAGTACCTGGTTTATTGAGAGCTTTTAATGTACAGGGATGTTGAATTTTATCAAAGGCCTTTTCTGCATCTATTGATATAATCATGTGATTTTTATCGTTAGTTCTATTTATGTGATGAATTACATTCATTGATTTCCCTATTCTGAAACGACCTTGCATCCTGGGGATGAAGCCAACTTGATCATGGTGGATAAGCTTTTTGATGTGCTGCTGGATTCAGTTTTCCAGAATTTTATTGAGGATTTTTGCATCGATGTTCATCAGGAATACTGGCCTGAAATTTTCTTTTTTTGTTGTATCTCTGCCAGGTTTTGGTATCAGGATGATGCTGGCCTCATAAAATGAGTTAGGTAGGAGTCCGTCCTTTTCAATTTTTTTGGAATACTTTCAGTAGAAATAGTACCAGCCCTTCTTGGTACCTCTAGTAGTCAGGAGCATAGTCTTGGGTTATCCTTTGATGAAAACAGCTTTTAGTTAGCCTAGTATACCCTTGAATTTCATGTTTTATCTACCATCAACATTGCAAAGCATGCCCTACCCCTGTCTGTCTCCCAGATCAACATATTGGAATAAAAGATTTATCATCACTCAGCACACATGATGCTCTCATAAAAGGCAAGTTAATTTTAATCTAGTCTCAGTGAAACAAGGGAAGGTAAAATACAAGGTGTTATCCAAAGTCAAACATGGTGCAGTCATGATTAATCAGAATGCTTGGGGAATGAAGCATATAGAAACATATAGATAGTGATACATATAGATATAATGATATCTATATGTATCTATATGATATACATAATGATACATATAGATAGTGAAGGGTAGGATAGATTGAAAAGGTAAATGTTCCCACCATGGAGGTGTGGGAACATTTACCTTTTCAATCTAGCCTACCGTTCACTATCTATATGTATCATCTAATAAAGTATTTATCAGTGTTTGTTAATATGTAGCTTTAAAGCACTGAAAGATAAGAAAGGTATTTCTTTTTTTTGGTCCCCTAACAAGGGCTGAGACAAAATGATATGTACTTCACTTCATTAGAGATATAACCATATGTTTATTCCGTTGGTTGATGGAAGCCACTCCTTCCCCAAACATTCTGATTAATCATGACTGTACCATGTTTGACTTTGGATAACACCTTGTATTTTACCTTCCCTTGTTTCACTGAGACTAGATTAAAATTAACTTGCCTTTTCTGAGAGTGTCGTGTGTGTTGAGTGATGAGAAATCTTTGACCTGTGACTAAAACTTTATATTAGCGATATAAATGCATGGCTGTGTATGCATATGAAGACTGTGACTTTGCAATGGTTGGATTTGTCTTTATTTTTTATTTATTTATTTATTATTATTTTTTTGAGACGGAGTCTTGCTGTGTCACCCAGGCTGGAGTGCAGTGGCGCGATCTTGGCTCACTGCAAGTTCTGCCTCCCGGGTTCACGCCATTCTCCTGCCTCAGCCTCCAGAGTAGCTGGGACTACAGGCGCCTGCCACCACACCAGGCTAATTTTTTGTATTTTTAGTAGAGACAGGGTTTCACCATGTTAGCCAGGATGGTCTCGATCTCCTGACCTCGTGATCCACCCGCCTCAGCCTCCCAAAGTGCTGGGATTACAGGCTTGAGCCACCGCACCCGGCCTAGGATTTGTCTTTAATGGAATATGTTCACTAATGTTTTTCAGCAAATGAGGAGTGATGAAGTAAATCAGGTTGCAACAGGGCATCAAAGCAAAAAGAAACGTTCCAGAAAATCCAAGAGACACTCTTCATCTAAGAGAGGGAAGAGTATGCCCCTGCGGTTAGACAAACAGGAAGGTGAGGGGGAATCCAATCTTTGGGCCTCAACCATGTCAAAGGACATTTGTAGTCATGTCCTTGAGGGATGAACAGATATGATTTGCAAGTGGAAGGGCAAGGTTCTAATTAGGTGCAACAATTTGGAGTTCCTGCAAGTGTTAGATGAATAAAGCAGGTTCCTCAGGCAGAAGGAGATGGTGGGCTCAACAAGAGGATGGGTCTGCTCACTTTCTGCCTGTCCTCACATTCTGCTCTAACCCAACGCAGTCTAGCTTCTTCTTAGTGTATTCCAATGAAACTAATATCATCAAGGTCACCAGTGTTTGCTGCACTTTGGCGTTAATGTCTCAGCAGCATGCGACACAGTTGTTTAATCCCTCCTGCACGGAAAGCTTCTTGGGTCCCCAGACACCTGGATTTCTTACCCTGTTACTAGAGACTCATTTCCCTTCTCTTTTTTGTTTTTCTCTAAATATTTCCCTTCCCACCTCTAAATATTTCAGGGCGCCAAAGCTTGATCCTAGGCTCTCTTCTCTTCAATATACTATCTCCTTAGGTGATGCCATGCTGTCTTAGAATTTTAAATGATTCACACTACAAGAATTCTCACCATTATACTTCTACACTACAACTTGCTCCTGAAATCCAGACTCAAATACAACTACACGCATGGTATCTCTACTGGGTGTCTAATAGACATCTAAAATTCAACTGGCTCTACATGTTCAAATTTCTGACCTCCCTCTTTCCAAAAATACTCTACTTTCAGCCTTCACTATTTCAGTTAAAGATACTGTCCATTAGATGAAATATCCTCTAAGTTGTAGCAAGCAGCTGTTCACAGGTATCGGGGATTGAGAAGTCCTGGTTTTTAGAGTTTGCAGCTATCCATAGAGCAGATAATCCCACCATGGCCTAGTTCAAGCTGTCAACGTAAGGTCACGGAACCAGATTCAGGAAGAGTTGGCAGCACTCAGCTCTCATGGTCGGTTGCCTAACACCTCCTGAACACCGCTGGTGTACTTTTCTTAGTAGTTCAAGTCAAAATACTTAAAGTCACTTACGAGTTATCTTATGATTCTTTTATTACTCTCTCATTTCCCATCTCTTAGCAAGTCTAGCAGTCGATGCCCAGTATAAATTCTGCGTCCAACCGTTTCTCTCTATGCCTCCAGTGCACACTGCCGTGATCTCTCTCCAGGCTAGTACAATGCCTTCTTAGCTCTGTGTTGCTAATCTTCGCTCATCTATCGCATACTCTCTAACCCTGTGGCTAGATAATTATGCCAGCGTATAAATTACATCATGCCATGTCCCTCCTGAAAACCCAACCTCAACTCTCCTAAGCACTCAGAACAGACCCTGAACCGGCTTTGGTCTGTAAGCCTCTGCACAGACCGGCCTCTATCGCCCTCTCCTAACGCGAGTCCCATCCATTTCCTCCTGGCTCTCTCTGCCTCTGTCCTTCACCTCTGTAGTGCCTGGTCCATCCCCACTCCATCCCCTAACCTTGGCCTCACCACAACCTGGAACTCTCCCTCTGCCTCTGCACAGGAGGCTCTGCTTCTTCCTCCAAGCACTGCCCGATGGCACCTTTTCAGAAGGCCCTGCCAAACAAGCTGCAGCCCCTGGGGCTCCCTCTGCTGCTGTCTCCCACAGGCCCATGGACTGCTTTTCCAACACCAGCCCAGCAGTTTGTTTCATTTGCTCATTGTACATGTATTGTCTGACTGCCCCATGAGGATGTGAGCTCCACAAGGGCAGGGAACGTTGCTCTCTGGGCTGTTTACTGCCGATCCCCAGCTCCTGGCATGCTGCCTGCCACGGATGATGAATAAATGAAAGAGGTGTCAGACCCGGAGTGAAAAGAAAGTCACTTTTTCTGGACAAAAGGGAAGGATCTGTAGAATCATATAAAAACACAGATGTATGATGATGGAGTGGAGATAAGAGTGTTCAACTCCAATTTCTCAGAATATTTGAGGTAGAAAGGAGTCAGGTTAAGGAGGGGTCACTTAGTCTGGCTTCCTGCTGCACACAGCATGGCATTTATAGGTGAACTACAACAATAATATCAAATAAGAAATGTAAAGGGCAGCAAGATGATACAAAATGATGAGTACTAAAACCTGTGAATGTTTATTCTGCTGTCGTACTTGTTTACTGCATGTATTCATTATGCCAAGAAGTAAAAAGGTAGTTTTATTGTATTATCTAACCTGATCTCTGTTTGCAAGATCTCATATTCCCACGTGGTAAATCCTTCTGTTTGATGAAATAAATAATTCCCTAGAAACTGATTAATACATAGCTGTCCCTCTGGGGGAGGATGGGACAAAGCACAGCTATCTTGCAGCTCAACCTCTTCATTTGGTTTCCAGATGCTAGCATCACTCACAATGTCCATGAAGAGAAGGTAAAAAATGGCCAGCCAGCACCTGGTAATGTCATCACAACTGTTCCACCAGTGCTTATGAATATGGCAGCAGCTGGTATTTCATCCATGAGTACTAGGGATCAGTGTAAGTTTGCTCACTTGGTATACTGTTCTACTTGATTTCCACTATGCAGTATATGCATAGTCTCATGAGGGAAGAAGGTAATTTTGTTGTATTATCTTTTCTGGCCTCAATTTTAGGGTTCTCAGATTGCTACCCGGTATATCCTCCTTCTTTATGAGATAATTTCCTAGATACTGAGCATCAGTGGGGTATGCCTGTGTGGTTGACATAATGTACTTACCTCGCAGCTCAACCACTTCATTTGGTTTCCAGATGCTGCAATCACTCACAACGTCCGTGAAGAGAAGATAAATAACAGCCAACCAGCACCTGATAACACCTTGTCGACTGCTCCACCATGGCTTGGTAATATGGCAGCAGCTAGAGTTTCATCCACGAGCACGAGAGATCTGTGTATGTCTGCTTATTATTTGGACTTGTCCTACTTGGTTTCCATAAGCAGGCATATTTTCATGAATGGTGGAAGGTGGTTTTGTTGTATATTATTTCCTAGCCTCAATTTGTGGGGTATCAGATGGCCACCTGCCACATCCTCCACTGATATTTTAGATAATCTCCTAGAAACTGAGCATCAGAGGGATAGGCCTGTGGGATTGACAAAATGCACTTACCTCACAACTCAACCTCTTCACTTAGTTTCCACATGCTACCGTCAATCCCAATGTCCATGAAGAGAGGAAGGAAAATGGCCAACTGCAAGTGGATAACGTCTTGTCAAATGTTCTATCAGGGCTGATTTATATGGCAGGAGCTGGTATTCCAGCGATGAGTACCAGGGATCTGTGTATGTTTGTTTATTGGTTGTAGTGTTCTCTTTGGTTTCCTTATGCAAGCATAGTGTCATGAAGGGAAGAAGATGGTTTTGTTGAATTATTTTTCCTGGCCTCAATTTGAGGGGACTCAGATCATTATATGATGTATTCTCCTGCTTTGTCAGATAATTTCTTAGGAACTGAGTATCAGTGGGATATACCGGTGAGGTTGTCATAATGCACTTAACTCACAGCTCAACCGGTTCCACTGGTTTCCAGATGTTACCATCACTCACAATGTCCGTGAAGAGAGGATGGAAAACAACCAACCCCAAACTGATAATGTCTTGTCAACTGCTCCACCACAGCTTGGTCATATGGCGGCAGCTCCATCCACGAGTATCAGGGATCTGTGTATGTCTGCTAATTAGTTGTACCTTCATACTTGTTTTCCATAAGCGTGCATATTTTCATGAAGGGTAGAAGTCGGTTTTATTGTATATTCTTTCTTATCCTCAATTTGAGGGGTCTCAGATGGCCACCTGGCATATCCTCCCTGCTTTCTTAGATAATTTCCTAGAAACAGAACATCAGAAGGACATACCTGGGGGGTTACCATAATACACTTACCTCACAACTCAACCTCTTCATTTGGTTTCCAGATGCTACAGTCACCTTCACAGTCCCTGAAGAGAAGATGGAAAATAGCCAACCCCAATCTGAGAACCTCTTGTCAACTGCTCCAACAGGGCTTATTAATATGGCAGGAGCTGTTATTCCATCCATCAGTACCAATGATCTGTGTATGTTCACTTATAAATTGGATTGTCCTACTTGGTTTCCATATGCATGCATATTGTCATGAAGAGGAGATGGAGGTTTTGTTGTATTATCGTTCGTGAGCTCAATTTGAGGGGTGTCAGATCACCAACTGTCATGTCCTCCTGCTTTATGCAATAATTTCTTAGAAGCTGAGCATCAGAGGGATATACCTGTGGGGTTGACATAATGCACTTACTCACAGCTCACCCTCTTCATTCGTTTTCCAGATTCCACCGTCACTCACAATGTCCGTGAAGAGAAGATGGAAAATGACCAAGCCCAACCTAATAACATGTTGTCAACTGTTCACCAGTGGTTATTTATTTGGCAGCAGCTGGTATTCCGGGCATGAGTACCAGGGATCAATGTATGTTTGTTTACTAGTTGTAGTGTCCTACTTGGTTTCTATATGAATGCACAGTGTCATAAAGGGAAGGAGGTTGTTTTGTTAGATTCTCTTTTGTGAGCTCAATTTGAGGTGTCTCAAATCATCACCTGGTGTATCCTCCTGCTTTATGAGATAAATTTCCTAGACACTGATCATCAGAGGGATATACCTGTAGGGTTGACATAATACACTTAGCTCAGAGCTCAACCCTTTCATTTGGTTTTCAGATGCTACCGTCACTCACAATGTCTGTGAAGAGAGGGTGGACAATAACCAACCACTACCTAATAACACCTTGTCAACTGTTCTACCAGGGCTAACTTATTTGGCAACAGCTGGTATTCCAGCCATGAGTACCAGGGATCAGTGTAAGTTTGTTTACTAGTTGTAGTGTCCTACTTGGTTTCCATATGCATGCATATTGTCATCAAGGGAAGAAGGTGGTATTGTCGTATTATGTTTTCTGGCCTCAATTTGAGGGTTATCAGAGGGCTCTCTAGTGTATCCTAGTTCTTTATGAGATAAATTCCTAGATAGTGAGCATCAGAGGGGTATCCCTGTGGGATTCATATACTGTACTTACCTCACAGCTCATCCACTACATTTGGTTTCCAGATGCTACCATCACTCACAATGTCCATGAAGAGAAGATAAATAACGGCCAACCAGCCCTGATAATGTCATGTCAACTCTTATACCAGGGCTTATTAATTTGGCAGGAGCTGGTATTCTACCCATGAGTAGCAGGGATCAGTGTGTGTTTGTTTACTAGTTGTACTATCCTACTTCGTTTCCATATGCATGCAGTGTCATAAATGGAAGAATGTAGTTTTATTGTATTGTCTTTCGTGAGCTGAATTTGTGGGATCTCAGATTACCACCTGGTATATCCTCCTGCTTTAAGTGATTATTTCCTAGAAACTGAGCATCAGAGGGATATACCTGTGGGGTTGGCATAATGCACTTACCTTACAGCTCGACCTCTTCATTTGGTTTTCAGTTGCTACCATCAATCACAATGTCCATGGAGCGAGGATGGAAAATGGCCAACCGCAACAGGATAATGTCTTGTGAAATGTTCTATTCGGGCTTATTAATATGGCAGGAACTGGTATTCCTTCAGTTAGTACCAGGGATCTGTGTATGTGTTTTTTTTTTCTCTTGCACTGTCCTTCTTGGTTTCCATATACATGCATAGTGTCATGAAGGGAGGAAGGTTGTTTTGTGAATTATCTTTCCTGGACTCAACTTGAGGGGCCTCAGATCATCATATGATGTATTATCCTGCTTTATGGGATAATTTCCTAGAAACTTATCATCAGTGGGATATACTGGTGGGATTGACATAATGCACTTACCTCACAGCTCGACCTCTTCCTTTGGTTTCCAGATGTGAGTGATGGTAGCATCACTCACAATGTCCATGAAGAGACGACGGAAAATGGCCAACGCCAAACTGATAACATCGTATCAACTGTTCCACCACAGCTTGGTCATATGGCAGCAGCTGGTATTCCATCCATGAGTACCAGGGATCTGTGTATGTCTATTAATTAGTTGTACTGTCATACTTGGTTTCCATGTGCATACTTATTTTCATGAATTATAGAAGGTGGTTTCGTAGTATATTCTTTCCTAGCCTCCATTTGAGGGGTCTCAGTTGGCCACATGGCATATCCTCCCCTGCTTTCTTAGATAACTTCCTAAAAACTGAGCATCAGAGGGATATACCTGTAGGGCTGACATAATGCACTTACCTCACAACTCAACCTCTTCATGTGATTTCCAGATTTTACCATCACTCACAATGTCTGTGAAGAAACGACAAAAAATGACCAAACAGCACCTGATAAATTCTTGTCAACTGTTACAGCAGGGCTTATGAATTTCGGAGGAGCTGGTATTCCACCCCTGAGTACCAGGGATAAGTGTATGTTTGTTTAATAGTTGTACTGTCCTACTTGGTTTCCATACGCATGCAGTGTCATGCAGGGAAGAAGGTGGTTTTGTTGTATTATCTTTTCTGGCCTAAATTTGAGGGGTCCCCGATCACCACCTGATATATCCTCCTGCGTTATGGAACAATTTCTTAGAAACTGAGCTTCAGAGGGATATACCTGTGGTGTTGACATAATGCAGTTACCTCACAGCTCGACCTCTTCCTTTGGCTTCCAGATGCTATCGTCACTCAAAATGTCTGTGAAGAGAGGATGGAAAATAACCAACCATCACCTAATAACGTCTTGTCAACTCTTCTACCAGAACTTACTTATTTGGCAACAGCTGGTATTCCAGCCGTGAGTACCAGGGATCAGTGTATGTTTGCTTATTCAGTTGTAGTGTCCTACTTGGTTTTTTCAGATTGATACCTGGCATATCCTCCTTCTTTATGAGATAATTTCCTAGATACTGAGCATCAGTGGGGTATGCCTGTGTGGTTGACATAATGCACTTACCTCACAGCTCAACCACTTCATTTGCTTTCCAGATGCTACAGTCACTCACATCGTCTGTGAGGAGAAGATAAATAACGACCAGCCAGCACCTGATAACATCTTGTTAACTGCTCCACTGTGGATTGGTGATATGGCTGCAGCTGGAATTTCATCCACGAGTACCAGAGATCTGTGTATGTCTGCTTATTAGTTGTATTGTCCTACTTGTTTCCTCTAAGCAGGCCTATTTTCATGAATGGTAGAAGGTAAGTTTGCTGTATATTCTTTCCTATCCTCAATCAGGGGGTTGTTACATGGCCACCTGGCATATCCTCCCCTGCTTTCTTTGATAATTTCCTAGAAATTGAGCATCAGAGGGATATACTTGTGGGGTTGACATAATGCACTTACCTGACAGCTCAACCTCTTCATTTTGTTTACAGATGCTACCGTCAGTCTCAATGTCCATGAAGACAGGATGGAAAATAGCCAACCGCAACCGGATAACGTCTTGTCAAATGTTCTATCAGGGCTTATTAATATGGCAGGAGCTGGTATTCCAGCCATAAGTACCAGAGATCTGTGTATGCTCACTTTTTTGTTGGATTTTCCTACTTGGTTTCCATATGCATGCATCGTGTCATGAAGGGGCGAAGGTGGTTTTGTTGTATTATGTTTTTTGCCTCCATTTGAGGGGTCTCAGGACACCGCCTGTCATGTCCTCCTGCTCCATGTAATAATTTCATAGAAGCTGAGCATCAGAGGGATATATTTGTGGGTTGAAATAAGGCACTTACTTCACAGCTCGACCTCAACATTTGGTTTCCAGATGCTACCATCACTCACAATGTCTGTGACGAGAGGATGGAAAATGACCAACCGCAACTTAATAACGTCTTGTTAACTTTTCCACCAGGGCGTATTAACATGGCAGTAGGTGGTTTTCCGGCCATGAGTCCTAGGGATCTGTGTATGTTTGTTTACTACTTGTACTGTCTTACTTGGTTATTATATGAAGGCATGGTGTCATAAAGGGAAGAAGGTGGTTTTGTTTTATCTTTCGTGACCTCAATTTGAGGGGTTTCAGATCACTACCTGGTGTATCCTCTCCTCCTTTATGAGTTAGCTTCCTAGAAACTGAGCATGACAGGGATATACCTATGGAGTTGCCAAAATGCACTTACCTCACAGCTCAACATTTTCCTTTGGTTTCTAGATGCTACCGTCAATCACAATGTCTATGAAGTGAGGATGGAAAATAACCAACCACAATCTAATAACGTCTTGTCAACTGTTAAACCAGGGCATATTAACATGGCAGCAGCTGGTATTCCAGCCATAAGCACCAGGGATCTGTGTATGTTTGCTTCTAAGTTGGTTTGTCCTACTCGGTTTTCATATGCATGCATAGTGTCATCAAGGGAAGAAGGTGATTTGGTTGGTTGTACCTTCTTTCGTGAGCTCAATTTGAGTGTTCTCAGATCACCACATGGCATACCCTCTCCTGCTTCATGAAATATTTTCCTAGAAACTGAGCATCAGATGGATATACCTGTGGGGTTACCATAATACACTTATCTTACAGCTCAACCTCTTCATTTGGTTTCCAGATGCTAGAGTCACTCACCATGTCCGTGGAGAGAAGATAAATAATGGCCAACCAGCACCTGATAACTTCTTGTCATCTGTTACACCAGGGCTTATTAATGTGTCAGGAGATGGTATTCCACCCATGAGTACCAGGGATCAGTGTATGTTTGTTTACTAGTTGTTTCTACTTGGTTTCCGTATGCATGCAGTGTCATAAGTCGAAGAAGGTGGTTTTATTGTATAATCTTTCATGAGCTCAATTTCAGGGGTCTCAAGTTGCCACCTGGTATATCCTTCTGCTTTATGAGATAATGTCCTAAAAAGTGAGCCTCAGAGGGATATCCTGTGGGGTTGACATAATGCACTTACCTCACAGCTTGATGTATTCTTCTGGTTTCTAGATGTTACTGTCACTCACAATGCCCATGAAGAGAAGATGGAAAATGGCCAACAAGCAGCTGATAACATTGTGTCAGCTGTTCCACTGGGGCTTATTAATACATCAGAAGCTGGTATTCCAGCCATGAGTACCAATGATCTGTGTATGTTAACTTATAAGTTGGATTGTCCTACTTGGTTTCCATATGCGTGCATGGTGTCGTGAAAGGGAGAAGGGGATTTTGTTATATTATCTTTCATGACCTCAATTTAAGGGATTTCATATCACCACCTGGCATGTCCTCCTGCTTTGTGCAATAATTTCCTAGCAAGTGAGCATCAGAGGAATATACCCTGCAGGGTTGATAAAATATACTTACCTCACAGCTCGACCTCTTCATTTTGTTTCCCGATGCCACCACCACTCACAATGTCCATGAAGAGAAGATGAAAAACAAGCACCTGATAACTCCTTGTCAGTGCTTCCACTGGGATATATTAATCTGTCAGGAGCTGGTATTTCATCCAGGAGTACCAGGGATCTGTGTATGTTTGTGTATTGCTTGTACTGTCCTACTTGGTTTCCATATGCATGCATAGTGGCCTGCAGGGAAGAAAGTGGTTTTGTTGTATCATCTTCCTTGAGCTCAGTTTGAGGGGTCTCAGATAGCCACCTGGTGTATCTTCCTGCTTTATGAGATAACATCCTAGAAACTGAGCCTCAGAGGGATATAGGTATGGGGGTGACATAATGCACTTATCTCACAGCTCAACTTTTTCATTTGGATTCCAGATGCTACTGTCATTCACAATATCCAAGAGGAGGAGATGGAAAATGGTCAAACGCCTCCTGATGGCTTCCTGTTAAATTCTGCTCCACCAGAGCTTATAAATATGGCAGGAGATCATATGCCACCCAACGCATTGGATTCTTTCTCCTACAACTTCACTAGTCTCAGCAGAGATAAGCTGCTTTACAAACCTGATAGTAATGAATTTGTGGTAGGCACCAAAAACGGCAGTGTCTCTGCAGGTGACCCAACAGTCACAGCAATGTCTTCAGTGGAAACTGTGCCAAATACACCACAAATATCTCCTGCCATGGCAAAGAAAATTTATCATGATATAAAAAGGCCATTAATGAAAGAAGTTTGAAGGTTTGGGCAAAGTAAGTAGTGCAAGAATGACTGTAAATGAAAGCATGCCAAGTCTCTCATTCTATGATTTAGAACAGAATTAAGCTGCCTCTTGAGCTCATTGTTGGGCTGAATTGGATCTGTATATGATTTAGCATGACTTCTATTTAATTTCACTGAAAATTTCTAATACATCTGCTTAAATGTTTTGTTTTCCTTTGTTAGTGTTCACAATAGTTTCCTTAGTAATATACAGATGTTGTGATTTAAGCATTCAAAACACAAACACTATGTAACATTGTAGCCCATGGAAAATGTATACTGTGGTAGTGAATGCACTAAGATTGAGGTATATTTCATTTTCATAATTCTAGAAATACTAATATTTTTAAATATCTTCAGATTATGAAAGAATTTTCATTTTGCTTGAAGAAGTACAAGGATCTATGAAAATCCAGAGACAATTTGTTGAATTTACCATCAAGGAAGCAGTAAGGTGGGTGCAAAAAGCAACTCTGCTATTGTTTTAAGCTCTTGCGCCCAATTTGGGACAGGGGCAGGAACAAATCATGTCTTCTTCTTCCTAATCCCTGGCCCTCAATCATAGTTCATACTATTTCCACAGGCATTTAGGTTGATATTATCTTATTCTAACACTTTCTTCTGATGCCATGGAGGCTTCCAAATTTATCATAATCTGGGATTGGGCGTGGGCCCTCAGTTGACGACTTTGTATTTTTCTAGTTTGTATCTTTCCATGAGGATGCATTTTCTATTTGCATGTAGATTGTAAACTCTAGTTTGTATCCACTACTACCTCTTACATCTCATAGATCCTGTAGGTATCCTCTGGTTAATGGAATACCTCTTTAATTTCAGGTTTAAAAAAGTTGCCTTAATTCAGCAACTCGAGAAGGTGCCTTAAAGAAATAGGTTCCCACTGCCATCTCAGAAAAGTTAAGCACATGAGAAAAAAAATAATTTTGTTAGTGCAAAGACCAAGGAGAAACAAGGATACACGCGGTAGGATGGAACAGGTTATTGCTGAAGTTCCCTATAATTTTGAAGTGAAGAGAATTCCTTCCAAAAGCTAAGAAAAAAAAAGAGGGAACTTTTTATATTTAATAAATCTCCCTTAATAAAAGCTGCACTTTTGTTTGTTTGTTTGTTTGTTTGTTCTTCCACCTTAGGAGGGGCATGAGTTAATAACTCAGCAAGGTATTTAGTATGACAGTCCTGGTTTCTGCAGCAGCTCATATTGTTGTAGCTGGTATTTATAACTGCCTTCTTTCACTACCCATTTCTCATTCCCTTTGCCCCAAGATAGCCTGTCAGCTTCTCATGATTCTTGGTCTGGCAGGATGACTCAAACCTTCATTACTAAACAGTCTGGACCATTAGCTATCCTGCCTGGATTGGGTTGCTGTAATTTTCCATTAAGTGCAATAAATATGGGAGGACTAAGAAGCTCTCTAGACATATCAAACATACTCTTTTTTAGCCCTTGGTATAGTGCAATTAATCCCCCTTTGGTTGTCAGGTTCATCACCCCCAGGCATTAGATGACCCCCTTCTTTGCCTCTAGATGGAAAGTGATGAAGAGACCAAAATGGCCTGCTGGCAGTATCAGTCTCTTTTCAATGGAGTCACTGTTGTGTGCCTTGTTGAAAGCATTTCTTCCTTTGGAACTAAGACTTCTAGTTCAGGAGAGCCTAAAGTCAGAAGGACAGGAAGCATTTATGCTAGTGGTTCACGGGGGGAAAGTGAGCAGAGACACTCCCAGTTATACCCCTTCATTCTAAGACGAATGAATCCTGACTATTGGAGAGAAAGCAGACTATGTTGGATGCAGACATACAGCAAACACTGCTTCCTAAAAGTAATTTCTCAGACCTGCAAGGTATTGCCACCTAGCTAGCACTGTAACTGAGTTGTACAAGGCCATTCTAATTTCTGTTCATCCAGTCACGTTCAGATTATGGGGGACACATTGGGAGGCTGATTTGGAATCAAAAAACAAGGAGGCCAAGACAGTATCATCTCTATAAAGAAGATGATGGGGGATAGGGAGATATAAATAATAAGACCAGTGAATTCCTATGAACACGGGCCCATCACTGCACTTTATTTTCTGGGAAGCGAGTGCCTTGTTTGGAGGTGATGCTGTGTGGAATACCATGATGGTAAATAAAGCATTTTCTAAGTGCACAAATGTTGATTTTCTGGAATTACTGTGGTTGGGAAGGAAGATCCATATTCCGAATAAGTGTCAATTTGAGTAAGAATACAGCCCTGTCCCTTCCATAGTGGAAGTGGTCCAATGTAATCACCTGCCATCTGGTAACTGGCTGATCACGCTGGAGACAGGTGCCATATAAGAGACTCAGTGTTGCTCTCTGTTCTGGCAGATTGTACACTCAGCAATGACTATATTGCAGAATTTTGCTCGGTTCATTTAAAACCGAGTTCTTTTCACACGAACAGGGAAAATTAGGTTCGCGGACACATTGAAGGGTGAGGAGCTGAATTTATTGGTTGAAAAGGAAAAATAGGGAGGAAAAAAATCTCTCAGCAAAGCGAGAGGGAGTCCTGCTAACAGGCCCCCATCTCACAGATTGATTCTGGGCCACCACACAAGAACCGAAGAGACCAGGCTCCACACCGCCACCTCTGCACAAGGTGCAAACTTCCCGTGGCTCCACACCCTTCCCCCAGTACACATGTTGCTAATATTAAGAAAGAATCCGTTGGTAATGGGATAGCAAACAGTGCCAGTTCTTCTGGCTGCGGGTTTCATTCAGTAGCAGCAGTCTGGTTTCTCAACCTTCAGGCCATCTTAGGCTTGAAGGCGGGGTTTCACCGGGGACCCTTGGCTGTTTCATGTCTCTATCAACTGTAGCCAGGTTGGCCTTGGTGAGTGGAAGTCCAAGCTACTGAAGCAAAATCTCTATCCTTGGTCACTTTGGCCACTCTGTGAGCTCACGAGGTTATGACACCAATGTTGGGGAAAGAGGCTGATCAATATCTAGATAATAGATACTTTATCCTTCAGATTATTAAAATTCTGCTCTACAGAGGTTACCCTTTGTTGAGAACTCTCATAAGACCTAAATATCTTCACATTGTATATCCATTTGGACTACTCTATCCACATATTTTTTCCCAGACCTCCTTGTCGTACATTTTCAATCATGTGTCCACAAAGTCCTTGATCATACAGCCAATAAACGAGACACGGCCTAAACATGGATACATACTTATAGGTCTGGCCATCTCTCCTCCACACAAAAACACTGCTCAAGCATCTTCCCTCTTGGAGGATTTCCCTTCACTACTGTCCTTCAGAGCTATCCCAGTTGGGCCTGTCATAATGAAGCTGTCCACTTCTGGCTTTTGTGGTAGACAGGCATTATGAACAGACTGAATATTTGTGTCCTCTGAGAATTCATATGATGAAACCCTAACTCCCAATGGGATGATATTTGGAGGTGGAGCTTTTCGGAGGTAATTAGGTTTAGATGTGTTCATGATGTTTGGGTCCCTATGAAGAGATTAGTGCCCTTATAATTAGAGAAAAGGGAATTTGTTCTTCCATGCCTCTTCAACATGTGAAGATACAGCAAGGTGGCTGACTGCAAGCCAGGAAGAGGCCCCCCACCAGAATTTGAGCATGTTGGCACCCTGATCTTGGACTTCTAGCCTCCAGAACCGTGAGAAAGAAATGTCTGGTGATGAAGCCACCCAGTCTGTGGTATTCTGTGATAGCAACTCGAGCTGACTGAAACAGCTGTAGTCTGATTCCCCAGACTCCCATCTCCTGTATACTCGATCAAGCAATAATCCAAATACTGCTATGGTGGGATTTTGAGATTTTGCTGGATAATTAATGTCTCAAGTCAGTTGACCCTGAGACATGAATGTGGTGTGGGTGGGCCAGACCTGGCAGGGGAATCCTTGAGAAGCAGAGCATTTTCCTTACCAAGGAGCAGAAGAAGAGGTAAGGAAATCAAAGTGCAAGAAGGATGTGACACAGCAGGCCCGCTTTGAGGATGAAGCAGTGCTCCCAGGAAGGTATAGGATGGCTCTAGGTGTTTAGTGCAGTTTCTGGATGACAGCCAGCAAAAAAAATGGGAACCACATTCCTACCACCTTAAGGAACTAGGTCTAAATGAGCAATAACCTGAATAAGCTTAGAAGTGGATTATTCCACAGTCTCCACATCAGCACCCCGCCGGCCTGACATTTTGAGTTGGCCTTGGGAGACACTCAGCAGAGGGGCCGGTCGAACCTTCCTGGTCTTGACTTGCAGAAGTGTGGATAATAAATGTGTGTTGTTTTAGGCTGCTCAATTTGGGTTAATTTGTTATGTGGCAATAGAAAATTAACAGCGGTGCTGCCAGCCCATTATAAAGAAAGAAAAGTAAGCCAGGCCTAGGAATTTTTTTTTATTGTTTGTTTTTCTGACAACTCTGTTCCTAAGGAAGCTGCCCTTGGAGCCATAGTTGTGGGTTCAGAGAGCTTTTTCTTGTACTAGGCCAAACTCAGAAGTAGCAGATTTTCCAGTCATTAAAAGATAAGTCACAGCAGCACACCTCAATGAGGTACCTGTTACCACCATCAGAACCTAAGGAGGCCCACTATATTTTGCGTGTCCCCTTTGAATGGTAGGAAGGGTGAGATGTACCAACTTGCTCGTCACCTGATAAGTACTATGTTGATATTTCACTAAGTTAAAAGTCCCCTGATTTTTTGTGCAAATTAATACTTTGGTTGTCATGTCAGTATTTTACCAGTGTGTCTAGAGTAGTTGCTAGGTCCTGCCCAATCAACATAATGTCCTCAACGCAAAGAAATGGTGTCACATGGTGGGAAGGAAAGGAGATCAAGATCCCTAAGGACTAGTTTGGGACATAAGTTTATGATGCAGGACACTTTCTTGACCTCTTCACAGGACTCGTGACGGGGGTGCCCAGCCACTTTGGCACCAGCAGGAGCAAACTCCTTTTCCTTGGGCCCACCACACCCCACCTCTCATGGGAGGGAGCATGTAGGCAAGTGAGTGTGGCAACTGGTCAGCTGCTTTGGCACTCGCAGGAGCAACCTCCATGCAGGCACTGTGGCACCATCCGGGTAGAGGTGCCTGCGACCCCAAAGCCCCAGAGTGCATGTTACAATGCTTTCTTAGCTCCACCATCCACGGACAGCAGTGTGTTATCAGCTCATTGGGACCTTTGCCTCATCGCATGGGGTGGCTGCCCTCTGTCAGCAAGGGCAAAGGGCCAGTGTGACAGCCTTTTTGGGTACTCATACTTGGTGGGTCCCAAATTCTTTTCTGGTGCCCAAGAAGAATGAGGTCACACAGACTAATTGAAGGATGGTGAGTGCGGAGAATTTTATTTTGCGATGAAAGCAGCTCTCAGCAGAGAAGGCAGCTGGAAAGGGGACGTGAAGGACAGGTCACTCTCCCCTGAAGTCAAATCGCCTCTCTGCCTCTCTCCTCCGAAGTCAAATTGCTTCTCCCCGACATTTAGCTGTCATCTCTGAAGTCAAGTCACCGCTCCCTGATGTCCAGCTGCTTCTCCTCTCTACTGGCTGAATCTGGGGTCTTTACAAACATAGGACATGGGGCAGGGTGGGCCGTAGGTGGTTTTGGAAAAGGCAAAATTCAATTGGTAAGAAAACATTATTCAGAAAGAACCAATTGGCAGGGAGTGGCCAAGATGGGATAGAAGTCCTCACTTCAGGCTTTTCAGCTTGAAGGTGGGGTTTCACCAAGGACTCACCCTTGTCTGCCTAGAGTTTCTCTGCCTCCTGCCTGTATCACTTAGAGAGTTGATATAAGACTGAGGTAGGAAGGAAAAGGGTTTTGCTGGCCTTGCCAGCTGAAAGCAAACAGTTCCTCATGATCTTTAAAAAACATGTATAGAGAAAAACTCATTCATATGATCTCACACACACACACACAAACATATATGTGTGTATATATGCATATATAATGTTAAATATCTATCTAATGTTAAACATCTGTATAAAAGGGAGCTGTTATGTAAAATTGGTCTGATATAGTATTTTTACAGGACTATGCTGTCTGTATAAGGCTGTTATCTCAGTATAATACTGGACAAGGAGAGAAACATTTCTGGACTTGCTAAACCATATTTTGTGCTAGAAGAACAGAGTGGAAGCACCCAGTGAGGGTGCATTTTCCGAAATACTGCCCTCAGTAAGCAGAGAGGCTCTCACCCCAAATAGTTGAGGCTCCTGGGTCTGGGCAAGGAGCAGCTCTGCAGCAGGCAGGCTGGACATTTGGCTTCTTAGACTCTGTTCCAGCCTTAGCTGCCTGTGACCTGGGATTTGTCTTTCCCTTCTTGGGGCCTCATTTGTAATATCTCTGGAAAATGGCAATCCTGGGATAACTGATGTCTGACGTTCCTTGTGACCTTGACTGTCGTGTCTGGGGAGATTGCTTTCCCTGGCCACAAGAGCACTGTGTTTCTGTAATTCCTTTATTCTAAAGATTTTTGAAAGCCACTTTGTTGGAACACCAATCATTTCCCATCAGGAGCTTAAAGCAATCTTCAGACACTCGTTATGATGTTTCCTTTATTCAACAAATGTTCCTCAAGGGTTTTCCAGTGCTGGTTCTCTCCTAGACACTGGGGAGATGATGGCGAAAAGGCCACATGGTTGGCATTTCACCATCTTATGCATTAGGGTGCCTCTGGTTGCAATGAGCAGAGAATCTCCCTGCCTGTGGGAGTGGCCCAGGGCATCACACAGTGAGAAGTTCACAAGGCAGCAGGCAGGGTAGGGCCAGGACTTGGTTCAGATGAATGAGGCAAAATTTTGGGGGAAAGCAAGGCACTTGGTAATCAAGATGAGAAGTAGTTTACCATAATTTTTCAAAAATCAAAATTAGTACAAAACATCCACGATGAACAATATATCAAAATTTAAAATAAAGGCAAGATTTGCCCTTGCACCTGCAGAGCCCTGAGCGTCGTGCATGTGGAGGGGACACATGGGTGCCACAGGCCTATTACTGAAAAACGTCTCACTTGCAATTCTTCTGAAGGCCACTACTTCCTTCTGAGGGAAGCTGGCAATTGTTCCCTTTCTATGTTCATGCAATCCATAGTGCCACAGGGTGGAAAAAAGAAATAGTTTGATTTAATTACAAATATGTCTGTGCAATTTTTGAAAATATTCTAAAGAACCCTCAAGTAGGTCATGCAAATTTTATTCCTTAAAATATTTGACTTTTCAGAAATGGAATTTCATCAAATATCAAACATTTTCTGAAAAAGTATTCTTTCCCAGGAAAATAGCAATTATCAAGAAACGTTTGTACTTTATTCACTGAAGGCAGTTATGAAAATTTCACTGGTGATCATTTCATGTTTAAAGAATTATTCTGAAGAGTTTTTAAAAGGCAGATTTGTTCAGAAGCCTGGTGTGAAATTTTTTACTCTTTATAACTCTTTATTTTGTATCTTTACATAAATTTTTATGTATATCAGTGTAATGACTAAATATTTTAAATCACACAAGTATCCACAATTAATGTAAATTACTTGATTATGTGTTAGAGAGCACATTTACTCTACATGGACTGTATCAATTAAAAGTAAATATTTTTTAAATTACACTAAAATTATTTAGACAGTTAAAGCATGAAAGGTAAGTGGTGTAATGTTCAAAAATGAAGTAAAATGCATTTAGAAATTCATCAAAATTACGGGAGTCCCTTAATTATGAGGTTGACTAGAAAAAAGTATTGCAGCTACTGAAAATAAATGTGTTCCTATCATTGACATTATTAGAATACAGTTACCCTGAAATCCACTGAAAACTAAGGAAATTTTTGAAATTGTGAGAAGAAATTGAAGGGGAGTGTTAGATATTTCAGAAACATGTGGATGTGAGTTTGAGCTAATGAAACAAAAGGGGTTTACTAGAAAGAATATGGATAAGACTGAGATTATTCCAAGATGGCCGAATACGAACAGCTCCAGGCTACAGCTCCTAGTGTGAGTGACACAGAAGACGGGTGATTTCTGCATTTCCAACAGAGGTACGAGGTTCATCTCACTGGGACTCGGACAGTGGGTGCAGCCCACAGAGTGTGAGCTGAAGCTGGGCAGGGCATCACCTCACCAGGGAAGTGCAAGGGGTGGAGGAATTCCCTTTCCTAGCCAAGGGAAGCCATGACAGATGGTACCTGGAAACTCGGGACACTCCTGCCCTGATACTGCACTTTTCCAAAAGTCTTAGCAAAAGGCACATCAGGAGATTATATCCTGTGCCTGGCTCAGTGGTTCTCACACCCATGGAGCCTTGCTCACTGCTAGCACAGCAGTCCAAGACTGAACTGCAGCAGTGAGGCTGGGGGAGGGGCGTCCTCCATTGCTGAGGCTTGACTAGGTAAACAAAGCAGCCAGGAAGCTCAAACTGGGAGGAGCCCACCGCAGCTCAAAGAGGCCCGCCTGCCTCTGTAGACTTCACCTCTGGGGGCAGGGCATAGATGAACAAAAGGCAGCAGAAACTTCTGCAGACTTAAACGTCCCTGTCTGACAATTCTGAAGAGAGCAGTTGCTCTCCCAGCACGGAGTTTGAGATCTGAGAACGGATCGACTGCCTCGTCAAGTGGGTCCTTGACCCCCAAGTAGCTTAACTGGGAGACATCTCCCAGTAGGGTTCCGACTGACACCTCAAACAGCCAGGTGCCCCTCTGAGACGAAGCTTCCAGAGGAAGGATCAGGCAGCAATATTTGCTGTTCTGCAATATTTGCTGTTCTGCACCCTCTGCTGGTGATACCTAGGCAAACAGGGTCTGGAGTGGACCTCCAGCAAACTCCAACAGACCTGCAGCTGAGTGTCCTGACTGTTAGAAGGAAAACTAACAAACAGCAAGGAATAGCATCAACACCAACAAAAAGGACATCCATACCAAAACCCCACCTGTAGGTCACCATCATCAAAAACCAAAGGTAGATAAAACTACAAAGATGGGGAGAAACCAGAGAAGAAAGGCTGAAAATTCTAAAAATCAGAATGCCTCTTCTCCTCCAAAGGATCGCAGTTCCTTGCCAGCAATGGAACAAAGCTGGATGGAGAATGAATTTGACAAGTAGACAGAAGTAGGCTTCAGAAGATCAGTAATAACAAACTTCTCCAAGCTAAAGGAGGATGTTCGAACCCATCACAAAGATGCCAAAAACCTTGAAAAAAGATCAGACAAATAGCTAACTAGAACAAACAGTGTAGAGAAGACCTTAAACGACCTGATGGATCTGAAAACCATGACACAAGAACTACGTGATGCATGTACAAGCTTCAGTAGCTGATTTGATCAAGTGGAAGAAAGGGTATCAGTGATGGAAGATCAAATGAATAAAGTGAAGCGAGAAGAGAAGTTTAGAGAAAAAAGAGTAAAAAGAAACAAACAAAGCCTCCAAAAATATGGGACTATGTGAAAAGACCAAATCTACATTTGATTGGTGTACCTGAAAGTGATGCGGAGAATGGAACCAAGTTGGAAAACACTCTTCAGGATATGATCCAGGAGAACTTCCTCAACCTAGCAAGGCATGCCAACATTCAAATTCAGGAAATACACAGAATGCCACAAAGATACTCCTCAAGAAAAGCAACCCAAGACACATAATTGTCAGATTCACCAAGGTTGAAATGAAGGAAAAAATGTTAAGGGCAGCCAGAGAGAAAGGTCGGGTTACTCACAAAGGGAAGCCTATCAGACTAACAGCGGATCTCTCAGCAGAAACTCTACAAGCCAGAAGAGAGTGGGGGCCAATATTCAACATTCTTAAAGAAAAGAATTTTCAACCCAGAATTTCATATCCAGCCAAACTAAGCTTCATAAGTGAAGGAGAAATAAAATTCTTTACATACAAAAAAATGCTGAGAGATTTTGTTACCACCAGGCCTGCCTTACAAGAACTCATGAAGGAAGCACTAAACACGGAAAGGATCAACCGGTACCAGCCACTGCAAAAACATGCCAAATTGTAAAGACCATCAATGCTAGGAAGAAACTGCATCAACTAACAAGCAAAATAACCAGCTAACATCATAATGACAGGATCAACAATATTAACTTTAAATGTAAATGGGCTAAATGCCCCAATTAAAAGACACAGACTGCCAAATTGGATAAAGAGTCAAGACCCATCAGTGTGCCGTATTCAGGAGACACATCTCACGTGCAAAGACAAACATAGGCTCAAAATAAAGGGATGGAGGAAGATCTACCAAGCAAATGGAAAACCAAAAAAAAAAGCAGGGGTTGCGATCCTAGTCTCTGATAAAACAGAATTTAAACCAACAAAGATCAAGGGAAACAAAGAAGGCCATTACATAATGGTAAAGGGATCAATTCAACAAGAAGAGCTAACTATCCTAAATATATATGCATCCAATACAGCACACCCAGATTCATAAAGCAAGTCCTTAGAGACCTACAAAGAGACTTAGACTCCCACACAATAATAATGGGAGACTTTAACACCCCACTGTCTACATTAGACAGATCAACAAGACAGAAAGTTAACAAGGATATCTGGGACTTGAACTCAGCTCTTCACCAAGCAGACCTAATAGACATCTACAGAACTCTCCACCCCCAATCAACAGAATATACATTCTTCTTAGCACCACGTCACACTTATTCCAAAATTAACCACATAGTTGGAAGTAATGCACTCCTCAGCAAATGCAAAAGAACAGAAATTATCACTAACTGTCTCTCAGACCATAGGGCAATCAAATTAGAACTCAGGATTCAGAAACTTACTCAAAACAGCACAACTACATGGAAACTGAACAACCTGCTCCTGAGTGACTGCTGGGTAAATAGCAAAATGAAGGCAGAAATAAAGATATTCTTTAAAACCAACAAGAACAAAGACACAACATACCAGAATCTCTGGGACATATTTAAAGTAGTGTATAGAGGGAAATTTATAGCACCAAATGCCCACAAGAGAAAGCAGGAAAGATCTAAAATCGACACCCTAACATCACAATTAAAAGAACTAGAGAAGTAAGAGCAAACACATTCAAAAGCTAGCAGAAGGCAAAAAATAACTAAGATCAGAGCACAACCAAAGGAAATAGAGACACAAAAAACCCTTCATAAAATCGATGAATCCAGGAGCTGGTTTTTTGAACAGATCAACAAAATTGATAGACCGCTAGCAAGACTAATAAAGAAGAAAAGAGAGAAGAATGAAATAGACACAATAAAAAATGATAAAGGGGATATCACCACCAATCCCAAAGAAATACAAACTACCATCAGAGAATGCTATAAACACCTCTATGCAAATAAACTAGAAAATCTAGAAGAAATGCATAAATTCCTCAACACATACACTGTCCCAAGACTAAACCAGGAAGAAGTTGAATCTCTGAATAGACCAATAACAGGTTCTGAAATTGAGGCAATAATTAATAGTCTACCAACCAAAAAAAGTCCAGGACCAGATGGATTCACAGCCGAATTCTACCAGAGGTACAAAGAGGAACTGGTACCATTCCTTCTGAAACTATTCCAATCAATAGAAAAAGAGGGAACCCTCCCTAACTCATTTCATGAGGTCAGCATCATCCTGATACCAAAGCCTGGCAGAGACACAACAAAAAAAGAGAATTTTAGAACAATATCCCTGATGAACATCGATGCAAAAATCCTCAATAAAATACTGGCAAACAGAATCCAGCAGCACATCAAAAAGCTTATCCACCATGATCAAGTGGGCTTCATCCCTGGGATGCAAGGCTGGTTCAATATACGCAAATCAATAAATGTAATCCAGCATATAAACAGAACCAAAGACAAAAACCACATGATTATCTCAATAGATGCAGAAAAGGCCTTTGACAAAATTCAACAACCCTTCATGCTAAAAACTCTCAATAAATTAGGAATTGATGGGACGTATCTCAAAATAATAAGAGCTATTTATGACAAACCCACAGCCAATATCATACTGAATGGGCAAAAACTGGAAGCATTCCCTTTGAAAACTGGCACAAGACAGGGATGCCCTCTCTCACCACTTCTATTCAACATAGTGTTGGAAGTTCTGGCCAGGGCAATTAGGCAGGAGAAGGAAATCAAGGGTATTCAATCAGGAAAAGAGGAAGTCAAATTGTCCCTGTTTGCAGATGACATGATAGTAAATCTAGAAAACCTCATTGTCTCAGCCCAAAATCTCCTTAAGCTGATAAGCAACTTCAGCAAAGTCTCAGGATATAAAATCAATGTGCAAAAATCACAAGCATTCTTATACATCAATAACAGACAAACAGAGAGCCAAATCATGAGTGAACTCCCATTCACAATTGCTTCAAAGAGAATAAAATACCTAGGAATCCAACTTACAAGGGATGTGAAGGACCTCTTCAAGGAGAACTACAAACCACTGCTCAAGGAAATAAGAGGATACAAACAAATGGAAGAACATTCCATGCTCATGGGTAGGAAGAATCAATATCATGAAAATGGCCATCCTTCCCAAGGTAATTTACAGATTCAATGCCATCCCCATCAAGCTACCAATGACTTTCTTCACAGAATTGGAAAAACCTACTTTAAAGTTCATATGGAACCAAAAAAGAGCCCGCATCACCAAGTCAATCCTAAGCCAAAAGAACAAAGCTGGAGGCATCACACTACCTGACTTCAAACTATACTACAAGGCTACAGTAACCAAAACAGCATGGTACTGGTACCAAAACAGAGATATAGATCAATGGAACAGAACAGAGCCGTCAGAAATAATGCCACATATCTACAAGTATCTGATCTTTGATAAACCTGACAAAAACAAGAAATTGGGAAAGGATTCCCTATTTAATAAATGGTGCTGGGAAAACTGGCTAGCCATATGTAGAAAGCTGAAACTGGATCCCTTCCTTACACCTTATACAAAAATCAATTCAAGATGGATTAAAGACTTAAATGTTAGACCTAAAACCATAAAAACCCTAGAAGAAAACCTAGGCATTACCATTCAGGACATAGGCATGGGCAAGGACTTCATGTCTAAAACACCAAAAGCAATGGCAACAAAAGCCAAAATTGACAAATGGGATCTAATTAAACTCAAGAGCTTCTGCACAGCAAAAGAAACTACCATCAGAGTGAACAGGCAACCTACAAAATGGGAGAAAATTTTTGCAACCTACTCATCTGACAAAGGGCTAATATCCAGAATCTACAATGAACTCCAACAAATTTACAAGAAAAAAACAAACAACCCCATCAAAAAGTGGGCGAAGGACATGAACAGACACTTCTCAAAAGAAGACATTTATGCAGCCAAAAAACACATGAAAAAATGCTCACCATCACTGGCCATCAGAGAAATGTAAATCAAAACCACAATGAGATACCATCTCACACCAGTTAGAACGGCAATCATTAAAAAGTCAGGAAACAACAGGTGCTGGAGAGGATGTGGAGAAATAGGAACACTTATACACTGTTGGTGGGACTGTAAACTAGTTCAACCCTTGTGGAAGTCAGTGTGGCGATTCCTCAGGGATCTAGAACTAGAAATTCCATTCGACCCAGCCATCCCATTACTGGGTATATACCCAAAGGACTATAAATCATGCTGCTATAAAGACACATGCACACGTATGTTTATTGCGGCATTATTCACAATAGCAAAGACTTGGAACCAACCCAAATGTCCAACAATGATAGACTGGATTAAGAAAATGTGGCACATATACACCATGGAATACTATGCAGCCATAAAAAATGATGAGTTCATGTCCTTTGTAGGGACATGGATGAAATTGGAAATCATCATTCTCAGTAAACTATCGCAAGAACAAAAAACCAAACACCGCATATTCTCACTCATAGGTGGGAATTGAACAATGAGAACACATGGACACAGGAAGGGGAACATCACACTTCGGGGACTGTTGTGGGGTGGGGGGAGGGGGGAGGGATAGCATTGGGAGATATACCTAATGCTAGATGACGAGTTGGTGGGTGCAGCGCACCAGCATGGCACATGTATACATATGTAACTTACCTGCACATTGCGCACATGTACCATAAAACCTAAAGTATAATAATAATAATAATAATAAAAGAAAAAAAAATAAATAAAAGACATTAGGCTTGGAAAAAAAAAAGAAAAAAAAAAGATCATTAATCTCTCACTCTTACACCTCAAAAAAAAAAAAAAAAAAAAAAAAAACCCTAGAAGAAAACCTAGGCAATACCATTCAGGACATAGGCATGGGCAAGGACTTCATGACTCAAACACCAAAAGCAATGGCAACAAAAGCCAAAATTGACAAATGGGATCTAATTAAACTAAAGAGCTTCTGCACAGCAAGAAACTACTAGCAGAGTGAACAGGCAACCTACAGAATGGGAGAAAAATTTTGCAATCTACTCATCTGACAAAGGCCTAATATCCAGAATCTACAGATAACTTAAACAAATTTACAAGAAAAAATCAAACAACCCCATCAAAATTGGGCAAAGGATATGAACAGATACTTCTCAAAAGAAGTCATTTATGCAGCCAACAGCACATGAAAAAACACTCATTGTCACTGGCCATCAGAGAAATGAAAATCAAAACCACAATGAGATGCCATCTCACACCAATTAGAATGGTGGTCATTAAAAAGTCAGGAAACAACAGGTGCTGGAGGGATGTGGAGAAATAGGAACACTTTTACACTGTTGGTGGGAGTGTAAATTAGTTCAACCATTGTGGAAGAGAGTGTGGCAATTCCTCAAGGATCTAGAACTAGAAATACTATTTGACCCAGCCATCCCATTACTGGTTATATACCCAAAGGATTATAAATCATGCTACTGTAAAGACACATGCACACATATGTTTATTGCAGCACTATTCACAATAGCAAAGACTTGGAACCAACCCAAATGTCCATCGATGATAGACTGGATTAAGAAAATGTGGCACATATACACCATGGAATACTATGCAGCCATAAAAAGGGATGAGTTCATGTCCTTTGTAGGGACATGGATGAAGCTGGAAACCATCATTCTCAGCAAACTATAGCAAGGACAGAAAACAAAACACTGCATGTTCTCACTCATAGTGGGAACTGAACTATGAGAACACTTGGAAACAGGGTGGGTAACCTCACACACCGGGGCCTGTCTTGGGGTGGGGGAGGGGGGAGGGATAACAATAGTAGGAATACCTAATGTAAATGACGAGTTAACGGGTGCAGCAAACCAACATGGCGTAAGTATACATATACAATAAACCTGCACATTGTGCACATGTACTGTAGAACTTAAAGTATAATAATAGTAAAAAAAGAAAATGGACAAGACCAAGAACAACATGCAGATTCTATTGTATTCATATAATGACTGGAGTTTTTTAAAAAGATGGGTGTATGGCCAGGCACAGTGTCTCACACCTGTAATCCCAGCATTTTGGGGAGCTGAGTCAGGAGGATCACTTGAGCCCAGGAATGTGAGACGAGCCTGGGCACCACGGCAAGACTACATCTCTGCAAAACATAAAAAATTAGCTGGGTGTGGTGTTGCACACCTGTTGTACCAGCTACTCAGGAGGCTGAGGTAGGAGGATCGTTTGAGCTCAGGAGATCGAGGCTGCAGTGAGCTGTGATCCCAATAGTGCACTCCAGACTGGGCAACAAGTGAGGCCCTGTCTAAAAAAAAAAAAAAAAAAGACATTTATTCAAAATAATGTTTGTCTTTATCTGGTTCTCTGTGAATAATTTTTAGCAGTAATGGGACAGAATCAGACGTATGAAACTCAAAATAAGGGGGTTCACAGATTGGAAGAATTGAAATAGAATTTGGCAACATGAGAATTTCCTGTTCCAGCATAATGCTTTTCCAAAATGGAGGTGTATTATAGTATGTATATGCAGACTCATAGCTTAATAGATGATGATTTGCAGAAGGTGATGAGATCAACAAAAGTGGTAGAATATTTCGGAGTGTTGTTGACGGCTGTTCTGAGACATTGGTTCTTGCTTTCTTAGTTTAAACGAATTTAAACAAGAGGCACATAGCAAAGGAGATGCAGCATAGAGTAATTTATTGCAAAGGAAAAAGAATATTTTGAAAGCTAGCTGCAGAATACACACTGAGAAACACAGAGAGGATTCAGGGCTGGCTGCTCGTAAGGATGAGACAGCGTTCATTATTACTGGGGAAACTCCCCTTACGGGAGTCTTACATGATTATTCATAAGGAAGTGGGAAGATGTGTTACTAGTAAACATGTTCTGGGTGGTCCTCTGGATGTACATGCCCATCCATGCTCATTCATACATCACATGTCTCATTAGCACTTTAAATCTCCATCCAGGTGTGTGGTTTTTACTATTACAATGAGCAAAGGGTCAGTTTGAGGACAGGTAAAATCAAAGTGCACGTGCTCTCTACAGAGGAAATTCCCTACTTGAGACAGCTTTGCTTGAATGAGCTTAACTACAACGTGAATGCTGAGGCTTATTGTGTTGGCTGTACGGTCCCCACGGTTGCTGCGTGCCAAGGGCATGGTCACTTCCTTGACTGCTTATCCTGCCTCAATTCCCCCCTAAGAGATCTTAGGGCCTATCATCATATGGGAGGTTGAGGGGCTAGGTCATTTCTTCTGAAGCTGCTTCCTGCTGAGTGGGGCATTGTCCCTGCCTAGCCTGGGCGCTAAAGTCTCTTCCTGCCTGATCTATCGCGGGGTGAACCATGTTGTTCACGGGACTGGTGCACAAAACCTGAGATAGCTCATTAGGAGACCAAGGTTAAAAGCCTTGCAAAACCATCATGTGGACCTGAAATTGCTGTAAGCAAGAAAGTAAGAAATCAGGACTTTAAACAAAATTGGACCAAAAGTTAAATCTTAAAATATTTTAATGACTGGCAGTATTAAAGGGAGCAAGGCAGACAATAGCTAATGCTTCCAATTTCCCATGGAAGTTCCTAAAGTAATAATTTTGTTTGCCTGAGTAAATATATTTTTAATATTTTCTTGGACTAAACCAGACTGATTGATGTAAAAAGAGCATTCTTCTTTCAGATACAAACATGTTTCTCTTTGTCCAGCTGTGAGAAGATTCTGGCTTTTCGGTTTTGTAGGACTATACTGGCCAGGGAATCCAGCTGTTGTTGAAGTCCAGTGAGGCCCATTTCCATTTGTTGGGGGGCCACTGTGATCTCCTAAAACAGTTTATGCTGGATTCCCAAACCTCCACCTCCCGTAGCTGACCCTGATAATCCCAATAGAGAGGGCAGTACTGAGTTTAAGGGAATATGGGGTCTTGCTCGGAGGTGAATCTTGCTATGTTGCCACACGGGGAAAGGGAGAGATGTGTTAGACCATTCGAAAGTTAGATAAGGGGAGATGTAAGCGACGGAGCATCATCCCTACCATAGTGGAGGAAATTGTAGATATGCTGAAAATCCACAAACCCCAAAACTTCCTTGTGATGGTGAAATTTCTGCTGCAAAAGTATTTTGCATTAAAGTGGTGAATGCAGTGGAGGCTCTATAAAAGGGGTCTCCTATTTTCTGGCCTGTAAGTGAAAGATATGTGCAGCTAAGTTGGCAGTGGTTACTGGGTCCATTAATGAATGATAGAGTTTGATGGTGGCATTAGTAAGATCTTTAAATAATGTTCCCCCTTTAGGGTTCCACCACAAGGCATAGTCATCTTTTGATGGGATATGTTGAGAGTCCCTGGGGGACATATTGAGATACGGTGAACAAGGGCTTCCCGTGGGAGGATGGCCTCAACAAAAACTACAGGTTCTAGTTGTGTTGATAGGAAATAGAGGTGGTGCCAGTCCGGGGGCATAGAGAGCAAAAAATTGGTTGCCTGGGTGAGGAGTCCACTTATTAGTTTAATTCTTGCAGAGGTATTGACTAAGATTGGTTACCCAGTGGCAAAGGTTCAGCTGCACTGACTCTGTTGGAGTTCTACCAAAGTGGCAGAACTGCCATGATTACTGTAAATCCAGAATGAGAATTGCTCTGGATAAAAGATTTGTAAGAAACTATTTTTCCTTTAGGGACATTTGAACTACTGTTGATAGTTAAGAGGAGGAACTTCAGGAATCCATGACCTGACCCAGTAAAGTCCCTCTGTGTTGACTGTTGGGCCTGATATCCCTATTCTGTGGGCCAGTGATTTTGTCCCTGGAGAAGTGCTAGGATGCCTGGCCAGTCTTCTAAGGGCCCAGGTCTGGCATATCCCCAAATTTTGGTAGTTATGCAAAGTCAACAAGGTTAAGTTGTTTTTTTTGTTTGTTTCTTTTTGTTCTGAGACAGTGTTTCACTTTTGTTGCCCAGGCTGGAATGCAATGGTGCAAACTCGGCACACTGTAACCTCCACCTCCTGGGTTCAAGCAATTCTCCTGCCTCAGCCTCCCAAGTAGCTGGGATTACAGGCATGCGCCACCACACTCGGTTAATTTTGTATTTTTAGTAGAGATGAGGTTTCACCATGTTGGTCAGGCTGGTGTCGAACTCCTGACCTCAAGTGACTCACTCGCCTCGGCCTCCCAAAGTGTTGGGATTACAGGTGTGAGCCAAAGCTCCCAGGCCTGAGTTAAGTTTAATAGACTAACGGTATGGTTAATTACTTCCCCAGCAGATAGTCCAGTCTCTCTAAAAGTCATTAGAGTGCAGCAGGCAAGTACCAAGAAAATGAAGATGTTACTTATCTTCCAGATGGGCTTTATCTGGAATTGTGTTCTTGAATAGAAGCTTTAGAGCCCCTATGGGCTGGCAGGTGTAATTAGTAGCTTCCTCTGGTTCCTGCAAAGGTTTATTGCAAAGTTGAATTCTGATCACTTGAACCCGACTGGCTATTCCTTGCAGCTCGACAGCCATTGGGGTGGTTAGTAGTACTTGCTAAGGTCCCTTCCATTTAGGAAGAAGTGGATCTGCCAGGGGGCCTTCCTTCCAAGTGTTTAATAGGACCCTGTCTCCAGGTAGGATTTGGGGGATGTTTTTCACTTGTCCAGGTGAAAGTAGCACTGTATTGCTATATTCCTGGATAGCCTGATGTACTGGGCTTAGATTATTTGTTGGTGTGTTTGTTTGTTTGTCTGCATAGCAGAGTGTTGCCCTATCGCCCAGGCTGGAGTGCAATGGTGCGATCTCGGCTCACTGTAATATCAGCCTCCCAGGTTCAAGAGATTCTCCTGCCTCAGCCAGCTGAGTAGCTGGCATTACAGGCCCACCACCTCGCCTGGCTCATTTTTGTATTTCAGGCATTTTGCCATGTGGCCCAGGACGATCTTGAACTCCTGACCTCCAGTGATCTGCCCCCTGCAGTCTCCCAAAGTGATGACAGTACAGCCATGAATCACCACGCCTGGTCCCTGGCTTAGATTTTGATTATACTGTATAGTAGACTGGGTTTCCAGTTTGATAAACAGGTCTAAGGTAAGGAAGGGTCTCCCAGAAGTCATCTCAAACGGACTAAGTTTTATCTTTTCTTTGGATGCCACTTGTATTCTCATGAGGGCTATAGGCAACACAGTGTTCCAAGACACAAGTTCCCTGGGACAGTTTTGCCAGGGTCTGCCTTAAATTTTGATTAGCCTTATTAACCTTGTAGGAGGACTGTGGCTTCCATGAGCAGTAGAGATGATATTTAATTTCCAAAGCTCGGGCTATCTATTTGGTTATAGTTGCAACAAAACAGGGTCCTTTGTAGCTCTGCAAGGAGCAAGGGAGGCCAAATCCTGGTATGATCTCTTTTGGCAGTGCCTTGGCCACTTTTGTAGCTTTCTCTATTCTGGTGGGGAAAGCTTCTACCCATTCTATAAAGGTGTGTACAAAAACTAAAAGGTATTTAAAAACTCAAAAGGAGGGAATTTGGGTGCAGTGAATTTGCCAGTCCACACCAGGATATGTTCCTCACCACTGGACTGAGGTTAATGAAGGAGGGACCCCTGTTTTGTTTGTTTCTTTGTTTTGTTTGCCCCAAAGGTAATTTTGAGAGCAAAGTTCACAGACCCGAGTGACCCTTTTTATTGTAATTGCCAGGACTTTACCTGTAAAATCGTGGTCCATCCAGGTGCTCATAGCGTCCTGCCCATATGGAGGGAATCATGTAAATTTTTAACAATTTACCACGGTGGGACTGAGGAAGCAAATTTTTTGTCCTATGAGCCACCAACACTCATGTGTTAGAGTCCCCTGATTTTCTTTAGCCCATGCTCTTTCTTCTATAATATATGATGGATTTATACCAAGAGAATGGGACAGGCATGATGGCTCATGCCTGTTATCCAGCACTTTGGGATACCAAGGCGGGAGGATCAGTTGAGGCCAGGAGTTCAGGACCGGCCTGGTCAACACGGCAAGCCCCTTCTCTACTGAAAGTACAAAACTTAGTGGCATGATGGCACACACCTGTAGTCCCAGCTACTTGGCAGGCTGAGGCAGGAGAATTGCTTGAGCCCAGGAGAGTGCAGTGAGTCAAGATCATGCCACTGCACTTCAGCCTGGGTGACAGTGTGAGACTCTATCTAAAAAAAAATAAAGAATGAAATAAAATAAGGAGAATGGGCAGAGAGGAATAAGGCCAGCTGGACTACAGCTCCCATAGTTGCCATCCTATCTTCCCTGCCAGCCCTTGCACTGTCCAGTGAGACTGAGGAGTTTCGTTTTTGATGTCTGTGACAGTGAAGGACTGCCACTTGCTTAGGATCATGCAGAGCCTGTAAAAGCTGCAATATTTCTGTTCCATGTTCAATGGGGGAATCCCTTGCATTTAAAGATTCCGTTCTTTATAGATAGCAGCATGTGCCATAAACGACAAAGCAGGCATCCTTGGAGTCAATGTATATGTTAGTGTTTTTCCCTGATCTAGAGCCAGGGCCCTAGCAAGGACAATTAGCTCTGTTTTTTGTGCTGAGGCATTAGGTGGCAGTGCCTGGGCATTTGTTGTTTGGTGCACACTAACCACAGTGTATCTTGCCCTTCTTTTTCCATTTTCCATAAAACTACTGCCATCAGTGAACCATTCGTCATCAGGATCCTTGAGAGATGTATCTCTGAGCTCTCTTCTATCTAAGTAGACCTGGTCTATGGTTTTAATACAGGAATGAGTTAGGTTCTCTGAGGAATTGACTGGCATGAGTGAAGCTGGATTAAGGGTGCCACAAGTTTTTATAGTAACCTTGGGTGAGTCCAGGAGGAGAGTCTGATGTTTGGTGGGTCTTCCTCTTGAGAGCCAACAGTGGCTCTTTATTTCTAAAACTCCCTGCACTTGATGGGGAATGAGGACCTCTAAGATCTGTCTAAAAGTCAGCTTTAGGGCTTCCTCCACCAGAATGGCAGTGGCTGTGACTGCCCTAAGGCAACCAGGCCATCCACAGGCCACAAAGTCCATGTACTTTGAAAAGTAGCCAGCTGGACAAGGTGGTTCTCCCGGTTTTTGGGTGAGAATTTCTAAGGTGACTTCATGTTTTTCTAACACATATAAAATGAATGCTTTTCAAGTCAGGAATTTCCATGGCAGGAGCCTCAATAAGGACCTTTTTTATGTCTTGAAATGCCCTGTTTTGTTCTCTTTGCCATAGTAGGGCTCTGTGTCAGGCTCTTTAATGGCATCATATAGAGGATGAGCCATTAGTCCAAATCCCAGAATCCAAATTCTACAGAATGCAGACATTCCTAGAAATGTTAAGAGTTGTCTCCTGGTTTGGGGACCAGGCAACTCTGGTATGGCCTGTTTTCTTTCCCCTGAGAGCTTCCTTGTTCCAGGGGTTATAATGTACCCTAAGCAAGTTACTCTCTGTTTGTTACCCTAAGCAAGTTACTCTCTGTGCCCTTTTTTTTGAAACCTTGTGTCTGCTTGCTCCAAGCAAATTTAAGACTGTAATGGTATTCCTGTCAGGTGTTTCCTTGGTTGGGTTACGTATTCAGATGTTATCTACATACTGTAGGAGGCTGCCTTAACTAAGTTGTAACTCTCAAAGATCTTTGCCTGGGGCTGGTGCAAAGAGGTGAGGGCTATCTGGAAAGCCCCGGGGCAATACTATTCATGGGTGTTTCCTATATTTGTCCATTCAAAGGCAAATAGAGACTGAAAGGACAAGTGCACTGTGACGCAAAAAGACAGCATCTTTAAGGTCTAGTACACTACAACATTGGCAATGTCTTGGAATTTGGTTAACAAGGTATAAGTATCAGCTAGTAAGAAGTAAAGAGGGTTCCTGCCTCGTTTATGATTCTCAAGTGTTGTGCCAGTTGATATTCCCCATTTGGTTTTAAGACTGGTAGAGGAGGGGTATTACAAGGTGATTGGAAGGACACTAGTAACCATGCTATAAGAATTTAGAAATTAAGGGCTCCAATCCTTTCTTAGCTTCTAACTTTAGGGGATATCAATTTTCACTGGGGTACCTATTGGGGTCCTTTCATTTAATGAGCATGGGTTGAGCTCAAAGAGCCTTTCTGAGCACCCTGTCATCCCAGATGGCAGGATTTACTCATTCTAAGATTGACATAGGGAGGTGATCTCTTGGCCCTGCAGAGAGGACCATTTGGGAGGGACTGGTGCCTTTGGGTGATATGATGGCTCCCATTATATTTAATAAATCGTTCTCTAAGAGTAGGGTAGGACACTCATAAATAAGCAACAAGAAGTGTGACTTAAACTGATCTCTTTAGTGACATGTGAGTTGGGAAGTAAAATAGTAAGAATGGGGTTTCCCATTGATTCCAGTTATAGTACAACTTTTGAAGGTCACTGGCCCAACTGGGGAGTTAACACAGAGTAGGAGGCCCCGGTATTGATTAAAAAATCAATATTGTTACCTACCATGTCAAGGGTCAGCCAGGGTTCCAGATTGGTGACTGGAATGTCCTTTCCAATGGGGGCCGTCTGGATCCCTGGGCCTCCTCAGTCTTGAGTTAGTGCCATCTCGAGGGAGGATGTCCCCTTTCCCCTTCAGGACTGAGGAAAATCCATTCCCTAATGGCTATCTTGTTTACAGACTGGCCATAGCCCAGGGGCAGCTGGGTGAACCCTCTGGCCTGGTGCTCTGATTGTTTGCATTGAAAGGAGGCTCCTTAATTGTTGTTACCTTGTTGTTGACCGGTTTCCAAGCTTCAAGGTTCCTGGGGGTGACTTTAAGGTTGCAGGACACTATTGTCAGAGAGAGCTGTCATTTTACCCTGGGCCTTATCTCACCAGTTCTTGATCTGGACTCTGCCTTCCTCCTCAGCCAGATTCCTATTATGAAATACTCCAAAAGCCATTTCTAAAAATTGAGGGACAGGTGTTTGTGGCCCTAATTGTAATTTCTGTGGTTTTCTCCTGATATCTGGGGTAGACTGGCTAATAAAGTTTTGTCCTGGTGACACTTGGCCTTCAGCAGACGTAGGGTCTATGTTGGTCTACTTTTGGAAGGCCTCCATTAAGCACCCCTGAAAGAAAGCAGGGTTTACATCTTTTCCCTGTGTGACTACTTTGACTTTCTCTTAGTTAACAGGTTTTTAAATACATTGTCTGATTTCTGCCAGGAGGCATTGGACCATGTAGTCCATCCCTTTTCTTTATTCCTCCAGACCTGTTGTAACTCCAATGTAGGTCCAGGGAGAGATCAGCAATAGCTGCCACCTCATGGGTGGCAGGCTGGTCAGCTTCCTCGCTATCTATGTATCCCTGACCGGCTAACCGGATTCTTTGTTGTTCCTGTGGAGTACAGCAAGAAAAAGGACAACTTGTATACCTTTCAAGTTAAGTCGAAGGCCAAAGTTAGAGCCTGGAATGTGTCGGTAAATGCCCTGGCTTCCTCTGAGAACAGTCTGAGGTTTTGCTTGCACAGGATTAGATCATTTATTGGGAATGGAACATGTACTCTAATGGTCCCTTCTCCATATGGACTTCCCCTAAAGGGAGCAGTTTTACTGGCCCTGGTTGCTATGAAGTCCCACTGCGAGTTATTCCAGCTGGGCTAGTCCCTAGTGTACAAGGCAAGGAGGATAAAGAGGAGCATAAGCAGGAGTTGAAATGGGATTAGATTCTCCAGAAGACTCTGATAGTATGGGGGGTGCTGGGGACTCGGAAGGAGGTGTGAGTCCCTGAGAGCCCCTATGTGGAACTGGTGTTGGACTGTGGGGCCTGGGGTCCTTTCCCCTTAATGAAAGAAAATATTTTAATGCTTCTGGGTGGATTTCTTTCATACTGGATTTTAGCCCACAGGTGCTGCCTGGAGCTGGGTTCTGTTGTAAGGCCATAAAGGCCTGCACACAGGGTACTTGAGACCACTTACCCTGATTTGTGCAGAAAATATCTGTGGTGTTAAAGCTCACATTTCCATTCTGCAGCCATTTTTCATTGTTTGCTTAATTGTACCCAGGGCAAACAGTGTGACAAAAGAAGATGAGGTTTTTTTTTCCTTTTTTAGCTCATCTAACCAAATGATATGCCAGTTTTTAAAATATAAATCCCATGGGTGTTTCAGTGAGAGTAGAGGAGATGAGTCCAATGGTGCCAAGAGAATCCTGCAATGATGGACACATATACCAAAGTCCAGGAGGCTGTGGGTGTCCCCATGAGCCGAGCTAGAACATGAAGTGGTACAGGGTATTTGCTTGAATCTCCATGAGACCGAGGCCCTAGGATGTCACCAGAGTTTGCTATGCACCATCCTAGGTCTCACCAGCACTGGAAGTCTCCAGGCTCAACCAAGGCAGCCCCTGCTGCTGGCTGGGGGGCCCAGGTGTCTCGCTGACAAGACTTTCCCTACCTCACTGGTTTGCCATTTATAATACCAAGAATGCCTGGATGCAATCCAGGTATTCCAATAGTTATAATACCAAAAATGCCTGGATGCAATCCCTGGGACCAGGCATCTACATGACTGCACATATTTTTTTTCAGCATAGAAAGTTTGTGGAAGGACAATCTGAAGGAGTATGAAAATGCATAAAGCCTGGTGGGATAGGGACTCTTAATGTGCCCCTCAAAACAGAAGGCTTTGTCAATAGAAAATGAGATTAGAATATAAATCACAATAGCCACAAAGTGGCAGTCAAGTATTGCCAGAGGGACAACAAATGTGCTGAGTCTGAAATGTGGCCAGAAACATGTGACACTAAGCAGCAAAATAGCCTGAATATTGAATATTGAGGGCAACCCACATGGTTAGTATAATTATGAATAGTGCAGAAGTCGCAGCCAAAAGTAGAGCAGCACATATATTCACATAAAGAATATAGGTGACTTAAAAACTTTTTCCCCACAACTTCAATGAAAAAGCCCTAGAAAAAGCAGTCATACTCAACCAGGTAGTTTGGGACTGCCATAGGACACATCACGGGTGCAGGGAAACTGAAGTCAATGAAGCAGACAAACTTCTATCTGTGTCACGGCACCAGAAATGTTGACAGCTGCTGTGAGACCTCGGTTCTTGTTTTCCTAGTTTAACAGTTTAAGCAAGAGACACACAGCAAAGGAGATGCAGCATAGAGCAATTTTTTTGCAAAGGAAAAAGAATATTTTCAAATTTAAGTGCAGAATGGAGAGTATACCCTGAGACAGAGAGACAATTCAGAGTGGAGTGTTTGAAAGCAGGAGACAGCACTGATTATTACTGGGGAAACTCCCTTTATGGGAGTCTTATATGAATATTCATAAGGAGGTGGGAAAAAGTGTAGCTAGCAAGCATGTTCAGGGTGGTCCTCTGGGTGCATATTTGCAGTAGCTGTCCATGCTTGTTCATGCATCACATGTCTCATTAGTATCTTAAATCTCCGCCCAGGGATGTGTTTTCGACTATTATAATGAACAAAGGGTCAGTGTGAGGACAGGTAAACTCAAAGTATGCATGCTGTCTACAGAGGAAATTCCCGAATGGAGATAGCTATGCTTGAATGAGCTTAAGTACAATGGGAATGCTGAGCCTTATTGGTGTTGATTGTATGGTCACCATGATTGCTTTGTCCCAAGGACATGGTCACTTCCTTGACTTCCTATCCTGCCTCAGTGTGATTAGATATCGATACATTTTGTATATAAAAGAATTTACCTCATAAAGGATCACAAGAAATTATTGAAAGTCCAAATGCTTAAATATTTCTAAATTTATGTGAACTTACAGGTGTTTATAATGTTACAGCTAACCATAGACCATCTTGGGTCTTATTCGTTTTAAAAATTCAAAACAAATATTTAATGCTTCTGGGAAATCATGTTAAATCTTTTGAGAACCAAACAAGCAAACCGTGTATTCTCACTATTCAATTGTACCACAGATGTGATCAATTCTGAATAAATGTTTCAGATGATTAAGTATATTTGCACTAACAATAGTGTTATAACAATAGAACAAAGGTTTTTTTTAAACTTCATTGAAATTAACAGAAGAAAGCTGGATAGAGTCTCGTTTACAAAATGTTCAACAAATTAGAAGGTAATATGGGCATAAAAGTACTGAAGGCCAAGGATATAACAGAGCATCTATGGCAGATGTATACAAGGGTACATACTTGCCAGAATTTATGCAAAAGTAATTATGCCAAACACAAGACTCATTGGGCTCATTTTTTGCACGATTTCTGTGAGTATAGGGAAGTTCTTGTGTCTGTTTGAAATAATACATCAAAATATACCTGGAAAATATATATTTATATGGAGACATACTGGACATCAAGATAACATGTAATCGAGACACTAGAAACTAATTAAAGATGGTTATCAAATATTAAAACACATAATATGAAATAACATAAAACATTATGCCAAGCACCAAGTGTCTTGTCACATGTAGATTACAAATTTTTGTGTAAGTTTTTGATTTAATAATATTTTCTGCCAAGTAGAAAAAGTTAATAAAGCTCTATAATTTTTTAAAAAAGAACATATCTTGGCCAGGTGCAGTGGCTCATGCCTGTAATCCAAGCACTTTGTGGGGGTGAAGTGGGTTGACCACTTGAGCCCAGGAGTTCCATACCAGCCTGAACAACATGGTGAAACACTGTCTCTAAAAAATATGTAAAAATTAGCCAGGTATGCCGGTGCGCACATGTAGTCCCAGCTAATAGAGAGACTGAGATGGGAGGATCACTGGAGCCCAAGAGGTCAAGGCTGCAGTGGGCCATGATAGTGCCTCTGCACTCCAGTCTGGGCAACAGAGCAAGACCCTGTCTCAAAAAAAATCCCGTAACTATACATACAGAAAAGCAAAGCTACCTTTGCTTACAGCAAGTGGAATAAAGCATCTTTGAAAGTATGTTTGATGGAGGTGAAAGTTTAACAAGATAAATGAATGCATTTCCTTAATTTGAAAATGCAGGGAACAGAAAAGTAGAGAAATTAGAAATGTTCAAATCACTAGATAACAATATAAAATATTTTGGGAAAAGTACAATTCAAATAGAAAGTAAAACATTTATAGATGCCCTAATTTCGTATTAATAATGGAGATATGACAACGTAAACAAAGTGTTTGGAATCTTTTAGTTGGAGAAATATAACTTCTTATGAATACATCTGATCTACGAAAGAAACCACTGAAGTAACTTATAAATATTCGGTTGATATGTCTTGTAGATTTTCATCTGCAATAACTAGTTTGAAGCAGAACACAGTATCAATACTTTGAAAACCATCAGCATCATGTTTGGATCTTGTAAAACTGAGTCACTCATCTCCCTTTGCACTGTCTTATCCAACTTTAGCCTTAAGATTTTTATTGAACAATACCAGGTCACAGTGGCATCCTGCAGAAGAACTTTCAGTAAGCTGAAGTTGAAAAAAAATCACTTCGGATTATCACTTTGTCAACAGAAATTGACACACATGGCAATTCTTCTAATTGAAAATGAGATAAAAAAGTACTATATTTTCAAAATATGAGTTTGCTTCCATTAGAGTCACAAAGTGAGATGTCAATAAATTCTATTTGGAGCTTAAATAAAATATTTCAATTTAAAATAATATTTCAGGTGGGCTGAGTGTCTCACGCTTATAATCTCAGCACTATGAGAGGCCGAGGCAGGTGGATCCCTTGAGCCCAGGAGTTCAAGACCAGTCTGGGCAACATGGCAAAACCCGTCTCTACAAAATATACAAAAAGTAGCCATGCATGGTGGTGTGGGCCTGTAATCTCAGCTACTTGGGAGGCTGAGGTAGGAGGATTGTTTGAACCCGTGAGGTTGAGGCTGCAGTGAGCTGTATTGTGCTACTACACTCCAGCCTGGCTGACAGAGTGTATATATATATGGATATATATATATATATATATATATACACACACATACACACAGAGATATAGATATATATCTCTCTCCATATATGTATATATGTATATATGGAGATATATATATATATGTATATATGGAGATATATATATGTATATATGGAGATATATATATATATATATGGAGATATGCATATATATGGAGAGACAGAGAGTAAATAATAAAAAATAAATAAAATAATATTGTAAGGTTTGTTCACCTACTTTCCAAATTTTCAATATCTTTGTGACAACTTTAATGTTCTGGAAACACTAATTGTTTATAAATGTATGAAATTATTTTTATCAAGGTGCACATTTTCCCCATGCTTGGGCTCCAGTGTGACTCCACATAGTACTAAGTAAGGGTGGGGGATTAGGGCTCCCCACATTCAGGCATCGTGAGTGACTCTTCCCGGAATATAAAAAGGAGAGAAGTGGAAGAAGATGGGGTGGCTCTGAAAGCAGAGGTTTTCCCACACCATCTCAGCTGACATCGCACTTTCAACAACTGGATTCAGAGGACCACCCTCACTGCAAAGGAGTCTGAGACGGAAAATATTTTTTAAAAGTCGGCCCAAAACAAAATCAGGGTTCCAATAGAGAAGAAGAAAGGGGAATAGACAGTAAGTAGTCAGGTAGCAATGCTAAGGTAGTCAGGTAGCAATGCCTGCCCACAAATGAGACACTGAACCACGACACGGATAGATAGTCTGCAAGTTGTAGTGCTATGATGAAAACAAGGGGCTGAAATCACTGAGGGTCTTACTTCAGCTGGTATGACGAAAAGGTCTCTCTGAGGAAGTGGTATTTAAAGAGACAGAATAGATGACCAGGCACAGCGGCTCACACCTGTAATCCCAGCACTTTGGGAGCCCATGGCAGGTGGACTGCTTGAGACGAGGAGTTCAAGACCAGACTAAGCAACATAGCAAGACCACATCTCTACAAAAAATTTAAAAAAAAATAAAGAAAAATGGACAAAATGAGAAACAGTGATTTGGGCAGAGTAAAGAACAACTACTAAGGCCCAGCAGCAAACACGTGCCTGTCATGTTTGAGGAACATCAAAGAGGTGGAGTGGCTTCAGCACAGGGATGGACGGGACAGGGGCAGGTAGGTGGCACCAAGCGTGGTTAGGAATATGAAGCAGGGTCCTCACCATGCAAAGCTCTTTCAACTATCCCTTCTGTGATTGCATCATCAGTCCTTCTTGGCTGAAAGGTCTAAGATTATGATTTGGGTTTTTGTTTTTGTTTTTTTGGCCTCCATCCACAATATCTACCCTGCCCATCGTGGAGTTGGGGCTGGCCAAGGCAGAAGCCCATGATTTCTCCAGTTCCTCCAGCAGCCACAGCCTGGGATTGGTTTTGCTGCCAACCTGCTAGCTGATGTACAGGGGATGAGCCCTCAGCCTATGTTCACAGCATTTCCTAAAGCTGTGCTTTAGGACTTGTGTCCCTAGACTTGTCCCAGCTTTGTGGGACTGCACTTCTGCTGTTTCCTTGACCAGCACTTCTGGAACTTGTAAAATCTGGAGTCTACCAAAACTTTCATGTATTTTTCTAAATTCTGGAATTTACATAACCTTGCAAATATTATTCCATAAGAGACCCAAATCTGCTCTTTGTATCTCTTTTTCCTCCCTCTTCCTTAAAGAGATTGGCCAGGGGGAACCACCTGGATTGTTCTCTTCCAGTAAGCCTACTTGTTGGGCTCTCAGCTGTCCACTTAGGGAACACAATGTTGAGGCCCTAGGACCTGCTAGCACACTCTGACATTGTAGATGACAGATTCTGGTGTCCCCTGGGCACTGATCCATCCTAAATCTTTGCTTCCCAGTTCATAAAAAACCCACAGTGGCTATGCTGACTTCTGATGTAGGCGCTGCCCCTTTGGGTTCAAACATAGGTTAGTACAGCCCACTGCTGGCTACATAGAAGACATTGTGAAAACGCAAATATCTATATACCCCTTTTTACATTTTGTGGGGCATCACGTTTACTATTCTCCCTCACAGGTCTTGCAGAGCAATTGGAACTTTCTCAAATACAAAGATCTCTGTATATATAATTTTATGTTCTGTAACTTGTTCAGAAACTTCTTCATTCTGGTTCTGAGACTAATGTATTACATACATTGGATATCTCACCTTTAAGCAGAACATCAAGTATATTTGTGGACATGCTACACATCTGTGGCAATGTGGCAACCATTCTTTTCCACCTTCAGAGGAGACCTACTTTAAAGCAAAAGCTTTTTTGAGAATCATCAGATTGTGTTTGGTATGGCAGCAGGGACAGGGAGATTAGAACACAGGTTAGTGTCATCCCCCCTCACCAAGGCTCCTAAAAGTATCGGCTGGCTCTGGTGGCCCTGTCTGTCCTCAACCATCAAGATTTGGCTTTACCATTTACTGACAGTGGGACACAGGTCATCACCTCATCTTCTTTGGCCTGCACTTCCTCACCAGTAAGGTGGAGTGGGCAATTTCTACTGCACAGGTTCCTCAGCAGTAGTAAAAGAGATGAGACATTCCAAGTGTCTGTACCATGCCCGGGCATAGTTGGCACTCAGAAAATTTGTGGGCTAATGATGAGGGCAAAGATGAATGATACTGGCTGGGCTCCACAAGGGCAGGGAACGCTGCTCTATAGGCTATTTGCTGCTGATCCCCAGCTTCTGGCATGCAGGCTGCCACAGATGATGAATAAATGAAAGAGGTGTCAGACAAGGAGTGAAAATAAAGTCACTTTTTTCTAGACAAAAGGGAAGGATCTGTAGAATCGTATAAAAACAGGGATGTTTGATGATAGAGTGGAGATAGAGTGTTCGGTTCTAACAGCCACCTCTATTTTCTCAGAATATTTGAGATAGATAGGAAGCAGGTTAAGGAGGGCTCAATTAGTCTGGCTTCCTGCTGTGTACAGCATGGCATTTATAGGTGAACTATAAAAATAATATCAAGTGAGAATTGTAAAGGGCAGCAAGATGATACAAAATGATGAGTGCAAGAAACCTGCGAATGTTTATTCTGCTGTCGTACTTGTTTACTGCATGTATTCATTATGCCAAGAGGTAAAAAGGTAGTTTTATTGTATTATCTCACCTGATCTCTGATTGCAAGATCTGGGATTTCCACATGGTATATCCTTCTATTTCATGATATAAATAATTCCCTAGAAACTGATTCATACATAGCTGTCCCTCTGGGGGGGAGGGTGGGAAAAAATACACCTATCTTGCAAATCAACCTCTTCACTTGGTTTCCAGATGCTAGTGTTACTCACAATGTCCATTAAGAGAAGACGGAAAATGGCCAAACACAACCTGACAACATCTTGTCAACTGTTCCACTAGGACTATTTAATAGGCCAGAAGCTGGTATGTCATCCATGAGTACCAGGGATCTGTGTATGTTTGTTTATCAGTTGTACTGTCCTATTTGGTTTCCATGTGCATGCATACCGTAATGAAGGGGAAAAGGTGTTTTTGTTGTATTATCTATTGTGAGCTCAATTTGAGGGGGCTCAGATGGCCACCTGGCATATTCTTCAGTTTTATGGGATAATTTCCTAGAAACCTAGAAACTGAGAATCAGTGGGATATACTGGTGGCGTTGTCATAATGCACTTACCTCAGCTCAACCTCTTCCTTTGAACAGAGGATGACATCTTGTCAACTGCTCCACCATGGCTTGGTGATATGGCAGCAGCTGAAATTTCATCCACGAGTACCAAGGATCTGTGTATGTCTGCTTATTAGTTGTACTGTCTTACTTAATTTCCATAAGCAGGCATATTTTCATGAATGGTAGAAGATGGTTTGTTGTATATTTTTCCCTAGCCTCAGTTTGAGGGGTATCAAATAGCCACCTGGCATATCCTCCCCTGCTTTCTTATATGATTTTCTAGAAACTGAGCATCAGAGGGATATACCTGTGGGGTTGACATAATGCACTTACCTCACAGCTCAACTTCTTCATTTGGTTTCCAGATGCTACCGTGAATCACAATGTCCATGAAGAGCAGATGGAGAATGGCCAAACACAACCAGATAACATCTTGTCACATGTTCTATCAGGGCTTATTAATATGGCAGGAGCTGGTATTCCAGCGATGAGTACCAGGCATCTGTGTATGTTTATTTATTAGTTGTACTGTCCTCCTTGGTTTCCATATGTATGCGTAGTGTCACGAAGGGAAAAAGGTGGTTTTGTTGAATTATCTTTCCTGGCCTCAATTTGAGGTGATGTAGATCATTATTTGATGTATTCTCCTGCTTTATGGGATAGTTTCCTAGAAACTGAGCATCAGTGGGATATACAAGTGGAGTTGACGTAACGCACTTACCCACAGCTCAACCTCCTTCTTTGGTTTCCAGATGCTACCATCACTCACAATGTTGGTGAAGAGAGGATGGAAAACAGCCAACCCCAAACTGATAACGTCTTGTCAACTATTCCACCACGGGTTCGTCATATGGCAGCAGCTGGTATTCCATCCATGAGTACCATTTATCAGTGTATGTTTGCTCACTACCTGTACTGTCCTACATGGTTTCCATACACATGCAGTGTAATGCAGGGAAGAAGGTGATTTTATTGTATTATCTTTTCTGGCCTAAATTTGAGGGATCTCAGACCACCACTTGATATATCCTCCTGCTTTATGGGATGATTTCCTAGAAACTGAACATCAGAAGGACATACCTATGGCATTGACATAATGCACTTACCTCACAGCTCAAATTCTTTATTTGGTTTCCAGATGCTACTGTCACTCACAATGTCCACAAAGAGAGAATGGAAAATGGCCAACCCCAACCTATCACGACTTGTCAACTGGTCTGACAGTGCTTATTAATATGGCAGCGGCTGATATTCTGGCCATGAGTACCAGGGATCTTTGCATGTTTGCTTATAAGTTGTATTGTCCTACTTGGTTTTCATATGCATGCATAGTGCCATGAAGGGAGTAAGGTGGTTTTGTTGTATTATCATTTTTGGCCTAAATCTAAGGCATCTCAGATCACCATGTGATATATCCTCCTGCTTTATGAAACAATTTCATAGAAACTGAGCATCAGAGGGATATACTTGTGAGTTGGCATAGTGCACTTACCTCACAGCTCAACCTCTTCCTTTGGTTTCCAGATGCTACCGTCACTCACAGTGTCTATGAACAGAAGATGGAAAATGGCCAACCAGCACCTGATAACGTGTTGTTGACTCTTCCACCAGGGCTTATTAATATGGCAGCCACTGATATTTCATCCATGAGTACCAGGGATCTATGTAAGTTTGCTTATTAGTATTACCATCCTACTTGGTTTCCATATGTATGCATAGTGTCAAAAAGGGTGGGAGGTAGTTTTGTTGTATATTTCCTGGTGTCAATTTCAGGGATCTCAGATGGCAACCTGCTATATGCTCCTGTTTTATGAAATAATTTCCTAGAAACTGAGCATCAGAGAGATATACCTGTGGGGTTACCATAATACACTTACCTCACAACTCAGCCTCTTCATTTGGTTTCCAGATGCTACCATCACTTACTACGTCCCTGAAGAGAAGATGGAAAATGGCCAACCCCAATCTGATAACGTCTTTTCAACTGCTCCAACAGGTCTTAATATGACAGGAGCTGATATTCCAGCCATGAGCACCAATGATCTGTGTATGTTCGCCTATAAGTCGAATTGTCCTGCTTGGTTTCCATATGCCTGCATATTGTCATAAAGGGGAAAGGAAGTTTTGTTGTATAATCTTTCTTGAGCTCAATTTGATGCATCTGAGATGACCTCCTGTCATGTCCTCCTGCTTTTTGCAATAATATAATAGAAGCTGAGCACCAGAGGGACATACCTGTGGGACTGACATAATGCGCTTCCTCACAGCTCAACCTCTTCATTTGGTTTCCAGGTTCTACTGTCACTTACAGTGTCTGTGAATAGAAGATGGAAAATGACAAACTGCAACCTAATAACATATTGTCAATTGTTCGACCAGTGGTTATTTACTTGGCAGCAGTTGGTATTCCGGGCATGAGTACCAGGGATCAGTGTATTTTGTTTACTAGTTGTTCTGTCCTAGTTGATTTCCATATGAATGCATAGTGTCATAAAGGGAAGGAGGTGGTTTTGTGGTATTCTTTTTTGTGAGCTCAATTTGATGTGTCTCAGATCATCAACTGGTGTATCCTCCTACTTCATGGGATAATTTCCTAGACCCTGAGCATCAGAGGGATATACCTGTAAGGTTGACATAATATACTTACCTCACAGCTCAACCTTTTCATTTGGTTTCCAGATGCTACTGCCACTCACAATGTCTGTGAAGAGAGGATGGAAAATAACCAACCACAACCTAATGTCATGTCAACTCTTCCACTACGGCTTAGTTATTTGGCAACAGCTGGTATTCCAGCCATGAGTACCAGGAATCAGTGTATGTTTGCTTATAATTTGAACAGTCCTACTTGATTTTCATATGCATGCCTCATGTCATGCATGGGAGACAGGTGTTATCTTTCATGAGCTCAATTTTAGTGTTCTCAGATCACCACCTGGCATATCCTCTCCAGATTTATGAAATAGTTTTCTAGAAACTGAGCATAAAAGGGATATACCTGTGGGCTTCACATAATGTACTTAACTCAAAACTTAACCTCTTCATTTTGTTTCCAGATGCTACTGTCACTCACAATGTCCATGAAGAGAAGACAAAAAATGGCCAACCAGCACCCGATAATGTCGTCGCAACTGTTCCACCAGCACTTACTAATATGGCAGCAGCTGGTGTTTCATCCATGAGTACCAGGGATCAATGTAAGTTCTTTCACTTGTTGTACTGTCCTACTTGGTTTCCATATGCATGCATAGGGTCATGAGAGAAGAAGGCAGTTTTGCTGTATTACCTTTTCTGGCCTCAATTTAGGGTTCTCAGATTGACACTTGTTATATCCTCCTTCTTTATGAGATAATTTCCTAGATACTGAGCGTCAGAGGGGTAAGCCTGTGTGGTTGACATAATGTGCTTACCTCATAGCTCAACCACTTCATTTTCTTTCCAGGTACTGCAGTCACTCACAATGTCCATGAAGAGAATATAAATAATGGCTAACCAGCACCTGATAATGTCAACTGTTACATCAGGGCTTGTTAATTTGGCAGGAGGTGTTATTCCACCCATGAGTACCAGGGATCAGGGTATGTTTGTTTACTAGTTGTACTATCCTAATGTTTCTTTTCTAGTTCTACTATCCTACTTGGTTTTCACATGCATGCAGTGTCATAAATGAAAGAATGTGGTTTCATTGTATTGTCTTTCACGAGCTCAATTTGTGTGGTCTCTGATCGTCACCTGGTATTTCCTCCTGCTTTATGTGATAATTTCCTAGAAACTGAACATGAGAGGGATATACCTATGAGGTTGACATAATGCACTTTTCTCACAGCTCAACCTGTCCATTTGGTTTCTAGATGCTACCTTCACTCACAATATCCATGAAGAGAAGATGGAAAATGGCCAACCAGCACCTCAAAACATCTTATCAAATGTTCTACCAGGGCTCATTAATATGGAAGCAACTGGTATTCCATCCATGAGTACCAGGGATCTGTGTATGTTTATTTATTATTTGTACCATCCCACTTGGTTTCCACATGCATTCATAGGGAAGAAGGACAGGTGAGGAAGAAGGTGGTTTTGGTGTATTATCTTTCCTGGCCTCAATTTGAGGGTCTCAGATCACCACTTGGTATATCCTCCTGCTTTATGAGATAATTTCCTAGAAACTGAGCATTAGAGATATACCTTATGGGGTTACCATAATACACTTATCTCACAGCTCGACCTCTTCACTTGGTTTTCAGATGCTAGCATCACTCACAATGTCCATGAAGAGGAGATGGAAAATGGCCAATGCCAACTAGGTAACGTCTTCTCAACTGTTGCACCAGGAGCTGGTATTCTGGCCATGAATACTAGAGATCTGTGTATGTTTGCTTTTTAGTTGGATTGTCCTATTTGGTTTCCATATGTGTGCATAGTGTCATGAAGGGGAGAAGGTGGTTTTGTTGTATTATCTTTCTTGAGATCAATTTGAGGAGTCTCAGATCGCCACCTGTCATGTCCTCCTGCTTCATGCAATAATTTCTTAGAAGCTGAGTATCAGAAGAATATACCTGTGGGGTTAAAATAATGCACTTACTTCACAGCTCCACCTCTACATTTGGTTTCCAGATGCCACCGTCACTGATAACGTCTGTGACGAGAGGATGGAAAATGACCAACCATAACTTCATAACGTCTTGTTAGCTTTTCCACCAGGGCACATTAACACGGCAGCACGTGGCATTCCAGCCATGAGTACCAGGGATCTGTGTATGTTTGCTTATAAGTTGGATTGTCCTACTTGATTTTCATATGCATGCATAGTGTCATCAAGGGAAGAAGGTGGTTTGGTTGTACCTTCTTTCGTGAGCTCAATTTGAGTGTTTTCAGATCGCCACCTGATACCTTCTCCTGCTTCATGAAATAATTTCTAGAAAACTGTAGGCTGGTCTCGAACTCCTGACCTCAAGTGATCCGCCCGCCTCGGCTTCCCAAAGTCATGGGATTACAGGCATGAGCCACTGTGCCTGGCCAAAAATCCATATATTTCTGCACAGGACAAATAGCTCAGTTGAAAGGGATGGCTGAAGAATCACACCAACCTGTGTCCTTCAAATGCTTGGTGTTACCACCAATTATTGCAGTCCCTCCAGGAAAGTAGTGTTGCTTGTGGATTATAGTTTTTATAATTGTGGCAGTTCTAGTGGCTTCTACTTGGCCTTTCCATCCATAGTAGCCCTCACTTTGCAGGTCATAGAACCAATGTGGGGATTCTGCCAGTCACTGAGTATGATCCCAACTATGCATTCTGAAACTGGGAAACAACCAGAGGGTGGATTCATGGACCAACTTAGTCCACTGTACATTGGACCGGATGTAAAACCACATGGATTACCTGATGTAAAACCACATGATTACCAGAAACTACAACTCTTATTAGAAGAGCATAGTGACATTTTGGGTATCCTGGAATTAGTACCAGTTCAGAGCCATTATCAAGTAATTCCTGAGAATTCTGATTATTTACTTCTCCACCATGACCTGCCACACTAATAATTGGCCACAGGTCTGTTGGGGAAGGTCGGGACAACAATTCACAGCATTGTTATTTGGCAGTGCAGCATGATCTTTCCTCAAGGGCAAGCCTGCAGTAATGTCTGATTAAAGAAGAGAGCCACCACAAACTCCTCACAGACTTTTGGGCTCCCCTTACAAAGTAATTTCTTGCAGCCTTGGTGAAAGTCACATCATCTGGACATCCAGCGTGGCTGAGCAGTTCTTCCAGGATAAATTCACTCTCACATTCCAGTGTCCTTAAGCCTTTGGAGTATATCAAGGAAGTCCTTGAACTTCTTAACTGACAATAGTCAACATTCAGTTTCTCATTTTAGCTAACCAACCAAGCAAACTGCTAGAGCCATCCTTATCCTCTCAAAGAGAAACACTGAATCCAGAGCCTTGGCTTAATGACCCTTGGCTTAATGACTATATAGCAATAAATTTGGTGTGAATCAATTTTTCTTCCACTTCATACCCCACCCTCAAGAACTATTTGCACACAAAGTCTCTAGGTTTCTGCCTATCAGCATTAAAAAAAATCAGTAGTTGTTAAGGTAAATTTTATGCCTACTAATGGGTCACACCCACGTACCCTCTAGTTTGGGGCTGGTGGAAACTTGAGTCTTATAGGGTTTTGAAGGAAGACTTACTAAAATCCGTGTCCTTCCTTTTTCTCTGACCTTGGAGGAGAGGGGACTCTGCAGAAGCTGAGCCCTTCAGAGCAAATCTAAATGCACAAGGCCCTTTACACCTGACTAAAGTTAGATGTCTCTTCCTCAGAGAGGCCTTCCTTGACTACCAGGTTCAAAGTACCATCCACTCATGTTCCATCTCTCCACCTGATTTCTGCTTTTGGCCAATAACATATTCCATAGTTGCTCTCTTTCTTTAGTGCATTTGCCCTCAGCTGGAATGTAAGATTCATGAGAACAGTTCAGTTCACTGTTTTTTTCATGCCTAGATAAGTACCTGGCACTTAGAGAGTTTTTAGTCAATATTGAATAAATGAATTATGGATTTTTTTTTTTTTACTATTCACCACAATCCTAGAGAATAGCTGCTGTTATCATCCTCTGTTTACAGAAGAGGATATGGAAACACAGAGAGGTTAAGTAACTAGTGCCAGGCCATAGGCACATAAGTGCATACCTGTAGCAGCACCTCATCTCCAGCTCTGTCTTGAACCCAAAGCACTTTCCACTTGTCCAGTGCAGCCTCATCATACACTCCAGCTTTAGGCTCCTCCTGACACACAGCCTTCCATCCTGTTCTACTCATCACATGACCCTGGTTCCAGAACTTTCTCCACTCACTCGTCTCTTATAGGGTCTCTCAGGAGAAGGAAGGCTTAGCTCCCATCTTCTGCTTCTGCCTCTGCCACAGCCTCTCAGCTCTGAGTACTCCTAGGAAGCTCCCTCCTGTCAGGATCAAATTACCCTCACTCAGCTTATTGCTGGCCTTCCGGGATAGACTTCACTCTGTTTACTCCAGAACAGATCACTGAAAATCAGCAAATGACCCATCCTGAACTTCGCTCTGCCCAAGAGCTGCAATGACTATTAGGTACTTGGCCATAACCACTTCCTATATGCTGTACAAACCCAGGGAGGACATCTCATGAGCAATGAAAACATGCTGGGCATTGCCTATGACTTCTTACATTCACGCTCACCTTCAATTCCCATACAACCTTTTGAGATAGGAGCTATGGTTTCTACTTAACCCCTGAGGAGACTGAGCCTTGAGAGATTAAGTCATTTGCCCAAGGTCAGACAACTGGCTGGTAGCTGAACCCAGATTTAAACCCAGGCGTTTCTAATTCCACTGCCCATGCTCTAAGAACTCTACAGCAATGTGAGTCTACTACACAAAAGGGTGGCTAGATTCCTTACTAAACTGAAATCCACAAACTGAAAAGTGTGAAGATTTTTTGTTGCCAAGTGGAGAAGTCCATGGCAAAAACTCCTTTCACCTTAAAGTATGATGCACCTCTGAACCAGGTTCAAGAGACTGTAATAGAAGGCTAAGTGTCCCTTGGCAGATGCTTTATGTTACTGCAACACAGAGCTTGTATAAAAAGGGATGTCCTTACTTTGAAAACCTACACCTAGAACAGTAGTCTCTTTTCCAGGGGAGATACTCAGAAAAAATCAATTCACACTAAACAGTGGAGATTCTGCTTAAAGCTCAAGTCAAGCATCTTAAATCGGGCTGTCTTCCTGCCTCCAAAGTGCCTGTTGCCCTGTCCACAGGCTGCGCTCCATGGTGGACATCTCTGTACCTTTTCAGTTTCTCCTGGGGGTTAGGGGTCATCAGAGTCTGTCTCTCTGTAGTTGTCATGCAGCACTGATGAGCCCAGCTAGTATCATTCATCTTTGCGCTCATCGTTAGCCCACAAATTTTCTGAGTGCCAACTATGCCCAGGCATGGTACAGACACTTGGAATGTTACACCTCTTTCACTTTTGCTGAGGATTCCATGGAGTAGAAGTTGCTCACCCCATTTTACTGGTGAGGAAGTTCAGGCCAAAGAAGATGAGGTGATGACCCAAGTCCCACTGTCAGTAAATGGTAAATCCAAATCTTGACGGTTGAGGACAACCAGACAGGGCCACCAGAGCCAGCAGATGTTTTTAGGAGACTTGGTGAGGGGAGAATGACAATAACCTGTGGTATAATGTCCCTGCCCAGGCTGCCATGCTAGACACAACCTGATGATTCTCAAAAGAGCTTTTGCTTTAAAGTAGGTCTTCTCTGATGGTGGAAAAGCATGGTTCCCACAAGGTTTTACCCACAGATGTGTAGATGGTCCACAAATATACTTGATGTTCTTCTTAAAGTTGACTTTCACAAGTGGGATATCCAATGTATGTAATGCATTAGTCTCAGAACCAGAATGAAGAAGTTTCTGAATAAGTTGTTACAGAACGTAAAATTATGTATGCAGAGATCTTTCCATTTGAGAAAGTTCCAAGTGCTCTGCAAGTCTTGTGAGGGAGATTAGTAAAAGTCATGCCCAAGGAAATGTAAAAACGGGAACATAGATATTTGCCTTTTCCCAGTGTCTGCTATGCAGCCAGTAGTGTGCTGTACAAAACTACGTTTGAACCCAAAGAGCTAGTGACTGCATCAGAACTCAGCTTAGCCACTGTGGGTTTTCTCTGAACCGTGAAGGAAGGACTTAGGATGGACTGGTGCTCCTGGGACACCGGAATCTGTCATCTACAAGGCCAGAGCTTGCTAGCAGGTCCTGGAGCCTCAATATTGCAGTTTCCAAGGGGAGAGCCTAGAGCCCAACTAGCAGGCTTACTGGAAGAATCTAATCCAGTTGGTGCCCCTTGGGCAATCTCTTTAAGAAACAGGGAAGAAAAGGAGATATAAAGAGGAGGTTTTGGCCTTCTATGGAAAAATATGTGCAAGGTTTTATAAGTTGCAGAATTTGGAAAAATATATGGAATGGAATGTTCTGTAGACTCCAGGTTTTACAGGGTCCAGGAGTGCTTTTCAAGGAAACTGAGTAGCAGTGCAGTCCCACGAAGCTGGACCATGTCTAGGGAAAAGGGCTTTAAGGAATTCTGTGAACATAGGCTGAGGGCTCATCCCCTGTGCATCAGCTAGCAGGTTGGCAGCAAGAGCAATCCCAGGCTGTAGCTACTGGAGGAACTGGAGGAATAACGGGCTTCTTCCTTGGCCAGCCCTACCTCCACAATGGGCAGGGTGGATATTGTGGATGGAGGGCAAAAAACAAAAACCCAAACCATATTCTTAGACTTTTCAACCAAGAAGGACTAAAGATGCAATCACAGAAGGGGCAGTTTGAAGAGCTTTGCATGGTGAGGCCCCTGCTTCGTATTCCCAGCCTCACTTATTGCCACCCACCTGTCCCCCTCCCATCCATCCCTGTGCTGAAGGCAATCCAGCTTCATGGACGTTGTGAGTGATGCTAGCATCTGAAAACCAAGTGAAGAGGTCAAGCTGTGAGATAAGTGTATTATGGTAACCCCATAAGGTATATCTCTAATGCTCAGACATGACAGGCATATGTCTACTGCTGGGCCTTTGTAGTTGCTCTTTCCTCTGCCAAAATAACTGTTTCCCATTTTGTCCATTTTGCTTTATTTTATTTTATTATTATATTTTTTAAATTTTTTGTAGAGATGGGGTCTTTCTATTTTGCCCAGGCTGGTCTTGAACTCCTAGTCTCAAGCAGTCCTCCTGTCTCTGTCTCTCTCGGCTGCCCTTTTTGTTGCTACTTCTGTACTATTCATAATTATACTAGCCATGTGGGTTTCTCTCAATATTCAATATTCAGGCTATTTTGCTGCTTAGTTTCACGTCTTTCTGGCCACATTTCAGACTCAGCGCTGTTGTTGTCACTCTGGCAATACTTGACTGCCACTTAGTGGCTATTGTGATTTATTTTCTAATCCGATTTTCTGTTTACAAAACAGAGTTTTGAGGGCCACATTAAGAATCCCTATCCCTCCAGACTTTGTTCATTTTCATACAACTTCAGATTGTCCTTTAACAAACTTTCTATGCTGAAAAAAAGATGTGCAGTCAAGCAGATGCCTGGTCCCAGGGATTGCATCCAGGCATTCCAGTTATTATAATTGGGCATAACAAATGGCAAACCAGTGAAGTAGGGAAAGTCTTGTCAGTGAGACATCTGGGCCCCCCAGCTGGCAGTGATGGCCACCTTGGTCAAGGCTGTAGATATCCAGTTCTGGTGAGACCTAGGATGGTGCATGGCAAACACCCGTGACCTCCTAGGGTCTCGGTTTATGGGAATTCAGGCAGATGCCCTGTACTGCATCGTGGTCCAGCTTGGCTAATAGGGACAGCCATGACCTCCTGGTCTTCTGTATATGTGTCTGTCATTGCAGGATTCTCTTGGCACCACGGGAGCCATCTCCAATACTCTTAATGAAACACCCCTGGGATGTATATTTTAAAAGCTGGAATAATTTGGGTGAGATGAGCTATTTTACATATTTTGTAAATGAGCTATTTTACATATTATGTAAATATTTTATATTTATGTAAATATTTTACATAATATTTTACATAAAAATAGATGAGCTATTTTACATATTATGTAAATATTTACATATTTACATATTTTCTTTTGTAACACTGTTTAGCCTGGGAAAAAGTCAGCTAACAATGAAAAATGGCCAGAAAATGGAAATGTGAACTTTATTACCATCCTACAGCTAGATCTTTTCTGTACAAACCAGGGAAAGTGCCCTGAAGTACCTTATGTGGAGGCCTTTGTGGCCTTATAAGAAAACCCAGCTCTATGTGGCACCTGTGGGCTGAAACCCAGTAAGCAAGGAAGCCACGCAGATGCATTAGAAGATCCTCTTTTATTAAGGGAAGGGAACCCAGGTCCCATGACACAAAGATGGCTCCAGATAGGGGCTGTCAGGGACCCTCACTTCCTTCTGAGTCCTCAGCACCCCCACACTATCAGAGTCTTATGTGAAATGTAATCTCATTTCACTTCCTGTTTATGCTCCTCTTTATGCTCCTTCGCCTTGTGCGTTGCAGACTAGCCTAGCTGGAATAACTCGCAGTGGGATTTCATACCATCCAGGGCCAGAGAATCTGCTCCCTTTATGGGAAGTCCAAATGGAGAAGGGACCATTAGAATACATGTTCCATTCTCAATGAATGATCTAATCCAGTAAAAGCAAAACCACAGATAGTTCTCAGAAGAACCCAGTGCATTTACCAATGCATGCCAGGCTCTAACTTTGGCCTTTGACTTAACTTGGAAAGGTATACAAGTTGTCCTTTTTATTGCTGTACTCCACAGGAGCAATAGAGAATCTGGCTAGCCAGTCAGGGATACATAGATAGCAGGGCAGCTGACCAGCCTGCCACCCATGAAGTGGCAGCTATTGCTGATTTCTCCCAGGACCCACATTGGAATTACAACATTGGATTTCCTCCTTTAACTGGAGGAATAAAGAATAGGGATGGACTACATGGTGCAATGCCTCCTGGCAGGGATCAGACAATGTGTTAAAAAACCTGTTTCTTAAGAGAAAGTCAAAGTAGTCCCACAGAGAAAACATGTAAACCCTGCCTTCTTTCAGGGGAGCTTAAAGGAGACTTCCAAAAGTATACCAACATAGACCCTACATCTGCTGAATGCCAAGTGTTACCAGGACAAAACTTAATTGGCCAGTCTACTCCAGATATCAGGAGAAAGCTATAGAAATTACAATAAGGGCCATAAACACCTATACCTCAATTATTAGAAATGGCTTTTGGTGTGTTTCGTAATAGGAATCTGGCTGAAGAGGAAGGCAGACTCCAGTGCAAGAACTGGTGAGATAAAGCCCAGTCTAAAAAGATAGCTGTTTCTGTCAGTAGTGTCTTGGAACCTCAAGTCACCCCCAGGAATCTTGAAGCTTGGAAGCCGGTCAACAAACAATCAAGGAGACTGCTTTAAATGCAAACAATCAGAGCACCAGGAAAGAGGGTGCACGCAACTGCCCCTGGGCCATGCCCAGTCTGTAAACAGGATAGCCACTGGGGAATGGATTTTCCTGAGCCCTGAAGGGGAAAGGGGACATCCTCCTTCAAGACGGCACTAACTCAAGACGGAGGAGGCTAAGGGATCCAGACAGCCTCCATTGAAAAGGACATTCCAGTCACCAATCTGGAACCCCGGCTGACCCATGACGTGGTAGGTAAGAATACTGATTTTTAAAATCAATACCGGGGACTCCTACTCTGTATTAACTTCTCAGTTGGGTCAGTGACCTTCAAAATTGTACCATAGCTGGGGTCAATGGGAAACCCCGTTCTTCATATTTTACTTCCTTACTCACATGTCACTAAAGAGATCAGTTAAGTAACACTTCTTGTTGCTTATTCCTGAGTGCCCTACCCTGCTCTTAGAGAGCGATTTATTAAATATCATGGAAGCCATCATATCACTCAAAGGCACCAGTCCCTCCCAAATGGTCCTCACTGTAGGGCCAACAGATCACCTCCCTATATCGATCTTAGAACAAGTAAAACTTGCCATCTGGGATGACAGAGTACTCAGAAGAGCCCTTTGGGCTGAACCCGTGGTCATTAAAATACAGGACCCCAATAGGTACCCCAATGAAAACCAATATCCCCTAAAGTTAGAAGCTAAGAAAAGATTGAAGCTTTTAATTTCTAAATTCTTACAACGTGGCTTACTAGTGTCCTGCCAATCACCTTGTAATACTCCTATTCTGCTAGTCATAAAACAAAATGAAGAATATCAAATGGCACAAGACATGAGGATCATAAACGAGGCAGGAACCCTCTTCATCCCTTAGTAGCTAATACCTATACCTTGTTAACCAAATTCCAAGACATTGCCAATGTTGCAGTGTACTAGACCTTAAAGATGCCATCTGTTTGTATCCCAGGGCACCTGTCCTTTCAGTTTCTATTTGCCTTTGAATGGACAAATATAGGAAACGCCCATGAATAGTATTGCCCCAGGGCTTTCAAGATAGCCCTCACCTGTTTGCACTAGCCCCAGGCAAAGATCTTTGAGAATTACAACTTAGTTAAGGCAGCCTCCTACAGTATTTAGGTAACAACTGAATATGTAATCCAACCCAGGAAACACCTGACAGGAATACCATTACAGTCTTAAATTTGCTTGGAGCAAGCAGATATAAGGTTTCAAAAAAAGGGGGCACAATTAACCAAACAGAGAGTAACTTACTCAGGGGACATTATAACCCCTGGAACAAGGAAGCTCTCAGGGGAAAGAAAACCAGCCATAACGGAGTTGCTTGGTCCCCAAACCAGGAGACAACTCTTAACTTTTCTTGAAATGTCTGAGTTTGTAGAATCTGGATTCTGAGATTTGGGCTAATGCCTCATCCTCTATATGAGGCCATTAAATGGCCTGATGCTGAGCCCTACGATGGCAAAGAGAACAAACCAGGGCATTTCAAGACATAAAAAAGGCCCTTATTGAGGCTCCTGCCCTGGAAATTCATGACTTGGAAAATCTATGCACCTTATATGTGGCAGAGAAACCCGGAGTCCTCGCCAAAAACTGGGAGAACCACCTCGTCCAGCTGACTACATTTCAAAGCACATGGACTTTGTGGCCTGTGGATGGCCTGGTTGCCTTAGGGCAGTCACAGCCACTGCCATTCTGGTGGAGGAAGCCCCAAAACTGACTTTTAGACACACTTTAGAGGTCCTTATTCTGCATTAAGTGCAGGGAGTTTTAGAAATAAAGGGCCACCATTGGCTCTCAAGAGGAAGACTCACCAAACATCAGGCTCTCCTCCTGGACTCCCCAAGGTTACTATAAAAACTTGTGGCACCCTCAATCCAGCTCTGCTCATGCCAGTCAATTCCTCAGAGAACCTAACTCATTCCTATATTAAAACCATAGACCAGGTCTATTTAGATAGAATAGATCTCAGAGATACATCTTTCAAGAATCCTGACAATGAAAGGTTCACTGATGGCAGTAGTTTTATGGAAAATGGAAAAAGAAGGGCAGGATACACTGTGGTTAGTGTGCACCAAAAAACAAATGCCCAGGCACTGCCACCTAGTGCCTCAGCACAAAAAGCAGATTGTCCTTGCCACAAAAATTGTCCTGGCCAGGGCCCTGGCTCTGGATCAGGGAAAAACACTAACATATACATTGACTCCAAGGATGCCTGCATTGTCCTTCACACACATCCTGCTATCTATAAAGAACGGGGTCTTTAAATGCAAGGGATTCCCCCATTGAACATGGAACAGAAATACTGCAGCTTTTAGAGGCTGTGCATGATCTTAAGCAAGAGGATCAAAGATATCAAAAAAGAAAAAGGATCAGAGACATCAAAAAGGAAACTCCTCAGTCTCATTGGACAACGCAAGGGCTGGCAGGGAAGACAGGATGGCAACTATGGAAGCTGTAGCCCAGCTGGCCTTATTCCTCTCTGCCCATTCTCTTCATTTTATTTTATTTTTTATTTTTTTGAGACAGAGTCTCACTCTGTCACCCAGGCTGAAGTGCAGTGGCCTGATTTCAACTCACTGCACCCTCCTGGACTCAAGCAATTTTCCTGCCTCAGCCACACTAGTAGCTGGGAATACAGGCACGTGCCATCATGCCACTAATTTTTGTACTTTCAGTAGAGAAGGGGTTTGTCATGTTATCCAGGCTGATCTAGAACTCCTGGCCTCAATTGGTCTGCCTGCCTTGGCACCCCAAAATACTGGATAACAGGCATGAGACACCATGCCCATCCCATTCTCTTGGTATAATCCGTCCTATACTATGGAAGAAATAGCATGGGCTAAAGAAAATCAGGGGAGCCTAACACCTGAGGATTGGTGGCTCGTAGGCCAATAGCTCTTGCTTCCTCAGTCCCATCATGATAAATTGTCAAAAATTTACATAATTCCATCCATATGGGCAGGATGCTATGACCACCTGGATGGACCGTGACTTTACAGGTAAAGGCCTGGCAACCACAATAAAAAAGGTCACTCTGGCCTGTGAATTTTGCTCTCAAAATTACCTTGGGGGAAAATGAACAACAAAAAAACAACGGCCGGGCGCGGTGGCTTACGCCTAAAATCCCCGCACTTTGGGAGTCCGAGGAGGGAGGATCACGAGGTCAGGAGTTTGAGACCAGCCTGGCCAACATGGCGAAACTCTGTCTCTACTAAAAATACAAAAGTTAGCGGGGCGTGGTGGCACGTGCCTGTAATCCCAGCTACTCGGGAAGCTGAGGCAGGAGAATCGCTTGAACCCAGGGAGGCGGGGGTTGCAGTGAGCCGAGATCGCGCCATTGCACTCCAGCCTGGGCGACAAAGCTAAACTCTGTCTCTGGAAAAAGAAACAAACAAACAGCAACAACAAAAAAACAAGGGTCCCCTACTTTATTAACCTCAGTCCAGTGGCGAGGAACCTATCCTGGTGGCTACTGGCAAATTCACTGCACCCAAATACCCACCTTTAAGATTTTTTAATACCTTTTAGTTTTTGTAGACACCATTCTGGAATGGGTAGAAGCTTTCCCCACCAGAACAGAGAAAGCTACAAAAGTGGTCAAGGCACTGCCAAAAGTGATCATACCAGGATTTGGCCTCCTCTGCTCCTTGCAAAGCAACAAAAGACCCTGTTTTCCTGCAACTATAACCTAATAGATAGCCCAAGCTTTGGAAATTAAATTTCATCTCCACTCCTCATGGAGGCCACAATCCTCCAGCAAGGTTAATAGGACTAATCAAACTTTAAGGCAGACCCTGGCAAAACTGTGCCAGGAAACTTCTGAGTCTTGGTACACTCTGTTGCCTATAGCCCTCATGAGAATACGAGTGGCACCCCAAGAAAAGACAAAACTTAGTCCGTTTGAGATGACTTCTGGGAGACCCTTCCTTACCTTAGACCTGTTTATCAAACTGGAAACCCAGTCTACTATACAATAGATTCAAAATCTAAGCCAGGGACCAGGCGTGGTGATTCCTGGCTGTACTGTCATCACTTTGGGAGACCGCGGGGGTCGGATCACTTGAGGTCAGGAAATCGAAACCAACCTGGGCCACGTGGCAAAACCCCCGAAATACAAAAATGAGCCAGGCAAGGTAGTGGGCTTGTAATCGCAGCTACTCAGGTGGCTGAGGCAGAAGACTCTCTTGAATCTGAGAGGCGGAGATTGCAGTGAGCCGAGATTGCACCATTGCACTCTATCCTGGGTGATAGAGTGACACTCTGCTATCCAAATAAATAAATAAATAAAAATTAAAAATCTGAGCCTGGCACAGCAGGCTATCCAGGCATATAGCAATACAGTGCTGCCCTCACCTGGACAAACGATAAACATCCCGCAAGTCCTGCCTGGAGACTCGGTCCTATTAAAAACTTGGAAGGAAGACCCCCCTGGCAGATCCACTTCTTCCTAAATGGAAGGGACCTTAGCAAGTACTACTAACCACCCCAATGGCTGTCGAGCTGCAAGGAATAGCCAGTCGGGTTCACGTGATCAGAATTCAACTTTGCAATAAACCTTTGCAGGAACCAGAGGAAGCTACTAATTACACCTGCCAGCCCACAGGGGCTCTAAAGCTTCTATTCAAGAACACAATTCCAGATAAAGCCCATCTGGAAGATAAGTAACATCTTCATTTTCTTGGTACTTGCCTGCTGCACTCTAATGACTTTTAGAGAGACTGGACTATCTGCTGGGGAAGTAATTAACCATACCGTTAGTCTATTAAACTTAACTCAGGCCTGGGAACTTTGGCTCACACCTGTAATCCCAACACTTTGGGAGGCCGAGGCGAGTGGGTCACTTGAGGTCAGGAGTTCGACACCAGCCTGACCAACATGGTGAAACCCCATCTCTACTAAAAATACAAAATTAACCGAGTGTGGTGGCGCATGCCTGTAATCCCAGCTACTTGGGAGGCTGAGGCAGGAGAATTGCTTAAACCCAGGAGGTGGACATTGCAGTGCACCGAGTTTGTGCCATTGCACTCCAGCCTAGGCTATAAGAGTGAAACACTGTCTCAAAACAAAAACAAACAAACAAACAAAAACTTAACTAAACCTTGTTGACTTTGCATAAATACCAAAATTTGGGGATATGACAGATCTGGGCCATTATAAGACTGGCCTGGCTCCTAACACATCTCCAGGGACAAACTCACTGGCCCACAGAATGGGGATATCAGCCCCAACAGTCAATACACGTTAGTAACTTCCATGGGAAATTGGAAGCATTAGCTATTGTCTGCCTTGCTCCCTTTAATACTGCCAGTCATTAAAATATTTTAAGATTTAACTTTTGGTCCAATTTTGTTTAAAGTCCTGATTTCTTACTTTCTTGCTTACAGTAATTTCAGGTCCACAAGATGGTTTTGCAAGGCTTTCAACCTTGGTCTCCTAATGAGTTATCTCATGTCTTGCCCACCAGTCCCGTGAACAACATGGTTCACCCCACGTTAGATCAGGCTGGAAGAGACTTTAGCGCCCAGGCTAGGCAGGGACAACGCCCCACTCAGCAGGAAGCAGCTTCAGAAGAAATGACCTAGCCCCTCAACCTCCCATATGATGATAGGCCCTAAGATCTCTTAGGGGGGAATTGAGGCAGGATAAGCAGTCAAGCAAGTGACCATGCCCTTGGCACGCAGCAACCGTGGGGACCGTACAGCCAACACAATAAGCCTCAGCATTCACGTTGTAGTTAAGCTCATTCAAGCAAAGCTGTCTTCAGTAGGGAATTTCCTCTGTAGAGAGCATGTGCACTTTGATCTCACCTGTCCTCAAACTAACCCTTTGCTCATTGTAATAGTAAAAACACACCCCTGGATGGAGATTTAAAATGCTAACGAGACATGTGATGTATGAACAAGCATGGATGGGCATGTACACCCAGAGGACCACCCAGAACATGTTTACTAGTAACACATCTTCCCACTTCCTTACGAATAATCATGTAAGACTGCCATAAAGGGAGTTTCCCCAATAATAATGAATGCTGTCTCATCCTTACAAGCAGCCAGCCCTGAATCCTCTCTGTGTTTCTCGGTGTGTGTTCTGCAGCTAACTTTCAAAATATTCTTTTTCCTTTGCAATAAATTACTCTATGCTGCATCTCCTTTGCTATGTGCCTCTTGTTTAAATTCATTTAAACTAAGAAAGCAAGAACCAATGTCTCAGAACAGCCGTCAACAACACTCCGAAATATTCTACCACTTTTGTTGATTTCATCACCTTCTGCAAACCATCATCTATTAAGCTATGAGTCTGCATATACATACCATAATATGCCTCCATTTTGGAAAAGCATTATGCTGGAAGAGGAAATTCTCATGTTTCCAAATTCTATTTCAATTCTTCCAATCTGTGAACCCCCTTTTTTGAGTTTCATACATCTGATTCTGTCACATTACTGCTAAAAATATTCACAGAGAACCAGATAAAGACATATATTATTTGGAATAAATGTCTTTTTTTTTTTTTTTTTTAGACAGGGCCTCGCTTGTTGCCCAGTCAGTGCACTATTGGGATCACAGCTCACTGCAGCCTCGATCTCCTGAGCTCAAACAATCCTCCTGACCTCCTCAGTAGCTAGGGCTACAGGTGTGCACCACCACACACAGCTAATTTTTGTATGTTTTGCTGAGATGTGGTCTCGCCATGGTGCCCAGGCTGGTCGCATACTCCTGGGCTCAAGTGATCCTCCCGCCTCAGTTCCCCAAAGTGCTGGGATTACAGGTGTGAGACATCGTGCCCGGCCACACACCTGTATTTTAAAAAATCTCCAGTCATTAAATGAATACATTAGAATCTGCATGTTGTTCTTGGTTTTGTCCATATTCTTTCTAGTAAACCCCTTTTGTTTCATTAGCTCAAACTCACGTCAACATGTTTCTGAAATATTTAACACTCTCCTTCAATTTCTTCTCACAATTTCAAAAAGTTTCCTTAGTTTTCAGTGGATTTGAGGGTAACTGTATTCTAATAATGTCAATGACAGGGAAACATTTATTTTCAGTAGCTGCAATACTTTTTTCTAGTCGATCTCATAACTGAGTGACTCCCGTAATTTTGATGAATTTCCACATGCATTTTACTTCATTCTTGAACATTACATCACTTACCTTTGGTGCCTTAACTGTCTAAATAATTGTAGCATAACTGACAAAAATATTTACTTTTAATTGATATAGTCCATGTAGAGTAAATGTGCTAACACATAATCAAATAATTTATATTAATTATGGATACTTGTGTGATTTAAAATATTTAGTCGTTACACCAATGTAAGTAAAAATTTATATAAAGATAAAAAATAGTTATGAAGAGTAAAAAATTTCACACCAGGCTTCTGAACAAATCTGACTTTTAAAAACTCTTGAAAATTAATTAATTTTCTTTTCTTTTTTTTTTTTTTTTTTGAGACGGAATCTCGCTCTGTCGCTCAGGCTGGAGCGCAGTGGCGCAGTCTCTTCTCACTGCAAGCTCTACCTCCCAGGTTCACGTCATTCTCCTGCCTCAGCCTCCCGAGTAGCTGGGACTACAGGCGCCTGCCACCATGCCCGGCTAATTTTTTGTATTTTTAGTAGAGACGGGGTTTCACAGTGTTAGCCAGGATGGTCTCGATCTCCTGACCTCATGATCTGCCCGTCTTAGCCTCCCAAAGTGCCGAGATTACGGGAGTGAGCCACCTCGCCCGGCCAAAAATTAATTTTTTTAAAAATGAACACCAGTGTAATTTTCATAACTGCCTTCAGTGAATAAAGTACAAAAGTTTCTTGATAATTGCTATTTTCCTGGGAAAGAATACTTTTTCAGAAAATGTTTGTTATTTGATGAAATTCCATTTCTGAAAAGTCAAATATTTTAAGGAATAAAATTTGCATGACCTACTTGAGGGTTCTTAAGAATATTTTCAAAAATTGCACAGACATATTTGTAATTAAATCAAACTATTTCTTTTTTCCACCCTGTGGCACTATGGATTCCATGAGCATAGAAAGAGAACAATTGCCACCTTCCCTCAGAAGGAAGTAGTGGCCTTCACAGAAAATTGCAAATGAGACGTTTTTCAGTAATAGGCCTGTGGCACCCATGTGTCCCCTCCATGTGCACAACGCTCAGGGCTCTGCAGGTGCAAGGGCAAATCCTGCCTTTATTTTAAATTTTGATACATTGTTCATCGTGGATGTTTTGTATTAATTTTGAATTTTGAAAAATTATGGCAAACTACTCCTCATCTTGATTACCAAGTGCCTTGCTTTCCCCCAAAATTTTGCCTCATTCATCTGAACCAAGTCCTGGCCCTACCCTGCCTGCTGCCCTGTGGACTTCTCACTGTGTGATGCCCTGGGCCACTCCCACAGGCAGGGAGATTCTCTGCTCATTGCAACCAGAGGCACCCTAATGCATAAGATGGTGAAATGCCAACCATGTGGGCTTTTCACCATCATCTCCCCAGTGTCTAGGAGAGAACCAGCACTGGAAAACCCTCGAGAAACATTTGTTGAATGAAGGAAACATCATAACGAGTGTCTGAAGATTGCTTTAAGCTCCTGATGGGAAATGATTGGTGTTCCAACAAAGTGGCTTTCAAAAATCTTTAGAATAAAGGAATTACAGAAACACAGTGCTCTTGTGGCCAGGGAAAGCAATCTCCCCAGACACGACAGTCAAGGTCACAAGGAACGTCAGACATCAGTTATCCCAGGATTGCCATTTTCCAGAGATATTACAAATGAGGCCCCAAGAAGGGAAAGACAAATCCCAGGTCACAGGCAGCTAAGGCTGGAACAGAGTCTAAGAAGCCAAATGTCCAGCCTGCCTGCTGCAGAGCTGCTCCTTGCCCAGACCCAGGAGCCTCAACTATTTGGGGTGAGAGCCTCTCTGCTTACTGAGGGCAGTATTTCGGAAAATGCACCCTCACTGGGTGCTTCCACTCTGTTCTTCTAGCACAAAATATGGTTTAGCAAGTCCAGAAATGTTTCTCTCCTTGTCCAGTATTATACTGAGATAACAGCCTTGTACAGACAGCATAGTCCTGTAAAAATACTATATCAGACCAATTTTACATAACAGCTCCCTTTTATACAGATGTTTAACATTAGATAGATATTTAACATTATATATGCATATATACACACATATATGTTTGTGTGTGTGTGTGTGTGTGTGTGTGTGAGATCATATGAATGCATTTTTCTCTATACATGTTTTTTAAAGATCATGAGGAACTGTTTGCTTTCAGCTGGCAAGGCCAGCAAAACCCTTTTCCTTCCTACCTCAGTCTTATATCAACTCTCTAAGTGATACAGGCAGGAGGCAGAGAAACTCTAGGCAGACAAGCGTGGGTCCTTGGTGAAACCCACCTTCAAGCTGAAAAGCCTGAAGTGACAAGTTCTCTCCTATCTTGGCCACTCCCTGCCAATTGTTTTTTTCTGAATAATGTCTTTTTACTAACTGAATGTTGCCTTTTCCACAACTACCTACGGCCCACCATGCCCCCTGTCCCATGTTTGTAAATACCCCAGATTCAACCAGTAGAGAGGAGAAGCAGCTGGATATCAGGGAGCGGTGACTTGACTTCAGAGATGACAGCTAGAGGTCGGGGAGAAGCAACTTGACTTCAGAGGAGAGAGGCAGAGAGGCGATTTGACTTCAGTGGAGAGCGACCTGCCCTTCACGTCCCCTTTCCAGCTGCCTTCACTGCTGAGAGCTGCTTTCATCACAAAATAAAATTCTCTGCATTCACCATCCTTCAATTAGTCTGTGTGACCTCATTCTTCTTGGGCACCAGACAAGAATTTGGGACCCATTAAGTATGGGTACCCAAAAAGGCTGTCACACTGACCCTTTGCCATTGCTGACAGAGGGCAGCCACCCCACGGAATGAGGCAAAGCTCCCACTGAGCTGATAACACACTGCTGTCCGTGGATGGTGGAGCTAAGAGAGCATTGTAACATGCACTGTGGGGCCTTGGGGTCGCAGGCACTCCTACCTGGATGGTGCCACAGCGCCTGCATGGAGGTTGCTCCTGCGAGTGCCAAAGCAGCTGGCCAGTTGCCACACTCACTTGCCTACATGCTCCCTCCCGTGAGAGGTGGCGTGTGGTGGGCCCAAGGAAAAGGAGTTTGCTCCTGCTGGTGCCAAAGTGGCTGGGCACCCCTGTCACGAGTCCTGTGAAGAGGTCAAGAAAGTGTCCTGCATCATAAACTTATGTCCCAAACTAGTCCTTAGGGATCTTGATCTCCTTTCCTTCCCACCATGTGACACCATTTCTTTGCATTGAGGACATTATGCTGATTGGGCAGGACTTAGCAACTACTCTAGACACACTGGTAAAATACTGACATGACAACCGAAGTATTAATTTGCACAAAAAATCCGGGGCCTTTTAACTTAGTGAAATATTTAGTGGTCAGGTGCTCAGACGTATGTCAACATAGTACTTATCAGATGAACAGCAAGTTGGTACATCTCACCCTTCCTACCTCTCAAAGGGGACACAAGAAATAGTGGGCCTCCTTAGGTTCTGATTGTGGTAACATGTACCTCATTGGGGTGTGCTGCTGTGACTTATCTTTTAATGACTGGAAAATCTGCTACTTCTGAGTTTGGCCTAGTACAAGAAAAAGCTCTGTGAACCCACAACTATGGCTCCAAGGGCGGCTTCCTTACGAACAGAGTTGTCAGAAAAACAAACAATAAAAAAATTCCTAGGCCTGGCTTACTAGTATTCCTTCTTTACAATTCAATTCCTTCTTTACAATTCCCACTTTACAAAGTGGGCTGGCAGTACCACTGTTAATTTTCTATTGCCACATAACAAATTAACCCAAATTGAGCAGCCTAAAACAACACACATTTATTATCCACACTTCTGCAAGTCAAGACCAGGAAGGTTCGACCGGCCTCTCCGCTGGATGTCTCCCAAGGCCAACTCAAAATGTCAGGCCGGCGGGGTGCTGATGTGGAGACTGTGGAATAATCCACTTCTAAGCTTATTCAGGTTATTGCCCATTTAGACCTAGTTCCTTAAGGTGGTAGGAATGTGGTTCCCATTTTTTTTGCTGGGTGTCATCCAGAAACTGCACTAAACACCTAGAGCCATCCTATACCTTCTTGGGAGCACTGCTTCATCCTCAAAGCGGGCCTGCTGTGTCACATCCTTCTTGCACTTTGATTCCCTTACCTCTTCTTCTGCTCCTTGGTAAGGAAAATGCTCTGCTTCTCAAGGATTCCCCTGCCAGGTCTGGCCCACCCACACCACATTCGTGTCTCAGGGTCAACTGACTTGAGACATTAATTATCCAGCAAAATCTCACCATAGCAGCATTTGGATTATTGCTTGATCAAGTATACAGGAGACGGGAGTCTGGGGAATCAGACTACAGCTGTCTCAGTCAGCTCGAGTTGCTATCACAGAATACCACAGACTGGGTGGCTTCATCACCAGACATTTCTTTCTCACGGTTCTGGAGGCTAGAAGTCCAAGATCAGGGTGCCAACATGCTCAAATTCTGGTGGGGGGCCTCTTCCTGGCTTGCAGTCAGCCACCTTGCTGTATCTTCACATGTTGAAGAGGCACGGAAGAACAAATTCCCTTTTCTCTAATTATAAGGGCACTAATCTCATCATAGGGACCCAAACATCATGAACACATCTAAACCTAATTACCTCCGAAAACTCCACCCCCAAATATCATCCCATTGGGAGTTAGGGTTTCATCATATGAATTCTCAGAGGACACAAATATTCAGTCTGTTCATAATGCCTGCCTACCACAAAAGCCAGAAGTGGACAGCTTCATTACGACAAGCCCAACTAGGATAGCTCTGACGGACAGTGGTGAAGGGAAATCCTCCAAGAGGGAAGATGCTTGAGCAGTGTTTTTGTGTGGAGGAGAGATGGCCAGACCTATAAGTATGTATCCATGTTTAGGCCGTGTCTCGTTTATTGGCTGTATGATCAAGGACTTTGTGGACACATGATTGAAAATGTATGACAAGGAGGTCTGGGAAGAAATATGTGGATAGAGTAGTCCAAATGGATATAAAATGTGAAGATACTTAGGTCTCATGAGAGTTCTCAGCAAAGGGTAACCTCTGTAGAGGAGAATTTTAATAATCTGAAGGATAAAGTACCTATTATCTAGATATTAATCAGCCTCTTTCCCCAACACCGGTGTCAAAACCTGAGCTCAGAAAGTGGCCAAGGTGGCCAGGGATAGAGATTATGCTTCAGTAGCATGGACTTCCACTCACCAAGGCCAATCGGGCTACAGTTGATAGAGACATGAGACAGCCAAGGGTCCCCGGTGAAACCCCGCCTTCAAGCCTAAAATGGCCTGAAAGTTGAGAAACCTGACTGCTGCTCCCGAATGAAACCTGCACCCAGGAGAAGAACTGGCACTGTTCCCTAGCCCTTTCTCAACTGATTCTTTATTAATAATGGTGACATGAGTACTGGGGGAAGGGTGTGGAGCTACGGGAAGTTTGCACCTTGTGCAGGGGTGGTGGTGTGGAGCCTGGTCTCTTCGATTCTTGTGTGGTGGCCCAGAATCAATCTGTGAGGTGGGGGCCTGTTAGCAGGACTCCCTCTCGCTTTGCTGAGAGTTTTTTTTTCCTTCCTATTTTTCCTTTTCAACCAATAAATTCAGCTCCTCACCCTTCAATGTGTCCGCGAACCTAATCTTCCCTGTTCGTGTGAAAAGAACTCAGTTTTAGCTGAACTATGGAGCAAAATTCTACAACATAGTCATTGCTGAGTGTACAGTCTGCCAGAACAGAGAGCAACACTGAGCCTCTTATATGGCACCTGTCTCCAGCGTGATCAGCCAGTTACCAGATGGCAGGTGATTACATTGGACCACTTCCACTATGGAAGGGACAGGGCTGTGTTCTTACTCAAATTGACACTTATTCGGAATATGGATCTTCCTTCCCAACCACAGTAATTCCAGAAAATCAACATTTGTGCACTTAGAAAATGCTTTATTTACCGTCATGGTATTCCACACAGCATCACCTCCAAACAAGGCACTCGCTTCCCAGAAAATAAAGTGCAGTGATGAGCCCGTGTTCATAGGAATTCACTGGTCTTATTATCCATATCTCCCTATCCCCCATCATCTTTTTTTTTAGAGATGATACTGTCTTGGCCTCCTTGTTTTTTTATTCCAAATCAGCCTCCCAAAGTGTCCTCCATTATCTTAAAGTGACTGGATGAACAGAAATTGGAATGGCCTTGTACAACTCAGTTACAGTGCTAGCTAGGTGGCAATACCTTGCAGGTCTGAGAAATTACTTTTAGGAAGCAGTGTTTGCTGTATGTCTGCATCCAACATAGTCTGCTTTCTCTCCAATAGTCAGGATTCATTCGTCTTAGAATGAAGGGGTATAACTGGGAGTGTCTCTGCTCACTTTCCCCCCGTGAACCACTAGCATAAATGCTTCCTGTCCTTCTGACTTTAGGCTCTCCTGAACTAGAAGTCTTAGTTCCAAAGGAAGAAATGCTTTCAACAAGGCACACAACAGTGACTCCATTGAAAAGAGACTGATACTGCCAGCAGGCCATTTTGGTCTCTTCATCACTTTCCATGTAGAGTCAAAGGAGGGGGTCATCTACTGGCTGGCGGTGATGAACCTGACAACCAAAGGGGGATTAATTGCACTACACCAGGGGCTAAAAAAGAGTATGTTTGATATGTCTAGAGAGCTTCTTAGTCCTCCCATGTTTATAACACTTAATGGAAAATTACAGCAACCCAATCCAGGCAGGATATCTATTGGTCCAGACTGTTCAGTAATGAAGGTTTGAGTCATCCTGCCAGACCAAGCATCATGACCAGCTGACATGCTACCTCAGGGCAAAGGGAATGAGAAATGGGTAGTGAAAGAAGGCAGTTATAGATACCAGCTACAACAATGTGAGCTGCTGCAAAAACCAGGACTGTCATACTAAATACTTTGGTGAGTTATTAATTCATCCTCCTTCTCAGGGGGAAGAACAAACAAACAAAAGTACAGCTTTTATTAAGGGAGATTTATTAAATATAAAAAGCTCCCTCTTTTTTCTTAGCTTTTGGAAGGAAATTCTCTTCACTTCAAAATTATAGGGAGCTTCAGCAATAACCTATTCTATTCTACAGCATGTGTCCTTGTTTCTCCTTGGTCTTTGCACTAACACAATTTTTTTTTCTCCTATGCTTAACTTTTCTGAGACGGCAGTGGGAATCTATTTCTTTAAGCACCTTTTTGAGTTGCTGAATTAAGGCAACTTTTTAAAACCTGAAATTAAAGAGATATTCCATCAACCAGAGGATACCTACAGCATCTATGAGATGTAAGAGGTAGTAGTGGATACAAAATAGAGTTCACAATCTACATGCAAATAAAAAATGCATCCCCATGGAAAGATACAAACTAGAAAAATACAAAGTGAGTCAAGTGAGGGCCCACGCCCACTCCCAGATTATGGTAAATTTGGAAGGCTCCATGGCATGGGAGGAAAGTGTTAGAATAAGATAATATCAACCTAAATGCCTGTGGAAGTAGCATGACTACGATTGAGGGCCAGGGATTAGGAAGAACAAGGCATGATTTGTTCCTGCCCCTGTCCCAAATTGGGCGCAAGTGCTTAAAACAACAGCAGAGTTACTTTTTGCACCCACCTTGCTGCTTCCTTGATGGTAAATTCAACAAATTGTCTCTTGACTTTCATAGATCCTTGTACTTCTTCAAGCAAAATGAAAATTCTTTCATAATCTGAAGATATTTAAAAACATTAGTATTTCTAGAGTTATGAAAATGAAATATACCTCAATCTTAGTGCATCCACTACCACAGTATACATTTTCCATGGGCTACAATGTTACATAGTGTTTGTGTTTTGAATGCTTAAATCACAACATCTGTATATTACTAAGGAAACTATTGTGAACACTAACAAAGGAAAACAAAACATTTAAGCAGATGTATTAGAAATTTTCAGTAAAATTAAATGGAAGTCATGCTAAATCATATACAGATCCAATTCAGCCCAACAATGAGCTCAAGAGGCAGCTTAATTCTGTTCTAAATCATAGAATGAGAGACTTGGCATGCTTTCATTGATAGACATTCTTGCACTACTTACTTTGCCCAAACCTTTGAACTTCTTTCATTAATTGACATTTTATATCTTGATTAATTTTATTTGCCATGGCAGGAGATATCTGTGGAGTTTCCACTGAAGACATTGCTGTGACTGGTGGGTCACCTTCAGAGACACTGTAGTTTTTGGTGCCTACCCCAAATTAATTACTATCATGTTTGTAAAGCAGCTCCTCTCTGCTGAGACTAGTGAAGTCGTAAGAGAAAGAATCCAATGCGTTGGGTGGCATATGATCTCCTGTCATATTTATAAGCTCTAGTGGAGCAGAATTTGACAGGAAGCCATCAGGAGGCATTTGACCATTTTCCATCTCCTCCTCTTGAATATTGTGAATGACAGTAGCATCTGGAATCCAAATGAAAAAGTTGAGCTGTGAGGTAAGTGCATTATGTCACCCCCACAGCTATATCCATCTGAGGCTCAGTTTCTAGGATGTTATCTCATAAAGCAGGAAGATACACCAGGTGGCTACCCGAGACCCCTTAAACTGAGCTCAAGTAGGATAATACAACAAAACCACCTTCTTCCCTGCAGGACGCTATGCATGCATATGGAAACCATAGGACAGTACAAGCAATACACAAATATACACTGATCCCTGGTACTCCTGGATGAAATACCAGCTCCTGACAGATTAATAAGCCTCGGTGGAACTGTTGACGAGGAGTTATCAGGTGCTTGTTTTTCATCTTCTCTTCATGGACATTGTGAGTGTGGTGGTGTCATCTGGAAACAAAACGAAGAGGTCGAGCTGTGAGGTAAGTGCATAATGATAACCCCATAGGGATATCCCACTGATGCTCATTTTCTAGGAAATTATCCCATAAAGTGGGAGGATATATCAGGTGGCAATCAGAGAACCCTGAAACTGAGGCAAGAAAAGATTACCGCAAAACCACCTTCTTCCGTTGATGCCACTATGCATGCATATGGAAATCAAGTAGGAAAGTACAACTCATAAGGAAACACACACAGATCCCTGGTACTCATGGCTGGAATCCTAGCTCCTGCCATATTAATAAGTCCTCATGGAACACTTGACAAGAAGTTATTAGGTGCTGGTTGGTCATTTTGTGTCTTCTCTTCATGGACATTGTGAGTGATGGTAGCGTCTGGAAACCAAATGAAGAGGATGAGCTGTGAGGTAAGTCCATTATGTCAACCCCCAGGTATATCCATCTGAGGCTCAGTTTCAAGGAAATTATAAAGCAGGAGAGGATATGCCAGGTGACCATCTGAAAACCCTCAAATTGAGCTCATGAAAGATAATACAACAAAACAACCTTCTTCCCTTCATGACACCACGTATTCATATGGAAAACAAGTAGGACAGTACAACCAGTAAACAGACATACACAGAGCCTCCCTCGTACTCATGGCCAGAATACCAGCTCCTGCCAAATTAATAAGCCCTGGTGTAACAGTGCACAGGAAGTTATCAGGTGCTGGTTGGCTGTTTTTTTATCTTCTTTTCGCTGACATTGTGAGTGATGGTAGCATCTGGAAACCAAATGAAGAGGTTGAGCTGTGAGGAAAGTGCATTATGTGAACCCCTCAGGGTATATTCCTCTGATGCTCACTTGCTAGGAAATTATTGCACAAAGCAGGAGGACATGCCAGGTGGTGATATGAAATCCCTTAAATTGAGGTCACAATAGATAATACAAAAAAACCGCCTTCTCCCCTTCATGACACCATGCATGCATATGGAAACCAAGGAGGACAATCCAACTTATAAGTTAACATACACAGATCATTGGTACTCATGGCTGGAATACCAGCTTCTGACGTATTAATAAGCCCTGGTGGAACAGCTGACAAGATATTATCAGCTGCTTTTTGGCCATTTTCCATCTTCTCTTCATGGGCATTGTGAGTGACAGTAGCACCTAGAAACCAGAAGAAGATGTCAAGCTGTGAGGTGAGTGCATTATGTCAACCCCACAGGTATATCCTCTGATGCTCAGTTTTTAGGACATTATCTCATAAAGCAGAAGGATATGCCAGGTGGTGATCTGAGACCCCTGAAATTGAGCTCATGAAAGATAATACAATAAAACCACCTTCTTCGACTTATGACACTGCATGCATACGGAAACCAAGTAGAAACAACTAGTAAACAAACATACACTGATCCCTGGTACTCATGGGTGGAATACCATCTCCTGACACATTAATAAGCCCTGGTGTAACGGATGACAAGAAGTTATCAGATGCTGGCTGACCATTATTTATCTTCTCTCCATGGACATTGAGATTGACTACAGCATCTGGAAACCAAATGAAGAGGTTGAGCTGTAAGATGAGAGTATTATGGTAACCCCACAGGTATATCCATCTGATGCTCAGTTTCTAGGGAAAATATTTCATGAAGCAGGATAGGGTATGCCAAGTTGCAATCTCAGAACACTCAAGTTGAGCTCACGAAAGAAGTTACAACCAACCAGATCACCTTCTTCCCTTGATGACACTGCATGCATATGAAAACCGAGTAGGACAATCCAACTTATAAGCAAAAATACACAGACCCTTGGTACTCATAGCTGGAATACCAGCTGCTGCCATGTTAATATGCCCTGGTTTTACAGTTGACAAGACGTTATTAAATTGTGGTTGGTTATTTTCCATCCTCACTTCATAGACATTGTGATTGATGGTAGCATCTAGAAACCAAAGGAAAATATTGAGCTGTGAGGTAAGTGCATTATGGCAACACCACAGGTATATCCCTGTCATAATCAGTTTCTAGTAAATTATCTCATTAAGCAGGAGAGGATATGCCAGGTAGTGATCTGAAACCCCTCAAATTGAGGTCACGAAAGATAATAAAAACAAAACCACCTTCTTCCCTTTGTGACACCATGCCTTCATATAATAACCAAGTAAGACAGTACAAGTAGTAAACAAGCATACACAGATCCCTAGGACTCATGGCCGGAAAACCAGCTACTGCCATGTTAACACACCCTGGTGGAAAAGTTAACAAGACATTGTTCAGTTGCAGTTGGTCATTTTCCATCCTCTCATCACAGACACTGTGAGTGACGGTAGCATCTGGAAATCAAATGTTGAGTTCGAGCTGTGAAGTAAGTGCATTATTTCGACCCACAGGTATATCCCTCTGATGCTCAGCTTCTAAGAAATTATTGCATGGAGCATGAGGACATGACAGGTGGTGTTCTGAGACCCCTCAAATGGAGCTCAAGAAACATAATACAACAAAATCACCTTCTCCCCTTCATGACACTATGCATGCATATGGAAACCAAGTAGGAAAATCCAAATAGAAAGCGAACATACACAGATCTCTGGTACTCATGGCTGGAATACCAGCTCCTGTCATATTAATAAGCCCTGATAGAACATTTGACAAGACATTATCCAGTTGCGGTTGACTATTTACCATCCTCTCTTCATGGACATTGGGATTGAAGATAGCATCTGGAAACCAAATGAAGAGGTTGAGCTGTGAGGTAAGTGCATTATGTCAGCCCCACAGGTATATCCCTCTGATGCTCAATTTCTAGGAAATTATCAAAGAAAACAATATGCCAGGTGGCCATCTGACATCCCTCAAATTGAGGCTAGGAAAGAATATACAACAAAATTACCTTCTACCATTCATGAAAGTATGCCTGCTTAGAGAAACCAAGTAGGAAAGTACAACTGATAAGCAGATATCCACAGATCCCTGGTACTTGTGGATGAAATTCCAGCTGCTGCCATATCATGAAGCCGTGGTGGAGCAGTTGACAAGACGTTATCAGGTGCTGGTTGGTTGTTATTTATCTTCTCTTCATAGACGTTGTGAGTGACTGAAGCATCTGGAAACCAAATGAAGTGGTTGAGCTGTGAGGTAAGTGCATTATGTCAACCACACAGGCATACCCCTCTGATGCTCAGTATCTAGGAAATTATCTCATAAAGAAGGAGGATATACCAGGTAGCAATTTGAGAACCCTAAAATTGAGGCCAGAAAAGATAATACAACGAAATTACCTTCTTCCCTCATGACACTATGCATATAGTGCATAGTGGAAATGAAGTAGAACAGTATACCAAGTTAGCAAACTTACACTGATCCCTGGTACTCATGGATGAAATACCAGCTGCTGCCATATTAATAAGCGCTGGTGGAACAGTAGTGACGACATTACCAGGTGCTGGTTGGTCATTTTTTTTTATCTTCTCTTCATGGACATTGTGAGTAACGCTAGCATCTGGAAACCAAATGAAGAGGTTCAGTTGCAAGATAGGTATGTTTTGTCCCATCCTCCCCCAGAGGGACAGCTATGTATTAATCAGTTTCTAGGGAATTATTTATTTCATGGAACAGAAGGATTGACCACGTGGAAATCTCAGAACTTGCAAACAAAGATCAGGTTAGATAATACAATAAAACTACCTTTTTACTTCTTGGCATAATGAATACATGCAGTAAACAAGTACGACAGCAGAATAAACATTCACAGGTTTTTGTTCTCATCATTTTGTATCATCTTGCTGCCCTTTACATTTCTCATTTGATATTATTTTGATAGTTCACCTATAAATGCCTTGCTGTACACAGCAGGAAGCGAGACTAATTGAGCCCTCCTTAACCTGCCTCCTTTCTACCTCAAATATTCTGAAAAAATAGAGGGGGCTATTGGAGTTGAACACTCCTACCTCCACTCCATCATCACACATCTGTGTTTTTTATGATTCTACAGATCCTTCCCCTTTGTCTAGAAAAAGTGACTTTCTTTTCACTCCAGGTCTGACACCTTTTTCATTTATTCATCATCTGTGGCAGGCAGCATGCCAGGAGCTGGGGATCAGCAGTAAACAGCCCAGAGAGCAACGTTCCCTGCCCTTGCGAAGCTCACATCCTCTTGGGGCAGTCAGACAATACATGTACAATGAGCAAATAAAACAAACAGCGCTGGGCTGGTGTTGGGGAAGCAGTCCATGGGCCTGTGGGAGACAGCAGCAGAGGGAGCCCCCGGGGCTGCAGCTGGTTTGGCAGGGCCTTCTGAAAAGGTGCCATTGGGCAGGGCTTGGAGAAAGAAGCAGAGCCTCCTGTGCAGAGGCAGAGGGAGAGTTCCAGGTTGCGGTGAGGCCAAGGGTAGGGAATGGAGTGGGGATGGACCGCGCACTACAGAGGTGAAGGACAGAGGCAGAGAGAGCCAGGAGGAAATGGGTGGGATCCGCGTTAGGAGAGGGTGACAGAGGCCAGTCCATGCAGAGGCTCGCAGACCAAAGCTAGTTCAGGGTCTGTTCTGAGAGCTTATGAGAGATGAGGATGGGTTTTCAGGAGGGACATGGATGATGTGATTTACGTGCTGACATAATTATCTAGCCACAGGGTTAGAGAGTATGCGATAGATGAGCGAAGATTAGCAACACAGAGCTAAGAAGGCATTGTACTAGCCTGGAGAGAGATCACGGCAGTGTGCACTGGAGGCATAGAGAGAAATGGTTGGACGCAGAATTTATGCTGGGCATCTACTGCTGGACTTGCTAAGAGATGGGAAATGAGAGAGTAATAAAAGAATCATAAGATAACTCATAAGTGACTTTAAGTATTTTGACTTGAACTACTAAGTAAAAGTACACCAGGAGTGTTCAGGAGGTGTTAGGCAACCAACCATGAGAGCTGAGTGCTGCCAACTCTTCCCGAATCTGGTTTAGTCACCTTACGTGACAGTTTGAACTAGATCATGGTGGGATTATCCACACTATGGATACCTACAAACTCTAAAAACCGGGACTTCTCAATCCTCCATACCTGTGAACAGCTGGTTGTTACACCTTTGTGGATGTTTCACCTAATGGATGTATCTTTAGCTGAAATAGTGAAGGCTGAAAGTAGTGTATTTTTGGAGAGAGGGAGGTCAGAAATTTGAACATGTAGAGCCAGTTGAATTTTAGATGCCTATTAGACACTCAATAGAAATACCACACATGTAGTTGTATTTGAGTCTGGATTTCAGGAGCAAGTTGTAGTGTAGAAGTATAATGGTGAGAGTTCTTATAGTGTGAATCATTTAAAATTCTAAGATGGCATGACATCACCTAAGGAGATAGTATATTGAAGAGAAGAGAGCCTAGGATCAAGCTTTGGCGCCCTGAAATATTTAGAGGTGGGAATGGAGAGGAGAAAAACAAAAAGGAGAGGGAAAATGAGTCTCTGGTAACAGGGTAAGAAATCCAGGTGTCTGGGGACCCAAGAAGCTTTCCGTGCAGGAGGGAGTAAACAACTGTGTCTCATGCTGCTGAGACATTAATGCCAAAGTGCAGCAAACACTGGTGACCTTGATGATAGTAGTTTCATTGGAATACACTAAGAAGAAGCCAGACTGCACTGGGTTAGAGCGGAATGTGAGGACAGGCAGAAAGTGAGCAGACCCATCCTCTTGTTGAGCCCACCATCTCCTTCTGCCTCGGGAACCTGCTTCATTCATCTAATGCTTGCAGCAACTCCAAATTGTTACGCCTAATTAGAACCTTGCCCTTCCACTTGCAAATGTGCTCATATCTGTTCATCCCTCAAGGACATGACTACAAATGTCCTTTGACATGGTTGAGGCCCAAGGATTGGATTCCCCCTCACCTTCCTGTTTGTTTAACCACCATGACGTACTCTTCCTTCTCTTAGATGAAGAGTGTCTCTTGGATTTTCTCGAACGTTTCTTTTTGCTTTGATGCCCTGTTGCAACCTGATTTACTTCATCACTCCTTGTTTGCTGAAAAACATCAGTGAACATATTCTATTAAAGACAAATCCAACCATTGCAAAGTCACAGTCTTCATATGCATACACAGCCATGCATTTATATCGTTAATATAAAGTTTTAGTCACAGGTCAAGGATTTCTCATCACTCAACACACCCGACGCTCTCAGAAAAGGCAAGCTAATTTTAATCTAGTCTCAGTGAAACAAGGGAAGGTAAAATACAAGGTGTTATCCAAAGTCAAACATGGTACAGTCATGATAAATCAGAATGCTTGGGGAATGAGTGGTTTTCATCAACCAAAGGAATAAACATATGGTTATATCTCTAATGAATTACACATCATTTTGTCTCAGCCCTTGTTAGGGGACAAAAAAAAAGAAATACCTTTCTTATCTTTCAGTGCTTTAAAACTACGTATTAACAAATACTGATTAATACTTCATTAGATGATACATATAGATAGTGAACGGTAGGATAGATTGAAAAGGTAATTGTTCCCACACCTCCATGGTGGGAACATTTACCTTTTCAATCTATCCTACCCTTCAATATCTATGTGTATCATTATGTATATCATATAGACACATATAGATATCATTATATCTATATGTATCACTACCTATATGTATCTATATGCTTCATTTCCCAAGCATTCTGATTAATCTTGACTAAACCATGTTTGACTTTGGATAACACCTTGTATTTTACCTTCCCTTGTTTCACTGAGACTAGATTAAAATTAACTTGCCTTTTCTGAGAGCATCATATGTGTTAAGTGATGATAAATCTTTTATTCCAATATGTTGATCTTGGAGACAGACAGGGGTAGGGCATGCTTTGCAATGTTGATGGTAGATAAAACATGAAATTCAAGGGTATAGTAGGTAAACTAAAAGCTGTTTTCATCAAAGGATAACCCAAGACTATGCTCCTGTCTACCAGAGGTACCAAGAAGGGCTGGTACTTTTTCTACTGAAAGTATACCAAAAATTTGAAAAGGATGGACTCCTACCTAACTCATTTTATGAGGCCAGCATCATCCTGATACCAAAACCCAGCAGAGATACAACAAAAAAAGAAATCTTCAGGCCAGTATTCCTGATGAACATCGACGCAAAAATCCTCAATAAAATTCTGGAAAACTGAATCCAGCAGCACATCAAAAAGCTTATCCACCATGATCAAGTTGGCTTCATCCCCAGGATGCAAGGTCGTTTCAGAATAGGCCAATCAATGAATGTAATTCATCACATAAACAGAACTAATGACAAAAACCACATGAATATCTCAGTAGATGCAGAAAAGGCCTTTGATAAAGTTCAACATCCCCTTATATTAAAGGCTCTCAATAAACCAGGCACTGAAAGAAAATACCTCAAAATAATAAGAACCATATATGACAAGCCCACAGCCAATATCATACTGAATGGGAAACAGCTGGAAGCATTCCCCTTGAAACTTGCGCAAGACAGGGATGCCCTCCCTCACCACTCCTATTTAACACAGTATCAGATGTTCTGGCCACGGCAATCATGCAAGACCAAGAAATAAAGTGTATTCGACTAGGGAGAGAGGACGTCAAATTATCTTTGTTTGCAGATGACATGACCCTATATCTAGAAAATCCCATCGTCTCAGCCCAAAAGCTTCTTAAGCTGATAAGCAACTTCAGCAAAGTCTCAGGATACAAAATCCATGTGCAAAATTGCTAGCATTCCTATATACCAAAAACAGGCAAGCAGAGAGACAAACCATGAATGAACTCCCATTCACAATTGCTACAAAAAGAATAAAGTACCTAGGAATACAGGTAACAAGGGACGTGAAGGACCTCTTCAAAGAGAACTACAAACCACTGCTCAAGGAAATCAGAGAGGACACAAACAAATGGAAAAACATTCCATGCTTGTGGACAGGAAGAATCAATACTGTTAAAATGGCCATACTGCCCAAAGTAATTTAGGGATTCCATGCTATTCCATTAAACTACCATTGACATTCTTCACAGAGTGAGAAGAAGTTATTTTAAAATTCATAAGGAGCCAAAAAAGAGCCAGAATAGCCAAGACAATCCTAAGCAAAAAGAAGAAAGCTAGAGGCATCACGCTACCTCACTTCAAACTATACTACCAGGCTACAGTACCCGAAACAGCGTTTTCCTGGTACAAAAACAGATATAGACCAATGGAACAGAATAGAGAACTCAGAAATAAGATCGCACAGCGATAACCATCTGTTCTCCGACAAACTTGACAAAAACAAGAAATGGGGACAGGATTCCCTATTTAATTAATGGTGCTGGGAGAACTGGCTAGCCATATGCAAAAATTGAAACTGGACCCCTTCCTTACACCTTATACACAAATTAATTCGAGATGGATTAAAGACTTAAATGTAAAACCCAAAACTATAAAAACCCTAGAAAAAATATAGGCAATACTATTCAGGACATAGGCACGTGCAAAGATTTCATGACAAAAATGCCAAAAGCAATGGCAACAAAAGCAAAAATTGACAAACAGGATCTAATTAAACTAAACAGCTTATGCATAGCAAAATGAACTATAATCAGAGTGTACAGACAACCTACAGAATGGGAGAAAACTTTTGCAATCTGACCATCTGACAAAGGTCTACTATCCAGACTCTACAAGAAACTTAAACAAATTTACAAAAGAAAATCAAACAAACCCTTTAAAAAGTTGGCAAAGGACGTGAACAGACACTTCTCAAAGAAGACATTCACGCGGCCAACAAACATATGAAAAAAAGTTGAACATCACTGATCATTATAGCAACGCAAATCAAAACCACAATGAGATAACATCTCTTGCCAGTCAGAATGGAGATTATTAAAACATCAAGAAACAACAGATGCTGGCAAGATTGTGGAGAAAAAGGGCTGCTTTTACACTGTTGGTGGGAGTGTAAATTACTTCAACCATATGGAAGACAGTGTGGTGATTCCTCAAAGATCCACAGGCAGAAATAGCATTTGATCCAGCAATTCCATTCCTGGGTATATACCCAAAGAAATATAAATCATTCTATTATAAATATACAAGCATGCGTATGTTCATTGCAGCACTATTCACGATAGCGAAGAAGTGGAATCAACCCAAATGTCCAGCAATGATAGACTGAATAAAGAAAATGTAGCACATATACACCATGGAATACCATGCAGCCATAAAAAGGAACGGGATCATGTCTTTGTAGAACCATGGATGGAGCTGGAAGCCATTATCCTCAGAAAACTAATGCAAGAACAGAAAACCAAACAGTGCATATTCTCACTTATAAGTGGCAGCTGAATGATGAGAACACATGGACACATGGCTTGGGGGCACACACAATGGGGCCTGTCGGGGGAGGCATGGGGGTAGGGAGAACATCAGGAAGAATAGCTAATGGATACTGGGCTTAATATCAAGTTGATGGGTTGATAGATCCAGTAGACCACGATGGCACATGTTTACCTATGTGACAAACCTGCACATCACGCATATGTACCTCAAAACATAAAAGTTGAAAAACAAAGAATATGCTCCTGTATTAAATATGCAGGAGCACATTTAATAAAATTTATATTTTATAATAAATTATATTATAATATAATAAATATATTACAAATATCTATAATAAATATATAATATAATATAATATTATCTATAATAAATATATAATATAATATAATATTATCTATAATCAATATATTATATAATATAATATTATCTATAATCAATATATAATATAATATATTATCTATAATCAATATATTATATAATATAATATTATCTATAATCAATATATTATATAATATATTCTCTATAATCAATATATAATATATTCTCTATAATCAATATATAATATATTCTCTATAATCAATATGTTAGATAATATATTCTCTATAATCAATATATTCTATAATATATTCTCTATAATCAATATATTCTATAATATATTCTCTATAGTCAATATATTCTATAATATATTCTCTATAGTCAATATATTCTATAATATATTCTCTATAGTCAATATATTCTATAATATATTCTCTATAATCAATATATTCTATAATATATTCTCTATAATCAATATATTCTATAATATATTATCTATAATCAATATATTCTATAATATATTATCTATAATCAATATATTCTATAATATATTATCTATAATCAATATATTCTATAATATATTATCTATAATCAATATATTCTATAATATATTATCTATAATAAAATATTATATAATATAATGTAACAATATAATAAAATTATATATTTATTATTAATAAATATATCTATATTTATTAATAATAAATATTTATTACACAAATTTATTAATACTTAATAAAATTTACATTTATTTTATTAATAATAAATATTAATAACAGTAAACATATTTGTATTTATTATATCAATTTTATTACATATAGTATTTAATAAAACATATTTATATATAATGTTGATTTAAAATTTTTCCAATTTTCATTTCCTATAAAATAGGGGCTTAGAATGTGTGAAAACATTTTTACCGAACATTTACTACCATCCAGTTACTGTTCTAAACGCTTTACATGTATTAACTCAATCCTTGGCCAATCCCTATGAGTGAGGTGTGATTCTTATCTCTATTGTTAAAAAAGAGAAAATAAAGCCACAGAAAATTGAGGAAAAGTTTAATTAATTGAGGAGTTTTGGGACTGTGGTGGAATAACTTTAGTCTGGTTTGATTACAGAAGAGATTATTGCCTACCTGTGTCCTTATACCAGTGGTCTGTTCCACAACTGCAGATTCAATCTCCTTTGTCTTCATGTTTTAATGGTGAAGTTAGTATGTCTATCTCATACACAACACAAAACTCACATTAAGATCTCCATTAGGACAATCCAATTATGGCAACATCACCTAGTGCTTCATATTCCACGAGGAATACTTAGTCATTTTTTAGATAGAGCACTAGAGACTTGGATAAGAGCAACAGACTGTAGACTGTAATCTCAATATGAAAGGAGTTATTGTGGGGAGTGGGAAAGAATATAGACTCTGGAGTCAGAAAGGTATGCGTTCAAACCCTGGCTCAATCTCCTATCATGTGTCACTTGGGGCAAGCCATTTGATCACTGTCAGCCTTGATTTCTTACTAAAGGGGATCTAGTAATACACATCTGCAGAACAATTATGAGCATTAAATGTAATAATTAAAAACATCAGTTTCTTGTATAATGAATCCACTCGGTTCAAAAAGTTCCCATTTTATGTTCACATAAGAATTCCTGTGTCATGTTTTATCTTTTAAATCAAGAGAATTAACACCTATAGTTCACATTTATTTTTTCAATAAGCAAGTAATTATACTAAGAACGTCACAATTAGGGCGGAAACAGAAATAGTTGTCTTACTTGCCCATCATTTGTAAACACATAGCCAACTGTATGAAGTTCTTCAGTTGGAGTTGGTTGACTCGTTTGAAGTGGAGAAGCCTGCATCTGCAGATAGTCCTCATAATTAACTATGTGTGTTACCAGAACACTTTGATTTATAACTGGAACATAACTGACACATAAATCGGTGCTACACAGCTGAAATATATGATCCTCTTGAGAGTACATGATCACAGACTGTCTTAGTAATGTGTGCCTTAGTACCAAACACAGTTTAGAATCTCATATCTAGAATCTATATCATGTTCCGTGATCTAGAATCATCTCCCTTTACCTAAGTCATGACTCAGTCCACTCTCACTACTTCCTATAGGTTCACACCACCAAGTTAAACAATTCCCTTATGCCTCCAGCTCAGTTTGAGAATGGGCTGACCTTCCTTACACCACCATCCCAACTAAAAATATAATTCTAAATATTAATACTTTAATATTTAGAATGCCAATTTTCACTGAATTCTTCAAGTTCATTTTTTAAAGCTCAAAGGAGTAGTATGTATTAAGGAGCACATACACTGTCCTACTTATCCTACCTGCCCATTATTTATAAACACACAGCCAAAAGTATAAACTTCTTCAGGTGGAGTTGGCTGACTCATTTGAAGTGTCTCATTTGAAGTGACTGACTCGTTTGAACCAGCATCTGCGGATATTCCTCATAGCTAACTATGTGTGTGTGACTACAACACTCTGATTAAAAACTAGAACATAAATGGCAAAGAAATTGACACTATTCTTCCCATTGAAAGGGTGTAGGCTCCGAGGCATTCTCTTATCATCCAGAGAATGCTGAGTAGTGAGCCTAACCCTCTTTGGATAACTTGCAGAAATCTATAGATATTTTTCCCTGGAAAAATACCCTTACACACAAACTTGGTGTAAAATTTCAGAAATGTGACCAGCCTAAGATCTGATTAATTTAGTGGACAGACGACCCCACTTAAAATCACCAAAATTGGGGTACAGAGGGTTTGTAAACTGATGCCAATTATCCTGGACACTATCAGCTTTGTTATTTCCATATAAACAAGGAATTCTCTGCTGAACTCACAGCGGTAGGCAATGTCATATAGTATTTGTGTGTGTAATCTCTGAAATCTGACAGACCTAGGTTCTGTCACTTTTCCAACTGGTTAAACCTGTGAGGGCTGCTTAAATGTGCACTCTACGATTCTATTTCCATAAAATGGGCATAAAACAGTATCTAATTCATGGCGCTCTCATAAGGATTACCAGAGATAAAGCGCAAAGATAGTGTATGTGCTGGCTAACATACTTTCTTTAAGCTTGAAAAAAATAAACTTGTGGGATTCAGTGAAAATGGACATTCTAAATTTTAAAATATTCAAAAATAAACTACTCATACAATAAACACCTTCCTACAAACTAGACTTGATATTTTCAAAATCAATAAAGGCCGACACAAAAACTTGTCTGGTTTCAGCATAGCAAGTTTCCTCCTAGTTAACTTGTCTAAATGACTGCTACTTGCAATATCATAAGCATTTCTGTATGTTTAAGTCCTCCTTTATGAAACAAGTAATTCGTTATTCCTGAAATTTTAAATTGATGTATTTAATACAGGCAAGCAGAAGGAGAGGAATGATGGAAATTAGAGTAGAAGAAAATCAATAAAATAAAAAAAGAGAAAAATCAATGAAATCAAAAGTTGGTTCACCGAAAAAGTGAAAGAAACCTAACAACCTTTTAGCTTGACTGACCAAGAAAAAAAGAAAGGACTACTAAAATCGAGAATGAAACGGAGGTTATTAATACTGACCTTATAGAAATTAAAAGGAATAAATTATGAACAATTTTATGCCAACAAATTAAACAACTTAGATAAAATAGAAAAATTCCTAGAAGACAAATTACTGACTCTAGAAGGAATAGAAAATCGAAATAGGACTATAGAAAGAAAAGGGATATAATTAGTAATTTAAAATCTCCCCACAAATACAAGCCAAGCCAAGGTGGCTTTGCGTGTAAATTCTGTAAACATTTAAGGAAGAAATAATACCAATACTTAGCAATGTCTTCAAAAAAATAACACAGGAAGGAACACTACTTCATTCTATCAAGCCAATATTACCCCGATATCAAAGCCATTTTGTCAGCTGCAAATTCCCCCTTTCATCCCGCTGTGTGAGAAGGTTCTGCGTTCCTCTGCTTATGTCGGCTGTCCAGTGCGCTGTACAGGCCGCCTTTAGAGGGCGCCAGAGTCAGCGAAGGGGAGAGCTGCGCTTCCTGGTTCTCTAGGCTGGCACCCACCGAGCGAGAGGCTTCTCCTAGGGACTCTGGCGCCCCGCACAGGTCCCAGGGTTCTGTTGGAGCAGGTCACGCGGTGGCCTGAGGCTTCCCTTCCTTCCATTGCCCTTGGATGGACCATACACGATCGGTGCTTGTGGTGAGATGCCACCCCATGCGCATCACTCCCAGGCGCCCTAGGGGGTACATTCCCACAACTCCCAGAGGGCAGGTTTCTAGAAAGTTCCAGCAGTGGTGAGGCACCATAACAACTTTATTGCAATTTTGTGAGGTGCTGCCACACTCTTCTGGCAAGATCAGGACTTTTTTATTTTTTTATTTTTACTTTTGAGACAGAGTCCTGCTTTGTCTCTCAGGCTGGCGTGCAGTGGCAGCGAACAGGGCTTACTGCAGCCTCAACCTCCTGGGCTCAAGCAATCCTCCCACCTCAGCCTCCCGAGTAGCTGGGACCACAGGCATGCACCACCATACCTATTTTTTTGTAGAGATGGTGTCTCACTATGTTGCCCAGGCTGGTCTCAAACTCTTGGGCTCAAGCAATCCACCCACCTGGGCCTTCCAAAGTGCTGGCATTATAGGCGTGAGCAACCATGCCCAGCAAGGTCAGAATATCAACATTGGTGATAAGATGAATAGGATAGAATTTCAACATTGGGGGGTTGGGGAAGGTAATTTGAGTATTCCATTTAAGATCTGTAGTGGGAAGCTCTTTCCAAGGCACTGTATCTCAACAGTGTTTCAGGATAAACTTTTTGGAAGGTAATCTATCTTAGCTCTGTGTTAAAGGGATTCTTCCCTGTATACTACACCTCAGATTCCCACAGGTAGATCTCCAATGAGTTCTGCCAATGTGGCACCCCAACAAGTTCTCTGGCATACGTTGAGTAACAGCTGGGCCTACCCGATATGTGGACTTCAACCCTTGGTTGTGGTGGTGGTGGTGTGAGTGTTTCCTCATATGCTCTCTTCAAGCCCTGCAGAGGACTTTCATGGGTTCCTCTGTCTCAGCATGGGGGTGATGAATCTTCCTCTGGGTTTTAACTTACTCCTGGGAGAAAGTTCTTATCTTACCTGGGTGCCCTACCTCAACCCTACGTAAATGTTTTCTTGTGGGCTCTGTCTCATCTCTTTTGGATGGGACTGTTTCTGAGTTGCTGTATCTTAGCCCTGGAAAGGATTTTCCATAATGCTCTATCTCAGTCCAGAGTGGCGACTCTTAGGAGCTCTATCTCAGCCCTTGGGAAGGAGAATTTTACTTGGTTCTTTCATAACTGCAGTTGGAAGACTCTTCCCTGGGTTCTCATCATAATTATGTTAGGGGATGCCTTCCTTGGTTGCTCTATGTCAGCCATGAACTGAAGGAGCTTCCTTGGATGCTCTGTTTCCCACCTTGGGTAGGGGAGGACCATTCCTTGGATGCTATATCTCAGCCCTGCAGGGGACTCTTCCTCATGTGCTTGTCACAGCTGTGTGTGTGTGTGTGTGTGTGTGTGTGTGTGTGTGTGTGTGACTTTCCTTTGATAGTCAGTCTCTTCCTTGGGTGCTGTATATCAGCTCTGGAGTTGAGGTTTTTCCTTGGATGCTCTATCTCAAGCCTACAGTGGCACATCCTTAATGCTCTAACTCACCATTGCTGGAATTTTTCTTAACTCTGGGGCATAGAACTTTTCCTTGCATGCTCCATCCTCTAGTGGGGGAGTTATTCTTTGTGGTCTTTTAACTCCACCACCCAGAGGTTCTTACTTGTGTGCTCTGTTTCAACTCTAGAGGAGGGACAGTACTTGTATTTTGGGTGCTCTATCACTCCTATGAGAGAACTGAGGTCTTTCTTAGGTTCTCTAATTCATCTATGGAGAGGATTCTTCTGTGGGCTTCTGATTCAGCCCTTTGGGGAAGACTCTTCCTAGGAGCTCTAGCTGAGCTCTGCCATGATGTGGGGGCGTGGGATGGGGAGGCACTTGGTCTTGGATACTCTATCTCAGCCTAGTCAGGATTCCTCCTTGGGTGCGCCTTCTCAGCTTTGAGCAGGAAAATCTTCCTTGTGGGATCAAACTCAATCCTTGGGCGATTCTGCATCAGGTGCTTTCACTTAGTCAAGGAGGTGGGTTGGCTTTTTCTTAACTGTTCTATCTCAGCAATGTCTGGGAGGTGGGAGGTGGAGCATGGAGGACTTCTTTGGGTGCATTCTCTCAGTTGAGGATACTGACCGCTTCTTATACCTGCTCTTTCTGTATTTAGAGTTCTCTTTATTTTTTACTAGCCAATTTCTTGTTACTCTGTTCCCCTGTTATCATTAATAATTCTATATGTTCAACTTTCACTGTTTGAATTACTGTGTGGTTCCTCTCTCTTGATTTGATGAGATCTGAAACAGAATTGGTACTGTGGATAGTCCTGGGGTAGACCCTTTAGCTGAGATTAGGGAATTTATCTGGTCATGCCTTTGGGCTTAAACACAGCGCCCTGCTTCTTGCCAAAGGGAAATGATACGAAAGTATAATCCATGGCATGCATAAACTTCACAACTTGTCAAGGTATCACCATGGATGATTGTGATGAACTGCCAATTGAAGTGCTGGGGAGCCAGTGTATCAATCTGGAGCCAGTGTATCAATCTGGTTCCAACCACATAGGAGTTGCAGTTGCACTACATCCACACAAAACCTGGTATAGACTGCCATTAGTTGTAGCTATTCTGCTGGGTGTTTAGCCATGTCTCATATGGCTTTCATTTGCCCTTCTCTGATGTGAATGAGTTGAAGCAACTATTTATATATTTAGTAGCCAGCAATTTGTACATGTCCTTATGAAGTACGTTTTCAGGCCCTTTTGCCCATATTTTATTTGGTTATCTTTTTCTTAGTGATTTGTAGGAGTTCTAAATTCAACTCCTTTTTCAGATATTATATATAATATAATATATAATATGTATACATAAAATGAGTATCTTCTGTGAATCTATGGTTTGCCTTTTCATTCTCCTAATAATGTCTTTTGATGATTAGAAGTTCTTAATTTAATTAATTCCAATTAATCTTTCTTTTTTACACCATTAAAAACCTTTGCCAACCCCAGAGTCATGAAGATGATGTCTCAAGTTTTGTTCTAGATTTCTGACCCATCTCAAATGAAGTTTGGTATATGTAATGAGGTAAATGTCAAGGTTCATTTTTCCCCTATGTTTACTTAGTGGACTTATTTAAAAACTATCATTTCCACCAGATATGCAGTTATATTTTTCTGTAAATGTGTATTTCCTTTTTCACTTTCTAAAAATTTTTTTCAACTCTTTTTTTAATCTTTCCCCTTTTTATTTGCTACGGAGTGGCCACAATGTGAAGACTATCCCCAAACCAGGTGCAGGCATCTTCTCTGCAGGAGGCCCTAGAGACATCATCATTGACTGGCCAAGTTTCCAAGTGTAAGGGAAAGCCACTTTCTTTATGCCTCTCGGTTATGATGCCTTTCCGCCTCTGCCAAGCCCTGGCTCTCTGAGGTCCAGTGTTAAAAAAATAAATTAGGCTTCCCTGGAATGGAACCAGCGTGGGTCTTGTCTCTTTCCTGTGAGTTTCCAGGTACAGGTGCATTCTTCTCCTCTCTCTGACAGGCAGCCATGCAAGTTGTATCCAGACACTAATACCGTTATCATCATCATCATCATTGTCATCACTGTCAACAGTCAGGAATCAGTAAGTCCTGTAAGTCAGGCTTAGGGAGCTGTAGGCTGATGGACAGACTTGGAAGGCATGTGCACCCCAAAAGCAACTGCAAGCTGCAGTGCACAGACCAGAGGCAGTAGCCAGCACAGTGTCCACTGTCCCCTTCCAGAGAAGAGATGGTGGTGGTTTGGGGAAGGAGGAAGAGGAGAGAAAGCTCCAGGACTGAGAGCTACTGGGAGCAGCACAGATCAACTGAGATAATGTGAGGAAAACACCCAGCAAGACGCCGGCATTTATTAGTTGCTCTGTGAACAGCAGAAGTTTCTTGTTTTGTTTGTTTGTTTGTTTTTAAATAAACTGCTGCAGCTGTTGAGAAGCCCCTGCAAGTCTTAGACTATGTGCAGAGGGCCTGGTTTCCTTCATTCACAGACCTGGGCCCCGGGAGGGACGAAAGAATAGAAGAATTCACCTCCAAACCAGAGGCCTGAGTCATGAACTTTAAAGGAGAAGGGAGAAGTCCACAGAAAGGTAGAGGTAGCATTCACCCCTGCACGGCTATGTGGGACTCACCACCCAAGGCACAGTTTGGTTCCCATCCCAGGGCACCAGGTGCCACCATGGCTGGAGCCCTCAGTCTACACATGAATCAAACAGGTACTACGACAGCTTCCAGTTGATTAATATGTGTTCATTCTATTTCCCCAGCTGGGCAAGATCAGAAAGTGTTCTAAATGTTGTTTCAGAAAGAGTGAGGCTTTTCCTAGGTCAGGCCCAGTGAGGTGTTGTTTTTATTTTTTAAAACACTTTTTATATTGAATAAATTTCACATTTACAAAAGAGTTTCTCGGGGATAGAAGGGAGCTCCCATAAATCCTTCACCTGCCATCAGGGTTCCAGGCAGGGCAGTAACATGATCAGAATTCTGTCCTCCAACGGGTTGCTGGCTAGGACAATGACAGACAGACACCAAGACCAGTTTGGGGGTGGATATCAAAGTCCAGGGAATGTTGCCTGAAGTCTGAGCTAAGGCAAGGCGAAGCCTGGTCGCCCTCCCGGGGACCAGCAATCAAAATGCCCACAGGCTCCAGGACTACACCAGGAAGAAAGAAGCCAGAAACAACAACAGGGTAATGGTTACCGGGAGTCAGCCTGGGCACAAGCACCACCACTTGCCAGTGGGACCCGGGACGCATCATGATCTCTCAGTGCCTCAGTTCCCTTATCTGTAAAATGGGGAGATCTCACTGCCCACCTCACAGAGCCATTGTGAGCATTAAATGAGCTAGTCATCCTTGAAACAGGGTCTTTCAGTCTATGTGATACCAGCTAGTATCATCAATTCAGCATAAAGGGCTCCAAATGAAGATAATCCTAGCAATCCAAAAGTGGCCAGCATCCGCTGGGCACCTCCTATGGGCCAGCCCTGGCTCAGGGTACAGCATGCGTCATCTCACAAAATGTTTTCAACTACTGTAAGAGGTGGGGATGTCACCAGTCCCCATGTCCAGGGGAGGGCTTAGAGGCATGCTGGGTCCAGGGACCAGGTGGGAAAGACTCAGCTGGGACTCCAACTGAGATACTCCAAGTCCAAGTCCACATTTTCAAACCCTATGTCCTCCTGCCTCCAAGGCTGGCGGGGTGACCTTCGAGAGTGACTTGCCCGGTCATCTTTCAGCATGGACAGCTCCTCTGGGTGTATAAATGCTGCTCTGCATGTTTTCTGTGCAGCCACACGGCTGGTTCATGGGTCCGTGTGGGAGGCGGCCCCAGTGCGTCCTGCTCCTCCTTGGCCCCACTGCCGGTGCCCGCACAATGCTGCTGCTGCCCTCAACTTTATTTATTTATTTATTTATTTATTTATTTATTTATTTATTTATTTATTTTTTGAGACGACGTCTTGCTGTGTAGTCCAGGCTGGAGTGCAGTGGCGCGATCTCGGCTCACCGCAACCTCCGCCTCCCCGGTTCCAGCAATTCTCTTGCCTCAGCCTCCCGAGTAGCTGGGATTACTGGCACACGCCACTGCACCCGGCTAATTTTTTGTATTTTTAGTAGAGACGAAGTTTCACCATGTTGGCCAGGCTGCTCTTGAACTCCTGACGTCAGGTAATCCACTCGCCTCAGCCTCCCAAAGTGCTAGGATTACAGGCGTGATCCACTGCGCCTGGCCTCAGCTTTTATTTTATGTTCAGGGGTACATGTGCAGGATGTGGATGTGCAGGTTTGTTATGTAGGTAAACGTGTGCCTTGGCGGTTTGCTGCACAGAGCATTTCATTACCTAGGTATTAAGCACAGTGTCAATTAGCTATTCTTCCTGATGCTCTCCCTTCCCCCACACTCCCTCTGACAGGCCCCAGTGTGTGTTGTTCCCCCACCCCCCAACGTGTCCTTGTGTTCTCATCATCTGGCTCCCACTTGTAAGTGAGCATATGCGGTGTTTGCTTTTCTCTTCCTGTGTTAGTCTGCTGAAGATAACGGCTTCCGACTCCATCCATACCCCTCTAAAGGACATGATCTCATTCCTTTTTATGGTTGCATTGTATTCCATGGTGTATATGTACCACATTTTCTTTATCCAGTCTATTATTGATGGGCATTTGGGTTGATTCCATGTCTTTGCTGTTGTAAGTAGTGCTGCAATGAACATACTGAATGCTTTATATTCCTTTGGTTATATATCTAGTAATGGGATTGCTGGGTCAAATGGTATTTCTGCCTTTCGATCTTTGAGGAATCACCACACTGTCTTCCACAATGGTTGAAGTAATTTACACTCCCACCAACAGTGTAAAAGCAGTCCTTTTTCTCTGCAACCTCACCAGCATCTGTTGTTTTTTGTCTTTTTTTTTTTTTGCTCCCGTCGTGCAGCCCAGAGTGCAGTGGAGCAATCTCGGCTCACTGCAACCTCCACCTCCCAGGTTCAAGCGATTCTCCTTCCTCAGCCTCTGACTGGCATGAGATGGTATCTTATTGTGGTTTTGATTTGCATTTCTCTGATGTTCAGTGATGTTGAGCTTTTTTTTCATATGTTTCTTGGCCGCATGTATGTCTTCTTTTGAGAAGTAAATGTGTATTTCATTTAAGTTTTTGAATTTAATATAAAGTTGTTAATAGGAGTTTCCCTTCCCTTTTTAAAATTTTTGCTGCATCCATAGTTATGTCGTTTTTCATTCCTAATGTTACGTATTTGTTCATTTTTTTTCTTGATCAATCTTCCTAACAGTTTGTCTATGCTATTAGTTTTCAAAGGACTGACTTCTGGATTTGTTTATTTTCTCTATTGCAATTTCTTTTCTATTTCATTAATTTCTGCTTTATGTTTATTAGCACCTTCTTTCTACTTTCTTTGGGTATATTCTACTGTTCTTCATCCAGTTTCTTATGTTAGACAGAGCTCAATTTTCAGGCTTTTTTTCCTTTTCTAATATAAGCACATAAGACTATATATTTCCTCTAAGGTCTAGTTTCACTGCATCCAGAAAGTTTCCATATGCAATATTTTCCTTATCATTCATATCTAAGTACTTATTAAAAGACTTTTAAAATTTCTGAATACATTTTGTTGTTGTTGCTATTCACTTCTAGTTCAATTTTGTTTTGTTTGAAGAGTATGTATGAAACTAGGTATTTGAACATTGTTGAGACCATGGCCCGTTTTTCCATGTATGCTTGAGAATAGTTTATATTCCGATTGTTGGGTACAGGTTTCTATAAATGGCCACAAGTTAACTTTGTTTATTGTATTGTTCACATTTATGTGTTTATTATTTTTTTCTGTTCAACTTAACAATAATTGAGATAATTACGTTTAAAATCTTCCACAATAATGGTGGATTTTTCAATTTCTCTCAATAGTTCTACTTATTATTGCTTTATATATTTTCGAGACTGTTTTATTACCTGCATACAACTGTACAATTCTTAAATGTTTCTGGAGAAATGAATTTTGACCATTACATAGGGACTATTTATGCTCAAATAATGCATTTTACTGGTCTCCTTTATCTGATATCAATATAACTTCCTCATCTTTCTTTCTCTTTTGATGTTTGATATTTTAATCCAAACACATTGCTATTTGCATTAAAATTACAGGATACACGAACGTGTAGAAGGTAGTATGTGGTAAAAAATGCTGAGCTTCACGTGAGCTCACATTTAGCTCTGGTCCTGCCCCTGACCACTCAAAGGACCTTGACAATTCATACTTCCTCATCAGAAAAATGAGGGAATTTGATTGGATTAGTGCCAAACTTCTTTTTAACTTTTATTTTAAGTTCAAGGGTACAAGTACAGGTTTGTTATATAGGTAAACTTGTGTCACAGGAGTTTGTTGTACAGATGATTTCATCACCCAGGTGTTAAGCCTAGTACCCATTAGTTATCTTTCCTGATACTTTCCCTCCTCTCACCCTCCATCCCCAGGTAGGTTCCAGTGTCTGTTGCTCCCATATTTGTGTCCATGTGTTCTCATCATTTAGCTCCCACTTATGAGTGAGAACATGCAGTATTTGATTTTCTGTTCCTGTGTTAGTTTGCTAAGGATAACGGCCTTCAGCTTCATCCATGTCCCTGCAAAGGACATGATCTCATTCTTTTTTATGGCTGCATAGTATTCCATGGTGTATATGTACCACATTTTCTTTATTCAGTCTGCCATTGATGAACACTTAGGTTGATTCCATGTCTTTACTATTGTAATAGTGTTGCAGTGAACATTTGCGCGCATGTATCTTTATGTTAGAATGATTTATATTCCTCAGGGTATATACACAGTAATGGCATTGCTGGGTCAAATGTTAGTTCTGCTTTTAGCTCTTTGAGGAATCACTATGCTGCTTTCCACAATGGTTGAACTATTAGGTTGGTACAAAAGTAATTGCTATTTTTGCCGTTAAACATAATGGCAAAACTGCAATTACTTTTGCACCAACCTAATAATTTATGCTCCCACCAACAGTGTATAAAGTGTTCACTTTTCTCCACAACCTCACCAGCATCTGTTATTTCTTGACTTTTTAATAATAGCCATTTTGACTGGTGTGAGATGGTATCTCATTGTGGTTTCAATTTGCAATTTGTGTTTCTCTAATGATCAATGATATTGAATGCTCTGCTTTTAAAGGGCTCATGTGTGTAAGTCAGACCCACTTGGAGAATCTCCTTATAGTAAGATCAAGTGACTAGTGAGCTTAATTACATCTGCAAAATTATTTTTTCCTGTAATGTAATTATGAGACTAACACCAGAGGGTAAAAGTCATGGGGACCATCTCAGAATTCTTCCAAAGAAAGAGAAGCTAAATGTAGCAAGGGTCGAAGCCATGAGTTTTGTCCCACTTTCTCTTGCAAAGTACTTATCGCTCCAGGACCTGAGTGTGATCTTTATGTATCCCTTCAATTTGATAATGGGGTGCTTCTGTACCTACACATCACTATAATTTGGGGGGTCAGAAAACACCCTGGTTAGGATGGGCAGCTCAGCTGGCGTGGTAATGTGCTGTTTCAGTGAAATTCTGGGGAAAAAAATTTTTAAGTCACCTATATTCTTTATGTGAATATATGTGCTGCTCTCCTTTTGGCTGCGACTTCTGTTCTATTCATAATTATACTAAGCATGTGGGTTGCTCTCAATATTCAGTACTCAGGCTATTTTGCTGCTTAGTGTCACATCCTTCTGGCCACATTTCAGACTCAGTGTGTTTGTTGCCCCTCTGGCAATACTTGACTGCCACTTAGTGGCTATTGTGATCTATTTTCTAATCTGGATTTCTGTTGACAAAACTTTCTGTTTAGGGCACATTATGAGTCCCTATCTTTCCAGGCTTTATTCATTTTCATAGTCCTTCACATGTCCTTCAGCAAACTTTCTATCCAGAAAAAAAAAGATATGCAGTCATGTAGATGTCCGGTCACAGGGAATGCATCCAGGTATTCTAGGTGAGGTAGGGAGAGTCTTGTCAGTGAGACATCTGGGCCCCCAGCTGGCAGCAGGGGCCACCTCGGTTGAGCCTGGAGACATCCAGTACTGGTGAGATCTAGGATGGTGCATGGCAAACACCAGTGACCTACTAGGGCCTTGGTCTCATGGGGATTCAAGCGAGTGCCCTGTACCACTTCATGGTCTAGTTTAGCTCATGGGAACACCCACAACCTCCTGGACTTCGGCATATGTGTCTGTCATTGCAGGATTCTCTTGGCTCCATGGGATCCATCTCTTCTACTCTCACTAAAACAACCCTGGCATGTATATTTTAAAAACCGGAATACCATTTGGTTAGATGAGCTAAAGAAGAAAAAAAAACTTACCTTGTTTTGTAACGCTGTTTGACCTGGATACAATTCAGCTAACAATGAAAAATGGCCGCAGAAAGAAATATGAACTTTAACACCATCTTACGGCTAGATCTTTTCTGTACAAATCAGGGAAAGTGGTCTGATGTTCCCTATGTGCAGGCCTTTATAGCCTTACAACAGAACCCAGTTCTATGCAGCACCTGTGGGTTAAACCCAGTAAGACAGAAAACCACACAGATGCACTAGAAGATTATCTTCTATTAAGGGGAAGGGCTCTCAGGGCCCACAGTCCAACACCAGCTCCATAAAGGGGCTCTCAGGGGCCCATATCTACTTCCGAGTCCCCAGCACACCCTACCCTATCAGAGTCTTCTGTAGAATATAATCCCATTTCAACTCCTGCATATGCTCCTCTTTATTCTCCTTTGCCTTGTGAGTAGGGACTGGCCAACCTGGAATAACTCACAGTGGGACTTCATACCATCCAGGACCAGTGAAACTGCTCCCTTTACCAGAAGTCCAAATGTAGAAGGGATCATTAGAATACATATTCCATTCTCAATAAATGATCTAATCCAGTGCAAGCAAAACCTCAGGCAGTTCTCAGAGGAACCCAATGCATTTACCAATGCAGTCCAGGCTCTAACTTTGGCCTTTGACTTAACTTGGAAAGGTATACAAGTTGTCCTTTCCCTTGCTGTACTTCACAGGAACAACAGAGAATCTGATTAGCCAGTCAGGGATACATAAATAGCAGGGCAGCTGACTGGCCTGCCACCCATGAAGTGGCAGCTATTGCTGATCTCTCCTATGACCCAGGTTGGAATTACAACAGGTCTGGAAGAATAAAGAATAGGGATGACCTACATGGTCCAATGCCTCCTGGCAGGGATCAGACTATGTATTAAAAAAAAAAAAACCTGTTAACTATGAGAAAGTCAAAGTAGTCACACAGGAAAAAGGTGAAAACCCTGCCCTCTTTCAGGGGTGCTTAAATGGCGGCTTCCGAAAGTACAACAATATAGACTATGTCTGCTGAAGGCCAAGTGTTACCAGGACAAAACTTTGTTAGCCAGTCTACCCCAGATATCAGGACAAAACCACAGAAATTACAATTAGGGCCAGAAACACCTATGTCTCAACTAACAGAAATGGATTTTGGAGTATTTCATAATAGGAATCTGAATGAGGAGGAAGGCAGAGTCCAGTGCAAGAACAGGTGAGATAAGGCTCAGGCTAAAATGATAGCTCTTTCTGTTAGTAGTGTCATGCCACCTTGAAATCACCCCTAGGAACCTTGAAGCTCGGAAACTGGTCGCCAACAGGGTAACAGCTATCAAGGAGCCTGCTTTCAATGCAAGCAATCGGAGCACCAGGCCAGAAAGTGCACACAGCTGCCCCTGGGCCATGCCCAGTCTGTAAACAAGACAGCCACTGGGGAATGGATTTTCCTCAGTCCTGAAGGGGAAAGCGGACATCCTCCCTTGAGATGGCACTAACTCAAGACTAAGGAGGCCCAGGGTTCCAGACGGCCCCCACTGAAAAGAACATTCCAGTCACCAATCTGGAACTCTAGCTGACCCTTGATGTGGCAGGTAAGAATATCTATTTTTTAATGGATAAAGGGGCCTCCTACTGTGTATTAACTTCTCATGTTGGGCCACTTACTTCCAAAAGTTGTACCATAACTGGGGTCAATAATCAACCCCATTCTTATTATTTTACTTCCTTACTCACATGTCAGTATACACATGAGTTTATGCCACACTCTTTCTTGCTAATTTCTGAGTGTCCTACCCTGCTCTTAGGCAGAGATTTATTAACTAACATGGGTTGCCATCATACCACTCAAAGGCACCAGCCCCTCCCAAATGGTCCTCGTTGAAGGGCCAGCAGATCACCTCCCTATGTCTGTCAATCTTAGAACAAGTAAATCCAGCATCTGGAACAACAGGGTTCTCAGAAGAGCCCTTTGGGCTCAACCTGTGGTCATTAAACTACAGGACCCCAATAAGTACCCAAAATAAAAGCAATATCCCCTAATGTTAGAAGCAAAAAAAGTATTGAAGCCCTTAATTTCTAGATTCTTACAGCATGGTTTACTAGTGTCCTTAATACTCCTATGCTGACCAGTCATAAAACCAAATGGGGAATATATCAACTGGCACAACACTTGAGAATCATAAACGAGATAGGAACTCTCTTCCTCACTTGGTAGAGAACCGTTATATCTTGTTAACCCAAATTCTGGGACATTGCCAATGGTTTAGTGTACTGGACCTTAAAGATGTCATGTTTTTAATCCCAGTGCACCTGTCCTTTCAGTTTCTATTTGCCTTTGAAAAGACAGACCCAAATACAGGGAACACCCACCAGCACACCTGGGTGTTGTAGCTCCTGGGCTTTCAAGATAGCCCTCACCTGTTTTCGCTAGCCCTAGACAAAGATCTTCAAGAGTTACCACTTAGAGAATGCAGTGTCCTACACTATGTAGATAACATCTTGATATGTAGCCCTACCAAGGAAACATCTGACAAGAATACCATCACAGTCTTAAATTCCCTTGGAGCAAGTAGATATAAGTTTTCAAATAAAAGGGCACAATTAAGCAAACAGGGAGTAACTTACTTAGGGTACATTATAACCCCTGGAATAAGGCAGCTCTCAGGAAAAAGAAAACAGGCCATACTAGATTGCCTAGTTCCGAAACCAAGAGACAACACAGAACTTTTTTTGAATGTACCGGTTCTGTAGAACCCTGATTCCTAGATCTCTCTTGAGAGGAAGACTCACCAAACATCAGGCTCTCCTCTTGGACTGCCCCAAGGTTACTATAAAAACTTGTGACACCCTTAATCCAGCTCTGCTCATGCCAGTCAATTCCTCAGAGAACCTAACTCATTCCTGTATTAAAACCATAGAACAGAGCTACTTAGGTAGAAGAGATCTAAGAGATACATCTCTCAAGAATCCTGACGATGGATATAGTTTTCTACATTCTGATGGAAGTAGTTTTCTAAAAAATGGAAAAAGAAGGGTAGGATGTACTGTGGTAAGTCTATACCAAACAATAGACGCCCAAACACTGCCACCTTTTTGAGGTATTCCTCAGCACAAAAAGCAGGGCTAATCGCCCTCACCCTGAATCCTGGTTCCTCTCCCTGAGGCACTGGATCTAGGTCAGGGAAAGGCACTTAACATATACACTGACTCCAAGAATGCCTTCTTTGTGTTTCAACCACATGCAGGTATCTGAAAAAAGCGGGATCTTCTAAATGCACGGAATTCCCCCATTAAACATGCAAAGGAAACACTGCAGATTTACGGGGCTGTGCATGATCCTAATCAACTGGCAGTCATTCACTGTCAAGAACATCAAAAAGGAAACTCCTCAATTGCACTGGGCAATGCAAGGGCTCGCAGGGAAGCTAGGACCTTATTCTTCTCAGCTCATTCTCATTATTTCTTATTTTTTATTTTTTTGAGATGGAGTTTTGCTCTGCTGCTTAGGATGGAGTGCAGTGGTGCGATCTCAGCTCACTGCAATCTGCACCTCTCTCACTCAAGCAGTTCTCCTGCCTCAGACTCCCGAGTATCTGGGATTACAGGTACATGCCACCACACCTGTCTAATTTTTGTATTTTCAGTAAAGACGGGGTTTCACCATGTTGGTCAGGCTGGTCTTGAACCTCTGACCTCAAGTGATCCACCAACCTCAGCCTTCCAAAGTGGTGAATTTCATACGGATGTGAGCCACCGTGCTCGGCCCCATTCTTTTCTTATAAATCTATCCTATACTATAGAAAACAAGCACAGGCTAAAGAAAATCAGAAGACCCTAAATCCTGAGGATTGGAGGCTCATAGGTTTAAACTCTTGCTAGTCCCACCCAGGAAAAATTGATAAAAATTTGCACAATTCCCTCCATATGGGGCAGGATGCTATGACCACCTGCATGGACCATGTGTTTACAGGTAAAGGCCTGGCAACCACAATAAAAAGGTCACTCAGGCCTGTGAACTTTGGTCTCAAAATTACCATGAGGCAAACAAAACAAGGGTCTCCTCCTTTATTAACCTCAGTCCAGTGGCAAAGAACTATCGTGGTGAGGACTGGCAAACTGACTGCACCCAAAAGCCCTCCTTTCGAGTTTTTAAATATCTTTTAGTTTTTGTAGACACCATTCTCGAATGGGTAGACGCGTTCCCCGCCAGAACAGAGAAAGCTACAGAAGTGGCCAAGGCACTGCCAAAAGAGATCATACCAGGATTTGGCCTCCCACGCTCCTTGCAGAGCGACAAAGGCCTCTGTTTTCCTGCAACTATAACCCAATAGATAGCCCAAGCTTTGAAAATTAAATTTCATCTCCACTCCTCATGGAGGCCACAATCCTCCTGCAAGGTTAATAGGACTAATCAAACTTTAAGGTAGACCCTGGCGAAACTGTGCCAGGAAACTTCTGAGTCTTGGTACACTCTGCTGCCTGTAGCCCTCATGAGAATACGAGTGGCATCCAAAGAAAAGACATCCGTTTGAGATGACTTCTGGGAGACCCTTCCTTACCTTAGACCTGTTTATCAAACTGGAAACCCAGTCTACTATACAATAGATTCAAAATCTAAGCCAGGGACCAGGCTGTACTCTCATCAATTTGGGAGACCGAGGTGGGAGGATCACTTGAGGTCAGTGGTTCTGGACCAGCCTGAGCAATATGGAGAAACCCCCAAAATACAAAAAGAGCCAGGCGTGGAGGCCTCAGCCTCCCAAGTAGCTGGGATTACAAGTGCATCATAGGTGCCATTACAGGTGCCATCACGCTGCTAATTTTTGTATTTTTAGTAGAGATGGGGTTTTGCCATGTTGGCCAGGCTGGTCCCGAAACCTGGCCTCAAGTGATCTGCCCATCTCATCCTCCCAAATTGCTGGGATTACAGGCATGAGCCACCACACCCGGTCCGTTCTATGCTTTTAAAGCACAAAAAGAGCAAAATATTGTGTGGTTTTTCCTTTAATATTTTACAAATGTTTACATTGATAAATTTTTTTTTTATTAATTTGCAAACATTTTGTATAAAAAAGATTTCAACTTTTCATAAATACAAATAAAACATTTTATTAATTTTCACAAGTCCATTAATGCTGGAGAAATGTCTAGTTGTCTTTCTTTTCTCTTTCTCTCTTTTTCTTTCTTTCTTTCTTTCTTTCTTTCTTTCTTTCTTTCTTTCTTTCTTTCTTTCTTTCTTTCCTTCTTTCTTTTCTTTCTTTCTGACAGAGTTTTGCCCTGTTGCCTATGCTGGAGTGCAGTGTCAGGATCTTGGCTCACTGCTGCCTTGGCCTCCCGGGCTCAGGTGATCCTCCCACATCAGCTTCCTGAGTAGCTGGGACTACTGGTGCACACCACCATGTCTGGCTAATTTTTGTACTATAATTTTTTTTTTTTTTTTGTAGAGCTGGAGTCTTGCCATGTTGCCCAATATGGTCTCTAACTCCTGGGCTCAACCAATCCTCCTGCCTCAGCCTCCCAAAGGGCTGGGATTACAGGTATGAGCCACCACGCCCAGCTTAGTTGTCTTTCTTGTGCTTTGTTATTACTTCATAGAAAAGTAAATTGTACTATTTTCTTTAAGAATATTAAGAACATAAGAATTTAGACTTCAAAACTGCACTCACTGTCAACAGTGGTATTTGTTCATGCTTAATTAAGAAATATTGACCTTAACAGCAAGGATATTTTTAAAAATGGATTTCAAGACAGGCCGTGTGTACTAGTTATCCGCATAGAGTAAAACTATGCAACTCTATAAGCAGATGATACAATGAGGCTTAATAAAGGCAGTCGATAGATACACAGATTGAATGATTGATTTCTTAAAAAGAATTGGTTTTACACAATTGTGAAAGGTGGTAACACAGTCTCTATAAGGCTTTTGTCATCTCTACTGAGGATGGTGGCGTAATAAACAGGCTGAAACCCGCAAACATGATCTGGAACATTATGAGGGCAGATGGAGGTACATGTTCATTTTTGTTGCCTCTGATCTTGGAGACGAAAAGCCAAGAAGGGCTCTTTGTAATGGAGCTAAACACATACACCTGGCCCAGAAGATACAGAAGGTGAAAGAGCATCCAGGGGAAGGAAGAGAAATTGCAGGTCTGGCTGTAGCCTCATACCAATAAGGCGAATCCAGAGAGCAGCAACAATGTGTGTGAGCTAGAAATGGCTGCTGCCTCCTATCCACTGCCCTGCACAATTTTCAAAGAACCTCCAGGGGGAACACCAGATACTTCCCAGAAAGAGAACCATGGTTAATATAATTTGGCCTAGTCAAGTTGACAAATTGCAAGTGATACCCTCGTCACTTTGGTATCCATGCACATCTTCTTATGCCATTCTTAATCTCTACGTAGAGACAATAACAAATCACAATTCTCCCTAACGTGGTCCAACTCTCCCACCTGCAACCAAGAAAACACGAACTCTTCTCCAAAAGAGGGCACTAAAAGCCCCACATTTTTCTTAAATCTTGTTCAATCTGCTGCTACCTAATTCATACTGTGCGTTTAATATCCTGTATCTTAAATGTTGAAAAATAAAGTTAATAACACATCTTATGATAGGAGATCAGGGGATGTCAGGAGGTCAAAACAAAAAATATTTAGTATATATATATAAACATATATATGACACATAATATTAATATATGCAAATGAATTCATATCAAAATAAGGAAATGATACTCTTTATTCTGAAACAAAAACAGAAACAAGGTTAGTCTTTGTATCTGCGTATGGTCTTGTAGTCACTTCTCCCACTACCCATTTCATACTCCCTTTGTCTTCAGCTAGCACCTTCTCTGGTGACAGACCTTTTCCTAGTGGGGTGACTCAAACCTCCAATCTTGAGGTTCATGGCCATAAGCAGTCCTGATTGAATTAGGTTGTTGCAGTTTTCATTGACTTTCATCACTGGACACAGGAGTACTAACAGTTGCTCTATAGGATCTCCTGAATTTTAGACATATCCCTCCTTAACCCCATGATGACTGAAAGGTTGTGCCTCAATCAACTTGCAGACTTGACCAGTTTATAGACCTAAAGCCTCATGAATTAGGCACATGTACCCTAAAACTTAAAGTATAATAATAAAAAAAAATAAAATAAAATAAAGAAAAGGCTTCTTGAGGAGGGACCTTTCTAGAACGAAAAAGTTTATACCATCACTCTTTCTCCCATTCTTACTCAAAGAAGGCCTGTAGCCCTTCACTAAGGTGAAAGTAGATGCAGAAGAGAAATTATTAGATTTCTCAATGACTACAGGACCCCAGTTCTGAATTGACACGAATTTCTTGAAGACACAAACATCATGCTGATTCTTTTGAAAAATATGTGATTTATTACTGAGCCTTGGGTGACATTCAATGCTTGACCATGGATGCCAAATTATAATGCTACTTAGACATGCCAGTCTTGTCCTAGGTGCTTTCTGACCCACCAAGTTACAGCAATGGGTATGCATAGAAGCACCCCATTATTAAATGGAAGTGGTATGTACAAGATCAAGCATGTCCTGAAGGCGAAAGTAAGTTCCATTATGAAGTGGCCAAAATACACATGGATCCTATTCCTGCTACACAACTTTCTCCATCTACGATTGGCAGAATACTAAAATGGTCCCCATGAATTTCACCCCCTGATTATGTTACATAGCATGACAAAAGCGATTTTGCAGATGTAATTAAGGTTACTAATCTGTTAACCTAAATACAGAGGAATTCCTCAGGTGGGCCTAACCCACACACATGAGCCTTTAAAAGCAGAGCCTTTTCTCCAGCTGGTACCACAAGAGGATGAGACAGTTATGAAGAATGAGAAGAATTTGACATGCTGATGCTGGCTTGAAGATAGGGAAGGGACCTCATGAAAAGATCTGGTAAACCCCTTTATGAGTTGAGAGTGAGTCCCAGTTCACAGCCAGCCAGAATCAAGGATTTCAGTTCTGCACAGCAAGGAATTGGATTCTGCCAAATATCCAAATAAATTTGGAATTGCATTCCACCCCAAACTTTTTAGATGAGAACACTGCTTGCATACAATTTTGATTTTGGCCTTTTGAGACTCCAAGTAGAGAACCAAGTCATGAACTCACAGATTTCTGAACTGCAGAACTGTGAGATAATAAATAATAATTCGGTGTTGCTTTTAGCCATTTAATTTGGAGTAGTTTGTTACAGGGCAATAAAACTAATACATTCTCTCAATCTGTACTTACATCCCTATGGGGAGTACACTATAACCGGTTGAATGAAGAAGCAGTAACTCAGGGTTAGTTTACCAGTAGAAGTGAATGACATGCAGGCACCACTTATATTAGTTTTCATACAGGAAAAAAGAGAGAGAGAATATAAATTAATTACAATCTCATCTGTTGGATTTATAGTTAGGTTAAAATGTAACATATAGGAGAAGACTACTGGAATCACGGAGGAAAGACCAGTGAAAATCCACGCTTTTATTTTTAAAAGTGGCAAATATTGTCAACATAAAGATTCTTGAAATTCTGGGAATTCAACAGTCCGAAGAATATTTATTCAAGAAAAGTGGCTAAATCACACTACAAACCATAAGCTTTGTGATGTTTTAACTTGATCCATTCCCCCACACCCTTCTCTGCTCCAATGTTAGCCTTTAAACTTACACCCTCACAACTCTGGTAGCTCTGAATATCAGCAAATTATCAGCCACTGCAGGGAGCTACTGGTGGGAGCTCCCCTAAAATCTCTATTTCCAGACAATCACTACTATGAATATTAATATTATTATTATGTTTGAGACAGGGTCTCTGTCTCCTAGACTGGATGGCAGTGGCGCAATTATGGCTCACTGCAGCCTCGACCTCCTGGGTTCAAGAGATCCTCCTGCTTCAGCCTCTGGAGTAGCTGGAACTACAGGCATGAGCCACCATGGCCAGCCTAATCATCACTAGTTAGCATGCCACCAAAACTCCCTGAGAAGCACCATTCTCAGAGTTTGTGTTTAATTAAACTGTCTGATAGCTGGCTTTGTGTGAATACCCCATCCACTATCTTCAGGTGTAAGCTAGGAATTCCTGTAGGGCTGTGTTGCACAGAAGTGATGGCAGTGGGCAATGCTGTCCTGTTTTGTTTTTACAAGGAATGCATCTAAGATTTCTCCCCTACAAATAATGTGTGCAGTGGATTTCTGATAGACCCACAGCTAGTATCATACTGAATGATAGAGACCTTTCTTAAATGCGTTTACATTTTTTCTCATGAATAGGTTGTTGCATTTTAACACGGTTTATGCTTTAAGTGTGATGATAACATAGATTTCTTTGTGTGTGTGTGTTAATATAGTGTGCCAGTCATGAACTTACTGGCGGTCAAGTACAAATTCACCCCATTCTTTTTGAGACAGGGTTTGGCTCTGTCGCCCAAGGTGGAGTGCAGTGGTGGGATCTTGGCTCAAGGCAACCTCGGCATCCCAGGTTCAAGTGATCCTCCCACGTCAACTTTCCTGGTAGTTGGGGCCACAGGTGCGCGCCACCACGCCCAGCCAATTTTTGTGTTTTTCTTTTTGGTTGGTTGGCTGTTTTGTACAGTCAGGGTCTGGCTATGTTACCCAGGCGATTTCATCCCGCTGTGTGAGAAAGTTCTGCGTTGTTACTGAAGGCCGACTGTAGAGGGCGCCAGAGTCAGCGAATGGGAGGGCTGTGCTTCCTGGTTCTCCTGGCTGGAGCCCACGGTCTTGCAGAGTACAAGGCGTCACCTCGGGACTCTGGCGCCCCCAACAGGTTCCCAGTGTTCAGCTGGGGCAGGACAAGTGGTGGCCAGCAGCTTCCCTTCCATCCCTCTTGGGCTGTACGGGATCAGTGCTTCTGGTGAGATGCGTCCCATGCACATCATTCACAGGTACCCTAGAGGGCACATATCCCACAACTCCCAGAGGGCAAGTTTCCAGAAAGTTCAGCCAGTGGTGGAATTTTCTCTGCCATTTTGTGAGGTGCCACAGCCGCTCCTCTGGAAAGGTCAGGACTTCAAGACTGTGAGTGGGGCAGTTTTTCTCTGGATGCTTTAATATCGCCCCAGAAAGTGTCTTTCTGGGGTGCTCTGCGTTGGGTGTGTGGTACGGCTCCCTGGGTGATGTGGTTCCTCTCTGGAGACACCACCGTGGGTGCCTGTGTCAGCCGTCGGGGAGCATTTTCCTTGGGCACCTTGTCTCGGCTAGCAGGGTTTCACTAACTTGTCAGTGTGTCACAGTACTGCATAACATTGATAAAACAAGCATCTATTATGCAACTCGTTTCGTGTTCCTTATTTAGTGGTAAGAAAGGCAAGATGTAGGAACTTCCTGTTCACCTTATGAGCACCATCTTGACATGCCAGACTGCTAGATTGTTAAACGTTTCACATAGTTAGAAGGCCCCTGATTTTGTGTGGGAATTATTTCTCACGTAATGTCTTGCAAGTGTGTTGCTAATGTGTCTGGATTAGTTGCTACCTCCTGCTCAGTCAACATAATGTCATCCGTGCAAAGAATGGTGTCACATCTGGTCTAAGAGAAAGGTGGTCATGGTCCCTAAGGACTCGTTTAGGATATAAAACCTAGAGAGTTGATATAAGGTTGAAAGAGGAGATGATAGTACATTGCTGTCCTTTCTAACTGAACCCAAACTCTTGTTTATGACAATTAGTGAAAGAAAACAAAACATTCACCTAATTAATATTATATATCAGGTTGTCAGGGACGTCACGGTTGCTGATGCAACAAAACCACCTGCAGTACAGCAGCTGCAGTTGGAACAACAATTTGATTAAGTTTATGGTGCAATCTCGGCTCATTGCAACCTCCACCTGCCGGGTTCAAGCAGTTCTCTTGCCTCAGCCTCCTGTGTAGCTGGGACTATAGGCACGCACTGTCACACATGGCTAATTGTTTGCATTTCTTAGTAGAGACAGGGTTTCACCATGTTCGCCAGGCTAGTCTCAAACTCCTGACCTCGAGTGATCTGCCCACTTCAGACTCCCAAAGTGCTGGGATTACAAGCGTGAGCCCACCTCGCCGGGCCCTGGCTATTTTTTGTATTTTTGGTAGAGATGTGGTTTCGCCATGTTGGCCAGCCTTGTCTGGAACTCCTGACCTCAAGCGATCCACCCACTTCTGTGTCCCAAATCCTGGGATTACAGGCATGAGCCACTGTGTCCGGCGAAAACTTCACTTTTAAGTGAAATGCAGAAACAAAATCAGATAATCAGAAAATGAGATACTGCATGTTCTCATTCATATGTGGGAACTAAACAATGGGTACACATGAACATAAAGGTGGAAACCATTGACTCTGAGGACTCCAAAAGGGAAGTGGAGGGGAGGGAGGGAGCAGGTTGGAGGGTTGAAAAACTACCTATTGGATGCTCTCTTCACTATTTGGATGATGGGTTCACTAGAAGCCCAAACCCCGGCATTATGCAATTATACCCAAGTGAGAAACCTGTACATGTACCCTTCTGGTATTTATAATTTTAAAAAGGTTAAAAAAGAAAGTTTCAGTTTTAAATCTTAACCAGATATACATGAAAAGGATTACTATATTTGGACACCTTTAGAGTTTCTATGTTAGTTTTTAGTATTAAAGCAGAAAACTATTCCTTGACCACTTTATTAATTGTATATCGTCTTTGAACAAACATCCAAAATACAAGACTGTCACTTTTTGTTCTGTAACTGTGATTCTTCACTGCAGTCTTCTATAGATTTTACAGAGTTAATGGTCCCTAATATCTGCCATTCTCCAACTGTCCTGGGTGGCTAAATAGCTGCCATAGTAAACTTGTCACTGATAGAGTTTCTGGAAACATGCAGGGCTCGTTATTTCAGAGTGACTCCATTTGGGCATTCCGGTGGATGGCCTACAGGTTTTCTTGCAGAGTATACTAGAGTCTCCAGAATGAATAACCCTAGGAACTTGAGGAACTAGTGCTTTCCAGAATTTTGGAAGCCAAGATACAAATATTGGTTTTCTCAGAAGCAATGCAAGTAGGAAGGAAAATCCATGTCTAGACTAAATGTCTGTTAAGAAGAAAGCACTTCTCTTTTTACCACAGAAGTGATCAATTGTAATCCACATACCAACTAGTGGCTGGCAGATCATTCTGGAGTCTGGTGCTAAATTGGGGGCTTATTGTTGGTCTCCATTCCTGGAAGATTGTTCACTCAGCAATGACTGTAGCCAGGTTTGCCATGGTGAGTGGAAGTCCATGCTACTGCGCATAATCTCCATCCTTGACAGTTTGACCACTTTGTTGAGCCCATAAGATTGTGACACAATTGTTGGGGAAAGAGGCTAATTAATATGTAGATTATAAGCACCTTATCCATCTGATTATTAAATTCTGCTCTGCTGAGGATACCCTTTGCTGAGAACTCTCATGAGACCCCAATATCTTCACATTTTATGTCCGTTTGGACAGGCCTGTCCACACATTTTTTTTTCTCAGATCTTCTTGTCACACATTTTTAATCATGTGTCCTCAATGTCCCTGACAATTCAGCTAATAAGTGGGACACAGCCTATGCATGATACATACGTACACATCTGGATATGCCTCCTCCAAGAAGGTGCACTGGTCAAAGTTCTTCCCTCTGAGAAGATTTCCCTTCATCACTGTCCTTCAGGGCTGTCCCAGTCAGGACTGTCATATGCAGCTGTCCACTTGTGGCTTGTGTGGTAGGCAGGATTCTAATTAAGCCCCACCAAGATTCCAGTCTCATGGTTATTCAATCAAATACTCATATGAATACTGCTGTGGTGGGATTTTTTAATGCAAAAATGAGTATTTCATTTTGATAACACTAGAAGAAACAAAACAACTGTGTTCCTACGTCGAAGTGAAAACAATGTTTAAGCTTTCTTATCAATCAAATATATTCCAAAAGAAAATGTGTTCTATAAAGGTTCTGAAGCACAGGCAAATATTAATACAATAGGCTAGGAAGCTATAATACTGAAAATGATTCTCTTCTGACAGGGTACTTAACAAACATAATTTTTAATTTTAATTTTAATTTATTTATTTTAAGACGGAGTCTCCCTTTGTCACCCAGGCTGGAGTGCAGTGGCTCGATCTCTGCTCACTGAAGCTTGTGCCTCCCAGGTTCAAGTGATTCTCCTGCCTCTGCCTCCCGAGTAGCTGGGATTGCAGGTGCCCACCACCATGCCTGGCTATATTTTTAATTATTTTTTTAAAAACATAACTTTTGAATTACAAAACCAGTGAAGTAATCCCTTCCAAATAATTGTGTCAAGAGTGAAACTGCTTGTTCCATTAAAACTCCAAACCTTTCGCTGTAATATTTTTTGCCACTATGAACAATTCAAGTAAATTTTGCTGCACTTAAAATAAGTTATGAAAGTGGAAAAATGGGCGGGGCATGGTGGCTCACACCTGTAATCCCAGCACTTTTGGAGGCCAAGGCAGACGAATCACTTGAAGTCAGGAGTTTGAGACCAGCCTGGCCAACGTGGTGAAACACTGTCTCTACTAAAAATACAAAAATTAGCCGGGCATGGTGGTGCATGCCTGTAATCCCAGCTTCTGGAGAGGCTGAGGCAGGAGAATCACTTGAACGTGGGAGGCGGAAGTTGCAGTGAGCCGAGATTATGCCACTGCACTCCAGCCTGGGCAACAGAGCCAGACTCTGTCTCAAAAAAAATAAAAAAGGTGGAAAAATATACAAAGTTCCAGATTAAAATGATTAATAGATGCAATATAATAAGGTTTCCCCTCCTTTCTTTTTTTCTTTCTATCTTTTTTTTTTTTTTTTTAGACAGTCTCACTTTGTCACCCAGGCTATGCGATCAAAGCTCAATGCAGCCTCAAACTCCTGGTCTCAAACCTCCCAGTCTCAAGCTTCCCAAGTAGCTGGGACCACAAGTACACGCTCAGCTAATTTTTGTATCTTGTGTAGAGGTGGGGTTTCACCATGCTGCCCAGGCCACTCTTGAACTCTTGGGCTTAAGGAATCTACCCACCTTGGCCTCCCAAAGTGCTAGGGTACAGGCGTGAGCCACCACACTGGGGCCCTCATTTTTCTTATCAATTAACAACTATCTGTTACCTTTAACAGATAGAGGTTGAATTTATATTTATTTATTTATTTATTTATTTATTTATTTATTTATATTTTTAGACAGAGTCTCGCTCTGTTACCCAGGCTGGAGTGCAGTGGCGTGATCTCAGCTCACTGCAACCTCACTTCCCCAGTTCAAGTGATTCTCCTGCCTCAGCCTCCCAAGTAGCTGGTGGGACTACAGGTGCGTGCCCCACGGCCGGCTAATTTTCTGTATTTTTAGTTGAGACGGGATTCACTATGTTGGCCAGGCTGGTCCCGAACTCCTGACCTCAGGTGGTCCAGCTGCTTTGGCCTCCCAAAGTGCTGAGATTACAGGCGTGAGCCATAGCACCCGGTTGGGGTTGACTTTAAAACACAACCCCATCCAATGAAAATTTCAGTTTGTTGATGTTGTTGTTGTTTTTGTTTGTTTGTTTTTCAGTTGGAGTCTCCTCTACGGCCGGGCTGGAGTACAGTGGTGCATTCTCGGCTCTCTGCTACCTCTGCCTCCTGGGTTCAAGCGATCCTCCCACCTCAACTTCCCGAGTAGTTGGGACCACAGGCGCGCGCCACCATGCCCAGCAAATTTGTGTGTGTGTGTGTGTGTGTGTGTGTGTGTGTGTGTGTGTGTGTGTGTGTGTGTGTGTGTGTGTGTGTGTGTGTGTTTGGTTGGTTGGTTGCTTTGTAGAGCCGGGGTCTCACTATGTTACCCAGGCAATTTCATCCCGCTGTGTGAGAAGATTCTGCGTTCTTCTGCTTATGTTGCTGTGCAGTTGTTACTGAAGGTCGCCTGTAGAGGGCGCCAGAGTCAGCGAAGGGGAGGGCTGCGCTTCCCGGTTCTCTGGGGCACGAGGCTTCTCCTCAGGACTCTGGCTCCCCCAACAGGTTCCCAGTGTTCGGTTGGGGCAGGCACGCTGTGGCTGGCTACTTCCCTTCCTTCCATCCCCCTTGGGCCAAACGGGATCAGTGCTTCTGGTGAGACGCCTCCCCATGCACATCACTCCCATGTGCCCTAGGGGGCACATTTCCCACAACTCCCAGAGGGCAGGTTTCTAGAAAGTGCCACCAGTGGGGAGGCGCCACAACTTCACTGCCGTTTTGTGAGGTGCCGCCGTCTCTCCTCCAGCAAGGTCAGGACTTAAGGACTGTGAGTGGGGCAGTTTTTCCCTGGATGCTTTAATTTCACCCCGGAAAGTGTCCTTTTTCCTCGGAAAGCGTCTTTTCTGTGGTGTTCTCTGTCTGGTGTGTGGTAGGGCTCCCTTGGGGAAGTGGCTCAGCTCTGGGGACACCGCCATGGGCGCCTGTGTCAGCCGCGGGGGAGGGTATTCCTTGGGCACCTCGTCTCAGCTGTGTTGTGAGGCTGGGGGCTTTTCTTGGGGGCTCCCTCTCGGTGATGCTAGGGACTTTTCCTACTGAAATGTCCTGAGCCCGGGGGTGGGGGCCATGCCTTGGTTGCTTGTGTCGGCCTCGGGTGCGGCGCTATTTCTTTCCCACTCAGTCGCAGTCCTGAGGGGGGGCTCTGCCTTGGGGACTCTATCTGTTCTCATGGAACATGGTGGGGGTGGCTGTGTCCCGGACGCATTATCGCCGCCCTGTGGGATCACTGATGGGGGCTTTATCTCAACCTGCGAGGGACTCTTCCTTGGGTGCTGATGTCGGCCGTGAGGCACATTTGTCCTTGGATGTCGCTCGCTCTCAGCTAGGATGTGTTGGCTTTTCTTTGGTTCTGCTTATCCCCAATGTGGACGCTTACCGGATGCTTTGTCTTGGTGGTGGGTGCTCTCTCCCGGTGCTGCGGGGGAATAGGGTGCTGTTCCTTGGATTCTCTAAGCCTATGGTGGGACTCGGGGAGCTCTGTGTCAGCCATGAGGGAGGCCACGTGATCTTGGGAACTCTGTCTCGCCCCGGGTTGGGGTGCTTTTCCTTGGTGGGTTGATCTCAATTCTGAAGGAACTCTTCGCCAGGATTCTATCTGACCTTTCGGCCACAGTCTCAGGTGTCTGTGTGGGAATGGGAGTCCAGAAATATTCGAAGGTTCCAGCTGTGCCACATTCGAACACTCGCTGTACAGTTAGTCTTTCGTTCCAGCCACTCTGATGGGTGTGCAGTGATCTCTCCTTATGTCTACACTCGCATTTCTCTGCTGATTAATGAGATCGAGCACCTTTTTAAAAAATTGTTTTTATTTATTGATTTTTGTTTGTCTTTTGAGATGGGGTCTCCCTCTGTCACCCAGACTGGATTGCAGTGCCACCGCACCCAGCTATTTATTGTTTTCTTTTTTTTTTTTTTTAGCACCATTTTATGTGTTTATTGGTCATTTAACTATGTCTTTCATGAAGTTCCTTTTCAGGTATTTTTCTCCAGCTTTTACTGAGATGTTTGTATTTTAAAAATGGATTTGTAGTTTCCATATATTCTGTATTTGAGTTATACACACATGCATGCAGGCATATATGTACATATATAAAAATACATATACAATTTTAGTATCTTCTATGAATCTTTTTTGCTTTTGCAGTATCTCAATAATGTGTTTTAGATGAACAGATTCTCTTAATTTTATTAATCAGTGTATTATTTATGGCTAGTGCTTTTTATTATTTTAAGAAACATCTTTGAATCACCCAATGCCATTACGATTATATATATAATACTTTAAGTTCTGGGATATATGTGCAGAACGTGCAGGTTTGTTACATAGATAGACACATGCCATGGTGGTTTGCTGCACCCATCAACCCGTCATCTAAATTAGGTATTTCTCTAATGCTATCCGTCCCCTAGCCCCCCATCCCCCAACAGATCCCACTGTGTGATGTTTTCCTCCCTGTGTCCATGTGTTCTCATTGTTCAACTCCCACTTATGAGTGAGAACATGTGGTGTTTGGTTTTCTGTTCCTGTGTTAGCTTGCTGACACATGTCCCTTCAAACGACATGAACTCATTCTTTTTTACGGCTGCAAAGTATCCCATGGTGTATATGTGCCACATTTTCTTTATCCAGTCTATCATTGATGGGCATTTGGGTTGATTCCAAGTCTTTGCTGTTGTGAATAGTGCCGTGATAAACATATGTGTGCATGTGTCTTTATAGTAGAATGATTTATAATCCTTTAGGTATATACCCAGTGATGGGATTGCTGAGTCAGATGGTATTTCTGGTTCTAGATCCCTGAGGAATCGCCACACTGTCTTCCACAATGGTTGAACTAATTTACACTCATGATAATAATATTCTAAGTTTTCTTCTAGATCTCCCAATCATCTGAAATAAATTCTCATGGAATGGAGTAAAGTCAGAGCCCAGATATATTTGATGTGATTATTAGCCATTAGAGTATGACTCTTATGAAGTGCCTATTCAGCTTTTCCCCCCAAATTTTAGTGGGATGTTTGTTTTTTAGAAATTCATTTGTAGTTCTGGATATATTCTGGATTCCATTCATTTGTTGCTAGATAAATATGTATATATGTGTGTAAGTAATATATATTTTATACATAACCTATACTATATACTGCATAATGTATAATCTACAAACATGCTTTGGTTTTTCACTTCTTAATAGTGTCTTTGAGGAATGGAACTTTTCCATTTAATTATGTCTAATTAAACAATTTGTTCTTTATGGTTACTGCTTGTTTATCCTCATTAAAAACATCTTTGCCTATACTATAGTTGTGAAGACAGTATCTTAAGTGTTTACTAGATTGTCTATCCATCTTTAATAAAGTTTTGTGGAGTGGGAAGAGGTAAGAGTCTAGGTTTGTATTTTCCCTGCATTTATCAAGTGCATTTATTAAAAGCACTATCTTTTCCACAATCATTTACAGCTCTTCTGTATTTTGTATTTCCAGATTGTTTCTGGCCTCTGTGTCCTCTTCCCTTGGTGTATTTGCCTGTCATTGCTCCAGTACCACACTGTTTTAATTACTCTACCTTTATAGTAAATTTCATATATAGTAGTGCATATCTACTAACTTAGTTCTTTTTCTTAAAAAAAAAACTGTATTTTCCTTGGCTTAAAAAAACTTGGCTTTTCCAAATCTTTTATTTGCATATACTTAAAAATTGATCTGCTTGTCAATTTTCAGAAAAACTTTTGTTAACATGGTGGAATTTTAAATATTATTGCTGTGATCATTCTGCGAGACTTGACAATAATGTCTTTTAATAATGTCTTCCAGCCAGGCATGGTGGCTCACGCCTGTAATCCCAGCACTGTGGCAGGCCAAGGCAGGTGGATCACTTGCGGCCGGGAGTTCAAGACCAGTGTGGCTAATATAGTGAAACCCCGTCTCTACTAAAAATACAAAAATTAGCCAGGCGTCATGGCAGGCGCCTGTAATCACAGCTACTCGGGAGGCTGAGGCAGGAGAATTGTTTGAACCCGGGAGGTGGAGGTTGCAGTGAGCAGAGACTGTGCCACTCTACTCCAGCCTGGGCGACAGAGGAAGGCTCCAACTCAAAAAAAAAAAAAAAAAAAGATGTCTTCCAATGCATGGAAAGAATATTTTTCTCCATTTACTACAGTCTTGAATTTCTCTGAGTGATGTTTTATAATTTTTGTGTAGTGCTGTAGCACATCTTGATTAGATTTATTCCTAAATATTTGATGTTTTTGGTACTGTTTTTAATGACATTTGAAATCTTATATTCTAATTATTTGTCGCTATTAATTATACAGAAATGCCATTGGTTTTCATTATATCTAGTAAGTTGACTAAATTTGCTTATTAACCGTAATGATTTTATTCTTCTGCATTTTTCTATGTACAGAACAATGTCATCTGTGAATAATGACAGTTTTATTTCTTTCCAAATTTTAAACCTATTGTATTTTCCTGATGCTACAGCACTTTTTAGAACCTCCAGTAGATTGTTGAATGGATAGTGGACATCTTTGTCTTGTTTTCAAACTCAGGGAGAAAATACTGATACATCACTATGAAGTATGACATTTACAATTTTTTTGTACATATGCTAACCAGAATAAGAAAGTTGCCCTTTTTCCTAAGTTGGTGATAGTTTTTATCACGAATGGACTTTAAACATTGATCCATGTATAAAAACGATCATGTGGCGTTTCCCTGTTTGTTGTTGTTGTTAATGTGGTGCATTACATTTATCGATTTTCAAATGTTAAATCAATGTTGCCTTTCTGCAATATACTCCAACATGATGTATGTCCTTTTTAAGTACTATTGCATTTTATTTGCTCACCCTTAGTTTGGAATTTTTGTGTCTAAGTTCAGGGGTGATATTGGCTTGTATTTTTGGCCTGATCTTGTAGTTTTTCATTCTTCTAAATTCCTTGTCAGATGTTGTTATCGGTTTTGTATCAATCTTCTAATAAGAGTTCCTAATAAGGGTTCATACAGATTGGTTTATACATCTATTTGAATATATAAGTATAAATACTTATATATTAAATACATATTATGTATAATATAATGTATAATATATAATTTACAATATAATGTATAACAAGGGTTAATACAGATTGGTTTATACAGCTATTTTTCCTAATAAGGGTTAATACAGATTGGCTTATACATCTTCAAATAGGTAATAATATTTTTATCTATTTTTGGTTGATGACAGCTGCTTATTCCACAAGCATTCTGATTGATTTGGTTTTACCATCTTAGTTCTGTTTTACTTAGTGTACATTAAAATTAGGTTTCTTTTCCTGAGAACAGAGTGTTTGCTCAGACTTGGTAAATCTTGGCTCGTGATTAAAAGTGAAATTAACGATTCAAAGTCTTGGTTGTATACACATATGCAGATTTTGCCATTTTGTGATGGTTAGATTTTTGTCATGAATGGAGTATGTTCATTGATGTTTTTCAGGAAACAATGACCGATGAAACAGAGAAGGTGGCTGTAGATCCTGAAACCATGTTTAAACGTCCCAGGGAATGTGACAGTCCTTCGTATCAGAAAAGGCAGAGGATGGCCCTGTTGGCAAGGAAACAAGGAGCAGGAGACAGTCTTATTGCAGGCTCTGCCATGTCCAAAGAAAAGAGTAAGTAAGCCTGTCCTCACCTCCTCTTCATGCTCCTGCCTCATCCGCTCCAGAGAAACTGTCCTTGTCAAGGTTAACAGTTTCGGCTGACATTGCCATTAATTTCTCAGCAGCATTTGACAGTTGTTCACTCGCTTCTTCATGAAAACCTTCTAGGATTTCCATTTCCCACAATCTTTTTTTTTTTTTTTTAATTTCTTGTCCTTATTGGTGAATCCCTATCATTTTTTTCTTGATATGGAGTTTTGCTCTTCTCAGCCAGGCTGGAGTGCAGTGGCACGATCTCGGCTCACTGAAATCTCCGTCTCCTGGGTTCAACTGATTAATCTGCCGCAGCCTCCCGAGTAACGGGATTACAACCACCAGCTACCACACCCAGCTAATTTTTGTAAGTTTAGTAGAGACGGGGTTTCGCCATGTCGGCCAGGCTGGTCTCGAACTCCTCACCTCAGGTGATCCACCCACCTCAGCCTCCCAAAGTGCTGGGATTACATGCACGAGCCACCACCCCCGACCCCATCATTGTTTTTTTCTACATTTCTTTTTCTTCTCTTCTCTAAATACTGTAAAAAAAATCTCAACCCCAGCATCTCTCTCTCTCCTTCTATTCCACTCTGCCATGATCAATCACTGAGCTCCTGTGATACCTCCATGTTTCTCATTATTGCCCACATCAAACACATACCCTCCAACCCTGCAGCCAGGTCATCATGTTGGCATGTAAATCACATCATGCCATGTCGCTCCTGAACACCCATCCTCAACACTCCTAAGCACTCAGAACCGACTGTGAACAAGCTTTGGTCTACAGTGTTCTGCATGACCTGGCCTCTGTCACCCTCTCCTAACACGGGCCCCATCATCTCCTGACTCTCTCTGCTTCTGACCTTCACCCCGTAGTGCCCAGTCCATCCCCACTCCAGCCCATACCCTTGGCCTTACTGCAACCTGGAATTGCCCCTCTGCGTCTGGGCAGGTAGCTCTGCTTCTTCCTTCAAGCCCTGCCCAATGATACCTCAACAGAAAGCTGTCCCCAACCAGCAGAAGCTCCTGGGGCTCCCTCTGCTGCTATTGCCCACAGGCCTGTAGACTGCTTCCTTACCACCAGCCCAACGCTGTTTGTTTCATTTGCTCATTGTGCAGATACTGTCTGACCGCCCCATGAGGATGTGAGCTCCACAAAGGCAGGGAACGTTGCTCTCTGGGCTGTTTACTGCTGATCCCCAACTACTGGCATGCTGCCTGCCACAGATGATGAATAAATGAGAGGTGTCAGACCTGGAGTGAAAAGAAAGTCACTTTTGTGAGACAGAAAGGAAGGATGAGGAAAATCATACACTAAAAGGGACTTTTTGGTGATGGAGTGCGCATAGAACTTTCAGCAGTAATGGCCGCCTCTATTTTCTCAGAATATATTTGATGTAGAGAGGAGGCCGGTTGCGGTGTATCCAAGTTGTCTGGCTTCCAGCTCAGTAAAGCATGGCGGTTTGTAAGTGAATTTGAGAAATCATGATATCAAGTGAGACTTGCTGCTTTCAACTTGCAAAGCATAACAAGCTGAAACTATCCCATGAGTACCAGGGATCTGTGAATGTTGCTTTGGAGTTGTACTGTCTTACTTGGTTTCCATATCTATTCATAGGGCCAGAAAATAAGAGGTGGTTTTATTGTATTATGTGTCCTGGCCTCAGTTTGTGAGGCCTGGGATTTCTCCCTGGTGTATCCTCCCATTTATGAAATAAACAATTCCCTAGAAACTGAGGAGCACATAGATGTACCCAGAGGGGTGATGAAACACACATATCTCACAGCTCAACTTGTCAGTTTGGTTTCCAGATCTGTCTTTCATGATGTCTATGTGGAGGGGAAAGAAAGTGGTCAAACTCCAACTGATGGCTTTTACTCAAAATCTGTTTCACCAGAGCTTAAGACAGGACATGGTATTCCACCGAGCCAATTGGATTCTCAGACTGATGACTTTACTAGTTTCAGCAAAGATAGGCTGATGCAGAAACCTGGTAGAAATGCACCTGTGGGAGGAAACATTACCAGCAGTTTCTCTGGAGATGACCTAGAATGCAGAGAAACAGCATCCTCTCCCAAAAGCCAAGAAGAAATTAATGCTGATATAAAACGTCAATTAGTGAAGGAAATCCGATGCATTGGACGAAGTAAGTAGTATAAGAATGTCTGTTTTATAAAACTATAGGAAGTCACTCTTTCTATGATTCAGAAGATATTCATGTTGCCTGTTGAGTTTCATTCTTTGCCAGAGTTGAGATTGCACATAATTTATGGTGGTTCCTCTTTTCTTTGACTAAAGCATAGTACATTTTTTCTTTTTCTTTTCTTACTTGGTTATGGTTAAAGGAGTTACATTCGTATGTATGTGCAGGTGTCTTTTTTATTATTTAGGTTTTGTATGTGCAGATATCTTGAGTTAAGCATTTAAAACATTTTAGCCTCTGAAGCAGGATTGCTGAGGTATAGATTCACTTCTGTTCTTCTTTATATTTGATAATACTGAAGTTTTTTAAAAACATCTTCAGAATATGAAAAAATCTTCAAAATGCTTGAAGGAGTGCAAGGACCTATGGAAGTCAAGAAACAATTTTTTGAATCCATCATCAAGGAAGCAGCAAGGTGGGTAGAAATAGGAACTGTCCAATTTGTTTTGAGCACTTGGGCTCAATAGAGTACTGGGGGTGAACGTGGGAGTACAGCCCCTGCCTTGAATTTCTCAAATCCTGGTCCTCACTCATAGTTACAGGTGTCTCCACAGTTACTTAGGCTAATGTTATCTGAATCTAACTCATTCTTCGAAGACTATGGAGACTTCCATTCTCATCTTAGTCTGAGGTGTGCATTGTCCCTCAATTGACACTCTTTGTATTTGCTAGACTACCTCTTTTTAAAAAATTTGTGTAGGGACATAGCAGATGCATATATTTCTGGAGTATATGAGGTATTGTGATACAGACAACAATGTGTAATAATCACATCAAGGTAAGTGGGGTTTCTATCACCTCAAGCTTTTATCCTTTGTGTTACAGACAATACAATTATACTCTTCATTATTTTTAACTGTACAATTAAATTATTACCAACTATAGTCACCCTGTTGGGCTATGAAATACTACATCTTAGTTATTCCATTCTTCTACCTATTAGTCATCCCCACTTCCCACACCCTCCACCCCCACTAACCTTCCCAGCGTCTGGTAACCGTCATTCTCTCTATCTCCATTAGTTCAGTTGCTGTACATTTTTGCTCCCACAAATAAGCGAGAACATGTTAAGTTTGTCTTTCTGTGCCTGGCTCATTTCACATAACATAATGACCTTCGGTTCCATCCCTGTTGTAAATGACTGAATCTCATTCTTTTTTTATGGCTGAACAGTACTCTCTGGTGTATATGTACCATATTTTCTTTATCCATTCATCTGTCAGTGGACACTTAGGTTGCTTCCAAATCTTGGCTACTGTGAATGGTGCTGCAACAAACAAGGGAGTGCAGATATCTCTTCAGTACACTGACTTCCTTTCTTTTGGGTATATATCCAGCAGTGGAATTGCTGAATCATATGATACCTCCATTTTTAGTTTTCTGAGGAACCTCCAAACTTTTCTTCATAGTTGTTGTAGTAATTTATATTCCCACCAACAGTGTATGAAGGTTCCCTTTTCTCCACACCCTCGCCAGCATTTGTTATTGCTGGCTAGACTACCTCTTACCATGCAGATACATTTCTATTTGCATGCTGACTGTTACTTCATCTTTTTATCCGTCACAGTGCTTCCTACAGCATAGGTTCTTTGGCTATCTTTTGGTTAATGACATGTCTCTTTCTTTTCAGATGTAAGAGACCAGACTTTGTTAAGCACCTTAAGAAGAAACTGAAACGTATGATTTGAGAATACTTGTCCCTGGAGGATTATCACACCCCCAAATGCATAATCTCGTTAATGATTGAGGAGAGAAAAGGGTCAGATTGCTGTTTTCTACGATGGAGCAGGATATTGCTGAAGTCTCCTGGCATATGTTACCGAATCAAATGGCCTTCCAGAGGCTAAGAAATTGCTGTTAGTAAAAGATATTCTTTTTCCCTAAGCATTTTATTTGAAAAGATAACCTGTGTTTTGGTTATTTTGTATTCCCACCTGTGCTGGTAGATATTATTAACCTATTAGGTAAATACTATTACAGTCGTGGTTTCTGCAGCAGCTCACATTGTTGTAGCTGGTATTTATACCCACCTTCTTTCACTACCCATTTCACATTCCCTTTGCCCTAAGATAGCATGTCAGTTGGTCATGATGCTTGGCCTGGCAGGATGACTCAAACCTTCATTACAGAAGAGTCTGAACAATTAGATATCCTGCCTGGATGGGGTTGCTGTGATTTTCCATTAACTCTAATCGAAAAACACGGGAGGACTAAGAAGCTCTCTAGACATATCACGCATACTCTTCCTTAGCCCCTGGTGTAGTAGGAACTCGATTTGTTGGGTTTGTTTTTTTTTAATTTAACCAGGGATTTTTTTTTCTTTTTTTAATTATTATACTTTAAGTTTTAGGGTACATATGCCCAACGTGTGGGTTTGTTACATATGTATACATGTGCCATGTTGGTGTGCTGCACCCATTAACTTGTCATTTAGCATTAGGTGTATCTCCTAATGCTATCTCTCCCCCATCTCCCCACCCCACAACAGTCCCCGGTGTGTGATCTTCCCCTTCCTGTGTCCATGTGTTCTCATTGTTCAATTCCCACCTATGAGTGAGAACATACGGTGTTTAATTTTATGTCCTTGCAATACTTTGCTGAGAATGATGGTTTCCAGCTTCATCCATGTCCCTACAAAGGACATGAACTCATCATTTTTCATGGCTGCATAGTATTCCATGGTGTATATGTGCCACATTTTCTTAATCCAGTCTATCATTGATGGACATTTGGGTTGGTTCCAAGTCTTTGCTATTGTGAATAGTGCCGCAATAAACATATGTGTGCATGTGTCTTTATAGCAGCATGATTTATAGTCCTTTGGGTATATACCCAGTAATGGGATGGCTGGGTCAAATGGAATTTCTAGTTCTAGATTCCTGAGGAATCGCCACACTGACTTCCACAATGGTTGAACTAGTTTACAGTCCCACCAATAGTGTAAAAGTGTTCCTATTTCTCCACATCCTCTCCAGCACCTGTTGTTTCCTGACTTTTTAATGATTGCCATTCTAACTGGTGTGAGATGGTATCTCATTATGGTTTTGATTTGCATTTCTCTGATGGCCAGTGATGGTGAGAATTTTTTCATGTGTTTTTTAGTTGCATAAATGTCTTCTTTTGAGAAGTGTCTGTTCATGTCCTTCACCCACTTTTTGATGGGGTTGTTTGTTTTTCTCTTGTAAATTTGTTTGAGTTCATTGTAGATTCTGGATATTAGCCCTTTGTCAGATGAGTAGGTTGTGAAAATTTTCTCCCATTTTGTAGGTTGCCTGTTCACTCTGATGGTAGTTTCTTTTGCTGTGCAGAAGCTCTTTAGTTTAATTAGATCCCATTTGCCAATTTTGGCTTTTGTTGCCATTGCTTTTGTGTTTTAGACATGAAGTCCTTGCCCATGCCTATGTCAATGACTTTCTTCACAGAATTGGAAAAAACTACTTTAAATTTCATATGGAACCAAAAAAGAGCCCACATTGCCAAGTCAATCCTAAGCCAAAAGAACAAAGCTGGAGGCATCATGCTACCTGACTTCAAACTATACTACAAGACTACAGTAACCAAAACAGCATGGTACTGGTACTAAAACAGAGATATAGACCAATGGAACACAACAGAGCCCTCAGAAATAATGCCACATATCTACAACTATCTGATCTTTGACAATCCTGACAAAAACAAGCAATGGGGAAAGGATTCCCTATTTAATAAATGGTGCTGGGAAAACTGGCTAGCCATATGGAGAAAGCTGAAACTGGATCCCTTCCTTACACCTTATACAAAAGTTAATTCAAGATGGATTAAAGACTTAAATGTTAGACCTAAAACCATTAAAACCCTAGAAGAAAACCTAGGCAATACCATTCAGGACGTAGGCATGGGATTTTTGTTTTTTTTTTTCAGTTTCCATCATCCAAGCCAGTAGTGGACCCCCTACTTTGTCTCTTGGTTGAGAGGAATGCAGAGTTCAAAGTGGTCAGCTGGCAGACACAATTTTCATTTCAATGGAATAATTTTTGCTTCACCTGTTGAAAAAATTTCTCAATTTGTAGCTAAGACCTCTAGTCCAGCAGAGCCAAAAGTTTGCTTCTTGAGAGCAAAGTTTGCTTCTTGAGCACAAAAAGAAAAATTTTGCTACTAGATACCCAGGAGTAATAGTGAGAGGAGGCCCGCATCTTGCCTCTTTCATTCTTGAAGACATAGATGTGGCTATGGGAGAAATAGTTCCATATCCTTGATGCTGGGATACAGCATTGCTGCCTCTGAAATTGTCAGCCACAGCACTGCCACAAAGCTTGAACTACAACTCAGGCTTTAAAAGTTCACTCCACTGTGCTATTCAGCCAGCCACTTCAGGATGCTGAAGAACATCCCAAGACTGGTGAAACCCATTAGCATGAGCCCATTCCCATACTTTATTTCCTGTAAAGTGAGTTTCATGTTTAAAACTGGTGCAGTGTGGGATACCATGATGGTGGGTACAGCCTTTCCTAATACCACAGTATTGGTTTTCTTGAAGTACCAGGGTGGGAATGAAAATCCATATGCAGAATAAGTGTCTATTTGAGCAAGCTGAAAATGATACCCCTTCAATTGTGGAAGCAGACCCAAGTAATCACAGTGCTACCTGGAAGCTGACTGACCATTCTGGGACATTGTATCATACTGGTGACTCAGTGTTGGTCTCTGCTGCTGTCAGACTGAATAGTGAGCAGTGGCTGTAATGAGATGGACCTGGTAAATGAAAGTTCTTGTTGCCAAACCTATGAATAACCTTTATCTCAGCCGCCATAGTCATGATGCACCATTACTGCTTAGAAGATAGAAGGATGCAACTAAGGAGGTATGAGGGGGCTCAAGTAGCTTAGAGTGGCCTCAGCAAAGACTGCAAGTATACGGCTACCTCAGTTCTACAACTTTAAGAAGTAAAAGAGGACACAAACAAATGGAAGAACATTCCATGCTCATGGATATTAAGAATCAATATCATGAAAATGGCCATACTGCCCAAGGTAATTTACAGATTCAATGTCATCCCCATCAAGCTACCAATGACTTTCTTCACAGAATTGGAAAAAACTACTTTAAAGTTCATATGGAACCAAAAAAGAGCCCACATTGCCAAGACAATCCCAAGCAAAAAGAACAAAGCTGGAGGCATCACATTACCTGACTTCAAACTATACTACAAGGCTACAGTAACCAAAACAGCATAGTACTGGTACCAAAACAGAGATATAGACCAATGGAACAGAACAGAGCCCTCAGAAATAATACCACACATCTACAACCATCTGATCTTTGACAAACCTGACAAAAACGAGAAACAGGGAAAGGATTCCCTATTTAATAAATGGTGCTGGGAAAACTGGCTAGCCATATGTAGAAAGCTGAAACCTGATCCCTTTCTTACATCTTATACAAAAATTAATTCAAGATGGATTAAAGACTTAAATGTTAGAACTAAAATCATAAAAGCCCTAGACGAAAACCTAGGCAATACCATTCAGGACATAGGCATGGGCAAGGACTTCATGTCTAAAACACCAAAAGCAATGGCAACAAAAGCCAAAATTGATTAATGGGATCTAATTAAACTAAAGAGCTTCTGCACAGAAAAAAAAAATACCATTAGAATGAACAGGCAACCTACAAAATGGGAGAAAATTTTTGCAATCTACCCATCTGACAAAGGGCTAATATCCAGAATCTACAATGAACTTAAACAAATTTACAAGAAAAAAATCAAACAACCCCATCAAAAAGTGGGCAAAGGATATGAACAGACACTTCTCAAAAGAAGACATTTATACAGCCAACAGACACATGAACAAATGCTCCTCATCACTGGCCATCAGAGATATGCAAATCAAAACCACAATGAGATACCATCTCACACCAGTTAGAATGGCAATCATTAAAAAGTCAGGAAACAACAGGTGCTGGAGAGGATGTGGAGAAACAGGAACACTTTTACACTATTGGTGGGACTGTAAACTAGTTCAACCATTGTGGAAGACAGTGTGGTGATTCCTCTAGGATCTAGAACTAGAAATACCATTTGACTCAGCCATCCCATTACTGGGTATATACCCAAAAGATTATAAATCATGCTGCTATAAAGACACATGCACATGTATGTTTATTGCGGCACTATTCACAATAGCAAAGACTTGGAACCAACCCAAATGTCCAAAAATGATAGACTGGATTAAGAAAATGTGGCACATATACACCATGGAATACTATGCAGCCATAAAAAAGGATGAGTTCATGTCCTTTGTAGGGACATGGATGAAGCTGGAAACCATCATTCTGAGCAAACTATTGCAAGGACAGAAAATGAAACACCGCATGTTCTCGCTCATAGGTGGGAATTGAACAATGAGAACACTTGGACACAGGGTAGGGAACATCACACACTGGGACCTGTCATGGGGGGGGGGGAGGCAGAAGGATAGTATTAGGAGATATACCTAAAGTAAATTACAAGTTAACGAGTGCAGCACACCAACATGGCCCATTTATACTTATGTAACAAACCTGCACGTTGTGCACATGGACCCTAGAACTTAAAGTACAATAAAAATAAATAAATAGAAGTTAGACCTGCCAGTAACCCAAATGAGCTTGAAAATAATTTCTGAGTCCTCAGTTACTCAGCAGCCTGGTTGATACCTTAACTTTGATTTTGTGAGATCCCAAGCAGAGATACCAATCCCGGCTGCATGGATTTCTGATCTACAGAGCTGCTTATATATTTGTGTTGTTTTAAGTTGCTAAATTGGGGATAATTTCTTTTGCAGTAGTAACAAACTTAATAGATGTGGTGCCTGCATATTCTGAAATAACAAATGAAAATCAGGCATGATGTTATTTATTTTCTCATCAACTGGTCACAGGGAACTCCACATGAGACCACAGGCACAGGACTAGGGAAGCTTCTCTTTTTCTGGGCCCGGATCCATGCTAGCAGGGTTTCAGGCACTTGTCAATGGGTCACGGTACTGCACAACGTTGAGGTATACGTGAAAACAACATCTATTATGCAACTTGTTTCTGTGTTCCTTATTTAGTGTTAAAAAAGGCAAGATGTAGGAACATGCTGTTCACCTTATAACCACCATCTTGACATGCCAGACTACTAGGTTGTTAAGCGTTTCACTCAGGTAGAAGACCCCTGATGTTGTGTGGGAATTATTTCTCACATAATGTCTTGCAAGTGTGTCACGAATGTGTCTAGATTAGTTGTTACCTCCTTTTCAGTCAGCATAATGTCATCAGTGCAAAGAATGGTGTCACATCTGGCGTAAGGGAAAGGTGGTCATTGTCGCTAAGGGCTTGTTTAGGATATAAACATAGAAACTTGATATAAGTTTGAAATAGGAGATGATAGTACGTTGCTGTCCTTTCTAGCTGAACCTAAACTCTTGTTTACGACAATTAAAGAAAGGAAGCAAAACATTCACCTAATCAAGATTATATATCAGGTTCCCAGGGATGTCACAGTTGCGAATGCAACAAAACCACCTGCAGTACAGCAGCTGCAGTTGGAACAACAATTTGATTAAGTTTATGGTGCAATCTCGGCTCACTGCAACCTCCACCTCCCGGGTTCAAGCAGTTCTCTTGCCTCAGCCTCCTGTGTAGCTGGGACTATAGGCACGCACTGTCACACATGGCTAATTGTTTGCATTTCTTAGTAGAGACAGAGTTTCACCATGTTGGCCAGGCTAGTCTCAAACTCCTGACCTTGAGTGATCTGCCCACCTCAGAATCCCAAAGTGCTGGGATTACAAGCGTGAGCCACCACGCCAGGCCCTGGCTATTTTTTGTGTTTTTGGTAGAGCTGTGGTTTTTCCATGTTGGCCAGCCTTATCTGGAACTCCTGACCTCAAGCGATCCACCCACTTCTGCCTCCCAAATCCTGGGATTACAGGCGTGAGCCACTGTGTCCGGCGAAAACTTCACTTTTAAGTGAAATGCAGAAACAAAATCAGATATCAGAAAATGAGATACTGCATGTTCTCATTTATATGTGGGAGCTAAACAATGGGTACACATGAACATAAAGGTAGAAACTACTGACTCTGAGGACTCCAAAAGGGAAGTGGAAGGGAGGGAGGGAGCAGGTTGGAGGGTTGAAAAGCTACCTATTGGATGCTCTCTTCACTATTTGGGTGATGGGTTCACTAGAAGCCCAAACCCCGGCATTATGCAATTATACCCAAGTGAGAAACTTGTACATGTATCCCTCTTGCATCTATAATTTTAAAAAGGTTAAAAATGAAAGCTTCAGTTTTAAATCTTAACCAGATATACATGAAAAAGATTACTACACTTGGACACCTTTACAGGTTTCTATATTAGTTTTTGGTATTAAAGCGGAAAACTGTTCCTCAACCACTTTATTAATTCTATATCCTCTTTGTACAAACATCCAAAATAGAAGACTGTCACTTTTGGTTCTGTAACTGTGATCCTTTACTGCAGTCTTCTACAGCTTTTACGGAGTTAATGGTCCCTAATATCTGCCATTCTCCAATTGTCCTGGGTGGCGAAATGGCTGCTATAGTAAACTTTTCACTGATAATTAGAGGTTTTGGAAACATGCAGGGCTCGTTATTTAAGAGTGACTCCATTTGGGCATTCTGGTGGATGGTCTACAGCTTTTCTTGCAGTGTATGCTTGAGTCTCCAGAATGCATAACCCTAGGAATTTGAGGAACTAGCGCTTTCCAGATTTTTGGAAGCCAAGATACAAATATTGAAGAGTCCAGTCCCAGTTATAATCACCATCAGAAGAGAAAACGTCTGTGCATTCAATCAGTTTCTAATTGCCATCTCAGGTGAAGGCTAGACCCATATCGTGCTCTGTGGATTTCCAGGCTTTTTTTTTCGTTTTTCATTTTTGTCAGTACGTAGTAGGTGTGTATATTTATGGATTACATGAGATATTTTGATAAGGCATACAACGTATAATAATCACATCAGGGTAAATAGAGTCTCCATCACCTCAACCATTTATACTTTCTTTGTGTTACAATCCAATTACACTCTTTTAGTTATTTTAAAATGTATAATAAATTATTGACTGTAGTCACCCTGTTGTGCTATCAAATGCTACATCTTACTCATTCTACCTAACTATATTTTTGTACCCACGAGCCATCCCCACTTCCTCCTGACACCCCCACTACTCTTCCCTGCCTCTGGTAACCATCCTTCTACTCTCTATCTCCATGAGTTCAGTGGTTTTAATTTTTAGCTCCCACAAAGGAGTGAGAACATGTGAAGTTTGTCTTTCTTTGCCTGGCTTATTTCACTTAACATAGTGACCTCCAGTTCCACCCGTGTTGTTGCAAATGATGGGATCTCATTCTTTTTTATGGCTGACTACTACTTCATTGTGTATATGTACCACATTTTCTTTATCCACTCATCTGTTGGAGGACACTCAGGTTGCTTCCAAATCTTAGCTATTGTGAATGGTGCTGCAACAAACATGGGAGTGCAGATATCTCTTCCATATACTAATTTCCTTTCTTTTCTAAGTTTTTATATGCACTTCATCAGCAGTACTGTAGAAACTGCAGCTGGCAATGTAAGTCCCTAGAAAGAGAACATCACACTCAGGGCACTCTTGCCACTCTGATAGCCACATCTTTTTGAAGACATGGTAAAAGTCTGGGGTAAAATAGTGATTGTTCTCTAGCAAAAATCGAGCACCAGCCTACCCCTGAAGTATTTTGAGCCTTTCGCATACAAAATGCAAATTACAATACCAAAGTCATTTGATGTGGCCAAATGGGTGGGGATTCTTGGGATTAAGCACCCCATCTTCAAAGCTGCATTCTTCTTCAGGTACCTGAGGCAATGTCTGGGATTATTACCTGGAAACTCATTGAGGTACCAACAAATGCTGAAAGGAGAGAACATTGGTAGAACCGGACAGCCTCACAGTGGTGGCCTTGGACTGTAGCAGTTGGAGCTGGCTCTGGCAGCTGCCCTCATCTTGGGTCCTGGGGTGCCTGCCCATAGGCTCTCAGCTGCCCTGCACTGCCGGGGCTCCACATCCTCACCTGGCAGCTGCAGCTCATCAGACTAGGAGCCGCCAGGGCTCAGAGTCACCTTGGTCCTCCCAGTTCAGCACCCAGGTCTGTCCTGGGAGAAGCCCTGCCTAAATCCCACCCCAGCCCTCTTTGTTCCCTGTGTCGCCAGCAGACTTGCCTCCTGGGCACACTCATCCCTCAGCAGCCATGGGCCTGCAAGACCCAGCCAAGCAGCCTCTGCCCACTCAGCAGTGACCAGCTGGAATGGGCTTTTGCAGATGGCATAATCTCTCTGTCTCAGTTATCCCTGAGTTGTCCCTGTGGAGGGCCTGCCACACTCAATTAAGTCCTTTAAAAGCAGACAGAGATGGGGGTGGTGTTTCACTCCTGTAATCCCAGTGCTTTGGGAGGGTGAGGTGGGCAGACCACTTGAGTCCAGGAGTTCAAGACCAGCCTGGCCAGCATAGTGAAACCCCTGTCTCCAAACACAATTGTTTTTTTAAATTAGGTGGGTGTGGTGGTGTGTGCCTATAGTCCCAGCTACTTGGGAGGCTGAGGCGAGAGGATCATTTTAACCCAGCAATTTGAGGCTGCAGTGAGCCGTGATCACGCCACTGCACTCCAGCCTGGGAGACAGAGCGAGACCCTGCCTAACAAACAAACAAACAACACCACCGACGCCCCCCACCCGCCCCAATAAAAACACGTAAAAGCAGACAGATTTCTCCACCAGAAAGCAGAAACAGAAGTACAAGATAGTCAAAGGACAAGAGGGATTTGATTGGGCTTTACCGCTTTGAAATGTAGGAATACACAACGAAGCTGTGCTGGAGGGCCTAGGAGCTGAGAGTGGTCCCTGGCTGTCACCCAGCAAAGATACCAGGACCTCATTTCTACAACCTTAAACACAGGACTAGATCATCAATATCCTCAGTCATTAAGGAAATGGGAATCACATCCACAAGGAGATACTACTTCACCTCACTGGGATGAATATTAACAAGTAATTAACAGTGTTATAGAGGAGAAATTGGAACCCTCCACCATTGCTGCTGGGAATGTAAAATGATGCAGCATCTTTGAAAAATAGTCTGGCATTTCATCAAATAATTGATAATAAAGTTATCAAATGACCTGGAAATTTCACTTCTAGCTAAATATCCGAGAGAAATACAAGCATATATCCACAGCAAAACTTGCACACAAATATTTGAAGCCAGATCCAATATTATATTTTGTCCACCTTCATACCCCAGCCTCAAGAACTATTCTCACTCGTTTACTGCAGACTACCATATAAACTTTGTATTGGAAAAATCATACAGTTGTTTTGGTGATTATCACACCTCCTGACAGGGCTCAGTTTCTAACTCACTGTTTTGGCCAGAAGGAACTTGAGTTTAAGTACAGGTTAAGAAGCAATGAGGGGTGGTGGTGTTAGTTTCAGAAGAGGAGCAGCAGTGCCCTTTAAGGCAACAATCTTAGGTGAGACCCTTACAGCTCTTCGGGTAAAGGGGAACCTCGGGCAGTGTAGGGACCAGACCCACAGGGTCAGTGGGTCTCTCCCCATGTGCAGAGACGAGAGAATGTAGAAATAAAGACAAGACAAAGAGATAAAAGAAAAGGCAGCTGGGCCCTTTTCTGAGACCACTACCACCAAGTCGCAGAGACCGGTAGTGGCCCCGAATGTCTGGCTGCACTGTTATTTATTGGATACAAAGCAAAAGGGGCAGGGTAAAGAGTATGAGTCATCTCCAATGATAGGTAAGGTCACATGGGTCACGTGTCCACTGGACAGGGGACCCTTCCCTGCCTGGCAGCTGAGGCAGAGAGAGAGAGGAGACAAAGAGAAAGACAGCTTATGCCATTATTTCTGCATATCAGAGACTTTTAGTACTTTCACTAATTTACCACAGCTATCTAGAAGGCAGAGCCAGGTGTACAGGATGGAACATGAAGGCGGACTAGGAGTGTGACCACTGAAGCACAGCATCACAGGGAGACGGTTAGGCCTCTGGATAACTGCGGGCGAGCCTGACTAATGTCAGGCCCTCCACAAGAGGTGGAGGAGTAGAATCTTCTCTAAACTCCCCCAGGGAAAGGGAGACTCCCTTTCCCGGTCCACTAAGTAGCGGGTATTTTCCCTTGACACTTACGCTACCGCTAGACCACAGTCCGCCTGGCAACGGGCATCTTCCCAGATGCTGGCGTTACCGCTAGACCAAGGAGCCCTCTGGTGGCCCTGTCTGGGCATAACAGAAGGCTTGCACTCTTGTCTTCTGGTCACTTCTCACTGTGTCCCCTCAGCTCCTATCTCTGTATGGCCTGGTTTTTCCTAGGTTATGATTATAGAGCGAGGATTATTATAATATTGGAATAAAGAGTAATTGCTACAAACTAATGATTAATGATATTCATATATAATCATATCTAAGATCTATATCTGGTATAAATATTCTTGTTTTATATTTTATTATACTGGAACAGCTCGTGTCCTCGGTCTCTTGCCTGGGCGCCTGGGTGGCTTGCCGCCCACAGGGCAGGAGGAGTGGGAGGGCTGCTTCTATTGACAAAGACACCAGGAGAATTTAGGGATTTGCAATAGACTGAATGTTTGTGTCCCCTGCTACATTCATTTATTGAAATCCTAACTCCTATTGTGATGCTATTAGGAGGTGGAGCCATTGGAAGGTGATTAGGCATGAAAGTGGAGCCCTAATAAATGGGAATATTGTCCATATAAAAGGGACCCCAGAGAGCTCTCTGTTCCCTGGCAACATGGAAGAGGGCCCTCACCAGAACCCGACCATGCTGGCACCTTGATCTCAGACTTACAGCCTCTAGAAATGTGAGAAATACAATTTCTGTTGTTTATAAGCTACCTAGTATATGGTATTTTATTATAGCAGCCCTAACTGACTAAAACACAGTTCAAAGTGCCCAGATTCATTGGCATAAACCTATATCTTTCAATTCCACTTTTCGGTATCTGATTTCTCCCTATTAGTGCCCTAACATTAACAGAAGAGACCCTTTTGAGGTTGTGAATTCTTGTTGTAATTCAGCCACTGACAGGAGTAGACTTTGGATTTTATTTTCCCAAATCTTGGCCTGGTTGCTATAGGAGATGACAGTTTCTTTCAGGCCAGTCATAGATGTTATCAGGTCCTTCATTCAGACCTTGGGCAAGAACTTTAACGACTTCTTTCTTCATGTTCTACAGTACATTAGAAACAACAAATCAACCACTCAATACTCCTTATTTTGACCAAACCATTCTAAGATATCAAAGCACAAGAAAGCCAACCAGGTCAGGGCTGGTGGCTCATGCCTGTAATCCCAGCACTTTGGGAGGTTGAGGCAGGAGTATTGCTGGAACCCAGGAGTTAGAGACCAGAGAAAAATTTACAGTTAGTCACCCAGGGACTTCTCTCTTATAGGCACTTGATTATAAGACTCTAAAGGTGTAAATTTGAGTAATTCTTTTGCTATTTCTTACTGTGCACTACCAGTGCTCATTTTACTACTGCAAACTGTTGGGGTGACCAGACCCAGCACCAGGTCGTGGGAGTGACAAAGTCCAGTGGGGTCAAAGGATTGCGAAAAAGACAGTTTGAGAAGGAAAGTGGGACCAGGGGGCCATTGTGACTGTGGAGGCTGTGAAGGCCCTGAGCTCTGGGAGCCCATGCTATTTATTGGTAATCCAACAAAGAGACAGGTGGTGAGAATGTAAGGGTCAGAAGGGCAGGTGCATGATCTACAGCTGTGACGGTTTAGCATTTATATGGAACATGTTCTGCTACTTGAGATAATGGGAATAGAATTGATCTAGGAGCCTAGGAGGGCTAGAAGCAAGGAGCCAGCAAGTCTGGACACATTCCAGAGGACATTATGTCAGACATGCAAGCCCTGCCTCAGTTTTTTTTTTCCCCAACACTCAGCATTTTCCCAAGAAAAACAGGTTCATTAAAGCCTCTAAATTTAATCAGAATTAAGAAATATTCCAGAAAACCCAGAATGAATTCAAAGAAGGTGTCATTAAGGATTTCTTTGGAAGCACTCTCAATGTTGAAATCTGTATCAGTCAGCCCTCAACGAAAAGGCAGAACTAATGGGAGATTTTAATGTGTGTATACACACACACACACATTAAAATCTCCCATTTATATACACACTTTAAAATACACACACACACACACACACTTTAAAATCTCCCGTTATACATGTAATACACATTATACCTCTGTGTGTGTGTGTGTGTGTGTGTGTGTGTATGTGTGTGTGTTGGTAGGGGGTATATATACATACACACACACACTTTATAATCTCCCATTATACATATAATACACATTATACACATTACAAATATTATATATACACCCCCCATATATATATATATATATATATACACATATGTGTGTGGGGGGGTATATCCAATATATATAATAAAGGTAGTTCCTAGATAGAATTGGCCTGATACAATAATTTGGAGCTGCAGTAGCAGCGCCTGTAAGGTTGTTGTCTCCAGATATGACTTGCACATTCTATGCTTTTTTATTTTATTTTTTTAAGACAGAATCTTGCCCTGTTGGCCAGGCTAGAGTGCAGTGGTATCATCACAAGTCACTGCAACCTCCACCTCACCTCGGTTCAAGCGATCCTTGTGCCTCAGCCTCCCAAGTATCTGGGATTACAGGTGCACCACAGGTGCCATTACAGGTGCCATCACGCTGCTAATTTTTGTATTTTTAGTGGAGATGGGGTTTTGCCATGTTGGCCAGGCTGGTCTCGAAACCTGGCTTCAGGTGATCTGCCTGTCTCAGCCTCCCAAAGTCCTGGGATTACAGGTGTGAGCCACTGCACCCGGCCCATTCTATGATTTTAAAGCACAAAAAGAGCAAAATATTGTGTGGTTTTACCTTTAATATTTTACAAAGGTTTACATTTATAAGTAATGTTTTGTTTCTTATTAATTTGCAAACATTTTGCATACAAAATGATTTCAACTTTTCATATATACAAATAAAACATTTTGTTAATTTTCACAAATCCATTAATGCTGGAGAAATTTCTAGTTGTCTTTTCTTTCTCTCTTTCTTTTTTTCTTTCTTTCTTTCTTTCTTCCTTTCTTCCTTCCTTTCATTCTTCCGTTCATTCTTTAATTCTTTCTTTCTTTCCTTTTATTTCTTTTCATTTCTTTCTTTCCAACAGAGTTTTGCCCTGTTGCCTAGGCTGGAGTGCAGTGTCAGGATATTGGCTCACTGCAGCCTTGGCCTCCCAGGCTCAGGCGATCCTCCCACCTCAGCCTCCCGAGTAGCTGGGACTACTGGTGCACACCACCATGTTTGGCTAATTTTTGTATTATTATTATATTTTTTGTAGAGCTGGGGTCTCACCATATTTCCCAGTCTGGTCTCTAACTCCTGGGCTCAAGCAATCCTCCTGTCTCAGCCTCCCAAAGGGCTGGGATTACAGGCATGAGTCACCACACACAGCCTAGTTGTCTTTCTTGTGCTTTGTTATTCCTTCATAGAAAAGTAAATTGTACTATTTTCTTTCAGAACATTCAGGTAAGAACATCAGAATTTAGACTTCAAAACTACACTCACTGTCAACAGTCGTATTTGTTCATGCTTGATTATGAAATATTGACCTTAACAGCAAGGAAATTTTTAAAAATGGATTTCAGGACAGGCCGTGTGTACTAGTTATCAGCATAGAGTAAAACTATGCAACTCTATAAGCAGGTGATACAATGAGGCTTAATAAAGGCAGTGGATAGATGCACAAATTGAATGATTGATTTGTTAAAAAGAACTGGTCTTACACAATTGTGAAAGGTGGTAACGCAGTCTCTATAAGGCTTTCGTCATCTCTACTGAGGATGGCGATGTAACAAACAGGCTGAAACCTACAAAGAGGATCTGGAACATTATGAGGGCAGATGGAGGTACACATTCATTTTTGTTGCCTCTGATCTTGCTGATGAGGGCGTCCTACAGTAGCCAGGAAGGGCTCTTCCAGTGCCTAGCAGAGCTAAACATATACACCTGGCCCAGAAGATAGAGAAGGTGAAAGAGCATCCAGGGGAAGGAAGAGAAATTGTAGGTCTGGCTGCAGCTTCATACCAATAAGGTGAATCCAGAGAGCAGCAACAACGTGTGTAGCTACAAATGGCTGCTACCTCCTATCCACTGCCCTGCACAATTTTCAAAGAACCTCCAGGAGGAACACCAGATACTTCCCAGAAAGAGAACTGTGGCTAATACAATTCAGCCTAGCCAAGTTGACAAATTGCATGTTATACCCTTGTCACTTGAAAACACGAACTCTTCTCCAAAAGAGGGCACTAAAGCCCCACATTTTTCTTAAATCTTGTTCAATCTGCTGCTGCCTAATTCACACTGTGCCTTTAATATCCTGCATCTTAAATTCTGAAAAATAAAGTTAACTTAATAACACATCTTGTGGTAGGAGATCAGGGGATGTCAGGAGGTCAAAACCAAAAATATTTAGTTTATATATATATTATAAAACATATATGTGACACATATAATATTAATATATATGCAAATGAATTCATATCAAAATAAGGAAGTGATACTCTTTATTCTGAAACAAACACAGAAACAAGGACTTATGTTCGTCTTTGTATCTGCCTATGGTCATGTAGTCACTTCTCCCACTACCCATTTCATACTCCCTTTATCCTCATCAAGCACCTTCCCTGGTGACAGACCTTTTCCTAGTGGGGTGACTCAAACCTCCAATCTTGAGGTTCATGGCCATAAGCAGTCCTGATTGAATTAGGCTGTTGTAGTTTTCATTGACTTTCATCACTGGACACAGGAATACTAAGAGGTGCTCTACAGGATCTCCTGAATTTTAGACATATCCCTCCTTAACCCCATGATGACTGAAGGTTGTGCCTCAATCAAGTTGCAGACTTGACTAGTTTATAGATCTAAAACCTCATGAATTAAGACACGGCCTCTTGAGGAGGGAGCTTTCTAGAATGAAAAAGTTTATACCATCACTCTTTCTCCCATTCTTTCTCAAAGAAGGCCTGTAGCCCTTCACTAAGGTGAAAGTAGATGCGGAAGAGAAATTATTAGATTTCTCAATGACTACAGGACCCCAGTTCTGAATTGACATGAATTTCTTGAAGACACAAACATCATGCTGATTCTTTTGAAAAATATGTGATTTATTACTGAGCCTTGGGTGACATTCAATGTTTGACCATGGACACCAAATTATAATGCTACCTAGACATGCCAGTCTTATCCTAGGTGGTTTCCAACGCACCAAGTTACAGCAATGGGTATGCATAGAAGCACCCCATTATTAAATGGAAGTGGTATGTACAAGATCAAGCATGTCCTGAAGGCGAAAGTAAGTTCCATGATGAAGTGGCCAAAATACACATGGATCCTATTCCTGCTACACAACTTTCTCCATCTACGATTGGCAGAATACTAAAATGGTCCCCATGAATTTCACCCCCTGATTAAGTTATCTAGCATGACAAAAGTGATTTTGCAGATGTAATTAAGGTTACTAACCTGTTAAACTAAATATAGAGGAATTCTCCAGGTGGGCCTAACCTACACACATGAGCCTTTAAAAGCAGAGCCTTTTCTCCAGCTGGTACCACAAGATGAGACACTTATGAAGAATGAGAAGAATTTGATATGCTGATGCTGGCTTGAAGATAGGGAAGGGACCTCATGAAAAGACTCAGTAAGCCCCTTTATGAGTTGAGAGTGAGCCCCAGCTCACAACCAGCCAGAATCAAGGGTTTCAGTTCTGCACGGCAAGGAATTGGATACTGTCAATAATCTGAATGAATTTGGAATTGCATTCTACACCAAACTTTTTAGATGAGAACCCTGATTGCATACAATTTTGATTTTGGCCTTCTGAGACTCCAAGTAGAGAACCAAGTCAAGACCTCCCAGATTTCTGAACTGCAGAGCTTTGAGATAATAGATAATAATTCGGTGATGCTTTTAGCCATTTTGTTTTGGAGTAGTTTGTTACAGGGCAATAAAACTAATATATTCTCTCAATCTGTACCTATATCCCTATGGGGAGTACACTATAACCAGTTGAATGAAGAAGCAGTACCTCAGGGTTAGCTTACCAATAGAGGTGAATGATATGCAGGCACCACCTATATCCTGCATATCATTCCTGTTTTCACACAGGAAAATATATATACATATATACATATATATTCATACAGGAATATATATATATATAATATTCATACAGGAATATATATATATAATATTCATACAGGAATATATATATATATAATATTCATACAGGAATATATATATATTCCTGTTTTCATACAGGAAAAAAGAGAGAGTACATAAATCAATTACAATCTCATTTGTTGGATTTATAGTTAGGTTAAAATGTAACATATAGGAGAAGACTACTGGAATCACGGAGGAAAGACCAGTGAAAATCCATGCCTTTATTTTTAAAAAGTGGCAAATATTGTCAACATAAAGATTCTTGGAATTCTAGGAATTCAACAGTCCGAAGAATATTTATTCAAGAAAAATGGCTAAATCACACTACAAACCATAAACTTTGTGGTGTTTTAACTTGTTCCATTCCCCCACGCCCCTCCTCTGCTCCATTTTAGCTTTTAAACTTACACCCTCACAACTCTGGTAGCTCTGAATACCATCAAATTATCAGCCACTGCAGGGAGCTACTGGTTGGAGCTCCCCTAGAATCTCTATTTCCAGACAATCACCACTATTAATACTAATATTATTATGTTTGAGACAGGGTCTCACTCTGTCTCCTAGACTGGATGGCAGTGGTGCAATTATGGCTCACTGCAGCCTCGACCTCCTGGGTTCAAGCAATCCTCCTGCCTCAGCCTCCCAAGTAGCTGGAACTATAGGTATGAGCCACTTAATCGCTACTATTTAGCATGTCACCAAAACTCCCTGAGAGGCACCATTCTCACAGCTTGTGTTTAATTAAACTGTCTGATAGCTGGCTTTGTGTGAATACCCCACTCGCTATATTCAGGTGTAAGCTAGGAATTCCTGTAGGGCTGTGTTGCACAGAAGTGATGGCAGTGGGCAATTCCGTCCTGTTTTGGTTTTACAAGGAATGCATCTCATATTTCTCCCCTAGGAATAATGTGTGCAGTGGATTTCTAATAGACCCACAGCTAGTATCATACTGAATGATAGAGACCTTTCTTAAATGCTTTTACATTTTTTTTCATGAATAGGTTGTTGCATTTTAACATGATTTATGCTTTAAATGCGATGATAACATACATTTCTTGTTTTTTTTTTTTTTTTTTTGTTAATATAGCGTGGCAGCCATGAACTTACTGGCGGTCAGGTAGAAATTCACCCCATTCTTTTTGAGACAGGGTTTGGCTCTGTCGCCCAAGGTGGAGTGCAGTGGCACGATCTCGGCTCATGGCAACCTCTGCCTCCCAGGTTCAAGTGATCCTCCCACGTCAACTTTCCGAGTAGTTGGGGCCACAGGTGCGCGCCACCACGCCCAGCTAATTTTTGTGTTTTTCTTTTTCTTTTTGGTTGGTTGGTTGTTTTGTACAGCCATGGTCTGGCTATGTTACCCAGGCAATTTCATCCCGCTGTGTGAGAAAGTTCTGCGTTCCTCTCCCTATGTAGCTGTGCAGTTGTTACTGAAGGCCGACTGTAGAGGGCGCCAGAGTCAGCGAATGGGAGGGCTGTGCTTCCTGGTTCTCCTGGCTGGCGCCCGCGGTCCTACAAAGCAGGAGGATTCACCTCGGGACTCTGGCGCCCCCAACAGGTTCCCAGTGTTCAGCTGGGGCAGGACAAGTGGTGGCCAGCAGCTTCCCTTCCCTCCCCCGTGGGCTGTGCTTCTGGTGAGATGCGTCCCATGCACATCATTCGCAGGTGCCGTAGGGAGCACATTTCCCACAACTCTCAGAGGGCAGGTTTCTAGAAAGTTCAGCCAGTAGTGCAATTTTCGCTGCCATTTTGTGAGGTGCCGCCGCCGCTCCTCCGGCAAGGTCAGGACTTCAGGACTGTGAGTGGGGCAGTTTTTCTCTGGGTGTTTTAATTTCGCCCTGGAAAGTGTCTTTTCTTGGGTGCACTGCATCGGGTGTCGGGTGTGTGGTACGGCTCCCTGCGTGATGTGGTTCCGCTCTAGAGACACCACCGTGGGTGCCTGTGTTAGCCGTGGGAGAGCATTTGCCTTGGGCACCTTGTCTCGGCTATGTTGTGGGGCCAGGGGGCTTTTCTTGGGGGCTCCCTCTCGATGATGTGAGGGACTTTTCCTGCTGAAATGACCTGAGCCCGGGGGTGGGGACCCTGCCTTGGTTCCCTGTGTCAGACTCGGGTTCGGGGATGTTTCTTTCCCGTTTGGTCACAGCCCTGAGTGGGGACTCTGCTTTGGGGACTCTGTCTGTGCTCAGGAGCTGGAGTGGGAGTGGCTGTTCTCCGGACGCATGATCATTGCCCTGTGGGGTTACTCTTCGTCGGGGGTTTTATCTCAGCCCGCGAGGGACCCTTCCTTGGGTGCTGATGTCGGCCATGGGGCGCCTTTGTCCTTGGATGTCGCTCGTTCTCAGCTAGGATGTGTTCGCTTTTCTTTGGATCTGTTTATCCCTGATGGGGACACTTAATGGATGCTTTCTCTTGGTGCTGGGTTTTTTTTTTTTTTTTTTATTATACTTGAGGGTTTAGGGTACATGTGCGCAATGTGCAGGTTAGTTACACATGCATACATGTGCCATGCTGGTGCGCTGCACCCACTAACTCGTCATCTAGCATTAGGTATATCTCCCAATGCTATCCCTCCCCACTCCCTCCACTCCACAACAGTCCCCGAAGTGTGATGTTCCCCTTCCTGTGTCCATGTGTTCTCATTGTTCAATTCTCACCTATGAGTGAGAATATGCGGTGTTTGGTTTTTTGTTCTTGCGATAGTTTACTGAGAATGATGATTTCCAATTTCATCCATGTCCCTACAAAGGACATGAACTCATCATTTTTTATGGCTGCATAGTATTCCATGGTGTATATGTGCCACATTTTCTTAATCCAGTCTATCATTGTTGGACATTTGGGTTGGTTCAAAGTCTTTGCTATTGTGAATAATGCTGCAATAAACATACGTGTGCATGCGTCTTTATAGCAGCATGATTTATAGTCCTTTGGGTATATACCCAGTAATGGGATGGCTGGGTCGAATGGAATTTCTAGTTCTAGATCCCTGAGGAATTGCCACACTGACTTCCACAAGGGTTGAACTAGTTTACAGTCCCAGCAACAGTGTAAAAGTGTTCCTATTTCTCCACATCCTCTCCAGCACCTGTTGTTTCCTGACTTTTTAATGATTGCCATTCTAACTGGTGTGAGATGGTATCTCATTGTGGTTTTGATTTGCATTTCTCTGATGGCCAGTGATGGTGAGCATTTTTTCATGTGTTTTTTAGTTGCATAAATGTCTTCTTTTGAGAAGTGTCTGTTCATGTCCTTCACCCACTTTTTGATGGGGTTGTTTGTTTTTCTCTTGTAAATTTGTTTGAGTTCATTGTAGATTCTGGATATTAGCCCTTTGTCAGATGAGTAGGTTGTGAAAATTTTCTCCCATTTTGTAGGTTGCCTGTTCACTCTGATGGTAGTTTCTTTTGCTGTGCAGAAGCTCTTTAGTTTAATTAGATCCCATTTGTCAATTTTGGCTTTTGTTGCCATTGCTTTTGGTGTTTTAGACATGAAGTCCTTGCCCATGCCTATGTCCTGAATGGTAATGCCTAGGTTTTCTTCTAGGGTTTTTATGGTTTTAGGTCTAACGTTTAAGTCTTTAATCCATCTTGAATTGATTTTTGTATAAGGTGTAAGGAAGGGATCTCGTTTCAGCTTTCTACATATGGCTAGCCAGTTTTCCCAGCACCATTTATTAAATACGGAATCCTTTCCCCATTGCTTGTTTTTCTCAGGTTTGTCAAAGATCAGATAGTTGTAGATATGTGGCATTATTTCTAAGGGCTCTGTTCTGTTCCATTGATCTATATCTCTGTTTTGGTACCAGTACCATGCTGTTTTGGTTACTGTAGCCTTGTAGTATAGTTTGAAGTCAAGTAGTGTGATTCCTCCAGCTTTGTTCTTTTGGCTTAGGATTGACTTGGCGATGCGGGCTCTTTTTTGGTTCCATATGAACTTTAAAGTAGTTTTTTCTAATTCTGTGAAGAAAGTCATTGGTAGCTTGATGGGGATGGCATTGAATCTGTAAATTACCTTGGGCAGTATGGCCATTTTCACGATATTGATTCTTCCTACCCATGAGCATGGAATGTTCTTCCATTTGTTTGTATCCTCTTTTATTTCCTTGAGCAGTGGTTTGTAGTTCTCCTTGAAGAGGTCCTTCGCATCCCTTGTAAGTTGGATTCCTAGGTATTTTATTCTCTTTGAAGCAATTGTGAATGGGAGTTCACTCATGATTTGGCTCTCTGTTTGTCTATTATTGGTGTATAAGAATGCTTGTGATTTTTGCACATTGATTTTGTATCCTGAGAGTTTGCTGAAGTTGCTTATCATCTTAAGGAGATTTGGGGCTGAGGCAATGGGGTTTTCTAGATATACAATCATGTCATCTGCAAACAGGGACAATTTGACTTCCTCTTTTCCTAATTGAATACCCTTGATTTCCTTCTCCTGCCTGATTGCCCTGGCCAGAACTTCCAACACTATGTTGAATAGGAGTGGTGAGAGAGGGCATCCCTGTCTTGTGCCAGTTTTCAAAGGGAATGCTTCCAGTTTTTGCCCATTCAGTATGATATTGGCTGTGGGTTTGTCATAGATAGCTCTTATTATTTTGAGATACGTCCCATCAATACCTAATTTATTGAGAGTTTTTAGCATGAAGGGTTGTTGAATTTTGTCAAAGGCCTTTTCTGCATCTATTGAGATAATCATGTGGTTTTTGTCTTTGGTTCTATTTATATGCTGGATTACATTTATTGATTTGCGTATATTGAACCAACCTTGCATCCCAGGGATGAAGCCCACTTGATCATGGTGGATAAGCTTTTTGATGTGCTGCTGGATTCTGTTTGCCAGTATTTTATTGAGGATTTTTGCATCAATGTTCATCAAGGATATTGGTCTAAAATTCTCTTTTTTTGTTGTGTCTCTGCCAGGCTTTGGTATCAGGATGATGCTGGCCTCATAAAATGAGTTAGGGAGGATTCCCTCTTTTTCTATTGATTGGAATAGTTTCAGAAGGAATGGTACCAGCTCCTCCTTGTACCTCTGGTAGAATTCGGCTGTGAACCCATCTGGTCCTGGACTTTTTTTGGTTGGTAAGCTATTGATTATTGTCATAATTTCAGCTCCTGTTATTGGTCTATTCAGAGATTCAACTTCTTCCTGGTTTAGTCTTGGGAGGGTGTATGTGTTGAGGAATTTATCCATTTCTTCTAGATTTTCTAGTTTATTTGCGTAGAGGTGTTTGTAATATTCTCTGATGGTAGTTTGTATTTCTGTGGGATCGGTGGTGATATCCCCTTTATCATTTTTTATTGCATCTATTTGATTCTTCTCTCTTTTTTTCTTTATTAATCTTGCTAGCGGTCTATCAATTTTGTTGATCCTTTCAAAAAACCAGCTCCTGGATTCATTTATTTTTTGAAGGGTTTTTTGTGTCTCTATTTCCTTCAGTTCTGCTCTGATTTTAGTTATTTCTTGCCTTCTGCTAGCTTTTGAATGTGTTTGCTCTTGCTTTTCTAGTTCTTTTAATTGTGATGTTAGGGTGTCAATTTTGGATCTTTTCTGCTTTCTCTTGTGGGCATTTAGTGCTATAAATTTCCCTCTACACACTGCTTTGAATGCATCCCAGAGATTCTGGTATGTTGTGTCTTGGTTCTCGTTGGTTTCAAAGAACATCTTTATTTCTGCCTTCATTTCGTTATGTACCCAGTAGTCATTCAGGAGCAGGTTGTTCAGTTTCCACGTAGTTGAGCAGTTTTGAGTGAGATTCTTAATCCTGAGTTCTAGCTTGATTGCACTGTGATCTGAGAGATAGTTTGTTATAATTTCTGTTCTTTTACATTTATTGAGGAGAGCTTTACTTCCAAGTATATGGTCGATTTTGGAATAGGTGTGGTGTGGTGCTGAAAAAAATGTATATTCTGTTGATTTGGGGTGGAGAGTTCTGTAGATGTCTATTAGGTCTGCTTGGTGCAGAGCTGAGTTCAATTCCTGGGTATCCTTGTTGACTTTCTGTCTCGTTGATCTGTCTAATGTTGATAGTGGGGTGTTAAAGTCTCCCATTATTAATGTGTGGGAGTCTAAGTCTCTTTGTAGGTCACTCAGGACTTGCTTTATGAATCTGGGTGCTCCTGTATTGGGTGCATATATATTTAGGATAGTTAGCTCTTCTTGTTGAATTAATCCCTTTACCATTATGTAATGGCCTTCTTTGTCTCTTTTGATCTTTGTTGGTTTAAAGTCTGTTTTATCAGAGACTAGGATTGCAACCCCTGCCTTTTTTTGTTTTCCATTTGCTTGGTAGATCTTCCTCCATCCTTTTATTTTGAGCCTATGTGTGTCTCTGCACGTGAGATGGGTTTCCTGAATACAGCACATTGATGGGTCTTGAGTCTTTATCCAATTTGCCAGTCTGTGTCTTTTAATTGGAGCATTTAGTCCATTTACATTTAAAGTTAATATTGTTATGTGTGAATTTGATCCTGTCATTATGATGTTAGCTGGTTATTTTGCTCATTAGTTGATTCAGTCTCTTCCTAGTCTTGATGGTCTTTACATTTCGGTATGATTTTGCAGTGGCTGGTACTGGTTGTGCCTTTCCATGTTTAGCGCTTCCTTCAGGAGCTCTTTTAGGGCAGGCCTGGTGGTGACAAAATCTCTCAGCATTTGCTTGTCTATAAAGTATTTTATTTCTCCTTCACTTATGAAGCTTAGTTTGGCTGGATATGAAATTCTGGGTTGAAAATTCTTTTCTTTAAGAATGTTGAATATTGGCCCCCACTCTCTTCTGGCTTGTAGGGTTTCTGCCGAGAGATCCGCTGTTAGTCTGATGGGCTTCCCTTTGATGGTAACCCGACCTTTCTCTCTGGCTGCCCTTAACATTTTTTCCTTCATTTCAACTTTGGTGAATCTGACAATTATGTGTCTTGGAGTTGCTCTTCTCGAGGAGTATCTTTGTGGCGTTCTCTGTATTTCCTGAATCTGAATGTTGGCCTGCCTTGCTAGATTGGGGAAGTTCTCCTGGATATTATCCTGCAGAGTGTTTTCCAACTTGTTTCCATTCTCCCCGTCACTTTCAGGTACACCAATCAGACATAGATTTGGTCTTTTCACATAGTCCCACATTTCTTGGAGGCTTTGCTCGTTTCTTTTTATTCTTTTTTCTCTAAACTTCCCTTCTCGCTTCATTTCATTCATTTCATCTTCCAGGGCTGATACCCTTTCTTCCATTTGATCGCATCGGCTCCTGAGGCTTCTGCATTCTTCACGTAGTTCTCGAGCCTTGGTTTTCAGCTCCATCAGCTCCTTTAAGCACTTCTCTGTATTGGTTATTCTAGTTATACATTCTTCTAAATTTTTTTCAAAGTTTTCAACTTCTTTGCCTTTGGTTTGAATATCCTCCCGTAGCTCGGAGTAATTTGATCGTCTGAAGCCTTCTTCTCTCAGCTCGTCAAAGTCGTTCTCCGTCCAGCTTTGTTCCGTTGCTGGTGAGGAACTGCGTTCCTTTGGAGGAGGAGAGGTACTCTGCTTTTTAGAGTTTCCAGTTTTTCTGCTCTGTTTTTTCCCCATCTTTGTGGTTTTATCTACTTTTGGTCTTTGATGATGGTGATGTACAGATGGGTTTTTGGTGTGGATGTCCTTTCTGTTAGTTTTCCTTCTAACAGACAGGACCCTCAGCTGCAGGACTGTTGGAGTACCTGGCCGGCCGTGTGAGGTGTCAGTCTGCCCCTGCTGGGGGGTGCCTCCCGGTTAGGCTGCTCGGGGGTCAGGGGTCAGGGACCCACTTGAGGAGGCAGTCTGCCCATTCTCAGATCTCCAGCTGCGTGCTGGGAGAACCACTGCTCTCCTCAAAGCTGTCAGACAGGGACATTTAAGTCTGCAGAGGTTACTGCTGTCTTTTTGTTTGTCTGTGCCCTGCCCCCAGAGGTGGAGCCTACAGAGGCAGGCAGGCCTCCTTGAGCTGTGGTGGGCTCCACCCAGTTCAAGCTTCCAGGCTGCTTTGTTTACCTAAGCGAGCCTGGGCAATGGCGGGCGCCCCTCCCCCAGCCTCGCTGCCGACTTGCTTTTTGATCTCTGACTGCTGTGCTAGCAATCAGTGAGACTCCGTGGGCGTAGGACCCTCTGAGCCAGGTGCGGGCTATACTCTCCTGGGGCACCGTTTCCTAAGCCCGTCGGAAAAGCACAGTATTCGGGTGGGAGTGGCCCGATTTTCCAGGTGCCTTCTGTCACCCCTGGAAAGGGAACTCCCTGACCCCTTGCGCTTCCCAAGTGAGGCAATGCCTCGCCCCTGCTTCGGCTTGCGCACGGTGCACTCACCCACTGACCTGCGCCCACTGTCTGGCACTCCCTAGTGAGATGAACACGGTACCTCAGATGGAAATGCAGAAATCACCCGTCTTCTGCGTCGCTTGCGCTGGGAGCTGTAGACCGGAGCTGTTCCTATTCAGCCATCTTGGCTCCTCCCCCGGCCCTTTGTTTCTAAGACTCCCTGCACTTGATGGGGAATGAGGACTTCTAAGGTGTGTCTAAAAGTCAGCTTTAGGGCTTCCTCCGCCAGAATGGCAGTGGCTGTGACTGCGCTATGGCAACTAGGCCATCGCAGGACACGAAGTCCATGTGCTTTGAAATGTAGTCAACTGGACTAGGTGGTTCTCCGAGGTTTTTGTGAGGACTCCCTGTTGCTCTGCCACATATCAGGTACGTGGATTTTCCAAGTCAGGAATTTCCAGGGCAGGGCAGGAGCCTCAATAAGGGCTTTTTTTTTTTTTTTTTTTTTTTTTTGAGACGGAGTCTCACTCTGTCACCCAGGCTGAAGTGCAGTGGTGTGATCTCGGCTCATGGCAAGCTCCGCCTCCCAGGTTCACACCATTCTCCTCCCTCAGCCTCCCCAGTAGCTGGGACTACAGGTGCCTGCCACCATGCCCGGCTAATTTTTTATATTTCTTAGTAGAGACAGGGTTTCACCATGTTAGCCAGGATGGTCTCGATCTCCTGACCTCATGATCCGCCCCCCTCAGCCTCCCAAAGTGCTGGGAATACAGACATGAGCCACTGCGCCCCTCCAATAAGGGCCTTTTTTAATGTCTTGAAATGCTCTGGTTCATTCTTCCCATTGTAAGAGCTTATTCTCAGGCCCTTTAGTGACCTCAGATAGAGGATGAACCATTAGTCCGAATCTAAGAATCAGGATTCTACAGAACCCATATATTCCAAGAAAAGTTCTGTGTTGTCTCTCGGTTTGGAAACTAGGCAACTCTAGTATGGCCTGTTTTCTTTTTCCTGAGAGCTGCCTTATTACAGGGGTTATAATGTACCCTAAGTAAGTTACTCTCTGTTTAGTTAATTGTGCCCTTTTATTTGAAAACTTACATTTACTTGCTCCAAGGGAATTTAAGACTGTGATGGTATTCTTGTCAGAGGTTTCCTTGGTAGGGCTACATATTAAGATGTTATCTGCATAGTGTAGGACACTGCATTCCCTAAGTGGTAACTCTCAAAGATCTTTGTCTAGGGCTAGTGAAAACAGGTGAGGGCTCTCTTGAAAGCCCAGGAGCTATAACGTGCAGGTGTACTTGTGGTTGTTACCTGTGTTTGGATCTGTCCATTCAAAGGCAAATAGAAACTGAAAGGACAGGAGCACTGGGATTGAAAACATGACATCTTTAAGGTCTAGTACACTAAACCATTGGCAGTGAACCCAGAATTTGGGTTAACAAGGTATAAGGCATCTCTACCGAGGGAGGAAGAGGGTTCCTGCCTCATTTATGATTCTCAAGTTTTGTGCCAGTTGATATTCCCCATTTGGTTTTATGACTGGTAGAATAGGAGTATTACAAGGTGATTGGAAGGACACTAGTAAACCATGCTGTAAGAATCTAGAAATTAAGGGCTCCAGTGCTTTTTTTGCTTCTAACATAAGGGGATATTGCTTTTAATTGGGGTGTCTATTGGGGTTCTGTAGTTTAACGACCACAGATTGAGCCCAAAGGGCTCTTCTGAGCAACCTGTCATCCCAGATGCTGGATTTACATGTTCTAAGATTGACAGACATAGGGAGGTGATCTGCTGGCCCTTCAGCGAGGACCATTTGGGAGGGGCTGGTGCCTTTGAGTGGTATGATGGCTCCCATGTTATTTAATAAGTGTCTGCCTAAGAGCAGAGTAGGACACTCAGGAATAAGCAAGAAACAGTGTGGCATAAACAGATGTCTATAGTGACATGTGAGTAAGGAAGTAAAATAGTAAGAATGGAGTTGATTATTGACCCCAGTTATGATACAACTTTTGGAAGTAAGTGGCCCAACATGAGAAGTTAATATGCAGTAGGAGTCCCCATTATCGATTAAAAAATCAATATTCTTACCTGCCACATCAAGGGTCAGCCGGGGTTCCAGATTGGTGACTGGAATGTTCTTTTCAGTGAGAGCTGTCTGGATCCCTGAGCCTCCTAAGTCTTGAGTTAGTGCCATCTCAAGGGAGGATGTCCGCTTTCCCCTTCAGGACTGAGGAAAATCCATTACCCAATGGCTATCTTGTATATAGACTGGGCATGGCCCAGGGGCAGCTGTGTGCACTTTCTGGCCTGGTGCTCCGATTGCTTGCATTGAAAGCAGGCTCCTTGATGGCTGTTACCCTGTTGGTGACCAGTTTCCAAAGCTTTGAGGTTCCTGGGGGTGACTGAGTTTGCAGGATGCTACTGACAGAAAGAGCTATCATTTTAGCCTGAGCCTTATCTCACCTGTTCTTGCACTGGACTCTGCCTTTCTCCTCAGCCAGAGTCCTATTATGAAATACTCCAAAAGCCATTTCTATTAACTGAGACATAGGTGTTTGTGGCTCTAATTGTAATTTCTGTGGTTTCCTCCTGATATCTGGGGTAGACTGGCTAATAAAGTTTTGTCCTGGTAACACTTGGCCTTCAGCAGACATAGGGTCTATGTTGGTGTACTTTTGGAAGGCGCCCTTTAAGCACCCTTGAAAGAGGGGGGGTGTGACTACTTTCACTTTCTCATAGTTAACAGGGTTTTTTTAACACATAGTCTGATCCCTGCCATGAGGCATTGGACCACGTAGGCCGTCCCTATTCTTTATTCCTCCAGACCTGTTGTAATTCCAACCTGGGTCATGGGAGAGATTAGGAATAGCTGCCACTTCATGGGTGGCAGTCTGGTCAGCTGCCCTGCTATTTATGTATCCCTGACTGACTACTCAGATTCTCTGTTGTTCCTGTGGAGTACAGCAAGGGAAAGGACAACTTGCATATACCTTTCCAAGTTAAGTCAAAGGCCAAAGTTAGAGCCTGGAATGCATCAGTAAATGCATTGGTTTCCTCTGAAAACTGTCTGAGGTTTTGCTTGCACTGGATTAGATCGTTCATTGAGAATGGAACATGTATTCTAATGGTCCCTTCTGCATTTGGACTTCTGGTAAAGGGAGCAGTTTCCCTGGTCCTGGATAGTATGAAGTTCCACTGTGAGTTATTCCAGCTGGGCTAGTTCCTACTGTACAAGGCAAAGGAGAATAAAGAGGAGCACACGCAGGAGTTGAAATGGGATTATACTCTACAGAAGACTCTGATATTGCAGGGTGTACGGGGGACTCGGAAGGAGATGTGGGCCCCTGAGAGCCCCTATGTGGAGCTGGTGTTGGACTGTGGGCCCTGGGGTCCCTTCCCCTTAATAGAAGATAATCTTCTAGTGTGCTTGCGTGGTTTTCTGTCTTACTGGGTTTAGGCCCACAGGTGCTGCGTTGAGCTGGGTTGTGTTGTGTTAGGAACAGGCCCCCAAATCTGGCCATAGACTGGCCCCCAAACTGGCCATAAACAAAATGTCTGCAGCACTGTGACATGTTCGTGATGGTCACGATGCCCACGCTGAAAGTTGTGGGTTTACCGGAATGAGGGCAAGGAACACCTGGCCCACTCAAGGCAGAAAACCACTTAAAGGCATTCCTAAACCAGAAACAATAGCATGAGTGATCTTTGCCTTAAGGACATGTTCCTGCTGCAGATAACTAGCCAGAGCCCATCCCTTTGTTTCAGCCTATCCCTTTGTTTCCCGTAAGAAATGCTTTTAGTTAATCTATAATCTATAGAAACAATTCTTATCACTGGCTTGCTGTCAATAAATATGTGGGTCAAATTCTGTTCAGGGCTCTCAGCTCTGAAGCTGTCAGCCCCCTGATCCCACTCCACACTCTATATTTCTGTGTGTGTGTCTTTAATTCCTCTAGCGCCGCTGGGTTAGGGTCATCATAACCGAGCTGGTCTTGGCAGTGTTGTAAGGCCATAAAGGCCTACACATAGGGAACATCAGACCACTTTCCCTGATTTGTACAGAAAAGATCTAGCCATAGGAAGGTGTTAAAGTTCACATTTCCTTTCTCCAGCCATTTCTCATTGTTAGCTGAATTGTATCCAGGCCAAACAGTGTTACAAAACAAGATAAGTTTTTTTTCTTCTTTAACTCATCTAACCAAATGGTATTCCATTTTTTAAAATATACATCCAAGGGGTGTTTTAGTGAGAGGAGAAGAGATGGGTCCCATGGAGCCAAGAGAATCCTGCAATGACAGACACATATACCGAAGTCCAGGAGGTTGTGGGTGTCCCCATGAGCTAACCTAGACCACGAAGTGATACAGGGCACTCACTTGAATCCCCATGGGACCGAGGCCCTAGGAGGTCACCGGTGTTTGCCATGCACCATCCTAGGCCTCATCAGCACTGGACGTCTCCAGGCTCAACCGAGGTGGCCCCCGCTGCCAGCTGGGGGCCCAGATGTCTCACTGACAAGACTTTCCCTACCTCACCTAGAATACCTGGATGCATTCCCTGTGACTGGGCATCTACATGACTGCACATCTTTTTTCTCAGGATAGAAAGTTTGCTGAAGGACAATCTGAAGGAGTATGAAAATGAATAAAGCCTGGAAAGATAGGGACTCTTAATGTGCCCTAAACAGGAAGTTTTATCAACAGGAAACTGGACTAGAAAATAAATCACAATAGCCACTAAGTGGCAGTCAAGTATTGCCAGAGGGACAACAAACACGCTGAGTCTGAAATGTGGCCAGAAGGATGTGGCACTAAGCAGCAAAATAGCCTGAGTACTGAATATTGAGAGCAACCCACATGCTTAGTATAATTATGAATAGAGCAGAAGTAGCAGCCAAAAGGAGAGCAGCACATATATTCACATAAAGAATATAGGTGACTTAAAAACTTTTCCCCCAGAACTTCACTGAAACAGCAGAGGAAAAAGCAGTGATACTCAACCAGGTAGTCTGGGACTCCCATAGGACACACTTCAGGTGAAGGGAAACTGAAGTCAATGAAGCAGACAAATCTCTTTTTGTTTCACAGCACCAGAAATGTTGACAGCTGCTGTGAGACCTCGGTTCTTGTTTTTTTAGTTTAAGAATTTAAGCAAGAGACACACAGCAAGGAGATGCAACATAGAGCAATTTATTGCAATAGAAAAAGAATATTTTCAAATTTAAGTGCAGAATAAAGAGTACACCCTGAGACAGACAGAGAATTCAGGGTGGATTGCTAGAAAGCTGAAAGCACGAGACAGCACTGATTACTGCTGGGGTCCCTTTATGGAAGTCTTATATGAATATTCATAAGTAGGTGGGAAAAAGTGTAGCTAGCAAGCATGTTCAGGGTGGTCCTCTGGGTGCACATTTGCAGTAGCTGTCCATGCTTGTTCATACATCACATGTCTCATTACTATCCTAAATCTCCACTATATATAATATAGTAAAAATTTATATTTTTTTACTATAAATAGTAAAAAATGTGTTTTTTACTATTATAATAAGCAAAGGGTCAGTGTGAGGACAGGTAAAATCAAAGTACGCATGCTCTCTACAGAGGAAATTCCATAATGAAGATAGCGTTCCTTGAATGAGCTTAAGTACAATGGGAATTCTGAGCCTTATTGGTGTTGATTGTATGGTCACCAGAATTGCTGTGTCACAAGGACATGGTCACTTCCTTGAATCCCTATCCTGCCTCACTGTGATTAGATATTAAGACGTTTGTATATAAAAGAATTTACCTCATAAGAGATCACAAGAAATTATTGAAAGTCCAAATGCTTAAATATTTCTAAATTTAGGTGAACAGGTGTTTATAGTGCTGTTATAGCTAATCATAGGCCATCATGGGTCTTATTGGTTTTAAAAATTCAAAATAAATGAAACAGATGAAAGCTGGGTAGAGTCTAGTTTACAAAATGATTAACAAATTAGAAGATAACATTGGCATAAAAGTACTCAAGTCTAGGGATATGGTAACAGAGCACCTATGGCAGGTGTATACAAGGGTACATACCCGCCAGAATTTATGCAAGAGTAATTTTGCCAAACATGAGTCTCATTGGGCTCATTTTTTGCATGGTTTCGATGAGTACAGGGAAGTTCTTGTGTCTGTTCATAATAATACATTAAAATGTGTCTGGAAAATATATATCTATATGAAGATATACTGGGCATCAAGAGAACATGCAATTGAGACACTAGAACCTAATTAAAGATGGTTATCAAATATTAAAAGATATAATATGAAATGACATACAACTTTATGCCAAGCACCAAGTGTCTTCTCACATGTAGATTATAAAAATTTTGTGTAACTTTTTGGTATAATAATATTTTCTGCCAAGTAGAAAAACTTAATAAAGCTCTATAATATTTTAAAAACATAACTAGGCCAGGTGAAGTGGCTCATGCCTGTAATCCCAGCCGTTTGAGACCAGTATGGATGACATGGTGAAACACTGTCTCTAATATACACATATAATGGCCAAGTGTGCTTGTGCACACATGTAGTCCCAGCTATTAGAGAGGCTGAAGTAGGAGGAGCGCCTGAGCTGGAGGTCAGGGTTGCAGTGAGCAGTGATTGTGCCACTGCACTCCAGCCTGAGCAACAGAGCAAGACTCTGTCTCCAAAAAACCCCATAACTATACATACGAAAAAGCAAAACTACCTTTGCTTACAGCAAGTGGAAGAAAGCATCTTTGAAAGCATGTTTGATGGAACTGAAAGGTTAACAAGATAAATGAATGAATTTTCTTAATTTGAAACTGTAGGGAACAGAAAAGTAGAGAAATTAGAAATGTCCAAATCACCAGATAAGAATATAAAAGTAATTTGGGAAAAGTACAATTCAATCAGAAAGTAAGACATTTATAGATGCCCTATTTTCATATTAATAATGGAAATATGACAAAGTAAACAAAGTGTTTGGAATCTTTAACTAGAGAAATATTACTTTATGTGAATTCATCTGATGTACAAAAGAAACCACTGATGTAACTCATAAATATTCAGTTGATATGTGTTTTACATTTTCATCTGCAAGAATTAGTTTAAAGGGGAACACAATATCAATACTTTGAAACACATCAGTATCATGTTTGGATCTTGTAAAACTGAGTCACTCATCTCCTGTTGCACAGTCTTATCAAAATTTAGCCTTAAGATTTTTATTGAACAATACCAATCACAGTGGCATCCTGCAAAAGAACTTTCAGTAAGCTGAAGCTGAATAAAAATCACTTCAGATCATCACTTCATCATGAGAAATTGCCACACATGGCAATTCTTTTTTTTTTTTTTAATGCAGAAATTATTTACTTTTATCAAATAGCCATGGTTTTCATGCCTGCTCATTTTATTTTTTATTTTTTCTTAAATTTTATTATTATTATACTTTAAGTTGTAGGGTACATGTGCACAACGTGCAGGTTTGTTACATATGTATACATGTGCCATGTTGGTGTGCTGCACTCATTAATGAATCATTTCCCCATTGCTTGTTTTTGTCAGGTTTGTCAAAGATCAGATAGTTGTAGATATGCGGCATTATTTCTGAGGGTTCTGTTCTGTTCCATTGGTCTATATCTCTGTTTTGGTACCAGTACCACGCTGTTTTGGTTACTGTAGCCTTGTAGTATAGTTTGAAGTCAGGTAGCATGACGCCTCCAGCTTTGTTCTTTTGGCTTAGGATTGACTTGGCGATGCGGGCTCTTTTTTGGTTCCATATGAACTTTAAAGTAGTTTTTTCCAATTCTGTGAAGAAAGTCATTGGTAGCTTGATGGGGTTGGCATTGAATCTATAAATTACCTTGGGCAGTATGGCCATTTTTGCTATATTGATTCTTCCTACCCATGAGCATGGAATGTTCTTCCATTTGTTTGTATCCTCTTTTATTTCATTGAGCAGTGGTTTGTAGTTCTCCTTGAAGAGGTCCTTCACATCCCTTGTAAGTTGGATTCCTAGGTATTTTATTCTCTTTGAAGCAATTGTGAATGGGAGTTCACTCATGATTTGGCTCTTTGTTTGTCTGTTATTGGTATATAAGAATGCTTGTGATTTTTGCACATTGATTTTGTATCCTGAGACTTTGCTGAAGTTGCTTATCAGCTTAAGGAGATTTTGGGCTGAGACGATGGGGTTTTCTAGATATGCAATCATGTCATCGGCAAACAGGGACAATTTGACTTCTTCTTTTCCTAATTGAATGCTCTTTATTTCCTTCTCCTGCCTGATTGCCCTGGCCAGAACTTCCAACACTGTGTTGAATAGGAGTGGTGAGAGAGGGCATCCCTGTCTTGTGCCAGTTTTCAAAGGGGATGCTTCCAGTTTTTGCCCATTCAGTATGATATTGGCTGTGGGTTAGTCATAGATAGCTGTTATTATTTTCAGATACGTCCCATCAATACCTAATTTATTGAGAGTTTTTAGCATGAAGGTTGTTGAATTTTGTCAAAGGCCTTTTCTGCATCTATTGAGATAATCATGTGGTTTTTGTCTTTGGTTCTGTTTATATGCTGGATTACATTTATTGATTTGCATATGTTGAGCCAGCCTTGCATCCCAGGGATGAAGCCCACTTGATCATGGTGGATAAGCTTTTTGATGTGCTGCTGGATTCTGTTTGCCAGTATTTTATTGAGGATTTTTGCATCAATGTTCATCAAGGATATTGGTCTAAAATTCTCTTTTTTTGTTGTGTCTCTGCCTGGCTTTGTTATCAGGATGATGCTGGCCTCATAAAATGAGTTAGGGAGGATTCCCTCTTTTTCTATTGATTGGAATAGTTTCAGAAGGAATGGTACCAGCTCCTCCTTGTACCTCTGGTAGAATTCGGCTGTGAATCCATCTGGTCCTGGACTTTTTTTGATTGGTAAGCTATTAATTATTGCTTCAATTTCAGAACCTATTATTGGTCTATTCAGAGATTCGACTTCTTCCTGGTTTAGTCTTGGGAGGGTGTATGTGTCGAGGAATTTATCCATTTCTTCCAGATTTTCTAGTTTATTTGCATAGAGGTGTTTATAGTATTCTGTGATGGTAGTTTGTATTTCTGTGGGATCGATGGTGATATCCCCTTTGTCATTTTATTGTGTCTATTTGATTCTTCTCTCTTTTCTTCTTTATTAGTCTTGCTAGTGGTCTATCAATTTTGTTGATCTTTTCAAAAAACCAGCTCCTGGATTCATTGATTTTTTGAAGGGTTTTTTGTGTCTCTATTTCCTTCAGTTCTGCTCTGATCTTAGTTATTTCTTGCCTTCTGCTAGCTTTTGAATGTGTTTGCTCTTCCTTCTCTAGTTCTTTTAATTGTGATGTTAGGGTGTCAATTTTAGCTCTTTCCTGCTTTCTCTTTCTCTTGTGGGCATTTAGTGCTATAAATTTCTCTCTACACACTGCTTTGAATGTGTCTCAAAGATTCTGGTATGTTGTGTCTTGGTTCTCTTTGGTTTCAAAGAACATCTTTATTTCTGCCTTCATTTCGTTATGTACCCAGTAGTCATTCAGGAGCAGGTTGTTGAGTTTCCATGTAGTTGAGCGGTTTTGAGTGAGTTTCTTTATCCTGAGTTCTAGTTTGATTGCACTGTGGTCTGAGAGACAGTTTGTTATAATTTCTGTTCTTTTACATTTGCTGAGGAGTGCTTTACTTCCAAGTATGTGGTCAATTTTGGAATAGGTGTGGTGTGGTGCTGAAAAGAATGTATATTCTGTTGATTTGGGGTGGAGAGTTCTGTAGATGTCTATTAGGTCCACTTGGTGCAGAGCTGAGTTCAATTCCTGGATATCCTTGTTAACTTTCTGTCTCATTGATCTGTCTAATGTTGACAGTGGGGTGTTAAAGTCTCCCATTATTATTGTGTGGGAGTCTAAGTCTCTTTGTAGGTCACTCAGGACTTGCTTTATGAATCTGGGTGCTCCTGTACTGGGTGCATGTATATTTAGGATAGTTAGTTCTTCTTGTTGAATTGATCCCTTTACCATTATGTAATGGCCTTCTTTGTCTCTTTTGATCTTTGTTGGTTTAAAGTCTGTTTTATCAGAGACTAGGATTGCAACCCCTGCCTTTTTTTGTTTTCCATTTGCTTGGTAGATCTTCCTCCATCCCTTTATTTTGAGCCTATGTGTGTCTCTGTACGTGAGATGGGTTTCCTGAATACAACACACTGATGGGTCTTGACTCTTTATCCAATTTGCCAGTCTGTGTCTTTTAATTGGAGCATTTAGCCCATTTACATTTAAGGTTAATATTGTTATGTGTTAATTTGTTCCTGTCATTATGATGTTAGCTGGTTATTTTCCTTGTTAGTTGATGCAGTTTCTTCCTAGCCTTGATGGTCTTTACAATTTGGCATGTTTTTGCAGTGGCTGGTACCAGTTGTTCCTTTCCATGTTTAGTGCTTCTTTCCGGAGCTCTTTTAGGGCAGGCCTGGTGGTGACAGAATCTCTCAGCATTTGCTTGTCTATAAAGTATTTTATTTCTCCTTTACTTATGAAGCTTAGTTTGGCTGGATATGAAATTCTGGGTTGAAAATTCTTTTCTTTAAGAATGTTGAATATTGGCCCCCACTCTCTTCTGGCTTGTAGAGTTTTTGCTGAGAGATCAGCTGTTAGTCTGATGGGCTTCCCTTTGTGGGTAACCTGACCTTTGTCTCTGGCTGCCCTTAACATTTTTTCCTACATTTCAACTTTGGTGAATCTGACAATTATGTGTCCTGGAGTTGCTCTTCTGGAGGAGTATCTGTGTGGCGTTCTCTGTATTTCCTGAATTTGAATGTTGGCCTGCCTTGCTAGATTGGGGAATTTCTCCCGGATATTATCCTGCAGAGTGTTTTCCAACTTGGTTCCATTCTCCCCGTCACTTTCAGGTACACCAATCAGATGTAGATTTGGTCTTTTCACATAGTCCCATATTTCTTGGAGGCTTTTTTCATTTCTTTTTATTCTGTTTCTCTAAACTTCTCTTCTCGTTTCATTTCATTCATTTCATCTTCCATCGCTGATACCCTTTCTTCCAGTTGATCTAATCGGCTACTGAGGCTTGTGCATTTGTCACATAGTTCTTGTGCCATGGTTTTCATCTCCATCAGGTCGTTTAAGGACTTCTCTGCATTGGTTATTCTAGTTAGCCATTTGTCTAATTTTTTTTCAAGGTTTTTAACTTCTTTGCCATTGGTTCGAACTTCCTCCTTTAGCTCGGAGTAGTTTGATCTTCTGAAGCCTTCTTCTCTCAACTCGTCAAAGTCATTCTCCGTCCAGCTTTGTTCCGTTGCTGGTGAGGAGCTGCACTCCTTTGGAGGAGGAGAGGCACTCTGATTTTTAGAGTTTCCGGTTTTTCTGCTCTGTTTTTTCCCCATCTTTGTGGTTTTTATCTACCTTTGGTCTTTGATGATGGTGATGTACAGATGGGTTTCTGGTGTGGATGTCCTTTCTGTTTGTTAGTTTTCCTTCTAACAGTCAGGATCCTCAGCTGCAGGTCTGTTGGAGTTTGCTGGAGGTCCACTCCAGACCCTGTTTGCACACATGGCAATTCTTCTAATTGAAAATGAGATCTACAAAGTAGTGTATTTTCAAAATATGATGGGTTTGCTTCCATTACAGCCAGAAAGTAAAGTGTTAATAAATTCTATTTAGGGCATAAATAAAATATTCCAATTTAAAATAATATTACAGGTGGGCCCAGTGGCTCAGTCCTATAATCTCAGCACTTTGAGAGGCTGAGGCAGGTGGATCTGTTGAGCCCAGGAGTTCAAGACCAGCCTGGGCAACATGGCAAAACCCATCACTACAAAATTTACAAAATGTAGCCAGGTGTGTTGGCGTGCATCTGTAATCCCAGCTACTTGGGAGGCTGAAGTAGGAGGATTGTGTGAACCTGTGAAGATGAGGCTGCAGTAAGCCGTATTGTGCCACAACACTCCAGCCTGGGTGACAAAGCAAGACCCTGTCTCAAACAAACAAGCGTGTATATATATATAGAGAGAGAGAAAGAGTAAATAACAAAAAAATAAAGAAAATAATATTGTAAGGTTTGTTCACCTAGTTTCCAAATTTTAAATATTTTTGCAACAACTTTAATGTTCTGGGAACACTAATTGTTCAAAAATGTATGACATTATATTTATCGAGGTGCACATTTCCCCTGTGCCTTGGGCCCCAGTGTGACTCCGCACAGCACTAAGTAAGGGCAGGGGATTAGGGATCCCCACATCCAGGCATCGTGAGTGACACTTCCCAGAATATAAAAAGGAGAGAAGTGGAAGAAGGTAGGGGTGGCTCTGAAAGCAGAGATTTTCCCACACCGTCTCAGCTGACATCTCACTGTCAACAACTGGGTCAGAGGACCACCCTTGCTGCAAAGGAGTCCAAGATGGAAAATATTTTTTACAAAATCAGGGTTCCAATAGAGAGGAAGTCAGTGGAATGGATAGTACATAGTCAGGTAGCAATGCCTGCCCACAAATGAGACACTGAACCACAACATGAATAGGTACTCTGCAAGTTGTAGTGCTATGATGAAAACAAAGGGCTGAAATCACTGAGGGTCTTACTTTAGATGGGATGACAAAACGGTTGCTCCGAGGAAGTGGTATTCAAGGAGAGATAGAAAAGATGACCAGGCACAGTGGCTCATGCCTTGTAATCCCAGCACTTTGGAAGGCCGAGGCAGGTGGACTGCTTGAGACCAGGAGTTCAAGACCAGCCTAAGCAACATAGCAAGACCACATCTCTACAAAAAATTAAAAAAAAAAAAGAAATAAAATAAAGAAAAATAGACAATGAGAAACATTGATTTGGGTAGAGGAAAGAGCAACTACAAAGGCCCAGTAGAAGACACATGCCTGTCATGTTTGAGGAACAGTAAAGAGGCTGGAGTGGCTTCAGCACAGAGAGAGATGGGAGAGGGGCAGATAGCTGGCACCAAGTGTGGTTGGGAATATGAAGCAGGGGCCTCACCATGCAAAGCTCTTTCACCTGCCCCTTCTATGACTGCATCGTCAGTCCTTGGATTAAAGGTCTAAGAATATGGTTTGGATTTTCGTGTTGTTGTTGTTGTTTTGGCCTCCATCCGCAATATCCACCCTGCCCATTGTGGAGGTAGGGCTGGCCAAGGCAGAAGCCCATGATTCCTCCAGTTCCTCCAGCAGCCACAGCCTGGGATTTCTCTTGCTGACAAACTGCTAGCTGATGCGCAGGGGATGATCCCTCAGCCTGTTTCACAGCATTCCCTAAAGCCATTTCCCTAGACTTTGTCTAGCTTCGTGGGACTGCACTTCTGCTCAGTTTCTTGAACAGCGCTTCTGGACCTTGTAAAATCTGGAGTCTACCAAGCCTTTCATGTATTTTTCCAAATTCTGGAATTTACATAACCTTGCAAATATTATTCCATAGGAGGCCTAAACCTGCTCTTTTTATCCCCTGTTCTTCCCTCTTTTTTTTTTTTTTTTTTTAGACGGAGTCTCACTCTGTCGCCCAGGCTGGAGTGCAGTGGCGTGATCTTGGCTCACTGCAAGCTCCGCCTCCCGGTTTCATGCCATTCTCCTGCCTCAGCCTCCCGAGTAGCTGGGACCACAGGCGTCCGCCACCACACCCGGCTAATTTTTTGTATTTTTAGTAGAGACAGGGTTTCACCGTGTTAGGTAGGGTGGTCTCGATCTCCTGACCTCATGATCCACCCGCCTCGGCCTCCCAAAGTGCTGGGATTACTGGCATGAGCCACCACGCCCGGCCTCTTCTCTCTTTCTTAAAGAGATTGGCCAAGGGGCACCAACTGGATTGGACTCCTCCAGTAAGCCTGCTTGTTGGGCTCTCAGCTGTCCACTTAGGAAATGCAATGTTGAGGCCCTAGGACCTGCTAGCAAACTCTGGCCTTGTAGATGACAGATTTCGGTGTCCCATGGGCACCTGTCCATCCTAAGTCCTTCCTTCCCAGTTCAGAGAAAACCCATAGTGGCTAAGCTGAGTTCTGATGCAGGCACTACGCTTGTGGCTTCAAACAAAGGTTTGTACAGCTCACTGCTGGGTGTATAGAAGACATTGGGAAAAGGCAAATATCTATATTCCCCTTTTTACCTTTCCTTGGGAATCACTTTTACTAATTTCCCTCACAATACTTGCAGAGCACTTGGAACTTTCTCAAATACAAAGATCTCTGTATACATAATTTTATGATCTGTAATAACTTGTTCAGTAAATTTTTCATTCCAGTTCTGAGACTAATGCATTACGTACATTGGATATCCCACTTGTGAAAGTCAGCTTTAAGCAGAACATCAAGTATATTCGTGAACCTGCTACACATCTGTGGGCAAAACCTAGTGGGAACCATGTTTTTCCACCTTCAGAGGAGACCTACTTTAAAGCAAAAGCTCTTTTGAGAATCATCAGGTTGTGTTTGGCATGGCAGCAAGGACAGGGAGATTAGAACACAGGTTAGTGTCATCCCCCCTCACCAAGCCTCCTAAAAGCATCGGCTGTCTCTGGTGGCCCTGTCTGGTTGTCTTCAACCATCAAGATTTGGATTTACCATTTACTGACAATGGGATTGCGTCATCACCTCATCTCCTTTGGCCTGAACTTCCTTACCAGAAAAGTGGGGTGACCAATTTCTACTCCATGGGTTCCTCAGCAGGAGTAAAAGAGATGAGACATTCCAGGTGCCTGTACCATGCCTGGGCATAGTTGGCACTCAGAAAATTTGTGGGCTAATGATGAAGGCAAAGATGAATGATACCAGCAGGGCTCATCAGTACTGCGTGACAACTACAGAGAGACAGACTCTGATGACCACTAATCCCCAGGAGAAACTGAAAAAGTACAGAGATGTCCGCCATGAAGCTCACACAGGGGAAAGGGGAACATGCATTTTGGAGGAAGGAAGACAGCCTGATTTAAGATGCTCTGTGTGAGCTTTAAGCAGAATCTCCACTGTCTAGTGTCAATTGATTCTCTGAGTGTCTCCCCTGGAAAAGAGACTGTTGTTCTAGGTACAGGTTTTGAAAAGTAAGGACATCCTGTTTTGACAAGGTCCATGTTGCAGGAACATCAAGCATCTGCCAAGGGACACTTAGCCACGTATTGTGGTCTCTTGAAACTGATACAAAGTCGCATCACACTTTAAGATGAAAGGGTTTTTTATCAGAACTCTCCACTTGGCGAGGCAAAATCTTTGCACTTTTTAGTTTGGAAAATCTCAATTTAGTAAGGAGTCTAGTCACCCTTTTGTGTAGTAGACTCACATTGCTATAGAGTTCTTAGAGCATGGGCAGTGGAGTTAGGAACACCTGGGTTTAAATCTGGGTTCATCTACCAGCCAGTTGTCTGAGCTCGGGCAAGTGACTTAATCTCTTGAGGCTCAGTCTCCTCAGGAGTTAGACAGAAACCACAGCTCCTAACTCAAAAGGTTTGTGTGGGGATTGAAGGTGCTCGTAAATGTAAGAAGTCATAGGCAATGCCCAGCATGTTTTCATTGCACATGCGATGTCCTCCCTCAGCTGGTACGGCATATAGGAAGCAGTCATGGCCAAGTACCTAGTAGTTGTTACAGCTCAGGGGCAGAGCGAACTTCAAGGTGGGTCATTTGCTGATTTTCAGTGATCTGTTCTGGGGTACACAGAGTGCAGACTAGCCCGGAAGGCCAGCAATAAGCTGAGTGAGGGTAATTGGGCCCTGACAGGAGGGAGCTTCCTAGGAGTACTCAGAGCTGACAGGCTGAGGCAGAGGCAGAAGCAGAAGATGGGAGCTAAGCCCTCCTTCTCCTGAGAGACCCTGTAAGAGACGACAAGTGAGTAGAGAAAGTTCTGGAGTCAGGGTCATGTGATGAGTAGAACACAATGGGAGGCTGTGGGTCAGGAGGAGCCTAAAGCTGGAGAGTATGATGAGGCTGCATTGGATGAGTGGAAAGTGCTTTGGGTTCAAGACAGAGCTGGAAATGAGGTGCTGCTACAGGTATGCACTTATGTGCCTATGACCTGGCACTAGTTATTTAACCTCTCTGTGTTTCCATATCCTCTTCTGTAAACAGAGGATGATAACAGCAACTATTCCCTAGGATTATTGAGAACAGTAAAAGAATTAATTCATTTATTCAATATTGACTAAAACCCTCTAAGTGCCAGGCACTAATCTAGGTATGAAAAAAACAGTGAATTAAACTGTTTTCATGGATCTTACATTTCCAGTGGAGGGCAAATGCACTAAACAACCAGGGCAACTATAAAACATGTTGCTCACCAAAAGCAGAAATCAGGTGAAGAGATGGAACAAGAGTGGATGGTACTTTGAACTTGGTAGTCAAGGGAGGCCTCTCTGAGGAAGAGACATCTAACCTGAGACAGGAGTAAAGGGACCTTATGCATTTAGTTTGGCTCTGAAGGGCTCAGGTTCTGCAGAGTCCCCTCTCTTCCAAGGTCAGAGAAAAAGGAGGGACAGGGATTTTAATAAGTCTTCCTAGGGGTTTCCAGCCCATATCTGTGGATGCAATCTGCATGTAATCTTTTCTTCTGCATGTCTGTCCTGCTCCAGCACCAGATGAGGAGGGAGCAATCTTACAGAGACCGCTTAATGAGCTCCTACCAATGCAGAAGGCCCTTTCGTTATGATAAATCTGTACATACAGATATTATTGCCTACTGGTTCTGCTTTCCTGGTTGAAGTTTGATTGACACAGATTTTGGTATTAAGTGTGATTTCAGAAGAAAAGAATTTTAAGAAGAAATTATCTGAAATTGTTCTGGGTTTCTGGAATTCCCTCTTTTATCTAATTTGATTTAAAGGCCTTCGTGACCCTGTTTCTAATGGTAAAAGTGCACTGGTAGTCTACAGCAAGAAGAGGCTGGGGATTTTCTCAAATCGTCACTTTTAGATACTTGTACTCAAGCACCTATAAGAATGCCAGAGTCTGGGTGACCAAGTAAGTGATTTCTGTAAACAAGTGTCCTGGAACGTAAAATAAAATAAAATTTTTAAAAATGCAAAAATTGCCTACTATGGTGATGCAGGCCTGTAGTCCCAGCTACTCCGGGGGCTGAGGTGGGAAGGTCGCTTGGGCTCAGGAAGCGGAGGTTGCAATGAGCCAGGATCATGCCACTGCACTCCAGTCTAGGCAACAGAGAGACACCTTTTCTCAAAATATAAATAAGTGGATAATTAAATAAAGTAGAAAAATAACATTGTAGTGAAAATGAGGAGTATAATGGAGATGACTGGTTGCCTCCAAATGTGCTGGAGAACATAGGAAAAGAAAATTATGACCTCAGGTCCTTAAAGGCTTATCCATACCAAGATCCACATAAAGAACTAGAAAGCATCCATGAAAGAACCCATTATCTCCCGTAGCCACAGACCTGATATTTGGGAAAACCATATCCAAAGCTGAATCTTGCAGTTGGCCGAATTACAACACGAATGCAATTCCTAATCTCTCAAGGTCTCTTCTGTTCATGTTAGAGCACCGATTGGGAATGAATGGGATCCCGAACATTTTAATGTGACACATATGCAGACTTTGATGAAGCTGGGTAGCTTGAAGCTCTATATTCTGTGAGATATGTCTTTCAGACACCTAAAAAAGGTGTAAAAGAGTAAAAAGACACCTTCACTCCCGCCTGAGGAATTTATTTCTCCTCTGCCTGAAGAACCTGCAACAGTCTGGTCTGAGGTAGTGGCCTTGCAGGACACTGTTGATCCTCCTGAGAAACTGCACCCACCACCTTTACTTCATTTGAAACCCTGTAAGACTCAAGTTTCCACCAGCCCCAAACTAGAGGGTACATAGTGGGACCCATTAGTAGGGGTAGAATTTACTATAACAACTACTGATGGTTTTTTTCCAATGCTAATAGGCAGAAACCTAGGGACTTTGTGTGAAAATGTTTCTTGAGGGTGGGGTATGATGGTAGAAGAAAAATAAATTTGATTCATACCAAATTTATTGATATACAGGCATTAAGCCAAGACTCTGGATTCAGTGTTTTTCTTTGAGAGTATATGGATGGCTCTAGCAGTTTGCTTGGTTGGTTGACTAAAATACGGAAGCAAATGTTGACTATCATTAGTTAAGGAGAAATTCAAGGACTTCCTTGGTATACTCCAAAGGCTTAAGGACACTGGAATGTTACAGTGAATTTATCACGGAAAAACTGCTCAGCCACGCTGGTAGGTCCAGAGGATGTGACTTTCACCAAGGCTGCAAGAAATTACTTTGTATGCGGAGCCCAGAAATCTGTGAGGAGTTTGTGGTGGCTCTCTTCTTTAGTCAGACATTACTGCAGGCTTGCCCTTGAGGAAAGATCATGCTGCACTGCCTAATAACTAACTGTTAATCGTTGTCCCGACCTTCCTCAACACATCTGCACCCAATTCTTACTGTGGCAGTGCATGGTGGAAAAGTAATCAGAATTCTCAGGGATTACTTGATAAAGGCTCTGAACTGGTACTAATTCCAGGATACCTGAAATGTCCCTATGCTACTCTAATAAGAATTGTTTCTATTAATCATGTGGTTTTTCATCAGGAAATTCATGTGGTTTTACATAAGGTCCAACGTACAGTGGACTAAGTTGGTCCATGAATCCACCCTCTGGTTGTCTCCCAGCTTCAGAATGCATAGTTGGGGACATACACGGTGACTGGCAGAATCCCCACTTTGGTTCCTGACATGTGGGGTGAGGGATGCTATGGTTAGGAAGGCCAAGTAGAAGCCACTAGAACTGCCCTAATTATAAAAATCATAATCCAAAACAACACTACTTTTCTGGAGGGACTGCAGTAATTGTTGGTAACACCAAGCATTTGAAAGGCACAGGGTGGTGATTCTTCAGTCATCCCTTTCAACTGAACTATTTGTCCTGTGCAGAAATATATGGATTTGGGGGCCAGGCATGGTGGCTCACGCCTGTAATCCTAGCATTTTGGGAAGCCGAGGCAGGTGGATCACTTGAGGTCAGGAGTTCAAGACCAGCCTGGCCAACATGGTGAATCCCTGTGTCTACTAAAAAATACAAACAATTAGCCAGGTGTGATGGTGCACAACTACATTCCTAGCAGCTCAGGAGGTTGAGGCAGTAGAATTGCTTGAACCAGGGAGGTAGAGGTTGCAGTGAGCTGAGATCGCTTAATTAAATTGTTGTTCCAACTGCAGCTTCTGTACTACAGGTGTTTTTGTTGCTTTAGTAACTGTGACATCCCTGGGAACCTGATATATAATATCAATTAGGTGAGTGTTTTTTTCTCTTTCAGTAATTATCACAAACAAGAGTTTGGGTTCGGCTGGAAAGGTCAGCAATCTAGTATCACCTCCTATTTCAAGCTTATATCAACTATCTAGGCTTACATCCTGAACGAGTCCTTAAGGGACCTTGACCACCTTTCCCTTACACCAGATGTGACACCATTCTTTACATTGATGACACTAAGCTGGCTGAGCAGGAGGTAGCAACTAATCCAGACACATTAGCAACACACTTGCGAGACATTTTGTGAGAAATAATTCCCACACAAAATCACTAATTGAGTGAAATGTTTAATGATCTAGTAGTCTGGCATTTCAAGATGGCGCTTATAAGGTGAACAGCAAGTTCCTACATCTTGCCTTTCTTATCACTAAATAAGGAACACAGAAATGAGTTGTGTAACAAATGCTTGTTTTAGCATATACCTCAATGTTGTGCAGTACTATGACCCATTGACAAGTGACTGAAACCCTGCTAGCATGGACCGGGGCCCAGAAAAAGAGAAGCTTCCCTAATCCTGCACCTGTGGTCTCATGTGGAGTTCCCTGTGGCCAGTTGACTAGAAAATAAACATCATGCCTGATTTTCATTTGTTACTGCAGAATATGCAGGCACCACATCTATTAAGTCTGTTACTATTGCAAAAGAAATTATCCCCAATTTAGTAGCTTAAAATAACACAAATATATAAGCAGTTCCGTAGATCAGAAATCCAGGTAGCCTGGATTCGTTTCTCTGGTTAAGATCTCACAAAATCAAAGTTAAGGTATCAAGCAGGCTGGTGACTAACTGAAGACCCAGAAAGAAACTGTTTTCAAGCTCATTTGGGTTACTGGCAGGTGTTACTACTTAAAGTTGTAGAACAGAGGTACCCATATCCTTGTGGTCTTGGCTGAGGCCACTCTAGGCTACTTGAGAGTCACATCCATACCACCTTAGGTGCACCGTTCTAACTTCTAAGCAATAATGCCGCATCATGATTATGGTGGCTGAGATAAAGATAATTCATGAGTTTTGCAACATGAACTTTCATTGACCAGGTCCATTTCACTACAGCAACTGGTGACTATTCAACCTGCCAGCAGCAGAGACCAACACTGAGTCCCCAATATGGCACCATGTCCCAGAGTGGTCAGTCAGCTTCCAGGTAGCACTGTGATTACTTGGGTCTGCTTCCACACTCAAAGGGCACCACTTTGATCTTGCTCAAACAGACACTTATTCTGCATATGGATTTTCATTCCCACCCACTGTACTTCAAGAAGTCCAACACTCTGGTAGTAGGAAAGGCTGTGTCCACCGTCGTCGTATCCCACACTGTACCAGTTTTAAACATGAAACCCACTTTATAGGAAATGAAGTATGGCAATGGGCTCATGCTAATGGATTTCACTAGTCTTGTGATGTTCTTCACCATCTTGAAGTGGCTGGCTCAGTAGAACAGTGGAGTGATCTCTTAAAGCCTGAATTGTAGTTCTAGCATTCTGGCAGTGCCTTGAAGGACGTGGCTGACAATATAAGAGGTGGCAATGCTGTATCCCAGCACCAAGTATATGGAAATTTTTCTCCCATAGCCACAACTATGTCTTCAAGAATGAAAGAAGCAAGATGCGGGCGTCCTCTCACTATTACTCCTGGGTATCTAGTAGCAAAATTTTTCTTCTTGTGCTCCAGAAGCAGATTTTGCTCTCAAGAAGCAAACTTTTGGCTCTGCTGGACTAGAGGTCTTAGTTACAAATCGAGAATTTTTTTCAACAGGGGAACCAAAAATGATTCCATTGAAATGAAAATTGTGTCTGACAGCTGACCGCTTTGAACTCTTCTTTCCTCTCAACCAAGAGACAAAGTAGGGGGTCTACTACTGGCTTGGGTGTTAGAACCTGAAAAAAATAAAAAGGGAGATCGAGTTCCCACTACACCAGGGGCTAAGGAAGAGTATGTTTGATATGTTTAGAGAGCTTCTTTGTCCTCCCGTGTTCTGCTATTAGAGTTAATGGAAAATCACAGCAACCCCATCCAGGCAGGACATCTAATGGTTCAGACTCTTCCATAATGAAGGTTTGAGTCATCCTGCCAGGCCAAGCACCATGACCAACTGACAAGATATCTCATGGTAAATGGAATGAGAAATGGGTAGTGAAAGAAGGCAGTTATAAATACCAGCTACAACAATGTGAACTGCTGCAGAAACCACGACGGTAATAGTATTTACCTAATGGGTTAATAATATCTACCAGCACAGGTGGGAATACAAAACAACCAAAAAACAAGTTATCCTTTCAAATGAAATACTTAGGGAAAAAGAACATCTTTTACTAACAGAAATTTCTTAGCCTCTGGAAGGCCATTTGATTCAGTAACATATGCCAGGAGACTTCAGCAATATCCTGTTCCACTGTAGAAAACAGCAATCTGATCCTTTTCACTCCTCGATCATTAACGAGATTATGCATTTGGGGTGTGATAATCCTTCTTGGACAAGTACTCCCAAATCATATGTTCCAGTTTCTTCTCAAGGTGCTGAACAAAGTCTTGTTTCATACATCTGAAAAAAAAGAGACATGTCATTAACGAATAGATAACCAAGGAACCTATGCTGTAGGAAGCACTGTGGGCGAAAGAAAGAAAGAAAGCATGCATGGAAATAGAAATGTATCTGCATGATAAGAGGTAGTCTAGCCAGCAATAACAAATGCTGGGGAGGGTGTGGAGAAAAGGGAACCTTCATACACTGTTGGTGGGAATATAAATTGCTACAACTATGAAGAACAGTATAGAGGTTCCTCAAAAAACTAAAAAAGGAGCTAGCATATGATCCAGCAATTCCACTGCTGTGTATATACCCAAGAGAAAGGAAGTCAGTGTACTGAAAAGATATCTGCACTCCCATGTTTGTTGCAGCACCATTCACAGTAGCCAAGATTTTAAAGAAACCTAAGTGTCCACTAACAGATGAATAGATAAAGAAAATGTGGTACATATACACAATAGAGTACTGTTCAGCCATAAAAAAAGAATGAGACTCAGTCATTTGCAACAACATGGATAGAACCTAACTGAAGGTCATTATGTTAAGTGAAATAAGCCAGGCACAGAAAGACAAACTTCACATGTTCTCACTTAGTTGTGGGGGCAAAAATATAAAACAACTGAACTAATGGAGATAGAGGGTAGAATGACAGTTACCAGAGGCTGGGAAGGTTAGAGGGGTGAAGGTTGGAGAAAATGGGGATGATTAGTAGGTAGAAAAATAGAATAAAAAAGATGTAGTATTTCAAAGGACAACAGGGTGCTTTGTCAGTAATATCTTAATTGTACATTTATAAATAATGAAGAGTATAATTGGATCTTCTGAAACACAAAGGATAAATCTTGAGGTGATAGATACCCCATTTACATTGTTGTGATTATTATACATTGTTGTCAGTATCACAATATCTCATATACCCCAGAAATATATGCATCTGCTATGTATCTACACAAATTTTTTAAAAAGAGGCAATCTAGGAAATACAAAGGGTGTCAATTGAGGGCCAATGCACATCTCAGTCTATGATGAGAATGGAAGTCTCCATAATCTTCAAAGAATGAGTTAGATTCAGATAACATTAGCCTAAGTAACTGTGGAGACAGCCATAACTATGAGTGAGGACCAGGGTTTGAGAAACGCAAGGCAGGGGCTGTTCCCCCACACTTACCCCCAGTACTCTATTGGGCCCAAGTGCTTAAAGAAATTGGATAGTTCCTGTTTCTACCCACCTTGCTGCTTCCTTGATGATGGATTCAAAAAATCGTTTCTTGACTTCAATAGGTGCACTTCTTCAAGCAATTTGAAGATTTTTTCATATTTTGAAGATGTTTTTAAAAACCTTCAGTATTATCAAATATAAAGAGGAATATAAGTGAATCTATACCTCAGTAATCTTGCTTCATAGGCTAAAATGTTTTAAATGCTTAAATCAAGATACCTGCACATACAAAAACTAAGTAATAAAAAAGACACCTGAACATACATACGAATGTAACTCCTTTAACCATAACCAAGTAAGAAAAGAAAAAGAAAAGGCGTACTATGCTCTAGTCAAAGAAAAGAGGAACCACCGTAAATTATGTGCAAACTCAACTCTGGCAAAGAATGAGCCTCAACAGGTAACATGGATATCTACTGAATCATAGAAAGAGAGACTTCCTATAGTTTTTTAAAACAGACATTCTTACACTACTTACTTCATCCAGTGCATCAGATTTCCTTCACTAATTGACATTTTATATCAGCATTAATTTCTTCTTGGCTTTTGAGAAAAGGGACTATTTCTCCGCATTTTAGGTCATCTCCAGAGAAATTGCTGGTAATGATTCCTCCCACAGGTGCATTTCCACCAGGTTTCTGCATCAGCCCATCTTTGCTGAGACCAGTAAAGTCATCAGTCTGAGAATCCAATTGGCTGGGTGGAATACCATGTCCTGTCTTAAGCTCTGGTGAAACAGACTTTGACAAAAAGCCATCAGTTGGTGTTTGACCACTTTCTTTCCCCTCCACATAGACATCATGAAAGACAGATCTGGAAACCAAACTGACAAGTTGAGCTGTGAGATATGTGTGTTTCATCAACTCTCTGGGTACATCTATGTGCTCCTCAGTTTCTAGGGAATTATTTATTTCATAAATGGGAGGATATACCAGTGGGAAATCCCAGACCTGACAAACTGAGACCAGGACACATAATACAGTAAAACCACCTCTTATTTTCTGGCGCTGTGAATAGATATGGAAACCAAGTAAGACAGTACAACTCTAAAGCAACATTCACAGATCCCTAGTACTCATGGGATAGTTTCAGCTTGTTATGCTTTACAAGTTGAAAGCAGCAACTTTACAACTTTACAAGTTGAAAGCAGCAAGTCTCACTTGATATCATGATTTCTCAAATTCACTTACAAACCGCCATGCTTTACTGAGCTGGAAGCCAGACAACTTGAATATACCTCATCTGACCTCCTCTCTACATCAAATATATTCTGAGAAAATAGAGGCGACCATTACTGCTGTAAGTTCTATATGCACTCCATCAGCAAAAAATCCCTTTTAGTGTATGATTTTCCTCATCCTTCCTTTCTGTGTCAGAAAAATGACTCTTTTCACTCCAGGTCTGACACCTCTCATTTATTCATCGTCTGTGGCAGGCAGCATGCCAGTAACTGGGGATCAGCAGTAAACAGCCCAGAGAGCAACGTTCCCTGCCCTTGTGGAGCTCACATCCTCATGGGGCGGTCAGATGGTATGTGCACAATGAGCAAATGAAACAAACAGCGTTGGTCTGGTGGTAGGGAAGCAGTCCACAGGCCTGTGGGCAACAGCAGCAGAGGGAGCCCCAGGAGCTTCTGCTGGTTGGGGACAGCTTTCTGTTGAGGTATCATTGGGCAGGGCTTGAAGGAAGAAGCAGAGCTGCCTGCGGAGAGGCAGGGGGGAGTTCCAGGTTGCAGTAAGGCCAAGGGTATGGGCTGGAGTGGGGATGGACCAGGCACTATGCGGTGAAGGACAGAAGCAGAAAGAGTCAGGAGATGATGGGGCCCGTGTTAGGAGAGGGTGACGGAGGCCAGGCCGTGCAGAACCTCCCAGACCAAAGCTGGTTCACAGTCATTTCTGAGTGCTTAGGAGAGTTGAGGATGGGTTTTCAAGAGCGACATGGCATGATGTGATTTACATGCCAGCCAGATCACCTGGCTGCAGGATTGGAGGGTATGTGTTAGATGGGGTCAATAATGCATTAATGGGAAACATGGAGGTATCACAGGAGCTCAGTGATTGATCATGGCAGAGTGGAATAGAAGGAGAGAGAGATAAGCTGGGGTTCAGAAACTTTTTACAGTAGAGAAGAGAAGAAAAAGCAAGGTAGATAAAAAGAATGATAGGGGTCAGGGGCGGTGGCTCATGCCTGTAATCCCAGCACTTTGGGAGGCTGAGGTGGGTGGATCACCTGAGGTGAGGAATTCAAGACCAGCCTGGCCAACATGGCGAAACCTCATTGTAGAGAGCCGGCAAAGGGATTGTGACCAACTCAACATTCCACTGGAGGCTATATGATCAAACAGCAAACTGTTTATCATCAATGCAGAATGTGGGAAAACTCGCTTCTGCTCCAGCCGCCAGCAGGTTTGCTGAAGCAATCACTCCCTGGTACCATGCTCCTTGAGGTTATCTACTGAGATATCTAGAGCCTATTGTTCTTGTTCGAAGAATGCAGTCTTGCATGCCTGCTGTAAATCAAGCTACTGACCAATAACCAACCCCCCTTCTCCCTATTCACTCTACCTAATAAATATGAAGGGCTGTAAAAGCTCAGGGCCCTTGTTCACTAGAAGCAAGGAGTCCCTGATCCCTTCTTCCAAATATACTCTTTTGTCTTTGTCTTTATTCCCACATTCGTCATCCTTTGTTCAGTTCAACAGGGATAGGGTCCGCAGCAAAGTGGCGTCTGAACACAGGGACTCCGAGGATGTGAATGAAGAAGGTCTGCTAGAGCAGAGGAACTGAAGTGGACAGGATGAACGGGGACCCCGCAACGACTCTGCCTGCAGCAGATGTAAGGTCAGTGCCCTAAAATAGTACTGATCAGTGCCCTAAAGAGGTACTGGGAGCGATATAAGTTCAGTGCTCTAAAGAAGTACTGGGAATGGGAAATTTTCTGAATCAGGAAAACATGGGGCAGAATTTGCCTGTTGCAGAAAAACATTATATGCAGTTGCTTAAAGTTCTGTTGAGACCAGAACTTTAACCCGGTCAGGTTAATTCACAGATGCTAACTAAGCTTCTGCAGGAGGTTATTATGCATAACCCATGGTTTCCACAGGCAGGCACTCTTGATGTGGAAAACTGGAATAGAGCAGGAGAAGGATTAAAACAGGCTCATCAAAAAGGTCTTAAAGTTGATTCTTCTGTTTTCTCCACTTGGAGTCTAGTTCATACTGTACTTCTGCCATTATCTCCTTATTACTCTGCTGGAGAGCAGGCTGAGTCTAAAAATCTGAAAGAATCTGTTGTCCCATCCACAGCTTCGGTTGAAAATAAAAAACAGGAGAGGGCAGATAAAAATTGGCCTGTACCGCCCCCTCCAGTTGCAGAAACATCTGTACCGTCTTCTTCAGTGGCAGAAATAGAGACCCCAATACAAAGAATTTTATGCTCTGCTGCCATAGCTGGAGAGCCCTTAGGACTTTTCACTTTTCCTATTTCCATAAGGCCTGATCCAAATAATCCACAGCAGTTTATTCATGAACACACCCTACTAGAGTTTAAGTTGTTGAAAGAATAAAAAACTAGTGTAGTTAATAATGGGGTACAGAGCCCATTCACTTTAGGATTGCTGGAATCTGCATTCGGTGCTATGTGCCTTCTACCCTTTGATGTAAAACACTTGGCTCAAACTTGCTTGTCAGTTAGTGCATGTCTGACAAGGAATTTAAATTGGCAAGAACTGTGTGCAGACCAGGCTAGACAGAATCGTGTTGCTGGACATGGAGACATTACAGAGGATATGCCATTGGGTAATGGCCCTTATTCAGACCTGGAACGCCAAATGGCACTCCCAGACACTGCTTACCAGCAGTGTGCACAGGCCGCTAAACACACGTGGGCCACAATTCCTGAAGAGGGAGTACAGTATAATCCTTTTTACTTATCATGCAAGGGTCGCAGGAACCCTATGCACATTTTCTTGCAAGATCACAAGAGGCAATGAAGTGTCAAATTCCTCATGCCACTGTCGCATAAATGCTAACCTTCTTTCTTTTCTTTTTTTTCTTTTTTCTTTTTTTTTTTTTTTTTGAGACAGAGTCTCACTCTATTGCCCAGGTTGGAGTGCAGTGGCACTATTTCGGCTCACTGCAAGCCCCGCCTCCCGTGTTCACACCATTCTCCTGCCTCAGCCTCCCGAGTAGCTGGGACTACAGGCGCCTGCCACCACACCCGGCTACTTTTTTGTATTTTTTAGTAGAGACGGGGTTTCACCGTATTAGCCAGGATGTTCTTGATCTCCTGACCTTGTGACCCACCCGCCTCGGCCTCCCAAAGTGCTGGGATTGCAGGCGTGAGCCACCGCGCCTGGGCAATGCTAACCTTAACTTTAGCTTTTGAGAATTCAAACGTGGATTGTAAACGTGCACTGGCACCTGTGAGGTGTACAAAAAACTTGGGAAATTTTCTCAGAGCTTGTCATCATGTAGGAACTGAGCTTCATTGCTCTGCAATGTTAGCACAAGCAATGGCTAATTGAGTAGTTGACAAATCTAAGAGGAGCCAAAGAGTAAGCCCTAAAGTGGGAAAATATTATAATTGCAGAAAAACTGGACATTTTAAAAAGGAATGCCGCCAGATCTCAGGACAGAAAGGATCTTACAATGCAGTACCCCCACCCCAGGGGAAAAAACGCCAGGACTCTGTCCTTGCTGTAACAAAAGAAATCACTGGGCTAATCAGTGCTGCTCAAACTTTCATCAGAATGGCACCCCCCATGTCGGGAAACGAGAAGGGGGCCTGGACCCAGGCCCCACAAACAATGAGGGCATTCCCAGTTCAGACCACAACCCCGTTTCAGGGATGGGTCCCAGGAGAAACATTGATTCCTTCACCCCAGGAACACCAGGAAGTGCGGGATTAGATCTCCCAGTCAGAGAAAGAATCACATTAGTTGGTGGAGACAAACCTATCAAAGTTCCCACTGGCATTTGGGGACCTTTACCAGCAGGATACATGGGACTAATTTTAGGCAAAAGCCGCCTTAACTTCCAAGGCATTACTGTAGTCCCAGGAGTAGTTGACTCTGATTATGAATGAGAAAGTCAAGTAGTTTTAATGTCACAAGATCTTTGGGTTTTGGAACCGGGAGAATATATTGCTCAATAATTGCTTATTCCCTACAAATTACACCCTTCTCCATGAAAGGAGAAACTAGGAAATAAAGAGTTTGGGAGCAATAAAAATAAAGATTTTTCAGAATGAGAAATCTATTTATCACAATCTATAGCCTTTAATAGACCCACCTGTGTAGTACAAATTAAGGGAAAGAAATTTTATGGGTTTGTGGACACAGGAGCTGATGTGTCAGTAATATCCAGTAAGGACTGGCCCCCAGCATGGCCTCTCAGACTAACCTCCACATCCCTAGTGGGAGTAGGAGCAGCTAAAAGTGTTCGCCAGACTGCTGAGATTTTATCTTGTCTTGGTCCAGATGAACAATCGTGTACTTTTCAGCCTTATGTTGCAAATATAGCTATCAATTTATGGGGTTGAGACTTACTTATGGCATGGGATATGAGACTTACAAATGAAAACTTTGATAACCCAGGATTTAAAATGTTGAAGGACATGGGATATCAGAGTGGGAAAGGTTTAGGGAAATTCCTACAAGGAAACCCTAACCCATTATCAGTAACTGGAAAAACAGATAGAAAAGGGCTAGGACATCAGGATTTCTAACGGGGGTCATTGATATTTCTCCTCCGCTCACTGCCTTACCATTAGAATGGCTTAGTGACAAACCTGTGTGGGTGGATCAATGGCTGCTAACACAGGAGAAGCTAGATCAACTTCATCTGTTGGTAAAAGAACAATTGAATTCAGGACATATAGAAAAGTCAGTTAGCCCCTGGAATTCACCGGTATTTGTTATTCCAAAAACGTCCAGAAGATGATGACTGCTGCATGATTTGAGAGCTATTAATGCACAAATTAAACTGATGGGCGCCTTACAGCAAGGTTTACCTTCCTTGGCAGCCATTCCAAGAGACTGGCCCCTTGTAGTAATAGGTCTTAAGGATTGTTTCTTTACTATACCATCACACGAGAAGGATAAGCCTCGATTTGCCTTCTCTGTGCCTTCTATTAATCATAGAGAACCTGTTTCTCTCTATCAATGGAAACTTTTACTTCAAGGCATGCTTAACAGTCCTACGTTATGTCAGCATTTTGTGAGAAGAGCATTAAAGGAGCCTCAAAATGTTTCCCACTGCATATATCATTCATTTTATGGATGATATTCTTTTGGCCGCTCCTACAGGTCAAATTTTACATCAATTATTCAGAGAAGTAAAGCAAGCTCTTGTTAAACGGAATCTCAAAATTGCTCCAGAGAAAGTGCAAACAACTTCCCCATACCATTGCTTAGGAACTATTGTTACGGAGAGGAGTGTATGGCCTCAGAAAGTAGTTCTCCATAAAGACAGATTACAGACTGTAAATGATTTTCAACAATTATTAGGGGATATTAATTGGCTATGCCCAATGCTAGGTATTGCAACGCATCAACTTACACATCTTTACCAAACCCTGTAAGGAGATTCTTCCTTAAATTCCCCGCGGCAATTAACTAAAGAGGCTGAAGCGGAATTACAGCTCATAGAGGAGATGCTTCAGCAGAGACATGCCTCATGGCTACAGCCATACAAACCTTTGCTTTTGTTTATTCTCTCTACCCCCCATTCTCCAGCAGGACTTTTAGGCCAATGCTTAGACAAATCTGTAACAGTAATAAAATGGCTCTTTTTGCCTAACCAAACAGCGAAAACTTTACAAGTTTGTCTTTCTTTAATTACACAAATTGTGACTATGGGCAGGCATAGGTCAAAGATGTTTATGGGATATGATCCAGACAAAATTACTGTTTCCTTAGACTCCCAGCAACAGGCCACAGCTTGGGAAATGTCGACTGCATGGCAAACTGCTTTTGCAGACTTTGTGGGTGCTATAGACAATCACTGTCCCTCAGAAAAAATTTTGCAGTTTTATGAAGTCCATTATTTCATTTTTCCTGTGATTACTCATCACAAGCCTATTTCAGGTGGCCAGACTTATTTTACTGATATGCATGACCTTCCAAAGGTCATGCAGCTATCTATGGACCTAAACATACTCAAACAATAACGACCTCTGGGGTTTCAGCTCAATGCTCAGAGTTAATTGCAGTTTTTCAGGTTTTACAGCTCACAGCTTCAGATCCTATCAACATTGTCTGTGATTCAGCTTATGTTATAAATGTAGCCAGTCGCATAGAAACTGCTACAATTAAAGGTACACTAGACAAAGAACTGCTTAATTTGTTCTTAAGACTTCAGCAAGCTGTTTGTTCTCATGCAGCTCCTTTTCGTATTTCTCATATTCGTTCTCACACACAACTTCCCGGACCATTATCTCTAACGAATGATAGAACAAATAAATTGATTGGTTCTGTGTTTCAGCAAGCTCAAGCCTCTCATGTGCTACTGCACCAAAATACTTCTGCTCTTACTCGCATGTTTCACTTGTCTCGCAGCCAAGCTAGGGCTATAATATAAGCCTGTCCTACTTCCGGCATGTCCCTGGAGCCACACTTGTAGAAGGATGTAATCCACGAGGTTTGACTCCAAATGAAATCTGGCAAATGGATGTTACACACATTACAGCCTTTGGTAAGCTTAGCTATGTTCATGTGACTATAGACACTTATTCTCATATGCTGCCTGCTACATGTCAAACAGGTGAGACAGACATGTACAGCAACATTGTCTGTCATCATTTGCTCATATGAGGATTCCTAAACAATTAAAAACTGACAATTGATCCACATATACTAGTCATGCTTTTCAAAATTTCTTACAGCTTTGGGGTATAACCCATAAAACAGGAATTCCTTACAACCCTCGAGGACAAGGAATAATAGAGCGGGCACATCAAACATTACAACGTATGTTGAATAAACAAAAAGCGGGAGTAGGAGACCAGTTACCACTGCAAACAAAACTACATTTAGCTTTATTTACATTAAATTTTTTGACCCCTGGTGTGGATGGTAAGACTCCAGCAGAAAGACATTTGCAAGTGTTAGAGGAAAAGAGGAAAGTTTATCCGAAAGTGTTATGGAAATCCCCAGAAGAAGGACAATGGGAAGGTCTAGTGGATTTACTGATGTGAGGACAAGGGTATGCTTGTGTTTTTACAGGAGTGGGACAAGCCATGTGGGTGCCCTCAAGGTGCGTGTGACCATGGAATGGGAGACTGGAGGAACCCAGGGTGGCCAACCATGGGCCTGGTCCCTCTGGTAGGAGCCATGAGCCAGCTGAGCCTGAGTGTGAAGATGGAGAGGAGACCGACCAGAGTCACGACAACATCAACCCCCGTAACCTGGGGGCAACTCAAGAAAACCATGCAGGAAGCTGAGAAACTACTGGAGCATGAAGGCCAGACAAAAACCCCTGATTCCATGTTCTTGGCCATCCATGTTAGCCATAATGTCCTGTGCAGTATGTTTTCCCTGTGCAGAGGCAAAAACATATTGGGCATATGTTTCCAATCCGCCAGTAGCACCACTTGTATTTTGGAGTGACACTCCTCCTGAGATTTATCATGATCAGGGAGAGTGGGCTCCAGGACCCCTAACTCCCCCCGACGTAGAAAAGTTAGACTCTCAGAACAACGTCATTAATTATACCACCCCACTGGAAGGACTCCCTTTGTGTATCACTACAAAGATGTCGCTCAACCATAGCTGTCTTATTATTCAAGCTCAAGAATGGTGGAGTCACTATGGAAACATCATATACCTATTAAGTCTTTGTTCTATTAATGTAACTGGTCTGCTAACCAACCATTCCCAGCCCAATCACCCTAATTGTGCTAACTATACGGAATGGATTCCCTTCGATAGTTCCTTCCCCACTCTGTGGACCCAATGTCTTGGCCCACTGGCTAGAAAACAATCTATGTTAACTGGAGACATTGTGGATTGAGGACCTAAAGGTCAACTATATGGTAAAGATAAAAGTCAGAAATCATGGCACAAACTTCGCCAGCATTGGAGGCAGGTTTTAATGCTTCTTATTTATACCACACCAGGATCCAATCCTGGCCTGTCACCCAGATTGCTTGGCATGGAGCAGGCTTCAACCCGCCTTTGCCTCAATGACATTATTTAGGAAAAAGGGGACCAATCCAAGAGACAATGTGGAAGGCAGCACTCCCATTTATGAATGGCAGCATCTGGATTGGGATACTATCCAATAATAGCAATAATAAGCAACACAGTCTTAATGTCACATTTGTAAGGAATATCACCATTCAATTTATGGTTTGTGTTTTTAATCCTCATGTCTTTTTGGCAGCTAAGAAGGACTAGCTCCAGGTAAACTGTAAGGAAAAGAAAGAGAGATCAGACTGTTACTGTGTCTATATAGAAAGGAAAGACATAAGAGACTCCATTTTGAAAAAGACCTGTACTTTGAACAATTGCTTTGCTGAGATGTTGTTAATTTGTAGCTTTGCCCCAGCCACTTTGACCCAACCTGGAGCTCACAAAAACATGTGTTGTATAAAATCAAGGTTTAAGGGATCTAGGGCTGTGCAGGACGTGCCTTGTTAACAAAATGTTTACAAGTAGTATACTTGGTAAAAGTCGTCGCCATTCTCTAGTCTCAATAAACCAGGGGCACAATGCACTGCGGAAAGCCGCAGGGACCTCTGCCCTTGAAAGCGGGGTATTGTCCAAGGTTTCTCCCCTTGTGATAGTCTGAAATATGGCCTCATGGGATGAGAAAGACCTGACCATCCCCCAGCCCGACACCCGTAAAGGGTCTGTGCTGAGGCGGATTAGTAAAAGAGGAAAGCCTCTTGCAGTTGAGATAGACGAAGGCCACTGTCTCCTGCCTGCCCCTGGGAACTGAATGTCTCAGTATAAAACCCAATTGTACATTTGTTCAATTCTGAGATAGGAGAAAAACCGCCCTATGGTGGGAGGCGAGACATGTTTGCAGTAATGCTGCCTTGTTATTCTTTACTCCACTGAGAGGTTTGGGTGGAGAGAAACATAAATCTGGCTTACGTGCACGTCCAGTCGTAGTACCTTCCCTTGAACTTAATTATGACATAGATTCTATTGCTCACATGTTTGTTGCTGACCTCCTTATTATCACCCTGCCCTCCTACTACATTCCTTTTTGCTGAAATAATGAAGATAATAATCAATAAATACTGAGGGAACTCAGAGACCAGTTCCGGTGCAGGTCCTTGGCATGCTGAGTGCCGGTCCCCTGGGCCCACTGTTGTTTCTGTATACTTTGTCTCTGTGTCTTATTTCTTTTCTCAGTCTCTCGTCCCACCCGACTAGAAATATCCACAGGTGTGGAGGGGCAGGCCACCCCTTCATCAATACCCAACTGACCTGTAAATCTTGTCAGTTATATCACTGATTAATTATAGCACATTGCAAACACATAACACCTCTACTTTGATGATTTTGGGTCGCATTCCTGGGCTATGGATTCCTGTTAATCTGTCCGAGCCTTGGGCTGCCACCTCTGCTTTACATTTTGTGAAACTTCTTCTAACTCAACTTACTCATCGTGTCTGTAGAGCCCTAGGCATGATAATTTTTACTATTGTTTCCTTAGTCACACTAATAATTTCTTTTGTGATGTCCTCTGTAGCTTTGCGTAGTTCTGTTCAAATGGCTCAGTACATAGAGAACTGGACGCATACGGCCAACCAAGTGTGGCTACTTCAGAATAAAATTAACACTGAGTTACAAATTGAAGTGGAAATGTTGAAATCCACGGTTCTATGGTTAGAAGAACAAGTACAAAGCTTACAACTGCAACAGCAATTACACTGCCATTTTAAACACACTCATATTTGTGTAACCTACTTAGAATATAACCAAAGTGAGTATCCATGGGACCTTGTGAAAGCCCATTTGCAGGGAGCTTTCACATCCAACATCACCTTTGATATTGGTGAATTACAAAACAAAATTCTTGATTTAAATAAGCAAACTCAAGAGTTTCAGCCTTCTTTAGAAGTCTGGACCGAATTCCAGCAAGGCCTGGAGATCCTCAACCCTAGGACCCATCTAAAGCACCATATGTAGCTCTTGGAATAATGTGGTTTTGTCTCTGTCTTCTGTTCATAGTCTGTAAAATCAGATGGACTGCCAGTCAGAAAATGAGAACTGCCCAGCCTGGCCTTACATTCTTTCAATTAATACATAAACAGAAAGGGGTTGATGTAGAGTGCCAGCAAAGGGATTGTGACCAACTCAACACTCCACTGGAGGCTATATGATCAAACAGCAAACTGTTTATCAGGAATGCAGAATGTGGGAAAAGTCACTTCGGCTCTAGCCACCAGAAGGTTTGCTGAAGGCAACCACTCCCTGACGCCGTGCTCCTTGAGGTTATCTACTGGGACATCTAGAGCCTATTGTTTGAAGGATGCAGTCTTGCAAGCCTGCTGTAAATCAAGCTACTGACCGACAACCACCCCCACTTCTCCTTATTCACTCTACCTAATAAATATGAGGGACTGTAAAAGCTCAGGGCCCTTGTTCACTAGAAGCAAGGAGCCCCCTGCCTCTTCTTCCAAATATACTCTTTTGTCTTTATCATTATTCCCACGTTCATCATCCTTTGTTCAGTCCAACAGGGATAGGGACCGCAGCACCCATCTCTACTAAAATTACAAAAATTAGCTGGACGTGGTGGCTGGTGCTTGTAATCCCAGCTACTTGGGAGGCTGAGGCAGGAGAATCACTTAAACTCAGGAGACGGAGGTTTCAGTGAGCTGAGATGCCACTGCACTCCAGCCTGGCTGAGAAGAGTAGAAACTCTGTCTCTAGAACAAAATGATAGGGATTCACCAATCAGGACAAGAAATTTAAAAAAAAAGATTGTGGAAAATGGAAATCCTAGAAGGTTTTCACGAAGAAGCGAGTGAACAACTGTCAAATGCTGCTGATAATTTAATGGCAATGTCAGCCAAAACTGTTGACCTTGACAAGGACAGTTTCTCTGGAGGGGATGAGGCAGGAGGCCGACTGCACTGTATACAGCATGAAGAGGAGGTGAGGACAGGCTTACTTACTCTTTTCTTTGGACATGGCAGAGCCTGCAATAAGACTGTCTCCTGCTCCTTGTTTTTTTTTTGCCAACAGGGCCATCTTCTGCCTTTTCTGATATGAAGGACTGTCACATTCCCTGGGACGTTTAAACATGGTTTCAGGATCTACAGCCACCTCTCTATTTTATCGGTCATTGTTTCCTGAAAAACATCAATGAACATATTCCATTCATGACAAAAATCTAAGAACACAAAATGGCAAACAATCTGCATATGTGTATACAATCAAGACTTTGAATCATTAATTTCACTTTTAATCATGAGCCAAGATTTACCAAGTCTCAACAAACACTCTGTTCTCAGGAAAAGAACCCTAATTTTAATGTACAATAAGTAAAAAAAAAAAAAAAAAAGAACGATGGTATAACCAAATCAGTCAGAATGCTTGTGGAATAAGCAGCTGTTATCAACCAAAAATATATAAAAATATTATTACTTATTTGATGATGTATAAGCCAATCTGTATTAACCCTTATTAGGAAAAATAGATGTATAAACCAATCTGTATTAACCCTTGTTATACATTATATTTTAAATTATATATATAATACATTATATTATAAACTATAAGTATATATATTTATATATTCAAATAGATGTATAAACCAATGTGTATTAACCCTTATTAGGAAAAATGAGGACAAAGAAAAAAGTTTTTCTTTGTCCTCATTTTAGAAGATTGATACAAAACTGATAACAACACCTGACAAGGACCTTAGAAGAAAGGAAAACTACAAGATCAAGTCAAAAATACGAGCCAAGATCATCCCTGAACTTACACACAAAAATTCCAAACTAAAGGTGAGCAAATAAAATGCAACAGTACTTAAAAAGGACATACATCAGCCATGATGGAGTATATTGCAGAAAGGCAACATTGATTTAACATTTGAAAATCAATAAATATAAAGCATCACATCAACAACAACAACAAAAACAGGGAAACACCACATGATCATTTTCATACATGGGTCCATGTTTAAAGTCCATTCGTGATAAAAACTATCACCAACTTAGAAAAAAGGGCTACTTTCCTATTCTGGTTAGCATATGTACAAAAAAAATAGTAAATGCCATACTTTATAGTGAAATATCAGTATTTTCTCCCTGAGTGTGAAAACAAGACAAAGATGTCCACTATCCATTCAACAATTTACTAGAGGTTCTAAAAAGTGCAGTAGCATCAGGAAAATATAATAGGTTTAAAATTTGGAAAGAAATAAAACTGTCATTATTCACAGATGACATTGTTCTGCACATAGAAAATGCAGAAGAATAAAATCATTATGATAAAAAGGAAATTTAGTCAAGTTACTGGATGTAATAAAAAACCAATGGCATTTCTGTGTAATTAGTAGCAACAAATAATTAGAATACGAGATTTCAAATGTCATTAAAAACAGTACCAAAAACACCAAATATTTAGGAATAAATCTAATCAAGATGTGCTAGAGTACTACATAAAAATTATAAACATCACTCAGAGAAACTCAAGACTGCAGTAAATGGAGAATAATATTCTTTTCATGCATTGGAAGACATTAGTTTATTTATTTATTTATTTTTGAGACGGAGTCTCGCTCTGTTGCCCACGCTGGAGTGGGGTGGCACAATCTTGGCTCAATGCAACCTCCATATCCCGGGTTCAAGCGATTCTCCTGCCTCAGCCTCCCAAGTAGCTGGGATTGCAGTTGCCCACCACCACACCCGGCTAATTTTTGTATTTTTAGTGGAGATGGAGTTTCACTATGTTGGCCATACTGGTCTCAAACTCCTGACCTCAAATGATCCACCCACCTTGGCCTCCCAAAGTGCTGGGATTACAGGCATGAGCCACTGCGCCCAGCCGGAAGACATTATTAAGAGGCATTATTGTCAGTTCTCTCAGAATGACCATAGCAATCATATTTAAAATTCCACCATGTTAACAAAAGTTTTTCTGAAAATTGACAAGCAGATAATTTTTAAGTATATGCAAATTAAAGATTTGGAAAAGCCAAGACAACCTTTAAGAGAGAACTAAGTTGGTAGATATGCAGTACTAAATATGAAATTTACTATAAAGGTAGAGTAATTAAAACAGTGTGGTACTGGAGCATTGACAGGCAAATACACCAAGGGAAGAGGACACAGAGGCCAGAAACAATCTGGAAATACAAAATACAGAAGAGTTGTAAATCATTGTGGAAAGGACAGTGCTTTTAACAAATGCGCTTGATAAATGCAGGGAAAATACAATCCTTGACTCTTACCTCTTCCCATTCCACAAAACTTTATTAAAGGTTGATAGACAATCTAGTAAACACTTAAGATATTGTCTTCACAACTATAGAATAGGCAAAGATTTTTGTTGTTGTTGTTGTTGCTGTTGTTGTTGTTTGTGATGGAGTCTTGCTCTGTTGCCCAGGCTGGAGTGCAGTGGTGCAATCTCTGCTCACTGCAAGCTCCACCTCCCAGGTTCACGTCATTCTCCTGCCTCAGCCTCCCAAGTAGCTGGGACTACAGGCACCTGCCACCACGCCCATCTAATTTTTTGTATTTTTAGTAGAGACAGGGTTTCACTGTGTTAGCCAGGATGGTCTCCATCTCCTGACCTTGTGATCCGCCCGCCTCGGCCTCCCAAAGTGCTGGGATTACAGGCGTGAGCCACCACGCCAGGCCAGCAAAGATGTTTTTAATGAGAATTAAAAAGCACTAACCATAAAGAATATATTGTTTAATTAGACATAATTAAATGGAAAACTTCTGTTCCTCAAAAGACACTACTAAGAGAGTGAAAAACCAAAGCATGTTTGTAGATTACATATTATGTAGTATATAGTATAGGTTATATATAAAAATATATATTACTTACACACATATATACATATATATCTGGCAACAAATGGGTGGAATCTAGAATATATCCAGAACTACAAATCAATTTCTAAAAAACAAACATCCCAATAAAATTTGGGGGAAAAGCTGAATATGCACTGTGTAAGAGTCGTACTCAAATGGCTAATAATCACATCAAATATACCCAGATTCTGACTTTACTCCATTCCATGAGACTTTATTTCAGATGATTGGGAGATCTAGAAGAAAACTTACAATATTATCGTCATGAGTGTAAATTAGTTCAACCATTGTGGAAGACAGTGTGGCGATTCCTCAAGGATCTAGAACCAGAAATACCATGTGACCCAGAAATCCCATTACTGGGTATATACCCAAAGGATTATAAATCATTCTACTATAAAGACACATGCACACGTATGTTTATTGCAGCACTATACACAAGAACAAATACTTGGAACCAACCGAAATGCCCATCAATGACAGACTGGATAAAGAAAATGTGGCACACATACACCAAGGAATACTATGCAGCAATAAAAAAGAATGAGTTCATGTCCTTTCAAGAGACATGTGTCAGCAAGCTCACACGGGAACAGAAAACTAAACACTACATGTTCTCACTCATAATTGGGAGTTAAACAATGAGAACACAGGGACACACGTAGGAGAACATCACACAGCAGGGCCTGTCAGGGAGTGGGGAGCTAAGCAGAGGGATAGCATTAGGAGAAATACCTAATATAGATGACGGGTTGATGGGTACAGCAAACCACCATGGCACTTGTATATCTATGTAACAAACTTGCACGTTCTGCGCAAGTATCCCAGAAATTAAAGTATAATTTTTTAAAAAAAGAATATTATTGTAATGGCATTGGGTGAAGCAAAGATGTTTCTTAAAATAATAAAAAGCACTAGCCATAAATAATACACTGATTAATAAAAGTAACAGAATCTGTTCATCTAAAACACATTATTGAGATCATGTAAAAGCAAAAAAGATTTATAGAAGATACTAAAAATGTATATGTATTTTTATATATGTACACATATGCCTGTGTGTGTGTGTGTATAACTGAAATACAGAATATATGAAAACTACAAATCCATTTTTAAAATACAAACATCTCAGTATAAGCTGGGGGAAAATACCTGAAAAGGAACTTCATAAAAGACATAGTTAAATGACCAATAAACACACAAAATGGTCCTCAAAACAAAACCCAATAAATAGCTGGGTGCGGTGGCACTGCAATCCAGCCTGGGTGACAGAGGGAGACCTCGTCTCAAAAGACAAACAAAAATCAATAAATAAAAACAAATTTTTAAAAGGTTCTCAATCCCATTAATCAGCAGAGAAATGCGAGTGTAGACGTAAGGCGAGATCATTGCACACCCATTAGACTGACCAAAATGAAAGACTAACTGTACAGCGAGTGCTCAAATGTGGCACAGTTGGAACCTTCGAATATTTCTGGACCCTGATTCCCACAGACACCTGAGACTGTGGCTGAAAGGTCAGACAGAACCCCGGGGAAGAACTCCTTCAGAACTGAGATCAACCAAGGAAAAGCACACCAACTCGGGGCGAAACAGAGTTTCCAAGGTCAGGTGGCCTCCCTCATGGCTGACACAGAGTTCCCTGAGTCCCATCATAGGCTTAGAGACTCCAAGGAACAGCACCCCATTCCCCCGCAGCACCGGGAGAGAGCACCCACAGATGATAATTTTAAAACCCAGCACCAAGAGAAAGCATCCGGTAAGCGTCCACATCGGGGATAAGCAGAACCAAAGAAAAGCCAACACATCCTAGCTGAGAGCGAGTGACATCCAAGGACAAACGCGCCCCACGGCCAACATCAGCACCCAAGGAAGAGTCCCTCGCAAGCTGAGATAAAGCCCCCGACAGTGACTCCACAGGGGGGCGATCATGCGACCAGGGCACAGCCACCGCCATCACGTTCCATGAGCACAGACAGAGTCCCCAAGGTAGAGTCCCCACTCAGGGCTGCGACTGAGCGGGAAAGAAACATCACCGCACCCGAGACCAACACAGGCAACCAAGGCATGGCCCCCATCTCCAGGCTCAGGTCATTTCAGCAGGTAAAGTCCCTCACATCATCGAGAGGGAGCCCCCAAGAAAAGCCCCCATCCCCACAACATAGTCGAGACACGGTGCCCAAGGAAAACGCTCCCCCACCGCTGACACAGGCACCCACGGTGGTGTCCCCAGAGCGGAGCCAATTTCTCAGGTAGCCCTACCACACACCGGATAGAGAACACCACAGAAAAGACGCTTTCCAAGAAAAAGAACACTTTCCAGGGTGAAATTAGAGCATCCAGGGAAAAACTGCTCCACTCATAGTCCTGAAGTCCTGACCTTGCTGGAGGAGTGACGGCAGCAGCTCACATAATGGCAGTGAAGTTGTGGCGCCTCCCCACTGGTGGCACTTTCTAGAAACCTGCCCTCTGGGAGTTGTGGGAAACGTGCCCCCTAGGGTACCTGGGAGTGATGTGCATGGGGAGGCATCTCACCAGAAGCACCAATCCTGTTCGGCCCAAGGGGGATGGAAGGAAGGGAGGCAGCTGGCCACAGCTTGTCCTGCCCCAGCCGAACACTGGGAACCTGTTGGGGGCGCCAGAGTCCCAAAGAGAAGCCTTGTGCCTCAGAGAACCAGGAAGTGCAGCCCTCCCCTTCGTTGACTCTGGCGCCCTCTACAGGCGACTTTCAGCAACTACTGCACAGCAACATAAGCTAAGGAACCCAGAACCTTCTCACACAGCGGGATGAAATTGCCTGGGTGATATAGTGACACCCAAGCTCTACAAAACAATCAACCAACCAAAAAAAAAGGAAAACACAAAAATTAGCTGGGCATGGTGGCGTGTGCCTGTGGTCCCAACTACCACAAGAAGTTGAGGTGGGAAGATCGCTTGAACCCGGGAGGCGGGGGTAGCAGTGAGCCAAGATCACGCCACTGCACTCCAGCCTGGGCGATAGAGGAGACTCCATCTCAAAAAAAGAAAACAAACAAACAAAAAACTGAAATTTTCATTTGAGGGGTTGTGTTTTAAAGTGAACCTCTGCCCGTCGCGGTCGCCCATGCCTGTAATCCCAGCACTTTGGGAGGCTGATGCGACTGGACTACCTGTGGTCAGGAGTTCGAGACCAGCCTGGCCAACATGGTGAATCCCGTCTCAACTAAAAGTACAGAAAATTAGCCGGGTGTGGTGGCACGTATCTGTAGTCCCAGCTACTCGGGAGGCTGAGGCAGGAGAATCGCTTGAACCAGGGAGACGGAGTTTGCAGTGAGCTGAGATCATGCCACAACACTCCAGCCTGGGTGACAGAATGAGACTCTGTCTAAAAATAAAATAAAGAAAGAAAGAAAAATAAAGTCAACCTCTATCTGTTAAAGATAATCATTATTGTTCATTGATAAGAAAAAGGAGGGCCCAATGCGGTGGCTCATGCCTGTGACCCCAGCACTTTGGGAGGCCAAGGTGGAAATGGTTAAGATGGTAAATTTTATGCCATGTGTTTTTTCCCACAATTTAAATATTTAATGAAAAATGAATCCTCATGGAAAGATACCCTCCAGCAAATACAGAGATAATTGAGGGGGCAAGAGCACATAAGACCAAAAAGTGCACACTACTACCAGCTTTCTGAATCAGCCTATATTTGCTGAGACTAGTTAATTCATAAAACAGATAATTCAATTAGTTGGGTAGAATACCATATCCTGCCGTGTTCATAACCTCTGGTGGAGCAGATTTTGACAAGGAATCAGGTGGAGTTTGACCACTTCCATCTTCTCCTCATGGACGTCGCAAATGACAGTAGCATCTGGAAACCAAATTAAGTGGTTCCACATAAAAAGTCTCACATGATGTCATGATTTCTGAAACTTGCAAATTAAATGGTTGAGCTGCAAGGCAGGTGCATTTCATCACACCCACAGGGACGTCATTGTACTCTGCAGTTTCTAGGAAATTATTATTTCATAAAGTAAAACGATAAACCAGATGGAAATCTCAGACCTGAAAAATTGAGCTCATAAAAGATAATACAACAAAGCTACCTCTTAACTTCTTGGCACTATCAATACATACAGAAGTAAAATTATACAACTAATAAACATCCATAAATCCCTGGTACTTTTCTTCTTCTTCTTCTTCTTTTTTTTTTTTTTTTTTTTTTTTTGAGACAGGGTCTTGTTCTGTTGCCCAGGCTGGAGTGCAGTGGCATGCTCATGGTCATGGCTCACTGCAGCCCTAACCTTCTGTGCTCAAGCGATCCTCCCACCTCTGCCTCCCTAGTAGCTAGGACTACAGGCATGTGCCACCACCCGCAGCTAATTTTCATATTTTTGTAGAGATGGGGTTTCACCAAGTTGCTCAGACTGGTCTTGAACTCCTGGGCTCAAGTGATCCTCCCACCTCGGCCTCTCAAAGTGCTGGGATTACAGGCATGAATCACCATGCCCGGCCAAGAAACTCTTCACTTAATGTTGCTTTTTTGCCTTTTACACATTGATGAGCTGAAAGTCTCACATGATGTCATGATTTCTGAAACTTGCATATAATTTTGCGTGCTCTTCTAAACTGGAAGCCAGAGAACTTGGATACACCTTGACCTGCCTCCTCTCTACATCAAATATATTCTGAGAAAATGTAGGGGGCCATTAGTGCTGAAAGTTTTATACGCACTCCATCATCAAAAATCCCTTTTAATGTATGATCTTCCTCATCTTTCCTTTCTGCCTCAGAAAAGTGACTTTTTTTTCAGCCCAGGTCTGACACTTCTTTCATTTATTCATCATCTGTGGCAGGCAGAGTGCTGGGAGCTGGGAATCAGCAGCAAATAGCCCAGAGAGCAACGTTCCCTGCCCTTGTGGAGCTCACATCCTCATGGGGCAGTCAGACAGTACGTGCACAATGAGCAAATGAAACAAACCTCGTTGGGCTGGTGGTGGTTCCACAGTCCACAGGCCTGTGGAAGACATCAGTAGAGGGAGCCCCACAGGCTGCAGCTGGTTGGGCAGGGCTTGGAGGAAGAAGCAGAGCTGCCTGTGCAGAGGCAGAAGGAGAGTTCCAGGTTGTGGTGAGGCCAAGGGTAAGGACTGGAGTGGGGATGGACAGAGCACTATGAGGTGAAGGACAGGGGCAGAGAGTCAGGAGGAGATGGATGGGACTCACTTTAGGAGAGGGTGATGGACGGCAGGCCATGCAGACCAGCCGGGAGTTCAGGATCTGTTCTGAGTACTTAAGAGAGTTAAAGACAGGTTTTCAGGAGGCACATGGCATGATGTGATTTATGTGCCAACATGCTGACCTGGCTGCAGGGTTAGAGAGTATGTGTTGATGGGGGCAAGAATGGGAAGCATGGAGACAGCATAGTCACTCAGTGATTAATCATGGCAGAGTCGACTAGAGGGGTGGAGAGAAGTGGTGATGTTTGGGGATTATATTAGACATAAAGTTGCCTGGAGTTGCTAAGAGATTGAATGTGAGAGAAGAATAAAAGAGAAATGTCAGTGATTGTAAGGTTTTTTGCCTGAACCACTGGATAAATAGTAGGGCCAGGAGTTTTTAGGAGCCAGTACACAACTTGCAAAAGCAATTGTGCCCAACTCTTCCTGACCCAGTATTCAATGACCACACATTGATAGCTCGACGTTAGCCATGTCGGGATTAATTTACACAACATAGTAATCTGCAAACACTACAAACCAGGGCTTCTCTACCCCCCGCACCCTACACACACCTGTGGACAATGAATTGTTACAGTTTTACCAGTACATCACTGTGTTGTGTCATTAACTGAGTTGGCAAGTGCTATATGTAGAGAAGGTTTGTTGGGAGGGGTTCGTTTTAAACATATGAAATGGGTTTAATTTTAAATATTTCTTGGACAAGCAAGTGGAGATTCCATGTATGCATTTGAATTTGAATCTAGAAGAATGAGATTGGACCCTGATCTCTCAATACATACAAAAATCCACTCAACCTGTATTAAAGACTTAAACATAAGACCTGAAACTGTAAAACTCTTACAAGAAACCATAGAGGAAAAGCTTCTTAGCATTGTTCTGGGCAATACTTTTTTTGGATAATACCCCAAAAGCACAGACAACAAAAGCAAATAAGTTCTGGAAACCTATTGTATAGCATGGTGACTATAGTTAATAACAATGGATTGTATACTTGAAAGTTGCTAAGAGAGTATACTTTAAATGTTCTCACCGCAAAAAAATAAGTATATGAGGTGATGCGTACGTTAATTTGCTTGATTTAATCATTGAACAATGTATACATATATCAAAACATCATGCTGTACACAGTAAAAATATACAAGTTTTATTTGTCAATAATGCCTTAATAAAGCTGGAGAAAAATAGATCAATGTAGAAAACACATGCAATGAAATGCAATAATTATTCATGAGGACAAAGTAAAAGCATTGTTAAGTGAATCTACCAAAGATCTACAGTGCGCATTATTTCCAGTGATTAAAAAATAAAAATATCCTTCGTAAAATCAAGAACAAGACAAGGATGCGCATTAGTGCCACTTCTATTCAACACTGCATTACAAGAATTCCTAGCTTGCATCCTGAGATAAATTATTTATCTAAACTAAAATCTCAAAGTAGTTTATAGATGAAGAGTTTAACAATGTGGCTAGATATAAAATCAGAATATAAAAATTAACCGTGTTTCTACAAAAGAGTACTAAGAAACTTAGGAAACGTAAGTTTTTAAGCTAACAGTAGCAAAACTATATAAGGAATAAGCATATAAAGATATATATGTAGAAATATATATCATATATATGGGATACATATGGACTATATGAAATATGTGAATGTATACATATATATAATGAGTATAAGCAGGTATACCAATCAATATGCAGATAATTATAAAATTTTACTGGGAGACATCAGAGAAAACTTAAAAGAGGGGGCTACACTGTGGATAGGAGGACTCAATGTCCACCCCCCCTCCAGATTAACATATAAATTCAATAAAATGACAATGAAGATCCCAACACGTTTTTTTTCATGGAACTTGACAAGTTGATTCTAAAATGTATATGGGCTGGGTGCAGTGGCTCACGCCTGTAATCCCAGCACTTTGGGAGGCCAAGGTGGGCAGATGCCCTGAGGTCAGGAGTTCGAGACCAGCCTGGCCAACATGGCGAAACCCCATCTTTACTAAAAATACAAAAATTAGCAGGGCATGGTGGTGCATGCCTGAAGTCCCAGCTACTCAGGAGGCTGAGACACGAGAATTGCTTGAACTTTAGAGGCAGATGTTGCAGTGAGCTGAGATTGTGCCACTGTTCTCCAGCCTGGGTGACAGAGCAAGACCATGTCTAAATAAATAAATAAATAAAATGTATATGGAAAAGTAAATTCTCAAGACCAGTCAAGATAAACATGAAGAAGAACAAATTAGTGGGAACTGCCTTCTGTTTTTAAGACATTATTAACCTTTAATAATAATGACAGTGTGATATGGATGCAGAGGTACATGAATTGAACAATGAAAGAGAATAGCAGAGCCCAGAAAGAGTCCTATGACTATGTGGAAATTTGACACATTTCAGAGGTATCATTGAAGATGATTTGAGGAAAGAATAGATCATGTAGTAGTGGACAGCACTGGCACAACTGGCAATCTATGTGAAAAATAATGCCGTTGGATTTCTGTCTTATACCATATTTTTAAAAAGCAATTTAAAATGGATTAAGTACTTAAGTGTGAAAGAAAATATAAATAAGACTTTAGAAGAAATTATAGAAGAATTTCTTTAAGATTTCAAAATAGAAAAATATTTCTTAAAGAGGACAGAGAAACTGCTAAACATAACAGAAAAGTTTACTGCAATGGTATTGATAATACTCTCATTTTACATTTGATGGTATGCCCCTTTTATTAAGTTTCATCTTATATATATGCTCTGCGTGGTTAAAACATTTGACTACAAAAAGAAGGCATATAAATTATGGCAGAGCAAAAGGTCAGTACCCTTTAATAATCACGAAAAAAATAAGCGTAACTTGTAGCAGAATTCTCCTCCTTCTAGTGAATCTGTGGTTTAAAGAAATTATCATAAAAACACAACTAACATTAAGGAAAATTTAAAAGCCAAAATCCTAGCAAGCTGTTATTTTTAGTGAATACTTGCTTCATCTGATGAATGCAAAGATGGATCAACATTTGAAAATCTATTCTCGTAATTCACCACTTTAATAGGTAAAAGAAAAAAAACATATGGTTATTTAAATAGATTCCAAAATGCATTTGACAAAATTCAAGATCCATTCCTGAATTTTAAAAATAATTATAACAAGGAGTAGGATACAAGGGTAATATACAAATTGGATTACTTTCCTAAATCCCAACAACTGGAATTTGAAGTTTAAAGGCATATCATTCACAAAAGCACCAAAATAATGAAATATGAGATGGAGTTTCGCTCTTGTTACCCAGGCTGGAGTGCAGTGGCACGATCTCAGCTCACTGCAACCTCCACCTCCCGGGTTCAAGCATTTCTCCTGCCTCAGCCTCCTGAGTAGCTGAGATTACAGGTGCCCGCCACCACACCTGGCTAATTTTTTGTATTTTCAGTAGAGACAGGGTTTCACCATGTTGGCCAGGCTGGCCTTGAACTCCTGATCTTAGGTGATCCACCTGCACCTCCCAAAGTGCTGGGATTACAGGCATGAGCCACCACGTCCAGCCAAAATAATGAAATATGTATAATCCAATAAAATATGTACAGGATCTACATGTGGAAAACTACAAGGTCTATATAAGTGGAAAGTTATTCCATGTTCACAAATTGGAACATGCAATATTATTGTCAGTCCTTCCCAGCGTGATCTATAGATTCAAAGCAATCAACATCAAAATCCCAGCAAACTATCTTAGAGATATTGACAAACAGATAATAAAGCTTCTAAGGAAACAGGAAAGACCCTGAATAGTCAACACAATACTGAAAAATAACAACAAAGTTGGAGTACTCATACTACTGAATTTCAAGACATAGTATAAAGGCACAATGATCAAGACACTGTGGGACTGGCAATAGACACATCGACCAATGGAACAAAGTAGACACCCCAGAAATAGATCCACACATATGCAGTCAACTGGTTTTTGACAAAGGAACAAAAGCAAAGCAATGAAGAAAGAATAGTCTCTCAACAAATGGTGCTGGATTTGTTAAGGATTTGTTGGGGATGTCCATATGAAAAAAAAATGAACCTAGACACAGATCTTATTTATACCTTTTGCAAAAATTAACTTCAAATGGATTATGGATCTAAATGTAATATGAAAACCTACAAAACAACTGTACAAAAACATAGGAGAAAATCTAGATGAGCTTAGGTTTGGAAGTGAACTTTTAAATTCAACACCAAAAGCATGATCCATGAAGGAGAAACTTGATAAGTTGAACTTTACTACAATTAAAATTTATCTGTGATAGACACTGTTATAAGAATGAAAAGAGAAGCCACTGACCGGGAGAAGATATTTGCAAAATACACATCTGTAAAGGACTTGTATTCAAAATACACAAAGAAGTCTTACAACTCAACAATTAAGCAAACAAACAAATTTTAAAATCGGCAAAAGACCTAATCAGATACCTCATCACAGGAGAAATGCAGATGGCAGATAAGCACATAAGATGCTTAACATCATTTGTTGTTAAAGAACTGCAAATTAAAACAAAGAAATAGCACTACACACCTATTTATAGCTAAAATTCAAAAACTGACAATACCAATTGCTGGCAAAGATGTGGAGCAACAAGAACTCTTGTCCATTGCTGATAGGAATGCAAAACGGTACAGCTACTTTGGATGGCAGTTTGGCAATTTTTTTTATTTTTTGAGACAGGGTCTCACTCTACTGCCCAGGCTGGAGTGCAGTGGTGCGAACACGGGTCACTGAAGCTTGGAACTCCCGGGCTCAAGCAATCCTCCCACTTCAGTCTCCCGAGTACCTGGGACTACAGACATGCACCACCATGACTGGCTAATTTTTTTTGTATTTTGTGTAGAGACGGGGTTTCACCATATTGCCCAGGCTGGTTTTGAACTTCTGGGCTCAAGTGATCGCCCGTCTTGGCCTTTCAAGGTACTGGGATTACAGGCGTGAGCCACCACATCCAGCTTGGCAATTTCTTATAAAGCTGAACATAATCTTACCATATGACCCAGCAATTCTGCCCCTCGGTATTTACACCCAACCAATTTGAAAAATCATGTCCACACAAAAACCTGCATGTGAATGTTTACAGAAGATTTATTCATAACCAGAAAAGACTGGCAGCAACCAAGATGTCCTTCAATAGGTGAATGGATAAACAAAGTGTGGGAACATCCATACAATAAACTATTATTCAGAGATAAGAAGAAATGGATTATCAAACTACAGAGAGAAATGGAGGAACCCTGAGTGCATATTGCTAAGTGAAAGAAGCCAGTCTAAAAAGACTACATACTGCATGATTCCAACTACATAACATTCTGGAAAAGGCAAAACTATAGAGACACTAAAAAGATCGGTGGTTAACAGAGGCTCAGGAGAAGGGAAGGGAGGGATAAATATGTGAAGCACAGGGATTCTTATGGCTGTGAAAATATTCTATATGATAAAACAGTTTTGGATATATAACACTATGAACCCATCAAAACCCACTGAACTTCCAAAAAACAAAAAGTGAACCTTAATGTATACACATTTTTAAAAACCATTTGGGAGGTCAGGGGAATACCAAAATCAAACATAGAATGTGGCAAAACAATCTAAGTTTATAACAAATTTATGAAACTATCTCACCGAAGGAGGTTGGGGAAAAGGTGCTGACCTAAGTAACTTTCAAAATGAGTAGTCTGTGAAACTAATGGCAGCAAATGAACAACCAACAAACCTACATAAAGCTACTATTCAAGAACACAATTCCACATAAAGCCAACCTGGAAGATAAGTAACATATTCATTTTCTTGGCATTTGCCTGCCGTACTCTAATGGCTTCTAGGCCTGTCTGCTGGGGAAGTAATTACCCATACCATTAGTCTGTTAAACTTAACTCAGGCCTGGACCCAGTGGATCACGCCTGTAATCCCAGCACTTTGGGAGGCTGAGGCAAGTGGATCACCTGAGGTCAGGAGTTTTGACGCCAGACTGACAAACATGGTGAAACCCCGTCACTACGGAAAATACAAAATTAGCCAGGCGTGCCGGTGCAGGGCTGTAATCCCAGCTACTTGGGAGGCCGAGGTAGGAGAATCGCTTGAACCTGGGAGGCAGAGGTGGCAGTGAAGCGAGTTTGCAACACTGCAATCCAGCCTTGGCAACAAGAGCAAAATTCCATCTCAAAAATAAAATAAAATAAAAACCTTAACTCAACCTTGTTGACTTTGCACAACTACCAAAGGTTGGGGATATACCAGACCTGGGCCCTTAGAAGACTGGCCTGGCATCCCAGCACATCTCCAGAGACAAACTCACTGGACCAAAGAATGAGGATATCAGGCCCAACAGTCAAAGCAAAGGGATTTTATTGGGTCAGGTCCTGGGTTCCTTAAGTTCCTCCTTTTAATTATCAACAGTAGTTCAAATATCCCAAAAGAAAAAATGCTTTCTTACATACCATTTATTCACAGCAATTCCCCTTCTGCCTTTATAATAATCATCCCAGTTCTGCCACTTTTGTAGTACTTCAGGAGAGTCAGTGTAGCTGAACCTTTGTCACTGGGTCACCTATCTTACTCAATACCTCTGCAGGAATTAAACTAATATGTGGACACCTCACCTATGCAACCAATTTTTTGCTCTATTGTGTGTCCAGACTGGCACCACCTCTGTTGCCTACCAACGAAACTACAACCTCTAGTTTTTGCTGAAGCCATCCTCTCACAGGAAGCCCTTATTCACCTTATCTCATACATCCCCCAGGGACTGTCAACATATCCTATCAAAGATAACTAAATCTTGTGGCCAAACCCTAAAAGGGGAACTTTATTTAAAGAACTTTTTAATGCCGCAACCCAACAGTACCATTCATTAATGGACCAAGTAACCACTGCCAACTTAGCTGCACAAAACCTTTCACTTATAGGCCAGAAAGTAGGAGACCCCTTTTATAGAACCTCTACTGCTTTCATCACTTTAATGCAAAATACTTTTGCAGCAGAAATGTTATCATCACAAGGAATTTTTGGGGTTTGTGGATCTTCAGCATATCTACAATTTCCTCCACTATGGAACGTATGATGCTCCATCATTTACATTTCCCCTTATCTAACTTTCACATGGGCTAACACATCTCTCCCTTTCCCCATGTAGCAACATAGCAAGATTCACCTACAAGCAAGACCGTGTATTCCATTAAGTTCAATACTGCCCTCTCTATTGGGATTATCAGGGTCAGCTACGGGAGGTGGAGCCTTGGGAATCCAGCATAAACTGTTTTAGGAGATCACGGTAGCCCTCCAACAAATGGAAGAGGGCCTCACTGGGCTTCAACAACAGCTGGACTCCCTGGCCAGTATAGTCCTACAAAACCAAAAAGCATTAAATCTTCTCACAGCTGGACAAAGAGAAACGTGTTTGTATCTGAAAGACGAATGCTCTTTCTACGTCAGTCAGTCTGGTTTAGTCCAAGAAAATATTTTAAAAAGTCATTACCCAGGCAAACAAAATGGAACCTTTAGGAACTTCCATGAAAAACTGGAAGCATTAGCTATTGTCTGCCTTGTTCCCTTTAATATTGCCAGTCATTAATATATTTTTAGCTTTAACTTTTGTTCCAACTTTGTTTAAAATGATGATTTCTTACTCTCTCGCTTACAGCATCTCCAGGTCCAAATGATGGTTTTGCAAGGCTTTCAACCTTGCGCTGCTAATGAGCTGTCTCACATCTTGCCCACCAGTCCCATAAACAACATGGTTCACACCGCATTACATCAGGTAGGAAGAGATTTCAGAAGTGACAGAGCTTCAGAAGAAATGACCTAGCCCCTTAATATCCTGTATAAATATAGGTCCTAAGATCTCTTACGGGGAATTGAGGCAGAACAGGCAGTCAAGAAATTGACCATGTCCTTTGCTCCCAGCAACTGTGGAGACCGTACAGGCAACACAATAAGCCTCAGCATTCACATGGTAGTTAAGCTCATTCAAGCAAAGCTATCATCAGTAGAGAATTTCCTCTGTAGAGAGCAAGTGCACTTTAATTTTACCTGTCCTCAAACTGACCCATTGCTCATTATAATGGTAAAAAACACATCCCTGGGTGGAGATTTAAGATGCTAATGAGACATGTGATGTATGAACAAGCATGAGTAGCTACTGGACATGTGCACCTAAAGGACCACCTAGAACAGGCTTACTAGTAACACCTCTTCCCACCTTCTTATGAATAATCATGTAACACTCCCGTAATGGGAGTTTCCCCAGTAATAATCAATGCTGTCTCATTCTTATGAGCAGCCAGCCCTGAATCCTCTCTGTCTCTCTCAGGGTGTACTGACTATTCTGCACCTAACTTTCAAAATATTCTTTTTCCTTTGCAATAAATTTCTCTATGCTACATCTCCTTTGCTATGTGCCTCTTGTTTAAATTCTTTTAAACTAAGAAAGCAAGGACAGTTGTCTCAGAACAGCCGTCAACAACACTCCAAAATATTCTACCACTTTTGTTGATTTAATCACCTTCTGCAAACTATCATCTATTAAGCTACGAGTCTGCATATACATACCATAATACACTTTTAGTTTGGAAAAGCATCATGATGGAACAGGAAATTCTCATGTTTCCAAATTTTATTGCAATTCTTCCAATCTTTCAAACCCTTTTTTTTGAGTTTCAAACATCTGTCACATTACTGCTAAAAGTATTGGCAGGGAACCAGATAAAGACAAGCATTATTTGTAATAAATGATCCAGTCAGGATGAATCCACTCTCTATTAGAGTGTTTTCCTATATACAAGTCTTTTTTTTTTTTTTTTTTTTTGAGATAGAGGAACTCGCTTTGTCCACCAGGCTGGAGTGCACAACTGCTATCACAACTCAGTCCAGCCTCGACCTCCTGGGCTCAAACGATCCTCCCACCTCAGCCTCCTGAGCAGCTGGGACTACAGGTGCACACCACCTCACCCAGCTAATTTTTGTAATTTTTGCAGATATGGGGGTCTCGCTATGTTGCCCAGGCTGGTCTCATACTCCTGGGCTCAAGTGATCCTCCTGCCTCGGCCTCCCAAAGTGCTGGGATTACAAGTGTAAGATGCTGTGCCCAGCCGTACACCCATCATTTTAAAAATCTCCAGTCATCATATGAATACATTAGAATCTGCATATTGTTCTTGTTCTTGTCCATATTCTTTCTAGTAAAACCCCTGTTGTTTAATTAGCTCAAACTCATGTCCACGTGTTTCTGAAATATCTAACACTTCCCCTCAATTTCTCCTCACAATTTCAAAAAGATTCCATAGTCTTCAGTGGATTTGAGGGGAAGTGTATTCTAATAATGCCAATGATAGGAAAACATTTATTTTCAGTACCTGGAACACTTTTGTCTACTCAACCTGATAACTAGATGACTCCTGTATTTTTTATAAATTTCCACATGCATTTTACTTCTTTCTTGAACATTACATCACTTACCTTTGATACCTTAATTGTCTATATAATTTTAGTATAATTTACAAAAATATTTACTTTTAATTGATACAATCCATGTAGAGTAAATGTACTCTCTAATACATAATCAAGTAAATTATATTAATTATGGATACTAGTGTGATTTAAAATATTTAATAGTTACAGAGATGTATATAAAAATTATATGAATATACAAAATATGTAGTTATAAAGAGTAAAAATATTCACACCAGGATTCTGGATAAATTTGATTTTTAAAAATTCTTGAAAATTAATTGTTTAAAATTGAAGTGAATATTAATGTAATATCCGTAGCTGTCTTAAGTGAATAAAGTATAAAAGTTTCTTGATAATTGCTATTTTCCTGGTAAAGAATACCTTTTCAGAAAATGTTTGATATTTGATGAAATTCCATTTCTGAAACGTCAAATTTTTTAATGAATAAAATTTGCATGACCTACTTGAGTGTTCTTAAGAATATTTTCAAAAATTGCACAGACATATTTATAATTAAATCAAACTATTTCTTCTTTTCACCCTGTGGCACTATGGATTGCAGGAGAGTAGAAAGGGAACAATTACCAACTTCACTAAGAAGGAAGCAGTGGCCTTCACAGAAAACTGAGTGAGACATCTTTAAGTCATAGGCCTGTGGAACCCACGTGTCCCCTCTACAGGCATGATGTGCAGGGCTCTGCATGTTCAAGGGCAAATCCTGCATCTATTTTAAATTTTGATATTTGGTTCATCGTGGATGTTTTGTATTAATTCTGATTTTAAAAAAATTATGGTAAACTACTATTCATCTTGATTACCAAGTGCCTTGCTGTCCCCTAAAATTTTGACTCACTCATCTGAACTTAGTCCTGGCCCTACCCTGCCTGCTTCGCTGTGGACTGCTCACTATGTGATGTCCTGGGCCACTACCACAGGCAGGCAGAATCTCTGGTCATTGCAACCAACCAGAGGTAGCCTGATGCATCAGATGGTGAAGTGCCAACCATATGACCTTTTCACCATCATCTCCCCAATGTCTAGCAGAGAACCAGCACCAGAGAACCAGCACCAGAGAACCCTCAGGAAACATTTGTTGGATGAAGAAAACATAACGAGTGTCTGAGGATTACTTTAAGCTCCTAATGGGAGATGATTGGTGTTCCAACGAAGTGAATTTCAAAAGTCTTTAGAATAAAGGAATTACAGAAACACACTGCTCTTGTGGCCAGGGAAAGCAATCTCCCCAGACACGACTGTCAAGGCCACAGGGAACGTCAGACATCAGTTATCCCAGGATTGCCATTTTCCAGAGATATTACAAATGAGGCCCTAATAAGGGAAAGACAAATCTCAGGTCATAGGCAGCTAGGGCTGGAACAGAGTCTAAGAAGCCAAATGTCCAGCCTGCCTGCTGTACAAGGCTGCTCCTTGCCCGGACCCAGGAGCCTCAAGTATTTGGGGTGAGAGCCTCTCTGCTTACTGAGGGCAGTATTTCAGCAAACGCACCCTCACTGGGTGCTTCACTCTATTCTTCTAGCACAAAATATGGTTTGGCAAGTCCAGAGATGTTTGCCCCTTATCCAGTATTATAAGTGAGATAACAGCCTTATAGAGACAGAATAGTCCTGTAAAAATACTATATCAGACCAGTTCTATGAAACAACTCCCTTTTACATAGATTGATAGATTTTTAACATTCAATATTTAACATTATATATGCATATACACACACATATATGTATATGTGTGTGTGTGTGTTAGATAATGTGAATGCCTTTTTCTTTACACATGTTTTTTAAAGATCATGAGGGACTATTTGCTTTCAGGTGGCAAGGCCAGCACAACCTCCTTTCCTTTCTACCTCAGTCTTATATCAGCTCTCTAAGTGATAAGGGCAGGAGGCAGAGAAACTTTAGGTAGACAAAGGTGGGTCCCTGGTGGAACACCACTTTCAAGCTGAAAAGCCTGAAGTGAGAACTTCTATCCCTGTTTGGGATAGAACCACTCTCTGCCAATTGGTTCTTTCTGAATAATGTCTTTTTAACAATTGAATGTTGCCTTTTCCAAAACTACCCAAGGCCTGCCCCGCCCCCCATCCCCTGCCTACAAAGACCCCAGAGTCAGCCAGTAGATAGGAGAAGCATCTGGACCTCTGGGAGAGGTGACTTGACTTCAGAGACAATGGCTGGACATTGAGGAGAGGCAATTTGACTTCGGAGGATAGAGACAGAGAGGCAACTTGAGTTCAGGGGAGAGCAACCTGCCCTTCCCATCCCCTTGTCAGCTCCCTCTCTGTTGAGATCCACTTTCATCACTCAATAAAAATCTCTGTGTTCACCATCCTTCAATTCATCTGCATGACCTCGTTCTTCTTGGGCACTGGACAAGAATTTGGGACCCACCAAGTGTGGGTTCCTAAAAAGGGTGTCACACTGGTCCTTTGCCCTTGCTGACAGAGAATAGCCACCCCACACAATGAGGCAAAGGTCCCACTGAGCTGATAACACACTGCTGTCTGTGGATGGTGGAGCTAAGGGAGCATTGTAACACGCCCTCTGCAGTCTTGGGGTCACAGGCTCTCTTACCTGCATGCTGCCACCATGCCTTCATGGAGTTTGCTCCTGCTAGTGCCAAAGCAGCTGGCCAGTTCCCACACTCACTTGCTTACACTCTCTCTCCCATGAAGGATGGGGTGCGGCAACCCCAAGGAAACAGAGTTTGCTCCTGCTGGTACGAAAGCGTCTGGCTGTTTAGCACAATGATTTGCTCATGTCCTCCCTCCCACAAGGGGTTGAGCATGGCAGGCTGAGTAAACAGGGCACCGCTGTCACCAGTCCTGTGAAGAGGTCAAGAAAATATCCTGCATCATAAACTTATGTCCCAAACTACTCCTTAGGGATCTTGATCACCTTTCCCTCCCACCACATGACACCATTTCTTTCCATTGATGACATTATGCTGATTGGGCGGGACCTAGCAACTGTTCTAGACACACTGGTAACATACTGACATGACAACTGAAGTATCAATTTGCAGAAAAATATCAGGGGCCTTTTGTCGTAGTTCAATATTTAGTGGTCAAGTGCTCAGAGGCATGTCGCCATAGCACTTATCAGGTGAACAGCAAGTTGGTATATCTCACCCTTGCTACCACTCAAAGCAGACAAAAAAAATAGTGGGTCTCCTTAGGTTCTGTTGGTGGTATCATGTACTTCATTGGGGTGTGCTGCTGTGACTTACCTGCCAATGACTGGAAAATCTGCTTGTTTTGAGTGGGGCCTAGTACAACAAAAAGCTCTCTGAACCCATGCCTATGGCTCCAAGGGGGCTTCCTATGAACAGCGTTGTCTCAAAAAACAAACAAACAAACAAACAAAAACCCCTAGGCCTGGTTTCCTTGCTGGTTTTTCTTTACAATGGCTTGGCAGCACATGTATTAGTTTTCTATTGCCACATAACAAATTACCCCAAATTAAGCAGCCTAAAACAACACACATTTATTATCCACACTTCTGCAAGTCAAGATCAAATGCTCTGCTTTTCAAGGATTCCCCTGAGAGGGTCAAACACACCCACATCATCTCCATGTCTCAAGGTCAACTGACTTGAGACCTTAATTAGCCAGTAAAATCCTACCATAGCAGTATTTGGATTAGTGCTTGATCAAGTATACAGGAGATGGGAGTCTGGGAAATCAGACTACAGTTGTCTCAGTCAGTTCGAGCTGCTATTACAGAATACCATAGACTGGGTGGCTTCATCACCAGACATTTCTTTCTCACGGTTCTGAAGGCTAGAAGTCCAAGATCAGGGTGCCAGCATGCTCAAATTCTGGTGAGGGTCCTCTTCCTGGCTTGTAGTCAGCCACCTTGCTGTATCCTCACATGTTGAAGAGGCATGGAAGAATAAATTCTCTTTTCTCTAATTATAAGGGCACTAATCTCATCATAGGGACTCAACTATCATGACCACATCTAGGCCTAATTACATCCCAAAGGTAATTAGGGTCCACCTCCAAATATCATCCCATTGGGATTTAGTGTTTCATCATATGAATTATCAGAGGACACAAATATTCACTCCGTCCATAATGCCTGCCTACCACACAAGCCAGAAGTGGACAGTTGCATTAGGACAGGCCCAACTGGGATAGCCCTGAAGGACAGTGGTGAAGGAAAATCCTCCCGGAGAAAAGAACTTTAAGTAGTGCACCTGTGTGGAAGAGAGATGGCCAGACCTATAAGTATGTATCCATGTATAGGCGGTGTCTCATTTATTGGCTGAAAGATCAGGGACTTTGAGGACATAAGATTGAAAATTTGTGACAAGGAGGTCTGGGGAAGAATATGTGGAGAGACCTGTCCAAGTGAACATTCAATGTGAACATATTTGGGGCTCATGAGAGTTCTCAGCAAAGGGTAACCTCAGCAGAGAAGAAATGCAATAATCTGATGGATAAGATACCTATTATCTAGACATTAATCAGCCTCTTTCTCCAACACATGTGTCATAACCAGATGGGCTCAGAAAGTGGCCAAGGTGACAGGGATAGAGATTATGCTTCAACTCACCAAGGCCAACCTTCTACAGTTGATAGAGCCATGAGACAGCCAAGGGTCCCCGGTGAAATCCCGCCTTCAAGCCTAAAACGGCATGAAGTTTGAAAAATCGGACTGCTGGTCCCGAATAAAACCCACGACCCAGAGGGAGAACTGCCACTGCTTGCTCGCCCTTTACCAACTGATTATTTATTTATGTAGTCCCCTTTTTAAAAATTTTATTTATTTATTTATTTATTTATTTATTTATTTATTTATTTATTTATCTAGTTTGTGCCATGGGCAGGAGTGGCTGTGGGGAGCCTGGTCACTTCACTTCCCGTGTGGTGACCTGAAATCAATCTGTGAGGTGGGGGCCTGCTGGTAGGACTCCCTCTCGCTTCACTGAGAGTTTTTTTCCTTTTCACCCAATAAATTCCGCTCCTCACCCTTCGATGTGTCCATGAACATAATCTTTCCAGGTCACGTAAGAAGAACTCGGTTTTAGCTGAACTAACGAGCAAAATTCTGCAACATAGTCATTGCTGAGTGTACAATCTGCCAGAAACACAGAGCAACACTGAGCCTCTTATGTGGCACCTGTCTCCAGAGTTATCAGCCAGCTATCATATGGCAGGTGATTATATTGGATCACTTCCATTATGGAAGGGACAGGGCTGTGTTCTTACACAAATAGACACTTATTCTGAATATGGATCTTCCTTCCCATACACAGTACTTTGAGAAAATCAACATTTGTGCACTTAGAAAAATACGTTATTTACCATCATGGTATTCCACACAGCATCACCTCCAAGCAAGGCAGTTTCTTCACAGAAAATAAAGTGCAGCATGGGCCCATGCTCATGGGAAATCACTGGTCTTATTCTTTATATTCTGCTATCCCCCCATGATCTTTTTTTAATGGATGGTGCAATGTTACCCACGCTGGTCTTGAACACCAACTCAGCCCCCCAAAGTGTCCCCCATTATCTTAAAGTGACTGGATCAACAGAACAGTGGAATGATCTCGTGGAACTCAGTTATAGTGCTAGCTAGGTGGCAATACCTTGCAGGTCTGAGAAATTACTTTTAGGAAGCAGTGTTTGCTGTTTATCTGCATCCAACATAGTTTGCTTTCTCTCCCATTGTCAGGATTCATGGGTCCTAGAATCAAGGACTATAAATGAGAGTATCTCTACTCACTATTCACCCCAGTGTTCCACTAGCAAAAATGCTTCCTATCATTCCAAATTTAGGCTCTACTGAACTAGAGGTCTTAGTTCCAAAGGAAGAAATGCTTTTGCCAAGGGACACAACAGTGATTCCATTGAAAAGAAATTGATACTGCTGCCGGCCACTTTAGTCTCTTCATCACTTTCCATCTAGAGGTAAAGGAGGGGATCATCTACTGCCTGGCGGTGATGAACCTGACGACCAAAGGGGGATTAATTGCACTACACCAGTCTAGATAGCTTCTTAGTCCTCCCATGCTTTTTGATTACACTTAATGAAAAATTACAGCAACCCTATGCAGGCAGGATATCTAATGGTCCAGACTGTTCAGTCATGAAAGTTTCAGTCATCCTGCCAGGCCAGGCACCATGACCAGCTGACATGCTATCACAGGGCAAAGGGAATGAGAAATGGGTAGTGAAAGAAGGCAGTTATATATACCAGCTACAACAATGTGAGCTGCTGCAGAAATCAGGACTGTAATACTAAATACCTTGCTAAGTTATTAACTCACCCCCCTCCTCAAGCAGAAGAACAAAGCAACAAACAAACAACAAAAGTACAGCTTTTACTAACAGAGATTTATGAAACTTTAAAACCTCCCTCTTTTTTTTTTCTTAGCTTCTGGAAAAGAATTCTCTTCACTTCAAAATTATAGGGAGCCCTCAGCAATAACCTGTTCCATCCTACAGCGTGTGTCCTTGTTTCTCCTTGGTCTTTGCACAAGCGCAATTACTTTTTTCTCATGTACTTAACTTTTCTGAGATGGCAGTGGGAATCTATTTCTTTAAGCATCTCCTTGAGTTGCTGAATTAAGACAACTTTTTTAAACCTGAAATTGAAGAGATATTATTCCATTAACCAGAGGATACCTACGACATCTATGAGATGTAAGAGTGAGTAGTGGATACAAAATAGTGTTTACAATCTAGAGGCAAATAGAAAATGCATCCTCATGGAATGATACAAACTAGAAAAATACAAAGTGAGTCAACTGAGGGCCCATGCATACTTCCAGATTATGATAAATTTGGAAGGCTCCATGGCATTGGAAGAAAGTGTGAGAATAAGATAATGTCAACGTAAATGCCTGTGGAAATAGGATGAACTATGACTGAAGGCTAGGGATTACAAAGAACAAAGCATGATTTGTTCCTGCCCCTGTCCCAAATTGGGCGCAAGAGCTTGAAACAATAGCAGAGTTCCTTTTTGCACCCACCTTGCTGCTTCCTTGATGGTAAATTCAACAAATTGTCTCTGGATTTTCATAGATCCTTGTACTTCTTCAAGCAAAATGAAAATTCTTTCATAATCTGAAGATATTTAAAAACATTATTATTTCTCCAATTATGAAAATGAAATAGACCTCAACCTTAGTGCATCGACTACCACAGAATACATTTTTCATAGACTACAATGTTATATAGTGTTTGTGTTTTGAATGCTTAAATCACAACACCTGTATATTACTAAGGAAACCATTGTGAAAACTAACAAAGGAAAACAAAAGATTTAAGGAGATGTATGAGAAATTTTCAGTGAAATTAAAGAGAAGCCATGCTAAATCATATACAGATCCAATTTGGCCAAACAATGAGCTCAAGAGGCAGCTCAATTCTGTTCTAAATCATAGAATGAGACATTTCTCATGTTTTCACTGATAGACATTCTTGCACTACTTACTTCGCCCAAACCTTCGAACTTCTTTCATTAATTTATATTTTATATCATCATTAATTTTCTTTGCCATGGCAGGAGACATTTGTGGTGTATTTGGCACAGTTTCCACCGAAGACATTGCTGTGACTGGTGGGTCACCTGCAGAGACACTGTTGTTCTTGATGCCTACCACAAATTCATTACTATCAGGTTTGTAAAGCAGCTCATCTTTGCTGAGACTAGTGAAGTCGTAAGAGAAAGAATCCAATGCATTGTGTGCCCTACGATCTCCTGTCATATTTATAAGCTTTGGTGGAGCAGAATTTGACAGGAAGCCATCAGGAGGGGTTTGACCATTTTCCATCTCCTCCTCCTGGATGTCGTGAATGACAGTAGCATCTGGAATCCAAATGAAAAAGTTAAGCTGTGAGGTAAGTGCATTATGTCACCCCCACAGGTATATCCCTCTAATGCTCAGTTTCTAGGAACTTATCTCATAAAGCAGGAGGATATGCCAGGTGGCAATCCAAGACCCCTCATCCTAAGCTCAAGAAAGACAATACAACAAAACTGCCTTCTCCCCTGTACAACACTATGCATGCATATAGAAGCCAAGTAGGACAGTACAACCAATACATAAACATACACAGATCCCTGGTACTCCTGGATGAAATACCAGCTCCTGACCAATTAATACACCCTGGTGGAACCGTTGACAAGGAGTTATCAGGTGCTTGTTGGCCATTTTTCTTCTTCGCCTCATGGACATTGTGAGTGGCGGTGGCATCGGGAAATAAAATGAAGACGTTAATCTGTGAGGTAAATGCATAATGACAACCCCACAGGTATATCCCACTGATGCTCAGGTTCTAGGAAATTATCCCTTAAGGAACTAGGATATACCAGGTGGCAATCAGATAGCCCTAAAATTAAGGGGAGAAAGGATAATACTACAAAGCCTCCTTCATCCCTTGATGACACTATGAATGCATATGGAAAAAAGTTAGGACAGTACCACTTAAAAGCCAACATGTACAGATCCATGGTACTCATAGCTGGAATACCAGCTCCTGCCATAATAATAAACCCTGATGAAAGAGCTGACAAGAAGTTATGAGGTGCTGGTTGGCCTTTTTGTATCTTCTCTTCACGGATATGGTGAGTGATGGTAGCATCTGGAAACCAAATGAACAGGTTGAGCTGTGAGGTAAGTGCATTATGTCAATCCGACAGGTATATCCCTCTGATGTTATATTTCTAGGAAATTATTTCATAAAACAGGAGAGGATATGCCAGGTGATGATCTGAGACACCTCAAATTGAGCTCACAAAAGATAATACCACAAAACTACCTTCTTCCCTTTATGACACTATGCATTCATATGGAAACCAAGTAGGACAGTACAATTAGTAAACAGACCTACACAGATCCCTGGGACTCATGGCTGGAATAACAGCTCCTGACAAATTAATAAGCCCTGGTGTAACAGGGGACAGCAAGGTATCAGGTGTTGACTGGCTGTTTTTATAGTCTTTTCACCGACATTGTGAGTGATGGTAGCATCTGCAAATCTAATGAAGAGGTTGAGCTATGAGGAAAGTGCATCATGTCATCCCCACCGGTATATCCCTCTGATGCTCAGTTTCTAAGAAGTTGTTGCACAAAGCAGGAGGACATGCCAGGTGGCAATCTCAAAAACCCTTAAGTTGAGCTCACAAAAGCTAATAAAACAAAACCACTTTCTCCCCTTCATGACACTATGCATGCATATGGAAACCAAGGATGACAATCCAACTCATAAGTGAACATACACAGGTCGTTGGTACTCATGGCTGGAATACCAGCTCCTGCCATATTAATAAGCCCTGGTGGACTAGCTGACAAGACATTATCAGGTGCTGGTTGGCCATCTTCCATCTTCTCTTCATAGACATTGAGTGACAGTAGCATCTAGAAACCAAAACAAGAGGTCAAGCTGTGGGGTAAGTGCATTATTTCAACAACACGAGTGTATCCCTCTCATGCTCAGTTTTTAGGACATTATCTCATAATGCAGAAGGATACCCCAGGCGGTCATCTGTGACCGCTCAAATTGAGCTCATGAAAGATAATACGATAAAACCACCTTCTTCGACTTATGACGCTGCACGCACATGGAAACCAAGTAGAAATAACTAGTAAACAAACATACACTGATCCCTGGTACTCAGGGGTGGAATACCAGCTCCTGACAGATTAATAAGCCCTGGTGTAATTGTTGACAAGAAGTTATCAGGTGCTGGCTGTCCATTATTTATCTTCTCTTCACAGCCATTGTGAGTGACTGTAGAATCTGGAAATCAAATGAAGAGGTTGAGCTCTGAGATAAGTGCATTATGTCAACCCCACACAGGTATATCCCTCTGATGCTCAATTTCTAAGAAATTATTTCATAAAGAAAGACAGGATGTGCCAGGTGGCGATCTGAGACCACTCAAATTGAGCTCACAAAAGAAAGTACAACCAAACCACATTTTTCCCTTGATGACACTATGCATGCATGTGAAAACCAAGTAGGACAATCCAACTTACAAGCAAACATACACAGATCCCTGGTACTTAGGGATGAAATACCATCTGCTTCCATATTAATGATCCTTGGGAGAACTGTTGACAAGACGTTATCAGGTACTGGTTGGCCATTTTGCATCTTATCTTCAGGGACATTGTGAGTGGCAGTAGCATCAGGAAAATATAATATGTTTAAAATGTGGAAAGAAATAAAACCATCATTATTCACAGATGATATTGTTCTGTCCCTAGAAAATGTAAATGAATAAAATCTTTATGATTAATAAGCAAATTTAGTCAAGTTACTAGATATTATAAAAACCACTGGTATTTCTTTATAAATAACACCAACAAATAGAATATCAAATTTCAAATGTCTGCATAGTGTTCGCTGGTGTATATGTGCCACATTTTCTTAATCCAGTCTATCATTGTTGGACATTTGAGTTGGTTCCAAGTCTTTGCTATTGTGAATAGTGCCGCAATAAACATACGTGTGCATGTGTCTTTATAGCAGCATGATTTATAATCCTTTGGGTATATACCCAGTAATGGGATGGCTGGGTCAAATGGTATTTCTAGTGCAGCACACCAACATGGCACATGTATACATATGTAACAAACCTGCACGTTGTGCACATGTACCCTAAAACTTAAAGTATAATAATAATAAAAAAGAAAAAAAAAGAGTAGATGTGACACTGAAAAAAAAAATTCAAATGTCATTAATAACAGTACCAAAAACATAAAATATTTAGGAATAAATCCAATGATGTGCTACAGCACTACATAAAAACTATAAAACATCACTGAGAGAAATTCAAGATTACAGTAAATGGAGAAAAAATCTTCTTTCCATGGAATGGAAGACATTATTAAGAGGCTTTATTTTTAATTCTCCCAGAATGATCATAGCAATCTTATTTAAAATTCCACCATGTAAAAAAAATTCTGAAAATTGACAAGCTGATAATTATTTTTAAAAGTATATGGACATTTAAGATTTGGAAAACCCCAGACAATCTTTAAGAAATAGAAGTGGCCGGGCGCGGTGGCTAACTCCTGTAATCCCAACACTTTGGGAGGCCGAGGCGGGCAGATCACGAGGTCAGGAGTTCGAGACCAGCCTAGCCAACATGGTGAAACCCCATCTCTATTAAAAATATAAGAATTAGCCGGGCATGGTGGCAGGCACCTATAATCCCAGCTGCTCGGGAGGCTGAGGCAGGAGAATTGCTTGAACCTGGGAGTCCGAATTTGCAGTGAATGGAGATCACGCCATCGCACTCCAGCCTGGGCAACAAAAGCAAAAATCCATCTGCAAAAAAAAAAAAAAAAAAAGAAAAGAAAAAGAAAAAGAAAAGAAATAGAAGTAAGTTGGTAGATATACACTATTAAATATGAGATTTAGTATAAAGGTAGAGTGATTAAAACAGTGTGATATTGGAGCAATGACAGGCAAATACACCAAGGGAAGAGGACACAGAGGCCAGAAACAATCTGGAAATACAAAATAGATAGATTTACCACAGGAGAGCTCCTGGAAATCATTGTGGAAAGGACAGTGCTTTTAATAAATGCACTTGATAAATGTGATAAATGCAGGGAAAATACAAACCTTGAATCTTACCTCATCCCACTCCAAAAACTTTACTGAAGATGGATAGACAATCTAGTAAACACTTAAGATATTATCTTCACAAGTGCCTATAGAATAGGCAAAGATGTTTTTAACAAGGATAAAAAATCACTAACCATAAAGAATGAATTGTTTGCTGGGCGCGGTGGCTCACACCTGTAATCCCAGCACTTTGGGAGGCTGAGGTGGGCAGATCACCTGAGGTCAGGAGCTTGAGACCAGCCTCACCAACATGGAGAAACCCTGTCTCTAGTAAAAATACAAAATTAGCTGGGCGTGGTGGTGGGTGCTTGTAATCCCAGCTCATCGGGAGGCTGGGGCATGAGAATCGCTTGAACACGGGAGGCAGAGGTTGCAGTGAGCTGAGATCGTGCCATTGCACTCCAGCCTGGGCAACAAGAGCAAGACTCTCAAAAATAAATAAATAAATAAATAAGAATGAATTGTTGAATTACACATAATTAAATGGAAAACTTCTATTCCTCAAAAGACACTATTAAGACAATGAAAAAGCAAAGTATATTTGTAGATTACATATTATACAGTATATATGTATAGGTTATACATGTAAATATGTATTAATTACACACACACACACACACCCATATATATACATCTGTATGTACATCTGACAACAACTGAGTGGAATCCAGAATATATCCAGAACTACAAATCAATTTTTAAAAAGCAAACATCTCAATAAAATCTGGGGGGAAAAGCTGAATATGCACTTCATAAGAGTCATACTCAAATAGCTAATAAACACCTCAAATATACCTGGACTCTGACTGTACTCCATTCCATGAAAATTTATTTGAGATGAATGGGAGATCTAGAAGAATACTTAGAATATTATCATCATGGCATTGGGTGAGGCAAAGATGTTTCTTAAAATAATAAAAAGGAATAGTCATAAATAAGCACTGATGAATAAAATTAAGAGAATCTGTTCATCTAAAACACATTATTAAGATAGTGTAAAAGCAAAACAGATTTGTAGAAGATACTAAAATTGTATACATATTTGTCTATATGTACATATATGCCGGTGTATAACTGAAATCCAGAATATATGAAAACCACAAACCCATTTTTACAATACAAACATCTCAATAAAATTTGGGGGAAAAGACCTGAAAAGGAACTTCCGAAAAGCTGTAGTTAAACGACCAATAAACACATAAAAAAAACTCCAAAAAAAAAATCAATAAATAGATGGGCGCAGTGGCTCACGCCTGTGATCCCAGCACTTTGGGAGGCCAAGGGGGTGGATCACTTGAGCCCGGGAGTTGGAGAACAGCTTGGGCAACTTGGTAAAACCCCGTCTCTACTAAAAAATACATAGATTAGCCGGGCTTGGTGGCGTGCGCTTGTAGTCCCAGCTACTCGGCGGACTGAGGGAAGAGAGTCAATTGAGCCCCGGGAGGTTGAGATTGCAGTGAGCCAAGACCATGCCACTGCACTCCAGCCTGGGCGACAGAGTGAGACCCTGTCTCAGAAGACAGACAAAAATCAATAAATAAAAACAATTTTTTAAAAAAAATGGTGCTCAATCTCATTAATTGGCAGAGAAATGCAAGTGTAGACATAAAGAGAGATCACTGCACACCCATCAGAGTGGCTGAATGGAATGAAAGAGTAACTGTACAGCGATTGAGCGAAAGTGGCACAGCTGGAACCTTCGAGTATTTCTGGACCCCGGTTTCCACACAGACACCCAGGGCTATGGCCCAAAGGTCAGAGAGAATCCCAAAGAAGAGCTCCTTCAGGACTGAGATCAACCAACCGAGGAAAAGCACCCCACCCTAGGGTGAGACAGAACTCCCAAGGTCAGGTGGCCTCCCTCATGGCTGACACAGAGCTCCCCGAGTCCCACCATAAGCTTAGAGAATCCAAAGAACAGCATCCCACCCTCCTCTGGCACCGAGAGAGAGAACCCACAGATATTATTTTAAAACCCAGCACCAAGAGAAAGCATCCGGTAAGCGTTCCCATCAGGGATAAACAGATCCAAAGAAAAGCGAACACAGCCTAGCTGAGAACGAGCGACATCCAAGGACAAATGTGCCCCACGGCCAACATCAGCACCCAAGGAAGAGTCCCTCTCGGGCTGAGATAAAGCCCCCGATGGAGAGTAACCCCACAGGGCGACGATCATGCATCTGGAGAACAGTCACCCCCACCCCAGCTCCTGAGCACAGACAGGGTCCCCAAGGCAGAGTCGCCACTCAGGGCTGTGACTGAATGGGGAAGAAACAACCCTGAACCCAAGTCTGACAAAGGGAACCAAGGCAGGGTCCCCACCCCCGGGCTCAGGTCATTTCAGCAGGAAAAGTCCCTCACGTCATCGAGAGGGAGCCCCCAAGAAAAGCCCCCTGGCCCCACAACATAGCCGAGACAAGGTGCCCAAGGCAAATGCTCTCCCACGGCTAACACAGGCACCCACGGTGGTGTCTCCAGAGCGGAACCACATCACTCAGGGAGCCGTACCACACACCCAACACCTGATGCAGTGCAGCCCAGAAAAGACACTTTCTGGGGCGAAATTAAAACATCCAGAGAAAAACCACCCCACTCACAGTTCTGAAGTCCTGACCTTGCCGGAGAAGCGGAGGCGGCACCTCACAAAATGGCAGCAAAAATTCCACCACTGGCTGAACTTTCTAGAAACCTGCCCTCTGAGAGTTGTGGGAAATGTGCCGCCTAGGGCACCTGCGAATGATGTGCATGGGACTTGTCTCACCAGAAGCACAGATCCCATACAGCCCAAGAGGGATGGAAGGGAAGCTGCTGGCCACCACTTGTCCTGCCCCAGCTGAACACTGGGAACCTGTTGGGGGTGCCAGAGTCCCGAGGTGACGCCTTGTACTCTGCAAGTCCGTAGGCTCCAGCCAGGAGAACCAGGAAGCACAGCCCTCCCATTCTCTGACTCTGGCGCCCTCTACAGTCGGCCTTCTTTAACAACTGCACAGCTACGCAGGGAGAGGAACGCAGAACTTTCTCACACAGCGGGATGAAATTGCCTGGGTAACATAGCCAGACCATGGCTGTACAAAACAGCCAACCAACCAAAAAGAAAAAGAAAAACACAAAAATTAGCTGGGCGTGTTGGCGCGCACCTGTGGCCCCAACTACTCAGAAAGTTGACGTGGGAGGATCACTTGAACCTGGGAGGCAGAAGTTGCCATGAGCCGAGATCGTGCCACTGCACTCCACCTTGGGCGACAGAGCCAAACCCTGTCTCAAAAAGAATGGGGTGAATTTGTACCTGACCGCCAGTAAGTTCATGGCTGGCACACTATATTAACGCACAAAAAAAGAAGAAATGTATGTTATCATCACATTTAAAGCATAAACCATGTTAAAAATGCAATAACCTATTCATGAGAAAAAATGTAAAAGCATTTAAGAAAGGTCTCTATCATTCAGTATGATACTAGCTGTGGGTCTATCAGAAATCCACTGCACACATTATTCCTAGGGGAGAGATATGAGATGCATTCCTTGTAAAACCAAAACAGGACAGAATTGCCCACTGCCATCACTTCTGTGCAACACAGCCCTACAGGAATTCCTAGCTTACACCTGAATATAGCGGGTGGGGTATTCACACAAAGCCAGCTATCAGACAGTTTAATTAAACACAAGCTCTGAGAATGGTGCTTCTCAGGGAGTTTTGGTGACATGCTTAATAGTGGTGATTAGGTGGCTCATGCCTGTAGTTCCAGCTACTTGGGAGGCTGAGGCAGGAGGATTGCTTGAAACAAGGAGGTCGAGGCTGCAGTGAGCCATAAGTGCTCCACTGCCATCCAGTATAGGAGATAGAGTGAGACCCTGTCTCAAACATAATAATAATGCTAGTATTAATAGTGGTGATTGTCTGGAAATAGAGATTTTAGGGGAGCTCCAACCAGTAGCTCCCTGCAGTGGCTGATAATTTGCTGATATTCAGAGCTACCAGAGTTGTGAGGGTGTGAGTTTAAAGGCTAATATGTAGCAGAGGAGGGGCGTGGGGGAATGGAACAAATTAAATCACCACAAAGCTTAGGGTTTGTAATGTGATTTAGCCATTTTTCTTGAATAAATATTCTTCGGACTGTTGAATTCCCAGAATTCCAAGAATTTCTATGTTGACAATATTTGCCACTTTTTAGAAATAAAGCCATGGATTTTCACTGGTCTTTCCTCCATGATTCCAGTAGTCTTCTATATGTTACATTTTAACCTAAATATAAATCCAACAAATGAGACTGTAATTTATATTCTCTCTCTTTTTTCCTGTATGAAAACTAATATAAGTGGTGCCTGCATATCATTCACCTCTATTGGTAAGCTAGCCCTGAGGTACTGCTTCTTCATTCAACTGGTTATAGTATACTCCCCATAGGGATGTAAGTACAGATTGAGAGAATATATTAGTTTTATTGCCGTGTAACAAACTACTCCAAATTAAATGGCTAAAAGCAACACTGAATTATTATTTATTATCTCACAGTTCTGCAGTTCAGAAATCTGGGAGGTCTTGAGTTGGTTCCCTACTTGGAGTCTCAAAAGGCCAAAATCAAAATTGTATGCAAGCAGTGTTCTCATCTAAAAAGTTTGGGGTGGAATGCAATTCCAAATTCATTCAGATTATTGGCAGAATCCAATTCCTTGCCGTGCAGAACTGAAACCCTTGATTCTGGCTGGTTGTGAGCTGGAGCTCACTCTCAACTCATAAAGGGGCTTACCAAGTCTTTTCTTGAGGTCCCTCCCCTACCTTCAAGCCAGCATCAGCATGTCAAATTCTTCTCATTCTTCATAACTGTCTCATCCTCTTGTGGTACCAGCTGGAGAAAAGATTCTGCTTTTAAAGACTCATGTGTGTGGGTTAGGCCCACCTGGATAATTCCTCTATATTTAGGTTAACAGGTTAGTAACCTTAATTACATCTGCAAAATCGCTTTTGTCATGCTATGTAACATAATCAGGGGATGAAATTCATGGGGACCATTTTAGTATTCTGCCAATCGTAGATGGAGAAAGTTGTGTAGCAGGAATAGGATCCATGTGTATTTTGGCCACTTCATCATGGAACTTACTTTCACCTTCAGGACATGCTTGATCTTGTACATACCAATTCCATTTAATAATGGGGTGCTTCTATGCATACCCATTGCTGTAACTTGGTGGGTCAGAAAGCACCTAGGATAAGACTGGCATGTCTAAGTAGCATTATAATTTGGTGTCCATGGTCAAACATTGAATGTCACCCAAGGCTCAGTAATAAATCACATATTTTTCAAAAGAATCAGCATGATGTTTGTGTCTTCAAGAAATTCGTGTCAATTCAGAACTGGGGTCCTGTAGTCATTGAGAAATCTAATAATTTCTCTTCCGCATCTACTTTCACTTTAGTGAAGGGCTACAGGCCTTCTTTGAGTAAGAATGGGAGAAAGAGTGGTGGTATAAACTTTTTCATTTTAGAAAGGTCCCTCCTCAAGAGGCCTTGCCTTATTTCATGAGGTTTTAGGTCTATAAACTAGTCAAGTCTGCAACTTGATTGAGGCACAACCTTTCAGTCATCATGGGGTTAAGGAGGGATATGTCTAAAATTTAGGAGATCCTATAGAGCACCTCTTGGTACTCCTGTGTCCAGTGATGAAAGTCAATGAAAACTACAACAGCCTAATTCAATCAGGACTGCTTATGGCCATGAACCTCAAGATTGGAGGTTTGAGTCACCCCACTAGGAAAAGGTCTGTCACCAGGGAAGATGCTTGATGAGGACAAAGGGAGTATAAAATGGGTAGTGGGAGAAGTGACTACATGACCATAGGCAGATGCAAAGACTATCATAAGTCCTTGTTTCTGTGTTTGTTTCAGAATAAAGAGTATCACTTCCTTATTTTGATATGAATTCATTTGCATATATATTAATATTATATGTGTCACATATATGTTTTATAATATATATATAAACTAAATATTTTTGGTTTTGACCTCCTGACATCCCCTGATCTCCTACCACAAGATGTGTTATTAAGTTAACTTTATTTTTCAGAATTTAAGATGCAGGATATTAAAGGCACAGTGTGAATTAGGCAGCAGCAGATTGAACAAGATTTAAGAAAAATGTGGAGCTTTAGTGCCCTGTTTTGGAGAAGAGTTCGTGTTTTCAAGTGACAAGGGTATAACATGCAATTTGTCAACTTGGCTAGGCTGAATTGTATTAGCCACAGTTCTCTTTCTGGGAAGTATCTGGTGTTCCCCCGGAGGTTCTTTGAAAATTGTGCAGGGCAGTGGATAGGAGGTAGCAGCCATTTGTAGCTACACACGTTGTTGCTGCTCTCTGGATTCACCTTATTGGTATGAAGCTGCAGCCAGACCTACAATTTCTCTTCCTTCCCCTGGATGCTCTTTCACCTTCTCTATCTTCTGGGCCAGGTGTATATGTTTAGCTCTGCTAGGCACTGAAAGAGCCCTTCCTGGCTACTGTAGGACGCCCTCATCAGCAAGATCAGAGGCAACAAAAATGAACGTGTACCTCCATCTGCCCTCATAATGTTCCAGATCCTCTTTGTAGGTTTCAGCCTGTTTGTTACATCGCCATCCTCAGTAGAGACGACAAAAGCCTTATAGAGACTACGTTACCACCTTTCACAATTGTGTAAGAGCAATTCTTTCTAAGAAATCAATCATTCAATCTGTGTATCTATCCACTGCCTTTATTAAGCCTCATTGTATCACCTGCTTATAGAGTTGCATAGTTTTACTCTATGCTGATAACTAGTACACACGGCCTGTCCTGAAATCCATTTTTAAAAATTTCCTTGCTGCTAAGGTCAATATTTCATAATCAAGCATGAACAAATACCACTGTTGACAGTGAGTGCAGTTTTGAAGTCTAAATTCTGATGTTCTTAATATTCTTAAAGAAAATGGTACAATTTACTTTTCTATGAAGGAATAACAAAGCACAAGAAAGACAACTAGGCTGGGCATGGTGACTCATGCCTGTAATCCCAGCCCTTTGGGAGGCTGAGGCAGGAGGATTGCTTGAGCCCAGGAGTTAGAGACCAGACTGAGCAATATGGCAAGATCCTAGGTCTTCAAAAAATATAATGATAGTACAAAAATTAGCCAGACATGGTGGTGTGCACCTGTGGTCCCAGCTACTTGGGAGGCTGAGGTGGGAGGATCGCCTGAGCCTGGGAAGCCAAGGCTGCAGTGAGCCAAGATCCTGACACTGCACTCCAGCCTAGGCAACAGGGCAAAATTCTGTTGGAAAGAAAGAAAAGAAGGAAATAAAGAAAGAAAGAATGAATGGAGGAAAGAAAGAAAGAGAAGAAAAGAAAAGGAAAGAAAGACAACTGGAAAATTCTCCAGCAATAATAGACTTGTGAAAATTAATAAAATGTTTTATTTGTATATATGACAAGTTGAAATCTTTTTGTACGCAAAATGTTTGCAAATTAATAAAAAACAAAACATTACTTATAAATGTAAACCTTTGTAAAATATTAAGGTAAAACCACACAATATTTTGCTCTTTTTGTGCTTTAAAAGCAATCCAACTTACAAGGGATGTGAAGGACCTCTTCAAGGAGAACTACAAACCACTGCTCAAGGAAATAAAAGAGGATACAAACAAATGGAAGAACATTCCATGCTCATGGGTAGGAAGAATCAATATCATGAAAATGGCCATACTGCCCAAGGTAATTTATAGATTCAATGCCATCCCCATCAAGCTACCAATGACTTTCTTCACAGAATTGGAAAAACTACTTTAAAGTTCATATGGAACCAAAAAAAGAGCCCGCATTGCCAAGTCAATCCTAAGCCAAAAGAACAAAGCTGGAGGCATCACGCTACCTGACTTCAAACTATATTAGAAGGCTACAGTAACCAAAACAGCATGGTACTGGTACCAAAACAGAGATATACACCAATGGAACAGAACAGAGCCCTCAGAAATAATGCCACATATCTACAAGTATCTGATCTTTGACAAACCTGACAAAAACAGGAAATGGGGAAAGGAGTCCCTATTTAATAAATGGTGCTGGGAAAACTGACTAGCCTTATGGAGAAAGCTGAAACTGGATCCCTTCCTTACACCTTATACAAAAATTAATTCAAGATGGATTAAAGACTTACATGTTAGACCTAAAACCATAAAAACCCTAGAAGAAAACCTAGGCAATACCATTCAGGACATAGGCATGGGAAGGACTTCATGACTAAAACACCAAAAGCAATGGCAACAAAAGCCAAAATTGACAAATGGGATCTAATTAAACTCAAGAGCTTCTGCACAGCAAAAGAAACTACCACCAGAGTGAACAGGCAACCTACAGAATGGGAGAAAATTTTTGCAATCGACTCATCTGACAAAGGGCTAATATCCAGAATCTACAGTGAACTCAAGCAAATTTACAAGATAAAAACAAACAACCTCATCAACAAGTGGGCGAAGGATATCAACAGACACTTCTCAAAAGAAGACATTTATGCAGCCAAAAGACACATGAAAAAATGCTCATCATCACTGGCCATCAGAGAAATGCAAATCAAAACCACAATGAGATACCATCTCACACCAGTTAGAATGGCGATCATTAAAAAGTCAGGAAACAACAGGTGCTGGAGAGGATGTGGAGAAATAGGAACACTTTTACACTGTTGGTGGGACTGTAAACTAGTTCAACCATTGTGGAAATCAGTGTGGTGATTCCTCAGGGATCTAGAACTAGAAATACCATTTGACCCAGCCAACCCATTACTGGGTATATACCCAAAGGATTATAAAACCTGCTGCTATAAAGACACATGCACACGTATGTTTATTGCGGCACTATTCACAATAGCAAAGACTTGGAACTAACCCAAATGTCCAACAATGATAGACTGGATTAAGAAAATGTGGCACATATACACCATGGAATACTATGCAGCCATGAAAAATGATGAGTTCGTGTCCATTGTAGGGACATGGATGAAGCTGGAAACCATCATTCTGAGCAAACTATCGCAAGGACAAAAAACCAAACACTGCATGTTCTCACTCATAAGTGGGAATTGAACGATGAGAACACATGGGCACAGGAAGGGGAAGATCACACACCGGGGACAGTTGTGGGATTGGGGGAGGGGGGAGGGATAGCATTAGGAGATATACCTAATGCTAAATGACGAGTTAATGGGTGCAGCACACCAACATGGCACATGTATACATATGTAACAAACCTGCACATTGTGCACATGTACCCTAAAACTTAAAGTATAATAATAATAAAAAAATTAAATTACATTAAAAAATTAAAAATAAAAAAAAAAATTTAAACAGCCAGTAAACATTGTTTCTGATTCAGCCTATGTAGTGCAAGCCACACAAAATATTGAATGTGCCTTAATTCGAAATGTGACTGAACAACTTAATTTTTTATTTCATTCTTTACAGCAAGCAGTACAACAAAGGCATTCACCTGTCTATATCACTCATATGAGAGCACGTACTAACCTCCCTGGCCCTTTAAGTAAACTTAATCAAAGGGAGGATGCATTAGTGTCTGCAGCTTTTGCTGATGCACAAACATTTCATACTTTAACCCATCTTAATGCTGCTGAAAAAGATATGGTCTATCATGGAAACAAGCTAAAGAAATTGTGCAACACTGTTCTGCCTGCCAAGTCCTGCATGTGCCACATCAAGGAACAGGAGTTAACCCTAGAGATTTATCTCCAAATTCCATTTGGCAGATGGATGTAGCACATATTCCTGCTTTTGGAAAATTGTCCTTTGCTCATTTTTCAGTAGATACCTATTCACATTTTATCTGGGCCACATGTCAAACAGGGGAGGCTACAGCTTGTGTTAAAAGACATCTTTTATCTTGCTTTTCTGTTATGGGAATCCCAGAAAAAAAATCAAAACTGATAACGGCCCAGGATACTGTAGCATTCTTTCAACAATGGAATATTGCCCATACTAGAGGTATTCCATATAACTCACAAGGACAGACAATAGTGGAAACAGCTAATCGTACTTTAAAAACTGAAATACAAAAGCAGAAGGCAGGAGACCAGGAATATAAAATACCACATATGCAATTGCATCTAGCTTTATTAACATTAATTTTTTTTAATGTACAAAAAGATCAACCCATAACTGCAGCGGTACAACACCTGACAGGACAAAAGGAAAATAAAAAGGCTGGAGAAGATATATGGTGGAGGGATGCACATACAAAGAACTGGGAAAAAAGGAAAGATAATTATCTGGGGAAGAGGATTTGCTTGTGTCTCTCCAGGTGACAATCAGGTGCCTGTGTGGGTGCCCACCAAACATCTGAAGATCTATCATGAGCTACAGCATCTAGTGGACCCAACTGTACGGTGCAAATTGAAGGTTTGAAAAGCCTCGATTTGCTTTCCCTGTGCCTTCTGTAAGAAGGGGCCTGTTTCTCATTTTCAGTGGCCTCCCAGCTATAGCTACAAAGGTTTTTGCTTCTGTTTCAGTAGATTTACTAACGTGGGGGTGAGGGTATGCATGTGGATGCCCTCAAGATGTATACGACCATGGAACGGGAGACCGGAGGGACTCATGGATCCCAACCACGGACCAGGTTTCCCCAGTACGAGCCATGAGCCAGTTGAATCTGAATGTGAAGATGGAACGAAGACTGACCAGAGTCACGATGCTTAATGGACCAATGCTTTCTGACTCAGCTCCTCTCTACCCTGAATACAAGAGACCCTAATAGTTAGGCAGGAATATAATTGCCCCCATTCAGCATGAAAAAGTTACAGAAGACCGACCTTCATCCTTCTGTAACCCTTAGAATTAAGGGTCCTCTTGTAAAAGGGAAAGGGGAGATGTGTGGGAAGCATTCAAATCAGAGTGACTCCAGTTTGCATAAGGGCTAAGAAAAATGAAGCTGGATCACCAACTGGCAATTAAGGGCTGCACAACCTGTAATTGACTTGCTCAATTAAAAGAGGCCACCTTTTATGCTAGTAATAATGATAGTAATAATGATACCATCTCTTTTACAAAAAAGAGAAGAGGGGTATATTGGGAAAAAGCTGAGTGTTGGGAAAAAAACTGAGGCAGGGCTTACATGTCTGACATAAAGTCCTCAGGCATGTGTCTATATTTGCTTGCTCCTAGCTTCTAGCCCTCCTAGGCTCCCAGATCAATTCTATTCCCATTATCTCAAGTAGCAGAACATGTTCCATATAAATGGTAAAGCATCACAGCTGTAGATCATGCACCTGCCTTTTTGACCCCCACATTCTCACCACCTGTCTGTTTGTTGGATTACCAATAAATAGTGTGGGCTCCCAGAGCTTGAGGCCTTTGCAGCCTCTACAATCACAATGGCCCCCTGGTCCCACTTTCCTTCTCAAACTTTTTCTCAATCCTTTGACTCTGCCAGACTTCATCGCCCCCATCACCTGGTGCTGGGTCTGATCACCCCAACAGTTTGCCAGTAGTAAAATGAGCACTGGTAGTGCACAGTAAGAAATAGCAAAAGAATTACTCGAATTTACACCTTTAGAGTCTTATACTCAAGTGTAGGGACCAGCCCCACAGGGTTGGTGGGTTTCTCCCCATGTGTGGAGACAAGAGAGTGTAGAAATAAAGACACAAGACAAAGAGATAAAAGAAAAGGCAGCTCGGCCCGGGGGACCACTACCACCAAGACGCGGAGACCAGTAGTGGCCCCGAATGCCAGGCTGCACTGATATTTCTTGGATACAAGACAAAGGGGCAGGATAAAGAGAGTGAGCCATTTCCAATGATAGGTAAGGCCACGTGGGTCATGTGTCCACTGGACAGGGGGCCCTTCCCTGCCTGGCAGCCGAGGCAGAGAGAGAGAGGAGACAGAGAGAGAGAGACAGCTTATGCCATTATTTCTTCTTATTAGAGGCTTTTAGTACTTTCACTAATTTTGCTACTGCTATCTAAAAGGCAGAGCCAGGTGTACAGGATAGAACATGAAGGTAGACTATGAGCGTGACCACTGAAGCACAGCATCACTGAGAGATGGTTAGGCCTCCGGATAACTGTGGGCGAGCCTGTCTAATGTCAGGCCCTCCACAAGAGGTGGAGGAGTAGAGTCTTCTCCAAACTCCCCCGGGGAAAGGGAGACTCCCTTTCCCGGTCTGCTAAGTAGCGGTTGTTTTTCTTTGACACTTACACTACCGCTAGACCACGGTCCGCTTGGCAACAGGCGTCTTCCCGGACGCTGGCATTACCGCTAGACCAAGGAGCCCTCTGGTGGCCCTGTCCAGGCATAACAGAAGGCTCGCACTCTTGTCTTCTGGTCACTTCTCACTATGTCTCCTCAGCTCCTATCTCTGTATAGCCTGGTTTATCCTAGGTTATGATTATAGAGTGATGATTATTATAATATTGGAATAAAGAGTAATTGCTACAAACTAGTGATCAATTATATTCATATATAATCATATCTAAGATCTATATCTGGTATAACTATTCTTATTTTTTATTTTATTATACTGGAACAGCTTGTGTCCTCAGTCTCTTGCCTTGGCACCTGGGTGGCTTGCGACCCACAATCAAGTGCCTATAAAAGACAAGTCCCTGGGTGACTAACTGTAAATTTTTTGTCTGGTCTCTAACTCCTGGGCTCCAGCAATACTCCTTCCTCAGCTTCCCAAAGTACTGGGATTACAGGCATGAGCCACCGGCCCTGACCTGGTTGGCTTTCTTGTGCTTTGATATCTTAGAATGGTTTGGTCAAAATAAGAAGTATTGAGTGGTTGATTTGTTGTTTCTAATGTACTGTAGAACATGAAGAAAGAAGTCACTAAAGTTCTTGCTCAAGGCTGAATGAAGGACCTGATAACATCTATGACTGCCCTGAAAGAAACTGTCATCTCCTATAGCAACCAGGCCAAGATTTGGGGAAATAAAATCCAAAGTCTACTCCTGTCAGTGGCTGAATTACAACACAAATTGAATTCACAACCTCAAAAGGGTCTCTTCTGTTAACGTTAGGGCACTAATAGGGAGAAATCAGATACTGAAAACTGGAATGGAAATGTATAGGTTTACGCCAATGAATCTGGGCACTTTGAACTGTGTTTTAGTCAGTTAGGGCTGCTATAATAAAATACCATATACTAGGTAGCTTATAAACAACAGAAATTGTATTTCTCACATTTCTAGAGGCTGTAAGTCTGAGATCAAGGTGCCAGCATGGTCGGGTTCTGGTGAGGGCCCTCTTCCATGTTGCCAGGGCACAGAGAGCTCTCTGGGGTCCCTTTTATATGGACAATATTCCCATTTATTAGGGCTCCACTTTCATGACCTAATCACCTTCCAATGGCTCCACCTCCTAATAACATCACAATAGGAGTTAGGATTTCAATAAATGAATGTGGCGGGGGACACAAACATTCAGTCTATTGCAAATCCCTAAATTTTCCCGGTGTCTTTGTCAATAGAAGCAGTGCTCCCACTCCTCCTGCCCGAGGTTCCCCTTTACCCCAAGAGCTGTAAGGGTCTCACCTAAGATTGTTGCCTTGAAGGGCCCTGCTGCTCCTCCTCTGAAACTAACACCACCACCCCTCACTGCTTCTTAACCTACAACCTACACTTAAATTCAAGTTTCTGCTGGCCAAAACAGTGAGTTAAACACTGAGCCCTGTCAGGAGGTGTGATAGTCACCAAAACAACTGTATGATTTTTCCAATACAAAGTTTATATAGTAGTCTCTGGTAAATGTGTGAGAGTAGTTCTTAAGGCTGGGGTATGAAGGTGGACAAAATATAATATTGGATCTGGCTTCAAATATTTGTGTGCAAGTTTTGCTGCGGATATATGCTTGTATTTCTCTTGGATATTTAGTTAGAAGTGGAATTTCCAGGTCATTCGATAACTCTATTATCAATTCTGTGATGAAATGCCAGACTATTTTTCAAAGATGCTGCATCATTTTACATTCCCAGCAGCAATGGTGGAGGGTTCCAATTTCTCCACATCCTCTATAACACTTGTTAATTACTTGTTAATATTCATCCCAGTGAGGTGAAGTAGTATCTCCTTGTGGATTTGATTTCCATTTCCTTAATGTCTGAGGACATTGATGATCTAGTCCTCAATGTTTAAGGTTTGTAGAAATGAGGTCCTGGTTTCTTTGCTGGGTGACAGCCAGGGACCACTCTCAGCTCCTAGGCCCTCCAGCATAGCTTCGTTGTGTATTCCTACATCTTCAAAACAGTAAAGCCCAATCAAATCCCTCTTGTCCTTTGACTATCTTGTACTTCTGTTTCTGCTCTCTGATGAAGAAATCTGTCTGCTTTTATGTGTTTTTATTGGTGTGGGTTGGGGGGCGTCAGTGGTGTTGTTCATTTGTTTGTTTGTTTGTTAGACAGGGTCTCGCTCTGTCTCCCAGGCTGGAGTGCAGTGATGTGATCATGGCTCACTGCAGCCTCAAATTGCTGGGTTAAAATGATCCTCTCGCCTCAGCCTCCCAAGTAGCTGGGACTATAGGCATGCACCACCACACCCACCTAATTTAAAAAAACAATTGTGTTTGGAGACCGGGGTTTCACTATGCTGGCCAGGCTGGTCTCGAACCCCTGGACTCAAGTGGTATGCCCACCTCACCCTCCCAAAGTACTGGGATTACAGGCGTGAAACACCGCGCCCATCTCTGTCTGCTTTTAAAGGACTCAACTGAGTGTGGCAGGCCCATCCACAGGGACAACTCAGGGATAACTAAGATATGGAGTTTATGCCATCTGCAAAAGCCCATCCCAGCTGGTCACTGCTGGAGTGGGCAGAGGCTGCGTGGCTGGGTCCTGCAGGCCCATGGCCGCTGATGGATGAGTGTGCCCAGGAGGCAAGTCCGCTGGCAGCACAGGGAACAAAGAGGGCTGGGGTGGGGTTCAGGCAGGGCTTCTCCCAGGACAGACCTGGGTGCAGAACTGGGAGGACCGAGGTGACACTGAGCCCTGGCGGCTCCTACTCTGATGAGCTGCAGCTGCCAGGCGAGGATGTGGAGCCCTGGCAGTGTAGGGCAGCTGAGAGCCTATGGGCAGGCACCCCAGGACCCAAGATGAGGGCAGCTGCCAGAGCCAGCTCCAACTGCTACAGTCCAAGGCCACCACTGTGAGGCTGTCTGGTTCTACCAATGTTCTCTCCTTTCAGCATTTGTTGGTACCCCAGTGAGTTTCCCCATAATAACCCCAGACATTGCCTCAGGTACCTGAAGAAGAATGCAGCTTTGAAGATGGGGTGCTTAATCCCAAGAATCCCCACCCATTTGGCCACATCAAATGACTTTGGTATTGTAATTTGCATTTTGTATGCAAAAGGCTCAAAATACTTCAGGGGTAGGCTGGTGTTCGATTTTTGCTAGAGAACAACCACTACTTTACCCCAGACTTTTACCATGTCTTCAAAAAGATGTGGCTATCAGAGTGGCAAGAGTGCCCTGGGTGTGATGTTCTCTTTCCAGGGACTTACATTGCCAGCTGCAGTTTCTACAGCACTGCTGATGAAGTGCATATAAAAACTTAGAAAAGAAAGGAAATTAGTATGTGAAATACTAATTTTTGTATTTGTATTGTAACCCATGTTTGTTGCAGCACCATTCACAATAGCTAAGATTTGGAAGCAACCTGAGTGTCCTCCAACAGATGAATGGATAAAGAAAATGTGGTACATATACACAATGAAGTACTATTCAGCCATAAAAAAGAATGAGATCTCATCATTTGCAACAACACGGGTGGAACTGGAGGTCATTATGTTAAGTGAAATAAGCCAGGCAAAGAAAGACAAACTTCACATGTTCTCACTCCTTTGTGGGAGCTAAAAATTAAAACCACTGAACTCATGGAGATAGAGAGTAGAAGGATGGTTACCAGAGGCAGGGAAGAGTAGTGGGGGTGTCAGGGGTAAGCGGGGATGGCTTGTGGGTACAAAAGTATAGTTAGGTAGAATGAGTAAGATGTAGCATTTGATAGCACAACAGGGTGACTACAGTCAATAATTTATTATAAATTTTAAAATCACTAAAACAGTATAATTGGATTGTTTGTAACACAAAGGAAGGATAAATGGTTGAGGTGATGGAGACTGTTTACCCTGATGTGACTATTATACATTGTATGCCTTATCACAATATCTCATGTAATCCATAAATATATACACCCACTAGGTACTGACAAAAATGAAAAATGAAAAAAACCCCTAGAAATCCACAGAGCACGATATGGGTCTAGCCTTCACCTGGGATGGCAATTAGAAACTGATTGAATGCACAGACGTTTTCTCTTTTGATGGTGATTATAACTGGGACTGGACTCTTCAATATTTGCATCTTAGCTTCCAAAATTCTGGAAAGCACTAGTTCCTCAAGTTCCTACAGTTATTCATTCTGGAGACTCAAGTATACTCTGCAAGAAAACCTGTAGGCCATCCACCGGAATGCCCAAATGGAGTCACTCTTAAATAACGAGCCCTGCATGTTTCCAAAACCTCTAATTATCAGTGAAATATTTACTATAGCAGCCATTTCACCACCCAGGGCAATTGGAGAACGGCAGATACTAGGGACCATTAATTCTGTAAAAGCTGTAGAAGACTGCAATGAAGAATCACAGTTACAGGACCAAAAGTGACAGTCTTCTATTTTGGATGTTTGTACAACGAGGATATACAATTAATAAAGTAGTCGAGGAACAGTTTTCTGCTTTAATACCAAAAACTAACATAGAAACCTGTAAAGGTGTCCAAGTGTAGTAATCCTTTTCATGTATATCTGGTTAAGATTCAAAACTGAAACTTTCTTTTTTAACCTTTTTAAAATTATAGATGCAAGACGGGTACATGTACAAGTTTCTCGCTTGGATATAATTGCATAATGCCGGGGTTTGGGCTTCTAGTGAACCCATCTCCCAAATAGTGAAGAGAGCATCCAATAGGTAGTTTTTCAACCCTCCAACCTGCTCCCTCCCTCCCCTCCACTTCCCTTTTGGAGTCTTCAGAGTCAATGGTTTCTACCTTAATGTTCATGTGTACCCATTGTTTAGCTCCCACATATGAATGAGAACATGCAGTATCTCATTTTCTGATTATCTAATTTTGTTTCTGCGTTTCACTTAAAAGTGAAGTTTTCGCCGGACACAGTGGCTCACGCCTGTAATCCCAGGATTTGGGAGGCAGAAGTGGGTGGATCGCTTGAGGTCAGGAGTTCCAGACAAGGCTGGCCAACATGGCGAAACCACAGCTCCACCAAAAATACAAAAGAATAGCCGGGGCCTGGCGTGGTGGCTCGTGCTTGTAATCCCAGCACTTTGGGAGTCTGAGGTGGGCAGATCACTCAAGGTCAGGAGTTTGAGACTAGCCTGGCCAACATGGTGAAACCCTGTGTCTACTAAGACATGCAAACAACTAGCCAGGTGTGATAGGTGTGCCTATAGTCCAACTACACAGGAGTCTGAGGCAAGAGAATTACTTGAACCCAGGAGGTGGAGGTTGCAGTGAGCCGAGAATGCACCATAAACTTAATCAAATTGTTGTTTGAACTGAAGCTGCTGTACTGCAGGTGGTTTTGTTGCATCGGCAACTGTGACATTCCTGGGAACGTGATATATAATCCTGATTAGGTGAATGTTTTGTTTTTTTTTCAGTAGTTGTCATAAACAAGAGTTTGGGTCCAGCTAGAAAGGACAGCAATGTACTATCATCTCCTCTTTCAACCTCATATCAACTCTCAAGGTTTATATCCTAAACGAGTCCTTAGGGACCATGACCACCTTTCTCTTAAACCAGATGTAACACCATTCTTTGCACTGATGACATTATGCTGACTGCGCAGGAGGTAGCAACTAATTCAGACACATTAGCGACACACTTGCAAGACATTATGTGAGAAATAATTCCCACACAACGTCAGGGGTCTTCTACCTGAGTGAAACGTTTAACAACCTAGTAGTCTGGCATGTCAAGATGGTGGATATAAGGTGAACAGCATTTTCTTACATCTTGCCTTTTTTACTACTTAATAAGGAACACAGAAACGAGTTGCATAATAGATGTTGTCTTAGTATATACCTCAATGTTGTGCAGTACTGTGACCCATTGACAGGTGCCTGAAACCCTGCTAGGATGGACTGGGGCCCAGAAAAACAGAAGCTTCCTTTGTCCTGTACCTGTGGTCTCATGGAGAGTTCCCTGTGACCAGTTGAGGAGAAAATAAAAAACATCATGCCTGATTTTCATTTGTTACTTCAGAATATGCAGGCACCACATCTATTAAGTTTGTTACTACTGCAAAAGAAATTACCCCCAATTTAGCAGCTTAAAACAACACAAATATATAAGCAGTTCTGTAGATCAGAAATCCATGCAGCCTGGATTGGTATCTCTGCTTAGGATCTCACAAATCAAAGGTAAGGTATCAACCAGGCTGCTGACTAACTGAGGACTCAGAGAGAAATTATTTTCAAGCTCATTTGGCTTATTGGCAGGTCTAACTTCTATTTATTTATTCATTTATTTTCATTATACTTTAAGTTCTAGGGAACATGTGCACAACGTGCAGGTTTGTTACATATGTATACATGTGCCATGTTGGTGTGCTGCACCCGTTAACTCATCATTTACGTTAGGTATATCTCCTAATGCTATCCTTCTCCTCTCCCCCCACCGCATGACGGGCCCCAGTGTGTGATGTTCCCCACCCTGTGTCCAAGTGTTCTCACTGTTCAATTCCCACCTATGAATGAGAACATGCGGTGTTTGGTTATCTGTCTTTGTGATAGTTTGCTCAGAATGATGGTTTCAAGCTTCATCTATGTCCCTACAGAGGACATGAACTCACCCTTTTTTATGGCTGTGTAGTATTCCATGGTGTATATGTGCCACATTTTCTTAATCCAGTCTATCATTGATGGACATTTGGGTTGGTTGCAAGTCTTTCCTACTGTGAATAGTGCCGCAATAAACATACATGTGCATGTGTCTTTAGAGCAGCATGATTTATAATTCTTTGGGTATATACCCAGTAATGGGTTGGCTGGGTCAAATGGTATTTCTAGTTCTAGATCCCAGAGGAATTGCCACACTGTCTTCCACAATGGTTGATCTAGTTTACAGTCCCACCAACAGTGTAAAAGTGTTCCTATTTCTCCACATCCTCTCCAGCACCTGTTGATTCCTAACTTTCTAATGATCGCCATTCTAACTGCTGTGAGATGGTATCTCATTGTGGTTTTGATTTGCATTTATCTGATGACCAGTGATGAGGAGCATTTTTTCTCCCATTCTGTAGGTTGCCTGTTCACTCTGATGGTAGTTTCTTTTGCTGTGCAGAAGCTCTTTAGTTTAATTAGATCCCATTTGTCAATTTTGGCTTGTGTTGCCATTGCTTTTGGTGTTTTAGTCATGAAGTCCTTGCCCATGCCTACTATGTCTTGAATGGTATTGCCTAGGTTTTCATCTACGGTTTTTACGGTTTTAGATCTAACATTTAAGTATTTAATCCATCTTGAATTGATTTTTGTATAAGGTGTATGGAAGGGATCCAGTTTCAGCTTTCTACATGTGGCTAGCCAGTTTTCCCAGAACCATTTATTAAATAGGGAATCCTTTCCCCATTGCTTGTTTTTGTCAGGTTTGTCAAAGTTCAGATAGTTGCAGATATGTGGCATTGTTTCTGAGGGCTCTGTTCTGTTCCATTGGTCTATATCTCTGTTTTGGTACCAGTACCAAGCACACTGGAATCTCGGGGACACATTCAAAGCAGTGTGTAGAGGGAAATTTATAGCACTAAATGCCCAGAAGAGAAAGCAGGAAAGAGCTAAAATTGACACCCTAACATCACAATTAAAAGAACTAGAGAAGCAAGAGCAAACACATTCAAAAGCTAGCAGAAGGCAAGAAATAACTAAGATCAGAGCAGAACTGAAGGAAATAGAGACACAAAAAACCTTTCAAAAAATCAGTGAAACTAGGAGCTGGTTTTTTGAAAAGATCAACAAAATTAATAGACCACTAGCAAGACTAATAAAGAAGAAAAGAGAGAAAAATCAAATAGACGCAATGAAAAATGGTAAAGCTGATATCACTATCGATACCACAGAAATACAAACTACCATCAGAGAGTACTATAAACACCTCTACACAAATAAACTAGAAAATCTAGAAGAAATGGATGAATTCCTCGACACATATACCCTCCCAAGACTAAACCAGGAAGAAGTTGAATCTCTGAATAGACCAATAACAGGCTCTGAAATTGAGGCAATAATTAATAGCTTACCAACCAAAAAAAGTCCAGGACCAGATGGATTCTCAGCCGAACTCTACCAGAGTTACAAGGAGGAGCTGGTATCATTCCTTCTGAAACTATTCCAATCAATAGAAAAGGAGAGAATCCTCCCTAACTCACTTTATGATGCAAGCATCATCCTGATACCAAAGCCTGGCAGAGACACAACAGACAAAAAGAATTTTAGACCAATATCCTTGATGAACATTGATGCAAAAATCCTCAATAAAATACTGGCAAACCGAATCTAGCAGCACATCAAAAAGCTTATCCACCATGATCAAGTGGGCTTCATCCCTGGGATGCAAGGCTGGTTCAACATACACAAATCAATAAACGTTATCCAGCATATAAACAGAACCAAAGACAAAAACCACATGATTATCTCAATAGATGCAGAAAAGGCCTTTGACAAAATTCAGCAGCCCTTCATGCTAAAAACTCTCAATAAATTAGGTGTTGATGGGACGTATCTCAAAATAATAAGAGCTATTTATGACAAACCCACAGCCAATATCATACTGAATGGACAAAAACTGGAAGCATTCCCTTTGAAAACTGGCACAAGACAGGGATGCCCTCTCTCACCACTCCTATTCAACATAGTGTTGGAAGTTCTGGCCAGGGCAATCAGGCAGGAGAAGGAAATAAAGGGTATTCGATTAGGAAAAGAGGAAGTCAAATTGTCCCTGTTTGCAGATGACATGATTGCATATCTAGAAAATCCCATCGTCTCAGCACAAAATCTCCTTAAGCTGATAGGCAACTTCAGCAAAGTCTCAGGATACAAAATCAATGTGCAAAAATCACAGGTATTTTTATGCACCAATAACAGACAAACAGAGAGCCAAATCATGAGTGAATTCCCATTCACAATTGCTTCAAAGAGAATAAAATACCTAGGAATCCAACTTACAAGGGATGTGAAGGACCTCTTCAAGGAGAACTACAAACCACTGCTCAATGAAATAAAAGAGGATACAAACAAATGGAAGAACATTCCACACTCATGGGTAGGAAGAATCAATATCGTGAAAATGGCCATACTGCCCAAGGTAATTTATAGATTCAATGCCATCCCCATCAAGCTACCAATGACTTTCTTCACAGAATTTGAAAAAACTACTTTAAAGTTCATACGCAATGAAAAATGAGCCCGCATTGCCAAGTCAATCCTAAGCCAAAAGAACAAAGCTGGAGGCATCACGCTACCTGACTTCAAACTATACTACAAGGCTACAGTAACCAAAGCAGCATGGTACTGGTACCAAAACAGAGATATAGATCAATGGAACAGAACAGAGCCCTCAGAAATAATGCCGCATATCTACAACTACCTGATCTTTGACAAACCTGAGAAAAACAAGCAATGGGGAAAGGATTCCCTATTCAAGAAATGGTGCTGGGAAAACTGGCTAGCCATATGGAGAAAGCTGAAATGGGATCCCTTCCTTACATCTTATACAAAAATTAATTCAAGATGGATTAAAGACTTACATTTTAGACCTAAAACCATAAAAACCCTAGAAGAAAAGCTAGGCAATACCATTCAGGACACAGGCATGGGCAAGCACTTCATGACTAAAACACCAAAAGCAATGGCAATAAAAGCCAAAATTGACAAATGGGATCTAATTAAACTAAAGAGCTTCTGCACAGCAAAAGAAACTACCATCAGAGTGAACAGGCAACCTACAGAATGGGAGAAAAAATGCTCCTCATCACTGGTCATCAGATAAATGCAAATCAAAACCACAATGAGATACCATCTCACAGCAGTTAGAATGGCAATCATTAAAAAGTTAGGAATCAACAGGTGCTGGAGAGGATGTGGAGAAATAGGAACACTTTTACACTGTTGGTGGGACTGTAAACTAGATCAACCATTGTGGAAGACAGTGTGGCAATTCCTCTGGGATCTAGAACTAGAAATACCATTTGACCCAGCCATCCCATTACTGGGTATATACCCAAAGGATTATAAATCATGCTGCTATAAAGACACACATGCACACATATGTTTATTGCGGCACTATTCACAATAGCAAAGACTTGCAACCAACCCAAATGTCCAACAATGATAGACTGGATTAAGAAAATGTGGCACATATACACCATGGAATACTATGCAGCCATGAAAAACGACGGCTCATGTCCTATGTAGGGACATGGATGAAGCTAGAAATCATCATTCTCAGCAAACTATCGCAAGGACAAAAAACCAAACACTGCGTGTTCTCACTCATAGGTGGGAATTGAACAATGAGAACACACGGACACAGGGTGGGGAACATCACACACCGGGGTCTGTTGTGGGGTGTGGGGAGGCGGGAGGCATAGCATTAGGAGATATACCTAATGTTAAATGACCAGTTTATGGGTGCAGCACACCAACTTGGTACATGTATATGTATGTAACAAACCTGCACGTTGTGCACATGTACCCTAAAACTTAAGTACAATAAAAAAAAAAGAGAAAAGTACCTGGCACAATTAATATTTGTTGAATAAATGAATGAATGAATTAAAAAAAAAAAAGCATAGAATGGGCCGGGTGCAGTGGCTCATGCCTGTAATCCTAGCACCTTGGGAGGCTGAGATGGGCAGATCACTTGAGGCCAGGTTTCGAGACCAGCCTGGACAACATGGCAAAACCCCATCTCCACTAAAAATACAAAAATTAGCAGCGTGATGGCACCTGTGGTGCACCTGTAATCCCAACTACTTGGGAGGCTGAAGCAGAAGGATCACTTGAACCGGGGTAAGGTGGAGGTTGCAATGACTTGTGATTGTGTCACTGCACTCTAGCCTGGGCAACAGAGCAAGATTCTGTCTTAAAAAAAAATAAAATAAAAAGCATAGAATGTGCAAGTCATATCTGGAGACAACAGCCTTACAGGGACTGCTACTGCAGCTCCAAATTGTTGTATCAGGCCAATCCTATCTAGGAACTACCTTTAACCTTTATTATATATAATGGATATATCCCCCCCACACACATATATATATATATATGGGGGTATATATATAATATGTATAATGTGTATAATGTGTATTATATGTATAATGGGAGATTATAAAGTGTGTGTGTGTGTATGTATATATACACCCTACCAACACACACACACACAGGTATAATGTGTATTACATGTATAATGGGAGATTTTAAAGTGTGTGTGTGTGTGTGTGTATTTTAATGTGTGTGTGTGTATGAAATACACACACACACATTAAAATCTCCCATTAGGTCTGCCTTTTCGTTGCAGTCTGACTGATACAGATTTCAACATTGAGATCGGGTTCCCACTGCACCAGGGGCTAAGGAAGAGTACGTGTGATATGTCTAGAGAGCTTCTTAGTCCTCCCGTGTTTTTCGATTAGAGTTAATGGAAAATCACAGCAACCCCATCCAGGCAGGATATCTAATGGTTCAGACTCTTCTGTAATGAAGGTTTGAGTCATCCTGCCAGGCCAAGCATCATGACCAACTGACATGCTATCTTAGGGCAAAGGGAATGCAAAATGGGTACTGAAAGAAGGTAGTTATAAATACCAGCTACAACAATGTGAGCTGCTGCAGAAACCACGACGGTAATAGTATTTACCTAATGGGTTAATAATATCTACCAGCACAGGTGGGAATACAAAATAACCAAAACACAAGTTATCCTTTCAAATAAAATGCTTTGGGAAAAAGAACATCTTTTACTAACAGAAATTTCTTAGCCTCTGGAAGGCCATTTGATTCGGTAACATATGCCAGGAGACTTCAGCAATATCCTGCTCCATCGTAGAAAACAACAATCTGATCCTTTTCTCTCCTCAATCATTAACGAGATTATGCATTTGGGGTGTGGTAATCCTCCAGGGACAAGTATTCTCAAATCATACGTTTCAGTTTCTTCTTAAGGTGCTTAACAAAGTCTCGTCTCATACATCTGAAAAGAAAGAGACATGTCATTAACCAAAAGATAGCCAAAGAATCTATGCTGTAGGAAGCACTGTGACAGATAGAAAGATGAAGTAACAGTCAGCATGGAAATAGAAATGTATCTGTGTGGTAAGAGGTAGTCTAGCCAGCAATAACAAATGCTGGCAAGGGTGTGGAGAAAAGGGAACCTTCATACACTGTTGGTGGGAACATAAATTACTACAACTATGAAGAACAGTTTGGAGGTTCCTCAAACAACTAAAAATGCAGCTATCAAATGACCCAGCAATCCCACTGCTGGGTATATACCCAAGAGAAAGGAAGTCAGTGTACTGAAGAGAAATCTGCACTGCCATGTTTGTTACAGCACCATTCACAGTAGCCAAGATTTGGAAGCAACCTAAGTGTCCACCAACAGATGAATGGATAAAGAAAATATGGTACATATACACCATAGAATACTCTTCAGCCATTAAAAAAAAGAATGAGATTCAGTCACTTGCAACAACACGGATAGAACCGAAGGTCCTTATGTTAAGTGAGATAAGCCAGGCACAGAAAGACAAACTTCACGTGTTCTCACTTATTTTGGGGAGTAAAAATGTAAAACAACTGAACTAATGGAGGTAGAGACTAGAATGACAGTTACCAGAGGCTACAAAGGTTAGTGGGAGTGGAGGGTGTGGGAAGTGGGGATGATTAATAGGTAGGAGTATGGAATAAATAAAATGTCGTATTTCATAGCCCAACAGGGTGACTATAGTCGGTAATAATTTAATTGTACATTTAAAACTAATGAAGAGTATAACTGTATTGTCTGTAACGCAAAGGATAAAAGCTTGAGGTGATGGAAACCCCACTTACCTTGATGTGATTATTACACATTGTTGTCTGTATCACAATATCTCATATACCCCAGAAATATATGCATCTGCTACATACCTACACAAATTTTTTAAAAAGAGGTAGTCTAGCAAATACAAAGAGTGTCAATTGAGGGACAATGCGCACCTCGGACTATGGTGAGAATGGAAGTCTCCATAGTATTCGAAGAATGAGTTAGATTCAGATAACATTAGCCTAAGTAACTGTGGAGACAGCCATAACTATGAGTGAGGACCAGGGTTTGAGAAACGCAAGGCAGGGGCTGTTCCCCCACACTCACCCCCAGTACTCTATTGAGCCCAAGTGCTTAAAGAAATTGGACTTGGACAGTTCCTATTTCTACCCACCTTGCTGCTTCCTTGACAATGGATTCAAAAAATCGTTTCCTGACTTCAGTAGGTCCTTGCACTCCTTCAAGCATTTTGAAGATTTTTTCATATTCTGAAGATGTTTAAAAAAAACTTCAGTATTATCAAATATAAAGAAGAATAGAAGTGAATCTACACCTTAGCAATCCTGCTTCAGAGGCTAAAATGTTTTAAATGCTTAATTCAAGATACCTGCACATACAAAACCTAAATAATAAAAAAGACACCTGCACATACATACGAATGTAACTCCTTTAACCATAACCAAGTAAGAAAAGAAAAAGAAAAAATGTACTATGCTTTAGTCAAAGAAAAGAGGAACCACCATAAATTATGTGCAATCTCAACTCTGGCAAAGAATGAGCCTCAAGAGGTAACATGGATATCTTCTGAATCATAGAAAGAGTGACTTCCTATAGTTTTATAAAACAGACATTCTTACACTACTTACTTCGTCCAATGCATCGGATTTCCTTCACCACTTGACATTTTATATCAGCATTAATTTCTTCTTGGCTTTTAGGAAAAGGGACTGTTTCTCTGCATTCCAGGTCATCTCCAGAGAAACTGCTGGTAACGTTTCCTCCCACAGGTGCATTGCTACCAGGTTTCTGCATCATCCCATCTTTGCTGAAACCAGTGAAGTCATCAATCTGATAATCCAATTGGCTGGGTGGAAGAGCACCTCCTGTCATAAGCTCTGGTGAAACAAATTTTGAGTAAAAGCCATCAGTTGGAGTTTGACCACTTTCTTTCCCCTCCATATAGACCTCATGAATGACAGATCTGGAAACCAAACTGAGAAGTTGGGCTGTGAGATATGTGTGTTTCATCACCCCTCTGGGTACATCTATGTGCTCCTCAGTTTCTAGGGAATTGTTTATTTCATAAATGGGAGGATACACCAGGGAGAAATCCCAGGCCTCACAAACTGAGGCCAGGACACATAATACAATAAAACCACCTCTTATTTTCTGGCCCTATGAATAGATATGGAAACCAAGTAAGACAGTACAACTCTAAAGCAACATTCACAGATCCCTGGTACTCATGGGATAGTTTCAGCTTGTTATGCTTTACAAGTTGAAAGCAGCAAGTCTCACTTGATATCATGATTTCTCAAATTCACTTACAAACTGCCATGCTTTACTGAGCTGGAACCCAGACAACTGGGATACAACTCAACCGGTCTCCTGTTATGTCAAACATATTCTGAGAAAATAGAGGCGGCTATTACTGCTGAAAGTTCTATGCGCACTCCATCACCAAAAAGTCCCTTTTAGTGTATGATTTTCCTCATCCTTCCTTTCTGTCTCACAAAAGTGACCTTCTTTTCACTCCAGGTCTGCCACCTCTCATTTATTCATCGTCTGTGGCAGGCAGCGTGCCAGTAGCTGGGGATCAGCAGTAAACAGCCCAGAGAGCAACGTTCCCTGCCCTTGTGGAGCTCACAACCTCACGGGGCGGTCAGACAGTATGTGCACAATGAGCAAATGAAACATACAGTGTTGGGCTAGTGGTAAGGAAGCAGTCCACAGGCCTGTGGGCAACAGCAGCAGAGGTAGCCCCAGGAGCTGCTGCTGGTTGGGCAGAGCCTTCTGTGGAGGTACCCTTGGGCAGGGCTTGAAGGAAGAAGCAGAGCTGCCTGCGCAGAGGCAGAGGGGGAGTTCCAGGTTGCAGTGAGGCCAAGGATATGGGCTGGAGTGGGGATGGACCGGGCACTACGGGGTGAAGGACAGTAGGAGAGAGAGTCAGGAGATGATGGGGCCCGTGTTAGGAGAGGGTGACGGAGGCCAGGCCACGCGGAACCTCGCAGACCAAAGCTGCTTCACAGTCGGTTCTGAGTGCTTAGGAGTGTTGAGGATGGGTGTTCAGGAGCGACCTGGCATCACGTGATTTACATGCCAACATCATGACCCGGCTGCAGGTTTGGAGGGTATGTGTTTGATGTGGGAAATAACGGGAAACATGGAGGTATCACAGGAGCCCAGTGATTGATCGTGGCAGAGTGGAATAGAAGGAGAGAGAGAGAGGCTGGGGTTCAGGAAGTTTTTACAGTATTTAGAGACGAGAAGAAAAAGAAATGTAGAAAAAAACAATGATGGGGTCGGGGGCGGTGGCTCGTGCATGTAATCCCAGCACTTTGGGAGGCTGAGGTGGGTGGATCACCTGAGGTGAGGAGTTCGAGACCAGCCTGGCCGACATGGCGAAACCCCATCTCTACTAAAATTACAAAAATTAGCTGGGTGTGGTGGCTGGTGGTTGTAATCCCGCTACTCGAGAGGCTGCAGCAGAAGAATCACTTGAAACCAGGAGACGGAGATTTCAGTCAGCCGAGATCGCGCCACTGCACTCCAGCCTGGCTGAGAAGAGCGAAACACCGTCTCAAGAAAAAAATGATAGAGATTCACCAATCAGGACAAAAAATTAAAAAAAAAAAGATTGTGGGAAATGGAAATCCTAGAAGGTTTTCATGAAGAAGTGAGTGAACAACTGTCAAATGCTGCTGAGAAATTAATGGCAATGTCAGTCGAAATTGTTGACCTTGTCAAGGACAGTTTCTCTGGAGGGGATGAGGCAGGAGGCTGACTGCACTGGATACAGCATGAAGAGGAGGTGAGGACAGGCTTACTTACTCTTTTCTTTGGACATGGCAGAGCCTGCAATAAGACTGTCTCCTGCTCCTTGTTTCCTTGCCAACAGGGCCATCCTCTGCCTTTTCTGATATGAAGGACTGTCACACTCCCTGGGACGTTTAAACACGGTTTCAGGATCTACAGACACCTTCTCTGTTTTATCGGTCATTGTTTCCTGAAAAACATCAATGAACATACTCCATTCACGACAAACATCTAACAATCACAAAATGGCAAAATCTGCATATGTGTATACAACCAAGACTTTGAATCATTAATTTCAATTTTAATCATGAGCCAAGATTTACCAAGTCTCAACAAACACTCTGTTCTCAGGAAGAGAAACTTAATTTTAATGTACACTAAGTAAAACAGAAGAAAGATGGTATAACCAAATCAATCAGAATGCTTGCGGAATAAGCAGCTGTCATCAACCAAAAACAGATAAAAACATTATTACCTATTTGAAGATGTATAAGCCAATCTGTATTAACCCTTATTAGAAAAAATAGATGTATAAGCCAATCCATATTAACCCTTATTATACATTATATTTTAAATTTTATATTATACATGATATATATTTAATATATAAGTATTTATGCTTATATATTCAAATAGATGTGTAAACCAATCTGTATTAACCCTTATTAGGAACCCTTATTAGAAGATTGATACAAAACTGATAACAACAACTGTCAAGGACTTTAGAAGCAAGAAAAACAACAAGATCAAGCCAAAAATACAAGCCAAGATCACCCCTGAACTTAGATACAAAAATTCCAAACTAAGGGTGAGCAAATAAAATGTACTAGTACTTAAAAAGGACATACATCAGCCATGGTGGAGTATACTGCAGAAAGGCAACATTTGAATATCAATAAATGTAGTGCACCACATTAACAACAACAACAACAACAACAACAAAACAGGGAAACACCACATGATCATTTTCATACATGGGTCAATGTTTAAAGTCCATTTGTGATAAAAACTATCACCAACTTAGAAAAAAGGCAACTTTCTTATTCTGGTTAGCATATGTACAAAAAAATTGTAAATGCCATACTTTATAGTGACATATCAGTATTTACTCCCTGAGTTTGAAAACAAGACAAAGATGTCCACTGTCCATTCAACAATTTACTGGAGGTTCTAAAAAGTGCCATAGCATCAGGAAAATATAATAAGTTTAAAATTTGGAAAGAAATAAAAATGTCATTATCCACAGATGACATTGTTCTGTGCATAGAAAAATGCAGAAGAATAAAATCATTATGGTTAATAAGCAAATTTAGTCAACATACTAGATATAATGAAAACCACTGCATTTCTGTATAATTAATAGCAACACATAATTAGAATATGAGATTTCAAATGTCATTAAAAACAGTTCCAAAAACATCAAATATTTAGGAATAAGTCTAATCAAGATGTGCCAGAGTACTTCACAAAAATTATAAAACATCACTCAGAGAAATTCAAGACTGCAGTAAATGGAGAAAAATATTATTTCCATGCATTGGAAGACATTATTTTTTTTTTGAGTCGGAGCCTCGCTCTGTCACCCAGGCTGGAGTGGAGTGGCACAGTCTCTGCTCACTGCAACCTCCACCTCCCGGGTTCAAGCAATTCTCCTGCCTTAGCCTCCTGAGTAGCTGTGATTACGGGTGCCTTCCACGACGCTGGATAAAGAAAATGTGGTACATATACACCACGGAATACTATGCAGCCATAAAAAAGAATGAGTTCATGTCCTTTGAAGGGACATGTGTCAGCAAGCTAACACAGGAACAGAAAACCAAACACCACATGTTCTCACTCATAAGTGGGAGTTGAACAATGAGAACACTTGGATGCAGGGAGGAGAACATCACACAGTGGGGCCTGTCAGGGGGTGGGGGGCTAGGGGAGGGATAGCATTAGAGAAATACCTAATGTAGAGACGGGTCGATGGGTGCAGCAAACCACCATGGTGTGTGTCTTCCTATGTAACAAACCTGCACGTTCTGCACATGTGTCCCAGAACTTAGAGTATAATTTTAAAAAAAGGAATATTATCGTAATGGCAATGGGTGAGGCAAAGATGTTTCTTAAAATAATAAAAAGCACTATCTATAAATAATACACTGATTAATAAAATTAAGAGAATCTGTTCATCTAAAACACATTACTCAGATCGTGTAAAAGCAAAAAAGATTTATAGAAGATACTAAAATTATATATGTATTTTTATATACGTACATATACGCCTGTGTGCCTGTGCGTATAACTCAAATACAGAATATATGGAAACCACAAATCCATTTTTAAAATACAAACATCTTAGTAAAAGCTGGGAGAAAATACCTGAAAAGGAACTTCATAAAAGACATAGTTAAATGACCAATAAACACACAAAATGGTGGAAAAACAAAAAAAGAAAACAATAAATAGCTGGGTGCGGTGGCACTGCAATCCAGTCTGGGTGACAGAGGGAGACCCCGTCTCAAAAGACAAACAAAAATCAATAAATAAAAACACTTTTTTAAAAAGGTGCTCGATCTCATTAATCAGCAGAGAAATGCGAGTGTAGACATAAGGAGAGATCACTGCACACCCCATCAGAGTGGCTGGAATGAAAGACTAACTGTACTGCGACTGTTCGAATGTGGCACAGCTGGAACCTTCGAATATTTCTGGACTCCCATTCCCACAAATACACCTGAGGCTGTGGCTGAAAGATCAGATAGAATCCCGGGAAAGAGTTCCTTCAGAATTGAGATCAACCAAGCGAGGAAAAGCACCCCAACCTGGGTCGAGACAGAGTTCCCAAGGTCATGTGGCCTCCTTCATGGCTGACACAGAGCTCCCCGAGTACCAACATAGGCTTAGAGAATCCAAGGAACGTTACCCCTTTCCCCCGCAGCACCGGGAGAGAGCACCTACAGATGATAATTTTAAAAACCCAGCACCAAGAGAAAGCATCCAGTAAGCGTCCACAATGGGGATAAGCAGAACCAAAGAAAAGCCAACACATTCTAGGTGAGAGCAAGCGACATCCGAGGACAAATGCGCCTCACGGCCGACATCAGCACGCAAGGAAGGGTCCATCAGAGGTTGAGATAAAGCCCCCGACAGTGACCCTACAGGGCTACGGTCATGTGTCCGGGGCACAGCCACCCCCACCACGTTCCATGAGCACAGATAGTGTCCCCAGGGCAGAGTCCCCCCTCAGAACAGCGACTGAGCGGGAAAGAAACACCGCCCCACCAGAGGCCAACACAGGCAACGAAGGCATGGCCCCCACCCCCCGGGCTCAGGTCATTTCAGCAGGAAAAGTCGCCTTTTCCATCACCGAGAGGGAGCCCCCAAGAAAAGCCCCCGGCCCCACAATATAGCCTAGACGGGGTGCCCAAGGAAAACGCTCCCCCGCGGCTGACACAGGCGCCCATGGCGGTGTCCCCAGAGCTGAGCCACTTCCCCAAGGGAGCCCTCCCACACACCGGACAGAGAACACCACAGAAAAGACTCTTCCTGAGGAAAAAGGACACTTTCCAGGGCGAAATTAAAGCATCCAGGGAAAAACTGCCCACTCACGGTCCTGAAGTCCTGACCTTGCTGGAGGAGAGACGGCGGCACCTCACAAAATGGCAGTGAAGTTGTGGCGCCTCCCCACTGGTGGCACTTTCTAGAAACCTGCCCTCTGGGAGTTGTGGGAAATGTGCCCCCTAGGGCACCTGGGAGTGATGTGCATGGGGAAGCGTCTCACCAGAAGCACTGATCCCGTTTGGCCCAAGGGGGATGGAAGGAAGGGAAGTAGCCAGCCACAGCGTGCCTGCCCCAACCGAACACTGGGAACCTGTTGGGGGCGCCAGAGTCCTGAGGAGAAGCCTCGTGCCCCAGAGAACCGGGAAGCGCAGCCTTCCCCTTCGTTGACTCTGGCGCCCTCTACAGGCGACCTTCAGTAACAACTGCACAGCAACATACGCAGAGGAATACAGAACCTTCTCACACAGCGGGATGAAATCGCCTGGGTAACATAGTGAGACCCCGGCTCTACAAAGCAACCAACCAATCAAAAAAAAAAAAAAAAAAAGAAAAAGAAAGAAAGAAAGAAAGAAAGAAACACACAAATGAGCCGGGCCTGGTGGCCTCGCGCCTGTGGTCCCAACTACTCGGGAAGTTGAGGTGGGAGGATTGCTTGAACCCGGGAGGCGGAGGTAGCAGTGAGCCACCGCACTCCAGCCCAGGCGGTAGAGGAGACCCCATCTCAGAAAAAAAAAAAAAAAGAAAGAAAGAAAGAAAGAAAAGAAAACAAAAAGAAAAACAACAACAACAAACTGAAATTTTCATTTCAGGGGGTTGTGTTTTAAAATCAACCCCGACCCGCCACAGTGGCTCAAGCCTGTAATCTCAGCACTTTGGGAGGCCGAAGGGGCTGGACCACCTGAGGTCAGGAGTTCGAGACCAGTCTGTGTGACCAACATGGTGAATCCCGTCTCTACTAAAAATACAGAAAATTACCGGGCGTAGTGGCATGCACCTATAATCCCACTTGGGAGGCTGAGGCTGGAGAATCGCTTGAACCGGGCAGGCAGAATTTGCAGTGAGCTGAGATCATGCCACTGCACTCCAGCCTGGGTAACAGAGTGAGACTCTGTCTAAAAATAAAAATCAATCAATCAATACAAATAAATAAAGTCAACCTCTATCTGTTAAAGGTAACCATTATTGTTAATTGATAAGAAAAATGAGGGCCCCAGTGCGGTGGCTCACGTCTGTAATCCCAGCAATTTGGGAGACCAAGATGGGTGGATTCCTTGAGCCCAGGAGTTCAAGAGCAGCCTGGGCAGCATGGTGAAACCCTGTCTTTACACAAAATACAAAAATTAGCTGAGCGTATAACTGTGGTCCCAGCTGCTTGGGAGGCTTGACACCAGGAGGTTGAGGCTGCATTGACCTTTGTTCACACCATTGCACTATAGCCTGGGTGACAGAGTGAGACTGTCTACAAAACAAAACAAAAAAAACAAAAAAAGAAAAAATAAAAAAGAAAGAAAGAAAAAAAGAAAGGAGGGGAAACCTTATTATATTGCATCTATTAATCATTTTAATCTGGAACTTTGTATATTTTTCCACCTTTTTTTTTTTTTTGAGACAGTCTGGCTCTGTCACCCAGGCTGGAGTGCAGTGGCATGATCTCGGCTCACTGCAAACTGTGCCTCCCAGGTTCAAGCGATTCTCCTTCCTCAGCCTCCTGAGAAGCTGGGATTACAGGCATGCACCACCATGCCCGGCTAATATTTGTATTTTTAGTAGAGACGGTGTTTCACAATGTTCGCCAGGCTGGTCTCAAACTCCTGACTTTAAGTGATTCATCTGCCTTGGCCTCCCAAAGTCCTGGGATTACAGGGGTGAGCCACCACGCCCGGCCCATTTTTCCACTTTCACAACTTATTTTAAGTGAAGCAAAATTTACTTGAATTGTCCATAGTGGTAAAAAATATTACAGCGAAATTTTTAGTTTTAACGGAACAAGCAGTTTCACTACTGACACAATTATTTGGAAGGGATTACTTCACTGGTTTTGTAATTCAAAAGTTATGTTTGTAAAAAAATTAAAATTAAAATTAAAAAATATAGCCAGGCACCGTGGTGGGCACCTGTACTCCCTGCTACTAGGGCAGCAGAGGCAGGAGAATCACTTGAACCTGAGAGGTGCAAGCTTCAGTGAGCAGAGATCACGTCACTGCACTCCAAAGAAGCAGAGATCCATTGTCACTGGGGGACAAAGGGAGAGTCCGTCTCAAAATAAATTAATTAATTAAAATTAAAATTAAAATTATGTTTGTTAAGTACCCTGTTAGAAGAGATTCATATTCAGTATTACAGCTTCTTAGCCTATTGTGTTAATATTTGCCTGTGCTTCAGAACCTTCATAGAACACATTTTCTTTTGGAATATATTTGATTGATAAGAAAGCTTAAACATTGTTTTCACTTCGATGTAGGAACATAGTTGTTTTGTCTGTTTCCTCTAGTGCTATTAAAATAAAATACTCATTTTTTACATTAAAAAAATCCCACCAGAGCAGTACTCATAGGAGTATTTGATTGAATAACCATGAGACTGGAATCTTGGTGGGGCTTAATTAGAATCCTGCCTACCACACAAGCCACAAGTGGACAGCTGCATACGACAGTCCTGACTGGGACAGCCCTGAAGGACAGTGATGAAGGGAAATCCTCCCAGAGGGAAGAACTTTGAGCAGTGCACCTTCTTGGAGGAGGCATATCCAGATGTGTACATATGTATCATGCATAGGCTGTGTCCCACTCATTCGCTGAATTGTCAGGGACTTTGAGAACACATGATTAAAAATGTGTGACAAGAAGATCTGAGAAAAAGAAATATGTGGACAGGCCTGTCCAAACGGACATACAATGTGAAGATATTGGGGTCTCATGAGAGTTCTCAGCAAAGGGTATCCTCAGCAGAGCAGAATTTTAATAATCAGATGGATAAGGTACTTATTATCTAGGTATTAATCAGCCTCTTTCCCCAACACTTGTGTCACAATCTTACGGGCTCAACAAACAAAGTGGTCAAACTGTCAAGGATGGAGATTATGCGCAGTAGCATGGACTTCCACTCACCATGGCAAACCTGGCTACGGTCATTGCTGAGTGAACGATCTTCCAGGAATGGAGACCAACACTAAGCCCCCAATTCGGCACCAGACTCCAGAATGATCTGCCAGCCACTAGTTGGTATGTGGATTACAATAGATCACTTCTATTATAAGAAGAGAAGTGCTTTCTTTTTACCTGAACAGACATTTAGTCTAGATACGGATTTTCCTTCCCACTTGCATTGCTTTTGAGAAAACCAATATTTGTATCTTGGCTTCCAAAATTCTGGAAAGTGCTAGTTCCTCAAGTCCCTAGAGTTATTCATTCTGGAGACTCTAGTATACTCTGCAAGAAAACCTGTAGGCCATCCACCAGAATGCCCAAATGGAGTCACTCTGAAATAACGAGCCCTGCATGTTTCCAGAAACTCTAATTATCAGTGAAATGTTTACTACGGCAGCGATTTCACAACCCAGGGCAATTGGAGAATGGCAGATACTAGGGACCATTAATTCTGTAGAAGCTGTAGAAGACTGCAGTCAAGAATCACAGTTACAGAACCAAAAGTGACAGTCTTCTATTTTGGATGTTTGTACAAAGAGGATATACAATTAATAAAGTGGTCGAGGAACAGGTTTCTGCTTTAATACCAAAAACTAACATAGAAACCTGTAAAGGTGTCCAAGTATAGTAATCCTTTTCATGTATATTTGGTTAAGATTTAAAACTGAAGCTTTCTTTTTCAACCTTTTTAAAATTAGAGATGCCAGAAGGGTACATGTACAGATTTCTCACTTGGATATAACTGCATAATGCCGGGGTTTGGGCTTCTAGTGAACCCATCACCCAAATAGTGAAGAGAGTATCCAATAGGTAGTTTTTCAACCCTCCGACCCGCTCCCTCCCTCCTCTCTACCTCCATTTTGGAGTCCTCAGAGTCAATGGTTTCTACCTTTATGTTCATGTGTACCCATTATTTAGCTCCCACATATGAATGAGAACATGCAGTATCTCATTTTCTGATTATCGGATTTTGCTTCTGCGTTTCACTTAAAAGTGAAGTTTTCGCCGGACACAGTGGCTCACGCCTGTAATCCCAGGATTTGGGAGGCAGAAGTGGGTGGATCGCTTGAGGTCAGGAGTTCCAGAGGAGGCTGGCCAACGTGGCGAAACCACATCTCTACCAAAAATACAAAAAATAGCCAGGGCCCTGCGCAGTGGCTCGCACTTGCACTTTGGGAGTCTGAGGTGGGCATATCACTTGAGGTCAGGAGTTTGAGACTAGCCTGGCCAACATGGTGAAACCCTGTCTCTACTAAGAAATACAAACAATTAGCCAGGGGTGATAATGCTTTTCTATAGTCCCAGCTACACAAGGAGGCTGAGGCAAGAGAACTGCTTGAACCCCGGAGGTGGAGGTTGCAGTGAGCCGAGATTGCACCATAAACTTAATCAAATTGTTGTTCCAACTGCAGCTGCTGTACTACAGGTGGTTTTGTTGTGTCAGCAACTGTGACATCCCTCGGAACCTGATATACAATATTGATCAGGTGAATGTTTTGCTTTCTTTCAGTGATTGTCATAGACCAGAGTTTCGATTCAGCTAGGAAGGACAGCAATGTACTATCATTTCCTATTTCAAGCTTATATCAACTCTCTAGGTTTATATTCTAAACGAGTTCTTAGGGAAAATGGCCACCTTTCTCTTAAACCAGATGTGACACCATTCTTTGCAGTGATGACATTATGCTGACTGAAAAGGGGGTAGCAACTAATCCAGACACAGTAACAACACACTTGCAAGACATTATGTGAGAAATAATTCTCACACAAAATCAGGGGCCTTCTAACTGAGTGAAGCGTTTAACAATCTGGTAGTCCGGCATGTCAAGATGGTGGATATAAGGTGAACCGTAAGTTCTTACATCTTGCCTTTCTTACCACTAAATAAGGAACATGAAACGAGTTGCATAATAGATGCTTGTTTTAGCATATACCTAAATGTTGTGCAGTACCGTGACCCATTGACAAGTGCCTGAAACCCTGCTAGCATGGACCGGGGCCCAGAAAAAGAGAAGCTTCCCTAATCCTGCACCTGTGGTCTCATGTGGAGTTCCCTGTGACCAGTTGACTAGAAAATAAAAAACATCATGCCTGATTTTCATTTGTTACTTCAGAATATACAGGCACCACATCTATTAAGTTTGTTACTAATGCAAAAGAAATTGTCCCCGATTCCGCAGCTTAAAACAACACAAATATATAAGCAGTTCTGTAGATCAGAAATCCATGCAGCCTGGATTGGTTTCTCCGCTTAGGATCTCACAAAATCAAACTTAGGGTATCAACCAGGCTGCTGACTAACTGAGGACTCAGAGAGAAACTGTTTTCAAGCTCATTTGGGTTACGGGCAGGTCTAACTTCTTAAAGTTGTGGAACTGAGGTAGCCGTATACTTGCGGTCTTGGCTGAGGCCACTCTAAGCTACCTGAGACACCTCCATACCTACTTGGGTGCACCCCTCTATCTTCTAAGCAGTAATGGTGCATCATGATTATGGTGGCTGAGATAAAGATTATTTACGGGTTTGGCAACATGAACGTTCATTTACCAGGTCCATCTCACTGCAGCCACTGCACACTATTCAATCTGACAGCAGCAGAGACCAGCACTGAGTCCCCAATATGGCATCATGTCCCAGAGTGGTCAGTCAGCTTCCAGGTAGCACTGTGATTACTTGGGTCTGCTTCCACAGTTGAAGGGGTATCACTTTGATCTTGCTCAAATAGACACTTATTCTGCATATGGATTTTCATTCCCACCCACGGAACTTCAAGGAAATCAATACTGTGGTATTAGGAAAGGCTGTATCCACCATCGTGGTATTCCACACTGCACCAGTTTTAAACATCAAACTCACTTTACAGGAAACGAAGTATGGGAATGGGCTCATGCTAATGTGTTTCACTAGTCTTGTGATGTTCTTCAACATCCTGAAATGGCTGGCTCCATACAACATTGGAGGACCTTTTAAAGCCTGAATTGTAGTTGCAGCTTTGTGGCAGCACCTTGTGTGGCCTAGCTAACAATCTAGAAAGTGGCAAAGCTGAATCCCGGCCTCAAGTATATGGAACCATTTCTCCCATAGCCACATTTATGACTTCAAGAATGAAGGAGGCAATATGCGGGCCTTCTCTCACTATTACTCTTGGGTATCTAGTAACAAAATGTTGCTTCTTATGCTCAAGAAGCAAACTGTGCGTCAAGAAGCCAACTTTTGGCTCTGCTGGACTAGAGGACTTAGTTACACATTGAGGAATTTTTTCAACAGGGGAAAACAAAGTGATTCCACCGACATGAAAGTTGTTCCATATGAACTTTAAAGTAGTTTTTTCCAATTCTGTGAAGAGAGTCATTGGTAGCTTGATGGGGATGGCATTGAATCTATAAATTACCTTGGGCAGAATGGCCATTTTCACGATATTGATTCTTCCTACCCATGAGCATGGAAGGTTCTTCCATTTGTTTTTGTCCTCTTTTATTTCATTGAGCACTGCTTTGTAGTTCTCCTTGAAGAGGTCCTTCACGTCCCTTGTAAGTTGGATTCCTAGGTATATTACTCTCTTTGAAGCAATTGTGAATGGGAGTTCACTCATGATTTGGCTCTCTGTTTGTCTGTTATTGGTGTATAAGAATGCTTGTGAGTTTTGTACATTGATTTTGGAACCAAAAAAGAGCCTGCATTGCCCAGTCAATCCTAAGCCAAAAGAACAAAGCTGGAGGCATCACGCTACCTGACTTCAAACTATACTACAAGACTACGGTAATCAAAACAACATGGTACTGGTACCAAAACAGAGATATAGACTTGCATTGCCAAGTCAATCCTAAGCCAAAAGAACAAAGCTGGAGGCATCACGCCACCTGACTTCAAACTGTACTACAAGACTACAGTAATCAAAACAACATGGTACTGGTACCAAAACAGAGATATAGACGAATGGAACAGAACAGAGCCCTCCCTCAGAAATAAATATGTAGAGCCGCATATCTACAACTGTCTGATCTTTGACAAACCTGACAAAAACAAGAAATGGGGAAAGGAATCCCTATTTAAGAAATGGTGCTGGGAAAACTGGCTAGCCATATGGAGAAAGCTGAAATGGGATCCCTTCCTTACACTTTATACAAAAATTAATTCAAGATGGATTAAAGACTTACATGTTAGACCTAAAACCATAAAAACCCTAGAAGAAAACCTAGGCAATACCGTTCAGGACATAGGCATGGGTAAGGATTTCATGTCTAAAACACCAAAAGCAATGGCAACAAAAGCCAAAATTGACAAATGGGATCTAATTAAACTAAAGAGCTTCTGCACAGCAAAAGAAACTACCATCAGAGTGAACAGGCAACCTACAGAATGGGAGAAAATTTTTGCAATCGACTCATCTGACAAAGGGCTAATATCCAGAATCTGCAATGAACTCAAACAAATTTACAAGAAAAAACAAACAACCCATCAAGAAGTGGGCGAAGGATATGAACAGACACTTCTCCAAAGAAGACATTTATACAGCCAACAGACACATGAAAAAATACTCATCACTGGCCATCAGAGAAATGCAAATCAAAACCACAATGAGATACCATCTCACACCAATTAGAATGGCGATCATTAAAAAGTCAGAAAACAACAGATGCTGGAGAGGATGTGGAGAAATAGGAACACTTTTACACTGTTGGTGGGAGTGTAAACTAGTTCAACCATTGTGGAAGTCAGTGTGGCAATTCCTCAGGGATCTAGAACTAGAAATACCATTTGATCCAGCCATCCCACTACTGGGTATATACCCAAAGGATTATAAAACATGCTACTATAAAGACACATGCACACAGATGTTTATTGCGGCACTATTCACAATAGCAAAGACTTGGAACCAACCCAAATGTCCATCAATGATAGACTGGATTAAGAAAATGTGGCACATAGACACCATGGAATACTATGCAGCCATGAAAAATGATGAGTTCATGTCCTTTGTAGGGACATGGATGGAGCTGGAAACCATCATTCTCAGCAAACTATCGCAAGGACAAAAAACTGAACACCGCGTGTTCTCACTCATAGGTGGGAATTGAACAATGAGAACACATGGACACAGGAAGGGGAACATCACACTCTGGGGCCTGTTGTGGGGTGTGGGGAGGGGAAAGGATAGCATTAGGAGATATACCTAATGTTAAATGATGAGTTTATGGGGGCAGCACACCAACTTGGCACATGTATACATATGTAACAAACCTGCACGTTGTGCACATGTACCCTAAAACTTAAGTATAATAAAAAAAGAGAAAAGTACCTGACACCATTAATATTTGTTGAATAAATGAATGAATGAATTTAAAAAAAAAAAAAGCATAGAATGGACCAGGTGCAGTGGCTCATGCCTGTAATCCTAGCACCTTGGGAGGCTGAGATGGGCAGATCACTTGAGGCCAGGTTTCGAGACCAACCTGGACAACATGGCAAAACCCTATCTCCACTAAAAATACAAAAATTAGCAGCGTGATGGCACCTGTGCTGCATCTGTAATCCCAACTACTTGGGAGGCTGAAGCAGAAGGATCACTTGAACCAGGGTGTGGTGGAGGTTGCAGTGACTTTTGATCGTGTCACTGCACTCTAGCCTGGGCAACAGAGCAAGATTCCGTCTTAAAAATAAAATAAAATAAAAAGCATAGAATGTGCAAGTCATATCTGGAGACAACAGCCTTACAGGGACTGCTACTGCAGCTCCAAATTATTGTATCAGGCCAATCCTATCTAGGAACTACCTTTATCATATATATTGGATACACACCCACACACACGCATATATATATATGGGGGTGTATATATGTGTGTAATGTGTATAATGTGTATTATATGTATAATGGGAGATTATAAAGTGTGTGTGTGTGTATATAAAGCCCCCTACCAACACACAGACACACACACAGGTATAATGTGTATTACATGTGCACACACACATTAAAATCTCCCATTAGTTCTGCATTTTCGTGGAAGGCTGACTGATACAGATTTCAACATCGAGATCGGGTTCCCACTGCACCAGGGGCTAAGGAAGAGTATCTCTGATATGTCTAGAGAGCTTCTTAGTCCTCCCGTGTTTTTCGATTAGAGTTAATGGAAAATCACAGCAACCCCATCCAGGCAGGATATCTAATGGTTCAGACTCTTCTGTAATGAAGGTTTGAGTCATCCTGCCAGGCCAAGCATCATGACCAACTGACATGCTATCTTAGGGCAAAGGGAATGCAAAATGGGTACTGAAAGAAGGTAGTTATAAATACCAGCTACAACAATGTGCGCTGCTGCAGAAACCACGACGGTAATAGTATTTACCTAATGGGTTAATAATATCTACCAGCACAGGTGGGAATACAAAATAACCAAAACACAAGTTATCCTTTCAAATAAAATGCTTTGGGAAAAAGAACATCTTTTACTAACAGAAATTTCTTAGCCTCTGGAAGGCCATTTGATTCGGTAACATATGCCAGGAGACTTCAGCAATATCCTGCTCCATCGTAGAAAACAACAATCTGATCCTTTTCTCTCCTCAATCATTAACGAGATTATGCATTTGGGGTGTGGTAATCCTCCAGGGACAAGTATTCTCAAATCATACGTTTCAGTTTCTTCTTAAGGTGCTTAACAAAGTCTCGTCTCATACATCTGAAAAGAAAGAGACATGTCATTAACCAAAAGATAGCCAAAGAATCTATGCTGTAGGAAGCACTGTGACGGATAGAAAGATGAAGTAACAGTCAGCATGGAAATAGAAATGTATCTGTGTGGTAAGAGGTAGTCTAGCCAGCAATAACAAATGCTGGCAAGGGTGTGGAGAAAAGGGAACCTTCATACACTGTTGGTGGGAACATAAATTACTACAACTATGAAGAACAGTTTGGAGGTTCCTCAAACAACTAAAAATGCAGCTATCAAATGACCCAGCAATCCCACTGCTGAGTATATACCCAAGAGAAAGGAAGCCAGTGTACTGAAGAGATATCTGCACTGCCATGTTTGTTACAGCACCATTCACAGTAGCCAAGATTTGGAAGCAACCTAAGTGTCCACCAACAGATGAATGGATAAAGAAAATATGGTACACATACACCATATGATACTGTTCTGCCATAAAAAAAAGAATGAGATTCAGTCACTTGCAACAACACGGATAGAACCGAAGGTCCTTATGTTAAGTGAGATAAGCCAGGCACAGAAAGACAAACTTCACGTGTTCTCACTTATTTTGGGGAGTAAAAATGTAAAACAACTGAACTAGTGGAGGTAGAGAGTAGAATGACAGTTACCAGAGGCTACAAAGGTTAGTGGGGGTGGGGGGTGTGGGAAGTGGGGATGATTAATAGGTAGGAGTATGGAATAAATAAAATGTCGTATTTCATAGCCCAACAGGGTGACTATAGTCGGTAATAATTTAGTTGTACATTTAAAACTAATGAAGAGTATAACTGTATTGTCTGTAACGCAAAGGATAAAAGCTTGAGGTGATGGAAACCCCACTTACCTTGATGTGATTATTACACATTGTTGTCTGTATCACAATATCTCATATACCCCAGAAATATATGCATCTGCTACGTACCTACACAAAATTTTTTAAAAAGAGGTAGTCTAGCAAATACAAAGAGTGTCAATTGAGGGACAATGCGCACCTCAGACTATGGTGAGAATGGAAGTCTCCATAGTATTCGAAGAATGAGTTAGATTCAGATAACATTAGCCTAAGTAACTGTGGAGACAGCCATAACTATGAGTGAGGACCAGGGTTTGAGAAACGCAAGGCAGGGGCTGTTCCCCCACACTCACCCCCAGTACTCTATTGAGCCCAAGTGCTTAAAGAAATTGGACTTGGACAGTTCCTATTTCTACCCACCTTGCTGCTTCCTTGACGATGGATTCAAAAAATCGTTTCCTGACTTCAGTAGGTCCTTGCACTCCTTCAAGCATTTTGAAGATTTTTTCATATTCTGAAGATGTTTAAAAAAAACTTCAGTATTATCAAATATAAAGAAGAATAGAAGTGAATCTACACCTTAGCAATCCTGCTTCAGAGGCTAAAATGTTTTAAATGCTTAATTCAAGATACCTGCACATACAAAACCTAAATAATAAAAAAGACACCTGCACATACATACGAATGTAACTCCTTTAACCATAACCAAGTAAGAAAAGAAAAAGAAAAAATGTACTATGCTTTAGTCAAAGAAAAGAGGAACCACCATAAATTATGTGCAATCTCAACTCTGGCAAAGAATGAGCCTCAAGAGGTAACATGGATATCTTCTGAATCATAGAAAGAGTGACTTCCTATAGTTTTATAAAACAGACATTCTTACACTACTTACTTCGTCCAATGCATCGGATTTCCTTCACCACTTGACATTTTATATCAGCATTAATTTCTTCTTGGCTTTTAGGAAAAGGGACTGTTTCTCTGCATTCCAGGTCATCTCCAGAGAAACTGCTGGTAACGTTTCCTCCCACAGGTGCATTGCTACCAGGTTTCTGCATCATCCCATCTTTGCTGAAACCAGTGAAGTCATCAATCTGATAATCCAATTGGCTGGGTGGAAGAGCACCTCCTGTCATAAGCTCTGGTGAAACAAATTTTGAGTAAAAGCCATCAGTTGGAGTTTGACCACTTTCTTTCCCCTCCATATAGACCTCATGAATGACAGATCTGGAAACCAAACTGAGAAGTTGAGCTGTGAGATATGTGTGTTTCATCACCCCTCTGGGTACATCTATGTGCTCCTCAGTTTCTAGGGAATTGTTTATTTCATAAATGGGAGGATACACCAGGGAGAAATCCCAGGCCTCACAAACTGAGGCCAGGACACATAATACAATAAAACCACCTCTTATTTTCTGGCCCTATGAATAGATATGGAAACCAAGTAAGACAGTACAACTCTAAAGCAACATTCACAGATCCCTGGTACTCATGGGATAGTTTCAGCTTGTTATGCTTTACAAGTTGAAAGCAGCAAGTCTCACTTGATATCATGATTTCTCAAATTCACTTACAAACTGCCATGCTTTACTGAGCTGGAACCCAGACAACTGGGATACAACTCAACCGGTCTCCTGTTATGTCAAACATATTCTGAGAAAATAGAGGCGGCTATTACTGCTGAAAGTTCTATGCGCACTCCATCACCAAAAAGTCCCTTTTAGTGTATGATTTTCCTCATCCTTCCTTTCTGTCTCACAAAAGTGACCTTCTTTTCACTCCAGGTCTGCCACCTCTCATTTATTCATCGTCTGTGGCAGACAGCGTGCCAGTAGCTGGGGATCAGCAGTAAACAGCCCAGAGAGCAACGTTCCCTGCCCTTGTGGAGCTCACAACCTCACGGGGCGGTCAGACAGTATGTGCACAATGAGCAAATGAAACATACAGTGTTGGGCTAGTGGTAAGGAAGCAGTCCACAGGCCTGTGGGCAACAGCAGCAGAGGTAGCCCCAGGAGCTGCTGCTGGTTGGGCAGAGCCTTCTGTGGAGGTACCCTTGGGCAGGGCTTGAAGGAAGAAGCAGAGCTGCCTGCGCAGAGGCAGAGGGGGAGTTCCAGGTTGCGGTGAGGCCAAGGATATGGGCTGGAGTGGGGATGGACCGGGCACTACGGGGTGAAGGACAGTAGGAGAGAGAGTCAGGAGATGATGGGGCCCGTGTTAGGAGAGGGTGACGGAGGCCAGGCCACGCGGAACCTCGCAGACCAAAGCTGCTTCACAGTCGGTTCTGAGTGCTTAGGAGTGTTGAGGATGGGTGTTCAGGAGCGACCTGGCATCACGTGATTTACATGCCAACATCATGACCCGGCTGCAGGTTTGGAGGGTATGTGTTTGATGTGGGAAATAACGGGAAACATGGAGGTATCACAGGAGCCCAGTGATTGATCGTGGCAGAGTGGAATAGAAGGAGAGAGAGAGAGGCTGGGGTTCAGGAAGTTTTTACAGTATTTAGAGACGAGAAGAAAAAGAAATGTAGAAAAAAAACAATGATGGAGTCGGGGGCGGTGGCTCATGTATGTAATCCCAGCACTTTGGGAGGCTGAGGTGGGTGGATCACCTGAGGTGAGGAGTTCGAGACCAGCCTGGCCGACATGGCGAAACCCCATCTCTACTAAAATTACAAAAATTAGCTGGGTGTGGTGGCTGGTGGTTGTAATCCCGCTACTCGAGAGGCTGCAGCAGAAGAATCACTTGAAACCAGGAGACGGAGATTTCAGTCAGCCGAGATCGCGCCACTGCACTCCAGCCTGGCTGAGAAGAGCGAAACACCTTCTCAAGAAAAAAATGATAGAGATTCACCAATCAAGACAAGAAATTAAAAAAAAAAAAGATTGTGGGAAATGGAAATCCTAGAAGGTTTTCATGAAGAAGTGAGTGAACAACTGTCAAATGCTGCTGAGAAATTAATGGCAATGTCAGCCGAAATTGTTGACCTTGTCAAGGACAGTTTCTCTGGAGGGGATGAGGCAGGAGGCTGACTGCACTGGATACAGCATGAAGAGGAGGTGAGGACAGGCTTACTTACTCTTTTCTTTGGACATGGCAGAGCCTGCAATAAGACTGTCTCCTGCTCCTTGTTTCCTTGCCAACAGGGCCATCCTCTGCCTTTTCTGATATGAAGGACTGTCACACTCCCTGGGACGTTTAAACACGGTTTCAGGATCTACAGACACCTTCTCTGTTTTATCGGTCATTGTTTCCTGAAAAACATCAATGAACATACTCCATTCACGACAAACATCTAACAATCACAAAATGGCAAAATCTGCATATGTGTATACAACCAAGACTTTGAATCATTAATTTCAATTTTAATCATGAGCCAAGATTTACCAAGTCTCAACAAACACTCTGTTCTCAGGAAGAGAAACTTAATTTTAATGTACACTAAGTAAAACAGAAGAAAGATGGTATAACCAAATCAATCAGAATGCTTGCAGAATAAGCAGCTGTCATCAACCAAAAACAGATAAAAACATTATTACCTATTTGAAGATGTATAAGCCAATCTGTATTAACCCTTATTAGAAAAAATAGATGTATAAGCCAATCCATATTAACCCTTATTATACATTATATTTTAAATTTTATATTATACATGATATATATTTAATATATAAGTATTTATGCTTATATATTCAAATAGATGTGTAAACCAATCTGTATTAACCCTTATTAGGAACCCTTATTAGAAGATTGATACAAAACTGATAACAACATCTGTCAAGGACTTTAGAAGCAAGAAAAACAACAAGATCAAGCCAAAAATACAAGCCAAGATCACCCCTGAACTTAGATACAAAAATTCCAAACTAAGGGTGAGCAAATAAAATGTACTAGTACTTAAAAAGGACATACATCAGCCATGGTGGAGTATACTGCAGAAAGGCAACATTTGAATATCAATAAATGTAGTGCACCACATTAACAACAACAACAACAACAACAACAAAACAGGGAAACACCACATGATCATTTTCATACATGGGTCAATGTTTAAAGTCCATTTGTGATAAAAACTATCACCAACTTAGAAAAAAGGCAACTTTCTTATTCTGGTTAGCATATGTACAAAAAAATTGTAAATGCCATACTTTATAGTGACATATCAGTGTTTTCTCCCTGAGTTTGAAAACAAGACAAAGATGTCCACTACCCATTCAACAATTTACTGGAGGTTCTAAAAAGTGCCATAGCATCAGGAAAATATAATAAGTTTAAAATTTGGAAAGAAATAAAAATGTCATTATCCACAGATGACATTGTTCTGTGCATAGAAAAATGCAGAAGAATAAAATCATTATGGTTAATAAGCAAATTTAGTCAACATACTAGATATAATGAAAACCACTGGCATTTCTGTATAATTAATAGCAACACATAATTAGAATATGAGATTTCAAATGTCATTAAAAACAGTTCCAAAAACATCAAATATTTAGGAATAAGTCTAATCAAGATGTGCCAGAGTACTTCACAAAAATTATAAAACATCACTCAGAGAAATTCAAGACTGCAGTAAATGGAGAAAAATATTATTTCCATGCATTGGAAGACATTATTTTTTTTTGAGTCGGAGCCTCGCTCTGTCACCCAGGCTGGAGTGGAGTGGCACAGTCTCTGCTCATTGCAACCTCCACCTCCCGGGTTCAAGCAATTCTCCTGCCTTAGCCTCCTGAGTAGCTGCAATTACGGGTGCCTTCCACGACGCTGGATAAAGAAAATGTGGTACATATACACCACGGAATACTATGCAGCCATAAAAAAGAATGAGTTCATGTCCTTTGAAGGGACATGTGTCAGCAAGCTAACACAGGAACAGAAAACCAAACACCACATGTTCTCACTCATAAGTGGGAGCTGAACAATGAGAACACTTGGACGCAGGGAGGAGAACATCACACAGTGGGGCCTGTCAGGGGGTGGGGGGCTAGCGGAGGGATAGCATTAGAGAAATACCTAATGTAGATGACGGGTCGATGGGTGCAGCAAACCACCATGGTGTGTGTCTTCCTATGTAACAAACCTGCACGTTCTGCACATGTGTCCCAGAACTTAGAGTATAATTTTAAAAAAAGGAATATTATCGTAATGGCAATGGGTGAGGCAAAGATGTTTCTTAAAATAATAAAAAGCACTATCTATAAATAATACACTGATTAATAAAATTAAGAGAATCTATTCATCTAAAACACATTATTGAGATCGTGTAAAAGCAAAAAAGATTTATAGAAGATACTAAAATTATATATGTATTTTTATATATGTACATATACGCCTGTGTACCTGTGCGTATAACTCAAATACAGAATATATGGAAACTACAAATCCATTTTTAAAATACAAACATCTCAGTAAAAGCTGGGAGAAAATACCTGAAAAGGAACTTCATAAAAGACATAGTTAAATGACCAATAAACACATAAAATGGTGCTAAAAAAAAAAACAAAAAGAAAACAATAAATAGCTGGGTGCGGTGGCACTGCAATCCAGTCTGGGTGACAGAGGGAGACCCCGTCTCAAAAGACAAACAAAAATCAATAAATAAAAACACTTTTTTAAAAAGGTGCTCGATCTCATTAATCAGCAGAGAAATGCGAGTGTAGACATAAGGAGAGATCACTGCACACCCCATCAGAGTGGCTGGAATGAAAAACTAACTGTACGGCGACTGTTCGAATGTGGCACAGCTGGAACCTTCGAATATTTCTGGACTCCCATTCCCACACAGACACCTAAGGCTGTGGCTGAAAGATCAGATAGAATCCCGGGAAAGAGTTCCTTCAGAATTGAGATCAACCAAGCGAGGAAAAGCACCCCAACCTGGGTCGAGACAGAGTTCCCAAGGTCATGTGGCCTCCTTCATGGCTGACACAGAGCTCCCTGAGTCCCACCATAGGCTTAGAGAATCCAAGGAACGTTACCCCTTTCCCCCGCAGCACCGGGAGAGAGCACCTACAGATGATAATTTTAAAAACCCAGCACCAAGAGAAAGCATCCAGTAAGCGTCCACAACGGGGATAAGCAGAACCAAAGAAAAGCCAACACATTCTAGGTGAGAGCAAGCGACATCCGAGGACAAATGCGCCTCACGGCCGACATCAGCACGCAAGGAAGGGTCCATCAGAGGTTGAGATAAAGCCCCCGACAGTGACCCTACAGGGCTACGGTCATGTGTCCGGGGCACAGCCACCCCCACCACGTTCCATGAGCACAGATAGTGTCCCCAGGGCAGAGTCCCCCCTCAGGACAGCGACTGAGCGGGAAAGAAACACCGCCCCACCAGAGGCCAACACAGGCAACGAAGGCATGGCCCCCACCCCCCGGGCTCAGGTCATTTCAGCAGGAGAAGTCGCCTTTTCCATCACCGAGAGGGAGCCCCCAAGAAAAGCCCCCGGCCCCACAACATAGCCTAGACGGGGTGCCCAAGGAAATCGCTCCCCCGCGGCTGACACAGGCGCCCATGGCGGTGTCCCCAGAGCTGAACCACTTCCCCAAGGGAGCCCTCCCACACACCGGACAGAGAACACCACAGAAAAGACTCTTCCTGAGGAAAAAGGACACTTTCCAGGGCGAAATTAAAGCATCCAGGGAAAAACTGCCCACTCACGGTCCTGAAGTCCTGACCTTGCTGGAGGAGAGACGGCGGCACCTCACAAAATGGCAGTGAAGTTGTGGCGCCTCCCCACTGGTGGCACTTTCTAGAAACCTGCCCTCTGGGAGTTGTGGGAAATGTGCCCCCTAGGGCACCTGGGAGTGATGTGCATGGGGAAGCGTCTCACCAGAAGCACTGATCCCGTTTGGCCCAAGGGGGATGGAAGGAAGGGAAGTAGCCAGCCACAGCGTGCCTGCCCCAACCGAACACTGGGAACCTGTTGGGGGCGCCAGAGTCCTGAGGAGAAGCCTCGTGCCCCAGAGAACCGGGAAGCGCAGCCTTCCCCTTCGTTGACTCTGGCGCCCTCTACAGGCGACCTTCAGTAACAACTGCACAGCAACATAAGCAGAGGAATACAGAACCTTCTCACACAGCGGGATGAAATCGCCTGGGTAACATAGTGAGACCCCGGCTCTACAAAGCAACCAACCAATCAAAAAAAAAAAAAAAAAAAGAAAAAAAAAGAAAGAAAGAAAGAAACACACAAATGAGCCGGGCCTGGTGGCCTCGCGCCTGTGGTCCCAACTACTCGGGAAGTTGAGGTGGGAGGATCGCTTGAACCCGGGAGGCGGAGGTAGCAGTGAGCCACCACACTCCAGCCCAGGCGGTAGAGGAGACCCCATCTCAGAAAAAAAAAGAAAGAAAGAAAGAAAGAAAAGAAAAAGAAAAACAACAACAACAAACTGAAATTTTCATTTCAGGGGGTTGTGTTTTAAAATCAACCCCGACCCGCCACAGTGGCTCAAGCCTGTAATCTCAGCACTTTGAGTAGCCGAAGGGGCTGGACCACCTGAGGTCAAGAGTTCGAGACCAGTCTGTCTGACCAACATGGTGAATCCTGTCTCTACTAAAAATACAGAAAATTACCGGGCGTAGTGGCATGCACCTATAATCCCACTTGGGAGGCTGAGGCTGGAGAATCGCTTGAACCGGGCAGGCAGAATTTGCAGTGAGCTGAGATCATGCTACTGCACTCCAGCCTGGGTAACAGAGTGAGACTCTGTCTAAAAATAAAAATCAATCAATCAATACAAATAAATAAAGTCAACCTCTATCTGTTAAAGGTAACCATTATTGTTAATTGATAAGAAAAATGAGGGCCCCAGTGCGGTGGCTCACGTCTGTAATCCCAGCAATTTGGGAGACCAAGATGGGTGGATTCCTTGAGCCCAGGAGTTCAAGAGCAGCCTGGGCAGCATGGTGAAACCCTGTCTTTACACAAAATACAAAAATTAGCTGAGCGTATAACTGTGGTCCCAGCTGCTTGGGAGGCTTGACACCAGGAGGTTGAGGCTGCATTGACCTTTGTTCACACCATTGCACTATAGCCTGGGTGACAGAGTGAGACTGTCTACAAAACAAAACAAAACAAAAAAACAAAAAAATAAAAAATAAAAAAAGAAAGAAAGAAAAAAAGAAAGGAGGGGAAACCTTATTATATTGCATCTATTAATCATTTTAATCTGGAACTTTGTATATTTTTCCACCTTTTTTATTTTTTTTGAGACAGTCTGGCTCTGTCACCCAGGCTGGAGTGCAGTGGCATGATCTCGGCTCACTGCAACCTGCGCCTCCCAGGTTCAAGCGATTCTCCTTCCTCAGCCTCCTGAGAAGCTGGGATTACAGGCATGCACCACCATGCCCGGCTAATATTTGTATTTTTAGTAGAGACGGTGTTTCACAATGTTCGCCAGGCTGGTCTCAAACTCCTGACTTTAAGTGATTCATCAGCCTTGGCCTCCCAAAGTCCTGGGATTACAGGGGTGAGCCACCACGCCCGGCCCATTTTTCCACTTTCACAACTTATTTTAAGTGAAGCAAAATTTACTTGAATTGTCCATAGTGGTAAAAAATATTACAGCGAAATTTTTAGAGTTTTAACGGAACAAGCAGTTTCACTACTGACACAATTATTTGGAAGGGATTACTTCACTGGTTTTGTAATTCAAAAGTTATGTTTGTAAAAAAATTAAAATTAAAATTAAAAAATATAGCCAGGCACCGTGGTGGGCACCTGTACTCCCTGCTACTAGGGCAGCAGAGGCAGGAGAATCACTTGAACCTGAGAGGTGCAAGCTTCAGTGAGCAGAGATCACGTCACTGCACTCCAAAGAAGCAGAGATCCATCGTCACTGGGGGACAAAGGGAGAGTCCGTCTCAAAATAAATAAATTAATTAAAATTAAAATTAAAATTATGTTTGTTAAGTACCCTGTTAGAGGAGATTCATATTCAGTATTACAGCTTCTTAGCCTATTGTGTTAATATTTGTCTGTGCTTCAGAACCTTCATAGAACACATTTTCTTTTGGAATATATTTGATTGATAAGAAAGCTTAAACATTGTTTTCACTTCGATGTAGGAACACAGTTGTTTTGTTTGTTTCCTCTAGTGCTATTAAAATAAAATACTCATTTTTTGCATTAAAAAAATCCCACCAGAGCAGTACTCATAGGAGTATTTGATTGAATAACCATGAGACTGGAATCTTGGTGGGGCTTAATTAGAATCCTGCCTACCACACAAGCCACAAGTGGACAGCTGCATACAACAGTCCTGACTGGGACAGCCCTGAAGGACAGTGATGAAGGGAAATCCTCCCAGAGGGAAGAACTTTGAGCAGTGCACCTTCTTGGAGGAGGCATATCCAGATGTGTACATATGTATCATGCATAGGCTGTGTCCCACTCATTCGCTGAATTGTCAGGGACTTTGAGAACACATGATTAAAAATGTGTGACAAGAAGATCTGAGAAAAAGAAATATGTGGACAGGCCTGTCCAAACGGACATACAATGTGAAGATATTGGGGTCTCATGAGAGTTCTCAGCAAAGGGTATCCTCAGCAGAGCAGAATTTTAATAATCAGATGGATAAGGTACTTATTATCTAGGTATTAATCAGCCTCTTTCCCCAACACTTGTGTCACAATCTTACGGGCTCAACAAACAAAGTGGTCAAACTGTCAAGGATGGAGATTATGCGCAGTAGCATGGACTTCCACTCACCATGGCAAACCTGGCTACGGTCATTGCTGAGTGAACGATCTTCCAGGAATGGAGACCAACACTAAGCCCCCAATTCGGCACCAGACTCCAGAATGATCTGCCAGCCACTAGTTGGTATGTGGATTACAATAGATCACTTCTATTATAAGAAGAGAAGTGCTTTCTTTTTACCTGAACAGACATTTAGTCTAGATATGGATTTTCCTTCCCACTTGCATTGCTTTTGAGAAAACCAATATTTGTATCTTGGCTTCCAAAATTCTGGAAAGTGCTAGTTCCTCAAGTTCCTAGAGTTATTCATTCTGGAGACTCTAGTATACTCTGCAAGAAAACCTGTAGGCCATCCACCAGAATGCCCAAATGGAGTCACTCTGAAATAACGAGCCCTGCATGTTTCCAGAAACTCTAATTATCAGTGAAATGTTTACTACGGCAGCGATTTCACAACCCAGGGCAATTGGAGAATGGCAGATACTAGGGACCATTAATTCTGTAGAAGCTGTAGAAGACTGCAGTCAAGAATCACAGTTACAGAACCAAAAGTGACAGTCTTCTATTTTGGATGTTTGTACAAAGAGGATGTACAATTAATAAAGTGGTCGAGGAACAGGTTTCTGCTTTAATACCAAAAACTAACATAGAAACCTGTAAAGGTGTCCAAGTATAGTAATCCTTTTCATGTATATTTGGTTAAGATTTAAAACTGAAGCTTTCTTTTTCAACCTTTTTAAAATTAGAGATGCCAGAAGGGTACATGTACAGATTTCTCACTTGGATATAACTGCATAATGCCGGGGTTTGGGCTTCTAGTGAACCTATCACCCAAATAGTGAAGAGAGTATCCAATAGGTAGTTTTTCAACCCTCCGACCCGCTCCCTCCCTCCCCTCTACCTCCATTTTGGAGTCCTCAGAGTCAATGGTTTCTACCTTTATGTTCATGTGTACCCATTATTTAGCTCCCACATATGAATGAGAACATGCAGTATCTCATTTTCTGATTATCGGATTTTGCTTCTGCGTTTCACTTAAAAGTGAAGTTTTCGCCGGACACAGTGGCTCACGCCTGTAATCCCAGGATTTGGGAGGCAGAAGTGGGTGGATCGCTTGAGGTCAGGAGTTCCAGAGGAGGCCGGCCAACGTGGCGAAACCACATCTCTACCAAAAATACAAAAAATAGCCAGGGCCCTGCGCAGTGGCTCGCACTTGCACTTTGGGAGTCTGAGGTGGGCATATCACTTGAGGTCAGGAGTTTGAGACTAGCCTGGCCAACATGGTGAAACCCTGTCTCTACTAAGAAATACAAACAATTAGCCAGGGGTGATAATGCTTTTCTATAGTCCCAGCTACACAAGGAGGCTGAGGCAAGAGAACTGCTTGAACCCCGGAGGTGGAGGTTGCAGTGAGCCGAGATTGCACCATAAACTTAATCAAATTGTTGTTCCAACTGCAGCTGCTGTACTACAGGTGGTTTTGTTGTGTCAGCAACTGTGACATCCCTCGGAACCTGATATACAATATTGATCAGGTGAATGTTTTGCTTTCTTTCAGTGATTGTCATAGACCAGAGTTTCGATTCAGCTAGGAAGGACAGCAATGTACTATCATTTCCTATTTCAAGCTTATATCAACTCTCTAGGTTTATATTCTAAACGAGTTCTTAGGGAAAATGGCCACCTTTCTCTTAAACCAGATGTGACACCATTCTTTGCAGTGATGACATTATGCTGACTGAAAAGGGGGTAGCAACTAATCCAGACACAGTAACAACACACTTGCAAGACATTATGTGAGAAATAATTCTCACACAAAATCAGGGGCCTTCTAACTGAGTGAAGCGTTTAACAATCTGGTAGTCTGGCATGTCAAGATGGTGGATATAAGGTGAACCGTAAGTTCTTACATCTTGCCTTTCTTACCACTAAATAAGGAACATGAAACGAGTTGCATAATAGATGCTTGTTTTAGCATATACCTAAATGTTGTGCAGTACCGTGACCCATTGACAAGTGCCTGAAACCCTGCTAGCATGGACCGGGGCCCAGAAAAAGAGAAGCTTCCCTAATCCTGCACCTGTGGTCTCATGTGGAGTTCCCTGTGACCAGTTGACTAGAAAATAAAAAACATCATGCCTGATTTTCATTTGTTACTTCAGAATATACAGGCACCACATCTATTAAGTTTGTTACTAATGCAAAAGAAATTGTCCCCGATTCCGCAGCTTAAAACAACACAAATATATAAGCAGTTCTGTAGATCAGAAATCCATGCAGCCTGGATTGGTTTCTCCGCTTAGGATCTCACAAAATCAAACTTAGGGTATCAACCAGGCTGCTGACTAACTGAGGACTCAGAGAGAAACTGTTTTCAAGCTCATTTGGGTTACGGGCAGGTCTAACTTCTTAAAGTTGTGGAACTGAGGTAGCCGTATACTTGCGGTCTTGGCTGAGGCCACTCTAAGCTACCTGAGACACCTCCATACCTACTTGGGTGCACCCCTCTATCTTCTAAGCAGTAATGGTGCATCATGATTATGGTGACCCCACAGGGCTACGGTCATGTGTCCGGGACACAGCCACCCCCACCACGTTCCATGAGCACAGATAGTGCCCCCAAGGCAGAGTCCCCCCTCAGGACAGCGACTGAGCGGGAAAGAAACACCGCCCCACCCGAGGCCGACACAGGCAACGAAGGCATGGCCGCCAGCCCCCGGGCTCAGGTCATTTCAGCAGGAAAAGTCGCCTTTTCCATCACCGAGAGGGAGCCCCCAAGAAAAGCCCCTGGCCCCACAACATAGCCGAGACGGGGTGCCCAAGGAAAACGCTCCCCCGCGGCTGACACAGGCGCCCATGGCGGTGTCCCCAGAGCTGAGCCACTTCCCCAAGGGAGCCGTCCCACACACCGGACAGAGAACACCACAGAAAAGACTCTTTCTGAGGAAAAAGGACACTTTCCAGGGCGAAATTAAAGCATCCAGGGAAAAACTGCCCACTCACAGTCCTGAAGTCCTGACCTTGCTGGAGGAGAGACGGCGGCACCTCACAAAATGGCAGTGAAGTTGTGGCGCCTCCCCACTGGTGGCACTTTCTAGAAACCTACTCTCTGGGAGTTGTGGGAAATTTGCCCCCTAGGGCACCTGGGAGTGATGTGCATGGGGAGGCGTCTCACCAGAAGCACCGATCCCGTTTGGCCCAAGGGGGGATGGAAGGAAGGGAAGTAGCCAGCCACAGCGTGCCTGCCCCAGCCGAACACTCGGAACCTGTTGGGGGCGCCAGAATCCTGAGAAGAAGCCTCGTGGCCCAGAGAACCGGGAAGCGCAGCCCTCCCCTTCGTTGACTCTGGCGCCCTCTACAGGCAACCTTCAGTAACAACTACACAGCAACATAAGCAGAGGAATGCAGAACCTTCTCACACAGCGGGATGAAATCGCCTGGGTAACATAGTGAGACCCCGGCTCTACAAAGCAACCAATCAACCAAAAAAAAAAAAAAAAAAGAAAGAAAGAAAAGAAAAATACAAAAATTAGCTGGGCATGGTGGTGCATGCCTGTGGCTGCAGTCCCAACTACTCGGGAAGTTGAGGTGGGAGGATCGCTTGAACCCGGGAGGCGGAGGTAGCAGTGAGCCGAGATCGCGCCAGTGCACTCCATCCCAGGCCATACAGGAGACTCCATCAAAAAAAGAAAAAGAAAAAAAAAGAAACAACAACAAACTGAAATTTTCATTTGAGGGGATTGTTTTTTAAAGTCAACCCCACCCGGTGCAGTGGCTCACGCCTGTAATCTCAGCACCTTGGGAGGCCGAAATGTCTGGCTCACCTGAGGTCAGAAGTTCAAGACCAGCATGGCCAACATGGTGAATCACGTCTCTACTAAAAATATAGAAAATTAGCCAGGCGTGGTGGCACGCACCTGTAGTCCTGCTAAGGAAGGAGACCACTACCACTTCTGCTGCCCTCCTCCCCCTACCTTGCCTAGTTCACAAGACAGGAGGAAAGAGAGAAAGCAAAAAGTTGGAAAAAAAAAAAAAAGTAAAATAAGTAGCCAGACCACCTTGGCACCACCACCCGGCCCTAGGAGTTAAAAACAGTAATAATAATAACATCAACCCCTGACCTAAACTACTTGTGTTATCTCTAAATTCCAGACACTGTATGAAAAAAGCATTGTAAAACTTTTTGTTCTGTTAGCTGCTGCATGTAGCCCCTAGTCACATTTCCCACACTTGCTCAATTTATCAGGACTCTTTCACGTGGACCCCTTAAAGTTGTAAGCCTTTAAAAAGGCCAAGAATTTCTTTTTCGGGGAACTCAGCTCTTATGACGCAAGTTGGCCAATGCTCCCAGCCGAATAAACCACTTCCTTCTTTAATCCGGTGCCTGAGGAGTTTTGTCTGTGGCTCGTCCTGCTACATTTCTTGGTTTCCTGACTGGGTAGCAAGGTGATTAACGGATAGTCAAGGCAGCCCCTTAGGCAGCTTATGCCTGCCCTGTAGAGCATCCCTGCTGGGAACTCTTGCCAGCTTGAGCAATGCGGATCCTGAGAGCGCTCTGGGGTAGGCATTTGCCCCGGTGGAACGCCTTGTCAGAGCAGTGCACAGCAGGCCCCCACGGAGGATCAACGCAGTGGCTGAACACCGGGAAGCAACTGGCACTTTAAGTCTGGACATCTAAAGCTTGGTAAGACTGGTCTTTGGAACTTGCCGACTCCATTTGAGTGGAAGCGTGGCCAGATCACCCACGGTGTGCCTGTACCAGAACTTTGGTTTTTGTTTTTGACTTGACTTGAATTGCTTGATACTTTTGATTTTGATTTTGACTTGACTTGAATTGCTTGATAAAAAGGCATGCCTTTATTGGCACTTTGGTTTTCTTCCCATGGAATGTAAGACATTATTAAGAGACATTATTGTTAATTCTCTCAGAATGATCATAGCAATCATATTTAAAATTCCACTGTGTTAACAAAATTTTTTCTGAAAATTGACAAACAGATAAATGTTTTAAGTATATGCAAATTGAAGATTTGGTAAAGCTAAGACAATCTTTAAGAAAAAGAACTAAGTTGGTAGATATACACTACTAAATATGAGATTTACTATAAAGGTAGAGTAATTAAAACGTTGTGGTATTGGAGCAATGACAGGCAAATACACCAAGGGCAGAGGACACAAAGGCCAGAAACAATCTGGAAATGGAAAATAGCTAGATTTACCACAGAAGAGCTCCTGTAAATCATTGTGGAAAGACTAGTGCTTTTAATAAATGCACTTCATAAATGCAGGGAAAATACAAACTTTGATTCTTACCCCATCCCACTGCAGAAAGCGTTATTAAAGATAGTGAATCCAGTAAAAAATATAAGATATTAGCTTTACAGCTTTAGAATAGGCCAAGGAGTTTTTGATTAGGATAAAAAAGCTCTAACCATAAAGAATACATTGTTTAATTAGACATAATTAAATGTAAAACTTCTATTCCTCAAAAGACACTCTTAAGAGAGTGGAAAAGCAAAGCATATATGTAGATTACATATTATATAATGTATAGAATAGGTTATATATAAAAATATACATTAATCATATATAAACATATATATATATATATATATATCTGACAACAACTGAGTGGAATCCAGAGTATATCCAGAACTACAAATCAATTTTAAAAGCAAACATCACAATAAAATTTGGGGGGAAAAGCTGAATATGCACTTCATAAGAGTCGTACTCAAATATAGCTTTAATAATCACATAAAATATATCTGGACTCTGACTATACTCCATTTCATGAAAATTTATTTGAGGTGAATAGGGGATCTAGAAGAAAACTTAGAATATTATCGTCATGGCATTGGGGGCGGCAAAGATTTTCACTTAAAATAATAAAAAGCTCTAGCCATAAACAATAGACTGATTAATAAGATTAAGAGAATCTGTTCATCTAAAACACATTATTGAGATAGTTTAAAAGCAAAACAGATTTGTAGAAGACATTAAAATTGTATATATGTTTTAATATATGTACGTATATGCCTGTGTGCATGTGTGTATAACTGAAACCCAGAATATATGTAAACTACAAATCCATTTTTAAAATACAAACATCTCAATAAAATTTGGCAGAAAAGACCTCAAAAGGAATTTCCTAAAAGACATGGTTAAATGACCAATAAACACAAAAAAAAGTGCTCCGAAAAAAAATCAATAAATAGCTGGGAGCAGTGGCTCACGCCTGTAATCCCAGCACTTTGGGAGGCCAAACTGGGCAGATCACTTGAGTCCAGGAGTTCGAGACCAGCCTGGGAAATTTGGTGAAACCCCGTCTCTACTAAAAAATACAAAGATTAGCCAGGCTTGGTGGCATGCGCTTGTAGTCCCAGCTACTGAGGCACGAGAATCGAGCGAGCCTGGGAGGTCGAGGTTGCAGTGAGCCGAGATCACGCCTCTGCACTCCAGCCTGACCTCGTCCCAAAAAACAATCAAAAATCAATAATTGAACACTTTTTTAAAAAGGGTGCTCAATCTCATTAATTAGCACAAAATTGCAAGTGTAGACATAAGGAGAGATCACTACACTCCCAAAGAGTGGCTGGAATGAAAGAATAATTGCACAGTAAGTTGTGTGCATGTGGCGAATCTAGAACCTTCAAACATTTCTGGACCCCGATTCCCGCACAGACATCCGAGGCTATGGCTGAAAGGTCAGATAGACCCCGGGGAAGAGCTCCCTCAGGACTGAGAACCAACCAAGGAAAAGCACCCAACCCCGGGGTGAGACAGAGCCCCCAAGGTCAGCTGGGCGCCCTCATGGCTGACACAGAGTTCCCCGAGTCCCACCACAGGCTCAGAGAATCCAAGGAACAGCACCCCACTCCCCCGCAGCACCAGGAGACAGCACCCACAGATAATAATTTTAAAAACCCAGCACCAAGAGAAAGCGTCTGGTAAGCGTCCCCATCAGGGATAAGCAGAACCAAAGAAAAGCCAACACATCCTAGCTGAGAGCGAGCGATATCTAAGGCCAAATGTGCCCCACAGCCGAAAACAGCACTTAAGGAAGAGTCCCTCACAGGCTGAGATAAAGCCCGCGACGGAGAGTGACCCCACAGGGCTGCGATCATGCGTCCAGGGCACAGCCACCACCACCCCGGCCCTTGAACATAGACAGAGTTCCCACGGCAGAGTCCCCCCTCAGGGCTGCCACCGAGCAGGGAAGAAACACGGCCACAGCCGAGGCTGACACAGGCAACCCAGGCAGGGTCCCCAACACTGGGCTCAGGTCATTTCAGCAGGAAAAGTCCCTCGCATCACTGAGGGAGCCCCCAAGAAAAGCCCCCCGGACCCACAACATAGCCGAGTCGGGGTGCCCAAGGAAAACGCTCCCCCACGGTTGACACAGGTGCCCATGGCGGTGTCCTCAGAGTGGAGCCACTTTCCCAGGGAACCCTACCACACACCCGACAGAGAACACCTCAGAAAAGACACTCTCTGAGGAAAAAGGACACTTTCCAGGGCGAAATTAAAGCATCCAGGGAAAAACTGTCCCACTCACAGTCCTGAAGTCCTGACCTTGCCGGTGGAGGGGCGGCAGCACCTCACAAAATGGCAGTGAAGTTGTGGCGCCTTCCCACTGGTGTAACTTTCTAGAAACTTGCCTTCTGGGAGTTATGGGAAACATGCCCCCTTGCGTGCTTGGGAGTGATGCTCATGGGGAGGCGTCTCACCAGAAGCACCAATCCGGAAAGGCTCAAGGCGGATGGAAGGAAGGGAAGCTGCTGGGTATCGCGTGCCCTGCCCCAGCCTAACACTGGGAACCTGTGTGGGGCGCCAGAGTCCGGAAGAGAAGTTTTGCGCTCAGCAGGACCGCTGGCGCCAGCGGGAGAACCAGGAAGCACAGCCCTCCCCTTAGCTGACTCTGGTGCTGTCTACAGGCGGCCTTCACTATCAACTGCACAGCGGGCAGAGGCGGAGGAACACAGAACCTTCTCACACAGCGGGATAAAAGGGTGAATTTGGAGCTGACAGGCAAATATATCTTGTGATATATTTCTCTGGCTTTGATATCAGGGTAATATTGGCCTCATAGAATGAAGTAGTGTTCCTCCGTTATTTTTTGGAAGACATTGCTAAGTATCGGTATTATTTCTTCCTTAAATGTTTGATAGAATTTACACGCGAAGCCATCTTGGCTTGGCTTGTATTTCTGGGGAGATTTTAAATTACTAATTAAATCTCTTTTCATGCTATAGTCCTAATTCGATTTTCTATTTATTATTTATTTATTTATTTATTCATTTATTTTGAGACAGAGTTTCGCTCCTGTTGTTCGCTCTTGTTGCCCGGGGTGGAGTGCAATGGCGCGATCTTGGCTCACCCAACCTCCGCCTCCCGGGTTCAAGTGATTCTCCTGCCTCAGCCTCCCAAGTAGCTGGGATTACAGGCATGCGCCACCACGCCCAGCTAATTTTGTATTTTTAGTAGAGACAGAGTTTCTCCATGTTTGTCAGGCTGGTCTCAAACTCCCGACCTCAGGTGATCCGCCTGCCTTGGCCTCCCAAACTGTTGGGATTACAGGCGTGAGCCACTGCGCCCAGCCTGTTTCTTCTTGAGTCAGTAATTTGTCTTCCAAAAATTTTTTCCATTTTACCTATGTTGTTTAGTTTGTTGGCGTAAAGTTGTTCATAATGTATTCCTTTTAATTTATATAAGGCCAGTATTAATAACCCCCCTTTCATTTTTGATTTTGATAATCTGTGTAGTCCTTTCTATTTTTCTTGGTCAGTCAAGCTAAAAGATTGTTAGATTTTTTTTCACCTTTTCTGTGAACCAACTTTTGATTTCATTGATTTTTCTGTTTCTTATTTCATTGATTTTCTTCTACTCTAATTTTCATCATTCCCCTCCTTCTGCTTGCTTGTATTAAATACATCAGTTTAAAACTTCAGGAATAACAAATGATTTGTTTTGCAAAGGAAAATTTGAAATCTTAGACATGTGGAAATGCTTATGATATTGCAAGTAGCAGTCATTTCGACCAGTTAACCAGAAGGAAATTCGGTGTGCTGAAACCAAACAAGTTTTTTTTTGTGCCGGGCTTTTACTGATTTTGAAAATATCAAGTCTAGTTTGTAGGAAGCTGTTTATTGCATGAGCAGTTTATTTTTTAATGTTTTAATATAGAGAATGCCCATGTTCACTAAATCCCACAAGTTTGTTTGTTTGTTTGTTTTTAACTTAAAGGAAAGTATGTATTAACCAGCACATACACTATCCTCTTTGTGCTTTATCTCTGGTAATCCTTATAAGAGCACCATGAGTTAGATACTGTTTTATGCCCTTTTTATGGAAATAGAATCTTAGAGTGTACATTTAAGTAGCTCTGCCAGGTATAACCAGCTGGAAAAGTGACAGAACCTAGGTCTCTCAGATTCCAGAGATTGCACACACGAATACTATATCACACTGCTTACTGCTGTGAGTTCAGCAGAGAATTCCTTGTTTATATGGAAATAACAAAACTGATATTATCCAGGATAATTGGCAACAGTTTACAAACCCTCTTTACCCCCACTTTGGTGATTTTCAGTGGGGTCATCTGTCCACTAAATTAAACAGATCTTAGGCTGGTCACACTTCTAAAATTGTACACCAAGTCTGTGTGTAAAGGTACTTTCCCAGGGAAAAATATCTGTAGATTTAATCAAATTATCCAAAGAGGGTTAGGCCCACTATCCAGCGTTCCGTGGATGATAAGAGAATGCCATGGAGCCTACACCCTTCCAGTGGGAAGAATAGTGCCAATTTATTTGCCATTTATGTGCTAGTTTTTAATCAGAGTGTTCTAGTCACACACACATAGTTAGCTATGAGGAATATCTGCAGATGCTGGTTCCTCCACTTCAAACGAGTCAGCTAACTCTAGGTGAAGAGCTTTATACTTTGGACTATGTGGTTATAAATGATGGGCAGGTAGGATAACTAGAACAGTGTATGTGCTCATTAATACATACTTATCCTTTAAGTCTGAAAAAATGAACTTGTGGGATTTAGTGAAAATTAGCATTCTAAATATTAAAGTATTAATATTTAGAATTATAGATTTTTAGTTGGGATGGTGGTATAAGGAAGGTCAGCCCATTCTCAAACCGGGCTGGAGGAATAAGGGAGTCGTTTAACCTAACCTAGTGGTGTGAACCTACAGGAAGTAGTGATGGTGGACTGAGTCATGACTTAGGTAAAGGGAGATGATTCTAGATCATGGAACATGATATAAATTCTAGACATGAGATTCTAAACTCTGTTTGGTACCAAGGCACACATTGCTAAGACAGTCTGTGATCATGTACTCTCAAGAGGATCATATATTTCAGCTGTATAGCGCCAATTTGTGTGCCAGTTACGTTCCAGTTATAAATCAAAGTGTTCTAGTAACACACATAGTTAATTATGAGGACTATCTGCAGATGCAGGCTTCTCCACTTCAAACGAGTCAACTAACTCCACCTGAAGAACTTCATGCTGCTGCCTATGTGTTTACAAATGATGGGCAGGTAAGATAACTCTTTCTATTTCTGCCCTAATTGTGACATTCTTCGTGTAATTATTTTCTCATTGGAAAGATGAATATAAACTATATGTGTTAATTCTCTTGATTTAAAAGATAAAATATGACACAGGAGATCTTATGTGAACATAAAATGGGAACTTTTTGATCCAAGAGTGGATTAGTTGTACTAGGAACTGATTTATTTTATTTTATTTATATCTTTTTTTTTTTTTTTTTTTTGAGATGGAGTTTCACTCTTGTTGCCCAGGCTGGAGTGCAATGGCACGATCTCAGCTCACCGCAACCTCCACTTCCTGGTTCACGTGATTCTCCTGCCTTAGCCTTCTGAGTAGCTGGGATTACAGGCATGTGCCACCACACCCAGCTTATTTTTTGTATTTTTAGTAGAGCCAGGGTTTCTCCATGTTGGTCAGGCTGCTCTCGAACTCCCGACCTCAGGTGATCCGCCCACCTCGCCTCCCAAAGTGCTGGGATTACAGGCATGAGCCACCGCACCCGGCCGAACTGATGTTTTTAATTATCACATTTAATGCTCATAGTTGTTCTGCAGATGTGTATTACTATCTACCCTTTAATAAGAAATCAAGGCTGACAGTGGTCAAATGGCTTGCCCCACGTGACACATGATAGGAGATAGAACCAGGGTTTGAATGCATGTCTTTCTGACTCCAGAGTCTATATTCTTTCCCACTCCCCACAATAACTCCTTTAATATCGAGATTGCAGTCTACAGTCTCTCTTTCTGTTATCCAAGTCACTAGTGCTCTGTCTAAAAAAATGACTAAGTATTCCTCGTGGAATATGAAGCACTAGGTGATGTTGCCATGATTGGATTGTCCTGATGGACATCTTAATGTGAGTTTTGTGTTGTGTATGAGAGAGACATACTAACTTCACCATTAAAACATGAAGACAAAGGGAATTGCATCTGCACTCGTGGAAAAGACCATTGGTATAAGGACGCAATTAGGCAATAATCTCTTCTGTAACAAAACCAGACTAAAGTTATTCCACCACATTCCCAAAACTCCTCAATTAATTAGGCTTTTCCTTAATTTTCTGTGCCTTTATTTTCTCTTTTTTAACAATAGTCATAAGAATCACACCTCACTCATAGGGATTGGCCAAGGATTGAGTTAATACATGTAAAGCATTTAGAACAGTACCTGGAGGGTAGTAAATGTTCAGTAAAAATGTTTTCACACATTCTCCACTCCGCTTTTATAGGAAATGAAAATGGTTTGGAAAATTTTTTAATCAAAATTATATATTTGAATATAATTTTCATTAAATATGCTCCTGCATATTTAATGCAAGAGCATATTCTTTATTTCTTCAACTTTTATTTTAAGTCCTGGGGTACATGTGCAGGATGTGCAGGTTTATTACATAGGTAAACGTGTGGCATGGTGGCTTACTGCGCCTATGAACCCATCACCTTGGTATTAAGCCCAGCACCCAGTAGCTATTTTTCCTGGTGCATTCCCTCCCCCAACTCCTCCCCCGACAGGCCCAGTGTGTGTTGCCCTGCGCGACGTGTCCATGTGTTCTCATCATTCAGCTCCCACTTATAACTGAGAATATGTGCTGTTTGGTGTTCTTTTCTTGCGTTAGTTTGCTGATGATAACGGCTTCTAGCTCCATCCATGTTTCTGCAAAGGACATGATCTCATTCCTTTTTTTTTTTTTTTTTTTTTTTGAGACGGAGTCTGGCTCTGTCGCCCAGGCTGGAGTGCAGTGGAGCGATCTCGGCTCACTGCAAGCTCCGCCTCCCAGGCTCACGCCATTCTCCTGCCTCAGCCTCCCGAGTAGCTGGTACTACAAGCGCCTGCCACCATGCCAGGCTAATTTTTTTTGTATTTTTAGTAGAGACGGGGTTTCACCGTGTTAGCCAGGATGGTCTCGATCTCCTGACCTCGTGATCCGCCCACCTCGGCCTCCCAAAGTGCTGGGATTACAGGCATGAGCCACCGCACCCGGCTGATCTCATTCCTTTTTATGGCTGCATAGTATTCCGTGGTGTATATGTACTACATTTTCTTTATCCAGTCTATCATTGATGGGCATTTGAGTTGATTCCACATCTTTGCTATTATGAATAGTGCTGCAATGAACATACACGTGCATGTATCTTTATAATAGAATGATTTATATTTCTCTGGGTATATACCCAGTAATGGGATTGCTGGATCAAATGATATTTCTGCCTCTAGATCTTTCAGGAATCACCACACTGTCATCCACATGGTTGAAGTAATTTACACTCCCACCAACAGTGTAAAAGCAGTCCTTTTTCTCCACAGCCTTGCCAACATCTGTAGTTTTTTGACGTTGTAGTAATCGCTGGCATGAGATGTTATCTCATTGTGGTTTCGAGTTGCATTTCTCTAATGATCAGTGATGTTGAGCTTTTTTTCATATTTTTGTTGCCCGCGTGAATATCTTCTTTTGAGACGTGTCTGTTCATGTCCTTTGCCCACTTTTTAATGGGGTTGTTTGGTTTTCTTTTGTAAATTTGTTTAAGTTTCTTGTAGAGTCTGGATAGTAGACCTTTTTCAGATGGACAGATTGCAAAAGTTTTCTCCCATTCTGTAGGCTGTCTATTCACTCTGATGATAGTTTATTTTGCTATGCATATGCTCTTTGGTTTAATTAGATCCCATTTGTCAACTTTTGCTTTTGTTGCCATGGCTTTTGGCATTTTTGTCATGAAATCTTTGCCGGTGCCTATGTCCTGAATAGTATTGCCTATATTTTTTTTCTAGGGTTTGTGTAGTTTTGTGTTTTACATTTAAGTCTTCAATCCATCTTGAGTAAATTTTTGTATAAGGTGTAAGGAAGGAGCCCAGTTTCAAATTTTGCATACAGCTAGCCAGTTCTCCCGGCACCATTAATTAAATAGGGAATCCTGTCCCCATTGCTTGTTTTTGTCAGGTTTGTCAAAAATCAGATGGTTATCACTGTGTGATCTTATTTCTGAGTTCTCTATTCTGTTCCATTGGTCCATGTATCTGTTTTTCTACCAGCACCGTGCTGCTTTGGTTACTGTAGCCCCGTAGTATAGTTTGAAGTTAGGTAGCGTGATGCCTCCAGCTTTGTTCTTATTGCTTAGGATTGTCTTGGCTATTCTGGCTCTTTTTTCGTTCCATATGAATTTTAAAATAGCTCCTTCTAACTTGGTGAAGAATATCAATGATAGTTTAATGGAAATAGCATTGAATTTCTAAATTACTTTGGGCAGTATGGCCATTTTCACAATATTGATTCTTCCTATCCATGAGCATGGAATGTTTTTCCATTCATTTATTTACTCTCTGATTTCCTTGAACAGTGGTTTGTAGTTCTCTCTGAAGAGGTTTTTCACTTCCTTTGTTAGCCGTATTCCTAGGTAATTTATTATTTTTGTAGGAATTGTGAATGGGAGTTCATTCATGATTTGTCTCTGTGCTTGCCTGTTTTTGGTGTAGAGGAATGCTAGCAATTTTTGCACATGGATTTAGTATCCTGAAACTTTGCTGAAATCGCTTATCAGCTTAAGAAGCTTTTGCGCTGAGACAATGGGATTTTCTAGATATAGGGTCATGTCATCTGCAAACAAAGGTAATTTGACTTCCTGTCTCCCTTTTTGAATACTCTTATTTGTCTTGCCCGATTCCCCTGGACAGAACGTGTAATACTATGTTGAATAGGAGAGGTGAGGGAGGGCATCCTTGTTTTGTGCCAGTTTCAAGGGTAATGCTTCCAGGTTTTTCCCATTCAGTATATTGGCTGTGGGTTTGTCATATATGGCTCTTATTATTTTGAGGTATGTTCCTTCAATACCTGGTTTATTGAGAGCTTTTAATATAAAGGGATGTTGAATTTTATCAAAGGCCTTTTCTACATCTATTGAGATAAGCATGTGGTTTTTGTCTTTAGTTCTGTTTATGTGATGAATTACATTCATTGATTGGCCTATTCTGAAACGACCTTGCATCCCGGGGATGAAGCCAACTTGATCATGGGGGATAAGCTTTTTGATGTGCTGCTGGATTCAGTTTTCCAGTATTTTATTGAGGATTTTGCATCGATATTCATCAGGAATACTGGCCTGAAGTTTTTTTTTTTGTATCTCTGCCAGGTTTTGGTATCAGGGTGATGCTGGTCTCATAAAATGAGTTAGGTAGGAGTCCCTCCTTTTTAATTTTTTGGAATAGTTTCAGTAGTAATATTACCAGCTCTTCTTGGTACCTCAGGTAGGCAGGAACATATTCTTGGGTTATCCTTTGATGAAAACAGCTTTTAGTTAACATACATACTATACCCTTCATTTTCATGTTTTATCTACCACTAACATTGTAAAGCACACCCTACCCCTATCTGATTCCAAGATCAACATATTGGAATCTCCACAAGGTTGGAGGTGGGAAAATTTACCTTTTCAATCTATCCTACCCTTCATTATCTATATGTATCATCTAATAAAGTATTAATCAGTATTTGTTAATAAGTAACTTTAAAGCACTAAAAGAGGCCGGGTGTGGTGGCTCGTGCCTGTAATCCCAGCACTTTGGGAGGCCGAGAAAGGAGGATCAGGAGGTCAGGAGATCGAGACCATCCTGGCTAACACGGTGAAACCCCGTCTCTACTAAAAATACAAAATATTAGCCGGGCATGGTGGCGGGTGCCTGTAGTCCCGGGAGGCTGAGGCAGTAGAATGGTGTGACCCGGGGAAGCAGAGCTTGCAGTGAGCCGAGATCGTGCAACTGGAATCCAGCCTGGGAGACAGAGTGAGACTCCATCTAAAAAAAAAAAAAAAAAGCACTAAAAGATAAAAAAGGTATTTCTTTTTTTTTTTTCTCCCCTAACAAGGGCTGAGACAAAATGATGTGTACTTCATGAGAGAGATAACCATATGTTTATTCCTTTGGATGATGAAAGCCACTCATTCCCCAAGCATTCTGATTTATCATGACTGTACCATGTTTGACTTTGGATAACACCTTGTATTTTACCTTCCCTTGTTTCACTGAGACTAGATTAAAATTAGCTTGCCTTTTCTGAGAGCATCGTGTGTGTTCAGGGATGAGAAATCTTTGACCTGTGACTAAAACTTACATTAGTGATATAAATGCATGGCTGTGTATGCATATAAAGACTGTGACTTTGCAATGGTTGGATTTGTCTTTAATGGAATATGTTCACTGATGTTTTTCAGCAAATGAGGAGTGATGAAGTAAATTTACTTGCAACGGGGCATCAAAGCAAAAAGAAACATTCCAGAAAATCCAAGAGACACTCTTCATCTAAGAGAAGGAAGAGTATGTCCCTGTGGTTAGACAAACAGGAAGGTGAGGGGCAATCCAATCTTTGGGCCTCAACCATGTCAAAGGACATTTGTAGTCATGTCCTTGAGGGATGAACAGATATGAGCACATTTGCAAGTGGAAGGGCAAGGTTCTAATTAGGTGCAACAATTTGGAGTTGCTGCAAGCGTTAGATGAATGAAGCAGGTTCCTGAGGCAGGAGGAGATGGTGGGCTCAACAAGAGGATGGGTCTCCTCACTTTCTGCCTGTCCTCACATTCCGCTCTAACCCAGTGCGGTCTGGCTTCTTAGTGTACTCCAATGAAACTACTATCATCAAGGTCACCAGTGTTTGCTGCACTTTGGCATTAATGTCTCAGCAGCATGCGACACAGTTGTTTAATCCCTCCTGCACGGAAAGCTTCTTGGGTCCCCAGACACCTGGATTTCTTACCCTGTTACTAGAGACTCATTTTCCTTCTCTTTTCTGTTTTTCTCCTCTCCCTTCCCACCTCTAAATATTTAGGAGCCCCAAAGCTTGATCCTAGACTCTCTTCTCTTCAATATACTATCTTTTTAGGCGATGCCATGCTGTCTTAGAATTTTAAATGATTCACACTGCAAGAACTCTCACCATTATACTTCTACACTACAACTTGCTCCTGAAATCCAGACTCAAATACAACTACACTCTCAGTATCTTTACTGGCTGTCTAATAGGCATGTAAAATTCAACTGACTCTACATGCTCAAATTTCTGACCTCCCTCTCTCCAAAAATACTCTACTTTTAGCTTTCACCATTTCAATTAAAGATACTGTCCATTAGGTGAAACATCCACAAAGGTGTAACAACCAGCTGTTCACAGGTATGGGGGATTGAGGAATCCTGGTTTTTACAGTTTGCAGCCATCCATAGAGCAGATAATCCCACCATGGCCTAGTTCAAGCTGTCAACGTAAGGTCACGGAACCAGATTCAGGAAGAGTTGGCAGCACTCAGCTCTCATGGTTGGTTGCCTAACACCTCCTGAACACTCCTGGTGTACTTTTACTTAGTAGTTCAAGTCAAAATACTTAAAGTCACTTATGAGTTATCTTATGATTCTTTTATTACTCTCTCATTTCCCATCTCTTAGCAAGTCCAGCAGTAGATGCCCAGCATAAATTCTGCGTCCAACCATTTCTCTCTATGCCTCCAGTGCACACTGCCGTGATCTCTCTCCAGGCTAGTACAATGCCTTCTTAGCTCTGTGTTGCTAATCTTCGCTCATCTATCACATACTCTCTAACCCTGTGGCTAGATAATTATGTCAGCACGTAAATCACATCATGCCATGTCCCTCCTGAAAACCCATCCTCATCTCTCCTAAGCTCTCAGAACAGACCCTGAACCGGCTTTGGTCTGCGAGCCTCTGCACGGCCTGGCTTCTGTCACCCTCTCCTAACACGGGTCCCATCCATTTCCTCCTGGCTCTCTCTGCCTCTGTCCTTCACCTCTGTAGTGGCCGGTCCATCTCCACTCCATTCCCTACCCTTGGCTTCACTGCAGCCTGGAACTCTCCCTCTGCCTCTGCACAGGAGGCTATGCTTCTTTCTCCAAGCCCTGCCCAATGGCACTTCTTCAGAAGCCTCTGCCAAACCAGCTGCAGCCCCGGGGGCTCCCTCTGCTGCTGTCTCCCACAGGCCTGTGGACTGCTTTTCCAACACCAGCCCAATGCTGCTTGTTTCATTTGCTCATTGTGCATGTACTGTCTGACTGCCCCATGAGGATGTGAGCTCCGCAAGGGCAGGGAACGTTGCTCTCTGGGCTGTTTACTGCTGATCCCCGGGTCCTGGCATGCTGCCTGCCACAGATGATGAATAAATAAAAGAGGCTTCAGACCTGGAGTGAAAAGAAAGTCACTTTTTCTAGATGAAAGGGAAGGATCTGTAGAATCATATAAAAATACAGATGTGTGATGATGGAGTGGAGATTAGAGTGTTCAACTCCAATAGCCACGTCTATTGTCTCAGAGTATTTGGGGTAGAAAGGAGGCAGGTTAAGGAGGGCTCACTTAGTCTGGCTTCCTGCTGTGCACAGCGTGGCATTTATAGGTGAACTATACAAATAATATCGAATGAGAATTGTCTAAAGGGCAGCAAGATGATACAAAATGAAGAATACAAAAACCTGTGAATGTTTATTCTGCTGTCGTGCTTCTTTACTGCATGTATTCATTATGCCAAGAGGTAAAAAGGTAGTTTTATTGTATTATCTGACCTGATCTCTGTCGCAAGATCTGAGATTTCCACGTGGTAAATCCTTCTGTTTCATGAAATAAATAGTTCTTTAGAACCTGATTAATACATAGCTGTCCCTCTGGGGGAGGATGGGACAAAACACACCTATGTTGCAGCTCAACCTCTTCATTTGGTTTCCAGCTGCTAGCGTCACTCACAATGTCCATGAAGAGAAGGTAAAAAAATGGCCAATCCGCACACAATAATGTCATTGCAACTGTTCCACCAGTGCTTATTAGTATGGCAGCAGCTGGTATTTCATCCATGAGTACCAGGGAGCAGTGTAAATTTGCTCACTTGTTATACTGTCCTACGAGGATTCCACTATGCACTATATATGCATAGTGTCATGAGGGAAGAAGGTAATTTTGTTGTATTATCTTTTCTGGCCTCAATTTTAGGGTTCTCAGATTGCTACCTGATGTATCCTCCTTCTTTATGAGATAATTTCCTAAATACTGAGCATCAGTGGGGTATGCCTGTGCCATTGACGTAATGCACTTACCTCACAGCTCAACCACTTACTTTGGTTTCCAGATGCTGCAGTCACTCACAACATTCGTGAAGAGAGGATAAATAATGGCCAACCAGCACCTGATAACGTCTTGTCAACTGCTCCACCATGGCCTAGTAATATGGCAGCAGCAGGAATTTCATCCATGAATATGAGAGATCTGTGTATGTCTGCTTATTAATTGTGCTGTCCTACTTGGTTTCCATAAGCATGCATATTTTCATGAATTATAGAAGGTGGTTTTGTTGTATATTCTTTCCTAGCCTCAATTTGAGGGGTATCAGATGGCAACCTGGCATATCCTCCCCTGCTTTTTTAGATAATTTCCTAGAAATTGAACACAGAGGAATATACCTGTGGGGTTGACATAATGCACTTACCTCACAGCTCACCTCTTCACTTGGTTTCCACATGCTACTGTCAATCACAGTGTCCATGAGGAGGGGATGGAAAATGGTCAACCCCAACGAGATAATGTCGTGTCAAATGTTCTATCAGGGCTTATTAATATGACAGGAGCTGGTATTCCAGCGATGAGTACCAGGGATCTGTGTATGTTTGTTTATTAGTTGTAGTGTCCTCCTTGGTTTCCATATGTATGCGTAATGTCATGAAGGGAAGAAGGTGGCTTTGTTGAATTATCTTTCCTGACCTCAACTTGAGTGGACTCAAATCATTATATGATGTATTCTCCTGCCTTATGGGATAATTTCCTAGAAACTGAGCATCAGTGGGTTATACTGGTGAGATTGTCATAATGCACATACCTCACAACTCAAACTGTTCCTTCGGTTTCCAGATGCTACCATCACTCACAATATCCGTGAAGAGAGGATGGAAAATGGCCAATCTCGAACTGATAAAGTCTTGTCAACTGTTCCACCATGGCTTGTTCATATGGCTGCAGCTGGTATTCCATCCATGAGTACCAGGGATCTGCGTATGTCTGCTAATTAGTTGTACTGTCATACTTGTTTTCCATAAGCATGCATATTTTCATGAAAGGTAGAAGTCACTTTTGTTGCATATACCTTCCTAGTCTCAATTTGAGGGGTCTCAGATGGCCACCTGGCATATCCTCCCCTGATTTCCTAGATAATTTCCTAGAAACTGAGCATCAGCGGGATATACCTGTTCGGCTGACATAGTGGACTTACCTCCCAGTTCAAACTCTTCGTTTGTTTTCCAGATTCAACTGTTGCTCACACTATCTGTGAAGAGAAGATAAAAAATGAAAAAATGGCACCAGATAAATTCTTGTCTACTATTACAGCGGGGCTTATGAATTTCACAGGGGCTGGTATTCCACCCCTGAGTACCAGGGATCAGTGTGTGTTTACTAGTTGTACTGACCTACTTGTTTTTCGTACACATGCAGTGTCATGCAGGGAAGAAGGTGGTTTTCTTTTATTATCTTTTCTGGCCTAAAATTCAGGGGTCTCAAATCACCACCTTATATGTCCTCCTGGTTTATGGGATAATTTCCTAGAAACTGAGCATCAGAGGGATATACCTGTGGCACTGACATAATGCACTTACCTCACAGCTTGAACTCTTCATTTGGTTTCCAGATTCTACCGTCACTCACAATATCCGTGAAGAGAGAATGGAAAATGGCCAACCTCAACCTGATAACGTCTTGTCAACTGGTCCCACAGGGCTTATTAGTATGGCAGCAACTCCTATTCCAGCCATGAGTGCCAGAGATCTCTGTATGTCCACTTATAAATTGTACTGTCCTACTTGGTTTTCATATGCATACATAGTGCCATGAAGGGACTAAGGTGGTTTTGTTGTGTTATTGCTTCTGGCCTAAATCTGAGGGGTCTCACATCACCACCTGATATATCCTACTGCTTTATGAAATAATTTCATAGAAACTGAGCACCAGAGGGATATACTTGTGAGTTGGCATAATGCACTTACCTCACAGCTCAACCTCTTCCTTTGGTTTCCAGATGCTACAGTCACTCACAATGTCTGTGAACAGAAGATGGAAAATGTCCAACCAGCACCTGATAACGTGTTGTTGACTCTTCGACCACGGCGTATTAATATGACAGACACTGGTATTTCACCCATGAGTACCAGGGATCCATGTAAGTTTGTTTATTTGTATTGCTGTCCTACTTGGTTTCCATATGCATGCATAGTGTCAAAAAGCATACAAGGTGGTTTTGTTGTATTGTTTTTCCTGGCCTCAGTTTCAGGGGTCTCGTATGGCAACCTGGTATAGCCTCCTGTTTATGAGATAATTTCCTAGAAACTGAGCATCAGAGGGATATACCTGTGGGGTTACCATAATACACTTACTTAACAGCTCAGCCTCTTCATTTGGTTTCCAGATGCTATCATCACTTACAATGTCCCTGAGGAGAAGATGGAAAAGGGCCAACCCCAACCTGATAACATCTTGTCAACTGCTTCAACAGGGCTTATTAATGTGGCAGGAGCTGGTACTCCAGCCATCAGCACCAATGGCCTGTGTATGTTTGCTTGTTAATTGGATTATTCTGCTTGGTTTCCATATAAGTGAATATTGTCATGAAGGGGAGATGGAGGTTTTGTTGTATCATCTATCTTGAGCTCAATTTGAGGGGTCTCAGATCGCCGCCTGTCATGTCCTCCTGCTTTATGCAATAATTTCTTAGAAGCTGAGCATCATAGGGATATACCTGTGGGGCTGACATAATGCACATCCTCACAGCTCAACCTCTTCATTTGTTTTCCAGATTCCACCGTCACTCACAATGTCTGTGAAGAGAAGATGGAAAATGACCAACCACAACCTAATAACATATTGTCAACTGTTCAACCAGTGGTTATTTATTTGACAGCAGCTGGCATTCCCGGCATGAGTACCAGGGATCAGTGTATGTTTGTTTACTAATTGTAGTGTCCTAGTTGGTTTCCATATGAATGCACAGTGTCATAAAGGGAAGGAGGTTGTTTTATTGGATTCTCTTTCATGAGGTCAATTTGAGGTGTCTCAGATCATCACCTGCTGTATCCTCCTGCTTTATGAGTTAATTTCCTAGACCCTGAGCATCAGAGGGATATACCTGTAGGGCTGACATAATACACTTAGCTCAGAGCTCAAGCTTTTCATTTGGTTTCCAGATGCTACCGTCACTCACAATGTCTGTGAAGAGAGAGTGGTAAATAACCAACCACTACCTAGTAACGCCTTGTCAACTGTTCTACCAGGGCTTACTTATTTGGCAACAGCTGATATGCCAGCCATGAGTACCAGGGATCAGCGTAAGTTTGTTTACTAGTTGTGGTGTCCTAGTTGGTTTCCATATGCATGCATATTGTCATCAAGGGAAGAAGACGGTATTGTTGTATTATGTTTTCTGGCCTCAATTTTAGGGTTTTCGATTGCTCCCTGGTATATCCTAGTTCCTTAGGAGATAAATTCCTAGATAGTGAGCATCAGAGGGGGTATTCCTGTGGGATTGACATACTGCACTTACCTCACAGCTCATCAACTACATTTGGTTTCCAGATGCTACCATCATTCACAATCTGCGTGAAGAGAAGAAAGATAACAGCCAACCAGCCCCTGATAACGTCTTGTCAGCTGTTACACCAGGGCTTATTAACTTGGCAGGAGCTGGTATTCCACCCATGAGTACCAGGGATCAGTGTATGTTTGTTTACTAGTTGTACTATCCTACTTGGTTTCCATATGAATGCAGTATCATAAATGGAAGAATGTGGTTTTATTGTATTGTCTTTCGTGAGCTGAATTTGTGGGGTCTCAGATCGCTGCCTGGTATATCCTCCTGCTTTATGTGACAAATTCCTAGAAATTGAGCATCAGAGGGATATATACATGTGTGCTTGGCATAATTCACTTAACTCACAGCTCGACCTGTTTATTTGGTTTCTAGATGCTACTGTCAATCACCATGTCCATGAAGCAAGGATGGAAAATGGCCAACGAAAACAGGATAACATCTTGTCAAATGTTCTATCTGGGCTTATTAATATGGCAGGACCTAGTATTCCAGCAATGAGTTCCAGGGATCTGTGTATGTGTGTTTTTTAGTTACATCCTCCTTGATTTCCATATGCATGCATAGTGTCATGAAAGGAAGAAGGTTGTTTTGTGAATTATCTTTCCTGGCCTCAATTTGAGGGGCCTCAGATCATCATATGATGTATTATCCTGCTTTATGGGATAATTTTCTAAAAACTCATCATCAGTCGGATATATCGGTAGGGTTGACATAATGCACGTACCTCACAACTTGACCTCTCCCTTTGGTTTCCAGATGCTACCATTACTCACAGTGTTCGTGAAGAGAAGATGGAAAGTGGCAAACCCCAAACTGATAAGGTCATATCAAATGTTGCACCACGGCTTGGTCATATGGCTGCAGGTGGTATTCCATCCATGAGTACCAAGGATCTGTGTATGTCTATTAATTAGTTGTACTGTCATACTTGGTTTACATATGCATGCATATTTTCATGAAGGGTAGATGTGGTTTTGTAGTATATTCTTTCCTAACCTCAATTTGAGGGATCTCAGTTGTCCACATGGCATATCCTCCCCTGCTTTCTTAGATAATTTCCTAGAAACTGGGCATCAGCGGGATATATCTGTAGGGCTGACATAATGCACTTACCTCACAGATCAACCTCTTCATGTGGTTTCCAGATTTTACCATCACTCACAACGACTGTGAAGAAAAGATTAAAAATTAGCAAAAAGCACATGATACATTATTGTCAACTGTTACAGCAGGGCTTATGAGTTTCACAGGGGCTGGTATTCCACCCCTGAGTACCCGGAATCAGTGTATGTTTGTTTAATAGTTGTACTGTCCTACTTGACTTCCATACACATGCAGTGTCATGCAGGGAAGAAGGTGGTTTTTTTGCATTATCGTTTCTGGACTAAATTTGAGGGGTCTCAGATCACCACCTGATATAGCCTCCTGTGTTATGGAACAATTTCCTAGAAACTGAGCATCAGAGGGATATACCTGTGGCACTGACATAATGCACTTACCTCACAGCTTGAACTCTTCATTTGGTTTCCAGATTCTACCGTCACTCACAATATCCGTGAAGAGAGAATGGAAAATGGCCAACCTCAACCTGATAACGTCTTGTCAACTGGTCCCACAGGGCTTATTAGTATGGCAGCAACTCCTATTCCAGCCATGAGTGCCAGAGATCTCTGTATGTCCACTTATAAATTGTACTGTCCTACTTGGTTTTCATATGCATACATAGTGCCATGAAGGGACTAAGGTGGTTTTGTTGTGTTATTGTTTCTGGCCTAAATCTGAGGGGTCTCACATCACCACCTGATATATCCTACTGCTTTATGAAATAATTTCATAGAAACTGAGCACCAGAGGGATATACTTGTGAGTTGGCATAATGCACTTACCTCACAGCTCAACTTCTTCCTTTGGTTTCCAGATGCTACAGTCACTCACAATGTCTGTGAACAGAAGATGGAAAATGTCCAACCAGCACCTGATAACGTGTTGTTGACTCTTCGACCACGGCGTATTAATATGACAGACACTGGTATTTCACCCATGAGTACCAGGGATCCATGTAAGTTTGTTTATTTGTATTACTGTCCTACTTGGTTTCCATATGCATGCATAGTGTCAAAAAGCATACAAGGTGGTTTTGTTGTATTGTCTTTCCTGGCCTCAATTTCAGGGGTCTCGTATGGCAACCTGGTATAGCCTCCTGTTTATGAGATAATTTCCTAGAAACTGAGCATCAGAAGGATATACCTGTGGGGTTACCATAATACACTTACCTAACAGCTCAGCCTCTTCATTTGGTTTCCAGATGCTATCATCACTTACAATGTCCCTGAGGAGAAGATGGAAAAGGGCCAACCCCAACCTGATAACATCTTGTCAACTGCTTCAACAGGGCTTATTAATGTGGCAGGAGCTGGTACTCCAGCCATCAGCACTAATGGCCTGTGTATGTTTGCTTGTTAATTGGATTATCCTGCTTGGTTTCCATATACGTGCATATTGTCATGAAGGGGAGATGGAGGTTTTGTTGTATCATCTATCTTGAGCTCAATTTGAGGTGTCTCAGATCATCACCTGCTGTATCCTCCTGCTTTATGAGTTAATTTCCTAGACCCTGAGCATCAGAGGGATATACCTGTAGGGCTGACATAATACACTTAGGTCAGAGCTCAAGCTTTTCATTTGGTTTCCAGATGCTACCGTCACTCACAATGTCTGTGAAGAGAGAGTGGTAAATAACCAACCACTACCTAGTAACGCCTTGTCAACTGTTCTACCAGGGCTTACTTATTTGGCAACAGCTGATATGCCAGCCATGAGTACCAGGGATCAGCGTAAGTTTGTTTACTAGTTGTGGTGTCCTAGTTGGTTTCCATATGCATGCATATTGTCATCAAGGGAAGAAGACGGTATTGTTGTATTATGTTTTCTGGCCTCAATTTTAGGGTTTTCGATTGCTCCCTGGTATATCTTAGTTCCTTAGGAGATAAATTCCTAGATAGTGAGCATCAGAGGGGGTATTCCTGTGGGATTGACATACTGCACTTACCTCACAGCTCATCAACTACATTTGGTTTCCAGATGCTACCATCATTCACAATCTGCGTGAAGAGAAGAAAGATAACAGCCAACCAGCCCCTGATAACGTCTTGTCAGCTGTTACACCAGGGCTTATTAACTTGGCAGGAGCTGGTATTCCACCCATGAGTACCAGGGATCAGTGTATGTTTGTTTACTAGTTGTACTATCCTACTTGGTTTCCATATGAATGCAGTATCATAAATGGAAGAATGTGGTTTTATTGTACTGTCTTTCGTGAGCTGAATTTGTGGGGTCTCAGATCGCTACCTGGTATATCCTCCTGCTTTATGTGATAAATTCCTAGAAATTGAGCATCAGAGGGATATATACATGTGTGCTTGGCATAATTCACTTAACTCACAGCTCGACCTGTTTATTTGGTTTCTAGATGCTACTGTCAATCACCATGTCCATGAAGCAAGGATGGAAAATGGCCAACGAAAACAGGATAACGTCTTGTCAAATGTTCTATCTGGGCTTATTAATATGGCAGGACCTAGTATTCCAGCAATGAGTTCCAGGGATCTGTGTATGTGTGTTTTTTAGTTACACCATCCTCCTTGATTTCCATATGCATGCATAGTGTCATGAAAGGAAGAAGGTTGTTTTGTGAATTATCTTTCCTGGCCTCAATTTGAGGGGCCTCAGATCATCATATGATGTATTATCCTGCTTTATGGGATAATTTTCTAAAAACTCATCATCAGTGGGATATATCGGGGGGGTTGACATAATGCACGTACCTCACAGCTTGACCTCTCCCTTTGGTTTCCAGATGCTACCATTACTCACAGTGTTCGTGAAGAGAAGATGGAAAGTGGCAAACCCCAAACTGATAAGGTCATATCAAATGTTGCACCACGGCTTGGTCATATGGCTGCAGGTGGTATTCCATCCATGAGTACCAAGGATCTGTGTATGTCTATTAATTAGTTGTACTGTCATACTTGGTTTACATATGCATGCATATTTTCATGAAGGGTAGATGTGGTTTTGTAGTATATTCTTTCCTAACCTCAATTTGAGGGATCTCAGTTGTCCACATGGCATATCCTCCCCTGCTTTCTTAGATAATTTCCTAGAAACTGGGCATCAGCGGGATATATCTGTAGGGCTGACATAATGCACTTACCTCACAGATCAACCTCTTCATGTGGTTACCAGATTTTACCATCACTCACAACGACTGTGAAGAAAAGATTAAAAATTAGCAAAAAGCACCTGATACATTATTGTCAACTGTTACAGCAGGGCTTACGAATTTCACAGGGGCTGGTATTCCACCCCTGAGTACCCGGGATCAGTGTATGTTTGTTTAATAGTTGTACTGTCTTACTTGACTTCCATACACATGCAGTGTCATGCAGGGAAGAAGGTGGTTTTTTTGCATTATCGTTTCTGGACTAAATTTGAGGGGTCTCAGATCACCACCTGATATAGCCTCCTGTGTTATGGAACAATTTCCTAAAAACTGAGCATCAGAGGGATATACCTGTGGCACTGACATAATGCACTTACCTCACATCTTGAACTCTTCATTTGGTTTCCAGATTCTACCGTCACTCACAATATCCGTGAAGAGAGAATGGAAAATGGCCAACCTCAACCTGATAACGTCTTGTCAACTGGTCCCACAGGGCTTACTAGTATGGCAGCAACTCCTATTCCAGCCATGAGTGCCAGAGATCTCTGTATGTCCACTTATAAATTGTACTGTCCTACTTGGTTTACATATGCATACATAGTGCCATGAAGGGACTAAGGTGGTTTTGTTGTGTTATTGTTTCTGGCCTAAATCTGAGGGGTCTCACATCACCACCTGATATATCCTACTGCTTTATGAAATAATTTCATAGAAACTGAGCACCAGAGGGATATACTTGTGAGTTGGCATAATGCACTTACCTTACAGCTCAACCTCTTCCGTTGGTTTCCAGATGCTACAGTCACTCACAATGTCTGTGAACAGAAGATGGAAAATGTCCAACCAGCACCTGATAACGTGTTGTTGACTCTTCGACCACGGCGTATTAATATGACAGACACTGGTATTTCACCCATGAGTACCAGGGATCCATGTAAGTTTGTTTATTTGTATTACTGTCCTACTTGGTTTCCATATGCATGCATAGTGTCAAAAAGCATACAAGGTGGTTTTGTTGTATTGTCTTTCCTGGCCTCAATTTCAGGGGTCTCGTATGGCAACCTGGTATAGCCTCCTGTTTATGAGATAATTTCCTAGAAACTGAGCATCAGAGGGATATACCTGTGGGGTTACCATAATACACTTACTTAACAGCTCAGCCTCTTCATTTGGTTTCCAGATGCTATCATCACTTACAATGTCCCTGAGGAGAAGATGGAAAAGGGCCAACCCCAACCTGATAACATCTTGTCAACTGCTTCAACAGGGCTTATTAATGTGGCAGGAGCTGGTACTCCAGCCGTCAGCACCAATGGCCTGTGTATGTTTGCTTGTTAATTGGATTATCCTGCTTGGTTTCCATATACGTGCATATTGTCATGAAGGGGAGATGGAGGTTTTGTTGTATCATCTATCTTGAGCTCAATTTGAGGTGTCTCAGATCATCACCTGCTGTATCCTCCTGCTTTATGAGTTAATTTCCTAGACCCTGAGCATCAGAGGGATATACCTGTAGGGCTGACATAATACACTTAGGTCAGAGCTCAAGCTTTTCATTTGGTTTCCAGATGCTACCGTCACTCACAATGTCTGTGAAGAGAGAGTGGTAAATAACCAACCACTACCTAGTAACGCCTTGTCAACTGTTCTACCAGGGCTTACTTATTTGGCAACAGCTGATATGCCAGCCATGAGTACCAGGGATCAGCGTAAGTTTGTTTACTAGTTGTGGTGTCCTAGTTGGTTTCCATATGCATGCATATTGTCATCAAGGGAAGAAGACGGTATTGTTGTATTATGTTTTCTGGCCTCAATTTTAGGGTTTTCGATTGCTCCCTGGTATATCTTAGCTCCTTAGGAGATAAATTCCTAGATAGTGAGCATCAGAGGGGGTATTCCTGTGGGATTGACATACTGCACTTACCTCACAGCTCATCAACTACATTTGGTTTCCAGATGCTACCATCATTCACAATCTGCGTGAAGAGAAGAAAGATAACAGCCAACCAGCCCCTGATAACGTCTTGTCAGCTGTTACACCAGGGCTTATTAACTTGGCAGGAGCTGGTATTCCACCCATGAGTACCAGGGATCAGTGTATGTTTGTTTACTAGTTGTACTATCCTACTTGGTTTCCATATGAATGCAGTATCATAAATGGAAGAATGTGGTTTTATTGTACTGTCTTTCGTGAGCTGAATTTGTGGGGTCTCAGAACGCTACCTGGTATATCCTCCTGCTTTATGTGATAAATTCCTAGAAATTGAGCATCAGAGGGATATATACATGTGTGCTTGGCATAATTCACTTAACTCACAGCTCGACCTGTTTATTTGGTTTCTAGATGCTACTGTCAATCACCATGTCCATGAAGCAAGGATGGAAAATGGCCAACGAAAACAGGATAACGTCTTGTCAAATGTTCTATCTGGGCTTATTAATATGGCAGGACCTAGTATTCCAGCAATGAGTTCCAGGGATCTGTGTATGTGTGTTTTTTAGTTACACCATCCTCCTTGATTTCCATATGCATGCATAGTGTCATGAAAGGAAGAAGGTTGTTTTGTGAATTATCTTTCCTGGCCTCAATTTGAGGGGCCTCAGATCATCATATGATGTATTATCCTGCTTTATGGGATAATTTTCTAAAAACTCATCATCAGTGGGATATATCGGGGGGGTTGACATAATGCACGTACCTCACAGCTTGACCTCTCCCTTTGGTTTCCAGATGCTACCATTACTCACAGTGTTCGTGAAGAGAAGATGGAAAGTGGCAAACCCCAAACTGATAAGGTCATATCAAATGTTGCACCACGGCTTGGTCATATGGCTGCAGGTGGTATTCCATCCATGAGTACCAAGGATCTGTGTATGTCTATTAATTAGTTGTACTGTCATACTTGGTTTACATATGCATGCATATTTTCATGAAGGGTAGATGTGGTTTTGTAGTATATTCTTTCCTAACCTCAATTTGAGGGATCTCAGTTGTCCACATGGCATATCCTCCCCTGCTTTCTTAGATAATTTCCTAGAAACTGGGCATCAGCGGGATATATCTGTAGGGCTGACATAATGCACTTACCTCACAGATCAACCTCTTCATGTGGTTTCCAGATTTTACCATCACTCACAACGACTGTGAAGAAAAGATTAAAAATTAGCAAAAAGCACCTGATACATTATTGTCAACTGTTACAGCAGGGCTTACGAATTTCACAGGGGCTGGTATTCCACCCCTGAGTACCCGGAATCAGTGTATGTTTGTTTAATAGTTGTATTGTCCTACTTGACTTCCATACACATGCAGTGTCATGCAGGGAAGAAGGTGGTTTTTTTGCATTATCGTTTCTGGACTAAATCTGAGGGGTCTCAGATCACCACCTGATATAGCCTCCTGTGTTATGGAACAATTCCTAGAAACTGAGCATCAGAGGGATATACCTGTGGCACTGACATAATGCACTTACCTCACAGCTTGAACTCTTCATTTGGTTTCCAGATTCTACCGTCACTCACAATATCCGTGAAGAGAGAATGGAAAATGGCCAACCTCAACCTGATAACGTCTTGTCAACTGGTCCCACAGGGCTTACTAGTATGGCAGCAACTCCTATTCCAGCCATGAGTGCCAGAGATCTCTGTATGTCTACTTATAAATTGTACTGTCCTACTTGGTTTTCATATGCATACATAGTGCCATGAAGGGACTAAGGTGGTTTTGTTGTGTTATTGTTTCTGGCCTAAATCTGAGGGGTCTCACATCACCACCTGATATATCCTACTGCTTTATGAAATAATTTCATAGAAACTGATCACCAGAGGGATATACTTGTGAGTTGGCATAATGCACTTACCTCACAGCTCAACCTCTTCCGTTGGTTTCCAGATGCTACAGTCACTCACAATGTCTGTGAACAGAAGATGGAAAATGTCCAACCAGCACCTGATAACGTGTTGTTGACTCTTCGACCACGGCGTATTAATATGACAGACACTGGTATTTCACCCATGAGTACCAGGGATCCATGTAAGTTTGTTTATTTGTATTACTGTCCTACTTGGTTTCCATATGCATGCATAGTGTCAAAAAGCATACAAGGTGGTTTTGTTGTATTGTCTTTCCTGGCCTCAATTTCAGGGGTCTCGTATGGCAACCTGGTATAGCCTCCTGTTTATGAGATAATTTCCTAGAAACTGAGCATCAGAGGGATATACCTGTGGGGTTACCATAATACACTTACTTAACAGCTCAGCCTCTTCATTTGGTTTCCAGATGCTATCATCACTTACAATGTCCCTGAGGAGAAGATGGAAAAGGGCCAACCCCAACCTGATAACATCTTGTCAACTGCTTCAACAGGGCTTATTAATGTGGCAGGAGCTGGTACTCCAGCCATCAGCACTAATGGCCTGTGTATGTTTGCTTGTTAATTGGATTATCCTGCTTGGTTTCCATATACGTGCATATTGTCATGAAGGGGAGATGGAGGTTTTGTTGTATCATCTATCTTGAGCTCAATTTGAGGTGTCTCAGATCATCACCTGCTGTATCCTCCTGCTTTATGAGTTAATTTCCTAGACCCTGAGCATCAGAGGGATATACCTGTAGGGCTGACGTAATACACTTAGGTCAGAGCTCAAGCTTTTCATTTGGTTTCCAGATGCTACCGTCACTCACAATGTCTGTGAAGAGAGAGTGGTAAATAACCAACCACTACCTAGTAACGCCTTGTCAACTGTTCTACCAGGGCTTACTTATTTGGCAACAGCTGATATGCCAGCCATGAGTACCAGGGATCAGCGTAAGTTTGTTTACTAGTTGTGGTGTCCTAGTTGGTTTCCATATGCATGCATATTGTCATCAAGGGAAGAAGACGGTATTGTTGTATTATGTTTTCTGGCCTCAATTTTAGGGTTTTCGATTGCTCCCTGGTATATCTTAGCTCCTTAGGAGATAAATTCCTAGATAGTGAGCATCAGAGGGGGTATTCCTGTGGGATTGACATACTGCACTTACCTCACAGCTCATCAACTACATTTGGTTTCCAGATGCTACCATCATTCACAATCTGCGTGAAGAGAAGAAAGATAACAGCCAACCAGCCCCTGATAACGTCTTGTCAGCTGTTACACCAGGGCTTATTAACTTGGCAGGAGCTGGTATTCCACCCATGAGTACCAGGGATCAGTGTATGTTTGTTTGCTAGTTGTACTATCCTACTTGGTTTCCATATGAATGCAGTATCATAAATGGAAGAATGTGGTTTTATTGTATTGTCTTTCGTGAGCTGAATTTGTGGGGTCTCAGATCGCTGCCTGGTATATCCTCCTGCTTTATGTGACAAATTCCTAGAAATTGAGCATCAGAGGGATATATACATGTGTGCTTGGCATAATTCACTTAACTCACAGCTCGACCTGTTTATTTGGTTTCTAGATGCTACTGTCAATCACCATGTCCATGAAGCAAGGATGGAAAATGGCCAACGAAAACAGGATAACATCTTGTCAAATGTTCTATCTGGGCTTATTAATATGGCAGGACCTAGTATTCCAGCAATGAGTTCCAGGGATCTGTGTATGTGTGTTTTTTAGTTACACCATCCTCCTTGATTTCCATATGCATGCATAGTGTCATGAAAGGAAGAAGGTTGTTTTGTGAATTATCTTTCCTGGCCTCAATTTGAGGGGCCTCAGATCATCATATGATGTATTATCCTGCTTTATGGGATAATTTTCTAAAAACTCATCATCAGTGGGATATATCGGGGGGGTTGACATAATGCACGTACCTCACATCTTGACCTCTCCCTTTGGTTTCCAGATGCTACCATTACTCACAGTGTTCGTGAAGAGAAGATGGAAAGTGGCAAACCCCAAACTGATAAGGTCATATCAAATGTTGCACCACGGCTTGGTCATATGGCTGCAGGTGGTATTCCATCCATGAGTACCAAGGATCTGTGTATGTCTATTAATTAGTTGTACTGTCATACTTGGTTTACATATGCATGCATATTTTCATGAAGGGTAGATGTGGTTTTGTAGTATATTCTTTCCTAACCTCAATTTGAGGGATCTCAGTTGTCCACATGGCATATCCTCCCCTGCTTTCTTAGATAATTTCCTAGAAACTGGGCATCAGCGGGATATATCTGTAGGGCTGACATAATGCACTTACCTCACAGATCAACCTCTTCATGTGGTTTCCAGATTTTACCATCACTCACAACGACTGTGAAGAAAAGATTAAAAATTAGCAAAAAGCACCTGATACATTATTGTCAACTGTTACAGCAGGGCTTACGAATTTCACAGGGGCTGGTATTCCACCCCTGAGTACCCGGGATCAGTGTATGTTTGTTTAATAGTTGTACTGTCTTACTTGACTTCCATACACATGCAGTGTCATGCAGGGAAGAAGGTGGTTTTTTTGCATTATCGTTTCTGGACTAAATTTGAGGGGTCTCAGATCACCACCTGATATAGCCTCCTGTGTTGTGGAACAATTTCCTAGAAACTGAACATCAGAGGGATATACCAGTGGTGGTGACATAATACACTTACCTCACATCTTGACCTCTTTATTTGGTTTCCAGATGCTACCGTCACTCAAAATGTCCATGAAGAGAGGATGGAAAATAACCAACCACAACCTAGTTATGACTTGTCAACTGTTCTACCAGGACTTGCTTATTTGACAGCAGCTGGTATTCCAGCCATGAGTACCAGGGATCAGTGTATGTTTGCTTATTCAGTTGTACTTTCCTACTTGGTTTTCATATGCTTGCCTAGTGTCATGAATAGGAGAAGGTAGTTTTGTTGTATTATCTTTCATCAGTTCAATTTGAGTGTTCTCAGATCGCATATCCTCTCCGGCTTTATGATATACTTTTCTAGAAGCCGAGCATCAGGAGGCTATCCCTGTGGGGTTGACATAATGCACTTAACTCAAAACTTAACCTCTTTATTTCTGTTCCAGTTGCTACTGTCACTCACAATGTCCATGAAGAGAAGATTAAAAATGGCCAAGCAGCATCCAATAATGTCTTCTCGACTGTTCCACCAGCACTTATTAATATGGCAGCAACTGGTGTTTCATCCATGAGTACCAGGGATCAGTGTAAGTTTGTTCACTTGTTGTACTGTCATACTTGGTTTCCATATGCGTGCATAGTGTCATGAGGGAAGAATGTAGTTTTGTTGTATTATCTTTTCAGGCCTCAATTTTAGGTTCTCAGATTGCTACCTGGTATATCCTCCTTCTTAATGAGATAATTTCCTAGATACTGAGCATCAGAGGGATATGCCTGTGCGGTTGACATAATGCACTTACCTCACAGCCCAACCTCTTCTTTTGGTTTCTAGATGCTGCAGTCACTCACAACATCCGTGAAGAGAAGATAAATAATAGCCAACCAGCACCTGGTAACATCTTGTCAACTGCTCCTCCATGGCTTCGTCATATGGCAGCAGCTGGAATTTCATCCATGATTACCAGGGATCTGTGTATGTCTGCTTATTATTTGTGCTGTCCTACTTGGTTTCCCTAAGCAGGCATATTTTCATGAATGGTAGAAGGTAATTTTGTTGTATATTCTTTCCTAGCCTCAGTTTGAGGGGTATCATATGTCCACCTGGCATATCCTTGCCTTCTTTCATTGATAACTTCCTAGAAACTGAGCATCTGAGAGATATACCTATGGGGTTGACATAATGCACTTACCTCACTGCTCAATCTCTTCATTTGGTTTCCAAATGCAACCGTCACTCACCATGTCCGTGGAGAAAAGATAAAAAACGGCCAACCAGCATCTCATAACTTCTTGTTAACCCCTCCATCAGAGCTTAGTAATATAGCAGGAGCTAACATTCCAGCCATGAGTACCAGGGATCTGTGTATGTTTTCTTATAAGTTGTACTTTCCTACTTGATTTCCATATGCATGCATACTGTCATCAAGGGAAGAAGGTGGTTTTGCTGTATTACTTTTGCTTGCCTCAATTTCAGGGTCTCTGATTGCCACCTGATATATCCTCCTGCTTTATGGGATAATGTCCTAGAAACTGAGCATCAGCAGGATATCCCTGTGGGGTTGTCATTATTCACTTACCTCACAGGTCGACCTCTTCATTTTGTTTCCAGATGTCACCGCCACTCACAATGTCCATGAGGAGAAGATGACAAATGGCCAACAAACATCTGATAACTCCTTGTCAACAGTTCCACCACGTTGTATTAATCTGTCAGGAGCTGGTATTTCATCCAGGAGTACCAGGGATCTGTGTATGTTTGCGTATTGGTTGTACTGTTCTACTTGGTTTCCATATGCATGCATAGTGTCCTGCAGGGAAGAAGGTGGTTTTGTTATATTATCTTACTTGAACTTAGTTTGAGGGGTCTTGGATCGCCACCTGGTGTATCCTCTTGCTTCATGAGATAACTGCCTAGAAACTGGGCATCAGAGGGATATACTGTGGGGGTGACATAATGCACTTATCTCACAGCTCAACTTTTTCATTTGGATTTCAGATGCTACTGTCATTCACGACATCCAGGAGGAGGAGATGGAAAATGGTCAAACCCCTCCTGATGGCTTCCTGTCAAATTCTGATTCACCAGAGCTTATAAATATGACAGGACATCATATGCCACCCAATGCATTGGATTCTTTCTCTTACGACTTCACAAGTCTCAGCAAAGATGAGCTGCTTTACAAACCTGATAGTAATGAATTTATGGTAGGCACCAAAAACTACAGTGTCTCTGCAGGTGACCCACCAGTTACAGCAATGTCTTCAGTGGAAACTGTGCCAAATACACCACAAATATCTCCTGCCATGGCAAAGAAAATTAATGATGATATAAAATATCAATTAATGAAAGAAGTTCGAAGGTTTGGGCAAAGTAAGTACTGCAAGAATGTCTATCAATGAAAGCATGAGAAGTGTCTCATTCTATGATTTAGAACAGAATTGAGCTGCCTCTTGAGCTCCTTGTTTGGCTGAATTGGATCTGTATATAATTTAGCATGGCTTTAATTTCACTGAAAATTGCTAATATGTCTGCTTAAGTGTTTTGTTTTCCTTTGTTAGTGTTCACAATAGTTTCCTTAGTAATATACAGATGTTGTGATTTAAGCATTCAAAACACAAACACTATGTAACATTGTAGCCCATGAAAAATGTATACTGTGGTAGGGGATGCACTAAGATTGAGGTATATTTCATTTTCGTAATTGTAGAAATACTAATTTTTAAAATATCTTCAGATTATGAAAGAATTTTCATTTTGCTTGAAGAAGTACAAGGATCTATGAAAGTCAAGAGACAATTTGTTGAATTTACCATCAAGGAAGCAGCAAGGTGAGTGCAAAAAGGAACTCTGCTATTGTTTTAAGCTCTTGCGCCCAATTTGGGACAGGGGCAGGAACAAATCATGGTTTGTGAATAGATCACAAATCATGGTTTGTTCCTCCTAATCCCTGGCCCTCAATCATAGTTCATGCTATTTCCACAGGCATTTAGGTTGATACTATCTTATTCTAACACTTTCTTCCAATACCATGGAGCCTTCCAAATTTATCAAAATCTGGGAGTGTACGTGGGCCCTCAGTTGACTCACTTTGTATTTTTCTAGTTTGTATCTTTCAGTGAGGATGCATTTTCTATTTGCATGTAGATGGTAAACTATATTTTGTATCCACTCTACCTCTTACATCTCATAGATCCTGTAGGTATCCTCTGGTGAATGGAATACCTCTTTAATTTCAGGTTTAAAAAAGTTGTCTTAATTCAGCAACTCGAGAAGGCGCTTAAAGAAATAGATTCCCACTGCCATCTCAGAAAAGTTAAGCACATGAGAAAAAAATAATTGTGTTAGTGCAAAGACCAAGGAGAAACAAGGACATATGCTGTAGGATGGAACAGGTTATTGCTGAAGCTCCCTATAATCCTGAAGTGAAGAGAATTCCCTTCCAGAAGCTACGAAAAAGGGAGCTGTTTAAATTTAATAAATCTCTGTTAGTAAAAGCTGCACTTTTCTTGTTTGTTGGTTTCTTCTTCCACCTGAGGAGGGATATGAGTTAATAACTCACCAAGATATTTAGTATTACAGTCCTGGTTTCTGCAGCAGCTCACATTGCTGTAGCTGGTACTTAATAACTGCCTTCTTTCACTGCCCATTTCTCATTCTCTTTGCCCTGAGATAGTATGTCAGCCGGTCATGGTGCTTGGCCTCGCAGGATGACTCAAACCTTCATTACTGAACATTCTGGACCATTCGATATCCTGCCTGGATTGGGTTGCTGTAATTTTCCATTAAGTGTAATCAAAAAACATGGGAGGGGCCGGGCGCAGTGGCACCCGCCTGTAATCCCAGCATTTTGGGAGACTGAGGCGGGCAAATCACAAGGTCAGGAGTTTGGGACCAGCCTGGCCAGCACAGTGAAACCCCGTCTCTACTAAAAAAAAACAAAAAATTAGCCAGGCATGGTGGCCCGCGGCTGTAATCCCAGCTACTCAGGAGGCTGAGGCAAGAGAATTGCTTGAACCTGGGAGGTGGAGGTTGCAGTGAGCTGAGATCACGCCACTGCACTCCAGCCTGGGCGACACAGTGAGACTTCATCTCAAAACAAACAAACAAACAAAATGGGAGGTCTAAGCAGCTCTCTAGACATATCAGACATACTCTTTTTTAGCCCCTGGTGTAGTGCAATTAATCCCCCTTTCATCATCAGGTTCATCACCCCCAGCCACTAGATGACCCCCTCCTTTGACTCTAGATGGAAATTGATGAAGACACCCAAATGGCCAGCTGGCAGTATCTATCTGTTCTCAATAGAATCACTGTTGTGTCGCTTGGTGAAAGCATTTATTCCTTTGGAACTAAGACTTCTAGTTCAGCTGAGCCTAAAGTCAGAAGGATAAGAAGCATTTTTGCTAGTCGATCACTGGGGTGAATAGTGAATAGATACACTCCCAGTTTTACTTCTTGATTCTAGGACCCATGAATCCTAACTATGGGAGAGAAAGCAAAGTATATTGGATGCAGATATACAGCAAACACTGCTTCCTAAAAGTAATTTCTCTGACCTGCAAGGTATTGCCACCTAGCTAGCACTGTAACTGAGTTCCACAAGGCCATTCCACTGTTCTGTTGATCCAGTCATTTTAAGATAATGGGAGGCACTTTGGGAGGCTGATGTGGAGTCCCAGACCAAGTGGGCAAGACACTACCATCTCTTGAAAAAATGATGGGGAATATGGGGATATACGTAATAAGAACAGTGAATTTCTATGAGCATGGGCCATCACTGCACCTTTTATATTCTGTGAAGTGAGTGACTTTTTTCGAGGTGATGCTATGTGGAATACCATGATGGTAAATAAGGCATTTTTCTAAGTGCACAAATGTTGCTTTTCTCAAAGTACTGTGGGTGGGAAGGAAGATCCTTAATCAAAGTAAGCGTCTGTTTGAGGAAGAACACAGCCCTGTCCCTTCCATAGTGGAAGTGGTCCAGTGTAATCACCTGCCATCTGGTAGCTGGCTGTTAATTCTGCAGGCAGGTGTCATATAAGAGGCTCAGTGTTGGTCTCTGTTTCTGGCAGATTGTACACTCAGCAATGACTATGTTGCAGAATTTTGCTTCTTAGATAAGCTAAAACCAAGTTCTTGTCACACGACCAGGAAAGATTAGGTTCGCGGATGCATTGAAGGGTGAGGAGCGGAATTTATTGGTTGAAAAGGAAAAATAGGAAGGAAAAAAACTCTCCTGGCAAAGCGAGAGGGAGTCCTGCTAACAGGACCCCATCTCACATATTGATTCTGGGCCACCACACAGGAACCGAAGAGACCAGGCTCCCCACCGCCACCCCTGCACAAGGTGCAAACTTCCCGTGGCTCCACATCCTTCCCCCAGTACACATAGCCATTATTAAGAAAGAATCAGTTGGGAAAGAGTGAGCAAACAGTGACAGTTCTCCCTCTGGATCGCGGGTTACATTCAGGACCAGCAGTCTGGTTTTTCAACCTTCAGGCCGTTTTAGGCTTGAAGGCAGGTTTCTCCAGGAATCCTTTGCTGTCTCATGTCTTTATCAACTGTAGCCAGGGTGGCCCTGGTGAGTGGAAGTCTATGCTACTGAAGCATAATCTCTATCCCTGGTCACCTTGGCCACTTTGTGAGCCCATGAGGTTGTGACACAAGTGTTGGGGAAAGAGGCTGATTAATATCTAGATAATAGGTAACTTATCCTTCAGATTATTAAAATTCTGCTCTGCTGAGGTTACCCTTTGCTGAGAACTCTCATGAGACCCAAATATCTCATAGGCCTGGCCATCTCTCCTCCACACAGGAGCACTGCTCAAAGTTCTTCCCTCTGGGAGAATTTCCCTTCACCACTGTCCTTCAGGACTATGCAGCTGTCCACTTTTGGCTTTTGTGGTAGGCAGGCATTATGGACCGACTGAATATTTGTGTCCTCTGAGAAGTCATATGATGAAACCCTGACTCCCAGTGGGATGATATTTGGAGGTGGAGCCTTTGGGAAGTAATTAGGTTTAGATGTGGTCATGATGTTTGGGTCCCTATGATGAGATTAGTGCCCTTATAATTAGAGAAAAGAGAATTTGTTCTTCCATGCCTCTTCAACATGTGAGGATACAGCAAGGTGGCTGACTACAAGTTAGGAAGAGGACGCTCACCAGAATTTGAGCATGCTGGCACCCTGATCTTGGACTTCTGGCCTCCAGAGCCATGAGAAAGAAATGTCTAGTGATGAAGCCACCCAGTCTGTGGTATTCTGTGATAGCAGCTCGAGCTGAGACAGCTGTAGTCTGATTCCCCAGATTCCCATCTCCTGTATACTCAATCAAGCACTAATCCAAATACTGCTATGGTGGGATTTTGCTGGATAATTAAACTCTCAAGTCAGTTGACCTTGAGACATGGAGGTGGTGTGGGTGGGCCAGACCTGGCGGGGGAATCCTTGAAAAGCAGAGCATTTTTCTTACCAAGGAGCAGAAGAAGAGGTGAGAGAGTCAAAGCACAAGAAGGATGTGACACAACAGGCCCGCTCTGAGGATAATGCTGTGCTCCTGAGAAGGTATATAGGGTGGCTTTAGGCGCTTAGAGAAGTCTCTGGATGACAGCCAGCAAAAAAAATGGGAACCACATTCCTACCACCTTAAGGAACTAGGTCTAAATGAGCAATAACCTGAATAAGCTTAGAAGTGGATTATTCCACAGTCTCCACATCAGCACCCAGCCGGCCTGACATTTTGAGTTGGCCTTGGGAGACACACAGCAGAGAGGCCAGTTGAGCCTTCCCGGTCTTGATTTGCAGAGCTGTAGATAATAAATGCGTGTTGTTTTAAGCTGCTCAATTTGGGGTAATTTGTTATGTGGCAATAGAAAACTAATACAGGTGCTGCCAGCCCATTATAAAGAAAGAATAGTAAGTAAGTCAGGCCTAGGGATTTTTTGATTGTTTCTTTTTTAGACAACTCTGTTCATAAGGAACCCCCCTCGGAGCCATAGGTTTGGGTTCAGAGAGCTTTTCCTTGTACTAAGCCAAACTCAGAAGTAGCAGATTTTCCAGTCATTAGCAGATAAGTCACAGCAGCACACGCCAATGAGGTACATGTTACCACCATCAGAACCTAAAGAGGCCCACTATTTTTTGTGTCCCCTTTGAGTGGTAGGAAGGGTAAGATGTACCAACTTGCTGTTCACCTGATAAGTACTATGTTGACATGCCTCTGAGCGCTTGACCTTTAAATATTTCACGAAGTTTAAAGGCCCCTGATTTTTTGTGCGAATTAATACTTCGGTTGTCATGTCGGTGTGTTACCAGTGTGTCTAGAGTAGTTGCTAGGTCCTGCCCAATCAGCATAATGTCCTCAATGCAAAGTAATGGTGTCACATGGTTGGAGGGAAAGGAGATCAAGATCCCTAAGGACCAGTTTGGGACATAAGTTTATGATGCAGGATACTTTCTTGACCCCTTCACAGGACTCATGACGGGGTGCCCACCCATTTTGGCACCAGCAGGAGCAAACTCCTTTTCCTCGGGCCCACCGCACACCACCCCTCATGGGAGGGAATACGTAGGCAAGTGAGTGTGGGAACTGGCCAGCTGCTTTGGCACTGGCAGGAGCAAACTCGGTCTAGGCTCTGTGGCAGCATCCAGATAGGAATGCCTGTGACCCCAAGGCCCCAGAGTGTGTGTTACAATGCTCTCCTAGCTCTAACATCCACAGACAGCAGTGTGTTATCAGCTCAGTGGGACCTTTGCCTCATTGTTTGGGGTGGCTGCCCTCTGTCAGCAAGGGCAAAGGCCCAGTGTGACAGCCTTTCTGGGTATCCACACATGGTGGGTCCCAAATTCTTGTCTGGTGCCCAAGAAGAATGAGGCCACACAGATGAATTGAAGGATGGTGAGTGCAGAGAATTTTACTGTGCAATAAAAGCAGCTCTCAGCAGAGAGGGGAGCTGGAAAGCGTATGGGAAGAGCAGGTCGCTCTCCCCTGAAGTCAAGTCGCCTCTCTGCCTCTCTCCTCAGAAGTCAAATTGCTTCTCTTGGACGTGCAGCCATCATCTCTGAAGTCAAGTCACCTCTCCCTGATGTCCAGCTACTTCTCATCTTTACTGGCTGAATCTGAAATCTTTATAGGCATGGGACCGGGAGCAGGGCAGACTGTAGGTAGTTATGGAAAAGGCAACATTCGATTGGTAAAAAGACATTATTCAGAAAGAACCAGAGTGGCCAAACTGGGATAGAAGTTCTCACTTCAGGCTTTTCAGCTTGAATGTGTGGTTTCACCAAGGAACCACCCTTGTCTGCTAGAATTTCTCTGCCTCCTGCCTCTATCACTCAGAGAGTTGATATAAGACTGAGGTAAGAAGGAAAAGGGGTTTTGCTGGCCTTGCCATCTGAAACAGTTCCTCATGATCTTTAAAAAACATGTATAGAGTAAAAGGCATTCGCATGATCTGACACACACACACATATAGATATATGTGTGTATATATACATATATAATGTTAAATACCTATCTAATTTTAAACATCTGTCTACATAAAAGGGAGTTGCCATGTAGAATTGGTTTGATATAGTATTTTTACATGACTATTCCGTCTCTATAAGGCTCTTATCTCACGTATAATACTGGATAAGGGGACAAACATTTCTGGACTTGCCAAACCATATTTTGTGCTTGAAGAATAGAGTGGAAGCACCCAGTGAGGGTGCGTTCGCTGAAATACTGCCCTCAGTAAGCAGAGAGGCTCTCACCCCAAATACTTGAGGCTCCTGGGTCTGGGCACGGAGCAGCCCTGTGCAGCAGGCAGGCTGGATATTTGGCTTCTTAGACTCTGTTCCAACCCCAGCTGCATACGACCTGGGATGGGTGTTTTCCTTCTCGGGGCCTCATTTGTATCTCTGGAAAATGACAATCCTGGGATAACTGAACTCTGCTGTTCCTTGTGGCCTTGATAGTCCTGTCTGGGTAGATTGCTATCCCTGGCCACAAGAGTGGTGTCTTTCTGTAATTCCCTTATTCAAAGACTTCGAGCTGGTCTCGAACTCCTGATCTCAGGTGATCCTTCCGCCTTGGACTCCGAAAGTTCTGGGATTACAGGCATGTGCCAACGCACTCGGCCCATAATTTTTTAAAAATCAAAATTAATAGAAAACTTCCACAATGAACAAAATATTGAAATTTAAAATAAAGGCAAGATTTGCCCTTGCACTTGCAGAGCCCTGAGAGTCATGCACATGGAGGGGACATGTGGGTGCCACAGGCCTCTGACCTAAAATCGTCTCACTTGCAGTTTTCTGTGATGACCACTGCTTCCTTCTGAGGGAAGCTGGCAATTGTTCTCTTTCTATGCTCATGCAATCCATAGTGCCACAGGGTGGAAAAAAGAAATAGTTTGATTTAATTATAAATATGTCTGTGCAATTTTTGAAAATATTCTAAAGAACCCTCAAGTAGGTCATGCAAATTTTATTCATTAAAATATTTGACTTTTCTGAAATGGAATTTCATCAAATATCAAACATTTTCTGAAATAGTATTCTTTCACAGGAAAATAGCAATTATCAAAAAACCTTTATACTTTCTTCACTGAAGACAGTTATGAAAATTACACTGGTGTTCGCTTCATTTTTAAAAAATTAATTTTCAATAATTTTTGACAGTCAGATTTGATAAGAAGCCTGGTGTGAAATTTTTTACTCTTAATAACTATTTTTTATCTTTATATAAATTTTTATGGACATCTGTGTAATGACTACATATTGTAAATCACACAAGTATCCATAATTAATATAAATTACTTGATTATGTATTAGAGAGCACATTTACTCTAAATAGATTGTATTAATTAAAAGTAAATATATTCGTAAATTATACTAAAATTATTTAGACAGTTAAGGCACCAAAGGTAAGTGGTGTAATGTTCAAGAAAGAAGTAAAATGCATGTGGAAATTTATCAAAATTATGGGAGTCATTCAATTATGAGGTTGACTTGAAAAAGTATTGCAGCTGCTGAAAAATGATTTCCTATCATTGACATTATTAGAATACAGTTACCCTCAAATCCACTGAAAACTAAGGAAACTTTTTGAAATGGTAAGAAGAAATTGAAGGGGAGTGTTAGATATTTCAGAAACACATAGTCATGAGTTTGGGCTAATAAAACAAAAGGGGCTTTACTAGACAGAATATGGACAAGACCAAGAACAACATGCAGATTCTAATGTATTCATATGATGACTGGAGATTTTTAAAAAGATGAAAAGATGGGTGTATGGCTGGGCATGGTGTCTCACGCCTGTAACCCCAGCACTTTGGGAAGCTGAGGCAGGAGGATCACTTGAACCCAGGAGTATGAAACCAGCCTGGGCAACATAGCAAGACCCCATCTCTACAAAAGATATGAAAATTAGATGGGTGTGGTGGTGCACACCTGTGGTCCTAGCTACTCAGGAGGCTGAGGTAGGAGGACCATTTGAACTCAGGAGATCAAGGCTGCAGTGAGCTGTCATCCCACTAGTGCATTCCAGCCTGGGCAACAGAGCGAGTCGCTCTCTAAAAAAAAAAAAAAAAAGTATATGAGAAAATATGCTAACAACTAACAGAGAGTGGATTCATCCTGACTGGATCGTTTATTCCAAATAATGTTTGTCTTTATCTGACTCTCTGCAAATACTTTTTAGCAGTAATGTGACAGAATCAGATGTATGAAACTCAAAAAAAAGGGAGTTCACAGATTGGAAGAACTGAAATAGAATTTGGTAACATGAGAATTTCCTGTTCCAGCACGATGCTTTTCCAAAATAGAAGTGTATTATGGTATGTATATACAGACTCGTAGCTTAATAGACAATGGTTTGCAGGTGATTAAATCAACAAAAGTGGTAGAGTATTTTGGAGTGTTGTTGACGGCTGTTCTGAGACATTGGTTCTTGTTTTCTTAGTTTAAAAGAATTTAAACAAGAGACACACAGCAAAGGAGATGCAGCATAGAGAAATTTATTGCAAGGGAAAATGAATATTTTGAAAGTTAGATGCAGAATACAACCTGAGAGAGACAGAGAAGATTCAGGGCTGGCTGGTCATAAGGATGAGACGGCATTGATTATTACTGGGGAGACTCCCTTTATGGGAGTCTTACATGATTATTCATAAGGAGGTGGGAAGAACTGTTACTAGTAAGCATGTTCTGGGTGGTCCTCTGGGTCCACATGCCCAGCAGCTACCCATGCTTGTTCATACATCACATGTCTCATTAGCATCTTAAATCTCCACCCAGGGGTGTGTTTTTTACTATTATAATGAGCAAAAGGTCAGTTTGAGGACAGGTGAAATCAAAGTGCACATGTTCTCTACAGACGAAATTCCCTACTGAAGATAGCTTTGCTTGAATGAGCTTAACTGCAATGTGAATGCTGAGGCTTATTGTGTTGGCTGTACAGTCCCCACGGTTGCTGCGTGCCAAGGGCATGGTCACTTCCTTGACTGCCTACCCTGCCTCAATTCCCCCCTAAGAGATCTTAGGGCCTATCATCATATGGGAGGTTGAGGGGCTAGGTCATTTCTTCTGAAGCTGCTTCCTGCTGAGTGGGGTGTTGTCCCTGCCTAGCCTGGGCCCTAAAGTCTCTTCCTGCCTGATCTAATGCGGTATAAACCTTGTTGTTCACAGGACTGGTGGGCAAAGCATGAGATAGCTCATTAGCAGCTCAAGGTTGAAAGCCTTGTGAAACCATCAGGTGGACTTGAAATTGCTGTAAGCAGGAGAGTAAGAAATCAGCATTATAAACAAAGTTGGACCAAAAGTTAAAGTTAAATTATGTTAATGACCGGCACTATTAAAGGGAGCAAGGCAGACAATAGCTACTGCTTCCTAATTCCCATGGAAGTTCCTAAAGTGTTAATTTCATTTGCCTGAGTAATGATATTTTTAATATTTCCTTGGACTAAACCAGACTGATTGATGTAAAAAGAGCATTCCTCTTTCAAATACAAACATGTTTCTCTTTGTCCAGCTGTGAGAAGATTTAAGGCTTTTCAGTTTTGTAGGATTATACTGGCGAGGGAGTCCAGCTGTTGTTGAAGTCCAGTGAGGCCCTCTTCCATTTGTTGGAGAGCCACCGTGATCTCCTAAAACAGTTTATGCTGGATTCCCAAACCTCCACCTCCCGTAGCTGACCCTGATAATCCCAATAGAGAGGGCAGTACTAAACATAGGGGAATATGGGGTCTTGCTCAGAGGTGAATCTTGCTATGTTGGTACATGGGGAAAGGGAGAGATGTGTTAGCCCATGCGAAAGTTAGATAAGGGGAAATGTAAGCGATGGAGCATCACCCCTTCCACAGTGGAGGTAATTGTAGATATGCTGAAGATCCACAAAACCCCAAAATTTTTTATGATGGTGAAATTTCTGCTGCAAAAGTATTTTGCATTAAAGTGGTGAATGCAGTGGAGGTTCTCTAAAAGGGGTCTCCTATTTTCTGGCCTGTAAGTGAAAGGTTTTGTGCAGATAAGTTGGCAATGGTTACTGGGTCTATTAATGAATGGTAGAGTTGGATGGTGGCATTAATAAGTTCTTTAAATAAAGTTCCCCCTTTAGGGTTCCACCACAGGACATAGTTATCTTGTGATAGAATATGTTGACAGTCCTTGGGGGATGTATTGAGATAAGGTGAATAAGGGCTTCCCGTGAGAGGATGGCCTCAGCAAAAACTAGAGGTTGTAGTTTGGTTGATAGGAAATAGAGGTGGTGCCAGTCCGAGGACATAATAGAGCAAAAAATTGGTTGTCTGGATGAGGTGTCCATTTATTATTAGTTTAATTCCCGTAGAGGTATTGACTAAAATATGGGACCCAGTGATAAAGGGTCAGCTACACTGACTCTCTTGGAGTTCTACGAAAGTGGCAGAACTGCCATGATTAATGTAAAGGCAGAAGGGGAATTGCTCTGGATAAAAGGTATGTAAGAAAGCATTTTTTCCTTTTGAGATATTTGAACTACTGTTGATAATTAGGAGGAGGAGCTTAAGGAACCCAGGACCTGACCTAATAAAATCCCTTTGTATGGACTGTTGGGCCTGATATCCCCACTCTGTGGGCCAGTGGGTTTGTCCCTGGAGATGTGCTGGGATGCCAGGCCAGTCTTCTCAGGGCCCAGGTCTGGCATATCCCCAGCCTTTGGTAGTTATGCAAAGTCAACAAGGTTAAGTTTTTTTTTGTTTTGTTTTTGTTTTTGTGTGTGTGTTTGTTTTGTTGTGTTTTTTTGTTTGTTTGTTTTGTTTGAGACGGAGTTTCACTTTTGTTGCCCAGGCTGGAGTGCAATGGCACAAACTCACCTCACTGCAACCTCTGCCTCCCGAGTTCAAGCAATTCTCCTGCCTCAGCTTCCCAAGTAGCTGAGATTCAAGCACGCGACACCATGCCTGGCTAATTTTGTGTTTTTAGTAGAGACGGGATTCACCATGTTGGTCAGGCTGGTGTTGAACTCCTGACCTCAGTTGATCCACTTGCCTCGGCCTCCCAAAGTGTTAAGACTACAGGCGTGAGCCACCATGCCCAGGCCTGAGTTAAGTTTAATAGACTAGCAGTATGGTTAATTACTTCCCCAGCAGACAGGCCAGTGTTCTGAAAGTCATTACAGTACGGCAGGCAAGTACCAAGAAAATGAAGATGTTACCTATCTTCCAGATTGGCTTTATCTGGAATTGTGTTCTAGAACAGAAAGTTTAGAGCCTCTATGGGCTGGCAGGTATAATTAGTAGCTTCCTCTGGTTCCTGTAAAGATTTATTGCAAAGTTGAATTCTGATCATGTGAACCCGACTGGCTATTCCTTGTAGCTCGACAGCCACTGGGGTGGTTAGTAGTACTTGCTAAGGTCCCTTCCATTTAGGAAGAAGTAGATCTGCCAGGGGGCCTTCCTTCCAAGTTTTTAATAGGACCCTGTCTCCAGGTAGGATTTGGGGGATGTTTTTCACTTGTCCAGGTGAGGGCAGCACTGCATTGCCATACTCCTGGATAGCTTGCTGTACCCAGGTTAGTTTTTTGTTTTGTTTGTTTGTTTGTTTTTGACATCAGAATATTGCTCTGTCGCCCAGGCTGGAGTCTAGTGATGCAGGCTCGGCTCACTACAACCTGCGTGATTCTCCTGCCTCAGCCACCCGAGTAGCTGGGATTATAGGATGGCCACCATACCCGGCTCGTTTTTGTATTTTGGGGGTTTCACCATATTGCCCTGGCTGGTCTTCAACTCCTGACCTCAAGTGATCCACCTGCCTCAGTCTTCCAAAGTGATGAAAGTACAGATGTGGATCACCGCACCTGGTCCCTGGCTTAGATTTCGATTATATTGTATAGTAGACAGGGTTTCTAGTTTGATTAACAGGTCTAAGGTAAGGAAGGGTCTCCCAGAACTCATCTCAAACGGACTAAATTTTGTCTTTTCTTTGGGTGCCACTTGTATTCTCATGAGGGCTACAGGCAACAGAGTGTACCAAGACTCAGAAGTTTCCTGGCACAGTTTCACCAGGGTCTGCCTTGCAATTCGATTAGTCCTATTAATCTTGCAGGAGGATTGTGGCCTCCATGAGGAGTGGAGATGAAATTTAATTTTCAAAGCTTGGGCTATCTATTGGGTTACAGTTGCAAGAAAACAGGGGCCTTTGTCACTCTGCAAGGAGCAGGGGAGGCCAAATCCTGGTATGACCTCTCTTGGCAGTGCCTTGGCCACTTCTGTAGCTTTCTCTGTTCTGGTGGGGAAAGATTCTACCCATTCAATAAAGGTGTCTACAAAAACTAAAAGGTATTTAAAAACCCGAAAGGAGGGCATTTGGGTGCAGTGAATTTGTGATTCCTCACCGGGATAGGTTCATTACCACTGGACTGAGGTTAATAAAGGAGGAGACCCTTGTTTTTTGTTTGTTTGTTTGTTTTGTTTGCCCCCAAGGTAATTTTGAGAGCAAAGTTCACAAGCCCGAGTGACCTTTTTTATTGTGGTTGCCAGGCCTTTACCTGTAAAAACATGGTTCATCCAGGCAGGTCATAGCGTCCTGCCCATATGGAGGGAATTATGTAAACTTTTAACAATTTGCCACGGTGGGACTGAGGAAGCAATAGCTTTTGGCGTATGAGTCACCAACCCTCAGGTGTTACGGTCTTCAATTTTCTTAACCCATGCTCTTTCTTCTATAGTATAGGATGGATTCATATCAAGAGAATGGGACGGGCATGGTGGCTCATACCTGTTATCCAGCATTTTGGGAGGCTGAGGCGGGCGGATCAACCGAGGCCAGGAGTTTGAGACCAGCCTGGACAACATGGCAAACCCCTTCTCTACTAAAGTACAAAAATTAGTGGTGTGATGGCACATGCTTGTAGTCCCAGCTACTCAGCAGGCTGAGGCAGGAAAATTGCTTGAGCCCAGGAGGCAGAGGATGCAGTGAGCCGAGATCATGCCACTGCACTTCAGCTTGGGTGACAGAGCAAGACTCAGTCTCAAAAAAATAAAAAATAAGATAAAGAGAATGGGCAGAGAGGAATAAGGCCAGCGGGGCTACAGCTTCCATAGTTGCCCTGCTATCTTGCCTGCCAGCCTTTGCATTGTCCAATGAGACTGAGGAGTTTCCTTTTTGATGTCTCTCACAGTGAATGACCGCCACTTGCTTAGGATCGTTCACAGCCTCTAAAAGCTGCAGTATTTCTTTACCATGTTCAATGGGGGAATTCCTTGCATTTAGAAGACCCCGTCCTTTACAGATAGCAACATGTGCATGAAGGACAAAGCAGGCATCCTTGGAGTCAATATATATGTTTAGTATCTTTCTCTGACCTACAGCCAGGGCCCTAGAGAGGAGAATTAGCTCTGCTTTTTGTGCTGAGGCATTAGGTGGCAGTGCCTGGGCATCTGTTGTTTGCTGTAGACTATCCACATTATATCCTGCCCTTCTTTTTCCATTTTCCGGAAAAATCAGTGAACCACTCAGCATCAATGTGATTAGATATCGACACATTTGTATGTGAAATAATTTACCTCATTAAAGATAACAGGAAATTATTGAAAGTCCAAATGCTTTAATATTTCTAAATTTAGGTGAACTTACAGGTGTTTATAATGATGTTATGGTTAACAATACAGCAATGGTCATGTGTCTGATTGGTCTTAAAATTTCAAAACAAATACTTAATGCTTCTGGGAAATCATGTCAAATCTTTTGAAAACCAAACAAGCAAACTGTGTATTCTCACCTTTTTAAATTTTACTTTATGTTCTGGGATACATGTGCAGAAGGTGCAGGTTTGTTACATAGGTATATATGTGCCATGGTGTTTTGCTGCACCTATCAACCTGTCATCTAGGTTTTAAGCCCCACATGCATTAGGTATTTGTCCTAATGCTCTCCTTCCCCTTGGAGCATCTATGGCAGGTGTATACAAGGGTACATACCTGCCAGAATTTAATCAAAAATCATTATGCCAAACATGAGACTCATTGGGTTCATTTTTTTGTGTGAATTCAATGAGTATATGGAAGTTCTTATATCTGTTCAAAATAATACATCAAAATATATCTGGAAAATTATATATTTATATGGAGACATACTGGGCTTCAAGATAACATGCAATCAAGAAACTAAAAACTAATTAAAGATGGTTATCAAATATTAAAAGACATGGCCGGGCGCAGTGGCTCAAGCCTATAATCCCAACACTTTGGGAGGCCAAGGCAGGCAGATCATGAGGTCAGGAGATCGAGACCATCCTGGCTAACATGGTGAAATCCTGTCTCTACTAAAAATACAAAAAATTAGCCGGGTGTGGTGGCAGGCGCCTGTAGTCCCAGCTCCTCAGGAGTCTGAGGCAGGAGAATGGCATGAACCCGGGAGGCAAAGATTTCATTGAGCCAAGATCATGCCACTGTACCTGGGCGACAGAGCGAGACTCCCTCTTAAAAGAAAAAAAAAAAAGACATAGTATGAAATAACATAAAAATTATGCCAAGTAGAAAGTGTCTTTTCACATGTAGGTTACAAATATTTGTGCAACATTTTGGTTTAATAATATTTTCAACCAAGTAGAAAAATTTAATAAAGCTCTACAATTAAAAAAAAAAACATAACTAGGCCAGGTATGGTGCTGAGGTGGGTGGATCGAGAACAGCCTGGCCAATATGGTGAAACCCTGTCTCTACAAAACAAAATAAAAATTAGCCAAGTGTGTTGGCATACACCTGTCATCCCACCAGCTACTAGAGAGGCTGATGGGGAAGGATCGCTTGAGCTCAAGAGGTCGATACTGCAGTGAGCCGTGATTGTGCCACTGCACTCCATCCTGGGCAACAGAGCACAACCCTGTCTCAAGAAAAACACACATAACTACACATACAAAAAAGCAAAACTACCTTTGCTTACAGAAAGTGGAAGAAAGTGTGTGTATATATATATATATACACACACACATATGTGTGTGTGCGTATATGTATGTGTGTGTATATAGTAAATAACAAAAATAAATTAAAAATAATATTGTAAGGTTTGTGCACCTACTTTGCAATTTTTCAATACATTTGCAACAACTTTAATGTTCTGGAAACACTAATTGTTTAAAAATTTATGAAAATATGTTTATCGAGGTGCACATTTCCCCTGTGCCTTGGGCTCCAGTGTGACTGCACAGCACTAAGTAAGGGCAGGGGATTAGGGCTCTCCACATCCAGGCATTGTGAGTGACTCTTCCCGGAATATAAAAAGGAGAGAAGTGGAAGAAGGTAGGGGTGGCTCTGAAAGCAGAGGTTTTTCAGCACCATCTCAGCTGACATCTCACTGTCAACAACTGGGTCAGAGGACCACCCTTACCGAAACAGAGTCCAAGATGGAAAATATTTTTTTAAAAGGCTGCCCAAAACAAAATCAGGGTTACAATAGAGAGGAAGAAAGGGGAATGGATAGCAGGTAGTCAGGTAGCAATGCCTGCCCACAAATGAGACACTGAACCATGACACAGATAGACTGCAAGTGGTAGTGCTATGATGAAAACAAGGGGCTGAAATTACTGAGGGTCTTACTTTAGACTGGATGACTAAAAGGTCTCTCTGAGATAGTGGTATTTAAGGAGAGATGGAAAAGATGACCAGGAGCAGTGGCTCACATCTGTAATCCCAACACTTCAGGAGGCTGAGACAAAAGGACTACTTGAGACCAGGAGTTCAAGACCAGCCTAAGCAAAATAGAGATTCCATCTCTACAAAAACCAATTAAAAATAACATAAAATAAATAAAAATAACAAAATGGGAAACAGTTATTTGGGCAGAGGAAAGAGCAACTACAAAGGCTCAGTAATAGACACATGCCTGTCATGTTTGAGGAACAACAAAGAGGCTGGAGTCACTTCAGCACAGGGATGGATGGGAAAGGGACAGGTGGGTGGCACCAAGTGTGGTTGGGAATATGAAGCAGGGGCCTCATGATGCAAAGCTCTTCCAACTGCCCCTTCTGTGATTGCATCATCAGTCTTTCTTGGATTAAAAGTTTAAGAATATGATTTGGGTTTTTGTTTTTGTTTTTTGGCCTCCATCCACAATATCCTCCCTGCCCATCGTGGAGTTGGGGCTGGCCAAGGCAGAACCCATTATTCCTCCAGTTCCTTCAGCAGCCACAGCCTGGGATTGGTCTTGCTGCCAACCTCCTAGCTGATGCACAGGGGATGAGCCCTCAGCCTGTGTTCACAGAATTCCTTAAAGCCCTTTTCCCTAGACATGGTCCAGCTTTGTGGGACTGCACTTCTGCTCAGTTTCCTTGAAAAGCACTCCTGGACCCTGTAAAACCTGGAGTCTACAGAACCTTCCATGTATTTTTCCAAATTCCACAATTTACAAAACCTTGCACATATTTTTCCATAAGAGGCCCAAACCTCCTCTTTGTATCTCCTTTTCTTCCCTGTTTCTTAAAGAGATTGCTCAAGGGGCACCAACTGGATTGGACTCTTCCAGTAAGCCTCCTTCTTGGACTCTAGGCTCTCCCCTTGGAAACTGCAATATTGAGGCTCCAGGACCTGCTAGCAAGCTCTGGCCTTGTAGATGACAGATTCCGGTGTCCCAGGAGCACCAGTCCATCCTAAGTCCTTCCTTCCCAGTTCAGAGAAAACCCACAGTGGCTAAGCTGAGTTCTGATGCAGACACTACCTCTTTGGGTTCAAACACAGGTCTGTACACCCCACTGCTGGCTGCATAGCAGACACTGGGAAAAGGCAAATATCTACATTCCCCTTTTTACATCTCCTTGGGAATCACTTTTACTAATCTCCCTCACAAGACTTGCAGAGCACTTGGAACTTTCTCGAATGGAAAGATCTCTGTATACATAATTTTATGATCTGCAACAACTTGTTCAGAAACTTCTTCATTCTGGTTCTGAGACTAATGCATTACATACATTGGATATCACACTTGTGAAAGTCAGGTTTAAGCAGAATATCAAGTATATTCATGGACCCCCTACACATCTGTGGGCAAAACCCTGTGGGAACCATGCTTTTCCACCATCAGAGAAGATCTACTTTAAAGGAAAAGCTCTTTTGGGAATCATCAGGTTGGGTTTGGCATGGCAGCAGGGGCAGGGATATTAGAACACAAGTTATTGTCATTCCCCCCTCATCAAGGCCCCTAAAAGCATTGGCTGGCTCCAGTGGCCCTGTCTGGTTGTCCTCAACCATCAAGATTTGGATTTGCCATTTACTGACAGTGGGACTTGGGTCGTCCCCTCATCTTCTGTGGCCTGAACTTCCTCACCAGTAAAATGGGGTGAGCAATTTCTACTCCCTGGAATCCTCAGCAGGAGTGAAAGAGGTGTAACATTCCAAGTGTCTGTACCATGCCAGGGCATAGTCAGAAAATTTGTGGGCTAACGATGAGGGCAAAGATGAATGATACTGGCTGGGCTCATCAGTGCTGCATGACATCTACAGGGAGACAGACTCTGGTGACCCCTAACCCCCAGGAGAAACTGAAAAGGTACAGAGATGTCCGCCATGGAGCACAGCCTGTGGACAGGGAAACATGCACTTCGGAGGCAGGAAGATAGCCCGATTTAAGATGCTCTACATGAGCTTTAAGCAGAATCTCCACTGTCTAGTGTGAATTGATTTTCTGAGTATCTCCCCTAGAAAAGAGACTGTTGTTCTAGGTGCAGGTTTTCAAAAGAAAGGACGTCCCTTTTTATACAAGCTCCATGTTGCGGAAATATCAAGCGTCTGCCAAGGGACACTTAGCCTTGTATTATGGGCTCTTGAACCTGATACAGAGTTGCATCATATTTTAAGATGAAAGGGGTTTTTGCCATGGGCTTCTCCACTTGGCAAGGCAAAATCTTCGCACATTTTAGTTTAGGGATCTCAGTTTACTAAGGAATTTAGTTGCCCTTTTGTGTAGTACAGTCACATTGCAGTAGAGTTCTTAGAGCATTGGCAGTGGAGTTAGAAACACCTGGGTTTAAATCTGGGCTTAGCTACCAGCTAGTTGTCTGTCCTTGGCCAAGTGACTTAATCTCTCAAGGCTCAGTCTCCTCAGGTGTTATTTAGAAACCATAGCTCCTATCTCAAAAGGTTGTATGGGGATTGAAGGTGAGCATAAATGTAAGAAGTCATAGGCAATGCCCAGCATGTTTTCATTGCTCATGCGATGTCCTTCCTGGGTTGGTACGGCATACAGGAAGCGGACATGGCCAAGTACCTAGTAGATGTTGCAGCTCTGGGGCAGAGCGAACTTCAAGGTGGGTCATTTGCTGATTTTCAGTGATCCGTTCTGGGGTACACAGAGTGAAGACTAGCCCAGAAGGCCAGCAATAAGCTGAGTGAGGGTAATTGGGCCCTGACAGGAGACAGCTTCCTAGGAGTACTCAGAGCTGACAGGCTGAGGCAGAGGCAGAAGCAGAAGATGGGAGCTAAGCCCTCCTTCTCCTGAGAGACCCTGTAAGAGACGACGAGTGAGTAGAGAAAGTTCTGGAGTCAGGGTCATGTGATGAGTAGAACACAATGGGAGGCTGTGGGTCAGGAGGAGCCTAAAGCTGGAGAGTATGATGAGGCTGCCTTGGATGAGTGGAAAGTGCTTTGGGTTCAAGACAGAGCTGGAGATGAGGTGCTGCTACAGGTATGCATTTATGTGCCTATGACCTGGCACTAGTTACTTAACCTCTCTGTGTTTCCATATCCTCTTCTGTAAACAGAGGATGATAACAGCAGCTATTCCCTAGGATTATTGCGAACAGTAAAAGAATTAATTCATTTATTCAATACTGACTAAAAACCCTCTAAGTGCCAGGCACTAATATCGGCATGAAAAAAACAGTGAACTAAACTGTTCTTGTGGATCTTACATTCCAGTGGAGGGCAAATGCACTAAACAACCAGAGCAACTACAGAACATGTTATTCACCAAAAGCAGAAGTCAGATGAAGAGATGGTACAAGAGTGGATGGTACTTTGAACTTGGTAGTCTAGGAAGGCCTCTCTGAGAAAGACACATCTAACCTGAGACAGGAGTAAAGGACCTTATGCATTTAGTTCGGCCCTGAAAGGCTCAGCTTCTGCAGAGTCCCCTCTCCTCCAAGGTCAGAGAAAAAGGAGGGACACGGATTTTAGTAAGTCTTCCTAAGGCTTTCCAGCTCATGTCTTTGGGTGCAGTCTGCATGTAATCTTTTCTTCTGCATGTCTGCCCTGCTCCAGCACCAGAGGAGGAGACAGCAATCTTACAGAGACTCCTTAATGAGCTCCTACCATTGCAGAAGGCCCTTTCATTATGAAAAATCTGTACACACAGATATTATCGCCTATTGGTTCTGCTTTCCTGGTTGAAGTTTGATTGATATAGATTTTGGTATTAAGTGTGATTTCAGAAGAACAGAATTTTAAGAAGAAATTCTCTGAAATTGTTCTGGGTTTCTGGAGTTCTCTCTTTTATCTAATTTGATTTAAAGGCCTTCGTGACCCTGTTTCTAATGGTAAAAGTGCACTGGTAGTCTACAGCAAGAAGTGGCAAGGGATTTTCTTAAATTATCACTTTTAGTTACTTGCACTCAAGCACCTATAAGAATGCCAGAGTCTAGGTGATCAAGTAGGTGATTTCCGTAAACAAGTATCCCAGAACGTAAAATAAAATAAAAATTTTAAAAGTACAAAAAAAGCCTAGTATGGTGGCACAGGCTACTCTGGGGGATACAAGGTAAGGGGGCAGGGTAAGGCCCAGGCTGAATCTTGCAGTTGGCTGAATTACAACACGAATGCAATTCGTAATCTCTCAAGGTCTCTTCTGTTCATGTTAGAGCACTGATTGGGAATGAATGGGATCCTGAACATTTTAATGTGACATATATGTAGACTTTGATGAAGCTGGGTACCTTGAACCCCTAAATTCTGTGAGATATGTCTTTCAGACACCCCAAAAAAAGGTGTAAAAAAGTAAAAAACACCTTCACTCCCGCCTGAGGAGTTTATTTCTCCTCTGCCTGAAGAACCTGCAATAGTCTGGTCTGAGGTAGTGGCCTTGCAGGACACTGTTGATCCTCCTGAGAAACTGCACCCACCACCTTTGCTTCCTTCAAAACCCTGTAAGACTCAAGTTTCCACCAGCCCCAAACTAGAGGGTACATAGTGGGACCCATTAGTAGGGGTAGAATTTACTATAACAACTACTGATGGTTTTTTTCCAATGCTAATAGGCAGAAACCTAGGGACTTTGTGTGGAAATGCTTCTTGAGGGTGGGGTATGAAGGCAGAGAAAAAATAAATTTGATACACACCAGATTTATCAATATAGAGTCATTAAGCCAAGGTTCTGGATTCAGTGTTTTTCTTTGAGAGGATAAGGATGGCTCTAGCAGTTTGCTTGGTTGGTTGACTAAAATAGGGAAGCAAATGTTGACTATCCTTAATTAAGGAGAAATTCAAGGACTTCCTTGGTATACTCCAAAGGCTTAAGGACACTGGAATGTTACAGTGAATTTATCACGGAAGAACTGCTCAGCCACGCTGGTAGGTCCAGAGGACGTGACTTTCACCAAGGCTGCAAGAAATTACTTTGTATGCGGAGCCCAGAAATCTGTGAGGAGTTTGTGGTGGCTCTCTTCTTTAGTCAGACATCACTGCAGGCTTGCCCTTGAGGAAAGATCATGCTGCACTGCCTAATAACTATGCTGTTAATCGTTGTCCCGACCTTCCTCAACAGATCTGCTCCCAATTCTTACTGTGGCAGTGCATGGTGGAAAAGTAATCAGAATTCTCACGGATTACTTGATAAAGGCTCTGAACTGGTACTAATTCCAGGATACCTAAAATGTCCCTATGCTACTCTAATAAGAGTTGTTTCTGTTAATTATGTGGTTTTTCATCAGGAAATTCATGTGGTTTAACATCAGGTCCAATGTACAGTGGACTAACTTGGTCCATGAATCCACCTTCTGGTTGTGTCCCAGCTTCAGAATGCATAGTTGGGGACATACAGGGTGACTGACAGAATCCCCACATTGGTTCCCTGACCTGTGGAGTGAGGGATACTATGGATAGAGAGGCCAAGTTGAAGCCACTAGAACTGCCCTAATTATAAAAATCATAATCCACAAGCAATACTACTTTCCTGGAGGGACTACAGTAACTGGTGGTAACACCAAGCGTTTGAAGGACACAGGCTAGTGATTCTTCACCCATCCCTTTCAACTGAACTATTTGTCCTGTGCAGAAATATATGGATTTGTGGCCAGGCACGGTGGCTCACGCCTATAATCCCAGCACTTTGGGAAGCCAAGGCAGGTGGATCACTTGAGGTCAGGAGTTCAAGACCAGCCTGGCCAACATGGTGAATCCCTGTCTTTACTAAAAAATACAAACAATTAGCTAGGTGTGATGGTGCACAACTACAGTCCCAGCTGCTCAGGATGTTGAGGCAGGAGAATTGCTTGGACCTGGGAGGTACTGCAGCTGCTGTGCTCCAGGTGGTTTTGTTGCTTTCGTAACTGTGACATCCCTGGGAACCTGATACATAATATCAATTAGGTGAATGTTTTTTTTCTCTTTCAGTCATTATCACAAACAAGTTTGGGTTCAGCTGGAAAGGTCAGCAATGTACTATGACCTCCTATTTCAAGCTTATATCAACTCTCTAGGCTTACATCCTAAACGAGTCCTTAAGGGTCCTTGACCACCGTTCCCTTATACCAGATGTGACACCATCTTTGCACTGAAAACACTATGCTGACTGAGCGGGAGGTAGCAACTAATCCAGTCGCATTAGCAACATACTTGCAAGACATTCTGTGATAAATAATTCCCACACAAAATCAGGGGCCTTCTAACTGAGTGAAACGTTTAACAATCTAGTAGTCTGGCATGTCAAGATGGTGCTTATAAGGTGAACAGCAAGTTCCTACATCTTGCCTTTCTTACCACTAAATAAGGAACGCAAAAACGAATTGTGTAATAGATGCTTATTTTCACATATACCTCAATGTTGTGCAGTACGTTGACCCATTGACAGGTGCCTGAAACCCTGCTAGCATGGATTGGGGCCCAGAAAAAGAGAAGCTTCCTTAGTCCTGTACCTGCGGTCTCATGTGGAGTTCCCTGTGACCAGTTGACTAGAAAATAAAAAACATCATGCCTGATTTTCATTTGTTATTTCAGAATATGCAGGCACAACATGTATTAGTTTGTTACTAATGCAAAACAAATTTTCCCCAATTTAGCAGCTTAAAACAACACAAATATATAAGCAGTTCTGTAGATGAGAAATCCATGCAGCCTGGATTGGTTTCTCCGCTTAGGATCTCACAAAATCAAAGTTAAGGTATCAGCCAGGCTGCTAACTAACTGAGGACTCAGAGAGAAACTGTTTTCAAGCTCATTTGGGTTACGGGCAGGTCTAACTTCTTAAAGTTGTGGAACTGAGGTAGCCGTATACTTGCGGTCTTGGCTGAGGCCACTCTAAGCTACTTGAGCCACTTCTATACCTCCTTGGATGCATCCCTCTATTTTCTAAGCAGTAATGGTGCATCATGATTATGGTGGCTGACATAAAGATTATTCATGGGTTTGGCAAGATGAACTTTCATTTACCAGGTCCATCTCACTACAGCCACTGCACACTATTCAATCTGCCAGCAGCAGAGACCAACACTGAGTCCCCAATGTAGCACCATGTCCCAGAGTGGTCAGTCAGCTTCCAGGTAGCACTGTGATTACTTGGGTCTACTTCCACAATTGAAGGGGCATCACTTTGATCTTGCTCAAATAGACACTTATTCTGCATATGGATTTTCATTCCCACCCACGGTACTTCAAGAAAACCAATACTGTGCTATTAGGAAAGGCTGTATCCACCATCGTGGTATCCCACACTGCACCAGTTTTTTTTTTTTTTTTTAATACTTTAAGTTCTAGAGTACATGTGCACAACATGCAGGTTTGTTACATATGTATACATGTGCCATGTTGGTGTGCTGCACCCATTAACTCATCATTTACATTAGGTATGTCTCCTGATGCTATTCCTCCCCACCCCCGCCTACCCCACGACAGGCCCCGGTGTGTGATGTTCCCCACCCTGTGTCCATGTGTTCTCATTGTTCAATTCCCACCTATGAGTGAGAATATGCGGTGTTTGGTTTTATGTCCTTGCAATAGTTTGCTCAGAATGATGGTTTCCAGCTTCATCCAAGTCCCTACCAAGGACATGAACTCATCCTTTTTTATGGCTGCATAGTATTCCATGTTGTATATGTATCACATTTTTTTAATCCAGTCTATCATTGATGGACATTTGGGTTGGTTCCAAGTCTTTGCTATTGTGAATAGTGCCGCGATAAACATACGTGTGCATGTGTCTTTATAGCAGGATGATTTATAATCCTTTGGGTATATGCCCAGTAATGGGATGGCTGGGTCAAATGGTATTTCTAGTTCTAGATCCTAGAGGAATCGCCACATTGTCTTCCACAATGGTTGAACTAGTTTACAGTCCCACCAACAGTGTAAAAGTGTTCCTATTTCTCCACATCCTCTCCAGCACCTGTTGTTTCCTGATTTTTTAATGATCGCCATTCTAACTGGTGTGAGATGGTATCTCATTGTGGTTTTGATTTGCGTTTCTCTGATGGCCAGTGATGATGAGTATTTTTTCATGTGTCTGTTGGCTGCATAAATGCCTTCTTTTGAGAAGTGTCTGTTCATATCCTTTGCCCACTTTTTGATGGGGTTGTTTGATTTTTTCTTGTAAATTTGTTTAAGTTCTTTGTAGATTCTGGATATTAGCCCTTTGTCAAATGGGTAGATGGTAAAAATTTTCTCCCATTCTGTAGGTTGCCTGTTCACTCTGCTGGTAGTTTCTTTTGCTGTGCAGAACCCCTTAGTTTTATTAGATCCCATTTGTCAATTTTGGCTTTTGTTGGCATTGCTTTTGGTGTTTTAGTCATGAAGTCCTTGGCCATGCCTATGGCCTGAATGGTATTGCCTAGGTTTTCTCCTAGGGTTTTTATGGTTTTAGGTCTAACATTTAAGTCTTTAATCCATCTTGAATTAATATTTGTATAAAGTTTAAGGAAGGGATCCAGTTTCAGCCTTCTACATATGGCTAACCAGGTTTCCCAACACCATTTCTTAAATAGGGAATCCTTTCCCCATTTCTTGTTTTTGTCAGGTTTGTCAAAGATCAGATGGTTGTAGATGTGTGGTATTATTTCTGAGGGCTCTCTTGTGTTCCATTGGTCTATATCTCTGTTTTGGTACCAGTACCATGCTGTTTTGGTTACTGTAGCCTTGTAGTATAGTTTGAAGTCAGGTAGCATGATGCCCCCAGCTTTGTTCTTTTGGCTTAGGATTGCCTTGGCAATGCAGGATCTTTTTTGCTTCCATATGAACTTTAAAGTAGGTTTCTCCAATTCTGGAAGAAAGTCATTGGTAGCTTGATAGGGATGGCATTGAATCTATAAATTACCTTGGGCAGTATGGCCATTTTCACAATATTGATTCTTCCTATCCATGAGCATGGAATGTTCTTCCATTTGTTTGTGTCCTCTTTTATTTCATTGAGCAGTGGTTTATAGTCCTCCTTGAAAAGGTCCTTCACATCCCTTGTAAGTTAGATTCCTAGGTATTTTATTCTCTTTGAAGCAATTGTGAATGGGAGTTCACTCATGATTTGGCTCTCTATTTGGCTGTTATTGTTGTATAGGAATGGTTGTGATTTTTGCACATTGATTTTGTATCCTGAGACTTTGCTGAAGTTATCTGCTTAAGGAGATTTTGGGCTGAGACGATCGGGTTTTCTAAATATACAATCATGTCACCTGCAAACAGGGACAGTTTGACTTCCTCTTTTCCTAATTGAATACCCTTTATTTCTTTCTCCTGCCTGATTGCCCTGGCCAGAACTTCCAACACTATGTTGAATAGGAGTGGTGAGAGAGGGCATCCCTGTCTTGTGCCAGTTTTCAAAGGGATGCTTTCAGTTTTTGCCCATTCAGTATGATATTGGCTGTGGCGTTGTCATAAATAGCTCTTATTATTTTGAGATATGTCCCATCAATACCTAGTTTATTGAGAGCTTTTAGCATTAAGGTGTTGAATTTTGTCAAAGGCCTTTTCTGCATCTATTGAGATAATCGTGTGGTTTTTGTCTTTAGTTCTGTTTATATGATGGTTACGTTTCTTGATTTGCATATGTTGAATCAGCCTTGCATCCCAGGGATGAAGCCAACTTGATCGTGGTGGATAAGCTTTTTGATGTGCTGCTGGATTCGGTTTGCCAGTATTTTATTGAGGATGATGCTGGCCTCATAAAATGAGTTAGGGAGGATTCTCTCTTTTTCTATTGATTGGAATAGTTTCAGAAGGAATGGTACCAGCTTCTCTTTGTACCTCTGGGAGAATTCGGCTGTGAATCTGTCTGGACCTGGACTTTTTTTGGTTGCTAGGCTATTAAATATTGCCTCAATTTCAAAGCCTGTTATTGGTCTATTCAGGGATTCATCTTCTTCCTGGTTTAGTGTTGCGAGGGTGTATGTGTCCAGGAATTTTTCCATTTCTTCTAGATTTTCTAGTTTATTTGCGTAGAGGTGTTTATAGTATTCTCCATTTGTATTTCTGTGGGATCGGTGGTGATATCCCCTTTATCATTTTTTATTGTGTCTATTTGATTCTTCTCCCTTTTCTTCTTTATTAGTCTTGCTAGTGGTCTATCAATTTTGTTGATCTTTTCAAAAAACCAGCTCCTGGATTCATTGATTTTTTGAAGGGTTTTTTGTGTCTCTATCTCCTTCAGTTCTGCTCTGATTTTAGTTATTTCTTGCCTTCTACTAGCTTTTGAATGTGTTTGCTCTTGCTTCTCTAGTTCTTTTAATTATGATGTTAGGGTGTCGATTTTAGATCTTTCCTGCTTTCTCTTGATGGCATTTAGTGCTGTAAATTTCCCTCTACAAGCTGCTTTAAATGTGTCCCAGAGATTCTGGTATGTTGTGTCTTTGTTCTCATTGGTTTCAAAGAACATCTTTATTTCTGCCTTCATTTTGTTATGTACCCAGTAGTCATTCACGAGCAGGTTGTTGAGTTTCCATGTAGTTGAGTGGTTTTGAGTGAGTTTCTTAATCCTGAGTTCTAGTTTGATTGCACTGTGGTCTGAGAGACAGTTTGTTATAATTTCTATTCTTTTACATTTGCTGAGGAGTGCTTTACTTCCAACTATGTGGTCAATTTTGGAATAAGTGCTATGTGGTGCTGAGAAGAATGTATATTCTGTTGATTTGGGGTGGAGAGTTCTGTAGATGTCTATTAGGTCCGCTTGGTGCAGAGCTGAGTTCAATTCCTGGATATCCTTGTTAACTTTCTGTCTCGTTCATCTGTCTAATGTTGACAGTGGGGTGTTAAAGTCTCCCATTATTATTGTGTGGGAGTCTAGGTCTCTTTGTAGGTCTCTAAGGCCTTGCTTTATGAATCTGGGTGCTCCTGTATTGGGTGCATATATATTTAGGATAGTTAGCTCTTCTTGTTGAATTGATCCCTTTACCATTATGTAATGGCCTTCTTTGTCGCTTTTGATCTTTGTTGGTTTAAAGTCTGTTTTATCAGAGACTAGGATTGCAACCCCTGCTTTTTTTTGTTTTCCATTTGCTTGGTAGATCTTCCTCCATCCCTTTATTTTGAGCCTATGTGTGTCTCTGCACAAGATGGGTCTCCTGAATACAGCACACTGATGGGTCTTGACTCTTTATCCAGTTTGCCAGTCTGTGTCTTTTAATTGGAGCATTTAGCCCATTTACATTTAAGGTTAATATTTTTATGTGTCAGTTTGATCCTGTCATTATGATGTTAGCTGATTATTTTGCTCGTTAGTTGATGCAGTTTCTTCCTAGCATTGATGGTCTTTACAATTTGGCATGTTTTTGCAGTGGCTGGTACCGGTTGTTCCTTTCCATGTTTAGTGCTTCTTTCAGGAGCTCTTTTAGGGCAGGCCTGGTGGTGACGAAATCTCTCAGCATTTGCTTGTCTGTAAAGGATTTTATTTCTCCTTCACTTATGAAGCTTAGTTTGGCTGGATGTGAAATTCTGGGTTGAAAATTCTTTTCTTTAAGAATGTTGAATATTGGCCCCCACTCTCTTCTGGCTTGTAGAGTTTCTGCCGAGAGATCCACTGTTAGTCTGATGGGCTCCCCTTTGTGGGTAACCTGACCTTTCTCTCTGGCTGCCCTTAATATTTTTTCCTTCATTTCAACTTTGGTGAGTCTGACAATTATGTGTCTTGGAGTTGCTCTTCTCGAGGAGTATCTTTGTGGCATTCTCTGTATTTCCTGAATTTGAATGTTGGCCTGCCTTGCTAGGTTGGGGAAGTTCTCCTGGATGATATCCTGCAGAGTGTTTTCCAACTTGGTTCCATTCTCCCCGTCACTTTTGGGTACACCAATCAGATGTAGATTTGGTCTTTTCACATAGTCCCATATTTCTTGGAGGCTTTGTTCATTTATTTTTACTCTTTTTTCTCTAAACTTCTCTTTTCACTTCATTTCATTCATTTGATCTTCAATCACTGATACCCTTTCTTCCACTTGATCGAATCGGCTACTGAAGCTTGTGCATGCGTCACGTAGTTCTCATGCCATTAGGTCATTTAATCTCATGCCATTCAGCTCCATTAGGTCATTGAAGGTCTTCTCTATGCTGTTTATTCTAGCTAGCCATTCATCTAATCTTTTTTCTAGGTTTTTAGCTTCTTTACGATGGGTTTGAATATCCTCCTTTAGCTTGGAGCAGTTTCTTGTTACCAATCGCCTGAAGCCTTCTTCTCTCAACTGGTCAAAGTCATTCTCCATCCAGCTTTGTTCTGTTGCTGGCAAGGAGCTGCATTACTTTGGAGGAGAAATGGTGCTCTTATTTTTAGAATTTTCAGCTTTCTGCCCTGGTTTCTCCCCATCTTTGTGGTTTTATCTACCTTTGGTCTTTGATGATGGTGACGTACAGGTGGGGTTTTGATGTGGATGTCCGTTCTGTTTGTTAGGTTTACCTCTAACAATCAGCACCCCCAGCTGCAGGTCTGTTGGAGTTTGCTGGAGGTCCACTCCAGACACTGTATGCCTGGGTATCACCAGCAGAGGCTACAGAACAGCAACTATTGCAGAACGGCAAATATTGCTGCCTGATCCTTCCTCTGGAAGCTTAATCTCAGAGGGGCACCCAGTTGTATGAGGTGTCAGTCGGCCCCTACTGGGAGGTGTCTCCCTGTTAGGCTACTTGGGGGTCAGGGACCCACTTAAGGAGGCAGTCTGTCCGTTCTCAGATCTCAAACTCCGTGTTGGGAGAACCACTACTCTCTTCAAAGTTGTCAGACTGTGATGTTTAAGTCTGCTGAAGTTTCTGCTGCCTTTTGTTCAGCTATGCCCTGCCCCCAGAGGTGGAGTCTACAGAGGCAGGCAGGCCTCCTTGAGCTGCAGTGGGCTCCACCCAGTTCGAGCTTCCTGGCCGCTTTGTTTAGCTACTCAAGCCTCAGCAATGGCGAACGCCCCTCCCAACCTCACTGCTGCCTTGCAGTTTGATCTCAGACTGCTGTGCTAGCAGTGAGCGAGGCTCCATGGGCGTGGGACCCTCTGAGCCAGGCGCAGGATATAATCTCCTGGTGTGCAGTTTCCTAAGACCGTTGGAAAAGCGCAGTATTGGGGTGGGAGTGTCCCGATTTTCCAGGTACCATATGTCATGGCTTCCCTTGGCTAGGAAAGGGAATTCTCCGACAACTTGCACTTCCTGGGTGAGGCAATGCCCTGCCCTGCTTCGGCTCACACTCCATGGACTGCACCCACCATCCAATAAGCCCCAGTGAGATGAACCCGGTACTTCAGTTGGAAATGCAGAAATCACCCGTCTTCTGTGTCGCTCACGCTGGGAGCTGTAGACTGGAGCTCTTCCTATTCGGCCATCTTGGAACCAGAAATGGCCCACACTGCACCAGTTTTAAACATGAAACTCACTTTACAGGAAATGAAGTATGGGAATGGGCTCATGCTAATGGATTTCACTAGTCTTCTGATGTTCTTCAACATCATGAAGTGGCTGGCTCAATAGAACAGTGGAGTGATCTTTAAAGCCTGAGTTGTAGTTCTAGCTTTCTGGCAGTGCCTTGAGGGGCTTGGCTGACAATCTCAGAGGTGGCAATGCTGTATCCCAGCTTCAAGTATATGGAACTATTTCTCCCATAGCCACATCTATGTCTTCAAGAATGAAAGAGGCAAGATGCGGGCCTCCTCTCACTATTACTCCTGGGTGTCTAGTAGCAAAATTTTTCTTCTTATGCTCAAGAAGCAAACTTTGCTCTCAAGAAGCCAACTTTTGGCTTTGCTGGACTAGAGGTCTTAGTTACAAATTGAGAAATTTTCTAACAGGGGAACCAAAAATGATTCCATTGAAATGAAAATTGTGTCTGCCAGCTGACCACTTTGAACTCTTCATTCCTCTCAACAAAGAGACAAAGTAGGGGGTCCACTACTGACTTGGGTGATGGAAACTGAAAAAAAAAGGAGATCAGGTTCCTACTACACCAGGGGCTAAGGAAGAGTATGTCTAATATGTCTAGAGAGCTTCTTAGTCCTCCTGTGTTTTGCAATTAGAGTTCATGGAAAATCACAGCAACTCCATCCAGGTAGGACATCTAACGGTTCAGACTCTTCCGTAATGAAGGTTTGAGTCATCCTGCCAGGCCAAGCACCATGAACAACTGACATGCTATCTTAGGGCAAAGGGAATGCGAAATGGGTAGTGAAAAAAGGCAGTTATAAATACCAGCTACAACAATGTGAGCTGTTGCAGAAACCACGACGGTAATACTATTTACCTAATGGGTTAATAATATCTACCAGCACAGGTGGGAATACAAAACAACCAAAAAACAAGTTATTCTTTCAAATGAAATGCTTAGGGAAAAAGAACATCTTTTCCTAACAGAAATTTCTTAGCCTCTGGAAGGCCATTTGATTCAGTAACATATGCCAGGAGACTTCAGCAATATCCTGCTCCATCGTAGAAAACAGTAATCTGATCCTTTTCTCTCCTGAATCATTAATGAGATTATGCATTTGGGGTGTGATAATCCTCCATGGACAAGTACTCCCAAATCATATGTTCCAGTTTCTTCTCAAGGAGCTGAACAAAGTCTCGGCTCATATATCTGAAAAGAAAGAGACATGTCATTAACCAAAAGATAGCCAAAGAACCTATGCTGTAGGAAGCACCATGAAGGATAGAAAGATGAAGAAACAATCAGCATGGAAATAGAAATTCATCTGCATGGTAAGAGGTAGTCTAGCCAGCAATAACAAATGCTGGCGAGGGTGTGGAGAAAAGGGAACCTTCATACACGGTTGGTGGGAACATAAATTACTACAACAACTATGAAGAACAGTATGGAGTTTCCTCAAAAAACTAAAAATGGAGCTATCATATGATTCAGCAATTCCATTGCTGGGTATATACCCAAGAGAAAGGAAGTCAGTGTACCGAAGAGATATCTGCATTCCTATGTTTGTTGCAGCACCATTCACAGTGGCCAAGATTTGGAAGCAACCTAAGTGTCCACTAACAGATGAATGGATAAAGAAAATATGGTACATATACACCATAGAGTACTGTTCAGCCATAAAAAAAGAATGAGATTCAGTTATTTGCAACAACATGGATGGAATCAAAGGTCCTTATGTTAAGTGAAATAAGCCAGGCACAGAAAGACAAACTGCCCATGTTCTCGCTTATTTGTTGGAGCAAAAATGTAAAACAACTGAACTAATGGAGATAGAGAGTAGAATGACGGTTACCAGAGTCTGGGAAGATTACTGAGGGTGGAGGGTGTGGGAAGGGGGATGATTAATAGGTAGAAAAATAGAATAAATAAGATGTAGTATTTCATAGCCCAATAGGGTGACTATTGTCAGTAATAATTTAATTGTACATTTAAAAATAATGAAGAGTATAATTGGATTGTCCGTAACACAAAGGATAAAAGCTTGAAGAGATAGATGCCCCATTTACCGTGATATGATTATTACACATTGTTGTCTGTATCACAATATCTCATATACCCCAGAAATATATGCATCTGTTATGTCCCTACACAAATTTTTTAAAAGGCGGTTGTCTAGCAAATACAAAGAGCGTCAATCGAGGGACAATGCACACCTCAGACTATGATGATATTGGAAGTCTCCATAGTCTTTGAAGAATGAGTTAGATTCAGATAACATTAGCCTAAGTAACTGTGGAGACAGCTGTAACTGTGAGTGAGGACCAGGGTTTGAGAAACTCAAGGCAGGGGCTGTTCCCCCACGCTCACCCCCAGTATTCTATTGGGCCCAAGTGCTTAAAGAAATTGGACAGTTCCTATTTCTACCCACCTTGCTGCTTCCTTAATGATGGATTAAAAAAATAGTTTCTTGACTTCTATAGGTCCTTGCACTCCTTAAAGCAATTTGAAGATTTTTTCATATTCTAAAGGTGTTTAAAAAAACCTTCAGTATTATCAAATATAAAGAAGAATACAAGAGAATCTATACCTCAGCAATCATGCTTCATAGGCTAAAAAGTTTCAATTGCTTAAATCAAGATACTTGCACATATAAAAACTAAATAATAAAAAAGACACCTGCACATACATACCAATGAAACTCTTTTAACCCTAACCAAGTAAGAAAAGAAAAGCAAAAGGCATACTATGCTTTAGTCAAAGAAAAGAGGAACCACCGTAAATTATGTGCAAACTCAACTCTGGCAAAGAATGAGCCTCAAGAGGTAACATGAATATCTTCTGAATCATAGAAAGAGAGACTTCCTATAGTTTTATAAAACAGACATTCTTACACTATTTACTTCATCCAATGCATCGGATTTCCTTCACTAATTGACGTTTTATATCAGCATTAATTTCTTCTTGGCTTTTGGGAAAAAGGACTATTTCTCTGCATTCTAGGTCATCTCCAGAGAAATTGCTGGTAATGATTCCTCCCACAGGTGCATTGCTACCAGATTTCTGCCTCATCCCATCTTTGCTGAAGTCATCAATCTGAGAATCCAATTGGCTGGGTGGAATACCATCTCCTGTCATAAGCTCTGGTGAAACAGATTTTGACAAAAGCCATCAGTTGGAGTTTGACCACTTTCTTTCCCCTCCACACAGACCTCATGAATGACAGATCTGGAAACCAAACTGAGAAGTTGAGCTGTGAGATATGTGTGTTTCATCACCCCTCTGGGTATATCTAGGTGCTCCTCAGTTTCTAGGGAATTAATTATTTCATAAATGGGAGGACATACCAGGAGGACATCCCAGACCTGACAAACTGAGGCCAGGACACATAATACAATAAAATCACCTCTTATTTTCTGGCTCTATGAATAGATATGGAAACCAAGTAAGACAGTACAACTCTAAAGCAACATTCACAGATCCCTGGTACTCATGGGAGTTTCAGCTTGTTATGCTTTACAAGTTGAAAGCAGCAAGTCTCACTTGATATCATGATTTCTCAAATTCACTTACAAACTGCTATGTTTTACTGAGCTGGAAGCCAGACAACTGGGATACAACTCAACCGGTCTCCTGTTATATCAAACATATTCTGAGAAAATAGAGGCGGCTATTACTGCTGAAATTTCTATACGCACTCCATCACCAAAAAGTCCCTTTTAGTGTATGATTTTCCTCATCCTTCCTTTCTGTCTCACAAAAGTGACTTTCTTTTCACTCCAGGTCTGACACCTCTCATTTATTCATCGTCTGTGGCAGGCAGCATGCCAGTAGCTGGGGATCAACAGTAAACAGCCCAGAGAGCAATATTCCCTGCCCTTGTGGAGCTCACATCCTCATGGGGCGGTCAGACAGTATGTGCACAGTGAGCAAATGAAACAAACAGCGTTAGGCTGGTGGTAGGGAAGCAGTCCACAGGCCTGTGGGCAACAGCAGCAGAGGGAGCTCCGGGAGCTGCCACTGGTTGGGCAGAGCCTTCTGTGGAGGTACCCTTGGGCAGGGCTTGAAGGAAGAAGCAGAGCTGCCTGCGCAGAGGCAGAGGGGAAGTTCCAGGTTGTGGTGAGGCCAAGGGTATGGGCTGGAGTGGGGATGGACCAGGCACTATGCGGTGAAGGACAGAAGCAAAGAGAGTCAGGAGATGATGGGGCCTGTGTGAGGAGAGAGTGATGGAGGCCAGGCCATGCAGAACCTCGCAGACCAAAGCTGGTTCACAGTCGGTTCTGAGTGCTAAGGAGAGTAGAGGATGGGTGTTCAGGAGCGACATGGCATGATGTGATTTACATGCCAACATGATGACCTGGCTGCAGGGTTGGAGGGTATGTGTTTGATGGGGACAATAACGGGAAACATGGAGGTATCACAGGAGCTCAGTGATTGATCATGGCAGAGTGGAATAGAAGGAGAGAGAGAGATGCTGGGGTTCAGAAATTTTTTACAGTATTTAGAGAAGAGAAGAAAAAGAAAGGTAGAAAAAAGAATGACAGGTGTCGGGTGCAGTGGCTCGTGCCTGTAATCCCAGCATTTCGGGAGGCTGAGGTGGGTGGATCACCTGAGGTGAGGAGTTTGAGACCAGCCTGGTCAATATGGCGAAATCCCATCTCTACTAAAATTACAAAAATTCGCTGGGTGTGGTGGCTGCTGCTTGTAATCCCAGCTACTTGGGAGGCTGCAGCAGGAGAATCACTTGAACCCAGGAGACAGAGATTTCAGTGAGCCGAGATCGCGCCACTGCACTCTAGCCTGACTGAGAAGAGCGAAACTGCGTCTCAAGAAACGGACAAGAAATTTAAAAAAAATTGTGGAAAATGGAAATCCTAGAAGGCTTTCATGAAGAAGCGAGTGAACAACTGTCAAATGCTGCTGAGAAATTAATGGCAATGTCAGCTGAAACTGTTGACCTTGTCAAGGACAGTTTCTCTGGGGGGATGAGGCAGGAGGCCGACTGCACTGGATACAGCATGAAGAGGTGATGAGGACAGGCTTACTTACTGTTTTCTTTGGACATGGCAGAGCCTGCAATAAGACTGTCTCCTGCTCCTTGTTTCCTTGCCAACAGGGCCATCTTCTGCCTTTTCTGATATGAAGGACTGTCACATTCCCTGGGACGTTTAAAAACGGTTTCAGGATCTACAGACACCTTCCCTGTTTTATCGGTTATTGTTTCCTGAAAAACATCAATGAACATATTCCATTCATGACAAAAATCTAACAATCACAAAATGGCAAACAGTTTGCATATGTGTATACAACCAAAACTTTGAATCATTAATTTCACTTTTAATCACGAGCCAAGATTTACCAAGTCTCAACAAACACTCTGTTCTCAGGAAAAGAAACCTAATTTTAATGTACACTAAGTAAAACGCAAGAAAGATGGTATAACCAAATCAATCAGAATGCTTGTGGAATAAGCAGCTGTCATCAACCAAAAATAGATAAAAATATTATTACCTATTTGAAGATGTATAAGCCAATCTGTATTAACCCTTATTAGGAAAAATACATGTAGAAACCAATATGTATTAACCCTTATTATACATTATATTTTAAATTATATATAATACATTATATTATACATAATATATATTTAATATAGAAGTATGTATACTTATATATTATATATAGAAGTATGTATACGTATATATTATATAAATGTAGAAGTATGTATACTTATACTTATGTATTAGTATATAAGTATATTATATATTTATTATATATTCAAATAGATGTATAAACCAATCTGTATCAACCCTTATTAGGAAAAATGAGGACAAAGAAAAGGATTTTAGAATATTGATACAAAACTGATAACAACATCTGACAAGGACTTTAGAAGAAAGAAAAGCTACAAGATCAAGCCAAAATACAAGCCAAGATCACCCCTGAACTTAAGACACAAAATTTCAAACTAAACGTGAGCAAATAAAATGCAACAGTACTTAAAAAGGACATACATCAGCCATGGTGAAGTATATTGTAGAAATGCAACATTGATTTAACATTTGAAAATCAATAAATGTAATTCACCATATTGACAACAACAACAACAAAAACCCAGGGAAACACCACATGATCGTTTTCATATATGGTCAATGCTTAAAGTCCATTCGTGATAAAAACTATCACCAACTTAGGAAAAAGGGCAACTTTCCCATTCTGTTTAGCATATGTACAAAAAAATAGTAAATGCCATACTTCATAGTGACGTGTCAGTATTTTCTCCCTGAGTTTAAAAACAAGACAAAGATGTCCACTATCCATTCACCAATTTACTGGAGGTTCTAAAAAGTGCTGTAGCATCAGGAAAATATAATACGTTTAAAATTTGGAAAGAAATAACCTCGCAGACCAAAGCTGGTTCACAGTCGGTTCTGACTGCTTAGGAGAGTTAAGGATGGGTTTTCAGGAGTGACATGCCATGATGTGATTTACATGCCATTCACAGATGACATTGTTCTGTACATAGAAAATGCAGAAGAATAAAATCATTATGGTTAATAAGCAAATTTAGTCAACATACTAGACCTAATAAAAACCAATGGCATTTCTGTGTAATTAATAGCAACAAATAATTAGAATATGAGATTTCAAATGTCATTAAAAACAGTACCAAAAACATCAAATATTTAGGAATAAATCTAATCAAGATGTGCTAGAGTACTACACAAAAATTATAAAACATCACTCAGAGAAATTCAAGACTGCAGTAAATGGAGAAAAATATTCTTTCTATGCATTGGAAGACTAGGCTAGAGTGGAGTGGCACAGTCTCTGCTCACTGCGACCTCCACCTGCCAAGTTCAAGAGATTCTCCTGCCTCAGCCTCCCGAGTAGCTGGGATTACAGGCATCTGCCATGATGCCTGGCTAATTTTTCTATTTTTAGTAGAGATGGGGTTTCACTATGTTAGCCATACTGGTCTCGAACTCCTGACCTCAAGTGATCCGCCCACCTCGGCCTCCCAAAGTGCTGGGATTACAGGCGTGAGCCACCTCAGAATGATCATAGCAATCATATTTAAAATTCCACCATGTTAACAAAAGTTTTTCTGAAAATTGACAAGCAGATCATTTTTTAAGTATATGCAAATTAAAGATTTGGAAAAGCCAAGTTTTTTTAAGCCAAGGGAAAGTCAGTTTTTTTAAGAAAAAGAACTAAGTTAGTAGATATGCACTACTATATTCGAAATTTACTATAAAGGTAGAGTAATTAAAACAGTGTGGTATTGGAGCAATGACAGGCAAATACACCAAGGGAAGAGGACACAGGACAAAAACAATCTGGAAATACAAAATACAGAAGAGCTGTAAATCATTGTGGAAAGGAGAGTGCTTTTAATAAATGCACTTGATAAATGCAGGGAAAATACAAACATTGACTCTTACCTCTTCTCACTCCACAAAACTTTATTAAAGATGGATACACAATCTAGTAAACACTTAAGATATTGTCTTCACAACTATAGAATAGGCAAAGATGTTTTTAATGAGGATAAACAAGCACTAACCATAAAGAATGAACTGTTTAATTAGACATAATTAAATGGAAAACTTCCATTCCTCAAAGACACTATTAACAGACTGAAAAACCAAAGCATGTTTGTAGATTGTACATTATGCAGTATAAAGTACAGGTTATATATAGAAATATATATTAATTACACACATATATGCATATAGATCTGGCAACAAATGAGTGGAATCCAGAATACATCCACAACTACAAATGAATTTCTAAAAAACAAACATCCCAATAAAATTTGGGGGGAAAAGCTGAATATGCACTTCATAGGAGTCATACTCAAATGGCTAATAATCACATCGAATATACCTGGACTCTGACTTTACTCCATTCCATGAAAATTTATTTCAGATGATTGCAAGATGAAAAAGTTCTGGAGATCTGTTTCACAACAATGTTAATATACTTAACACTACTGAACTGCACACTTAAAAATGGTTAAGATGGTAGATTGTATGCCATGTATTTTTTCCCACAATTTAAAAATTTAATGAAAAATGAACTCTCATGGAATGATACCCTCCAGCAAATACAGAGATAATTGAGGGTACAAGCGCACATAAGACCGAAAAGTGCACACTACTACCAGCTTTCTGAATCAGCCCATATTTGCTGAGACTAGTTAATTCATTAAACAGATAATACAGTTAGTTGGGTAGAATACCATATCCTGCCGTGTTCATAACCTCTGGTGGAGCAGATTTTGACAAGGAATCAGGTGGAGTTTGACCACTTCCATCTTCTCCTCATGGACATCGCAAATGACAGTAGCATCTGGAAACCAAATTAAGTGGTTTCACATAAAAGTCTCACATGATGTCATGATTTCTGAAACTTGCAAATTAAATGGTTGAGCTGCAAGGCAGGTGCATTTCTTCACCCCCACAGGGACGTCGCTGTACTCTGTAGTTTCTAGGAAATTATTATTTCATAAAGTAAAATGATAAACCAGACAGAAATCTCAGACCTGAAAAATTGAGCTCATAAAAGATAATACAACAAAACTACCTCTTAACATCCTGGCACTATCAATATGTACAGAAATCGAGTAAAACTATACAACTAATGAACATTCATAAATTCCTGGTACTCTTTTTATTTATTTATTTATTCATTTTGAGACAGGGTCTTGCTCTGTCGCCCAGGCTGGAGTGCAGTGGCATGCTCATGGTCATGGCTCACTGCAGCCTTAACCTTCTGTGCTCAAGCAGTCCTCCTGCCTCAGCCTCCCTAGTAGCTGGGACTACAGGCATGTGCCACCACCCTCAGCTAATTTTTGTATTTTTGTAGAGATAGGGTTTCACCATGTTGCTCAGGCTGGTCTTGAACTCCTGGGCTCAAGTGATCCTCCCACCTTGGCCTCCCAAAGTGTGGAGATTACAGGCGTGAATCACCATGTCTGGCCAAGAAACTCTTCATTTAACGTTACCTTTTTGCCTTTTACAAGTTGATGAGCTGAAAGTCTCACATGATGTCATGATTTCTGAAACTTGCATATAATTTTGTGTCCTTTCTAAACTGAAAGCCAGACAACTTGGATACACCTTGACCTGCCTCCTGTCTACATCAAATATATTCTGAGAAAATAGAGGCGGCCATTAGTGCTGAAAGTTCTATACGCACTCCATCACCAAAAATCCCTTTTAGTGTATGATCTTCCTCATCCTTCGTTTCCAGAAAAGTGACTTTCTTTTCACTCCAGGTCTGACACTTCTTTCATTTATTCATCGTTTGTGACAGGCAGTGTGCTAGGAGCTGGGAATCAGCAGCAAACAGCCCAGAGAGCAGTGTTCCCTGCCCTTGTGGAGCTCACATCCTCATGGGGCAGTCAGACAGTACATGTACAATGAGCAAATGAAACAAGCAGCATTGGGCTGGTGGTGCGGAAGCAGTCCACAGGCCTGTGGGAGACAGCAGCAGAGGGAGCCCCAGGGACTATGGCTAGTTGGACAGGGCCTTCTGAGGAGGTGCCCTTGGGCAGGGTTGAAGGAAGAAGCAGAGCTGCCTGTGCAGAGGCAGAGGGAGACTTCCAGGTTGTGGTGAGGCCAAGGGTAGGGACTGGAGTGGGGATGGACTGAGCACTACAAGGTGAAGGACAGAGGCAGAGTCAGGAGGAGATGGACAGGACCACTTTAGGAGAGGGTGATGGAGGGCAGGCCGTGCAGACCAGAGCCAGGAGTTCAGGATTTGTTCTGAGTACTTAGGAGAGTTGAGGACAGGTTTTCAGGAGGCACATGGCATGATGTGATTTATGTGCCAAAATGCTGACCTGGCTGCAGGGTTAGAGAGTATGTGTTGATGGGGGCAAGAATGGGAAACATGGAGATAGCATAGTCACCCAGTGATTGATCATGGCGGAGTCGACTAGAGGGGTGGAGAGAAATGGTGATGTTTGGGGATTATATTAGACATGAAGTTGCCTGGAGTTGCTAAGAGATTGAATGTGAGAGAAGAATAAAAGAGAAATGACAGTGATTGTAAGGTTTTTTGCCTGAACCACTGGGTAAATAGTAGGGCCAGGAGTGTTTAGGAGCCAGCACACAACTTGCAAAAGCAGATTGTGCCCAACTCTTCCTGACTCAGTGTTCAATGACCGCAGGTTGATAGCTCGACATTAGCCAAGTCAGAATTAATTTACACAACATAGTAATCTGCAAACACTACAAACAAGGGCTTCTCTACCCTACCACTCTACACACACCTGTGGACAGAGAATTGTTACAGTTTTACCAGTACATCACTGTATGGTGTAATTAACTGAGTTGGCAAGTGCTGTATGTAGAGAAGTTTTTTTGGGAGAGACAGTTCAGGAGTTCAGTTTAAACACATGGAATGGGTTGAATTTTAAATGTTTCTTGGACAAGTAAGTGGAGATGCCATCTATGCATTTGAATTTGAGTCTGAAAGAATGAAATTGGACCCTGATCTCTCAATATATACAAAAATCAACTCAACGTGGATTAAAGACTTAAACATAAGACCTGAAATTGTAAAACTCTTACAAGAAAACATAGAGGAAAAGCTTCTTAGCATTGTTCTGGGCAATACTTTTTTGGATAAGGCCCCAAAAGCACAGACAACAAAAGCAAATAAGTTCTGGAAACCTATTGTATAGTATGGTGACTATAGTTAATAACAATGGATTGTATACTTGAAAGTTGTAAGAGAGTATACTTTAAATGTTCTCTCCACAAAACAATAAGTATATGACGTGATGGGTACATTAATTTGCTTGATTTAATCATTTAATGATATATACATATATCAAAACCTCATGTTGTACACAGTAAAAATATACAAGTTTTATTTGTCAATTATACCTTAATAAAGCTGGAGAAAAATAAATCAATGTAGAAAATACATGCAATGAAACACAATAGTTTCATAAAGGACAAAAGTAAAAGCATTAAGTAAATCTACCAAAAATCTACAGTGTGCATTATTGCTAGTGATTAAAAATTAAAAATATTCTTTGTAAAATCAAGAACAAGACACAGATGCCCATTAGTGCCACTTCTATTCAACACTGCATTATGATAATTTCTAGCTTGCATCCTGAGATAAATTATTTGTCTAAACTAAAAGCTCAAAGTAGTCTGTAGACGAAGAACTTAACAAGGTGGCTAGATATAAAATCAGAACATAAAAATTAACTGTGTTTCTATATAAGAGTACCAAGAAACTTAGGAAATGTAACTTTTTAAGGTAACATTAGCAAAACTATATAAGGAATAAGCATATAAAGATATATATGTAGAAATATATATCATATATATGTAGAAATATATATCATATATATGGAATACATACGGCCTATATATATGAAGTATGTGAATGTATATATATAAAATGAATATAAGGAGGTGTACCAACCAATATGTAGATAATTATAAAAACTTACTGGAAGACATCAGAGAAAACTTAAAAGGGGGGCTACACTGTGGATAGGAGAACTCAATGTCCATCCCCCTCTCCAGATTAACATATAAATTCACTAAAATGACAAAGATCCCAACACGTTCTTTTCATGGAACTTGACAAGCTGATTCTAAAATGTATATGGGCTGGGTGCAGTGGCTCACACCTGTAATCACAGCACTTTGGAAGGCCGAGGCGGACGGATCAACTGAGGTCAGGAGTTTGAGACCAGCCTGGCCAACATGGTGAAACTCCGTCTTTATTAAAAATACAAAAATTAGCAGGGCATGGTGGTGCGTGCCTATAGTCCCAGCTACTCAGGAGGCTGAGACACGAGAATCACTTGAACCTGGGAGGCGGAGGTTGCAGTGAGCTGAGATTGCACCACTGCTCTCCAGCCTGGGTGACAGAGCAAGACTCTGTCTAAATAAATAAATAAATAAGGCCAGGCGCGGTGGCTCATGCCTGTAATACCAGCACTTTGGGAGGCTGAGGCGGGTGGATCACGAAGTCAGGAGTTCAAGACCAGCCTGGCCAATATAGTGAAACCCCATCTCTACTAAAACATCAAAAATTAGCCAGACACGGTGGCAGGCGCCTGTAATCCCAGCTACTTGGGAGGCTGAAGCAGGAGAATCGCTTGAACCCAGGTGACAGAGGTTGCAGTGAGCCAAGATCACGCCACTGCATTCCAGACTGGGTGACAGAGATTCCGTCTCAATAAATAAATAAATAAATAAATAAATAAAAGGTATATGGAAAAGTAAATTCTCAAGACCAGTCAAGATAAACGTGAAGAAGAACAAATTAGGGGGGAAATGCCTTACTGTTTTCAAGACATTACTAACCTGTAATAATAATGACAGTGTGATATGAATGCAGAGGTACATGAATTGAACAATGAAAATAGAATAGCACAGCCCAGAAAGAGTCCTATGAATATGTGGAAATTTGACACATTTCAGAGGTATCATTGAACATGATTGGAGGAAAGAATAGATCATGTAGTAGTGGACAGCACTGGGACAACTGGCAATCCTATGTGAAAAATAATGCCGTTGGATTTCTTTCTTATACCATATTTTTTAAAAAGAAATTTCAAATGGATTAAGTACTCAAGTGTGAAAGAAAAAATTAATAAGACTTTAGAAGAAATTATAGAAGAATTTCTTTAAGATTTCAAAATAGAAAAATATTTCTTCAAGAGGATACAAAAAGTGCTAAACAGAAAAGTTTACTGTGATGGCATTGATACTACTCTCATCTTACATTTGATGGTATGCCCCTTTTATTAAGTTTCATCTTATATATATGCTCTGTATAGTTAACACATTTGACTACAAAAAGAAAGGCATATAAATTATGTCAGAGCAAAAGGTCAGTACCCTTTAACAATCATGAAAAAATAAGCCTGACTTGTAGCAGAATTCTCCTCCTTTTAGTGAATCTGTGGTTTAAAGAAATTATCATAAAAGCAGAACTAACATTGAGGGAAATTTAAAACCAAAATCCTAGCAAGCTATTTTTAATGAATACTTACTTCATCTCATGAATGCAAAGATGGGTCAACATTTGAAAATCTATTCTTGTAATTTGCCATTTTAATATGTAAAAGAAAAAATATATATGGTTATTTCAATATATTCCAAAAATGCACTTGAAAAAATTCAAGATCCATTCCCGAATTTTAAAAATAATGATAACAAGGAGTAGGATACAAGGTTAATATACAAATTGGATTACTTTCCTAAATCCCAATAATTGGAATTTGAAATTTAAAGGCAATGTCATTCACAAGAGCACCAAAATAATGAAATATGAGATGGAGTTTCGCTCTTGTTGCCCAGGCTGGAGTGCAGTGGCATGATCTCGGCTCACTGCAACCTCCACCTCTCGGATTCAAGCGGTTCTCCTGCCTCAGCCTCCCGAGTAGCTGGGATTGCAGGTGCCCCCCACCACACCTGGCTAATTTTTTTGTATTTTTAGTAGAAACAGGTTTTCACCATGTTGGCCAGGCTGGTCTTGAACTCCTAACCTCAGGTGATCCACCCACCTTGGCCTCCCAAGTGCTGGGATTACAGGCGTGAGCCACCATGCCTGGCCAAAATAATGAAATATGTATAATCCAAACAAAATATGTACAGGATCTACATGTGGAAAACTACAAGGTCTATATAAATGGAAAGCTATTCCACCTTCACAAGTTGGAAGATGCAATATTATTGTCAGTCCTTCCCAGCGTGATCTATAGATTCAAAGCAATCAACATCAAAATCCCAGCAAACTATCTTAGAGATATTGACAAACAGATTATGAAGCTTCTAAGGATACAGGAAAGACCCTGAATAGCCAACACAATACTGAAAAATAACAACAAACTTGGAGTACTCATACTACCAAATTTCAAGACACAGTATAAAGGTACAATGATCAAGACACTGTGGGACTGGCAATAGACACATCAACCAATGGAACAAAGTAGACAGCCCAGAAATAGATCCACACATATGCAGTCAATTGGTTTTTGACAAAGGAACAAAAGCAAAGCAATGAAGAAAGCACAGTCTTCTCAACAAATGGTGCTAGGACAAGTGGATGTCCATATGAAAAAAAAAAAAGGAACCTAGACAGATCTTATTTATACCTTTTGCAAAAATTAACTTCAAATGGATTATAGATCTAAATGTAAATTGAAAACCTATAAAATCTTTGAATGGAAACATAGGAGAATATCTAGATGAGCTTAGGTTTGAAAGTGAACTTTTAAATTCAACACCAAAAGCATGATCCATGAAAGAGAAACTTGATAAGTTGAACTTTACTACAATTAAAATTTATCTGTGATAGACACTGTTATGAGAATGAAAAGAGAAGCCACTGACCAGGAGAAAATATTTGCAAAACCCACATGTGTAAAGGACTTGTATTCAAAATATACAAAGAAGTCTTACAACTCAACAATTAAGCAAACAAACCAATTTTAAAATGGGCAAAAGACCTGAACAGATAGATACCTCATTACAGGAGAAATGCAGATGGCAGATAAGCACATAAGATGCTTAACATCATTTGTTGTTAAAGAACTGCAAATTAAAACAAAGAAATAGCACTACACACCTATTAATAACTAAAATTCAAAAACTGACAATACCAATTGCTGGCAAAGACATGGAGCAACAGGAACTCTCATCCATTGCTGATAGGAATGCAAAATGGCACAGCCACTTTGGATGGCAGTTTGGCAATTTTTTTATTTTTTATTTATTTTATTTTATTTTATTTTATTTTGTTTTTTGAGACAGGGTCTCACTCTACCATCCAGGCTGGAGTGCAGTGGTGCGAACACGGGTCACTGCAGCCTGGAACTCCTGGGCTCAAGCAATCCTCCCACTTCAGTCTCCTGAGTAGCTGGGACTACAGACATGCACCACCATGACTGGCTAATTTTTTTTGTATTTTGTGTAGAGACGGGGTTTCACCATATTGCCCAGGCTGGTCTCGAACTTCTGGGCTCAAGTGATCACCCGTCTTGGCCTTTCAAAGTACTGGGATTACAGGCATGAGCCACCGCATTCAGCTTGGCAATTTCTTATAAAGCTGAACATAATCTCATCATATGACCCAGCAATTCTGCTCCTCGGTATTTACACCCAACCAATTTGAAAAATCATGTCCACACAAAAACCTGCATGTGAATGTTTATGGAAGATTTATTCATAACCAGCAAAGACTGGCAGCAACCAAGATGTCCTTCAATAGGTGAATGGATAAACAAAGTGTGGGAACATCCATACAATAAAACTATTATTCAGAGATAAGAAGAAATGAATTATCAAACTTCTGAGAGAAATGGAGGAACCCTGAGTGCATATTGCTAAGTGAAAGAAGCCAGTCTAAAAAGACTACATACTGCATGATTCCAACCACATGACATTCTGGAAAAGGCAAAACTATAGAGACACTAAAAAGATTGGTGGTTAACAGAGGCTCAGCAGAAGGGGAGGGAGGGATAAATATGTGAAGCACAGGGATTCTTATGGCTGTGAAACTATTCTATGTGATAATACAATTGTGGATACCTAACATTATGAATCCATCAAAACCCACTGAACTTTCAGAAACAAAAAGTGAACCTTAATGTACACACATTTTTAAAAACCATTTGGGAGGTCAGGAGAATACCAAAATCGAACGTAGAATGTGACAAAACAATCTAAGTTTATCACAAATTTATGTAACAATCTCACCAAAGGAGGTGAGGGAAAAGGTCCTGACCTAAGTAACTTTCAAAATGAGTAGCCTGTGAAACTAATGGCAGCAAATGAACAACCAACAAAGCTACATAATCACTGTGCTCTAGTTGATAAAGTTGTTTCTTGTGGGGGAAAGGGTTAACAATTCTGAAGCCAGTTTATATGTATACTGGAATTAAACAATTGAAGCAAGAAGAGAGCCGATGGTGGGAGTCGGGTTTCTCAGTAGCAGTGGAGGTTTACAGATACGCAAAGGGAAGAGGTTAGAATGATCTATGTGGTAATGGATTGAACATCAGTATGAACTCATGTTTCATTTAATAGAAATACAGATGTTACATATTTACACTTAGGCATAAATGCACAGGTTAGTATGCACACATATATTTCCTTGATCTGTCTGCTGAAAAGGCCTAGAGGCAATGAAACGTCAGCAGCAATGACCGAACCTAGTGGCCAGATCTTGGTTTGTAATACCATTCTTCAATGAAAGGAACCATGCTCCTTGGAGAAATGGCTGATTCCAGGACTGCGGAAGGAAATATACAACACAAGCCCGGAACATCTTTGTAGTGCCAGGAAGGAAGTACTCAAATAAAAAAAAAAAAATAGAAAACTCACAATGACAATGATGGGAATATGTCAAAGGGACACAGGAGTTTACTGAAAAAGCTTCCAATGTCTGAAACTGGAACAATTTCAACAAGATATAGTATTAAAGGATAAAGCAAGGTATGAGTCCAAACTCATAAAAATAAATGAATAAATGGGGGAGAAGAAGCATATCTCCCATGCAGAAGAATTCCAAATAAGTTATGTAGATACTCTGTCCTCAAGGAGGTGGAGCATAACATGTCACTCCTTATGTGTGGGCTGTGCAGAGTGACTTCCTTCCAAAAAGTACAGTATGGAAAGGGGAAAAAACAGTACTTTACGTGGGGAAACCTGACAAACACTACCTCAGCCAGGTGATCAAGATTAACATCAGCAGTATAAATGTGTCCTTGATATGATGTGATAAGAATAGCACTTTACCTTAGTGGTCTTCCTCCAAAAACACACACAACTCCAGTTTAATAACCAAAAAATCATCTAACAAATCCCAGTAGAGGAAGATTCTACAAAATACCTGACCAGCACTCCTGAAAACTGTCAAGATCATCAAAAACAAGGGAAGTCTAAGAAACTGTCACAGCCAAGAGGAGCCAAGACATGATGACTAAACGTAATGTGGTCCTCTTGATAGAATCCTAGAACACAAAAAGGATACTAGGTAAAACCAAAGGGGCTGGACGTGGTGGCTCACGCCTATAATCCCAGCCCTTTGGGAGGCCGAGGCGGGCGGATCACGAGGTCAGGAGATCGAGAACATCCTGGCTAACACGGTGAAACCCTGTCTCTACTAAAAACACAAAAAATTAGCCGGGCATGGTGGTGGGCACCTGTAGTCCCAGCTACTCGGGAGGCTGAGGCAGGAGGATGGCGTGAACCCAGGAGGCAGAGCTTGCAGTGAGCCGAGATTGCGCCACTGCACTCCAGCCTGGGCAACAGAGAGAGACTCCGTCTCAAAAAAAAATAAAAAGGAAATCTGAATAAAGTATGGACTTCAGTTAATAATAATGTATTAGTTCAGGCACGTTGGCTCATGCCTGTAATCCCAGCACTTTGGGAGGCCGACACGGGTGGATCACCTGAGGTCAGGAGTTTGAGACCAACCTGACCAACATAGAGAAACCCCGTCTCTACTAAAAATACAAAATTAACCAGGCGTGGTGGTGCATGCCTGTACTCCCAGCTACTCGGGAGGCTGAGGCAGGAGAATCGCTTGAACCTGGGAGGCGGAGGTTGCAGTGGGCGGAGATCACGCCATTGCACTCCAGTAATACCAATAATAGTACTACTACTAATAATGTATTGACATTGGCTCATTGTGTCAAATGCCTCATGCTAACATGTTAATAGAGGAAACTGAGTATGGAGTATGTGGGAATTCTCTGTACTATCTTCCCATTTTCTCCATAAATCTAAAACAGTTCTAAAAAAATAAAGTTTGTCTAGAGAAAATGCCAGCTTAAAAAAGAGGTAGACAGACTTGAAAAGAGACTACGGAGACACACTAATAACGTAATTTGTGAACCTTGGTGGGGACAGCTATAAAAGCTATTTAGGGGATACATAGGGAAATATGAATATGAAACTTTGGGTGGTTGATCCATTTTTTACCTGTGATAATGGAATTGTGGTTAAATGGGAGAATCTCCTCACTCTTGCAGGAAAGGCATGCTGACATATTTAGTGATGTCCTGAAGTGTGATGATGAAGTTTGCAACTTAGCTCAAATGAATCAGGAGGGGAAGAAAAGCACATTTGGAGAGAGCAAAAGCAACAGTGGTAAAATGTTAAAAATGGTGAACCTAAATGAAAAGTATACTGGTGTCCATCCTACTATTCTCTCATATTTTCTGTAGATTTGAAATTTTTCAAAATTAAATGTCAGGGAAAATATAATTTTAGATTTGGACAAAATGATATGAAAGCTTATCTGAAAAAAATAAACATGCAGTAACTAGAAAAAATTTCTAAAAATGAGGTACGGACTAGCAATACCCAAGACAAAAATGTATAACAATTTAAAATAATTAAAAGACTCGTATTTTTTGCAACAGACTACAGAACCCAGAAGCATATCTAACCAGACATATGGAAATTTGATGTATGAATGAGGATGATGGTTTTTCCAATCAGTGTTGAAAAAGTTAATAAATGGGGTTAGAATAGATTGCATTCGAGAGAAAAATGTTGAATCCTCTCCTCACTCCTACTACCTAGACAAATTCCAAATGAATCAAAGATTTAAAAGTTAAAAAAAAAACCTTTAAAATATTGGAAAAATACATTAAATTTATTCTTAAATGCAAAGTGGCCTTTCTAAGCAAGGCAAAATCTCAGAAGCTGTAAAGACTAAGTTTAACTACATAAATAAAACTTAGGAAAATATTATTAAACATGACAATGGACCAATTTTCTTAGCTTACAAAAAGCTCATACAAATCAATAAAACACATATCACCTAATAGAAAACAGAATATGACTACACATTTCACAGGAAATATCAGTAATCAATAAACATGAAAATGTGTTCCATCTCCTTCATTAAAATGTACCAGACCTTCATTAAAATGCATTAGAAGTTCATTAAAATGCAAGATACCATTTATTCACTTTCACATGATCAGACTTCAAAAGTTTAGTACCCAGTATTGGCATGGGTTTGGTAAATAATCATTCTCATACATTATATGTGGAAGCATACTGGGCAAAGATTTCTAGAGGACAATTTGGCAGTAACTACTGAACTGAAAATAAAAAATACCCTCTGATCCAGCAATTGTATTGCTAGGTACGCTGTAGAATAAAAACTCATTATATGTACAAGTATATTCACCACAATGGGATTTAATATCGGAAACAACCTAAAGAGCCTATCAGTGTTTGAACATTTGTAACACATTCAAACATTAGAATACCACACAGCCACTAGAAATAATGAGGTATTTTTATATATACCGATACAGAAAGATCTCATAAAACACAGGTAGCAAAAAAAGCAAGGTACAGAAGAGTATATATAGTCTGATTCCATTAACATGAAATTTTTTTAAGTACAAATTTGCTGCTAAAAAATAAAAAATTATTTTCCTGTGAGTACAAGACACTTGAAACTGGTTACTTTTGGAGAGAAGTATTAGGGTAGGAGGGAAGGGACCAAGTTTTTATACCTTTCTGTACCATCTGATCTTTTTGCCATGTGCATATACTATCTTTCTTGCCCCCACTCCCCTTTCTAAGAACACTTAACAGGTTATTTTGAGATATTCCTAGGTAGGTTTCAATACCGGTGGTGTTATTTTTCAAAATACTGTACATAAGTGCCAAGTTTTGCAATTTAGAACTTCCCCTTGGATTTTCACTAAACTTTATATTTGCTCCCTTGATGCTTTAATCATAACGATTTCCTATTAAGTATAAAGTGACAGTTTTAATGGGAGTTTGGCTTTATAACAAATTTGTGATGGAATCATTAGACACTGCTGCTCAAGAACCCATTTTTACACCCCAAAGGGCATTTGATGATTTATAAACATCATCAAGATTATACATTCTATTTTGACTAATAAAAACATAAAACTGCAGTAAAATTTTATATGTACAATTAAATTATCCATTGAATTTAGTAAAACAGCATCACAGTAGAAAAATACAGTCATAAAATTAGCTCTTACATTTTTCTGGGGACAGAAAAGCAGAAGAAATGAGATTAAAAGTCCAAAAAAAAAAAAGCCCAAAAAACACTACCAAAAACAGGGTGAGACAATCATTTATTTATTGGACAGGGCAAGGTCATTTAAAGATTGGAAACATATCCCAAAAACATGTGTTTAGTTTGGTGTTACAGGCATTGATACTCACAACAAACAACATTATTCAATACATCATGTAAACAGGCCACATAAAACCAGGAAGATGCTGTCAAGCCACTGAGAAGCCACAATGCTTAGAAAACAATCATTAGGGAGTTACAGAGAATAATCACCTCCAATTCACTGATATGCATATTCTGCGGCTGCACAGTATTTGGCCGGTTCCCTGGTTATTAAGTGAGTCGTTCCGTATTTTAAAGAGCCTTGATTGGTACACACTTCTGAATATCACTGAAATCAGTCAAGTAAAGGCTTAACTAGCTCACATCATATTTTTGAACTACCCTAGGTAATAACTGACTGTCTCACAATACTGTAAATAAAATTCTGTACTTAGTACATTTAGCAGTGTTACAACGCATCCAAATCACCTTTAAGTCCTATGGTACATACTTTAAAAAGACAGCAGAAACTCACTGGAGTAAATGAAAAAAGAAATTTGGGGAGCTCACCTGGCCTGAGGTATACAAGCTGCTAGCAAAGATAGACACACCTGAAAACCACTTTGTCAATTATTTGCCAAGTCATTTGGCCTGATTTTTGGCCTGATTTTTAGCCTGATTTTTAGCAGGACTCTTCCCGACTGAGGAGGCAAAGATTTCAACATCCATTCTAGAGACTAGCCACAGTATTATAAGTAGTAATATATCATAAATGCTTGGTTATGAGGAAAAACTATTCAGCATAAGATTCACGGAGAAAAACCTGTTAGGTATCTGGCCCTCCTGTCTGAAATCTATGGATTTTACCAACCACTCCCTTTCACAGCAATAAGCGTTCTCAAGATGAGAAGAATTTTCTCACTCCATATAGAAAATCACATTTGGGAAGTCAGTCCCAAAAGACCAAATATTGTAGAATTCCATTTATATGAAATGACCAGAATAAGCAAATCTACAGAGAGAGAAATAGATTAGTGGTTGCCAGGGGCTCGGGGACGGGGTGGGCACTGGGAGAAAATGAGAGGTGACTGCTCAAGGGTACAGGGTTTCTTTCTGGGGTAACGAAATGTTCTAAAATTGACTGTGGTCACGGTTACACAACTTTGTGAATACACTAAAAACCACTGAATTGTACCCTTAAAATAAGTGAATTGTAAGGTATGTGAATTATATCTCAATAATGTTACAAACATATTAAGAAAGGAAGACATACCCCAAAGAGAAGGAAACAAGAGGCTCTTCCAAACCAAATCATACCAGAAGAAAACAGTAGCCAAGTCTGATGGAAGGAGCTTGTTTCTTGCATGCTATTTTATCATCATCACTTTAACCCCGATTTCACATTTTTAGTTCATTTCTAAATTATTTTAGGTTATCGGCAGATTTCTAACTTTGTTCTCATTAGAGAGCAGAGTCAGCGTTCCGCAGACAGACTGGGCTGGCGTAACAAACCAAAACTAAACAATAATAAAAACCCAATGAAAAATAATCTCATGCTTTGGGGCTATGTGTTACCAGTCAGAAGAGAAGAAGAGCTGATGTTCATTTCTAACGGAAAATAAAATGCCTACAAGTACAATGGCATCTTATGACTCATACCTAAAGCACATTTCCTTTTCAAACCTGCATACAGTTATTCCCTTTTTACACCTATACAATTCAACAAAAGCAATGCTTTTATACCTGTACAATCCAAAAAAAGCAACGTTCTCTACAAAGAAATGTTGAGCTTCCTACAGCTCTCTAGCTCAAAGAGCTAGCCAATTTCCTTAAAAGTAAAATTACTGTTTCTAAAAATATCAACTCTGTATCCTCATCCTCACTTTCAGCAACAAACCGTGAAGATGGAAAACTTGAAGCCTGCTATAAATCAGAAACTACAAAACAATTTCTTAAATGACCTGATTTTTCTAAAAACCTTAAAAACATTAGTTCCAAATACTGAGAGTATATTTGGCCCAATTCCTTTGAACTCTGTCTTTAGATTAATGACGAGTTTCCTTTATTTCACTTATTCACTAGTTTAGTATGAAATAAACAGAGTTTGAATCAGTTAAACTGGCTAATGACAATTTTCCTCAATGATTTTTCTTCTGCATAGGCATGATAATGAAATCACAAAAGGTCTTCAACTAGTCTTCAACTATTCTTACACTATATAATCAATTAGGGAAATTTTTACAGACAAATGAAGAGAACACAAGTAGCTTTACAGCAAGTTGAGCTTGTTACATATATTTGTTGACAAAGAATTTCTGACACAAAAATTGCTCACTGCACACAGAATCTCAGAGAAATGATGAAACAAGACAGCTGATGGTAGAAGGTATATGGGAGCAGGGTAGGGTGAAAAGTCACAAATAAATTAAAAACTGGCAAGTACTTCTGAAGCAGGGCCACTTTTTAGGGGACACAAGAAAAACTGTTAAATCAACATTTTGGTCTCATTAGGGAAGTCCATTTGTTAAGAATTGAAGGCCATTTTACCATAATTCATGCTGCAAAATGCAGCAGTCACACAGTATTTCCAAAAGGATTCCAAAAATTGTAGTGCAAAAGAAAAGAAATCTAAAAAAATAAATAATCACAAAAACCATCAACATTTTTCAAGGAAATGTGTTCAAACAGTGGCTTTTACAAAAGATGTGGATTTGTTTTAAATGAAAAAAAATAATTCCTATATGAAATACCAAAGACTCATTTCACATATAACTTACACTGCATTAATGATTGGATTAACAGTATATAAACAAGGGCCATGGTTTTTTTCTAAAGTAGGTCTGAAAGATCAATATAAATACTAATGGGGGCAGGGAGGAGTGTTTTATACCCCAAACTCCAATATTCCAGCTCTGTGTCCTGTCCTATTATTATAATTTGTAAAAATCTTAACGACGCAGTGATTCGAGTTTTCGTAACTTCAATGATGTGTTAGAGGACAATGCATCTTGGTTTGAAGAATTTGCTGTATCCGAAGGCCGGAAAAGTACTCGACCACGATGATTAAATACATAAAAGGATGGGTGATTCCTTAACGTATCAAATGTCCTTGAAAGAAGAAAAAAGCATCAATTTTAGATAAACCTTTATAAAACCCTACTTGAAAATAAGTAGGCTTCTAATGAATTATCAATTTACTATGGGTTATATTTTTTAACAAGTATTAATACATGAAATCAGACTATAAATAATAATTATACTGTATCTCTTCTCCTATATAAAGAAAATAAGAAACCTGGAAAAGCAGCATAAAGCTCTCAAATTTCTTCTTTTTAAAAAAAATAGAGATAGGGTCTCATTCTGTTGCCCAGGCTGGAGTGCAGTAGCACAATCATAGCTCACTGCAGCCTCAAACTCCTGGACTCAAGCGACCCTCTCATCTCAGCCCCCCAAGTGCTGGCACTACAGATGCGCACCACCACACATGGCTTTCTTTTATTATTATTTTTTGTAGAGACAGGGTCTCCCAATGTTGCCCAGGTGGTCTCAGACTCCTGGGATCAAGCAATTCTCCTACCTCAGCCTCCCAAAGAGCTGAGATTACAGGTGTGAGCCACGATGCCCGGCTTCTAATATATTTTTTTTATCCAGCCATTCCTTCCAGAATGCCTATGAATAACAACACAAATACTAGCTCAACTGTTAATCTCCCCTGTAAATCTAACAGTAACGCATGCCGAATAGTCTTTTTAAAAAAGCAGCACATAGATTACAGCTTTGATTATTCTCATTTGGCCCTCATTATTCAAGCCATATGATCGTTTCACAGATCTGTTTTCCAAGAATCTTTCAAGTACAACAAAAAATTCCTTTTGGCCCTCTGTACCTGCTACTGTCCAAACACATATTTTTCTACCACCTACTTAATGACATTGTTTTACTTCTTTCTTTCCTGGCCCCTTGCCTGTGATTCTTTGTAGACTCTTTGTAAGAGCAAGCAGTGATGACAGTAAAGTATCCTTTCTACTTTTCCAGTGAGAGATATGTAGTCTAAAAGAGTTCACAAACACCTTGGTGTGTGTCCTTTATGGTTTTTGTTTTTCAATATTATTTTCCTGGAAAGGATAGGAGAACTCTTCCTTTCATAAAAGCTCAAATCTCAGTCAGCCCACCTAAACATTCAAGCATACCCCCATACAAAAAAGGAGGCCTGATATGTAACTCCTTAAAATGTACATATTGGGTGGGGCGCAGTGGCTCACATCTGTAATCCCAGAACTTTGGGAACCCAAGGCGGGTGGATCACTTGAGGTCAGGAGTTAGAGACCATCCTGGCCAACATGGTGAAACCCCGTCTCTACTAAAAATACAAAAATTAGCCGGGCGTGGCGGCAGGTGCCTGTTAATCCCAGCTACTCAGGAGGCTGAGGCAGGAGAATCACTTGAACTTAGGAGGCAGAGGTTGCAGTTAGCCAAAATCATGCCACTGTACTCCAGCCTGGTTGATAGAGACTCTGTCTCCATAAAGAAAGAAAGAAAGAAAAATAAATAAAATGTACATAATGAACTGAAAGTAAAAGGGGGATATGACTTTCCTCTAACACATAAATGTTTACTGTGACTCCTTCTAAGAAAATATTGTAAAGGGGTATCATGTCCAGGATCAAGAAGGTGGGTAAAGTCCAGAGATGGAACTGAACAAAGCTAAAGGATGATTTTAGAAAGTAAAAATATGAAAAATAAAAGCAAACACAGCTCATGAAAATAGCTTAGAAGTAGTCCAGGAGAAAAAAAAGAAAGCAGAATAACAAATATACTTTTAATCCAGTAGTAGAAAAGGGCCTGGGAGCAGAGCTTATCTCACAGACTAGGTTCAAGTGAGAGGGGAAACCGAAAACCACTTACTCTTCCGAAGACTAAGCTGGGACAAGAGGATAGAAAGAGGATAGTAGGAAGAGAGGGATGGAAGGAGAGAAAGGGGGAAGGGGGTGGGGAAGGAAGGGAGCAAGGAAGGAATGGAAGGAGAAAGGTTAAAAATTCTGAGGCATTATTTTTCTATATATCTATTTTCATCCATACAACCAACCAATAATTTTAAGCAACATATTTTTTTGATTCTACTGTTAATAATCTGGCATTATCTTCCATTTTCTTACAGTATCAAATACTGCCTCAATGTTTTTACCTTATTATTCATACAAACTGCGTAATCAAAATGCAGAAACAAAACCAACTTTTATGTACCAGAAAACGTACTTTTTAAAACTATGTGAACACAGCAAACCTCTATGAAATGCAATGCCTATGAAAAGAGAAAGACTTACTTATTTTTCAGTTCTGAAGTGGCATCCATGTCTTTAAACTCTCCTGCAATATGAACTATACCGTAACAGGTAACTGCAAAGGCCAGAAGTGTCTGAAGAACTATCTGTGAGTATAAAGATTGAGATTACTAAATAACACAAACATTATTATAAATATTTACAATTTTCTCTCTACCTCTTTATTGCCTCTAACAGGTAGTCCTCTCACGGCCACCTTCAGGGAGACAATGCTCACTTGAAATGACTGGGATTCAGACGCAATACAATCTATAAATTCTGTGGATTGGCTGCAAAAATATCTCTGATGCTTCAATAAATAAATCTAGTGTTCAAATAAGCAAAATCACTGAGTACTGAATGGTACTGAGCCACTCAGAACTCAATGATCAAATATTACCTGCTTCCAAGAGCAACTAAGAATTTTTAAGGTATTATTGTTTTTGTTTTTTTGTTGTTGTTGTTTTTTGCTTTTTGTTTTTGAGACGGAGTTTCCCTCTTGTTATCCAGGCTGGAGTGCAATGGTGCAATCTTGGCTCACTGCAACCTCCACCTCCCGGGTTCAAGCAATTCTCCTGTTTCAGCCTCCTGAGTAGATTACAGGCATGTGCCACCATGCCAGGCTAATTACGTATTTTTAGTAGAGACGGGGTTTCTCCATGTTGGTCAGGCTGGTCTCGAACTCCTGACCTCAGGTGATCCGCCCGCCACGGCCTCCCAAAGTGCTGGGATTACAGGCATGAGCCACCACGCCCAGCCAGTATTATTGTTACATATCATAGAGTGCAGAAAGCATATGTACACAGTATAAAGCAATTAAAAGACCATGTACCCACCACCCAGCTTAAGAAATAGATCATTCCTAGTACCTTTCAAGTTCCACATGTCCCTCTCAGATTATATCCTTTACCTTCCCTCTCAAAGTTAACTATGGTCCTGAATTGTATATTACTCAGTTTCTTGTTTTTCTTGATAATTTTACCAGCTATTAAATATATACGAATCTCTAAAACATATATGCCTTACTTTTGCCCATACTGAACTTTATTTAAATGGACTCAAATGTATTCTTTTGTGTCTAGCTTTCCTCGCTCAACATTATGTCATTGTGTTTGTGTGTGTGTTTTTTTCTTTTTTTGAGATGGAGTCTTGCTCTGTCACCCAGGCTGGAGTGCAGTGGTGCAATCTCGGCTCACTGCAACCTCGGCCTCCCAGGTTCAAGCGATTCTTGTGCCTCAGCCCCCAAGTAGCTAGGATTACAGGTGCCCGCCACTGCACCCAACCGATTTTTGTATTTTTAGTAGAGATGGGGTTTCACCATGTTGGCCAGGCTGGTTTCAAACTCTGACCTCAGGTGATCTGCCTGCCTCAGCCTCCCAAAGTGCTGGGATTACAGGCATGAGCCACCACGCTCGGTCAATTTTCACTGTGCTTTGTATTTCATGATATGAAAATACCACAATTTATCCATTCTGCTGTTGTTATTGGATATGTGGGTTGTTTCCTGTTACTTTCACAATCAACATGAATATTCATATGCATGTCGCCCAGTTCATACATGGAAACACTGAGTGTAGAGTATGCATATGTTCAATTTTATTGAGTAATATCAACTGCTTTCCAAAGAGGTTGAGCAAGCAAAAACGCAGAATGTTTTATTTTAACCAAGATGGGATTACGGGCATGTTGATTATAGAAAAAAGTTCTTTAAAATAGACATAAATGTGTGTGTGTGTGTGTGTGTGTGTGTGTGTGTGTGTGTGTGTGTATCTACCACAAAAAAAAAGGTGATAGGAGGAGTTAATAGCCTCATCAATCATATATTTAATTACAGACAAAGTCAAAATTAGCCACAATCTATTTTCCTGTTTAAATTAAAATCTAACATCATATACAATACCAATTTACATTCCCACCACCAGTCTACCAAGAACACTTGGTTTTTGTTTTTGAGATGGAGTCTCGCTCTGTCACCCAGGTTGGAGTGCAGTGGCATGATCTCGGCTCACTGCAACCTTTGCCTCCCGGGTTCAAGTGATCCTCCTGCCTCGGCCTCCCGAGTATCTGGGATTAAGGCGCCCACCACCATGCCCAGCTAATTTTTTGTGTTTTTAGTAGAGACGGGGTTTCACCGTGTTAGCCAGGATGGTCTTGATCTCCTGACCTCGTGGTCTGCCTGCCTTGGCCTTCCAAAGTGCTGGGATCACAGGCGTGAGCCACCATGCCTGGCCAGAAGACTTGTTTTATACAACACAGTCACAGGCACTTTTAACAAGAATCTATATGAGCTGTCATGAAAATAAGATTGAAGTTGTTAAGTAATAAAAAAGTTAATTATAAAACTATACATATATACACATGTATAACTTTTTAAAGAAAAAAATAATACATGTTTGGATTAGGTAAAACTACACATACATAATGTTGTTTGTGTATAGGAAGAAGATTGAACTACTGCTATACTCCAAACTGTTGGGAGTAGAAGTGGAACTGCCAAGGAATGGGGCCAGGTTTTCTGTTGTTGGTGTTTTTATAATTGTGTAGGGTCAGTTTTAGTTTTTACTGTTTGACTCTGTTACAAAGAACTTACTACTTGTGTAATTTCAAGTCTAGTAAAGATAAAAATTGTGAGTGATGCTGGAATACTTATCATTTTAGTTTTAAAAAACACTTTCCTGGTCGGGCGCTGTGGCTCACACCTGTAATCCCAGCACTTTGGGAGGCTGAGGCAGTGGATCACCTGAGGTCAGGAGTTTGAGACTAGCCTGGCCAACACGGGGAAACCCTGTCTCTACTAAAAATACAAAAAAAATAGCTGGGCGTAGTGGTGGGCGCCTATAATCCCAGCTACTTGGGAGGCTGAGGAAGGAGAATTGCTTGAACCTGGGAGGCAGAGGTTGCGATGAGTCCAGATCGCGTCACTGCATTCCAGCCTGGGCAACAAGAGCAAAACATTGTCTCAAAAAAAAAGAAAAAAAACTAAAACTACTTTCATTTTACCACCTATGTATGTCCCTAAACAATGTACTGTTGGCTTTATTTCCTTTACATAAAAATGAACTTTTCTAAGAAATAAAGCTAAATAATCAACTTTTGAAGTCCATCCCATACTATGGACAGAGCATCTTCGAGAAAGACTATTTCGACTACAGCTCTAGAAACCAAATAGAGAAACCTTTCCAAATCTTTGAGCTTTATGAGTGATGAAAAGTGGAGATCACAGGCCAGGCGCGGTGGCTCACGCCTGTAATCCCAGCACTTTGGGAGGCCAAGGTGGGCGGATCACGAGGTCAGGAGATCGAGACCATCCTGGCTAACACGGTGAAACCCTGTCTCTACTAAAAATACAAAAAATTAGCCGGGCATGGTGGTGGGCACCTGTAGTCCCAGCTACTCGGGAGGCTGTGGCAAGAGAATGGTGTGAACCTGGGAGGCGGAGCTTGTAGTGAGCTGAGATCACGCCACTGCACTCCAGCCTGGGTGACAGAGTGAGACTCCGTCTCAAAAGAGAAAAGAAAAGAAAAGTGGAGATCAGATGTTATTTCATGTCCGGAAAATTTTACGAAAAACCAGTTAAAAAAAAAAATTATTACAAGCTATGTGGCTAATTTTAAACATACATGTAACGGAATATAAATGACCAACTTACATCTATTGGCAGTGATTCATCTTCTTTTTCTGTTAATCGCATGTAAGAACGATCTATAAGCCAGAAGCATACCATTAAGTAAATTGTAGTTCATTTTTCTTTCTTAAAATGACGCAAATCAATATATCAAAGAAGTGGCTGACTTATGTGCAGCACACCAGCATGGCACATGTATACATATGTAACTAACTGCACATTGTGCACATGTACCCTAAAACTTAAAGTATAATAATAATAAAATGAAATTAAAAAAAAGAAGTGGCTGACTTATATGCTACATAAAGTAATGCTAATCCTGGATTCCTCAAAACCTTCTATCTTCTAAGGTAGTCAGCCCTATCTTAGTCAACTATTTTATTTTCATCATGACCTGCTTTGTCACCTTATAAAATGGGTAAGAGTGACAAGTGAGCAAGTATGAGGCAGAAATACCTTAGTATAATTTTTCTTTCATTATTATAGAAATACTAGAAACTTCTCAAAACTGTTGCTTTCACTAACTCGCCAAATAAATCACAATTATTTAAAAAGTAAAGTCTACAGAAAATCTCAACTCTGAAATAGCACCACCACCACACAGTATGGACAAAATAATACTGGTATGGAAATGGTTCTCCTGAGAGGATACGCTGGGGCAGTAGTGGAACAGGAATTCCATGAAATCAATTTCTGCCTCTACTAGTTAATTATAATTCCGCTGCTGCTGCCTTAACCTCAGGAGGCAGCAAGGGATAAAAGAAAAGGATCAGGATTTGGAAACTGGTAAGCCTAAATCAGTGCCAGCTCTTCAATTTACTATAATTTCATTTAATTAAAGAAGCCCTCAGTGATCATAATACATATCTCAAGTTCAGAGTGTTAAAATGGGGGGTGTCTTAGAATCAAAGAAATACAGTATCTATTTTTTTTCATTACCTGAATTTCCACAACAGTAAAATGAGAATAATGTGAGGTGAGGATTAAACAAGATACAGAAAATGACTGGTGCCCTACTATAACAAAGTTCATTACAGCAAAGATGAGCATGCCACAGCGCCACATTGTGCCATCTGTTGCTACAGTCTGACATGACACACTTAAAGTTACATAGTACTCTCTCCCTAACATGAGCATTATATATAAAGTGGTCTCACTGCAGTGGCAAATCCACAAGGCATTCTCATCACCCAAAACATAAAATACAAAAATCTTAATTCTAGATGAACCTAGGACAATCCCTATTTAATAACGTACTTTGGACTAAATAATTCAAACTGTTTTTGAGTGCATGTGTATTGACTCTTGAAGGAGAATGTGTTTACAGACATTTCTTAAGTTTTAACCTACAGGTTTGTCATAAAGACAAGTGTAAAAGAAACATCAAACCAATACCAAAAATCGATTTTGACTAAACTCCTATCTGGTTCAATTCCTAGCTAGCTTGCTAGTTTGCATGAAGCCTCGCCTGCTTCTAACACTACCTTTAACCAGGAATTTCCTCATCTGTAAAATGAAGGGGTTGGACTTCAGTGAACCCCAAGGGCCCTTCTCGCCCCACAATCATATAATTCTACAGTTAAAGCTTACTGTAGAAAATGACACAGTACTCCAGTGGATCCTAATCTCTTCTAGGACAGTGTTTCTCAAACTAATGCGCATACAAATCACCCTGGGATCTTATTAAAACCCAGATTCTGATTGAACAGGTCTGGCCTGAGTGTCTTCTAATTACCTGCCAGGTGGTGCTCATGATGCTGGTTTGTTGACCACACTGTAAGTAGCAAGGATCTAGGATACTTTCCTTAACCTCCCAGTTCCCCCAAATATGACTGTCCCTGCTTCCATGCATCCTTATATACTTTTAGCATATCACTTTATTGTAACTACTTCTTGGTCCACTTGTTTTCCTTTAGACTTTGAACTGGCTCAGGGCATCACTGTATCTCTAGCACCTAACCACAGCGCAATTTCAACCAGCGACCCAAAACTGAATTTCATAACGCAGTGTAGCACAAATCTTTTGCCCAACGTCACACAGATGTAGCGGTAATGCAAGTTTTTAACAACCAGTCCTTTAGACTCCCAGTCCAGTGCTCTTTCTCCTGCACTACAGTGCCTCCCTGAGGCAATCGGTCACTTAACTACTCAGTCTCTGCCTGGACAGCCCAAGAGTGCCCAAGATGTTGTCCACTTGGTTGTCGTGGGACCATGAGCAACCAGAGTCCTCAATCTCACAACTGTGCCTGATGTGCCCCATGCTGGATCTGACATCACTTGTCCTGGATTCCTGGAGACTCCTATTCTGAACCCTCTCCCAGACACCTCTTTCCAACCTTCCTGCAATTTCAGGTGCCACACTCTCTCCAAATTCAAACTCCGAACCTTCCACTGGGAACTCCTGCACTGATTTTCTTAGTCACCCCAAACTGTAAGGTCTCAAAGGACCATTAATCTGACACTCGGTCCGATGGTCCCTTAGAAGTGCGCCCACACACCGCCCCTAGGGTTCCACACCGAAGCGGTCCCTGTGCCCCAGGCACTTACGCTGCGCAGCGGAAAAGGCGGCGTGGGCTAGGGCAAAGAGACCGATGCCCACCAGCCCCTTCCACAGCGACGGCGCCATGATGCTGAAGGAGCAGCAGCCCAGCGAAAGAAGCGAAGGGCCGCGGAGCTGTTTCTTCTTCCACCGGCGGGTGTCCGCGCGCCGCAGAAAGATGACGTCACTAAAGTCCTGAGCGCAAAGTGTCTCAGTGGTGGAAAATCCAGAGGGCTGTTAGAAAACGGAAACAGGAATGCCGGGAAGAAGGAGACAGCTACACGGAAAAAGGTCCGCGAGAACACACGAACCTGCGCTATGGAGGCCTCTCTGGGAGGGGCGGAGCCCAACGGAGTCGTAAACGAAGAGCGAAAGCAGGAGCAACGGGGAAGCGAAGAGGAAGGGCGCCGGCAAATGGGGGCGGGGCCGGTGGCGAGAACAGGGTGGGGCAGAGGGACGGGGGCCTGCATAGAGAACGTGTGGGGCGGGGTGGGTAGATGGGCGGGGTGGGGAAGACGGGCGGGGCCTGCAGGAGGGTGGGTGTAGCCGAGGAGCGGGGCCAGTGGGTGGGTGGGTGGGGGTAGCCAAGGGGCGGGGCCCTGGTGGGTGCGGTCGAGTGGCGGGGCCTGCGGGGAGGATGGGTGGGGCCGAGGGGCGGGGAGGAGGTGGGGCAGAGGGCGGGGCCTACGGGAGTATGGGTGGGGCGTAGGTGGGGCGGAGGGGGCGGAGGGGGCGGAGGGGGCGGAGGGGGCGGAGGGGGTGGAGGGGGCGGGGAGGGGGTTGGGAGGAGGTGGGACCGAGGGGGCGGGGAGGAGGTGGGACCGAGGGGGCGGGGAGGAGGTGGGACCGAGGGGGCGGGGAGGAGGTGGGACCGAGGGGGCGGGGAGGAGGTGGGACCGAGGGGACGCGGAGGAGGTGGGACCGAGGGGACGCGGAGGAGGTGGGACCGAGGGGGCGGGGAGGAGGTGGGGCCGAGGGGCGGGAGGAGGTGGGGCCGAGGGGCGGGGCTGGGGGCGTTGGGGAAAGGCGGTAGGTGCTGGATATAGACCCCTGACAGTTGTGTTTTGTGTGTTGGTTGGTTTTGGTGTTTCGTGAAACTGTGCCTTTTGTTTTCTGTAGGCCTTTCCTGTGCTTCAGCTTCCTGGAAACTGGCACTGCAGAAGGAGGCAAGGGTGTTAAAACGAGGAGGCAGTGTCAGGACAAAATCCCAGGATCTGGAACCCCAAATACTTGGCTCGCGGGAAGTGCTCAGTAAACCCTTTTAAGGTCCTGGAGAAAGATTCGTGCAAAAAGAGATGTAGCGCGGGGGGAGTGTTTTGTCGTGAAAAGAACCAGCTTACATTAAGGAAGAAATGAAAGAGGAAATTTTAAAATGCTAATAACGCAGTCTTCTTGCCTTGTCTCTATCTCTGATCCCGGTAAAATGTATACTCCTCTGCCCATTTTTCTTTGTCTTCATCTCCTAAAATGTAGACATTTAATAATGAGCTTCTCCCCTTGACTTCATCACTCTGCTGTCCCCTGGGGAGCTCACCCATTCATTCCCACCGCTTCAGCCAGCAAAGGTATTACAGTGATTCCAAATCGACATCTCTATCGCAAATCTCTCTCCTTAGCTCCAGGCCTGCATTTCTGACTACCAGATAGGCATTTATTTCCTGTGGCACTTAAAACATAATATGGCTAAAATGGAATTCATCCTTTTTTTCCAAATTCTGCACCAATTCCTCCAGTGACCCCTGACTGAGTGGCAAAGCTTTGTAAACTGCATATCACAAGGTAAATGCAAAGTATGATCACCATTCTTTTCCTTTAACCCAATCAGAATTCTACGTTTTAGTTGCATCAATTTGCTTTTGCTCAAAGATGCCTCCTATCTTGACCACCCCTTTTAAATGTGCAAAATTCCTACTCCTGATCCCCTTATTCTGTTCTACTTTTTATATCACCTTCTAACATACTATATAATTTAGCTATTTACTATGTTTGTTGTGTTACTGTTTACTGTCTGTCTTTCCCCACTGGAATGTAAGCTCTGAGAGAACAGAGATTTCTCTGTACCTAAAACTTTGACTGTCATGTGGTAAGCTTTCAATAAATGCTTGTTGAATGACAAATGAATTCTGGAAAATAATTGGGAGAGTATCCCTATTTGAAAGGATCTCTACAGAGAGTCCTTCCAATCTTTTGAATTGGGCTCAAAAATCCCTATGGACTTGCATGTACTCTCACATTTTGACAACCTTTTGATTGTAAACATTTTCTGATATGCTTGAGCTTCCTCAAAGCTGGAGAAAACAAATAAGACATCTCATTAGCTGGGCATAGTAGCACATGCTTGTAGTCCTAGCTACTTGGGAAGCTAAAGAAGGAGGATTGCTTGATCCCAGGAGTTCAAGGCTACAGTGAGCCATGATTATGCCACTGCACTACAGGCTGAGTGACAGAGCGAGATCCTTTCTCTAACCAAAAAAAAAAAAAAAAAAAAAAAAAGGAGAAGAAGAAGACATCTAAAATTAAACATATTTCCTCAACTTTACTTATGTAATTTTTGTCCTAGATCTCATTTTCCAAACCTTTAGTCATGGTCATTATTCTTTTCTGGGCCCTTTCCAATTTCTTCACCTCTAAGCCAAAATTTTACACAATACTTGATCGATGTCAAGTGCAGTATAATGCATTCCTTACAAATGTAGTTCTATTTATAAACTTCACAATCAGGAAGAATCAGGAGATAATCTCTCTGTGGTTGACAGGAAAGTGCTTCCTTCTCCGCCCCGGGAGGTAATAAGATAGAAAAGATAGTTGGCCAAAAAAATCTTACAACTTTGTTTTATCTAAAATAATGGTCAAATTGAAATTAGCCTTTTCAGATCCCCTGTAAAATTACCCCTTCTTCCAGACCAGCCTGGCCAACACAGTGAAACCCCATCTCTACTAAAAATACAAAAAATTAGCCGGGTGTGGTGGTGGGCCCCTGTAATTCCAGCTACTCAGGAGGCTGAGGCAGGAGAATCGCTTGAACCCAGGAGGCAGAGGTTGCAGTGAGCCGAGATCACGCCATTGCACTCCAGCCTGGGCAACAAGAGTGAAACTCCATCTCAAAAAAAAAAAAAAAGAAAAGAAAAAAGAAAAAAAAAACCCTATTAATATCAATTTATCTGAAGCAGAAAATGATTAAGAGTTTTCTTATAGGACCTGAGATCTGGTTCTTTTCCTTTAAAAAGATGAAGTTATAGGAAAAAAGAAATTTAGTAATGAATCTGATATTTGTATAAACCACCAATGCATTATCCTAGTCTTCAGGGAGATCACCCATGTCCAGATACTGAGTTTTGTTTTCTCTATTGCCCTCTTAAGATGCATTTCTCACTCTCTTTTTTACCTCTTTACCCATATACTGAATGCAAGAGAAACTAGCCTCGTTTCACATTTTCTAGTAATACACGGTTAAATTATGTTCAGGGAGTGAGATTTTAATTGTCTTTTCTGTAGATTCCAACCTGAAGAGAAGCCAAGGTATTCATAGTCACAGTTACCAAGGACTGTATCATTCAAATAAGTACCTTGGGTTCGCTCATACATGGTTCTTTAAGTTGCAGTTAATCCCAAAGGTGCAAGGTACAGCTAGTGGTAGCACTGTTTTCATGAGCTCTTAGAACAGAAGTCAAACCTCATGAGAAAGTGCATTTAAATTCCTAAGTGACCGCAGAAGTGCTGTTTGTTTTTCCGAAGAAAGAGCCATTTTCCATATGCACCTTGGATAAATGATGTGGATGTTATTAAAGATGGGGATAATGGTCTCTAAAGCGTTTCCTACTGAGATGTTATTTGTGAAGACTCATCACGTTTCCCAGGCTAGTTCACTGAATAGAGAAAGCACTGCTATCACAGACTCATCTTCAAGCTAATTGACTTTATTACATGCCACCCAGCTCCATGAGTGTCTTCACACACTGCTTATCCACGTCTCCATTTTCCATGCAGATTTTCCCTCGATCTGGCACACTGTCCTTTCCCACCTGGTTCAAAATTCCACTTTCCTTAGGAATATGCTCCTGACTATTATAGATATTTATGAGATATATATCTATTGTAGGCACAAAACCTTTCTTCGAGCTATTTATATTTCATACAGCCTCTCTGGGTAACACATTCTAGAAGTTTACTACCTGCTAAGTAAACTAGTACTTTCAATATTGAAATCGCATCCTGTTTACTTTTTTTTTCATTACCAAAGTGGTATGAGCTCATTGTAAGAAATTCAAACAATAAAAAAAAAAGTATTTGTCTTGAAGCATTAAGTGGTACCTTGGTATTTTAAGTTTTGAATCTGAGTAAACAATACTATGGTTACATGATTCATATCTTTAAGATTTGTTTACTTGCTGGATGATCTGCACTACAGTGGTTAAAAGCATATGCTCTGGAATAGTATTGGGTTTGAATCCTTGCTTTTCCTTTTCTACCTGAGAGATTGGAGAAGTTACTTAACTTCACTGCGCCTCAGTCTTCTCATCTGTGAAATGAGGATAATAATAGTGTTTACCTGCCTAGGTTGTTATCAGGATTGAGTGAGATCATACATATAAAGTGATTAGAATAGTCTTACACATAGTAAACACTAAGTAAATGTCAGCCATTGTTGTTGTTGCTATTGACTCTTCTAGCTATTTTTCTAAGCTAAAGAGGTTCCTTACCTTTTTAGTCTTTCCTAAAACATCAATTGCTTCTCTCCTTTGACTATTTTAATTGCTCTTTTCTGGACCATTTCCAGATCTACTAATATCTCTCTTAGGTTTCATTACCACAGCTGCACAAAGTGTCCTAGGTTAGTTGTGTGAGGTTAATATGATTATTCATTTCAAATAGACTTCCTAGCTGGGCACGGTGGCTCACGCTTGTAATCCCAGCACTTTGGGAGGCTGAGGCGGGCAGATCACTTGAGGTCAGGAGTTCAAGACCAGCCTAACCAACATGGTGAAACCTCATCTCTACTAAAAACACAAAAATTAGCCAGGTGTGGTGGCGCATGCCAGTAATCCCAGCTACTCAGGAGGCTGAGGCAAGAGAATCACTTGAACCTGGGAGGCAGAGGTTGCAGTGAGCCAAGATCGCACCACTGTACTCCAGTCTGGGCAACAGAGCGAGACTCCATCTCAAAAAAAAAAAAAAAAAAAAAATCAAATAGCCTTCCTAATGACACTGCAAATCTTGTTTGCTTTTTGAGCACATTGGGTTGGTCTGTTCAGAAAATAAAGTGAAACTGATCCAATATTCCCATAGACTGTTCTTTTTGATAAACGTAGAAATTGACCCTTCTAGTCTTAAAGTTTGAAACTTATATTTGTTTGATCTGAGTTCCTTCCTCAGGAAAGGACCTTCAGGCCTCTCAAAAAAAAGCATCAAAGAACTGAAATTCACCAGACCACCACACCAGATACCACCACACCAGATACCACCACACCAGATTCCAGACCCCTCATTCGTCATGATTGCTTCCTTGCCCCTCCCTACTTCTTGTTTTCTTATACATTATTGCATTTCTTCCCTGCTTTGTAAACCCCTAGTTTTAGTCAGTCAGGGAGATGGATTTGAGACTGAGCTACCATCTTCTCGGCTGCAGCACCCAATTAAAGCTTTCTTCCTTGGTAGTACTTATTGTCTCAGTGATTGGTTTTCTGTGCAGCGAGCAGCAGGGCCTAGACGGGACCCCTGGTATTTCAGTAACAAAACTGAAAACCTCAGCATCCTTATCCTGGGTACTAGCTGTGACCCATTCTTTGTTCCACATGAATATAGGCATTTTCTATACTACTGCCTTAAGTCCAAGTCTCTTTATACCTTCTCTTCTTTGGTGCTCCCACAGCGTCAATATTATGCATATAGCTCAAAAATCCGTCACTGGTCCAGTCTTTACTTCTGAACTGCAGAGCCAAGTTTCTAAGTGCCTATGTTGACATCTGTTCTTGGATATCCTACCAGTCCCTTAAATCCAACCTGTCCATAGTTGAGCTCTGCTTTCTGACTCCCACATTAATGCTACTGACAGCTCTCTGTTTTTCAGTTATCCAGGTTCAAATCTTTGGAGTCATCTCTCAGTTCTTCTTCCTCAGGCACTCCCCACTCACCCACCCACTCAATTCCAAGACAGGTTAATCCTACCTCTGCATTGGCTCTTTGCATCTAACTTTCCATATGCATTCCTACTGCACCTGCTAAGTTAAGGCCTCACTACTTTTCAGCAAGATGACCTTTATAACCTCCTAACTGGCCTCCCTAGTACTTATCTTTCCACATTTCTTTTCTTTTCTTTTTTTTTTCTTGAAATGGAGTCTTTGTTGCTCAGGCTGGAGTGCAGTGGCACGATCTCAGCTCACTGCAGCCTCCACCTCCCAGGTCCAAGCGATTCTCCCACCTCAGCCTCCCGAGTAGCTGGAATTACAGGCGCACACCACCACGCCCAGCTAATTTTTGTATTTTTAGTAGATATAGGGTTTCACCATGTTGCCCAGACTGGTCTTGAACTCCTGACCTCAAGTGATCTGCCCACCTCAGCCTCCCAAAATGTTGGGATTACAGGCGTGAGCCACTGCACTCAGCCTCCACATTTCATTCGCCCCCTTTTCTGTTGCCAAATTAATATTGGGGAGGTTTTTGACCAGGAAAATGAATGAGTTAAGATTTTCTGTGGCATAGAGGACTTCCACAATATGACTTCAACCTAGTTTTTCAGCCTGTCCCCCAATACATGATTTTTTTTTTTTAAGATGGAGTCTCACTCTGTTGCCCAGGCTGCAGTGCAGTGGTGCAATCTCGGCTCACTGCAACTTCAGCCTCCCTGGTTCAAGCGATTCTCCTGCCTCAGCCTCCTACCAATACATGAATTATTTAATTCAATGTTTATCAGGCACCTCCAATGAATCAATGACTGTGTTGACTAAACTTATCTATGCTGTTCAATCATCTAGTATTACACTGAGTGAAGCTCTCTTTTCAGTTTATCCTTGAATTGAATCTCTCTACCTGGAGAAATTTAATGTTATCTGCAGATATGAAGATTTCTTTGACACTTCATTAAATTTAAGAGATATTTATTTATTATTTTTAGAGTCGGGGGTCTCACTCTGTTGTCTAGGCTGGAGTGCACTGGCATGATCATAGGTCACTGTAACCTCGAACTTCTGGGCTCAAGCAATCCTCCCACCTCAGCCTCCCAAGTAGGTGGGACCACAGGTGCACACCACCATACCTGGCTAATTTTTAAAATTTCTGTAGAGATGAGTTCTCACTATGTTCCCCAGGCTGGTCACAAACTCCTGGCCTTAAGCAATGCTCCTGCCTCAGCCTTCTAAAGTGCTAGGATTATAGGCGTGAGCCACCATGCTTGGCCTAAGAGACATTTATTGATGCACAGATATGTTTTATTAAGTTCCTGTTTCGGTTAGGCCTTATGCTAGATGCTGTCAGTAAGGAAATAAATGCCTAGTTCCTGCCCTCAAGATGCTCATGACCTGTTGAATGACGAACTTGTCAATCAAACATGACAGTACATCATGAGAGCTACTAGGATAGAGATCTTTCCAGGGGGCCATAGAGCCCTTTCTGAAGAGGGGCCCTGTATTAGTCTGTTCTCACACTGCTATAACGAACTGCCTGAAGACTGGGTAATTTATGAAGAAAAGAGGTTTAACTGACTCACACAGTTCTGCAGGCTGTACAGGAAGCATGACTTGGGGAGGGGGATCTCAGGAAACTTGTGATCATGGTGGAAGGCAAAGAGGAAGCAAGGAGTGTCTTCTTATGGCAGCAGGAAACAAAAAGCAAGGGGGAAAACACCACACACTTTTAAACCCTCAGATATCCTGAGAACGCACTCACTATCACAAGAACAGCATGGGGGAAACTGTCCCCATGATCCAATCACCTCCCATCAGGTCCCTCCCCCAACACGTGGGGATGACAATTTGACATGAGATTTGGATGGGGAGACAGAGCCAAACCATATCTGGCTCCTAATTCAGCCTGAGGGCATCCTGGAAAATTTGGTGATCTTTAATCTGACTTTCGTCAGACAAGTAGAAGTTAGTTAGGTGAGGAAAAAGTTGAGGACTATCCAAGCAGAAGGAACACATGGAAAGGCACATAGACGGCAGGAAACCACATGAAGCATTCAAGGAACTAGAAGGAATTCAGAATGGCTGAAGCAAAATATATTTGGGAAATAAGGACAGGATATAAGGGTGAAGAGGCAGTCTGGAGGCAGAGTGTGTGGAGCATTGGGTGCCAGGCTAAGGAGCCAGAGCCAAAAGCAAGGCGGGGGGCATTAGAGGATTTGTGTTCCAGAAACACCCCTCTTATAAAAGTGTAGAGGAATGATTGGCAGAGACTAAAGAAGAGGTGAACATATCTTTCTGGCAAAGGGCCAGATAGTATATATGTAAACTTTGCAGTCCACAGTCTCTTTTGCAACTGCTCAACTCTGTCCTTGTACTGCTAAAGCAGCCATAGACAATAAGTAAAGGAATGGACATGGCCATGTCCAATAAACCATTATTGATGGACACAGAAATTTGAATTTCATATCACTTTCACATGTCACAAAATATTCTTTAATTCTTTTTTTCTCAGCCCTTAAAACATGTGAAAAACATTCTTAGTTTCAAGACATGCAAAAACAGATAGCAGGCTGGATTTGGCCCTCAGACTGTAGTCTGATTTTTGATAATCCCTGCACTATCCCTGCACTCCCTGGATAGGAGTGCAGAGAATGCAGACAATTCCTTTGAGAAGCTTATCTCTGAAGAGGAAAGGAGAGATAGTGCAGTAGCTGGAGGGGTGTGGATGAAAAGGTGTTTCTCAGAGGAGAACTGAAAATGTTCATGGAGAGCAGAAAGAGATGATAGAGAAGGAGCCACTGAAGATGGTGGAGGTGGAGGGCGGGGGTTGGGGGGGCGGTGATTGTTGGAGTAGATCCTGGAAGAAGAGGAAAGAAAGTGATGACATGCAGAGTACAGTTTGGTCAATTCACTTTTTTTTTTTTTTTTTTTTGAGACAAAGTCTCACTCTGTCACCCAGTCTGGCCCAATATCAGCTCACTGCAACCTCTATCTCCTGGGCTCAAGCCCTTTTCCTTCCTCAGCCTCCTCAGTAGCTGGCGCTACAGGCACACGCCACCATGCCCGGCTAATTTCTGTTAATTTTGTAGAGACAGGGTTTCGCTATGTTGCCCAGGCTGGTCTTGAACTCTTGGGCTCAAGTGATTCTCCCGCCTTGGCCTCCCAAAGTGCTGAGATCAAAGGCGTAAGCCACCATGCCTGGCCAATTAGCTTCTTAAGGGAGAAGGAAACACTTCTTCCACTGTGGCTGAGGGGAGAAAGAAAGGATGGGCACTGATGGGATATTTAAGTAGATAGCAGGGTAGGATTTTCCTAGAATGCCTTGACTTTCTCAGTGACAAAAGAAGCAAGGCTGGATTCCCGGTGAGTTGTCTATATGAGCAGTGAAGTCACTCAGGATGATGTCAGGCCTGGGGAGTGGGGTGGGAGGAGAGAGGAAGCCTGTGAACCAGATTCCCTAGTACTCAGCAAATGTGTAGGAGTGACCAGGAAGTCAGTAAGTGAGGACCATGGGGAAGGAGAAGGTGTTAGAGCTTCAATGGAGGGTGGAGGGATAATGAGTTTGAAACAATGTGAAACAATGGGAAGTGAGCACAGTGCCAACTCCTTCAGGCCACCTGATGCAAGGTGTGAGTTGTGTATACGTGTGTATATGCGTGTAGGACAGTGGGGCTGTGACCAAATGAACATGAACAACCTCCACTTGCAATAGCGTCAGAGCATGTGATATCCTGGGAGAGACGTGGATTCTGGTAATGAGAGGAGATGGAGGGACCATCCATGCAGTGACTGAGAGGGTTGAGTAGTATGTTTACAAGGAAGAACGTTCCAGGGAGCACACTGACAAAGATGGAAAGGGAGGGAAGTAGCAAGAGGAGAAACCCGAGTGTAGGCGTCAGAACTATAGAGCAGTGCTGGATGGAGACAGAAGTACATTCTCGGGGGAGCAGAAGCCTCAGGGGGATTGGCTGCCTGGTAGAAGTTATTACCATTTCAAGATTCCTCCTAGAACTCGAGTACAAAGAGATCGCTGAGGGGCATACTAAGTTGCTGGGGCCACATAAACAGAGATGGAGTCTGGTGCTTGAAGACATTTTCTGACTCTGGTCAGGGAAGCAATCTGTGGCTTCATTTTTTTTTGTTTTTTTTTTTTTCAAGTTCCAAACACTCAGTGAAAAGTGGGTTTGTGCTGGGACAAAACAGCCTTGGAATGAGCAGTTAGCAGGTAAGCTCATTTACTAGGTCTTCTGGGGAGAGGATGATGGGGAGACTGGGAAGGATCCTCACCTAGGTTTCTTGCTTCCACAAAGCCCAGCCCTGTGTGAACAGGACAGTGTGGTTCAAGTGGAGTCAGGGTATAGGAGAACAGGCAGCCATGAGGTTTCTTGGGAAGACACAGACCCAAGTACTAATAGCAGAGAATGGGCACACAGTCACTGGCTCTGATTTGGGACAGTTCCTGACCTGACAGGGGCAGAAAGTGGAATTGGAAATCGTTTGAGTGCTTTTTTTGTTTAGCTCATCATCCTGAGAGCTTAGAGAGCTGGTTAGTGAGGGTGAATGCACACAGGGGCAGCTTGGAGTTGCCTGAATATTACTTGTTTTAGCAAGGAGGTTATATGGCCATGAGATGGAAAGAACCATTTGAGAATCACGAGTTCCAGGCAGAATGATAGGAATTGAACTGATAGTGGTACCAACTGATGGTATGAAGAATTTGAGAAGGAATTTGTACTTGTAGGGGGAACTCATTTCAAATGAGCTCATTTCAAAATATTTTTAGTTTTGAGGGTGGTAGGAGCCTCAACAGGATATGCTCAGAATCCAACAGGTAGAGGCCTGAAGTTAGGGCAGCAGGTCAGGGCTTGAGACTTGTAGATCATTCATGTTGAAATCAAAGTCTTGAGAAAACAAAGAGCCCACACAAACTAAGGAGCGATCAGAGAAATACGGAAAAAATAGGAAGTCACTGTTCTCAAAAGACAAAGCTCCAGTATGGAGGTGAGAACTGTGAAAATTCTGGTGAGAGAGGTTGGACAGGCTGAGAACAGAAAAAAAATACTGTCCTGAGGAATACTAAAGAGGAGAGATGAGATAGGGGTCAAGGGTGACTTCGGAGCTGGGGACATTTGCTTTAAAACAGCAGTAAAAAGGAGCAAGAGGAGAAGGAGAAATCCACCACACCACCCAAGATTTTTTCTTCCGGAGGGAAGTGTTTACGAGCATTGGGAAATCTAAGCACAAACCGATCCAATCTTTGCTGTAAGGTTGATGAGTTTCTGTGTACAGATTCCTAGCGTGAGAGATGACTTATATCAGATGTTTACATGTAAAGAAAACCGACTACACAGACACACACATAATCCATACCTTTGAGTCGATTGTTTTATGAACTGCTACAGTGCTCTGTGTGTGTGTGGTGTTTTTTTTGTTTTTGTTTTTTCTCGATGAGGACAATACAAGGAGAATCCGATTTAAATTTAAATTACAGAGATGGAGATTGAGGCTCCTCCCAAGGGGACAACTTATCCTGTTAAGAGACACTGGGGGACGATATTGAGATGGGTTATGAAAGATCGATTCCCCTGAGAGCTCGGAGAATAGGATCAAAGTAGAAAGCGCAGTCTGCCTCTGCTTGATTACACTGAGCCGATGTTTCTTTAGCCAAAGGCAGTGGGCTAGTTTAGACGGCCTTTCATTCCCGGCAGCGCCTGTGGGTGCGTGTGACCTGGGACAGAGGGGCAAAGGAACCTGGCAGAGCGAGCTTGGGATGCCGCGGCCCCTTTAAGAGCGGCGGCGGCGGCGCGCGCTCCGACGGCTACCCCCGGGCCCCGCCCCTTTCCCGTGAGCCCTCGGGGAGTGGTCCGACCGCGGGCGGCCGCCGGTGAGGTAGGGGCGGGAGGCGGGGGGAGACATGGCTCGGCGCGGCTGGCGGCGGGCACCCCTCCGCCGTGGCGTCCGCAGCAGTCCCCGAGCCCGCAGGCTCATGCGGCCCCTTTGGTTGCTCCTCGCAGTGGGCGTCTTTGACTGGGCAGGGGCTTCGGACGGCGGCGGCGGAGAGGCTAGAGCCATGGACGAGGAGATCGTGTCCGAGAAGCAAGCCGAGGAGAGCCACCGGCAGGACAGCGCCAACCTGCTCATCTTCATCCTGCTGCTCACCCTCACTATTCTCACGATCTGGCTCTTCAAGCACCGCCGGGCCCGCTTCCTGCACGAAACCGGCCTGGCTATGATTTATGGCAAGTGCCTCAACCCTTGTCAGCCCCTTGGCTCTGCCCCTTTCTCTGCCCGCCGGCTGCTTCGCCTCCTCTGCTGGCCCTGCTCGGCCTACGTTCGGCTCCCCTTCTAATTCCTTCCATTTTCTGCCTCGCCTTCCCCCTACCCCGCGTTTCTCTGCCTCACCCCCTTTCCTCTTCAGCCTCGCGCCCCATTTTATCTGCCTCTCCACACCTTTTTCGCTTCCGACCCCACCCCCTTTTTCCTCCGCACCCCCACCCCCCCACCCTTTCCCTGTCTACCAAGCTCGGGACCCGGGGCTGAGGATGGAAAACGAGTGGGCGCGGTGTCTGGAATTGGGCTGGGGGCTGGGGGAGGGGAGACACCATTGCGATCCATTTCTCTGGGGTGTCAGTTTGTTTAAGGTTCATTGAAACTGCAGTAGTATCTCTACTGCCCAGAGTCTGGCGTTCTTTTGGAGCCAGAGTCGACCTTTACTCAACACCTAGCTCCTGCTACGCCCTGTCCTTTCGAGGTTGCAAAGGAAAATCTTATTCTTGTGGAGTTCGAAAAAAAAACCCGAATGTGAAATAGGCTACAGAAGGCTTAGGGCATTTTTAATGACATCCCATTTATTGTACTATGCCTCTAATATCTGATATGGATACATATGTTTGACCCATCCAATTCAGGCATACAAAAGTGAGGACGAGGAAGAGTTAAGGTCCTTCCAGAAGTGTAGTGTACTATACGATGATCAGGACAGTTCAGACAAACAGTAATTATGAACACCACGCATATGCAGTATGGGTGACTTGCTGTTGGCATGAGGTTATTGACCGATTGTAGAATAAATGGCTTCTGTTCTTGTGTCTCAGTCTGCTTTCTGAGGTTTATTATTATTTATTTATTTTTTTTGGTGACAAGGCGAGAAGGGGTAAATCAAAGTGTGGGCTCAGAGGCATTTTGAGCTGTGCTGGGGCCTCAAGAGGAGAAAAGAAGATACATATTGCCGACTGTATTAATCTGACTGTGCGGGTATTGCTAAAGAGATGAGGGCGGACAGTTCTTTCTGTGCAGTACATGTGTGAAGATTATCTTCATTTGGAACAGTTAAACCGATGAGCTTGTTGAGGTTTGTCTCTCAGACTTGCAGATAGGTAGATGAAGCTTTGGCACAAAAGACATTGCTCCATGCAAACCCCCGCCCCCTAGTAAATCCAGACTTCTGGAATGTGCATCTCTCAAGGGTAGCAAGGAAAAGTAGTTGTGTGCCTCAGGAAAATGCATGAACTCAGGCTTATTTTTAATTTTTAAGAGAATACAGTTCTGAGCCTGCGTGTAAAATATCTCTGCTCACTAAGATTCCTAGTTTTTAGACATATTAGATGGTTTTTATATTTCATATGTTTTGCATTTCATTTGCAGTGCACCTTAAGCCAAATTGGCCGGATAAGCTATATATTTCTATACAATTTTCTGCATAACAGTGTGTGATTTATTTACTATCCTCAACAAACATTTATTGATAAACCTTCTATGTATTATGCTCAGAAAATACAAAGAGGTATAAGATCTTTGCCTTCAAGGAACTTATAGGCAGGTCGTATAAAGAAAATAATGGCATCTTAAGTTTGGTTAAATGCCAAATGAGTATTATAGAGTTAAAGTAATGAACTGGTCAGAGATACTTCTTTTATAGAGAGAGATAGTATGATGTGGTAATTAAAGGTACAAGGCTTTAGACCAGAGGTCAGCAATTTTTTTTTTTTCTGTAAAGGGCCAGGTAGTAATGATTGTTGACCTTGTGGATACGTAGATCTCTGTCTCTGTTGCATTTTTTTCTTTGATTTTTTTTCTTTTTATAAAGTTTTACAACATAAAAACTATTCTTAGCTCTCGGGCCATACAAAAACAGACCAAGGGCTGTAGTTTGCCAACCCCTGCTTTAGAATCAGACCTAGATTCCCGTCCCACTCTGCCCATAGGTATGTGTGATCTTAGACAAGTCCCTTACTCTCTTTTACCATCATCTATATGTTGGGGATGATGATAGTAGGATTATTGTGAGGAAGAAATGTTTTTAGACTAGTAACTGACCCTTAAGTAAATGCCCAAGAAATGATAGCTGTGCTATTATTATTATTATTGCTGTTACAACTGCATTTTCTCAGATTAGGCCCAGAACAACTCTTTTAATTGGTCGGTCTCATAAGTCAAGGGACAAATACAGTCTTTTTAAAAGAATCAAATAGGGGCTTTGAATTGCCCTGGAAATATTTTCTCTTTGGTAGCTGATATCATTAACCTCATCTAACTCTAGGACTGAAGTAGAAAAGAAGGATTACCGATTGCATTTTGTGAGGTTTCTAAGTTAATAAAAAGTGATAGAGCACCTTGGTGTTACTATTTTTTGAAGGAAAAACAAGGGTATCTCTTGTGGAATGTAAAGTGCAAGAGTGTTAGTCTGGGAGTCAAATCTGGAGTTGACTTGGCGTTCTTTAGCCTGTCCTATTTTCTCATTGTGGGCAATGGGTGCTGTGGACCAAACAGCCTCCTAACTTAACTCGCAAGTCCAGTTCGAGAATAGATGGGATTGGGTCAAAGTTTCTTTCTTTCTTTCTTTCTTTCTTTCTCTTTCTTTCTTTCCTTCTTTCTTTCTTTCTTTTTTTGTGGGGGGTCAAAGTATTTTCAGTACCATGAAAATTGAAGTTTTCTTTTTCCTTTTTTTATTTTTGATAGAGTGTTGCTCTGTCGCCTAGGCTGGAGTGCAGTGGTGGGGTCATAGCTCACTGCAGCCTCAACCTCCTGGGCTTAAGCGATCCTCCCACCTCACCCTTCTGAGTAACTGTGACTACAGGTGTGCATCACCACACCTGGCTAATTTTTTGTTTTTATTTTTGTGGTGACGAGAGTGTGGGGGGTTCTTCCCATGTTGCCTAGGCTGGTCTCAAGCTCTTAACTCTTGGGCTCAAGCTATCCTCTCACCTTGGCCTCCCAAAGTGCTGGGATTATAAGTGTGAGCCACCTAGCCTGGCCAGAAATTGAAGTTTTCTAGTCCTTATTTATTGTCTGTCATTTTTCTTATACCTCTCACAACATCATAGCTATCTTATTATTATTAATATATTATTTTAAAACCTTTATTTTTCAGCATGACTCTGGGGTCAAAATGGGATGCCTAGATCTCTAAGATTCAGCCCACTAGTGATCTTATTCCTGTGATATTGGGTTAGCTACGTAAATCCTGGAAAATGCTATTAAAAATAAGCTTTTCCTTTATCTGAGAAGCAAGAGTAAAAACAGTTTAAATTGCCAAAGTGGTCAGTTTCTAGATTGTAATGTGGATCAATTGCTCCAGTTACAAACACACAATTGCAAAGTACCCACATGTTTTGCTCATTGGGTTAGCTTTCTTAAGAAGCTTAAAAGTGAGTCACAGTAAAAGTTGTCGAGGTAGTTAAATTAAGTCTGAAAAGTGATCACTCACTACACTGTGCTTACAGATGGTGTAGAAAGCAAAATATGGCAGAAATATTTGTATTGCCTTAAGCTTAAGGCATCTGGAGTCCGAGGTTTAACCAATGTGATTCATCAATAAATATTGATTAGATGTCTATGATGTATGGGATATGATGAGAAAAACATGTTTGAGCCACAGTATCTGCCCTCAAAGCACTTATCATCTAATGACTATGGCTCATACCTTATTTCTCATCATATCTTTCACAAAACTAATCTGTAGAAATTGTATCAGTTTTGGCCACACTTAATGCCCTAGTGATGTTCTTCCTATATTTTTGACTATCAGAGGCTTCAGGTGTGATCGGCTGGAAGAATGGGCTGAAATCCATGAGGAAAACAGTCACTGCCAACTGGGAGAATCACACATTAGTAGTGCCTTGGGTGATGCTGATTTTTTTATCACTGGGAGAGTTTTCAGCACAGGAGGGTCAGGAATGTGTAGGAGGGTTAGGACCTCTCTGTTTTGTGAAAGATATCTCTTTGTGGTTGTGGTTTTTGTTTTTGTTTTTGTTTTGAGACGGAGTCTCGCTCTGTCTCCCAGGCTGGAGTGCAGTGGCGCTAACTCGGCTCACTGCAAGCTCCGCCTCCCGGGTTCACGCCATTCTCCTGCCTCAGCCTCCCGAGTAGCTGGGATTACAGGAGCCCGCCGCCACGCCCGGCTAATTTTTTTGTAATTTTAGTAGAGACAGGGTTTCACCGTGTTAGCCAGGATGGTCTCAATCTCCTGACCTCGTGATCCACCCGCCTCGGCCTCCCAAAGTGCTGGGATTACAGGCATGAGCCACAGCACCCAGCCATGGTTGTGTTCTTTGTTGCCTGTTAGTAGTCATTTAAAATTTCATAATATAAATATTTTCTGTGCCTCCCTCTATGTAGGAGGCTAGAAGTTTCTGCTTTAGTCTCTTAACAAAGCACTATTTTTGTATACTTTCACTGAGAATTGCTTTGACTCTATGACTAGGATTTGGCCTTTTACAGAACCCTTGTTAACTTGATCTGTGAATTTTTTTCAAATAAATCCCAATTTTTCAGATGCCTGGTGCCATAATAAAGGGATCTTGATTTTGTTTCCAACCTAAATAATTATTCTCCATGCTGTTGTTTTATCGACCAAGGTATGTGTTTCAAATTTGCCCAAGTGCCGAGCTCTCCTCAGGGTACCCAGTGATGCTTCAGCATAGGGTTAGGCAAACAGTAGAACCAGTGGGCACTCGGGAGGCGGAGGTTGCAGTGAGCTGAGATCACGCCACTGCACTCCAGCCTCGGCAACAGAGTGGGACTCCGTCTCAAAAAAAAAAAAAAAAAAAAAAAGCCATGGTTGGGCTTGAGGACATGGAAGGAATTTATACTGCCATTATTAGCATTTGTAGTAGCTTGTCTTTGATTTTTGCATGTAAATATAAGAGGACAGCTTTTACTGAGCCTCTTAATTAGCTCTTGTGGAATAGTAGAGAAAAGAGCTGTTTCTTTCTCATACAGGCAGAACGACTGGATCTACAGGCTTTTCTCTTCTAGGTTATGTCTGTCAAGCACATTTGCTATCTAACAGTCAGTTTTTAATTTTGTTTTTGGAGGTGAGATATTTTTAAAAGGTGTCTTTCGTTTATTTTAAATTTGAACCTTTGTTTAAACGTTTTTAAAGTTGGTGTCATTATACTACTGTTCACAAATGAATCATTACTACTCTAAAAAATATATGTGACTATAAATTGACCAGAAGGATCCCTCCTCTCTGCTCCCTCTCTGCTTCCTGGGCAACTGGGCAACTACTGCCTTTTTTTTTTTTTTTGGACGGAGTTTTTGCTACGTTGTCCAGGCTGGAGTGCGGTGGCATGATCTCGACTCACTGCAACCTCCACCTCCTGGGTTCAAGCAATTTTCCTGCCTCAGCCTCCCAAGTAGCTGGGATTACAGGTGCCCACCACCACGCCCAGCTAATTTTTGTATTTTTAGTAGAGATGAGGTTTCACTATGTTGGCCAGGCTGGTCTCGAACTCTTGACCTCAAGTGATCCACCCGTCTCGGCCTCCCAAAGTGCTAGGATTACAGATGTGAGCCACTGCGCCCGGCTGGCAACGACTGCTCTTATACCTCCTCGTTTCTGCTTCATCACTTCTCACTTGGGTCTGGTTTCCACCCCTGCTACTCCACTGAAACTGCTCTTATCGAGGTCACCTATGGCCTCCTTGTTGCCAAACCCAATGGATACTTCTAATGCCTGCCTTACTTGACTTTACTGTAGCACTTGATAGTTTTTATCACTTTCTTCTCCTCAGAAATGAATTTTTTCCCTTTCTTCCTGACTTTTTCACCACTGGTTCCTTTTTTTTTCTACTCCTGTGGGTTTTCCTTCTCAGACTCCTTCATCAGCTCCTTTTCCTCCAGCAGCCCCTTAATGTTGGCTATTAATAGATCAAACCCCAGATCTATATCATAGTCTTCTAACCATTTTATTTGCTCCCCTGGTGATCTCATCTACATCTGACTTCAACCATCTTATGACTGCACAGTGTATACCTCCAGTTGAGACTCCTGGCTTTAGCCCCAGATACCACATACTCAACTATGCGTGTGTCACAAGTACATCCAACTCAACGTGTCTAAAACTGAACGTAGCCTTTTACCCTGTAAATCTGTTCATCTGTGTATGTTCCTTACCTCATTGAATGCCCTTGTTATCCCCCTCGGTGCTCAGGCCTGAGCCTGGTTACCAAATCAATTAAGATTCCTCTTAGTCTTTCATCTTCCTTCCTCAGTCACTAAATCTTACTAAAATATAATACCTTCTAAAAATCCTTCTCCCCCCCTGTCAGTACTCTCTTAGATTAGGACCTAAACTCTTATTGCCTGAATGCCTACAGTAGCCCTGTATCTAGCGTTTTAGACCCTTTCTAGTCTAGACCAGTCTTTCTAAAGTCGAAATCTGCTATCAAGCCTCTGCCTTCTATGACTTCATTTTACTTTTGGGATAAACTTCAAATCCCCTTCCCCAACAGATAAGATCTTTTATGATTCAACTCCTGCCAATCTTTCAAACCTCAACTCTTGTCACTTTATAAGCCAGCCATACTGAACTACTTGATTCACTGGATGGGCTGTGTTCTTGCCATCCTTGACTGGATGTGTACTACTGTTCCCCTACTTGGAATATACCCATTTCTTCTAGTTTGTTACCTGCCCAGGTGACATCTCTGGAAAGACTTCCCTAATGTCTTACTCCCCCAGGCTTGGGTAGTTGTCTCTTTTCTGTTTTTATAATACCTTGTATACATATATATATATATGTATATTGCATTATGATTGTTTATTCAGTCTGTTTTCACTAACTGGACCAAGTTTTCCTTGAAAGAGGGACCTTGTTTTCATCTCTGAAGCCTGGAGGCCTACCTAGCATAGTACACTCATTCACATATTGAAAGAATGGCTGGCTAGTCAGAATGAAAGGCAATAGGAAGGTAAAATGCAGCTAGTAGTGGTATACCATGCATGGAGTTAAGGAAAGTTCCAGAAGTTTGGGTTTTATTTGTAGTCGAGGTATGTCCATACAATGAAATATCGTTTGGTCGTAAAAGTAAACGAGGTTCTGATCCATGCTACAACATAGATAAACCTTGAAAATATTATGCTAAGTGAAAGAAGTCAGACACAAAAGGCCATATATTGTAGGAGTTCATTTATATGAAATGTCTAGAAAAGACAGGTCCGTAAAGAAAGAAAGTAGATGAGTGGTTGCCAGGGGCTGTGGATTCGGGCATGGGGGAATGGAGAGTGACTGCTAGTAGGTGTGGGGTTCTTTTTGGAGGGAATGAAAATGTTCTAGAATTAGATAGTGGTGATTGATATTCAACTTTGTGAAAATACTAAAGACCACTGAATTGTACAGTTTTTAAAAGGATAAACTTTTGGTGTTTGAATTAGATATCAGTAAAGCCATTACTAAACAATTATAGTCGATCAATATAGTTTTATAGGGCTGGGCATGGTGGCTCACGTCTGTAATCCCAGCAGTTTGGGAGGCCGAGGTGGATGGATTACAAGGTCAGGAGTTCGAGACCAGCCTGGCCAACATGGTGAAACCCCATCTCTACTAAAAATACAAAAATTAGCCAGGCGTGGTGGTGTGCGCCTATAATCCCAGCTACTCGGGAGGCTAAGGCAGGATAATTGATTGGATCCGGGAGGCAGAAGTTGCAGTGAGCCGAGATCATGCCACTGCACTCCAGCCTGGGCAACAGAGCAAAATTCCGTCTCAGAAAAAAAAAATTAGTTTTACAGTACCTAGAACATTGTGCATATTTGAATGTCAATAGGATGATCCAGCAATCTGTTTGATGTCATAGTGCCAGATTCAGGACTTCTATTCCATGTTTTGATTTTGAAGCAGATATTTTAAAATTAAAATCTGACCTTTTAGAAGTAGAAGAACTCAATCAACCTACAAATATTATTGACTTTTCAATTTGTTAAATGTACGTTATTTGGCCAGTCATGTGCTTTGGGAATAAACTTGCAAAGTGCATTGTTTAAGTCTTATAAATTGATGAATGGACGTGAAAAACAAATTTCTTTTCTTTTTTTTTTTTTTTGAAACAGTTTTGCTTTGTTGCCCAGGCTGGAGTGAAGTGGCATGATCTCGGCTCACTGCAACCTCTGCCTCCTGGGTTAAAGCAATTCTCACACCTCAGCCTCCTGAGTAGCTGGGATTACAGGCGCCCGCCACCACGCCCGGCTGATTTTTTGTGTCTTAGTAGAGTTGGGGTTTCACCATGTTTCCCAGGCTGGTCTCGAACTCCTGAGCTCTCAGGCAATCCACCCATCTTGGCCTCCCAAAGTGCTAAGATTACAGGCATGAGCCACCGCGCCTGGCCAGAAAACACATTTCTAACATGATTGCACTGTCGAGTTGGGACACATTGGAGCATATTCTGTCTACAGATGATTTGAAGATATTTTCTCCTTTTGTTTCCTTCCTCATTACTTATTTAAATATTGATCTAGAAATGCAGCGATCTGTGCTGTTGTCCTAGGGAATGTTTTTCTCTCCTATTTCACCGGATTATATGAAGATTGGGCTGTTTGTTGTATGAATTTAGTAATACTTTAAAACATAACTGCATTTCATCTAAAAATCAGTTCTGAGCTACAGGGAACTACCATAAGAGATTTTCTCTTATCCATAGTTATGCGTGGGGTACAAAAGAAGTGGTCTCTGTCGGCAAGAAGAGCTTATGTTGTTCTTTTTTCCAGGTCTTTTGGTGGGCCTTGTGCTTCGGTATGGCATTCACGTTCCGAGTGATGTAAATAATGTGACCCTGAGCTGTGAAGTGCAGTCAAGTCCAACTACCTTACTGGTAAATGTTAGTGGAAAATTTTATGAGTATACGCTGAAAGGAGAGATTAGTTCACATGAACTCAATAATGTTCAAGATAATGAAATGCTTAGAAAGGTAAGTTCTTAAAGGAAATCTTTGAATCTTTTTTGTGTCTAACTAGCAGCAAAATGATTCAGGAGAAAATAAGTAATGGATTTTTAATGATATTTAAAATAATGAGTCTTTTTCAATGGAGTAAAACCTCAATTAACAAATGTAATAATGTAAGGAAATGGATATGTCTGTACAACTCATTTTCTGATTGAGGCTAAGTAGTATAACTCTTTTTGTTTCTCTCTGGATTGTTTACAGCTTGTTGTGATAAATGGAGACTGGGATTGAGTTAAGCAGAATTTATAAGCATTTCTTTCCATTTGCAGATGGTCCTTATAGTTTTCTTTTTCTTTTTCTTTATTTTATTTTTTCTGAGACGGAGTCTCACTCTGTCGCCCAGGTAGAGTGCAGTGCCATGATCTTGGCTCACTGCAGCCTCCGTCTCCTGGGTTCAAGCAATTCTCCTGCCTCAGCCTCCCGTGTAGCTGGGATTACAGGCGTCCACCACCATGCCCGGCTGATTTTTGTATTTTTTAGTAGAGACGGGGTTCTACCATGTTGGCCAGGCTGGTCTCCAACTCCTGACCTCAAGTGATTCCCCCACCTCGGCCTCCCAAAGTGCTGGGATTACAGGCATGAGCCACTGCCCCCAGCCGGTCCTTATAGTTTTATAGTACTTCCGCACATTGGCTTTATTTGATAATACCTAAAATATTCTATTAATATTTCTTTCAATTATTTCTTGCCTTGCTTGTATTCTATACTGATCGCAATTTAATCTTTCTTTGATTCACAATCTGACACAACTTCAGGGGCCCTAAGTGTGAGTCTGAGTTATTGTACCATGCTGTGCATAAAGCTTTATGTTAGAGTTTGAGTTGCAATTGTACTGGCTCCCAGAAATCCCTGGAGCTGCTTTCTCCTGTCTCCCTCATAGGTTTATCATGACGTTTCTCAGTGCCACTTTGCTCATGTCTCTTTGTTTTCTCCTACCTTTGCTGTTTGCCTTCACTTCTGTCTGCTACATTGGCAGGACTTGACTTTTTTTTTTTTTTTTTTTTTGACACAGGGGTTTTACTTTGTCACCCAGGCTGGAGTGTGGTGGCACGATCTCAGCTCTCTGCAACCCCCGCTTCCCAGGCTCAGGTGACTCTCCAACCTCAGCCTCCTTAGTAGCTCAGACTACAGGCACGTGCTACCATACCTGGCTAATTTTTGTATTTTTAGTAGAGTTGGGGTTTCACCATGTTGTCTAGGCTCGTCTCAAACTCCTGGGCTCAGGCGAACCACCCACCTCAGCCTCCCAAAGTGCTAGGAGTACAGGCAGGACTTGATTTTTATAGCTACTTGGTTCTGTTTCTGACCATCTTTAATGCTTTTAAAATTTCAGATGAACTTGAGGTTTACCTTGCAGCAAGAGTTCTTTCCACCTGTGGAAAATTCCAATTACTTAAAAGTTCTAGTAAACGAAGTTTTAGCATGGGTTTGTGTGTAGCTACTTTGTGTTCATGTCACATTCTACTGCAGCCTTATGAACAGAAGAGGGTATTTACATTTTTATGGTGACTAGGTCTTAAAATGAGTGGGCTATCGGAAGTAGAAATCTGAGCCGAACAGAAACTTTTTACTACAATATTATACACCTTTAGAGATGTTATCTATGTAAGAAATCTGTTTCTTTTTGCCAACAATAATACTGTACTCTTAAGTTTTATATTACCAGTTTGGCGTTTCATTCATTCACTTATTTGTTGTTATTGTTGTTGTTTTGTTGTCTTTTTTTTTTTTTTTTTTTTTTTTTGAGACGGAGTCTCGCTCTGTCACCCAGGCTGGAGTGCAGTGGCGCGATCTCGGCTCATTGCAAGCTCCGCCTCCCAGGTTCACGCTGTTCTCCTGCCTCAGCCTCCAGAGTAGCTGGGACTACAGGCGCCCGCCACCACGCCCGGCTAATTTTTTGTGTTTTTAATAGAGACAGGGTTTCACCGTGTTAGCCAGGATGGTCTTGATCTCCTGACCTCTTGATCCGCCCTCCTTGGCTTCCCAAAGTGCTGGGATTACAGGCGTGAGCCACGGCGCCCGGCCTCATTCATTTATTTTTGGGACAGAGTTTTGCTCTTGTTGCCCAAGCTGGAGTGCAGTGGCACAATCTCGGCTCCTCCGCCTCCCAGGTTCAAGTAATTCTCCTGTCTCAGCCTCCCAAGTAGCGGGGATTACAGGCATGCACCACCATACCTGGCTAATTTTGTATTTTTAATAGAGATGGGGTTTTGCCATGTCGGTCAGGCAGGTCTCGAACTCCTGAGCTCAAGTGATCCACCTGCCTCGGCCTCCCAAAGTGCTGGGATTACAGGCGTGGGCCACTGCACCCAGCCAGGCTTCTTTTATTTAAAGCAAAAATAATGTTCATGCTTTCTCTTACTTTTTTTTTTTTTTTGAGACAAAGTCTCACTCTTTCACCCAGGCTGGAGTGCACTGGCGCGATCTTGGCTCACTGCAATCTCTGCCTCCCGAGTTCAAGCGATTCTCCTGCCTCAGCCTCTTGAGTAGCTGGGATTACAGGCATACGCCACCACACCCAGCTAATTTATATATTTTTAGTAGAGTTGGGGTTTCACCATGTTGGCTAGGCTGGTCTTGAACTCCTGGCTTCAGGTGATCCGCCCACCTCCGCCTCCCAAAGTGCTGGGATTACAGGTGTGAGCCACTGCGCCTGGCCCTATTTTTAACTTTTTTCTTGGTTTGTTTAGATGGAGTCTTGCTCTGTCACCCAGGCTGGAGTGCAGTGGTGCAGTCTCAGCTCACTGCAGCCTCTGCCTCCCAGGTTCAAGCAATTCTCCTGCCTCAGCCTCCTGAAACATTTTTTAATGACATAGTATTTTAATACACTTTCCACAGATAGGCCTTAACTGATTGTTCCAATGCTATCTCCTGGTCGTTTGGTTGAGAAGTAGAACAGAAGCTATCCTATATGAAATATTTTTAAGTTAACACAGTAATGTTCTTGCCTTTGACTAGTTTAACATATAGTATTTTTACTTTTTGATCATTTGATAATGGAATATGAGGTCTTCTAGGGAATTGATCTAAAATAACTCTTTATTTTAACAGGTTACTTTTGATCCAGAAGTATTTTTCAACATATTACTTCCTCCTATCATATTTTATGCAGGTTATAGCCTGAAAAGGGTAAGTCCTTTTGTCTTTCATATACTTTGAATAATCTTAAACTCCGTGGGCTTTGTAATATTTGACACTTCAGAAATGGGCTGTTCTTTCCAGATTACCCTCCTTTCTCCTCTCCTTATCCTTTTTAGATGCTGAAATTTATACCTGTACAAGAATGCTTTCTCTTATTTATCCTAGTGAATAATGCATTTAATCCTAGTGAATAATGCATTTACTATTAGCATAGCATAGAAAACCTTTTCTTTTTCAAGTAACTGGTAAGTATTCTAACAGTGTAACTTTTTCTTTTTTTTGTCAGAGACATTTTTTTCGAAATCTTGGGTCTATCCTAGCATACGCTTTTCTTGGAACGGCAATTTCTTGTTTCGTTATTGGGTAAGTATTTTAAGCTTAAAATACTTTGTAGCCTTCAAATTATAATTTTAAAATAATATATTTTTGATTTATGCAGTGTTATATATTCCTGACTGGGTCTAAAGACTTTTGCAATATTCACGTAGGTAATAAGTTGTTTGAATTTTCCTTAAGGCCAAAGTATTACCATATTTCAATGACATGAATTAAATTTGGGATTAGTCACAAAGTACTACAGTAAACCCATCTTCTTACTTTATCCTAATTTTTTTAACAGTTTATATTTTTTTCTAAAGTAGGACTGTGTTTATTGAACAGGTCAATAATGTATGGCTGTGTAACGCTGATGAAGGTAACGGGACAACTTGCAGGAGATTTTTACTTTACAGATTGCCTACTGTTTGGTGCCATTGTATCAGCAACTGATCCAGGTATGTTTTATATGAGTGGAGTTTACATACTTGAGGTACATTGTTTTGCAGTCAAATACATGTGGGTTTTTCTTTCTTTGAGGTGTAGAATTCATGATTAGATACTTCCTTAGTACTATACTTTCTAATTGTGGAGGAAAAAACAAAATTCATGATTCCTTTTGGCTTCAGCACAAATTTGTTTTCCTTTTCCTTTTTTTTTTTTTATTACATTTGCCTATTACTGGTCCACAAGTTGACGCTGTTTCAACAAGCACTATAAGGTACTTTCTTCAGAAATTCATGTTGGTCTTTATCCCTAGTGATTGAGTGTAGAGGAAGATGAACTAGATTATAGATTAGTTTAATTGGGTAATAATTATATATTTCCTTTCAAGCTTTTAGAAAACCAGTTCCCTAAAAATCTTTCAGTTTCTATTCAGCTGTATGCATTTAACAGTAAGAAAAAATGTTTACACATGATTGTTAGAAGGCAGTTGTGCTAATACAGGTTTGATTTGGAGTCATTGGAGGACTTTAATATACATTAAAGAATTGTCTTTATAAAATTGGCTTTATGATTATACAGTTGTTTGTTTAATATTAACACAACTTGTTCCCCTGTGCTTTTAGTGTCAGATCTTCTAAAAGTTGTGTTCCAGAATGAATTTAATTGTACTGAGTTAGGTTTTAGTTTTCCTGATAGAGTACTGGTAAACTTAACAGCTACATTCAAATTAGGAATTTGGAGAAGACACAGAATGGAAAGGTTGGGGTAGGAACATAGACTGATGTTTTTGAACTAAGGATGGAAGTTTTCTTTTAGCATGCTTTAAGACTTTCGTTGAAGCTCATTTTGTTTTACTTTTTAATCTTGTAAGTTAATCATCTTTAATTGTCATCCAGCACAATTAAAGGTAGAATCCTAAGGTTATCTCTGCATTCCTGTGTTAACTCTGATAACACAGGGCTTTATGGGAAGGAGAAAAATGTGTTCAATACTCTATGAGAGATATTTTGGCTGGACACAGTGGCTCATTCATATAAATGCCAGTGCTTTGGGAGGCCGATGTGGTAGGATCACTTGAGACTGTGAGTTCGAGACCAGCCTAGGCAAAACAGTGACACCCTGTCTCTACAAAAAAAAAGAAAAAAAATAACTGAGCATGGGGGTGCGTGCCTGTAGTCCTAGCTACTTGGGAGGCTGAGGTGGGAGGACCACTTGAGCCTAGGAGTTTGAGGCTGCAGTGAGCTGCAATGAGGCTGCAGTCTCATTCTGCCTGGGTGACAAGGGCAAGACCCTGTCTCCAAAAAAAAAAAAAAAAAAAAAAGATTTTAAAAGATTAGAGGGCCATTTTAGAGAATTTGTGTAGTTTAGCATTTTTAAAACTGGAAATTAAATTGCTTCCTTAAAGACCACCAAAGCTGTCCTCTCATTGTTTGTAGCTACTCCCATTATCAACATGAAGGTAGGATGGTTTTTGCAAGGAGCCGGTGCTCTCTGATTTCTGTGTCCTTTCATTATAAGCAAGCTTCTCAACTTTTCAAATCCTATGAGAAATCTGAGTCCATTGGCTTGGCTACATTATTTCAACTTTCTGGTTTTGTTTGATAGGACTATTGCCTGAATAGCCCAAGCAAATATCTTTTGCTTATATAAAGTTGGACTGTTATTTTTTTCGGAATTATGTAGGCACTTGCCCCATTTCTATTATTTTGCCATTGTTAACTTGCTCTCAGAAGGGTGAGGTATGGGTTTCTTTTAGAAATTCTGCACTATTGCTCTACTCTCCTTCTCCCCCTCTCTTGATGAGCTTTGGTATCAGTATATTCCAGCTGCAATGCTTTGTAGTAGAAACTATAGCTTTTAAAATATACTGGACATGGTGGCTCATGTCTTTAATCCCAGTGACTCAGGAGGCTGAGGCAGGAGGATCACTTGAACCTAGGGGTTTGAGGCTGCAGTGAACTGTGATTGTGCCACTGTACTCCAGCCTGAGTGACAAAGCAAGACTCTGTCTCTTAAAGAAAAAATAAATAAATAAAATGCAAGCTTCTTGTTTTTATGATTGGCATTTGAAAAGGCTCTCTCATCTGGGCCCGGTGGCTCACGTCTATACTCCCAGCACTTTGGGAGGCCAAGACAGGTGGATCATGAGGTCAGGAGATCAAGACCATCCTGACTAACACAGTAAAACCCTATCTCTACTAAAAATACAAAAAAAATTAGCCAGGCGTTGTGGCGGGCGCCTGTAGTCCCAGCTACTCGGGAGGCTGAGGCAGGAGAATGACGTGAACCCAGGAGGCGGAGCTTGCAGTGAGCCGAGATTGCTCCACTGAACTCCAGACTGGGCGACAGAGCGAGACTCCATCTCAAAAAAAAAAAAAAAAAAAAGGCTCACCTCTGGTTATGTTAATTTTTCATGTCCGCTTGGGTTTCTTTAGTAACTGAGCTATGTGACTTAGTAATTAAAGTTATAATATAACTTCAATCTCATCTGATTTTCTAAGATTTCTCATATAACTGCTTTCCTAAAAGGAGGATTTATTGTTTTTCTTCTTAAGCTGGAATATTCTCATAGTTGGCTTCTTATTAAGACAAATCTAGCAGCTGTAATTCTGGTCATAAATTTTACCCCAACCAAAAACTAAACCTGTTTTCATTTCCTACTGTCTTTGCTAAACCTTTGTGCTTGCAATTTGTAAGTCAGGTACAAATGAGTTGTAAGGCCCAAAGAAACAAAGTTTGCAACATTAGATTCTTTTCATAATATTCTTCTTCATTAAAGATTAATGACTACATGGTCTATAAGAAATTCTGAATATATTCTTTGTGGGAAAGAAATGTACAAGACACGATTATCAACATCTGCGTGAAGAATGTAGGCCAACTCAGTTCTTCAAGGTTACTTTCAGCCATTTTTAAGAGAGAGAGGAGAAGTTTGTGCAGGTACACAATTAGAAAAGAAAAATATTTATATAAAATTACAGGGTCTTTAATATGGTAAGAGAATGTTTATTAGGATTGAATTCTAGGAGGAAATGAATTTCTAAATAACTCTCAGTCATCTACTGAGGAGAATATGTTATATTTGTAATGTCTAAGTATTCCTCTGACTCTTTTTACTTACTAGTGACTGTTCTTGCTATATTCCACGAGCTTCAAGTTGATGTTGAACTCTATGCACTTCTTTTTGGTGAAAGTGTCCTCAATGATGCTGTTGCCATAGTGCTGTCCTCGTAAGTGTTTGTTTTCTTATTATATTCTGAATATTAAGTGTGAGGGTACTAGGAACTGAAAGTCACTTATTGAATAAAGTACATTATGAATGGAAACATTTGGAAGAATAAGGCATTTTTTTCCCTCTTGAAGAAATCCATATTTTATAGATAAATTGGAAAATACAGGGAAGAGAAAAATATGTACTGCCACCACCTAAAGACAATTACTGTAAACATTCTAGAACATTTCCTTTTTCTATGTATGATATTGTTACATAGTTGTGATTGTAGTGTCTATATAATTTTGTATTCGGTTTTAATATTACAACATGAGCATTTAATTTTTTAAATTAGATTTAATATTTTCTTTCTTTTTCTTTTTTTTTTTGGAGATGAGAGTCTCACTCTATCACACAGGCTGGAGTGCAGTGGCGTGATCTCGGCTCAGTGCAACCTCTGCCTCCCAGGTTCAAGTGATTCTCCTTCCTCAGCCTCCCGAGTAGCTGGGATTACAGGCACCCACCACCATGCCCGGCTAATTTTTGTATTTTAGTAGAGATGGGTTTTCACCATGTTGCCCAGGCTGGTCTTCTCCTGACCTCAGGTGATCCACCTACCTCGATTTCCCAAAGTGCTGGGATTACAAGCATGAGCCACTGTGCCCGGCCTTAATTTTTTCTGAATACATAATATATTCACGTGGCTCATAAAGTCATGTAAAAAGTTACACACAGAAAATTCACACTCTTACATCTGTCCTCATCCACCTGTCCCCCAGTTCCTTGTAGATAACTTTTTTTTTTTTTTTTTTTTGAGACGAAGTCTCGCTCCTGTCCCCCAGGCTGGAGTGCAATGGCACGGTCTTGGCTCACTGCAATCTCCGCCTCCTGGGTTCAAGTGATTCTTTTGCCTCAGCCTCCTGAGTAGCTGGGATTACAGGCTCCTGCCACCATGCCTGGCTAATTTTTGTATTTTTAGTAGAGACAGGGTTTCACCATGTTGGCCAGGTTGGTCTCGAACTCCGGACCTCAGGTGATCTGCCCGCCTCGGCCTCCCAAAGTGCTGAGATTACAGGCGTGAGCCACCACGCCCGGCCTAGATAACCATTTTTATTAGTCTCTTACCTATCTTAGTATTTCTTTATTCAAATGCAGGCACAACTGTGAATAAATAGTCTTATTTGCCTCTCATTTCTTATTTTTAAAGTCACATACTGTCTATCTTCTGGAGAACTTTGCATGTCAAAAGAGTGAGTATTCTCATTCTTTGCAGCTATATAGTATTCTCTGTGTGAACTGCATTATTGTTTATTTGCTCAGTCTCCTATTGCAGGACATTTGAAGGGTTTTTAATCCTTTGCTGTCCCAAAAGGTGGTGCAGTGATTAACCTTGAACTTACCTTGTTTTATACATGTTTAGGTATATTGGTAGGCTGAATGCCCCAAAGTGAGATTGGTAGGTAGGTTAAAGGGTAAAATCCATTTGTAATTTTGTTTGACATTGTTAATTTGCTCATCAAAGGAATTGTAGCACTTTGCACTTTCACCATTAAATTATTGGTCTGTTTCCTCACAGTTTCGCCAGCAGAATATTTGTCAAACTTTTATATTTTTGCTTACTTGATAATTGAGAAATAGCTCATTGTAGCTTAATTGTGTTTCTCTTATTTGACATAATCATTTCAAAACATTTTTAATCTCTAGAAGTGTTAATATATATTATAGATATGTAGTTATGTATTACTTATAACAATTTAATTGCAGACAATTTTGAATGAGCAATATTTTTTATCTAATTATAGAAAGTACTATACATGTTACTATAAGGTGTTTGCAGGTTGAAGAATGAGTCTGAACCTCTGAGGAATTCAATCCTGCCTCCCTACTCTTTTTTTTTTTTTTTTTTTTGAGACGGAGCTTTGCTCTGTCACCCAGGCTGGAGTGCAGTGGCACGATATAGGCTCACTGCAACCTCCACCTCCCAGGTTCAAGCAATTCTGCTGCCTCAGCCTCCCGAGTAGCTGGGACTACAGGCATGCACCACCACGCCTGGCTAATTTTTGTATATTTAGTAGAGACGGGGTTTCACTGTGTTGGCCAGGCTGGTTTCGAACTCCTGACCTCAGGTGATCCACCTGCCTCAGCCTCCCCAAGTGCTAGGATTACAGGCATGCACCGTGCCTGGCCCCTGCCTAACTACTCTTATTAGGCAAATATCTAACTCTATAGGCAGTTGCCTTTACTTCATACCAGAACTTTCTATGAGAGAGAAGTAAGAGCCCTTCACATTTTCTCTTTATTTTTATTTCTCTCCTTAATTTCCACTTTGTTAGTTATGAAAGAATAAAACATCACTGGCTCTGTTTTGCATAGCCTGATTGTCTTCTGCAAAGTTGGAAATTATTATTTCTGAGATGTAACATTAATCCCTTAAATGTTGTGTATGAAGATATACAAAAGGCCATATCCTTTTTTGTGAATGCAATGTATGTAAATATTACCCCCTCCCCACCATATTTATTGCCAGATTTTTTTTGCAGCTGTCTGCAATTAATATAAATTTAACTTGAGAAATAAAACCTAAAGGCTGTAACTCACATTGATACTGAACTTTAGCACCTTCAATGATGATAGGTGCAGAATAAGAGTTTTATATTATTTGAAGTAAGGGAGAAATGGATAGTATGGTTATAAAAAATGTTATAAAAAATGAAGCAACAAAGATTGTTGAAGCTTCTAGTACATAGGTACATGCGCGATTACCAGCACTACAAAGTAAAGAGAGTAGGTACAGGCAGTCACTTTTAGCATTGATTCCCTATCCTAGACAACAATTCTACTGTTCAGTCATCTTACTAGTAACTGTTGTCTTATCATTGCCCTAATGGCCTAATGGATTAAGAGTTAGAAAATCTCTGTTCTGGTCTTATCTTAAACTGATGTGCCCTGTGCCTTAGTTTTTCCTATTAATAAAATAGCCTGTTTCCTGCATCTTTAGGAACAGTTGATTAGCATTAGAGGAAAAGATAAAAACCCTCATTGAAAGATTTTGAGCTTGGAGTTATAAATAACCTATTTCCTGCAACGTTAGGAATAGTTGATTAGTGTGAAAGGGGGCAAAACCTTATTGAAAGATTTTAAGCTTGGGGGTGTACATACCAGTGTTGGTGAAGAATAAATGCTAAAAAGAGAGAGCCGGCTGGGCACAGTGGCTCATGCCTGTGATCCCAGCACTTTGGGAGGCCGAGGCGGACAGATCACCTGAGGTCAGGAGTTCGAGACCGGCCTGGCCAACATGGCGAAACCCTATCTCTACTAAAAATACAAAAATTAGTCGGGCGTGGTGGCACACACCTGTAATCCCAGCTACCTGGGAGGCTGAGGCAGGAGAATTTCTTGAACCCAGGAGGCGGAGGTTGCGGTGACCTGAGATTGCGGCACTGCCCTCCAGCCTCAGCAACGGAGCAAGACTGTCTCAAAAAAAAAAAAGAGAGAGCCATTTCCATAGCAATTCTCACAAAGGGCCATACTTCTCCTTCTCTTGCAGCGTTTCTCAAACAGGGTTTTCTGTGAGAGAATGAATCCTTATAGGAAACAATTTGAGTGAGTCTTTTCTCATTTCACCTAAGGATGATAGCGAGCTAGTGCCATTTTAAATTTATAAGAGATAATACGTTAACTCATTACAACCTCAGTGGGATTCTGGTGGAGAAGGACTGTATCTTGAGAGGAGCATAACAGAGAAATTGTTAGCTCTGTGTCTTAATAGAGTTGAAAAAATGAGTTACTGCCCAAAAGCTGAAGGGAAAGCAGCCGTGTGCTCACTGTGGGAGTTTACTAGCTGGAATGATCAGTGGTATGATGCTCATCATTCTTCATTTACCTTTTTTTAAATTTTATTATTATTATACTTTAAGTTTTAGGGTACATGTGCACAATGTGCAGGTTAGTTACATATGTATACATGTGCCATGCTGGTGTGCTGCACCCATTAACTCGTCATTTAGCATTAGGTATATCTCCTAATGCTATCCCTCCCCCCTCCCCCCACCCCACAACAGTCCCCAGAGTGTGATGTTCCCCTTCCTGTGTCCATGTGTTCTCATTGTTCAATTCCCACCTATGAGTGAGAACATGTGGCACTATTCACAATAGCAAAGACTTGGAACCAATCCAAATGTCCAACAATGATAGACTGGATTAAGAAAATGTGGCACATATACACCATGGAATACTATGCAGCTGTAAAAAATGTTGAGTTCATGTCCTTTGTAGGGACATGGATGAAATTGGAAATCATCATTCTCAGTAAACTATCGTAAGGACAAAACTTCATTTACCTTTTATGTGTTTTGAAGTGGGTTAGATGCAGATAGTCTACTTTGTGTTAAATTTTCTTAGTTTGAGGATTATCTACTGTCTGTATTCTGTGTAAGCAGCTTTGGATCAAAGGGGAGGGAACCCCTTTTTGAAGGAGTTCTGTTTGGCAGTTAACAGGTTAAGGCAACTCATCTTGAAATTTATGTTGGAGGTTGTTTTTGTTTCTGTCTGGTTTTTTTTTTCCCAACTTTTATTTTAAGTTCAAGGGTACATGTGCAGGATGTGCAGGTTTGTTACATAGGTAAATATGTGCCATGGTGGTTTACTGCACAGGTCAACCCATCACCTAGGTATTAAGCACAGCATCCATTAGCTATTCTTCCTGAAGCACTGTTTTGTTTTGTTTTTTTTTTTAACCTATTGGAGTAGCAGTTCTTTTACTTTATTTTATTTTTTAAAATAATACTTTTAATCCAGTGAGGGTGAAGTGAAATTGACTCCCTCATACATGGCTGCATGAGGTAGATCTATATGTATATTGATATATTATGTTAGATACAGTATATGTAGTTAAAGTATACGTTGCATAATATTCCACTGAATGGATTACCGTGATTAGCCTGGGGACCTAAATTCACATTAGTTTAAAATATGTCGTTTACAGTCATTTATATTTTTATGAAAGAAGATGTACAGAGAGACAACAAACGTGATAAACTGTTTAACTTCACTAATTACCAGAGATACATGCTAGGATCAGTAGCCATTTCTACCTATTCAATTAACAAGACATAACTTTTTTTTTTTGAGATGGAGTTTTGCTCTTGTCACCCAGGCTGGAGTACAATGGCACGGTCTTGGCTCACTGCTACCTCCGCCTCCCAGGTTCAAGCGATTCTCCTGCCTTAGCCTCCCGAGTAGCTGGGATTACAGGTGCACACCGCCATGCCCAGCTAATTTTTCTATTTTTAGTAGAGGTGGGGTTTCACCATGTTGGCCAGACTGGTCTCGAACTCCTGACCTCAGGTGATCCGTCCACCTCGGCCTCCCAGAGTGCTGGGATGATAGGCAGGAGCCACTGTGCTCGGCCAGAATTGTTAATGATAATGACATAGTACAGTCATTCTTAGCCAGGGGCAATTTGCCACCCCCTCACCACACACACACACAGGAGATATTTGACAGTGTCTGGGGGCATTTTGGCTGTCATCAATGGGAGGGGGTTCCTATTGACATGGCCTAGTGGGTAGAAGTTTTCAATGCACAGGACAGCATTCCCCTCACCCCACCCCCATCATAGCCAACAAATGAATATCTGGCCACAAATATCAATAATGCTGTGGTTGAGAAACCCTGGTGTAGTAAAACTAGACCACTCATACATTGTTGTTAACATTGAAATTGGTATTACCTTTTATCACTATTTATGATAATGTTAAAATATATTTGTGGCAAAAATTCAAAGCATTTGACTCAGAAAGTAGAAAATTCCTGAAATTTCAGCTCAGAAATAACCACTATTAGGATTTTAATCCAGACTTTTTCCATTAAGATAGTAGTATACATATAAATATGTTAATAATTTTTATAAACAATAAAGGCATAGTAGTATATATACTTTTCTGTAGCTTTTTTACTTGGATATTATACTATGTTAATACCTCTATATTATCACATCGGGTGGATGCATTACAAATTTACCTCTCCAATCCCCTATTGATTGATTAATATTTGATGTTTTCTAATATTGTATTATTATGACTAGCATGGCAGTGAGCATGTTTATGTGTAAATCTTTGTAAATCCTTGTAAATATTTCTGTAGGGTATTTTTTAGGAGTAGAATTGCTAGGTCAATGGGTATGATCATTAAAAAAATTGGGAGATATTATCATATTTCCCTCCAAAAAGGTAATGGAGACCTTTTGGAAGGCAGTGGAGCAACATGTAAAATGAGTCATAGGTATAGTAATAGTCTGTTTTTAGAAATATAGTGCAAGGAATAGTCTAAAATATATAAAAAGCAAGAAGATGTTCTTTCAGTTATTTATAGTAGCAAAAATAGTAGAAGCAACTTTTAAATGTCTAACAATGAGGAAATGGTTGAATAAATTGTGCTATATCCATTTGGACCATTGTGAAGTCTTAAAAACTGTAGTTATAAAGACTGAATTTTTTTTTTCTTGAGATGGAATTTTTTTCTTACTGCCCAGGCTGGAGTGCAATGGCACGATGTCAGCTCACTGCAACCTCCACCTCCCGGGTTCAAGAGGTTCTCCTGCCTTAGCCTCCCAAGTAGCTGGAATTACAGGCATGCACCATCACACCTGGCTAATTTTGTATTTTTATTTTTAGTAGAGACGGGTTTTCTCCATGTTGGTCAGGCTGGTCTCGAACTCCCCACCTCAGGTGATCCGCCTGCCTCGGCCTCCCAAAGTGCTGGGATTACAGGCGTGAGCCACTGTGTCCGGCCAAGACTATGAATATTTTTATGTCATTGTCAATTAAAAAAGCATAATTCAAAACCACACATTCACTGTGATTACAGCTAAATAAGAATTAGCGTGCATGTAACACAAAGAGGGGAAAGGAATACAGAAGGAAAATAAAATCGATCTATCAGGGTAGTGGAATGATGGGAAGATTTTTCCACCTAAACTGTACGTTTTATTACTTTCAGGGTTTAAAAAAAAGTATTCATAAAAAATGTTACTGCCTCAAGATAAAATATCAATTGATACGGAAAAGATGAGTTAAGATTTCAATCCAGAGACTAGTGTCTGCCTAAGAAAGAACAAAACGAGCCTGTCATCTGTTCTCAGCCCATCATGTTTCCCATGTGTCCTTAAACATTTTAATGATTAAAGAATGAAATAATGATTAGTGTGAATCTTGAATTTACATGAACTAATCCAGGGAAAGCAACCTCAGGAGGCATGGCATAGATGTTTTGTTCCAGAGAGCGTTTTGAAAAATACCACCAAAGAAAAAGAAGATTGTATAGCAATTTTCTTTTCTCCAGCCAGTTACTGTATTTTCATGTTATAATGAAATCAGATCTCATTTATGGTAGTGGCACCCTTTATATATATGTAGGTAAGGTAGCATGATGTTAAGGGCCATTTCATATATATCAAAATGATATCAAATCTACTGTTCCAAAATGATCTGATTACTTTGCACATTTAAACGTAAATGTTTAACATTTTCAGTTTAAAGTGAGTCTCAGAAATTTCTGGATCCCAGTATCAGAAATTAATATTAGTGCTATATTTCAATAAAATAAGTACAAATTAGGAGATTTTAGTTTGATCTTAGATTTTTTTTTTAACCTGGGAGATATGAAAAGAACTTGTACATGGTATAGCAAACACATTTTTCAGCCTTGAATCAGAAAAAAACATTGCAGCGACCACAGGGAGAATTCATTATATTTTTAGGAATGTGTTTTTCCTTCTTTTCTTTGACGTGATTTGTATGATGTTGTTGAGTCTGGACTTTTTATAATGCTGGTCTCTCAATTAACTGAGATGAGAACTGATTTAGTAACGGTAAGCACCGTTGCCAAAGACCTGCTGGCAACAGCAATTTTCTCAGGCATTTCTATTTCCTGGGGTGGTAACTGTTATAAAAGAAGCTTTTTCAGACCAGGTTTGGACTGTGAGTTCAAGATGGAGAGCATCTCCTATAATTGCCTGTCTTGGCCTGATATAGAGTGACTTTCTTTCAGAAGTTTGAGGTGGAAGATCCAGCTGGTTGTGCTGAAAGTACTGTTGAGTGGATTCTAATTCCTTGGGAGGTCTTTCGAGTGCTTTTTCCTATAATAGTCCATTTCAGTGAATGAATAGATATTAGGCGTTTGGCCCATTCTGGAATTCTAAAAGTTGGAAGGGTCCTTCAGTTACCTTTTTTTCTCATAGGAAAAACAAAATGTGACTGGGTTGAGTATTGAATAATGTTCTTTATGTTCTTATGCCTCTACTGGAAACAAGTGGGATTTTTCATTAGTTTGTTCACATTAGTATGTTAAGGCTTTCGGACACTCAGTACTAGTAATTCTGAAACAGAATCACTAAACAATAATACTGCACAGTATCTTGGGGATGGGGAAAAAGCTTGGTGCAATTTTCATATAGAGGATTTTACAATGTTCTACCTCCCTGAAATTAACATTTAAGGGAAAGCCAAATTTTCTTGCTAGCCAGATACATTGCAGGATTTTTGGGTAATTTTGTCTTTATTTTGGCAATTCCAATCGAAAGCTTTTTTTTTCTTCTCCCTCTAATTTCATCTTTCAAGCTCTATACTACATAATGTTTTTTTAAAAGTAAAGGTTGCTTCCAGAAGTAAAAGCAGTCTCTCTTCTGTAGCTCAATAGTGGCATACCAGCCAGCTGGAGACAACAGTCACACGTTTGATGTCACAGCGATGTTCAAGTCTATTGGGATCTTCCTTGGAATCTTCAGTGGATCTTTTGCGATGGGTGCTGCTACTGGAGTGGTGACAGCTTTAATATCCTTTTGTTATATTTATCTTTTCTTGTTAACATAATATAGTAGTTGAATGCTGTATTCCGTTGTTTTTCCTAGTTCTATGATTAGAATTATGTTAGGATTATTAATCTTATAACTAAGTACTTGGTTTGAAAACATTAAGCAACAGTCTTTGCCAATAAATACATAAAAGAACTGTATTGTTCTGCATAGGGTTTGGTGCCCTAAAACTTTCACTGTAAGTATATAATTAGAGATGATATCTCTTTGAGGGTGAATTTTATAGTTGTAGATTAAATAGCTGTAAAGGTAGACATATTCCAAAGAGCCTCTGGGTGTGGGTGTTCTGTGTTGCTGGTCAGCCTGGCAGTCTTTTGCTCTTTGTTTAATAGGACAAATAGGAAATGTGCAACAGCGATGCTGAATGAACAAAATGTGTTTCCTTGGTTAGGATATGTAAGAGTTCATCTCAGCTCTCCCGATTTTAACTTTTGTGCTCTAGAGCCCTGGACAGGAAGCCCAAAGGACCTGAGTTGTAGTCCTGGTACTACCACTTAGTCAAGTTATTCTTGTGTTCATGCAAAGGCCATTTTATCCCGGACTTCACCACCATGCAATACATCCATGTCATAAAACTGCACTTGTGCATCCTGAATCTATAAAAACAAATTTTATTTTTATTTATTTATTTGTTTTTTGAGATGGAGTCTCACTCTTTCTCCCAGGCTGGAGTGCAATGGCACAATCTCGGCTCACTGCAACCTCCGCCTCCCGAGTTCAAGTGATTCCCCCGCCTCAGCCTCCCAAGTAGCTGGGATTACAGGTGCACAACACCACACCCAGCAAGTTTTTTTTATATTTTTAGTAGAGATGTGGTTTCACCATGTCGACCAGGCTGGTCTCGAACTCCTGACGTCAAGTGATCCACCCACCTCGGCCTCCCAAAGTGCTGGGATTACAGGCATGAGCTACCGTGCCCGGCCTAAAAACATGTTTTAAACCCTCCACCCAAACAAAAAGCCAGAAGGCATGTCTTGATAACCTGCTACATGTGCTGTGCTCTGTGTATCAAAGCTAAAGAAGACAAACATGACCCCTGCCTCCCTGGTGCTTTTGGTATAGTGGCAGACACAAACATGCTAGAAGCTTTGATACTTCGCCTCTTTGGATCTCAGTGTAGGAAATTGGAGGGTGGGGACGGCAGGAAAGAGGAGTGGGACTAGATGATGTCTAAAGAGTTTCCAGCTCTGGCCTGGTGCAGTGGCTCGTGCCTGTAATCCTAGCACTTTGGGAGGCCATGGCGGGCGGATCACAAGGTCAGGAGATCGAGACCATCCTGGCTAACACAGTGAAACCCCGTCTCTACTAAAAATACAAAAAATTAGCCGGGCATGGTGGTGGGTGCCTGTAGTCCCAGCTACTCGGGAGGCTGAAGCGGGAGAATGGCGTGAACTCGGGAGGCTGAAGCGGGAGAATGGCGTGAACCCAGGAGGCGGAGCTTGCAGTGAGCCGAGATTGCGCCACTGCACTCCAACCTGGGCAACAGTGCGAGACTCCGTCTCAAACAAACAAACAAACAAAAAAAAGTTTCCAGCTCTAAAACTTCTATGATACTTGTATAAAACAGATACGTTATTCTTTGTCAAGAACTTCTTAGTTTGGTATACTTCAGCCTTGTGCTGGAAAAGGCTTCTTTTATGGCTTTTTATAAGTGAACTGAGGCATAAAGCAGCAGTAAAAAGAGTTCTGAAGGTGATGCCAAGAGAGATAGTATCTCTTCCCCATTACAAGTTCCTTGAGGGTAGAGAGTATATCTTGTTAATCATTTTGTTGTAGTGCCTAGTTGTAGAAATGACTCTAGATTCTAGCCTGAGATTGGTCGTAACTTGGCACAGGCCCTTCCACTGTCAGCTAACAAATACTTGTTAAACTAGTATAAGGGAGTGAAGTGCCTCGATTTCTTCATCATGGAATGAATGCTCTATATCACAGAAGTGGTAGAGGATGAAATTAGTGTAAAATCTCTTGGAAATTATGTATTTTTATAAATGTAAATTGCTATAATTATGGAAGCTGTCTAGCTTTGGGTCTCAGATTCATAGAGGTGGCATGTTACAGATCTGATCTGTTACTCCCATCTCTATCTATCCTTTACTGCATGGTTTCTGGCAAGGTGTGTGATACCCGTGAAACAATTGGAGTGGCTAAGCCGTAAGGCTTCCTCACTGAAGGGAAGGCAGCTGACTCCTCAGTAAGATGCTCATTTTAAAAGTCTCCCTATTCTGGTGGTACCTTATTCTGGGATTTTTGTGTTAGAGAAGCTAGAGAACCTTTCTTTCATGGTTACCTTGCTTAAACTGTTATTTTTTCTAGTCACACTTTTGTGTTACAAGATCTCATTACCAGCCTTAACAGTCTTACGTGACAAAGTTCACCAAATTACGGGAGTTCCAGTTGTTAGAGACAGGCCTGTTCTTCTTGATGTCCTGGAGTACCTTCCTCTTGGCTGAAGCATGGGGCTTCACAGGTAGGTGACTTGCTCCCTTTGATTGTCAACCCTTAAAAGGAGTGACTTTGCCAGTCAATTTTGCTCCAAGTGGATCAGCTCCGTTAGCATTTGAACATACTTATTGTGGTTGGGATTTAGGTTGTTGCTTTAGAACCTAAAAAAAAATTTTCAGTGGAAGTGGTTCCTCTTAACAAAGTAAGTCACAAATGAGAATTTCCAGACAAAGCCTATAATCTACTGTGAAGAAAGAACCTCAGTATAAAAGGTGGGAAGCATCCTTTTATGTGAACTTGGAATTTGTTGTCTTTATAGGTGTGGTTGCAGTATTGTTTTGTGGCATCACACAAGCACATTATACGTATAATAATTTGTCCACGGAGTCTCAGCATAGAACTAAACAGGTAAGAGGAACTTTATAGTTTGTGAATAGGCTTTTCCTTCTTTCAGCAAAATAGAAGTCTTTTTTACTAAAAAAAAAAATAGTCGTTGATCTGTTCAAGATGCTATCTACTCATTTTAGCTCCTCTTCCTTTGACTCTAAAAGTAGGTGGGATTGGCAAAATGAAGAATGACAGCATTTAGGGTGGAAATAGATCAGCAGAATAGCCAGAGACTGTTACTATTTTGGCTTCAATAACCAGTGAAGTAGCTTCCCTTTCTCTCAGTGTTTTCCCAATTTAATGGCTTTTAAGGGGAATGTTTTGGAAGCTCACTCTGGTTTTACTCGAACTACTGCTGTGTGACGTAGATAGGGTTAACTTCTGATCTGACCAGACCTACTAAAAGATGACATAAAGAAGATTAACTTCTGATATTACTAGACCTTCTAAGACATGACGTAGATAAGATTAACTTCTGATCTGATTAGACCTACTAAGAGAAGATCAACTTCCTTCAGTCTGCTCAGGTGCTGCAAAGCTACTATGTTTCCAGGAATGTCAGGGGACTAGTCAGTGGTCTGGTTTTATTTGGTACCAAATGATCAGTTGTGCAGGGTGTCTGAAGGGAATTATAAAGGAGATAGGAATACAATTTTTCCAGTCTTAGGAGGTATGTGGGACAAATACATGAAAAAAGTGTAATGTCTGGAATAGAAATAGGTGCATACTTGACTATGGCTATAGTGAGAAACAGAAGGTTTAAATTTTGCCAAATGACAAGAAGGTTGTGGAATTCGCCTGAAAAGGAGTGGTGCTAAAAGCAGGAGCAACAGTATTTCTTCTTCCGGCTAGAGCCACAAATCAAGTTTATGACCTATGCTTTTCCCCAGCCCCTCAAAAGAGATTAGGCTTTTTCCCCCAAGTGTATACATTAGGGCTACAAATCCTTTTTACAAATTAATTCAGTGCAATAAGTAAAGAGAAGAAAATCAGCTGGCAGGGGGCGGTGGGGGAGGGGAGTCAGCATTTTTCCAGGTCGTGGGAAGGGAATAAAAAACAAGAACAGGCCGGGCGCTGTGGCTCATGCCTGTAATCCCAGCATTTTGGGAGGCCAAAGCAGGCGGATCACCCGAGGTCAGAAGTTCGAGACCAGCCTGGCCAACATGGTGACACCCCGTCTCTACTAAAAATACAAAAATTAGCCGGACATAGTGGCTTGCGCCTGTAGTCCCAGCTACTCGGGAGGCTGAGGTAGGAGAATCACTTGAACCCGGAAGGCGGAGGTTGCAGTGAGCCGAGATTGTGCCACTGCACTCCAGCCTGGATGACAGAGCGAGACTCTGTCTCAAGAACAAACAAACAATAAAAAACAACAACAAAAAACTAGAACAGGGTAAGAGCTTCCGGTGTTGTTGGTGATATGATATGAAGCTTATGTACATTTAAGAAATATGAGGAATAGGAATCCTAGATTATGTACTTGAGATTATATGTCATAGAAGACATCAGAGAAGTAGGGGAAATGGTTTGAGGCTTGAGGATCTGGAAAGCTATCCTAGAAGAAACAGTACCCTTAGAAGGTTGGGGAAGATTTAGGAAGGCCTAGGGGAGGCAGTACAGATAAAGGCAGGAATAAAAAGAAGGCAGTAAAGTGTAGAGCAGAGGGTGGCGGACTCCAGCCCTCCGGCCACATCCAGCCCTTGCCAGTGAGCTAAGAATGGTTTTCTTTCCATCCGTTTTTAATTGGTTGGCAAAAGATCAAAAGAAGAATATGTTGTGACCCATGACAGTTGTATGAAATTCACATTTCCGTGTCCACCAATAAAATTTTCTTGGCACACAGCCACACCCATTTTTTTAAATATATAGTCTATGGCTGCTTTTGTGCTTCACTGGCAGAGTGAAGTAGTTGTGACAGAGACTTCTTGGCCTGCAAATCCTCTCATGTTTACTCTCTGGCCATTCATGGGAAAATTTGCTGATCCCTATGTTGCAAAGTAAAAGCTGGGACTCTGGAGTCACTGTATTGTTTTAAATCCTGGTTCTACTACTTGCTGGCTGTGTGACCAGGAGGAAGTTCCATAACTTCTCTGTGCTTCAGTTTTGCCATTTTTGAAAATGGAGATAATAATAATACCTACCTCACTGAGTTTTTTTGGGATTAAAACGAGATAATGCATATGAAGTCCTTAGTATAGTATCAGACACACGGTAAAAACTGAAAAAGGTATAGCTGTTATCATTAGTATAAATAAGTAGTAATAATAGCATATTAAATCATTTAAAGAAAAATAAATATACGCTTACTTATTTTAATTTTTATTCTCATTTTTGGGTAATAAGGAAACCCTGGTTTAAAGAGATTAACTAACTTGCCCAAAGCCACACAGCCAGCAAAGGGGAAGACAGGGCTCAAGCCTAGGCATTTTGATTCCTAAGACCATGTTCTTAACCACTATTCTGTTATGTGTCAGAGGGCTCATAGTAACAAGCCATTGTAGATAACTCTGGTGGCCAGAGGGACACGAGATTATGAAGGGCCTTAACTTCATTCAGCAAGTATCATATACCATTGCCAAGGCTATGATGTGAATGGGATGGGGCAGGCGGGCAGCAGGGTTTAGTTCTCCCCACAGATAGTTCTGCTATCCTACAGATCGATCTCTTCCACAGTGTGGAAGCCCTATCTGTAGGACGCTTACTCCCTATATGAGAGGAAGACCCATGCAAAAAGTGAAGTCACAGGGCAAGCTGGGAGTACGAGAGTTCTCATGAAGCACTCTATGCTACGATCAGAAAGTTGAAATGAATCTTATAGCTTGCAAAAGGAAAGTATCTTGAAACTATCAGTTTTAGAGATTCATTGGTTTGGGGGAGCTGGAGGATGAGGGATGGTTAGAGGTCCTTTTTCATCATTATGGGTAGGAAGTGATGAAAGTTTGACTAAGGCAGTAGCAGGGACACAAGGAACATTAAAAAAAACTGACAGAGTTTGGAGGAAGAGGAGAGGAATAATTGAAGATGGGGCTTTGGAGAAGGGAAGCTGATTAGGGGAAATGAGGGGGCAACATTTCTGGCTTTTTCTGCAGGACTAGAAATGTCATCTCCACATTTGCTCCCTTCTGAACCACATATTTTGTGTGTATGCATGAAGTTTATATATTTGAGTGTCTGTTTTATTATCTTAGTAATACTCATGCTTTCAAATTATGTAACTTTTATTTGCTGGACTAATCTTTTACAATTTCGTTTCAGTTGTTTGAGCTTCTCAATTTCTTGGCAGAGAATTTCATCTTCTCCTACATGGGGCTGACACTGTTCACCTTCCAGAACCATGTCTTTAACCCAACATTTGTAGTAGGAGCATTTGTATCCTTTATTATGTGTTTTATTTTGAAAATATTTTTAATTGAGATTTTCATGTGGGTTTTGAGTATGTGGTTCATAAGAATACATTTAAATATATACAGTTTTCCTCTGAGTAAAACAAATAAGGATTCCAGCTCTTTTTTCTAGTGTATTTATTTTATTATATTCTATTTCAATTTGTGGTTATTGCACAAATAATGTTGACAGATTAAAATGACAGACAAGTGTCCCACTGTTCTGCCAACCCCAAAAGATAATTGTTTTCCCTTTATTACTACAGGGAAGGAGAGGTTGGATACTGGGGAGCAGTTAGCAGTCTATGCCACAGGGCAGAAGGTGAAACATAAGGAAACGTTGAATGAGGCCACTTTCTTTCTCTTTCTCTCCCTCCCCCAACCCCTCTCTCTCCCTCTCTCTTTTTCTCACATATATACAAAGAGTCTTAAAAAAAAAAAAACCCAACCTGGGCAATGTAGCAAGACCCCATCTTTACAAACAACATTTTAAAAACTAGCCAGGTATGGTGGTGCATGCCTGTAGTCCAAGCTACTTGGGAGGGTAAGGTGGAAGGATCCCTTGAGCCCAGGAGTTTGAGGCTGCAGTGAGCTGTGATTGGGTCACTGCACTCCAGCCTGGGTGACAAAGGGAGACCCTGTCTCAAAAAAAAAAAAAAAAAAAAACCAGAAAACCAAAAAACAGTTGGAAGGAAGAAACTGAGTATATGAAAGAGAGGAGGCAATAGTGAAAGTCTCTTGAGAAGGCAGGAATGAAATCCAAAGCATGTAGAGAGAAATTTTGCCTTCACTGGAGGGAGAGACAACTCCACCATGACTACAGGAGAGGATAGGGTATGTAGAAATGAAGGCACATTTGTAAGATGGAGCTCCTCTCTGATGGCTTCTATGTTTATCTGTTAAGTAGGAGGTGAGATCATCTGCTGAGAGTAAGATAGGGAGTTATCTATTGTGTAACAAATTACCTTAAATTTAGCAGCTTAAAACAACAGACAGTTATTATCTCACACAGTTTCTGGGGGTCAGGAATCCTGGAGCAGCTCACCTGGGTGATTCTGGCTCCAGGATCTCTTAAGAGGTTGCAGTTGTGCTCTTGGCTGGGACTGCACCTTCTCAAGACTTGACTAGGGCCAGGGAATCCACTGCAAGCTCACTCAACTCACATCACTGTCAGCAAGAGGCTTCTATTCTTCTCCACGTGGATATCTCCATAGGGCAGCTTACAACATGGCTTCTTCCCCCAAACTGAGTGAGCTGAGAGAGCCCTAAAATGAAAGCTGAAGTGCCTTTTGTAACCTAATCTTTGAAGAGACATACCAGCATCACTTCCATAATATTCTATTGGTTATACAGACCAACCTGGTACAGTGTGGGCAGGGACTACACAAGGGTGTGAATACTAAGAGGCAGGGATGGTTAGGGACTATCTTGGGGGATGGCTTACACAGATCATAGGGATTTTGAGGAAGGTGGAGTTTCGTGAAATAGTTGTTGTAGAGAGTGGGAGAATAAGTTGACCAAAGAAACTCAGCAGGACTGCTAAGAAGTACTAGGGATCCATTGTGTTTGAGAAATAGGAATTAGCAGTAGAACCAATCTGCCCCGTTGAATGACTTTGTCCAGCAGTACTTACTGTAAGCATGGAAAAAAGAGATAGTTGGCTCCTTCCAGGTTTGGAGTTTTTTCAAGTGGGTGCAATGAAAACAGAAGGACAAGAGATCATAGTGTTATTACATGACTGATGCAATCTAAACACTTCATTTAATGTTTAACATTAAAAGGTGTTATTAACATGATGGTAAGAAGGGAAGTGAGGAAAGAAGACATTGTTTAAGGAAAGAATATAGGGATCTTTGGACTGAAGGTCCCAGTGCTATGGAGGAATGATCAGAGTGGGATAGTTGGACACAAAATATGGAAGGAGCAGTTGTGGTCAGTGGGAATGTTTGAATAAGGAATTTTTAAAAGAAATATTTTAAAACCCCCATCAGAATGAAGATTCTGCCAAAGAGATTAGCAGAAGTTTTTTTTTAAATTAAAACTCTAGATAGGATCTCTGTTAGAAAGCAAAGTATTACTGAAATACTATTCTGCAGAGCCTTAGTCTGCGAATGAACTTTAGGCAAAAAAGATAAAGTACTGTTAATAGGAGAAGTTCTTAGCTGAAAGATAACCATGAGATCAGTAACTTAATGTCCTGCTAGTCTTGGAGAAAATTTGGAGCAGTCAAGTGGCTCGATCTACTATACTTAATCTGGAAACAAAGCTAAATATTCTCTGTAGGTTTCTGAGTCTGTTAGGAATTAAAATTCCTCAATACAAAATCCTACCATGAAAATGGCCTCTTAACAGGAGAGAGTTGCTCTATTTCTGGCTATGTTAGTTAGAACATAGGTTTGGTTTCATGTGAAAAGACTCAAACTAATCCAGGTTTAAACAACATAGAAATTTCTTTCTTATCTAAAAATCTGAACTGGTATGGCAGTTTTGCTCCATGGGGTCATCAGGGACTGAAGCAATATTGTTGCTAACATCCTTAGGGACTTGCTCTTGTTCTTGTGATCCAACGTGGCTCACCCCTGTCTGCCCATTGCCTTGAAGGGCTTGACCCAGAATGTGCACACGTCCCTTCCACTTAACATCATTGATTACACCTACTCACAAGGGAGGCTAGGAGTTATATACTTTATCTGGGTGGCTGCATAAAGATGAAAGGGAGGAGTGCTAACTACCAAGGAAGAAAGCAAGAACAGATGTTGGGGAGAACTAGCAGTCACTACCACATTGGCCCACGTGTTTGGTGGTTACGTTTTCTTTTCTTTTTAGGGAATCACTTTTTAAAATAAATGTTTGATTTTAGAATAGTTTTAGGTTTACAGAAAAATTGTGAAGATAATACAGAAAGTTCTCATATGCCCCACACTCAGTTTCCCCTGTTATTAACATATTAGCATGGTACCTTTGTCACAGTGAATGAACTAATATTGATATTACTAACTAAAGTTCGAACTTTATTCTGATTCCCATAGTTTTTCTCTAATATCCTTTTTCTATTCCAGGGTCCCATCCAGGATACCACATTACATTTAGTTGTCATGTCCCCTTAGGCTCTGCCTGACTGTGACAGTTTCTCATATGTGTTCATTGTTTTTGGTGACCCTCGACAGTGTTGAGGGGTACTAGCCATGTATTTTGTAGAATGTCCTGCAGTTGGAATTTGTCTGATATTTTCCCCATGATTAGACTGGAGTTACATGTTCTTTGGGAGGAAGACCACAGAGGTAAAATGCCATTCTCATCACATTATATCAAGGGTATATACTTAGTAATGTTAATGATAGTCTTAATCACTTGGTTGAGATAGTGTTTGTCAGATTTATCCATTATAAAGTTACACATTTCCCCCCCTCCCATGTTGTACTGCGTGGAAGGAAGTTGCTATGAGCAAGGATTGAGGAATGGGGAGTTAGGTTCCACCTCCTTGAGGACAGAGTATCAGCAAAATTATTTGGAATTTTTCACACAGGAGATTTATCTATTCTTCCTCATTTATTATTTTATTCAGTCACTTTTTAAATTATTATTATTATTTTTTTTGAGACAGAATTTCACTCTTGTTGCCCAAGCTGGAGTGCAATGGCGTGATCTCAGCTTACTGCAACCTCTGCCTCCCGGGTTCAAGCGATTTTCCTGTCTCATCCTCCTGAGTAGCTGAGATTACAGGCATGATCTGAGATTACAGGCATGCGCCACCATGCCTGGCTAATTTTTATATTTTCAGTAGAGGCAGGGTTTCGCCATGTTGGCCACTCTGGTCTCGAACTCCTGACCTCAACTGATCCGCACCTCTCAGCCTCCCAAAGTGTTGGGATTACAGGCGTGAGCCACCACACCCAGCCCAGTCATTTATTTATATCAATATGGATTCATTGATATTTATTTTATACTTTGAGTTATAATACAACTCTTTTATTTTCTTGCTCAAACTGTTCCAGCTTGGCCATCGAGAGCTCTTTTGGCAGGCTCTCCTGTGTGCCTTTGATATATCCTCATCATTGTTTTTAATTTTTATCCTCATCATTGTTTTTAATTTTTTTTTTTTTTGAGTACTTCCTTACTCCCTGGAACTATAAGATGCTTCAGGCTCATCTTGTATCTGTTCTGGCTCAGCCCAAGAATTGGCCATTTCTCCAAGAAGTCCTGGTTCCTTTTATCGGAGAATAGTATTAGAAACCAAAATCTGAGCACTAGGTGTGCTCAGTGTTACTTGGTGTCTTTGCTTCTAGGCCGTCTCAGCTGACAGATTGCTTCTAGGCTCTCTCAGCTGACAGAGCAAGGAATTAGATATGTATATATCTATATATCCATATATGTAGATATATATACTAACTCATATATACACATATATCTATACATATTTCTGCATATAACCATCTGTATCTCTGTTAAGCTCAATATGGGTTCATACTGATGTCTCCAACATTAATTCATTACCACATGGATGATTCTGGCCTCCTCCCCTTTCTGAACTGTAAACTCCCATTCTAACAGTAAGAAACCTTGCTGTCACCAGTTGCCATCCATTTACCTAATTGTTCGGTTTCAGTATACATGTATAATAGTTTCAGAATTGTTAACCAGTGTTCCCATGGGAAACAACTTTGTCATGGGCATAGAATGCTTTTGTGCAGTTCCTTCTGTCTTCAGTCTTATAGATTCTTCTCTTTTCCAAAGTTGCTTAGACCAACACCATTCCCCCCACCTTGTTTTTTTGTTTGTTTGTTTTTGAGACAGGGTCTCGCTCTTGTCACCCAGGCTGGAGTGCAGTGGCACGATCTCAGCTCACTGCAGCCTCTGCCTCCTGGGTTCAAGCAATTCTCGTGCCTCAGCCACCAGAGTAGCTGGGATTACAGGTGTACACCACCACGCCTGGCTCATTTTTGTATTTTTAATAGAGACAGGTTTTTGTCATGATGGCCAGGCTGGTCTTGAACTCCTGGCCTCAAGCTCTCCTCCCACCCCGGTCTCCCAAAGTGCTGGGATTACAAGTGTGAGCCACCATGTCTGGCCTTGTTCTGATTTTAATCTTAGATTTTCCCTTATATTTTTCTCAGGAAATGGGGTGGAGACTGTATCGTGACTCCTGAAATAAAAATTGCCATCATAAAGCAGGAGTCCCATAGACAGCAAACTGGAGAAAAAGATACTAAAATTGGTTTCTAGTTAAAACCAATCTGAATTCACATTAAACTTTCCCTTTGAAGCAAGTTGGAAGTATAAACTCAGTGGAGTACAGTGGGGCTGGTAGCCATTTTAGTGCTGTGAGGTGGTGATTCAGCTGCCCTTTTCTTTATTCTGAGGAAGGAAGGGGAAGTTTTCTCAGTATTACTCTTCTTCCTACCAACACTGACAATGAAAGTGAATTAACCTATCTATTAATAATCTTAAAAGTATAGTAAAGAAACTCTGCTTTTAAATGTGTTTCTCCTAATCTAGTAAATTTCCTGCATGTTACACCTGCTCTGTCCGATTTGGTAGCAACTAGCCAAATGTGATTATTTTAATTTGAAGTAATTAAAATGAAATAAATTTTCAGTTCCTTGGTCACTCTAGTCACATTTCAGGTGCTCACCAAATTGGACAGTGCAGATATAGAAAATTTCCATCGTTGCAGAAAGTTCTATTGGACAGTGCTATGTTAGACAATGGAACCAAGAGACTGTCTGTTAGAAACTGAGTTCTCTAAAATAGTCTTTCACCATCTTGAATGTATAGTCTAAATAATATTAATAGTAAAATGAAATGATCCTTAACCTATTAATAATTTTAGGTTGCTATTTTCTTGGGAAGAGCTGCCAATATTTACCCCTTGTCCCTCTTACTTAATTTGGGTAGAAGAAGTAAGATTGGATCAAATTTTCAACACATGATGATGTTTGCTGGTAAGTTATAACTTTCTTCTCTTGCCCACCTCAAGCAACCATTCACAATGCGTATGCCAGCTTGTTGTAAAACTGAGCTGTTATGCTGGTCATATAATACTCCTTTATTTTTATATTATTTATTTATTTAGAGACACTGTTTCACTCTGTCGCCCAGGCTGTAGTGCAGTGGCACGATCTTGGCTCACTGCAACCTCTGCCTCCCAGGTTCAAGCAATTCTCGTGCCTCGGCCTCCCAAGTAGCTGGGATTACAGGCGCGCACCAATATGCCTGGCTATTTTTTGTATTTTTAGTAGAGATGGGGTTTCGCCATGTTAGCCAGGCTGGTCACGAACTCCTGACCTCAAGTAATCCACCCACCTTGGCCTTTCAAAGTGCTAGGATTATAGGCATGAGGCACCACGCCTGGCCTATAATACTCCTTTAAACATTGAAGTTGCATCCTTGAATAGAAAAAAAAAGTGTATATATATATATATATATATATATATATATATATATATATATATATATATAGTGTCCCATTCCCTTCTGTGGGAATTTTTCATATTCTGGTTCCAAATCCTTGGTTCAGAATTATGTCATACAACGTGAGAAAGATAAGGATGAAGTCATTTTCAAACAAAAACCAGTAAGTGAATGTTTATAGCAGTTCTTTTCATAATTGCCAAAACCTGGAAACAACCCACTTGTCTGTCTCTCAGTGATCAAATAGCTAATCAAACTGTGATACATCCATGCTATGGAATACTACTGTGCACTAAAAAGAACAATTTACCCATACAACATGGATGAATCTCAGAGGCATTATGCTAAGTGCAAGAAACCAGTCTTGAAAGGTTACCTGCTGTGTGATTCCCTTTATATGACATTCACAAAAAGACAAAGTCATAGCGATGGGGAATGCATCAGTGGTTGCCAGGGGTTTGATGGAGTGACAAGAGGTTAGACTAAAAAAGGGTAATACAAAGAAATTTGACAGGGAGAGGGATGATGAAACCATTCTGTGTCTTGATTGTAGTAGTAGTCACACACACCTCTATGAATTTGCCAATACTCATGTGGCTATAGACCAAAAAGAGTGAATTTTACTGTTTGTAAATGAAAAGTGAATTTAAAAAAATTACTAAAACATCAATGCATGTCAGTAAGTAACATATCCAAATTCTATTTCTAGTTGTACTTTTTTTTTTTTTTTTTCGAGATGGAGTCTTGCTCTGTCACTCAGGTTGGAGTGCAGTGGTACGATCTCAGCTCACTGTAACCTCTGCCTCCCTGGTTCAAGAAAGTCTGCCTCAGCCTCCCGAGTAGCTGGGATTACAGGCGTGCGCCATCATGGCCGGCTGATTTTTGTATTTTTAGTAGAGACGGGGTTTCAGCATGTTGGTCAGGCTGGTCTCAAACTCCTGACCTCAGGTGATCTGCCCACCTCGGCCTCCCAAAGTGCTGGGATTACAGATGTGAGCCACCATGCACAGCCTGTACATATTTAAGTATGTTAATATTTACTGCATATTTGTTCACATGCTTCTAAGTTTTTAGAACGTGCTTTCTTGCTCTGAATTTATGAAGCTTGCATTGGTAATGAGTTATTGAAGAAATACCTTTTCTGTTCCCCTGTAGGCCTTCGTGGTGCAATGGCATTTGCCTTGGCCATTCGAGATACTGCCACTTATGCACGGCAAATGATGTTCAGCACCACGCTTCTGATTGTGTTTTTTACTGTGTGGGTATTTGGCGGTGGCACCACTGCAATGCTGTCATGCTTGCATATCAGGTAGGTACTAACTAGAGACCTCATTTTAAGATTAAATTTTAATTTGGTTTATTTTTCTGCCTGTTTTCAGTTTTTAAGCTTTGGAGAATCTGTAATGTTTTATGTTTTCCTTTTAAAAAGTATGTAATATTTAGTACAGAAAAAGGAAAATATATATGCAAAAGAAAAATTCATTGTTAAGACTTTGAGGGATATTTTTCCAGACCTTTTGCTATACATGATATATATTTTTGACAAAAAGGGGCAACACTGAAGGTACTCTTGTAGCCTGATTTTTAAATGTAATATAGCATGGACATTTACATTGTAAATATATTTACATCATTGTTTTAATGGCTGCATATGTCCTGATTTATTTAATCAAATCCCTGTTGTTGGACTTTTGTATTGCTTCTAGGATTTTGCTATTACCATTACCATTTGAGGATTTTGCTGTTACTACTACCGTTAACAATGTGAACATTCTTAAATGTATACACCACTGTGTACTTGTTTGATTATTTCTTAGAATGCATGTCTAGAAATGAAATTGCTTGCTCAAAAGGATATATATATATTTAAGGCTTTTGATCAATATCACCAGGTCAGATAAAAAATTTGCCTTCCACCTGCAATGTATGAGACAATGCAGTTTACCCCAACCCTAATCACTACTAGATATTATCATCTTTCTGATCAGCACTGTTTTTAACCTAACAATCCAAAGCCGAGATCGTGAGGTCTTAGTCTTGAATGTGTACCAGTTAATGTATTCAATTTGAAAGCTCCCTTGTATCTCAAGAGTTCTGCATTTGTTTCCATGGATACAGCAGCCTATGCTGCTAAAGCCTTTGTAGATTTGAGTTCTGTGTTTGGCTGAAACTTCATAGACATTAAGAACCACCAAGCTTCCAGAATACATAGGACTCATTAGAGAAAATAGTATTTCATACTTTATAGATCCTGTCCTCCATTTTTTTAAATTCTATTACGCCTTTTTTAAGACTTCTAAAAACCAGCCAGCCCTAAATCACACTTTGAATGTTGTTGTTATTGTCTTAATTTCTCTTTACTATTCAAATCTCTTATAATTTCTGTGCTTTTATTGTGCATAGTATAAAATACACAAAAATAATGTTCTTATAACCTTAATTATTACTTTAGGGAGGAACTGGCATTTATTGAACACTTACTATGTGCTGGGCATTGTGCTAAGTACATTTTACATATTTATCCAAACATGATAACTCCATTTTACAAGTGATGACATAGAGGCTTAGAAAGATTCTGAGTTGTTCAAGGTCATCTGGATAATTAAATGGCAGGCAGAGGAGCCTCCAGTCTTTCTTAATTTCTTTTAGAAATTAATTTCATCAAATAATGGGCATGGTACATTTTGAAAGGACACAGTTCCTTTCTTTTCTCAAGAGCTTGTAGATGAAGACTTTCCCTCATTGTCCTAAGGATAACAAAATTAAATGTAAGAACAAACCAAACAAAATATCTACGCTTACCGTCCCCGCAAAAAGAAAAGACAAAAACATACCTACTCACACAAAATTTAATCTACATCACTAGCTGTCAAAGCTCTTTGGCTGCATAGTGCCTGTCCTGTAACATAGTTGGTCACTTAATTATAATATTGTCTTATAGTCTTAGGTTACTTCTTATTGTCTTCTTGTTTTATTGGTATTATTCTTGGCCTCTTCGTGAACAGGGGCTGTATTTTAAGCTTCTCTTCCTTCCCCCCAAATTTGTCTAGTACAATTTTAAGGGCACTGCTAAGTCCTGAAAGTTTAAGATTCATGCAGACTTAGACTTGGCTTTGAGTTCTTGCCCCTTCACTGATGAATTCTGTGATCTTCGGCAAGTTCTTTAACCTTTTAAAGCCTCAGTTTCCTCATCTGTAACATGTATGTCATAGTACCTACCTCCTTGGGTTGTTGTAAGGATTCAGTGAGCTAATATCTGTAAAGTTCTTAGCACAGCATTTCAAATATACCTTTTATTCATTCATTCGATAAACATTTACTGAACACCAGCCATGTGCTGGGCACTGTAGGTTACAATTCAGTGGTTCTTTTTCTTTTTCTTTTTCTTTTTTTTTTTTTTTTTTTTGAGACAGAGTCTTGCTCTGTCGCTCAGGCTGGAGTGCAGTGGTGCAATCTCGGCTCATTGCAACCTCCACCTCCCAGGTTCAAGCAATTCTCCTGCCTCAGCCTCCCAAGTAGCTGGGACTACAGGCATGCGCCACCACACCTGGCTAATTTTTGTATTTTTAGTAGAGATGGAGTTTCACCATGTTGGCCAGGCTGGTCTCAAACTCCTGGCCTCAAGTGATTCGCCCGCCTCAGCCTCCCAAAGTGTTGGGATTACAGGCATGAGCCATCCCCCCCAGCCTCGGTGCTTCTTAACTGGGGATAATTTTGTCCCACCCCCCCCCAAGGGACATTTGGCACTTTCTGGAGACATTTTTGGTTGTCACAACTGGAAGAGGGGGCCGCTGCTGGCATCTAGTGAGTAGAGGCCAAGGATGCTGCTAAACATGCTACAATGCATAGGACAGGCTCCTCACCACCTGCCAACAGAGAATTATCTAGGCCAGAATGTCAGTAATGCTAGGGTTAAGAAATCCTGCTCTAGAGAAGCACAGTGATCATAATAAGATAGAAAAGGTTCCTCGACTCATAACATCTATACTTTAGTGAGAGAAGACAGACAATAAGCTAGTAACACATAAATGAACCTGACAACTGCAGATGATATTAAAAGCTATGATGGGAATTGGGCAAGGTACTGTGATAGTGACTGGGGATGGGGGTGTGTTTTATACAAGGAGGCCAGGGACGGTTTCTTTGAGAGGTTATATTTGAGTTCAGTCTTACCTACGTGACTAGATGTTGCCAGTTAAACAGTCATCAGGAAGAAGAGCAGTCTAGGCAGAGGGAAGAGCAAGTTGTACAAAAGTCCTGAGGAAGGGACAAACTTGGCCTGTTGAATGAACAGGAAAAAAACTCTCATGGCCGGAGTATAGTGACTGAAGGGTAGATAGGAAGTGAGGTTGGCAAGATCCTATGGAAGTAGGGGTTCTGCACACTTTTACTGTCAAGGGCCAGAGAGTAAATATGTCAGGCTTTGGAGGCCATATGATCTGTCTCAGCTACTCAACTCCAGTGTGAAAGCAGCCCTAGACAATATTTAAATCAATTGACGTGGTTGTATCCCAGTAAAACTTTATTTACAAAAACAGAAGAGGTGCTGATGTGGCCCGTAGACTGTACTTTGTGGACCCCTAATATATAGTCTTGTGGAACATGGTAAGGGATTTGGATTTTAAAATACAATTGGAAATCCTGGAGGATTTTAAAGCAAGGGAGTGACATGAAGTCATTTACAGTGTAAAAGGTTCATTTTAGCTGTCGTGTGGACGGTGGGTCCACGGTAAATTTGAAATAGCCAACTATTCCCATGTTCTTTCACATAGTTTGTGACAGTCACATTTGGCTCTCTATCATTTACTACACATGCTTTGCACTTCTGCGTCTCTGAGCCTTTGCTCATACCATTCCCTCTGCCTGGAATGCTCTTTCACTGTCAGTAAATGACACAGCTAAGTGCCACCTCCTTTTCCCTCTGTTCTTTTCCCTCAGAACCACTCTTCTGTTGGTGCAACATTGGGCCTCTCCATTGTAGCACTTATTTTATTCAGTCTTGTAATAATATTGTTATAAGAGCTACCACTTAGTGTTAATGTTTCAGATACTCTTTTAAAACCTTTTCATACATTTTCTCATTAAATCCTTGCAGCAGCTCTGTGTGGTGGATATTAGCCCCATTTTCCAGGTGATAAAGTGATGATTTATAGGACTGCATCACTTGAGTGAGTTAACACAGCTAGAAAGCAGCCAAGTCCAGATTTGAACCCAGAGCTCCCTGGTAGAAGCCCTTAGGGATTATGCCCTAGTTGTGTTGGTTTCCCCCACTAGTCTGTGAGTTCCTTGAAGGCAGGGGCCATGTTTAATTCATTTCTATGCCCTGTGCCTAGTACAGTGCCTGGCAAATAATAAGTGCTCTATAAATGTTTATTACATTGACTTAGCTTCTAATAATGTACCATTTATTACAAGTGTGCTATCTTCAAGACCACTAGATGTCACTCGAGATGCATAAATGTGGTTAGAGTTTAATGTGACTGAGAAGATGTTAAACGGCTCCTGGCCATTTTAACAAAGGAAAAATGAGCCATTCTTTGAATTATGAATCTGGTCATAGCAATCCGTTTTCAAGTCCTTGATCATGGTTCCCTTGCTTTCCAGATGCAGCCTTGCATCATTTTCTCCCTTCAGTGTTATTTGTGTTCTGGGATGCTACTGCTACAGCTTCTAGTACTGCTATTTTTTCTGTGTTGTCTGTAGTAGTTAATTTAATCAATAAACATTTGAGCACCTATTGTGTGTCAGGTACTGTGCTAGACTCTGGGGATACAGAGATGAATTGAGACATGGCCTTTACCCTCAAGGAACTCACAGTCTTTTTGGGGAGACTGACAGGTAAATAACTATACTCTACTGTGCTAAGTATCATAATAAAGGACTGTAGAAAGTGCTGCAGATGCACAGAGGAGAAAATGATTCTGCTTGAAGGGGTCATAGAATGGTTACTTTGGAACTTGAAAATCGCTTTAAAAATGAGGGAAAGCACATTGCAGCTGGAGAGAACAGCATGAGCAAAGGCATGGGAGGCTCAGGAGAGGATGGATTTGGGGAGATGAGCAGGCAGGTATAGCTAGAATGGGGCATGTAGAAGAGAATGATGGGAAATGAGGATGGAAAAGTAGGTTGGAGTGGGGTGGGGATGCTAGTTTGTAGAGAGTCTTGAATGCCCCACAAAAGACTTCAGACTTGACCATCTGGGTTGTAAGCCACTCTCAGAGTCCTTTGTCAAGGGAGTAACACAGCGAGCTCTATGCTGGCGACAGCTGACTCTCGGGGAGAGCCTGGCAGCTGGAAAAGCTTCCACGACAGAGCCCGTGAGCCTCAGGATGAGGGCTGCCCTTGAGCAGTTGGGATGGAAAGGAGAGAAGACTTGAGAGACTGTTTAGAGGAGGAATGAACAGAGTTGGTGAGTGTCTGTGTTTAGGGAATAGAGAGGAGCCAGAGAACTTTGTAATGAAGCTTTTCCCTGGGATACAGAAAGCAGGAATTTTAAGCAGATAAAAAAAGAATTGTGAAGAAGCAAGGCTAATGTCTATCCATTAGCCTATGAAAAACCTGTAATTGGACCCTCTCTTCAGTCATCGTAACAGAATGTTGCCATGAGAGCTGCGAGGTGAATTGCACTGTGCCATCCTTGTTTTTGAAGCTACCCAGTAATTCTTATTTAGCAACTAGGGCAGTGCTGCTCTCCCTGATTCCTCTTCGAGTGGACCTATATTCAGAGAAAAAAATGCTGTTTTTTTCTGAAACTGGTAAGTAAGATTGCAGGAAGAGAATCATGGGTACACCCTGCTTGCCTTAGAATCCAAGCTGTTGCTAAGGAAAGTGGCAGGAGCCAAAAATCTGCATCAACAGCCATAGAGAAGCAAGAAAACATTAACCATTCCATAGCTTCTGTGTTGAGAAAAGTAGTTGCCTGACAATGTACATGTGTGAATAGACCATTTTTTGGCTTCCAAATCTCATTTGCTCTTTGTCTTTCTCCTTTAGGGTTGGTGTTGATTCAGACCAAGAACACTTGGTAAATATGCGGTTTTGTTGTTCCTGGCATTTCTGTCAAATGTGCAGTCATTTGGAAAGAAAACAATCTACTATAAACTTCATCCTTCTATTTAGATCCTGTCCTCTTTGCCTCAGCTTTGGAGGAATGATATCATTCCTGGCTTTTCTCACTGCTCCATAGAGACAAAACCAAGTTTGCCACAGTGCCATAGTGTGTGGTTATCAAGGGTGACAGCTTTCATGTCTCTGGGCCATCCTGCCTGGGCTTTTGTCCCAGAGGAGAGCAGTCTCTTAAGCACTCCTGGGTTTTCGAGTGACTCCTCTGGCACGGGGAGGCTTTTTCCACTTTGGTTTGCGCATGAAGGCTTGTCTCTGATGTAAGCCCCACTCCAGCTGCTCTTCATGTGTAACTTTCAAATTGGATGACCAGCAGCTGCCCTAGATAACTGCCCAGAGGCTTTTGAATCTTCAACCAGTCTTCCCTGCCTGCTCAGGGGAACGCACTTTCTTACCTTGCCCCTCAGCCTTGGCCACATTTCCTTGCTTCCTTCCTTTCGTTGTGTCAGTTTCTCAGTTGTTGCTATGAACTTGAGCCCGTTGGACTGAATGCATTGTAACTCGCTGCCCTCTCTAGACTGACTACCCTTGTCTGGTATTTTCCATCTGTTTTTCAGTTGCTTCTGAGCACCATTGAATATGTGCCTCCATATCAGACGTTAGATGAGAAATCACAGAAATTAGATTTTTGTACATGGAAAGCATCTCTTTCAAAACGCAATTTTTTTCTTATCTGAAACAAACCACAGTCAGTATATTTGTCTTCAGGGTGAGGTTAAAAAAAAAATTTCTCAGATTCATTTCCTAAATGCTAATTTTGTTAGCTGTTGAGTGATGAGTGTGAATGTATGTATGAGATATAGTAAGTACTTGACTCTTGTGGTCAGAGCCTTAAAGTAGAATTCCATGAGCTTGACATACTTGTAAAAACGAAGCTGGATAAATTCCCATGATGCCGGGCTCCTGGCGTAGTGTCCAAGGGGTAATAACTCATCAGTGCCTCCTCCCTGTGTCAAAACAAGAATAAAGTTAATCATGCAGTTCAAAAGACAAATGCTCGATCGCTGTCTGTATACATCTCCACCAGCTGTGTCACCTGTGTAACCACAGAGGAGAAATGGAAAAGGAGTGACAGGGAGAGAGCCAGGTAGCTGAGTGCCAGTCGTGACATACAGAACAAAGGACCGTTTTTTTCCCCTTGCCTTCAAAACCCTATGGCTGGGCCGGGCATGGTGGCTCACGCCTGTAATCCCAGCATATTGGGAGGCCAAGGCGGGTGGATTGCCTGAGGTCAGGAATTCGAGACCAGCCTGGCCAACATGGTGAAACCCTGTCTCTGCTAAAAATACAGGAATTAGCTGGGCATGATGGTGGGCGCCTGTAGTCCCAGCTACTCAGGAAACTGAGGCAGGAGAATCACTTGAACCCGGGAGGTGGAGGTTGCAGTGAGCCGAGATCGTGCCACTGCACTCCAGCCTGGGCAACAGAGCGAGACTCTGTCTGGAAAAACAAAAACAAACAAACAAAACCCTGTGGCTGTCTTGGTTATATTGTTTCTTTAATATTTTGAATGTCCACGAGAAAGCACAGAGGAACATTATACTAAGTATGGAGTATGTGGGGGTGGGATGTACAGGTGTTCATGTGGTGAAATGTTGTTCTTCAAGAGGTGGAGGCACAGAAAGATACTTCTATGAGATGAAAGGAATTGCAGGTGTTCTTCAGCTTTTGTAAGCCCATACAGTGTTTCCAAACATTTTTGTGTTATATATAAGTTGATACATGACACGTGACATGTTGAAGGAGAGAGAAATTTATTTTGAGCATTAGGAAAGACAGGAAGAAGCCAAAACCCAGAATCTAAACTCTGTGCTTGCTTGCTTATTTATTTATTTATTTACTTACTTACTGAGATGAAGTTTCACTCTGTCGGTCATGCTAGAGTGCAGTGGCACGATCTCAGCTCACTGCAACCTCCACCTCCCAGATTCAAGCAATTCTCTTGCCTCACCCTTCCAGGTAGCTGAGACTATAGGTGCCTGCCACCACGCCCAGCTCATTTTTTTGTGTGTTTTTAGTAGAGACGGGGTTTCCCCATATTGGTCAGGCTGGACTCGAACTCCTGACCTCAAGTGATACACCCGCCTTGGCTTCCCAAAGTGTTGGGATTACAGGCATGAGCCACTGTGTCTGGCCTAAATTCTGTGATTTTAGAAAAGAAGATTATGGAAACATAGAACATGAGCACCGGAAAGGGCCTTCAGAATTCTCTAACCCTCATCATGTTTTTATACATGAAGAAATTCGGGCCCAGAGAGAGAAAGGGACTTGCTTAAACTACTTAATGTCAATAAGCTGGGACTGGAAGCAGATTGCCTAACTGCCCAACTGCTGACTGCACTGTATTACAAATAAAGACACAGTTTATATTTTTGGAAACTTTTAGAAGACGCCTACTTGCTATGTTAGTTTCCCCTCCTAGCTGGTCAGGCTTACCATGGAATTTCCCTACTTGTTTTTATTTTGCTAGTGTTTCAAGAACATAGTAGCAACTTTGAAGTTGCTAGTTATTTTTGAGATCCATGACGACTCCCAAATATAGGGATGTTGATGTGATATTTTCTAAGGTGCTATTATTACATTGAGAGTTAAGTCTTTCAGGTTCAGTACATGAATTATACCACATTGATTTTTTTTTCTTTTTTTTTGAGACGGAGTCTCACTCTGTCGCTGAGTCTGGAGTGCAGTGGCACGATCTCGGCTCACTGCAACCTCCACCTCCTGGGTTCAAGTGAACCTCCTGCCTCAGCCTCCTGAGTAGCTGGGATTACAGGCACGCCCCACCATGCCCGGCTAATTTTTGTATTTTTAGTAGAGATGGAGTTTCACCATGTTGGTCAGGCTGGTCTTGAACTCCTGATCTCGTGATCTGCCTGCCTCGGCCTCCCAAAGTGCTGGGATTGCAGGCATGAGCCACCGTGCCTGGCCCCCACATTGATTTTTTAAGTGAGAGTAGATTCGTAAGTTAGCAAGCAGCCTGAGTAATAGAGGTGTTCAGAAAAACATTTCAATTTCTTATTCCAAAGCTGCAATATACAAGCTATTAAATTTCTCCTTGTTGGAGAGTGTCTTATAATATAGTAGTCTCTATTTCTGATTCTCCAAAGGAATGGCTCTAAATAAATGTTCATATCTTTGTATAGATATTGATTTCTATATTATCTATCTGCAGGGTGTTCCTGAAAATGAAAGGAGAACTACCAAAGCAGAGAGTGCTTGGCTTTTCCGGATGTGGTACAACTTTGATCATAAGTATCCTTAATTAAGGAAAAAAAAAAAAAGGATAGTGTGGACATAGATAATTACAGTTTAATGGAACAAGTGTTTTGACTATTCTCTTCCTGGAGCGGAATATAAAACCTACTTTTCATCTTCCCTTTCCCCATCAGTGCTGTGGAAAAGGAAACCCACACAGACAGATTCTTCTTCAAACCCATGAAACCGTAGGGACTGGTCATTTCAGAAGCTGGCTGTGTAAAGGGAACCAAAGCCCAAATGACATACTTTCTTTCATATATAGGTTTATTTATTGAGCAAACTTTAATATTTGTTGTCCTTTAGCTAATTTAGTGAATCCCACAGAAGGTATTTCTTGGTTCTTGTCTGCGTACTTGGCAGGGTAAGAGAGGAAAGGCTTGGGAAAAAGTATGAGAATGAAATCAAAATGCGATAATGTTCGATACTGCGCTGTTCAGCAATACACTTTTTTCCCCTGACCTTTCCAAAGACTAGGAGATTCTCTGTTCAGCATGCCACAGATAGCTAATGTTTTTGTTTGCCAGATTTCCTTCTTGCCCTGTTGTAAGTCTGTTTCATAGCTGTACTTTGAGTAGTGTTGATATTCTATAACCTCTTTAAATCAGGGATCCCCAACTCCCAGGCCACGGACCAGTACTGGTCCATGGCCTGTTGGGAACCGGGCCTCACAGCAGGAGGTGAGCAATGGGCCAGTGAACATTATCGCCTGAGCTCCGCCTCCTGTCAGATGAGCAGCATTAGATTCTCACAGGAGCCCGAACCCTGTTGTGAACTGCACATGCGGGGGATCTAGGTTATATACTCCTTATGAGAATCTAATGTCTGATGATGTGAGGTGGAACAGTTTTATCCCAAAACTGTTTTGTTCCCAGCCCCGTCCACGGAAAAATTGTCTTCCACAAAACCGGTCCCTGGTGCCAAAAGGGTTGGGGACCACTGCTTTAAATCATGCCTTTTAAACATTTTATCATTATTAAAATTAATTTCTTATTTGAAAATTCACCTAGCAAAAAGAGCCATGGAGTTCTTTCAGGCTCTGATTTATCAGTAAATGATTCAAAACTTGGTTTATGTTCTATTGAAGCAAATTGGAGACAACCGTGTAAGAAATTTGTCCTTGCTTTCAACTTTCTGATGAAAGCCTTGTATATTTAAGAAAAATCACTTGGCACTTAATGATTAGAAGCTACTACTTACCATGTTCTGTTTGGTAATTTTTGCATTCACTGTTTGCAAGTACTTCAAAATTAAATTATTGTATGGAAACAAGAATGCAAGCATATCTGGGATATTAAGACTCCCATTAGAGAAAGAGAGCCTGGCTCTTAAAATTTTTTAAAGATTATGTCATTACTTTTGGCTCCATTATCAGGGTTTTGGATATAAGCCACTCTCATATCTCTTGGAGCTTTTTCATCCCTCTAATTTAGCAATAATTTTTTAGTGAGTTTTCTGCATAAAATAGTTTGTACATTTTCTGCATAATATATAAAATAGGCCAATGATCCTAATGTTGAGAAAGTGTAGAATAATAGCTTATTCTTCTGTATATTTTATGGAAGTGAACACCAAGGCTTGTTTGACTCAGTACTGCCCTATTAAGTCCTACTCAATGAAGACCTGATCATTTTAATACCTAGTGCCCTGATATAATTAAATATTCATTATTTTAGATTTCAGTTCATTTGTGTAGGCAAATGATTTGTTATAATTGAGATATAACTTGAATACAATAAAGTACAAGAATCTTAAGTGTACAGCTTAATGAATTTCAACCCGTGTCAACAACTGTGTGCCTCCCACCCATACAAAGATATAAATGAACATTCTCTATCCCCCTCCACAAAGGGGTAACCATGATTCTGACTTTCATCAACATGGGTTAGTTTTACCTGATTTTGATCTTTGTATATATGGATTCATATATTAGGTGTTTGTTTCTGTCTTGCTTCTTTCACTTGACATCTGTGTAATTTATCCCTATTGTTTCATGTAACAGCAATTCATTCTTTTTTTATTGCTGTAGTAGGGCAGAGCTCTGTAGTAGGAATATACTACAGGATTTTTGTTTTTAACCAGTCTACTGTTAATAAATATTTGGGTTGTTTCTAGCTTTGGCTATTACAAAAACCTGAATGAATATATATCTTTTGGTGGACACAAGCACTCATTTCTCTTGGGTATATACCAAGGAGTGCAAGGAGTGGAATTTAGGACAAGTATATGTTTAACATGGTTTTTTTTTTTTTTTTTTTTTTTTTTTTTTTTTTTTTTTTTTTTTGAAGTAGTGTCTGGCTCTGTCACCCAGGCTGGAATGCAGTGGCACAATCTTGGCTCACTGCAACCTCTGCCTCCCAGGCTCAAGTGATCCTCTAAGCTCAGCCTCCTGGGTAGCTGGGACTCCTGGTGCATGTCATCACGCCCAGCTATTTTTTTTTTTCTCAATGTAGAGACAGGGTTTCACCATGTTTCCCAGGCTGGCCTTGAACTCCGGGACTCAAGTGATCCACCCACCTCAGCCTCCCAAAGTGCTGGAATTATAGGAGTGAGCCACTTGCCTGGCCTGTTTAGCTTTAAAACAGACATTGCCAACCAACCAGTTTTCCACAGTGATTGCAACCAGTTTAATTGGTTTTAACCAACTTGGTGAATTTATGATTATTTCCATCAGCAAATTAAGGGAGTTCTATTTTTCAGCCTTTTAAATTTTAGCCATTTTGATGGGTGTGTAGTGATACCTCATATGGTTTAATTTGCATTTCTCTGATGACCAGAGACGCTGAGCGTCTTTTCTTGTTTTTTGACCATTTAGATATCCTCTTTTGTGAAGTCTAAGTCTTTCGTCCATTGTTTAACTGAGTTGTTTTTTTCTCTCATTGATTTATAGTTCTCTCTATATTCCTGAATTGGGTTTTTTGTTGTTGATTATTGTATTTTTTCTCAGTCTGTAGCTTGCCTTTTCATTTTATTAATCCTGTATTTAAGGAGTAGAAGTTCTTCAATTTAATGAAGTCTATTATATTTTGTTTATTTTTAAGATAAGTTCCCACTCTCTCACCCAGGCTGGAGTGCAGTGGTGCAATCGTAGTTCACTGTAGCCCCAACCTCCTGGGCTCAGGTGATCCTCCTGCTTCAGCCTCCTGAGTAGCTAGGACTACAGGTGCCTGGCACCATACCCAGCTAGTTTTTAAAAGTTTTTTATACAGACAGGGTCTCACTTTGTTGCCCAGGCTAGAAGTCCATTTTATTCAGCTTTTGTGGTTAGTATTTTCTGTGTCTTAAGAAATCTTCCATATCCCAAGGTCGTGAAGATATTTTCCTGTTTTCTTCTAGAAGTGTGATTGCTTTAACTATCACATTTAAGTCTTTGATCCATCACAAATTCATTTTTGTGCATGGTGAGAGATAGTGGGTCAAGATCTACTTTTTTCCATATGCGTATCCAGTTGATGCAGCACCATTTATTGAAAAATATCATCCTTACCCCACTGAATTGCAGGACAATCTTTGTTGTAAATCACTTGGCTGTATAAGTGGGGATAAGTTTCTGGACTCTCTTTTTTAATCCTGGTTCTCTATTTTTATATCAATACCACACCCTTTTTATTACTGTACTTTATAATAAGTCTTGCTATCCAGTAGAGTAATTAAAATCTGGCTTTGTTCTTCTCCAGTGTAGCCTTGGCTATTTTGGGTGCTTTGCGTTTTCCTTTAAATTTTAGAAACAGCTTGTCAGTTTACACACATGTGCACGTGCACACACACACACACACACACAACTGCTGGCAAGTTTATTGGGTTTGTATTGAATCCATAAATGAATTTGGAGAGAAATGATATCATAACAATATTGAGACTTCCATATCATAAACACAGCATATTGCTTCACTCATTTAGGTCTTTTAAAATTTCTCTCATTAATGATTTGTACTTTTCAGTACACAGCTCTTGTACATTTTCGTTAGATTTATTCCCAAGTATTTGATGTTTTTGATCCTATTGCAAACGGTATTTATTCTGTTTTATACTAGTTTGATGTAAATATATAGATAGAAAATTGGATATTTATTTATTTATTTATTTATTTATTTATTTATTTATTGAGACAGAGTCTCGCTCTGTCGCCCAGGCTGGAGTGCAGTGGCGCAATCTCGGCTCACTGCAACCTCTGCCTCCCGGGTTCAAGTGATTCTTCTGCCTCAGCCTCCCAAGTAGCTGAGACTACAGGCGCCTGTCACCATGCCCAGCTAATTTTTTGTATTTTTAGTAGAGATGGGGTTTCACCATGTTTGCCAGGATGGTCTCGATCTCCTGACCTCGTGATCTGCCTGCCTCGGCCTCCCAAAGTGCTGGGATTACAGGCGTGAGCCACTATGCCCAGCCTAAAATTTGATTTTATATATGGACCTTGGGTCCAGCAATCTTGCTAAGTTCACTTAGGATTTCTAATAGATACTTTTTGGTCTTCTATATACATAATTAAATGATCTATGAGTAATTTTTTTTTCTTTTCCAATCCCTGTATTTCTTTTTTGTGTCTTTTTACATCGGCTTTTTTAGGGGACTTCTTCAGTGCAATGCTGAATATAAGTGATGATACAGGACGTTCTTATCTTATTCCTGACCTCAGAGGGAAATTTTTCAATATTTCACCATTAAGTACGATGTTAGCTATACGTTTTTGGATATATCCTTTAGCAGGTTAAGAGCATTCTCTTTTCTTTCTAGTCTGCTGAGAGTTTTTATCATGAGTTTTTGTCTGCTGAGAATTTTTAGTATCAGATGCTTTTTCTGCATCGAGATGATCATGTGTTTATATTTTTCTTCTTTAATCTGTTATTTTGATTTTCATTGATTGATTGTTCAAATGTTAAACTAGTCTTGCATTGCTGGAACAAATTCCACTTGGTCATGGTGTGTTATCCTTTGTGTATATCTCTGGATTTAATTTGCTAATATTTTGCATCTGATTTTTGTGTCTATTTTTATGAACAATATTGGCTTGTGATTTTTTCTTATAGTGTCCTTGTCAGGTTTCTATAACAAGATTAAGCTGGCATCATAAAATGAATTGGGAAGTATTCCTTCATTTTCTGTTCTCTGAAGGAGTGATAAGATTAGTGTTACTATTATTTTTTTTAATGTTGGGAAAGTTTTACCAGTGAAGCCATTTGAGCCTGGAGCTTTCTGTAGGAGAAAGTTTTTAATTTCATTAATAAATACAGGACTATCTAGGTTTTCTTTTCTTTTTTTTTTTTTTCTTTTTTTAAAACCATTTGTCAACATCTGGCGAGTTTTTTTTTTCTAAGGAATTTTTTCTTGTAGAGTCAAACATCAAGACTTGTTAGCCTCAGTACTACCCACTCAGTACCAGAAGATGAAGACCTGGTCATTTCTTTACTCAAAATACTAGTAGAATTCATCCGTCCAGTTTTTTAGTAGCTTTGTATTTGGCCGGATGTTTTATAAAGCGTGTTTATATACAGTGTTTTAATCTTTACTTAGAATTTATTAATATGAGGATTCATGAAATTTTCTCTTTCTCATTTTTAATTGAGAACCACCTTAGGGTCTCATTTTAGAAAATGAGGAGGGAGGGCATGGAGGCTCATGCCTGTAAACCCAACACTTTGGGAGGCTGAGGTGGGAGGATTGCTTGAGGCAGGCTCAGTTCAAGACCAGCCCTAGCAACATAGCGAGACCCTGTCTTTGCAAAAATCAAATAAAAAAAAAATTAGTTGGGCATTGTGGCATGTACCTCCTATGATCACCCACTGCACTCTAGCCTGGGTGACAGAGCGACACTCTGTCTCAAAAAAATAAATAAATGAATAAATAAATAAAGTGGGGAATTTGTGTGTCTGTATCCTTTTCTCCTTTTTCTTGTGATTCCCTCTTTTTTCTTCTGAGTGTCATATATTCTCATGTCTATTTTTATTTTTTGGCAAATAAATGAATACTGAAATGAGGGCCTATGATAAAGGGCCTCATGATACATAGTTTTTAAAAATGTCTTGAGATTTGACTTGCCTTTCCTTCTTATAGCTTCCTAAGTAAACAGTCTGATACTGCAGTTTCAACTTATGGCATGCAAGAGGCCAGCTGAATTCACAATAAATGATGAAAACCATTTTATTACTATGTTCTACTGGAACATTTAATTTCCTCTCTGGCCATTAACATTGTTTACTTTCTCCCTTATCTCCTTTAGTGCTCAATTTACAGTGATGTTCCTTTTGGTTTTAGTAAAATCAGAAAAGCAATGTGATGTAGTGGAAAGGGCACAAGATTTGAAATTCAGACCAATTTGAGCTAGCAGATTGGTCCCCATTTACCTCATTTTGTAGCTTTAAGCAGGTCATTGACCTCTCTGAGCCTCAGTTTCCATATCTGTGAAGTGGAGACGATAAAATACCCCTTTGCTGTTTCACTGCCATCATGTGAGGAGGAAATGAGACCATAGATGTGAAAGCCCTTTGCTGTCCTCCGAAGTGGTTGCTATACTGTGATGGTGATTATTATCAAACGAGTTGCTCTTTTAAATTTGTAAAGAAAGGACCACAGCTTTTCCTTAACCACCGCAGCTATCTGAAGCCTCTGCTGACTCACAGCGGGCCTCCGCTGACAACAACACTCCCTGCCTGCTGTGGACCCATCGCCAGGTGCCTCACCAGCCCCCAGGCTTACGAAGTAAGTTGGTTTTATCCAAAACTAAATTCTTCAGTAAGTTAAATTTATCTGCTCTGTGGATGAGTCACTGGTTTTATTTTATTTTGGTTTGGTTTTCTGCCTTTGAGGTATAAATTCCATGAGAGAGAATTAAGCATATTTTGCTCAACCAGAAAATACACTGAAACCTATAAATATAATTCACAGCCTTTGAAACAGCATTTGAAAACAGATATAGAATCGTGCCTCATCTTACTGTGGGTGATTTTAGTAAATAGTTCTGTTTCCCTGCTGGCTTTCATTTCTTTGCAGTATGTGTCCTGAGCTCAGCACTAAATGTGTATGCTTTCATCCACAAATGAGGGTTGTCTCAGTTACATTGAGAGGATTTTAAAACAATTTTGACATCCCTAAAGTGCAACAGATGGTCTATTATTTCACACCTGCCAACCTTTGGATGTTTGGGAAAGCTATCTGTCTCTGTTCCACATTTCTGGGACGCATGAGCATATCTAGATAGAATCTGAATTCCATATTTTTTCCTTAGCTACCAAAACGTGATTGGTAATTTGATAAATACTGCTACTAAGAAAAAAATAACAGAAATGCTAGCTGGCCTTTGTTTTTAAATGTGCACGTTTTTATTTTTCAAGTTCTTTTTAAAAAACCTTCCATTCTGGCCAGGCGTGGTGGCTCATGCCTGTAATCCCAGCACTTTGGGAGGCCGAGGTGGCAGATCATCTGAGGTCAGGCGTTCAAGACCAGACTGGTCAACATGGCGAAACCCAGTCTCTACCAAAATTACAAAAATTAGCTGGGCACAGTGACATACACCTGTAATCCCAGCTACTCAGGAGGCTGAGGCAGGAGAATTGCTTGAATTGGGTAGGTGGAGGTTGTAGTGAGCAGAGATCGTGCCACTGCACTCCAGCCTGGGTGACAGAGTGAGACTCCATATCAAAAAAAAAAAAAAAAAAAAAAGAAAAGAAAAAAAGCCTTCCATTCTAAACCAAGCTTTCAGAAATAATCTATGACATCATATAGGCTCCCCTGTTAACAAAGCCCACCAGTTTTGACTACTTAGATGCAACACGCAGAACCTTGAGAGGGGAAGCTGTAGTGAAGCTGTGTAGACATGCACCACACACACCTCCCTCCCCCTGCCCCCATTCCCTGTGAGTGAACCTCATGTGAAACCAGATTGTATAAGAAATGGACAGGAGAGAGTAGGCAGAGTACGGGTGGCATCTGGGCCAGGGAGGAGCATCCTACGCCTTTGTGTTATGTCGTGTCAGTGCATGTTTCTGACAGACTGTGCCTGTGAGATGGGGCACACACCCCATGTTGCCCCTCCTCTCCCTTCCACATTGCCCAGGCTCCCCTCTCAAACATTGTCTCTATTTCCACCATGCCATGTTAACCCACATAACTGTGCAGAGAAGTCAGCCAGCTCTGTTGGTTCAGGCAGTGAAGCTTGGCTCTTGGACTCCAGAGACCCACTCGCTGTCACCAAAAGCCAGAAGAGGTCCACAACAACCCTGTGTCCTTGGAATGTAGCGAAACACAACAGGCTCCCTAGAGCAGCTGTAACAAAGTCCCAAAAACCGAATGGCTTAAACAATAGAAACTTATCATCTCTTATTTCTGGAGGCTAAAATCCAAAGTCAAGTTGTTGGCCGGGTCAGTTCCTTCTAGGCTGTGAGGGAGAATCTGCTCCAGGCCTCTCTTCTAACTCCTGGTGGCTTCCTGGCGATCTTGGACCTTCCTTGACTTATAGATGCATCACTATGTATCTCTACTTTCATCTTCACATGGGGTTCTCACCTGTGTGCATGCCTACCTCCGTGTCCAAATTTCTCCTATTCATAAGGACACCAGTCATATTGAATCAGGGCCTACCTTATTTCCAAACAAGACCCTATTTCCAAACAAGGTTACATTCACAGGTGCTGGGGGTTAGGACTTCAACATCTTTTGGCGGGGGATGGGGGGGCGGGACACAATTTAACCCATAACAACCATCACACTTAATTTTTTTTTTTTTTAGACAGAGTCTCGCTCTGTCACCCAGGCTGGAGTGCAGTGGTGGGATCTTGGCTCACTGCAATTTCCACGTCTCTGGTTCAAGCGATTCTTAATGCCTCAACCTCCCAAGTAGCTGGGATTACAGGTGTGCACCACCACACCCAGCTCATTTTTCTGTATTTTTTAGTAGAGACGAGGTTTTGCCATGTCAGCCAGGCTGGTCTTGAACTCCTGGCCTCAAGTGATCCACTCACCTTGGCCTCCCAAAGTGCTGGGATTACAGGCACGAGCCACTGCACCTGGCCCAGATGTAATTTTTTATATTATCTTTGTTAACTGCTATTTTTAGTTATAAAACTAGCAAGCTCATGGCCAAATATCCGTACAGTATGAAATGTACAAAATGAAAAATCAAAGTTGCCTTCCTCCTACCTGCAGTCCTCGAGGCAGGCTTTATTATAGGCTCACTGTGGATACTTCCTGATATATTTTATTGTAAATGAATAGGTGTATATATGGCTTTGTTATTGTTTTACACAAATGGGATTATAATAGGCATATTGTCCCATTACTTGCTTTTTTTTTTTAATTACTGACACATCATGGATACCTTTATATGTGAGTATGTTAGATGTCTTACCTTCTCTTTTCATGGCTACTTACTATTCCATTTCATAGCTATAGCAAAATTCATGTATTCAGTCTCTTATGGATAGACATTTCAGTCATTTCCTTTTTTGCTATTATAAACAATACTTATAGTGAATATTCTTTTACATATAAACTTACCTAACTATGTGAAAGTATATAGAATAGATTTTAAAGGTAAAATCCATGGGTCAAAAGGCAAGTGCATTTTAAAATTTGATAGATATTGCCCCAAACCTCAAACTTAATAAAGATATTAGAAGGTGCTGAAGAGCCCCTGTGGACCTGTGAAGGAGCCACAGAGCTTGTGAGTATTGCTGAATTAAGTGATAGATACTGGTTAGATAGACTTACTGTCCTAACTAGATTAGACAGGAAGGGATTTGGGCTGGTTGGTGGATATGAGTTTGTTTGTTTGTTTTTGAGATGGGTTCTGGCTGTGTTGCCCAGGTTGGCCTCAAACGTCTGGGCTCAAGCAGTCCTCCTGCCTTAGCCTCTCCAGTAGCTAGGACAGTAGACATGTGCCATCCATACCCAGCCGTTTATTTTTCAGTTCACACTTTTTTTGGTCTTTAAGTATTTAGGGGAATTTCTAGCAACAGCAGATTAAATTCCTTTTCAGATTTTGTCTAAAAGTCTTCTCAGTCTATTTGATGGTCTTAGACAAATTCAAAATTTTCAAACAGACATGGGATTTAGAAAGCTGGAGAATATACTTCCCTCAAGGAGCATCAATGACAGACTGTTTTATGCTAGATCAATGTGAATATTTAGAATGATCCTTTCTCTTTAAAGTCATTTAGAAAAAATGACTTGTTCTGTTTTTTAAAAGTAATATGTACTCATTATAATAAAATTTCAGATAATACAGAAACATAAAGAAGAAAAGACTTTTCTATACACACATTTTTTATTTGCCAAAATGGGACTATGTATTCCTGATACTTTTCCCTTTTGTAGAACCTTATTTAAGTATACTATTTTGGTCGTAATATTTCCATGAGAACCAAAGCTTATGGAGCTGCAGTGAGGGCTTGATATGTTTCTCTGTACCCCAAACTGTATTAGGTGGTTGGACTACGTAGCATTTACCCTGTGTCTTCATCACATGTGAATCGGTCTGCTCCCGCCACACACTAGACTCTAAGCCTCTTGAGGGCAGATCGATACACACACAGTTATAGCTCAAGGGTAAGTGCCACTACAGGGAGAGGGCCAAGTATAGGATGCCACGAAAGCACACAGGAAGGACAGCTAACCTAGTCCTAGAAGCTCAAGGAAGACTTCAGAACAACAGTGATAAAAGGATGTTAGTCATGTGAAGGGAAAGAGGGGTCATATAGAAGGACCTGAAGGTAAGAGAAAGCACAAGGAGTCTGGGCAGCTGTCACGCTTCAGTCTGGTTGGCAGACAATGGGGCCTTTGGTGTGGGAGGGGCAGATTGTAGCAGGAGAGGAACTAAGGAGGCCAAGTCATGCTGTATTTTAAACCAAGGTATGGACTTTAGACTTTATCCTGAGGGCAGTGGGCTACCACTTAAGGGTTTTAAATGGGGAATCCTCGAAAATACTCCTATTGGAAATGTCTCTTGAACTCCTCAACAATTCTTAAATCTTACTTTATTTGCATTTAGAACCAGGAACAGTTGAAAGATGATGATTCTGATCTTATTCTCAATGATGGTGACATCAGTTTGACATATGGAGATTCTACTGTGAACACTGAACCGGCCACATCCAGCGCCCCAAGGAGATTTATGGGAAACAGTTCTGAAGATGCCTTGGATCGGGAGCTTGCATTTGGGGACCATGAACTGGTCATTCGAGGAACACGCCTGGTTCTTCCAATGGATGATTCTGAACCCCCGCTAAATTTGTTAGATAATACGAGACACGGTCCAGCCTAAGCTTACTAATACTCACTTAGTGATTTGTAAAATTTGCACATGTGATTGTGAAGAAATTTGTACTACCTAAAAGTCCCAGTGCATGTCTCTGAATGTGTAAGCTATATAAATGCTATTTATATGGCGTAGAAAGAATATAAATATCCTGTACACGGCAGATTGTGAACAAACTATATTCCTTTAAGTTTTCCTGGTTGCACTCTGTAGACTGGATCTGTTTTAGGAAGTTACTTTCACAGTGATGTTGTGTGTTCTGTTAGTTTTATGTCTCAGTTAAAGTATAAAACGTGACAGATTTTCTCTTTCTTAAACTTACCTGACACTTAACCAGAGTACCAAGTTCTCATGATGTGAATTAATTTTTTTGTGTGCTAGGGGAGGGAGAGTGAGGAGGGAGTGTTATTTCCTTGGGAACCTAGGGAGGAGAGGTTCCTTTGTTGGGAAACTTTTGTTGATAGCTGCTGCCTTTGTCCTGACCGTTTTCTTTCCCGTTTCTCTGGTGGCCTGTTGTGGTGCAACGAGCTGATGGCATTTGATCTTGCCCCATTCAGGTTGGGGAGTGAAGTGTGGGGACCCTTTTCCCCCACTTGCTGTGAAAGCACAGATTCATTGACTACAGTACACTGTTGTTCAGAAAAGAAGGCTGCAAATGACTTCTGAGACTTTATGTCTTTTCTTCCAGACCAAGACCGTAGAAGGAGTCACATCTAGCCGGCTTAGCCAAAGTACAGGTGTATATAGTTCAGGGCACTTGATTTAGATTTGGAGGGGCTGGGGTGGGCAGAGAGCAAGAGGCGAGTAAAGAGAATGGTGGTTTCAGAGATCTCTCTTCCCAAATGTGTAAATATTCTATACCAGATAAGTTTAAATAAGAAATTTAATTGCTGCTTAATTTTTGATTATGTACTTTATCTGTATAGCAAGCTTTGTCGTCAGAAGTTTTTATATCGATTTAAATTGCTGCTCTTTAGCAGCCAAACAGGAGCAACATGTAAAATTTTTGAACTTACTGTGTCTAATCATCATTTGTTAGTCTGTAGTTAATGTCAACAGTTAATTTATGAACCCACGATCGTTCCACACTGCACCAAAGTCAGTCATAAGAGAAATTGAATATTCTGGAGCATTGATTGCAGCAAGGTGGCTCCTTTGTGTGCAGCAGGTGTAGTAGTCTTCATTTTCATGGTACTTTTTAATATTAATTACCTAAGCTGCCATGCATTTTTTTTTACAGTTTTCAAGGAAGAGCACAGAACAATTTCTCATTTCATATTTGGAGTATGAAAGTAGATTCTATTTTGTAATGCTGATAATACCTAAAGGTGCATTGAATGCTTGGAAGAATGCTTTTTGATGTTGATTTGGACCTGTTCATGATTCAGAAGGAAAACAAACTTTTCTGGATTTTTTTTCCCTCAGGTCTGAGTAGCATTGCCTTAAATCCTACCCAGTTAAAACATTGGTTTATTTACATGATGTTCAGATTTTCCAGTGAAAAATACCCTTCTGAACAAAACATGTACTTACTCTCCAAAAGGCATCTGTGCTATTGCAAACACTCCTTGAGATTTTAAGGGAATTCTAATGTTGTACCCTTTCGTGGCAGCTTTGACCGTTGGCATAGCCATTTGTTATGTAGTGGTAGTGACTTTCCTGCTATGCAGGAATCCCTCCCATGAAGTGTATGTTTTACATGATGTGTGCCTCTTCACACAGTAAATAGTTTCTTGTTAATGTATGTTTGAGGAGTTTGAACGTCAGTGTCATTTACCCACAAAGTTATTCAAGTTATAAAAGGTTATACAATAATTTAACAACTACTTTTTTTATTCTGTCGGGTTACTGACCTCACTTTATGTAAATATTTCGCATGACAAATTCAGTAACTCGTCTATTTCAGCATGCATAAGACTTTTCACTAGGGAAACTGATAAAGCTTGAGTCAACTAAATCTGCCTTCATACTTTATCAAGGGGAACCAAGCCTGCTGTGCTTACATCAGCATCTGGAAGACTTTCCACTCCTCTAATCTGTGTACACATCTCCAAGCAAGGAAGAAAAAACAAACTCTGCTCAGACGCCTATGAAACACCTGAATGAACTTTGATGAAGTACAGTCTGAGTTACCATCATGCACAAGTAGAAATGCTCTTGGACTTGTTTTCCTGTTGTTTGTGGAACCTACGCGTTTGAATGGCTTGAACGTTGCATCTTTTAAAGTTATTTTTTAAGGTTTCTTGGCATTTATCCTAGTTGTCTGTGTTTGGCAATGTGCTGTTAAAGTAATAGACTTTTAATCTTTATGTATTTTTTGTTTTCTCTGGAGTACTTGGACAGATGTTATAGTGGTTTCTTTTAGGAAAATCTGTCATTAAAAAAGTTATAGCCTTGCAAATAACCACTCACAGTATTTGAGTCACAGTTTATTCTAGTGAGACGTAAAGAGTGCTGACTTCATTTATTTTTCTACCTATATACCTACTGGAAAACGGGAAGACTAATGTTTTCAAATAAACAAATGGAAACCTAACAGAACTTAACTTATGGGGTGGCAAATTTTTGGTGCTTATGTGTAAGGGTGGATGTATTTGCTTATGGTCACAATTGGACTCTTTAGGAAATATGACTCAAAGCTGTCAAATTCTGTTACATTGATTTGTAGCCTGTTAGCTTAGTAATGGATAATGTTATAAAAATGCTGGTATGGGGAAAGAGAATTCTATATCCAGTTAGGTGGGAAGGCAGTTCCAAGTATATCCAGTTAGGCGGGAAGGCAGTTCCAAGTATATCCAGTTAGGCGGGAAGGCAGTTCCAAGTATATCCAGTTAGGCGGGAAGGCAGTTCCAAGTTTGGCTAAAAGCATGATCACACAAATACAAATAGTCCTCCTTCCAAGTTAAAGACACGTCTCTCTGTGCATGAGAAGTTTTATAGGCTAGAGTTTGCTGACTGCAAGTTTGTCTAGTCCAGCAATGGCACCAACCACACTGTCTGTTGTGTTTTGTTGTCATCCACTCCAGCTTCCTTGTTTATGGCCCAGTGAGAGACATTGGTGGGGGATGGTCCACACACAACAGGCTCTTTTCTTGAAGGAACCCATGTTTTCTAATTCACTACACAAAACCCTACATTAGGTCTGAGCAGGTACAGTTGTTAACCTGACCCAATGCAGGAGTATAATGAGATGAGAGTCCCCGACAGGACGTTCGCCACACAGATGATGTAGTGTGAGGCTTGAAAATAAATTGGAAATGATAATAATAGTTCTCATTTTTGAGCCCTTCTTAGGTACTGGTCATGTGTATACAAGGCATTTTAAAATCTATATTTTAATTTAGTCATGCATTGAGGGCACGTTCTATCATCCTCAGTATACAGATGAAACTGAGGTGCAGAGAAGTCACACAGCGAGTAAGTGGCAGAGTCAGGACTCAAGTCAAGTCTGACTCCAGAGCCCAGATGCTTACTACTCTGCTGGCCCCAAAGGCAGGCTCTGCTGATTCATCCTGATTGTAACCAGAAGGATGAAGGGAATCGCAGAATTGCTTTCTAGCCTGCTGCCCCCGACCTGCTTGTCATCAGGCCAGGCTAAGGCATGAAGTCTCAGCTCTGTCCCTCCACTTGCTGCTGTGTTCTTGGCTGTCTTGTTGGCATTCCCTGGTTGGGAGGGTCCTCGCATTCATAGCAAAGGGCCCTCCAGTGTCTTGTTGGGCCCATGGGCAACCAGCCTGCCTAGCAGCATTTCTTCATGCTCTACCTCCCAACATTATCACCAAGGGGCCCAGATTTTATAGCAGAGTTTGCAGTCCTGAACAATGACTTTGCGTCCCCACAGTTAAGCATAGTAGAAAAAGCCCAGGCTCTGGAGTGACACAGACCTGGGTTCAAACCCAGGCTCTGCTGCGTGCTTATTGTGTAATGTTGACCACTTACTTCACTGAGCCTTTTAGTTTTCTCAGCTGTAAAGTTAATTCATTCAAGAAATATCTGAGTGCTTACTTTGTGCCACACACAGTAGAGATAGCAGCAAATAACTAAACAGTTCCAGCTCTCATGGAGAGTATTCTATGGGAGATGTAGCAATCTCATGGGGTTCTTAGGAATCATTCATGCAGGAAAGACTGATTACCTTCTTGCCTTCTAGCAGGGGGGATATCTTGTTTTTTTGTTTGTTTTGTTTTGGTTTTGGTTTTTTGTTTGTTTGTTTTGAGACAGAGTTTCGCTCGTTCGCTCTTGTCGCCCAGGCTGGAGTGCAATGGTATGTTCTCGGCTAACTGCAACCTCTGCCTCCCAGATTCAAGCGATTCTCCTGCTTCAGCCCCCCAGGTAGCTGGGATTACAGATGCCGGCCACCATGCCAGGCTAATTTTTGTATTTTTAGTAGAGACGGGGTTTCACGACTTTGGCTAGACTGGTCTCAAACTCCTGACCTCAGGCGATCCACCCGCCTCGGCCTCCCAAAGTGCTGGGATTACAGGCATGAACCACCGCACCCAGCCAATATCTATCTTAAGCAATCAACAAATAAAAGAATCGTGGCTATGCGCGGTGGCTCATGCCTGTAATCCCAGCATTTTGGGAGGCCAAGGTGGGTGGATCACGAGGTCAAGAGATTGAGACCATCCTGGCCAACATGGTGAAACCTGGTCTCTGCTAAAAATACAAAAATTAGCTGGGCATGGTGGTGTGCGCCTGTAGTCCCAGCTACTCGGGAGGCTGAGGCAGGAGAATCGCTTGAACCCGGGAGGCAGAGGTTGCAGTGAGCCGAGATTATGCCACTGCACTCCAGCCTGGTGACAGAGCAAGACTCCGTCAAAAAAAAAAAAAATGTAAGTGCTAGCTGGATGTGATGGTGTGCACCTGTAGTCTCAGACACTCAACCCAGGAGGTTGAGGAAGGTGGATTGCTTGGACCCAGGAAGTCAAAGCGACAGTGAGCTGTGATCATACCACTGCATTCCAGGCTGGGCAACAGGGCGAGAGCCTGTCTCAAAAAAAAAAAAAAAAAAAAAAAAAAATGCAGGACAGTATGAGAGGGTACTGTAATCTGGCGGTAAGGGGACTGGGGAAGATTGTCCTGATAAAGTGACATTTAGACCTCGAGTAAATCAAGGGTCAGCCATGTGAAGCAGGGTGAGGACAAGGATCATTCCAGGCAGAGCGAACATTGATATTCCACCCGACCTTTATTCAGTCAAAACATTATTGAGTGACAAACACACCACATGCTGTGCTATCCTGTTTACATACAGTGAGAAATACCATAGACACAGGCCACCCTTGCGGCACTTACAGGTTAGTGGGGAAGACAGTAAGTATCCAACAATTACATAAGCATAGCAAGGAGCATCTTGAACCAAAATCTGCCCCTGCAGCATCCTCTCCCTCGCCTCTGTCCCACTGGATCTCTTAGGGCGAGTTCACTCCCTGCTTTTGTGTTGCCGCCTTCAGACATTTGAAAGGAGCTGGTATGTTTTCCCTGAGTCCTTCTGTCCCCATGCAAAACAACCCCATTCCCTTTCTGTCTTCAGGACATCTTCCAGAAGTCCATTATTCCTTTATGAACGCACCCAAGCGCACACTGGCTTTGTTTCTGTGGCTTCCTCACGTGCTCATCTTACAGTGGGTGGACTGTCCACAGAAAGTCTGGGCCAATAGTGCCCTGCCCTCGTAGAGCTTACATTCCAGTCGGGGAAGGCAGATCGTAAATCAACATACGGACAAAATCATTCAAGTTGGGTAAGTGACAAATAGGAAATGAGATAGAGGGTGATGGGTGTGAGGAGGCAGGGTGGGTGTAGGAGGGGCATTCAGGAGGTCTTGCTTAAGGGGTAACATTAAAACCAAGACCTGAAAGAGCCAGCCAGGCAGAGAACAGTGGAAGAGTGGTGAAAAGGTCTGGTTTGGGGTAGATGCTCAGCGCATGTTTGTTGAAAAGGAGTGAACTGCTCTCCTGACCTTTATGGAGCTGGATTTTGAAGTCCAGGATGGTGGAATAAGGAAGCAAGAGGGTAACAGTCAGGAGGCCTGAGTCCTAGCCCCGCCTCCCACTAGGCACTTTTAGGAAGCCACTTCAACCTGCCGGAGCCTGTCTCGTCCTTTATAAAATGATGGCAGTTCGCTGAGCTATTACCATGTGCCAAGCACTGTGGTAGGTACTGGATACTGGTTCCAGCCCCAAGTCACTCCCGGGCCTATTGCGGGGGGATCAGATGAAGTGATGTACATTGAAATGTCTTGACTGGGATTCAGAAGACTGTCGAAACCGAGTTTGAATATTTGTAAGGTTTGCTGATGAGGTGCTATTTGAATAAAATATGGAAAAGTCTTTGCAGACCATGCAGCTACTTTGGGCTGCTTTTCTTTGGAATCTCCAGTTTAGCAATTTGGAGGTGCCCCAAGTGGTTGCCACGGTAAACACTGAATTCTGAGAACTGGCTTAGTTGGGGCTGTCATGGCTGGAGCCTGAACTCCATGAGACCTGACAAGTTCTGGCCAATTCTGCCCAGAGAAAGAACCCTTTCCTTTTTTTTTTTTTTTTTTGAGACAGAGGATCACTGCAACCTCCACCTCCTGGGTTCCAGCAATTCTCCTGCCTCAGCCTCTCGAGTAGCTGGGACTACAGGCATGTGCCACCACACCAGGCTAATTTTTTATTTTTAGTAGAGACAGAGTTTCACCATGTTGGCCATGCCGGTCTTGAACTCCTGACCTCAGGTGATCCACCTGCCTCGGCCTCCCAAAGTGCTGGGATTACAGGCGTGAGCCACCGCCCCCGGCCAAGAACCCTTTCCTTTACCATGAACCTGTACTGCAGTTGCAGCCTGAGGAGAGGACTCCTGTCCTCCGTATCCCTGTAGGATACCAGGTTGGCTCATTTTCCATTTGCTGCTGTCTGGTAGGCACTGGGTCCTGCTAAAGAGACACAGCTTAGTTGTGCATGTCACTTCTTTTTCACTAATGAAAAAATGTATTGAAAGCTCTCTGAGCACTTCTTGGAAACAAGGTTTAATTTCTCCAGATTCGTTGGAATTTTGAAGTGGTTCACTGTATGTTTAAGTACAAATCCTACAAAAATTGCTTGAGAAGTATTCAATTTTTGGTTGCTTTGGGAGTCACGAATCTTTATTGCATGATTTTTTTTTTCTGTTCATTTGAATTTCTTATACAGCTGTGTTCCCATGTGGACCAGGCAAGAAGCATGTGAGCTGTTTTTTCACCAGAAAAAATCTGGAACACTTCTGTCAGATAATAGAAGTTGCCTGTTTTTTCAATCTTAGAGTTGGTTTCGTGTGAGAAAGCAAGATAATGGCAATTGGACCCCCGATTGTGCTACAAAATTGGTTTTTTAACACTTTTTTGAAACTCAACAATCAAAGTTTCATTTGCTGAGGGGAACAAAAAGGTTGATATTTAAACACTCCAGTCAATCAATATTTTGCTTACTAACATCCAGTCAATAGACACTGAGAACCTCACCTGGGCTGAGCCCTGGGCCAGGCACTGGGAACACAGAGGTGACAAAATCATAGGTTCAATTGAAAAACAAATGCAGCCAATTAAGTAAGAGCATTGCCATTGTGTGAAAAGCATTAGAAGGGGGGCGCTGAATGAAATTCAGATTCCTCACCTGCTGCTGCCTATGGTGGGCAGAAGAATGGCCTACCCAAAATATCCACACCCTAATCCCTGGAACCTGTGAATATGTTCAGTTACATGGCAAAGAGAATTAAGGATGTTGATGGAATTAAGGTTGCTAATTAGATGACCTTGAGGTGGGAGTTTATCCTGGATTATTCAGGGGGTGCCCAATCCCCTTAAAGTGGGAGAGCCTTTCCTGGCTATGGTCAGAGAAAGATACGTGATAACAGAAGCAGGGTCAGCGAGATGCTACGTTACTGGCTTTGTTTTTTTTTGTTGTTGTTGTTGTTTTGAGACGGAGTCTCATTCTGTCTCTCAGGCTGGAGTGCAGTGACAAGATCTTGGCTCACTGCAACCTCCACCTCCCGGGTTCAAGGATCCTCCTGCCTCAGCCTCCCAAGTAGCTGAGACTATAGGTGCATGCCACCATGCCCAGCTCATTTTCGTATTTTTAGTAGAGACGGGGTTTCACCGTGTTGGCCAGGCTGGTCTCGAACTCCTGACCTCAGGAGATCCACCCACCTTGGCCTTCCAAAGTGCTGGGATTACAGGCATGAGCCACTGTGCCTGGCTCAGATTGCTGGCTTTGAAGATAGAGGAAGGCGGCCTCTAGAAGCTGGGAAAGGCAAAAAAAAAAAAAAAAAAAGATTCTCCCCTAGAGCCTCCAGAACAAACAAAGCCCCACTGTCCCCTTGATTTTAGTCCAGTGGGATCCTCGTCAGACTTCTGACCTACAGAACCATCAGGTGACAAGTGAGTGTTGTCTTAAGCCAGCGGTCCCCAACCTTTTTGGGACCAGGGACTGGTTTCATGGAAGACAATTTTTCCACAGATTTGTTGGGGGGAGAAGGGGGGATGGTTATGGGATGATTCAAGTGCATTATTTATTGTGCACTTTATTTCTATTATTATTACATTGTGATAGATAATGAAGTAATTGTACAACTCACCGTAACGTAGAATCAGTGAGAGCCCTGAGCTTGTTTTCCTGCAACTAGACGGTCCCATCTGGGGGTGATGGGAGACAGTGACAGATCATCAGGTATTAGATTCTCATAATGGGCGCACAACCTAGATTCCTTGCATGCACAGTTCACGAGAAGGTTCGCCTTCCTAGGAGAATCTAATGCCACTGCTGATCTGACAGGAGGCAGAGCTCAGGCAGTAATGCAAGCAATGGTACTGGTACTGGTCTGTGGCTTGGGGGATGGGGGCCCCTGTCTTAAGCCACTAAGTTTGCAGTATTTTGTTATGGCAGCAATAGGAAACTAACCCACTGCCTTTGAGGGAGAGACTATTGTCTCTGATGCTATTTTATTCTGAGTTCTGCTCTGTGCCAGGCACTGTGTGTAGTGCTGCAGATACTGAACTGAACAAGACCCAGACTTCAGAGTCTGGTGGGAGAGACTAGCAGGTATACAGATAACCTCGGTGTGGTGCAATAGGAGCCACAATGGAGAACAGTCCAGGTGACAAATGCCAGGATGGAGAAGGTCCTGCCATTTCTCTGACATTAACATTAACCTAGCTCTTTTTTTTTGAGACAGAATCTCACTCTGTCGCCCAGGCTTGAGTGCAGTGGCACAATCTTGGCTCACTGCAACCTCCGCCTCCCAGGTTCAAGCGATTCTCCTGCCTCTGCCTCCCGAGTAGCTGGGATTACAGGAGTGTGCCACTGCACCCTGCTAATTTTTATATTTTTAGTAGAGATAGGGGTTTTGCCATGTTGGCCAGGCTGGTCTTGAACTCCTGGCCTCAAGTGATCCACCCACCTCGACCTCCCAAAGTGCTGGAATTACAGACGTGAGCCACCTCACCCAGCCTTTTTTTTTTTTTTTTTGAGACAGCGGCTTGGTGCAGTGGCCCATGCCTGTAATCCTAGCACTTTTGGGAGGGCGGGGTGGGCAGATCACTTGAGGTCAGGAGTTTGAGACCAGCCTGACCAACCTGGTGAAACCCCATCTCTACCAAAAATACAAAAATTAGCTGGGCATGGTAGCAGATGCCTATAATCCCAGCTACTCAGGAGGCTGAGGCAGGAGAATCGCTTGAACCTGGGAAGTGGAGGTTGCAGTGAGCCTTGATCATGGCATCGCACTCCAGCCTGGGCAACAGAGTGAGACTCCATCTCCAAAAATCAATCAATCAATAAATAAACAAACAAATAAGACAGGGTCTTGTTCTGTAGCCCAGGTTGGAGTGCGGTGCCATGATCAAGGCTCACTGCAGCCTCAACCTCCAGTGCTCAAGTGATCCTCCCACCTCAGCCTCCCAAGTAGCTGTTATTACAGGCACATGCCACAAAGCCCAGCTATTTTTTAAAATTTTTTATAGAGACAAGATCTCGCTATGTTGTCCAGTCTGGTCTCAAACTCCTGGTGTCAAGCAATCCACCTGCCTCAGCCTCTCCAAGGGTTGGGATTATAGGCGTGAGCCACTGCACCCAGCCTAACCTAGCTTTTACTAGCACTTTCACATTACTTGCTGGTGTAAGAATTTTTCCCAGGCCACCATGCTCAATATGTTACCAGGAGTGGCAATGTATGGAAGACATGATCATACAGGGGTTTCAGAAAGATCACTTACTGTAGCTATGGTGAAAAGGATGAATTATTTGGAGATGGGTAACAGTGGACACAGAGATGATGGTTAGAAGACTTGGTCAGGTGAGAGAGAATGGTGGCCTAAGTAGAGAAATACAGTAGGGGTCGAAAGGAGGGGACATCTGGCTGGTGTCGATTTGGAGACTAACCGTAGTGAATGGGTGAGGGGGGCAGGTTGCAGTGATTACCAGTAACCTGGATTGGGCAAATCAGTGGATGGAGTGGTGGGAATCACAATTTTAGAAGATACCTATTAGGACCAAGAGATTGAGACATGTAGCGGTCAAAGCACAAATCTAAATTTGTTTCTGGATCACTTAGGTAAGGGAAGGTGGAGCCCAATTAAGAAAAGAGGGGAGGGAGAGGAGGGCTAAGGGCCCCAAACAAAAAGGCTGGGAAAGGATACGAGTTTGAAAAACACCAGGGTTTGCCATCCATTCTCTCATTATAACCTAAAAACATTTGGAACTTTTTGCTATGGGTGGTGTCTGGGGAAAAATAATTGCTTTAACCAAAGTACAATGGATGGAGGAAAAAATCAATTATTTTCCCTCCTTACGAAAGACAGAAAGCTACAGAAGTTCTCAGGGAATGATGGGTGGTGTTATTAGGAAACTTTCAAATGTACGTCACTCTGGATTTCAGTGTATTCACCTCCAGTCTGGCCAGAAGAATGAAAATATATGTTGTGGGCTCTCTAAAACACAGTTTTTAGCATTTTCCAGAAGGGTCAAGGGCCAAGGAATGAATACTGGATGTGGAAAGGAAGCCACGGCTAGTTGGCCAGTCTCTTTCTGGTTCTGTGTGGGTTTGCATGCAAGCTAAGAGACTGCTTCGCTTTTTGCTTTTCCTCAGAAGCTGTTGCAAGAGTTATCAAGCAAATCCAATCTAGTGTCCAAGCACTCTGGTATGCTGTTCTCAAACACTGTGTGCCACTAGCTTGCTGAAACAATCCGTGCCTGACCTGCTGTCTTTATGGAAGTTTGAACCAAATAGCAACTGTTGGGATGGAGGTCATCCAATAGGCATGGATACAAACTTTCAAAATATTGTGCTTTGCCTCACTAGAAGGAAATCAGCAAGTGACAGTATAACTGAAAAAAGAAAGCTTAGGGGCCTATATTAAGATGAAGGAAACATCTGGTTTTTGTTTTCTCAACTTTTATTAATTCATCAGAGGTGTGAGTCACTAGTACACTCAGCCAATGTTTCCAAAATGAAGTCCTCATTGCCTCCGGAGTGGCTGAGAAAAGTCACTTCAGAACTAACTTGAGAGAAAGATGATGGACAAAGAGATGTATTTTTTTTTTTTTTTTTTTTTTTTAGGAAATGTTATGTTGGTCCTGATACGTAGAGGTCTTTCCTAAAATTGCTTGTGTTAAAACCCAATTACATTCCTTCCTCGGCAGGAATTTATTTCTTCACCCAGAAACTGTAGGACTGATGTGCTGACCTAAAAAACATACATTAAACGCAGAACCTCCCCTTTACCTACAAAGGCAGTCCAGGACAAAGCTGGCTATTCTATGTAACGATGGAGCCCACAGCTCTGCCCTCATTATGCTGAGCTCTGTTCTTTCTGACCCATTGGTAGGGATGTCAGTAGTGCGATTCCAAACTCTGTTTCGTAGGAAACCAATGACTTGATTCTACAAATTCTTCCCTCATTCCTTCTGTCTGGTCTAGAAAGTCAGAGGTACATCAGGCATATTGCCAGCCTTCAAGGAGCTCACAGTCTAGTGGTGAAGACAGCCTTGTCATTAGATACATGGTTTTAGAGCTCAGCATTTATTAGATATGTGGTTTTAGAGCTCAGCATTTCTAGTTTGTAAATGTAATAGATCAAAATGGCCATTTTTTTTTTGTAGAGAACTTCATGCCATCTTTTCATTATGCCCTTTAGCAGGATCAATAGCTTATTATTAGATATTTTTGGTATTTCTCTGATTTCTCCACTGATTTTATTTGAACAAGCAGCATCTGTGCATGTAGTTTCTGTGCCACGCATTTGGAGTCACTTCTAAGGATGAACAGAAGAACTTACAAGGTAAATTAAAAACAAAAGTACCTGGCACATTGCTTCTATCTGTGCTGAGCCAGTTGCCACTTCCTCTCCATAACGCTGGTATATTATAGAACTTTTTCTTGTTGTTAGGCTAAGGAAGAAATGAAAGGGTGGCTTCAGGCCAGTGGCTCACGCCCGTAATCCCAGCACTTTGGGAGGCCAAGGTAGGTTGATCACCTGAGGTCAGGAGTTCGAGACCAGCCTGGCCAACATGGCAAAACCCCATCTCTAGTAAAAATACAAAAATTAGCCAGGCTTACTACGGAGGCTGAGGGGGGAGAATTGCTTGAACCTAGGAGGTGGAGGTTGGTTGCAGTGAGCCGAGATTGTGCCATTGCACTCCAGCCTGGGCAACAAGAGTGAAACTCCGTCTCAAAAAAAAAAAAAAAAAAAAAAAAAAAGATAGCTTCAGATACCACTCTAATTATACAGCATCTAGAGTCTGTACTTACAGACAATGATCCAATTCTATATCAAATAAAGCACAAACCAGGTCTTAAATATTTTAATGACATGACTGAATTCAAATAACAGTGTCTAGTTGGGTAGTTCAGGACAGAAATTTCCAGCTTGTGGGCATTGTAGTTTCTTACTCTAAGATAGTCTTTATATCGTGTCCCTTGTAGTAAATGAAAACCTCAATCTTTATAAAGAAAATGATGTCATCGGCTTGCCCTTTTCTCTAGTCCTCATCAGATTGAATTTAAATATGATACCGGCAAGAACAACAGGGTAAATGATCAGTTTATGATGCATCTGGTCCAAGGGGGATTAGTTTGACAGTCTGTTCTAACCATACAAACAATGTTTCCAATAAAAAGTTTTATTAGGTGTTGTCACAGATATAAATGTTTCATAAAGATAGCACTCCAGTTGTAAATCATATACTTGAAATCATTCTAAAGTCACCTCATTAGATACCAAGAAAAACTATGTCTTTCACATAAATTCTGGTCTTGAGTGACTTTAAAAAAAGGAGCAAAGAACAACAACAAAAAAAAACAAAACTCAAGCCCCAGCCATCTAAGGCTGAACTTTAAGAGAACTGACAGGAATAAGAAAATTTCCCTTGTCTGTTTTTGTAATCTTTTTAAGATCATACACTTCAAACATTTCATTATCTTCCTGGGTCCATCAGATTCTCCAGAAATGATGGAAGTGGAAAAATAATCTAAACTCACTTTTTAGAAAAACTCTGGCTCATTGGCCAAGCACGGTGGCTCACATCTGTAATCCCAGTACTTTGGGAGGCAAAGGCGGGCAGGTCACCTGAGGTCAGGAGTTTGGAACCAGCCTGGCCAACATGGAGAGACCCCGTCTCTACTAAAAATACAAAAATTAGCCGGGCCTGGTGGCGCATGCCTGTAATCCCAGCTACTCGGGAGGCTGAGGTAGGAGAATCGCTTGAACCTGGGAGGTGGAGGTTGCAGTGAGCTGACATCACACCACCACACTCCAGCCTGGGCGACAGAGTGAGACTCTGTCTCAAAACAAACAAACAAAACCCTCTGGCTTATTGAAGTATGATTTATATGCCATAAAATTTATCCTTTAGCATATAGCTCTGTGAGCTTTGAAAAACACAGACGGCCGGGTGTGGTGGCTCAACCTGTAATCCCAGCACTGCGGGTGGATCCCCTGAGGCCAGGAGTTCGAGACCAGCCTGGCCAAAATGGTGAAATCCCGTCTCTACTAAAAATACAAAACATTAGCCTGGCATGGTGGCAGGAGCCTGTAATCCCAACAATTCAGGAGGCTGAGGCAGGAGAATGACTTGAACCCAGGAGGCGGAGGCTGGAGTGAGCTGAAGTGAGCAGAAGTGAGCTGAGATTGCAACATTGCACTCCAGCCTGGGCAACAAGAGTGAAACTCCGTCTCAAAAAAAAAAAAAAGAAAAATGAAAAACACAGACATGTAACTATCACCACAATCAACAGACGGATCGGGTTCATCTCTCCAAAAACTTCCCCTGTGCCCATTTGTAGTTAACCCCTTTCCCCACCCTGGGCTTCTGACAACCACTGACATATTTCCTGTCCCTGTAGTTTTGCTTTTTCCAGCATGTCATATAAACAGAAGCATACAGCACATAGCTTTTTGCAGACCTGCACTTTTGAAATTAATGACATTGTTTTCAGATTATAAAGATAATACATGTTCATTGTGGAAAAAATTAAAATATATAAGAAATGAGACAGGAAAATGCTGCCCAAAGATAACCATTGTTAACATTTTAGTGAGGCTTCTTCCAGTATTTTTACTCTATATGCATATGCACCCACACATTCAGAAACTTTGGAAAATTGAAATCTTACTGTATATAGGATTAACTCTTTCTTGAGAGTGAAAGGCAAGAGCCTAATCAATGGGCTGAGGGATAGAAAAAAAACAGGCACAGAACAAGATGCAGAGGAGTAACTTTCCAGGCTGCCTTTGGAGGCTCCGTGGCCTCTGTGTTTGGTTTCCCAGGCTGCTTGCATTCACTAGTTTTAAGCAAAGACCATCTTTTATTTTTAAAAATTGTTTTGTAGGCAAAGGGTCTTGCTATATTTCCCAGGCTGGTTTCAAACTTTTGGGCTCAAGCAATCCTCCTGCCTTGGTCTCCCAAACTACAGGGATTACAGGCAAGAGCCACCACTCCTGGCCATCTTTTCGATTTGGATGCTGGCTTTTTCGTGAACTGAAACAAACACATTCCCAGGTTGAGTTCAATGCTGGTTCCTCTGGGGACTGACAGTGCCCTGTGCTCCTCAGATGCAGAGAACTCCTCTCACCACATTAGAATTGTTCATTTATTTTATCCATCTCCCCCACTAGACAGTAAGCCATAGGCTCAGACACCCTTGTCTCAATCGTCTGATTTTCCCCAGTGTTAGGCATACTACTCAGCAAAAAGTAGATACAGGAACCTACCAAGAATGTGAGGGATGAACAAAGTAGCGAATGAATGAACAAACCAAGATCAAACATTCCCTTTACTGGACTAGTGACTGCCACTCACTTTTTTCTCTTCTGCTCTACCCACAGAAGAGGAAAAAATACCTTTTTGAGCATTACTCTGGTGGCTGTCACAGAAGGAGTGAATTCTGCTTTCAAATGTTTTGGCATTTTTTTGACTCACAGCTACACAACCTGACAAGATAGCCAACTAGCTACTTCTCACGTTGCCGTGGCATGCCTCATGCGCTGCTCCGTGGAGCCGACCAAAACCATATTGGCTGGGAGATGTAAAGTGCCAAAAACGGACCTGGCAAGGAGAAAGAAGAGGCGATCTGCTTGGACTTGCCATTGGTGGGCACACAAACCTGTGAGTGGCTCATGCGTGCTTCTCCATGGCCATGCAAGCTTTTGCCCTCCCTGTACTTCATAGGGCTGGGAGAGAATGGAAAGTCTGTGTTTAAGATCAGGGTAAGCTCACGCCTATAATCCTAGCACTTTGGGAGGCCGAGGCGGGTGTCTCACCTGAGGTCAGGCGTTCGAGACCAGCCTGGCCAACAGGTGAAACCTCCTCTCTACTAAAAATACAAAAAAAAAAAAAAAAGTAGCCAGGTGTGGTGGTGGGCACCTGTAATCCTAGCTGAGGCAGGAGAATTGCTTGAACCCAGGAGGAGGAGGTTGCAGTGAGCCGAGATCCCGCCATTGCACTCCATCTTGGGCAACAAGAGTGAAACTCAGTCTCAAAAAAAAAAAAAAAAAAAAAAAAAAAAAAAAAAAAAACCAGGATAAGTTGAGAAAGAAGAAGGTGAGGAGCGGAAGAAAGAGAATTACAACAACAGAATTAAGGCTATTGTCATTTTCCCCTTTGATCTGAATCGTCGGCTATTTCCGCATGTAATAATAATAGCAGTTGTCTCTTGTTGAAGCACCTAATCTGGGCCAGGCACAGGGTTAAGCCCTTTATAAGCATTGCCTCGTCGAATCCACAGAACAACTCTCTGAGCTGAGTGCCATTGCTATCCCCTTTCTTGCCAATAAGGAAGGAACTGGGGCTCAGAGGGGTTCAGCGAAGGCCCAAGATCACACAGCTACTTAGCACAGTGCCTGGCCTACAGTGAACACCCTGTCAATGGTAGCTGCCATGGCGATTATTACTATGATTAATCATAAGAAATGGCTGGTGCCACCATCGGCTCAAAGCAGACTGAAGTCTCAAGGCCCAAAGCAGGCTCTGACGTGCAGACTCCCTGGGGCCTGCTCAACAGGCATGAGGACCTCGACTTCCCTTTGTGCTTCTTCAAGACTTGGGATGGTGGCTTCTTGGGTGGTGGGGAAAATGATGCCATACTTGTGTCTGGCTCCTTCTTGGTTCCCACAAATGTCCTTAACATTTTCCATTTTCTGAGTGGCTTTTGTGAAAGTGCTCTGATGTGGTTGACAGAACTTGTAGTGGAAGCCAAGTCAAGCCTTCCTCCAGAGGAAAGTTGGAAGCCTTTAAGGGTCTTGTCAGTGCTCACGTAGCCCACAGCCTCCTGCCTAGCATTGCCCAAGGCCAAGGCTTCCCGGCTGTCAGCTCTGGATCACAGCACACTCATTGATTCCTGCGCTGTTTCCGGGGGTGGGAAATCAATCCCCTATCGGCCTGGCTTGGGCTTGCGGGGTCTTTTCTCCAGGGAGAGTTTCGCTGGGGCCTCTGATCTGCACGTAATGCTCTTCGTGGCTCAGGAGCTGCTGTGTCCAACTCAAGATGATTTCCTTTTCCATGTTTTCTGCAGCTTTTTTTTTTTCAGGACCCTAGAAAAACTTTGAAACTTAAAATTACTCGTGTGCCAGGAATTCCCACAGCCTCCTTGTGAGGGGTAGATGAGCACCATATGCTGTTTATACAAAAATAAATGGCTTCTCCCCATGAAGCACATGGGCCCAAATCACTGGCTAACCCCCTTTTTACCTTAGCAGCTGGAGCAATGGCCTTCTGGATGAGAATGCGTACGCAGATAGAAATTTGGCTCTAAAAAGCCCTGAACAGTTTGTTTATACAAGAGCTTGGTCTCCTAGAGAGGCAGGTGGTGGGCAGGCCAGTGTCCCTCTGTGGGACTAGCTGAAGAAAGCGGGAGAAGACCAACATGCAGTGCTGGACAATTACCTTCTCCCTCCCCGGGGCAGACTTTCAGGGAGGTCCCCTCATCCTAATCACCACTTCCCCAACATCATGAGCCCTAGGACTGGGCGCAAAGGAGGGGGATCTCTCTTTTTGAACTTAAAATACTTGAAGTTATTGCTTCACTTGGGCAATAGATGTCTATTAATTCATTCCTCAAGCAATTATTGAGTACCTACTATGTGCACATCTGAAATTGTACCAAGTGCAACCCCAACCACTTGCCCCAGTGCTGACCCAACAACAACACTGGGCCAAAACTAAAAGTTTGGAAGTGATGGAGGCTGCAAGTTGACAGCCTGGGCAGCTAGAGCGTGAAAGTGTCAGTTGCTGCATTTCAATGGGATTTTATTCACGCATGTATTCATTCATTCATTCATTCATTCATTCAACCAAGATTCATGAGTGTCTACTGTGTGCCACATAGTGTGCTAGGCACTAGGGATATCAGAAGGGAGAATGCCAGCTGTAATCAAAGGGAACTTCAGATAACAGTAGCTGACATCTACAGAGTGTTTATGTGTGCCAAGCACCATCATGAGATGGCTTTTCTCTTTTAATGTTCATTCCAGCAGTGGCAAGGAGGTCCAGACAGATGGGGTTACTGAGGCTCAGAGATTTTACTGACTTGCTCAAAGTCACATAGCCAGAAAGTGGCAGAAGTTAACTTGCAAAATCCAAGTGAGCCCAAGGGCCTGAGGCTGTGTTCTTTGCTGATTACTACACATTACTGTACATTACTGCCCGCTGCAGGGATTAGCTAGCTGCAGCCCACAGGTCGAGTCCAGCCCATTGACTGTTTTTGTGCTGCCTGAGAGCTAAGACTGGTTTTTGTATTTTTAAGTGGTTGTAACAAATCAAAAGTATATTTTGTGACACATGAAAATTATATGAAATTCACATTTCAGTGACCATCAATAAAATTTTATTGGAACACAGCCATGCCCATTCATTCACGTCTTGCCTAAGGCTTTTTCACTACAGTGGTAGAGTAGAGCAGTGGTGATAGACCTATGGCCCGCAAAGTGAAAAATGCTTACTATCTAGCCCTTTACTGTCACTGACAGAAAAGGAAACAGATCTCAGCCCATCTCTGAGCTCAGGTGGTCCCCAGAGCCCTGCCTCCCTATCCCAGCTCTTCCTCAGCAACTCGGAAAGACCACCGGGGAGCCTTGAGTGAGCATTTCAGATGATGGCTGCCTTTGAGTTATTTCCAGCACTTTCTTCAGAGTCTTTGAGGCTGAAATGTTTAGGGTGGTATTAGGTTTTTCATCGAATGTTTAGATGAAAATGTAGACAGCCGACTTGGGGTTATTTGTGAACAAAGCCCTGAAGGCAAATCTTGTTGGTCTTTGCTGAGAGGTGCCAAATTATCTCAGGCTCCACTGGGAGCTGCTTGTGGGGCCTTATATGGGCATAATCTCCTAAGCCAGGCTTGCCTCACTCTGCGGCATGGTTGGATCCACTTTTAAGGTTATGTGTGAACATTTCTTGTCTTCCTGTTTGCTCAAGCTGTGGGGAACTTGGCTTTTGCCACACTTTAAGGGAACATAAATGCTGTCCACTCTGAGCATGTTTTATTTGTATGTCAGAGATGACAACTGCCTTCCTTTTGGAATTCTTCTCCCTTTATATTTGTCTGTAGGTGGAAGGAAACATTTTTGTAAGTGCTGGAGTCGGGGAGATGTTGCTTCATTATCCTAGTTGCTTCCTGGGATTAGTGTGTCTGAAGAGATGTTGATAAAGGAAACATTTACTGTGTGTCTATAGGCAATGAATGTGTCTGAGGCATTCCATGGGCGTTAGCTTACTCAAACCTTGCAAAATGCCTTCACTCACTCTTTCAACAGGTATTTATTGAATGCCTACTAAATGCCAAGTCATGTGGTAAGCCAAGACAGTAATGGGGAGAGCTACTCCAGACTGGGAAATCAGGAACGGTCTCTCAGAAGACATTTAAGATGAGGTCTGAAGGATAAGAAGGTGCTGGCTGGGAGACTCTTGGTAATTGGATTGGAAATCTTGGTGCAGACATTTGAGTCAAGAGAGTTAATGAAAGACTGCGCCTGCAACTCAGTTGACCAGAGCCCCATGCTGAGGAACCCAAGGCTACTGGGGATTTTGTTCTAGAGACCTCAAAATGGAACCCTAACCTAGGCTTGCCCTGGAAAATATAGCTCTGGTCCAAAGGAGATCAGCTGAGCAAGTGAGGCTCCCCCCACTATTGGACACCAAATTCTGCAAATGTTTATGGGGCTGTTCTCATAAGCCCAGCACTACCTAGGTTTTGGGAATCCAGAGACAAATCAGAGAGCAAGGAGCTCAGGGTCTAGTGGAGGAAATAAGTCATATAATCAAATAAATGACTCGACGATGTACTAGGTACAACAAAAGAAATATGTATAAGATCGCAAGGTAGCACAGAAGAGGGGGTGCTGAACACACTTGGGAGGCCCAGTAAATAGCCAAGGGAGGCTAAATTTTGAAGAGCCAGAACGGCCCTTTCAGAACAAGAAACCTGCATGACCAAATGCCCAGAGACACAAAACCACATGCCAGAGGCTTCATGCCACTGGGTCTTTGGGGAATGAGAAGACCTGTTATTTTCGAGCCTGAAGTACAAGGTAGAGAGTGGTGGACATTGAGATTTCAGCAAGGGCAGTTCAGGGCGAGCTTTGGGAATAAGTGTTTCGGATTTGAGCCACACTAAAAGTATGTAAACACAAGAAAGGAGATGTCTCTGTTAACTTGCCTTGATAATGCCCCTCTTGTTACCTAACCCCACTGGTTTCGACTTCATCTTCTGGGAACCTATGGTATTTCAAAGACACTTCCTGATCCCTTTCTAGACAAATTTTATGCTTTTGGAAGTGGCATTTTCCCCCTAAGTACTTTATACTGTTTTCTTACAACTTTCCAAAGCATCTGCCATATGGTATTTCTCCCAAGTGAGAGATTATTGCCCCTTTATTGGGGGGGGGGGAGCTGAAATGAAGTCATCTGTCCACTGAAGTGACAGCTGCAAGCAGAGATGTACTCTCTAGGCAGCAGGCCTGCCATCAGAGCCCAGCCCGGTGTGCCTTCTCCAAGAGCGGCTGTCCCCTCCCAGCCTCCTGTCGCCGCTTTCCCTTTCTTCTTGCTTCCTGTTATATAAGAGCATTTTTGCAGAGATGAGGTCTGGGCTTGTTCTGAATATTTTAGGTGTCAAACATCCTGTTTTTCTCTGAGTAATATAACCCTGTCAATGACCCACTGCATTTCAGAATGACATCATGGGATTCAACCGAGAATGGTTGAAGAGAAGTGATTATGGGAGCTCAGGGACCTCTGCTTGCCCCTTTACCTTTCAGCAAGTTGTTTGGAGATGTCAAACGAGAAGTCTGCAAATGAGTGTCTGCTTTGCACAAGAGCAGGGGTTGGCAGACTAGGAACTGCAGACCAAATCTGGCCCACAGAGCAAATCCATTCCCAGCTGATTTTGCAAATAAAGTTTTATTGGCATTCAGCCATGCTCATTTGTTTGAGTATTGTCTAAGGCTGCTTTTGCACTGCAATAGCAGAGTTAAGTTATGTAACAGACCCCATATGGCCGGCAAAGCTGAAAATTTTTACTATCTGGCCCTTACAGAAAAAGTTTGCTGAACCCTGCGCTGAAGCTCTCTCCTCCTACACCCTAGGAAGAGGGCACGTGGATTTAGCGTGCTCTCATCCCATGACTGAGTGCCTGCCCATTCCTTTCCCCTTCTCCCCAAACACCTGATACAACAAAAAAGGTAAAGGTTGATTTTCCACTAGCATATTGGGGCTTTTGTATGTATTAAATATCATCAGAACTTGCACATTTATTAAATGTGTTGCCTTTCTAAGAAGTTCCCTAAAGAAATTGCACACATTTAGGCTAGGCACAGTGGCTCATACCTGTAATCCCAGCACTTTTGGAGGCTGAGGCGGGCAGATCACCTGAGGTCAGGAGTTCGAGACCATCCTGGCCAACATGGTGAAACCCCGTCTCTACTAAAAATACAAAAATTAGCTGGGAGTAGTGGCACACACCTGTAATCCCAGCTACTTGGGAGGCTGAGGCAGGAGAATCACTTGAATCCGGGTGGCGGAGGTTGCAGTGAGCTGAGATCATGCTATTGCACTCCAGCCTGGGCGATAGAGCAAGACTCTTGTCTAAAAAAAAATAAAAATTAAAAAAAAGAAAAGAAAAACGAAATTGCACACTTATTCCAATGTGGCTGCCAGTGTGCCAGACATTGCAGGGAGTACTCTTCAGAGCCAAGCTATGTGACACCTGAGAAAATCCACTTCACCTTCTTTTTGGACCCAAAGTAGTGCAGCCTTGTTGGAACATCTGCCTAGTTGCCATGGATCAATGTTGGCTTATTTTTTCAGACAACAACAAATTCAGCACTAAGGATATTCCAAGGAATTGGTTGCATGTTCTGAGGTTAGTTCCTTAAAAAGTGCTCAACATACGATGTCTTCAGAGGCAAGGTATCTTCACCCAATGACTTGAGAGTCAAAGTTAGAATTTGGAAACAACTTTTGGAATTGTAGTGCATGTTTTCAGCATTTGGGCCATTTTATGTCTTACAAAATGAAATGTTCAGTGTGTGGCTCTCTCCTCTCTATTTAGGAACTGTATCCATACTTCAAAGGACTTTACCATCTGTCTTGTATTTCCCCATCTCTTCCCAGCTGCTGTTAGTGGATTTTGCTATGGCATGGTGCATTGTACCCATTTGGCTAATAATGGCATGAGCTGAGGGTTGAGGAAGCCCTCTGCTCAGTTCCGTTTATCACAGCCAAGTTTGGATAGGAAACAGTCCCCTAGGAGCTGGAATGTGGTATACTATGGATGGGCATGTCAACATTCACTGGTCCTGCTCATATCATGGACCACAGTGTGCTCCGGACTGCTGGGGTGGAGGCGGTGTGGAGTTTGGTGGTTTTAGAAAACCATGAAATGCCTACTTGTTGCTCCACATTTTTGCTTTCTCATTTTCCTTAAGCCCATTCCGCAATGGGGGTATTGGTGTGGTCACTCCTGAAGCAAAAAGATAACAAGTTGCTTTTTAGTTTTTTTGGTCATTTCTTACTTCTTTTCCTCCCCGCCTTTGCATCCAGAGCCACTGTCTCCCACATGAAACGTCTTAAATTTTTATGAGCTCACAGTTGCTTCACTGATTTCTGTGCTGCCAGAATCTGAGATGTAGGACTCAGGGGGTACTTGCTCAGATCTGTTTGTGTATATACTTCGCACTAAACTCGATGTGCTTGCATGAGTGAGAATAATCAAGTGCATTACTCAGAAGCAAGGAAGAGTAGGGCTGGAACCACAAGAGCAAATCCCTCCCCAGTGCTCCTGGATTTGCACCACCCCACCTCACTACCCAGTTCTGGATCAATCAGAGGTAGCTTGGGTTGAGAGACTCTTTTGTTCTGAGGTTTTTTGTTGTTGTTGTTGTTGTTTTCTGCAGAGACCAGAATTTAAGCTTGAGCTTCTATCTTGCCTGGGGAGAGGAGTGGGACCCAGTCCTGATATTATGGGGCCCAGTCTTTGTGTCTTGGTGCCCAAAAGAAAGCTGAGACCCTTAGACCACTCATGGTGCAGAGAGAGGAGCTGGTCACACCATATTTGTGTGTACTACACATTTCTTCATGAACATATATGCCTTTTGCACACATAGTGACCTGGTCCCACTGGACCTTTCCAAGGACAGAAATGATGTCTTCTATTGTTTGTGCAACATCACACATAGACTAGTGTCTTGGACCAGAGGACACATAGTCTGCTTAATTGTCTACAACAGTATGTAAATAGCAAGCAAGTGGGACTTTGAGGGGTTTGTTTTTTTATTTTGAGCTTAATGTCTATTCTGGTAGTACTTAATAATCAAGTAATTCTTCTGTGAATCCTCCAAGGGTCGAATCCCACAGGACTTCCATCAATCAGCCAGCATCTGAAGGAACTTGTGCTTTGTTCATAAAATGCCTGGCATCACTGGTCCTTGGGAGATGGCCAAACTAGCATGGCTCGCCACCAAAGAGAGGGGTGGGGGAGGGACTTTTTGCTAGAGAGCTTTTTGGCTTGCAATTTTAAAAAAGGAAAGCGGATAACTTCAGAACTGTTTACTGGAAGGCACAGCACCTCAATTTTGATGCTGAGAGAGGGAGAAGTTGTCTTGGCAAGGGCTCTGTTTCGGTTTACTTCTTAGTATTCACAGGGGTAAGGAGCCCTGTTTAGCAGGTTGGACACGTTCCGGTGGGCAAAGCTTCTGGAGGTGGAAATGATGGCTCTTTGTTCTCACTTGGGGAGGTTGGGGGGTTGTTTGAAGACAGCTCGAGGCCGGACAGCGATGCAATGCAGGGGCTCTTAGCCCACATTCCTCCTCACTGCCTTCCAGAAAAGCTGAGATTGTTCAAAAGGACCATTAGACCCCCAGATAGCTCAGCCTTGCCCTGGGTTCTATCATTAGCCAATGGTCTACTGTTTTTCATGAGTGTCCATGTGTCCATGTGTTATCTGTGTCCCAGGTCTTACCTGTCAGTGATTAACCAGTCTCCAGCACCGACCCAAATTTCTAAAAAGCTGCCGTCTGCCAGCCTCTCCCTTCAGCCTGCCATAGGGGGCAATTTGTTTTTTCTTCCTATATCAAGAGTCTGCCCCATTTGGAAACGTAGAAAAAGAACCTTCCCTAGTGTCCTCCTTTAATTGGTGCCAGAGGTGATGCATGCTGGGAGAATGTAGGCCACCCCTAGGGAACATCTGATGACTTATCTTAGATCCCAGCTGGGGCAGCACAGGCTCCTCACTTGGTTTACCATTTCCACTTGAGGATTGCTGCTCTCCTCTGAGGGTTACCTTTGATTGTTTGATTGACTGATCATTCACTATCAGTTCATTCATTCAGCTTATCCAACATGTATTCATCCAACACTCATCTTACCACATTCCAAGCATTTGCCTAGATGCTGTGTTACAACGTGGGGCAAAACCAGACAAAGGCCCTGTTTCTATGGCATGTATATTCCTGCTGGTGAAAACAGCCAATAAACAAAAAAGAAACATACAAACATGGAAAAGATCCAAGAGTGGCAAATGCAACGCAGAGAATGAAAGTAGGGTGATGTGATAGAGTGACTGGGGGGCTAGCTCAGATAGCATGGTCAGGACAACATCCATGAGCAGAGCAGACCTCAAACAGCAATCTGAAGGATAAGTAGCCAGACTTTCAACGGTGAGGGTGAGGAGTATTCCAGGTATAAGGATGAGCTGATGGAAAGAGCCTGCTATGAGCTAGACCCGACATGCAGAGGGGAACAAAAGAGAAGAGGTAATTCCAGCTACGTGGGAGGGTAAGGTGGGAGGATCACATGAGGCCAAGAGTTTGAGATCAGCCTGGACAACATAGAAAGACCCCATCTCCAAAAAAATATTTAAAAATTAGCTGGGTGTGATGGCTCATGACTGTAGCCCCAGCTACTAAGGAGGCTAAGGTGGGAGGATCACTTGAGCCCAGTAATTGGGAGGCTGCAGTGAGCTATAATCATACTACTGCACTCCAGCCTAGGCAATGGAGTGAGACCCCCTTTCTAAAACTAATAATAATAAAATTAAATTTTTACAGAAAGAGGGAAGACATCCCTTCTCCCCAGTGCTAATAATTTAGTTAGGAAGACAGACGGATAGATAGGCAGTTACAGTGCAGTTAGATGAATGCTATGACAGGAAAAGCAGACAGAAAGCTCTGGAAACATAGAGTAAAGGTTCTGAAGGCTGAGTGTAAGGATCGGAGAAGGCTTCCTGGAGGAAGAGGCATTTAAGCTGAGTAGAAGTTAGCCAGGTCAACTGGGAGAGGATGTGTGGAGGGAAAAATGCTCCCCTGTCTAAGCAGAAGGGACCACAAGTGTGAAGGGCCACTACTCACAGTGCAGCACGTATCTGAGGAACCAAGAAATGAACAGAAGTTCAGGAAAGGGGAGGGGTTATGGGATATGAGACCGGAGAGCAGACACAGGCATGTTATGGATTTGGGATTCTGGTTCTGAAAATAATGGAGAAGCCATTAAACTGTTAATCTGGGGAGAGACATAATCCAAATTATGTTTTGAAAAGACCATGGCTCGGCCGGGCGCGGTGGCTCATGCCTATAATCCCAGCACTTTGTGAGGCTAAGGCAGGTGGATCACCTGAGGTCAGGAGTTCGAGACCAGCCTGGCCAAAATGGCGAAACCCTGTCTCTACTAAAAACAAAATACAAAAATTAGCCAGGCCTGGTGGCACATGCCTGTAGTCCCAGCTACTTGGGAGGCTGAGGCAGGAGAATCACTTGAACCTGGGAGGCAGAGTTTGCAGTGAGCCGAGATTGTGCCACTGCACTCCAGCCTGGGTGAGAGAGCGAGACTCTGTCTCTCTCTCTCTCTCTCTCACACACACACACACACACGAAAAAAAAAAGAAAAAGAAAAGACCATGGCTCTTGCTAAGGGGAGAGTGAGTTGTAGGGGAGGAAGGCTGGAGGCAGTAAAATCAGTTAGGAGACAAGTTCAGGCACTCAGGTAAGAGAGGGTGTTGGTTTGACCAGGGTGGTGGATGGAGATGAAGATAAGTGAACAGATTCATGAGACATGTAGAAGGTAAGACTGACAGGGCTTGATGAGGGAGTTGTATACAGAGGTGAGTGAAAGTGAAAGAGGAGTCAGTGATGCCCCTGAGGCTTTTGGCCTGAGCAAGTGGATATCGGCTGGTACTATTTAAAGAGATGGCAGAAGGTGAGCACTGTGGTGCATTCCTGTGGTCCCAGCTACTGGGGAGGCTGAGGCAGGAGGATCGCCTAAGCCCAGGAGTTCGAGGCTGCAGTGAGCTATAATGGTGCTACTGCACTCCAGCCTGGGTGACAGAGCAAGACCCCATCTTAATAATAATTAATAATAATAATAATAATAAAGAGATGGCAGAGACAGAGTATGATATACGGTGAGGAGATGGAGCCAAGATGAGAGCTGTGCTCGGGACATTTTGAGTTTGAGGAGATGTCCAGCAGGCAGATGGAAATACAGGGGAGTGTTCTGGCCTAGGAAGAGCTGTTAGTCCAGAGATGAGAGTTGTCACAGTCAAGGCCACGGGAATGGAGAGGAATGCTAAGAGAAACAGGCACATTTAGAGGTCACCACATTTTGAGGTCAAGTGGAGGAGAAGGAAGAGTAGCCAGTGAGATGGAGGAAAACCCAGAAGTTGTTTATTTGAAGCAGATGAGAGGAAAAACTGTTTCAAGGAGGAAGAAGCTGTTCACGTGTCTAATGCTACTGCTGAGCCTTCAGATGAGGACAGTAGAATGACTGTTGCATTGGCTACAGGGAAGCCATTAGTGTCCTTGACAAGATCTATTTCAGAAGAGATGAGGGGGCAAGGAAGCCTGATATAAACAAGTGGAGAAGGGCATGGGATGTGAAAAAGTGGAGCAGCAACATTTGCAGTTTGTGGTGCAGTCTATGGTTGCCGTCCTTCTGCCCTGCTGCAGGTGCTATGTGTATATATTTTTAAATCAATGTGTTTAAGTACTATAACAACCACAATAGTAACTGACCTCTGTAAAGGAATATTTAGGTTACTAAACACTTTTACAGGTTATCTACTCTACTTAGCAGTTTTTACTTACAGTTTTCAATCAATATTGCCTTTCAAAAACAGGAAAAGATAATCTTCACTTAACCAAGATTAGCATTTTTCATTTTCCCCCGAAAGTCCAGAATGGGAGTGACTTGACATTGTAAAGCCTTACCAACAAATTAAGGAATGACACGTAGGCAGCACAGTCTTTTAAGGGGCTATTTTCCAAAAGTTCATTTAAAAAACATTTCTTGGCTGGGCACAGTGGCTCATGCCTGTAATCCCAGCACTTGGCCGAGGCATGTGGATCACCTGAGGTCAGGAGTTTGAGACCAGCCTAACCAATATGGTGAGGCCCTGTATCTACTAAAAATACAAAAATTATTAGCTGGGCGTGGTGGAGTGTGACTGTAGTCCCAGCTACTAGGGAGGCTGAGACAGGAGAATTGCTTGAACCCGGGAGGTGGAGGTTGTAGTGAGCCGAGATCGTGCCACTGCACTACATCCTGGGAAATAAGAGTGAAACTCCGTCTCAAACAAACAAACAAACAAACAAACAAAATCAAAGATGACTTAAAAGACTGGAGAGACACAAGAGTCTTGGATACGAAGACTCAGCATAGTAATGATGTCAGTTATCCCCAAATAATCTACGGATTTAACATAATTCCTATCAACATCCGAATAAATAAAATAAAATAAAAACCAGTTCTTGCTCCAAAAGTAATTGAAATACACTTCTTTTTCATCAGGAAAACAGTGTCTAGGTTCCTAAGATGGCCCACAAATGCCCATTTTACCTCCCACAATTCTGCTGAGCTGCAGTTCACACACATTACACTAGCCTACGTGTTGGGGCAATTCCCTCTGGAATTGGGGAATTCCACCAATTCCCTCTACTCCTTTAAGGAGTATGATTTGCCTAAAAATCCATGCCAGGAATTCCGAAGTCACCCTAGACCTCTTCCTATCTCACACCTTCTATATCCAACTGGCCACTAAAGCTTATCATCACTACCCTTCTCAAATCCACCTCACCATGCCGTATTTCTATCGGCTTTTACTTGATTCACGTCCTGAGACCTAGTCTCCCTCATAGTACATGAACTACATAGTACATAGTACATGGAGTGAGGAGGGTAACATGCCTTAGCGGGATGATGATTTCTCGGAAGTTGGTAGATTAAGAGATCAAAATATGGAAGGGGATATCCATGTTGGCAAGGATAGATTTGACTAAAATGTGCTATGTCCAGTGAACGAACAAATGTACTATGCAATGTTAAAGATTTTGAGTACTGGTGAATATTCGTATGGAGTTGGTTTTGTATGTAGGTGTAATATTGATGTATTACACTTGATTAGGAGATTGCTAATACTTGCTTATATGCATGTACTGTAAGCTGTTTAGTACTATAAGGCTTATGTACGTACTATGTACAATCAAGCATTAATAGTACTATATATTATTCATGGGGACTAGCAGGTTGGTAGCCAGGTGACCAGGCCTCCATTTCCTCTGGCTGCTTTTTAATGATTAATATTCCTCAGGCTCTTCTCTTTGTAAAAGTCTCATCAGGGGTGGCACTACTGGACCATCTACCATGGCAACTATGAATTCATATTTTCAGCACTGATCTCTCATGTGCTCCAGATCCACAGATTCAATGATCTATTATACATGTTTGCGGACAGCTAAAATTCAAAAGGTTCATTTTTTCTTTCTTCCAAAAAATCTACCCCGCCCCCTAGCCACCACCAATTCCCTCTACTCCTTTAATGAGTATGATTTGCCTAAAAAGCCACTCCAGGAATTTAGAAGTCACCCTAGACCTTTTCCTATCTCACACCTTCTATATCCAACTGGCCACTAAAGCTTATCATTACTACCCTTTTCAAATCCACTTCACCGTGCCGTATTTCCATTGGCTTTTCCTTGATTCACGTCCTGAGACCTAGTGTCCCTCATTCAAGTCTATATGCAACCAGATATGATCATTTCTGTCTCTTCCTAAAAGTTCAGTAGCTTCCTATTGTCTGCAGTGGCATTTCTCAAACTGGTAAAAGAGTACCTTCAAAATTAAACAAAAAATTTCAAAAACATCCCCTACATAAATGAACTGGATTAAACAATGTTAAGCAGGCCTCTCACTAGCAAGGTTTTGAAATCTTACAATGCACAATACTACATATTTCCCTGTCATGAGGAATCGGGGTGGAGGGGAGCCCCAATTGGGTTCCAAGGACAAAGTCAAAACTTATTGCAAGACATGTAAGATCCTACAGACTCTGGCCCTGCCTAGCTGTCAACGTGATCTGCCATTCATCAATGATTATCATTCACCCATTACAAACCTTACGTGTCATTCACTTACAACACAATATGTAGTTCTTCAAAGAGCCCTACTGTTTTCTGACTCTAATCCTTTATATACAACATTCCTTCTGCCTTCTGCCCAGAATGCCACCCTTCTCTAACTTAGTCTGGTTGAAGAGCTCCTACTTGCTCTTCCAGGGCCAGCTCAGGCTACTAAACTTTGATTGTCCCTTCCATCTCCTAGCAGAGGACTCCTTCAACCTTTGTCCTGCCTCTGCAATTCAGCGCTTGTCCAACACTACTGAATTTAGAGAGTAAAAACCTTAAAGGTTGGGAACCAGGCAGGCATCCAGCAGTGTAGCTGAATAAAGGAGACAGGGCAAGACTCGGGGAAGAAGGGGTGGAATCCCTCTTCTTTTTCTGGGCAAAATTTGACAACAAAGTAATTTTGTCTTTGGTATGCTCCTACATCTCATCCCTATCCTCCTTTCCCAGCTCTCCCAATACCCTGTGATATGGTTTGGCTGTGTCCCCACCCAAATCTCATCTTGAATTCCCAGGTGTTGTGGGAGGGACTTGGTGGGAAGTAATTGAATCATGGTAGCAGGTCTTTCCCGTGCTGTTCTCGTGATAGCAAATAAGTCTCATGAGATCCAATGGTTTTAAAAAGAGGAGTTTCCCTGCACAAGCTCTTCTCTTGTCTGCCGCAATGTGAGACATGCCTTTCACCTTCTGCCATGATTGAGGCCTCCCCAACCACATGGAACTGTAAGTCCATTAAACCTTTCTTTTGTAAATTGCCTAGTCTTGGGTATGTCTTTTTCAGCAGCATGAAAACAGATCAATACACCCTGTGTTCCCAGGTCCCTTAGTGACCTCATGTAACTCTATACAACCCCCACCACAGCACTCTTCTTCAGATCAACTACTTGCTCTTCCTCTTAATCAGGAGTCCTTCTGTTCAGAAATTATTTTATTTTATTTTATTTTATTTTATTTTAGACAGCCTCACCTTGCTGCCCAGGCTGGAGTGCAGTGGCACGATCTTGGCTCACTGCAACCTCCGCCTCCCGGGTTCAAGTGATTCTCCTGCCTCAACCTCGCGAGTAGCTGGGATTACAGGCTCCCACCACCATGCCAGTCTAATTTTTTGTATTTTTAGTAGAGACGGGGTTTCACCATGTTGGCCAGGCTGGTTTTGAACTCCTGACGTCAAGTGATCCACCTGCCTTGGCCTCCCAAAGTGCTAGGATTACAGGCGTGAGCCACCACACCTGGTCCAGAAATTGATACATAAATGCGTGACAGCTTCTTGTGGCTATTAACCTAAGATGAATCTCTAAGAAACAAAATTTAAAAAGAAGTATGGAGAGGATAAGGGGAGCAGGCACTGTAACACACAGAAAGGCCTGCTACAGTTTCTTTGCCTGGAAACTAAGATCAGATCCTCAGTGGGCTGTGCAGGGGAAGTCATTCCAGAGAATTTTATATTCAATCAACATGTAACACCTAACACGCTCCTACTTGACACAGGCACACTCTTTCCTAAATGCATTCCATTCCCTCAACTTTCCACAGTTCCCATAAGGAGTCCTACTATGTGCTAGGAATCCAGCACATGCATGATAAAACTCCATCATTCTTTTTTTCATCGTTTTCAACTGGCTACTATTAAGTGCACCATATAGGCCCTGAGAATGAAGCATTGAAAAAGGCAAATTCATGGAGTTTACAATCTAGTGGAACAGACAGATAAGGAAAACAATAAATAAACATGCCATTTTTCTGACAGCAATGAGTGCATTCAAGAAAATAAAACAGGGTAATAGGATAAGTAGTGATAGGGCAGGGGAGAGACAGAGTGTAAGAAGGGATCCTTTAACCAGGATGGCAGAGAAGACCTCTCTGTAGGGAAGATGTTTGCATTCTTTTTTCTTTTTTTTTTTGAGATAGAGTTTCACTCTTGTTGCCCAGGCTGGAATGCAGTGCCGTGATCTCTGCTCACTACAACCTTTGTCTCCTGGGTTCAAGCAATTCTCCTGCCTCCCAAGTAGCTGGGATTACAGGCACCCACCACCACGTCCAGCTAATTTTTGTATTCTTAGTAGAGATGGGGTTTCACTATGTCGGCCAGGCTGGTCTTGAACTCCTGACCTCGTGTTCCCTCTCCTCAGCCTCCCAAAGTGCTGGGACTACAGGTGTGAGCCACCATGCCTGTCCAATGTTTGCATTCTTAATAGAGTTCTATTTGTCTCCCTCCTCACAATGACAACCATAACAACTACATCTGCTGCTGCCACTGCCACAAATACAATCTCTGCTAATATTACCACTGCCACCTCAGTATCCATGAGGAAGACCCTTCCACCTGTGGCCTCTTCGTTCCTTGACTTCCTCTCTTTCAGTGATCTTCTCCACCCTGACCCACCTCAGCCACTCACTTCCATGATCATACCCTAGACCTGACCATTACCAATTTTTCTACCAAAACTTTCGATGTCTCATTGCAAGGCTAGATAGGAGACTACCATCTTCTCCCTGTCCAGCTCGCTCCCACTAGTGACTCTAACTATCTTTGCCTGCATGAGACGTCAAATCCATAGATCTTCCTTTGTTTTCACTGTCCCCCACCCACTTGATGTCCTCTCTCCCCAACTTACTGAGCTTTCCTTCGATGCTTAGTCACTGTAATCACTCTCTTGCATGCATTCCAGCTCCTCACCCTCCTCGCATCTGCATACTCACTTGACAAAATCCCAAACCTGGTTCGATTCAACTCTCTGCCTGCTCTGCACCTGCAGCTGACATGTGGCTGAGGGAAAATACAAAACCATGATGGCTGATGACTGGTCTCACTTTAAATTAATGACTGCTAGCCACAAGTGAGTCCTTAGAGCTGCGTGCCTGGCAACCAAACTAGTTCCCTAGATATTCCTCCTCCAGCTCTCCTCAAAGACTGTTACATCTATTCCTCTCTCTTCGAAGTGCCAACACTCCCTCTCCCATCCTCACTCTCAGCAGATGATCTCATTTCCTATTTTATTGAGAGAATAGAAGCAATCGGAAGATTAAAAGGACTTCTCAAAGCTCCTACAACCAAATATGTTACAATGGAAGAGGTGTCTCCCATCTAGGGGCAACTCTTCCACTTATCTACTAGATTCCCACCCCTCTCACCTACTCAAGAACGTGGCTATAACATTTCTCCTCTCTTCTAAATCATTAATTTTTCCTGCTCTACCAGATCATTTTCATCAGTGAACAAACGTATCTCTTGACCCACTTCCCTCTCTAAGAACTGCCCCATTTTTTCTCTTTCCTTTTACACTAAAGCTTTGAAAGTGTTGTCTCCAAAGTCTCTCCCCTACTCATATTCTTCCTCTCTCCTCTCTCCCTCCTTACCCCCACCGATTCATGTTTTTCTATTCCTCTTGGACACTAGAACTGATCCACTGCTCCTTACCCCCACTGATTCATGTTTTTCTATTCCTCTTGGACACTAGAACTGATCCACTGCATCTTCTTGTGCAGCGCTGTCCATGTCCCTGAGACACCATGGTGAAAATGAAGGCCAGAGTAAACGAGTTGGCTGTATTGGGTTCCTGGTCACCAGGGCTGCTTTTAACTCTGGCAAAGTGTATATTGTCACCACCAATGACCCCCGTCATTGACCTCAACTACATGGTCTACATGTTCCCTTCTCATTCCACCTATGGAAAGTTCCATGGCATCATCAAGGCTAAGAATGGGAAGTTTGTTATCAATGGAAATCCCATTGCCATCTTCCAGGAGCGAGATCCTACCAAAATCAAATGGGGTGATTCTAGCATTGATTATGTTGTGGAGTCCACTGGTGTCTTCACTGCCATGAGGAAGGCTAGGACTCATTTGCGGGGGGTGGGGGGGAGCCAAAAGGTTCATCATCTCTGCCCCCTCTGCTTATGGCTCCAAGTTTGTGATGGACATAAACCATGAGAAGTACCCAAACAGCCTCAAGATCGTCAGCAATGCCTCCTGCACCACAAGATGCTTAGCCCCCCAGCCAAGATCATCACCTGACCTGCCTTCTGGAAAGACCTGGCAAATATGATGATATCAAGAAAGTGGTGAGGCAGACATCTTCACCTGCCTTCAGGAGGGCCCCCTCAAGGGCATCCTGGGCTACAATGAGCACCAGGTTGTATCTTTTGACTTTAACAGAGACACCCAATATTCCATTTTTGATGCTGGGGTTGGCGTCACCTTGAACGACCACTTTGTCAAGCTCATTTCCTGCTATGACAATGAATTTGGCTGCAGCAACAGGGTGGTGGACCTCATGGTCCACATAGCCTCCGAGGAGTAAGACCCCCCCCCAGACTGCCAGCCCCAGCAAGAGCACGAGAGGAAGAGAGAGGCTGGACTCTCAGCTGTTGGGGAGTTCCTGCCCCACTCAGTCCCCCACCTCACTGAGATTCTCCCCTCCTTAACACATTTTCATGCCAGACCCCCTGAAGAATGGGAGGGGCCTAGAGATCCTCACCTTGTCATGTACCATCAATAAAGTCTCCTGTACTCAGCACCCCCCAAAAATCTGATCTCAAGAATTCTTAAGAAATGTAACTCCATGAGATTTACAAGACTTCCTAAGTTCTACAATGAGAATTCCAGTTGTACCAGCAAAAACGTCTGGAACCATAGGTACAGAAAAGTATAAGGCCATACATTAAGATTTTTCTATTGCATTTTAAAATGCATAGTTGTTGGGGTTTTGTGAAAAATTATAAAAATAGAGAAAACTACAGAAAGTAACATCATACTTATGTTCCCATTATCCAGGACTAATGACTGAAGATTCTGGCATATTAGTCACGTATTTAAAATTTTTATTGTGGAGAATTTCAAACACATATAAAAGTGGAGAAGAGAGTAAAAGGAATAGTATGATCAATCTCCAGGTACCCATCAGTCAACTTCAAAAATGATCCTGCCATGGTGAACATTTTTTCATCTGTTCCCTTACCTATTTCCCTCACAAATTGTTTTGAAGGAAGCCCCATATATTGTATAATCTTAACTACAATATAATCAGTATACATCTGTAAAATGTATCTTTGATATCCTCTTCACATTTATAATAGCCTCATGATGTCACAATTTTTTTAAGTTTGTTTAAATTTGGTTCCAAATAAGGCCCACACATTGCAATTACTTGATATGTGTCTCTTAATCTATAAGTTCTCCTGCCATTTCTCTCTCTCTCTTATTTTTTTTATTTTTATTTTTATTTTTTTTTGACACAGAGTCTCACTCTGTCACCCAGGCTGGAGTGCAGCGGCACGATCTCAGCTCACTGCAACCTCTGCCTCCTAGGTTCAAGCGATTCTCCTGTCTCAGCATCCAGAGTAGCTGGGATTACAGGTGCCCATCACCATGCCCAGCTAATTCTTGTATTTTTAGTAGAGACGGGGTTTCACTGTGTTGGTCAGGCTGGCCTCGAACTGCTGACCTTAGGAGATCCACCCACCTTGGCCTCCCAAAGTGTTGGGATTACAGGCATGAGCCACTGCGCCTGGTCTCTTTTTGTCCCTTAAAATGTATTTGTTGGAAAAACTGGCTGTTTATCCTATAGAATGTTCCACAGTCTGGAGTTTACTACTGCATCCCTGTGGTGTCATTTAACATGCTCTTCCATCGTTTGAATTTCCTGTACATTGCTGGTTGGATCTAGAAGCTTAATCAGATTTGGGTTTATTTTCTTGGCATGATCACTTCATTGGTGGTGGTGTGTCCTTCCATTAGGAGGTACAGAGTTGTTATAATGTCTCTGTGTGATGTTAGCAGCTGTTGGTGCTCCACTGGGGGTTGCAAAGTGGTGATATTAGAATTCTGTCATCCCATCTTCATTTATTAGCTGGAATACTTCTATAAAAAGAAATGTCCCCTCACCTACTGTCTGTTTCCATAGAAAGGCAGGAAAGATGCGTGATTTCTTCCCTTTACTTACCAGTTTTTAAAAATAATGAGCTGGGGCTGGGCACAGTGGCTCATGCCTGTAATCCCAGCACTTTGGGAGGCTGAGGCAGGGAGATCTCTTGAGGTTAGGAGTTTGAGAGCAGCCTGGCCAACATGGTGAAACCCCATCTCTACTAAAAATACAAAAATTAGCTGGGCATGGTGGTACACACCTGCAGTCCCAGCTACTTAGGAGGCTGAGGCAGGAGGTTCACTTGAGCCCGAGAGGGGGAGGTTGCAGTGAGCCGAGATTGCACCATTGCACTGCAGCCAAGGTGACAGAGTGAGACGCTGTCTCAGTAATAACAACAATAATAATAATAATAATAAGTTTGTTCCTTAGCACCCTCCAATAGTGAGATTTTTTTCCCATCTCACTACGGCAGGCTTTCACCCTTCACCATTCCACCCAAATGGCTCTTGTCAAGGTCATCAATGATCCTCATGATGTTCAATCCAATGATATAGCCTTCCGTCCTCAACATAGGTGAAGTGTCAACAGCATTTGACACATTCTTTTTGCAGCATTTGTTTTTTCACTTTCTTTCTAGGATAATCTACTATTGGTTTTCTTCCCATCTCCTTCTCTATCTCCTTTGTTGATTTCTCCTCTTCTGCCTGACTTATTTTTTCTAACTGAGATATAGTTCACATACCATAAAATATAACCTTTCATAGTGTACAATTAAGTGTTTTTTGTATGCTCACAGAGTTGTGCAATCATTATCACTAATTCTAAAACATTGTCATCAGCCCAAAAAGTAACCCTTTATGCATTAGCAATCACTCTCCATCCCTACAGCTGTGCCCCTGACAATTATGAATCTACTTTGCATCTGTATGGATTTGCCTATTCTTCTCCTTCACTTCTTAACATTGGAGTGCTCCAGAGCTCAATCCCTTTTACTTTTTATCTATCCTTAGTCCTTGGTGATCTCATTCAGCTCTATGGATTTACATACAATCCACACAGCGATAACACCAGCATGACCTCTCCCCTTAAACTCTAGATTTGGATACCCAACTGCCTATTTAATCTGTCCCCATGGATATCTAATAGACATCCCAAACTTAACATGTTTCAAAACTAGCTGCTGATCTCCTAGAACCTGCTCCGCCTGTATAGCCTTCATTACAGATTTTGACAATCTTATCCCTCCAGTTGCTCAGGCACCAAAACCTTAGAATCATCTTGGACTCCGTCCTCTCTCATTCACACCCCACATCTACTAAATCGGGAAAGCCTGTTGGCTCCAACTTCAAAATACAGCCAGAATCTGACTATGTCTTACAACCTCCACTGCTATTACTCTTTTTTTTCTTTTTTTTTTTTTTTTTGAGACGGCATCTCGCTCTGTCGCCCAGGCTGGAGTGCAGTGGCGCGATCTCGGCTCACTGCAAGCTCTACCTCTCGAGTTCACACCATTCTCCTGCCTCAGCCTCCTAAGTAGCTGGGACTACAGGCACCCGCCACTACGCCCAGCTAATTTTTTTGTATTTTTAGTACAGACAGGGCTCCCCTGCTATTACTCTTATCCAAACCACCATCACTTCTCATCTAGTTATTTCAGTGATCTCCCTGCTACTACCCTTGTCCCTTCTACAGTTTATTTTCAACCCAGCAAAGGGTGATTCTTTAAATATATGAGTTAGGTGGTGATGATCATGTTATAATAATACCTTTTCCACCTGCTACATGCCAAGTCCTACAAGGCCTTACATGATCTGGCACTGCTACTCTCCCTGTCATTCATTCATTCATTCATTCATTCATTCATTCATTCATACCACTCTACACTGGCCTCCCTGCTGTTCTGAACCACCTCCCCAGCATGCTTCTATTTCAGGGCCCTTGAGTTGCTATTGTCTCTGCCTGAAACACACTTCCCTCAGGTATCATCATGGCTCCTGGTTCACTTATTCATTTCTTTCAGGTCTTAGCTCCCTTGTCACCATCTTAGGTGACCATCCTATCGAAAACTGCCACCCACCCCTAATCCCAGCATTCCCTATTCTCCTGCCCTGCTACATTATTCTCCATAACAATTATTATCTTCTGACAAACTAGGCATTTGACATTTTTGTTTATTGTTTGTTTCCCCTCCGTAGATTTTTTTAAAAATTTTTTTATTTAAAAAGAATTATGCAAAAATAGAGATGGGAGTCTCACTAGGTTGCCTAGGCTGGTCTTGAACTCCTGGGCTCAACTGATCCTCCCACCTCAGCCTCCCAAAGTGCCCAGCCAACCCCGGCACTTTCACAGGAGATTTAAGGTCTCCTGTGAAAGGATTTTGGTGACTTTATTCTCTGCTATATTCCCAGCACCTAGAACAGTGTTTCACAAAAAGGTGCCCAATAAATATTAGTTAAATGACTGAATAATAACACCAGTAACCAATTGACAGACACAAACTGTGTAGTTAGACAACTCACATTCATGATATCACTTTGTTTTCATAACAACCCCAGGAAGGTGGATTATTGTCCGTATTTTACGGATGAGGAAACTGAAGAGTTGAGTGAATTTCCTAGATACACACCTCTGGTAAGTGCCAGAACGCCAAATCCAGCTTCCACAGGGTCACAGTACAGCTGTTCTTGCCCCCCTCAAAGTGCCTTGCCCCAAAAGATGATTATTCTTTTTTTGAGACAGTTTCGCTCTTGTCGCCCAGGCTGGAGTGCTGTGACGCGATCTCGCCTCACTGCAACCTCCGCCTCCCCGGTTCAAGAGATTCTCCTGCCTCAGCCCCCTGAGTAGCTGGGATTATAGGCATGCTCCACCATGCCTAGTATTTTTTTTTTTGTATTTTTAGTAGAGATGGGGTTTCACTATGTTGGCCAGGCTGGTCTCGAACTCCTGACTTCAGGTGATCCGCCTGCCTTGGCCTCCCAAAGTGCTGGGATTACAGGTGTGAGCCACTGCACCTGGCCAAAAGATGATTATTCTATGGGTATTCCAGACTCTTAATGCAAACACGTACACGGGACCTAAATAATGAGATTTCCATTTTAGGAGTTATCCAAAGGCAGGCAAGGCTTTGTAGGTTTATTTTTCTTTAGCGGCTGTGCATCTTTGGAGGTACAGCCACAAAGGACGAACTTGGTCTTGCTCAGACTTCAGAGATAACAGAACTCACATATGCATCAGTGGGAAAGAACAATGTGACAGGAGTAGGAGATTAATTTTTTTTTTCTGGAGTGAAAATTGTGTACAGCAGAGGCAATTTATCGTGTCGTATCATCACTGAAATTATCTCCCTGCTGTCTGCCAGCCCAGCTTTGCTTCAGTGGTTTCCTTAGTGTTATTTAAGCAAATGAATTATGTTTGCTTCTAGCTTTTCTTGTTTACATATTTTGTGCGCTGCTTTAGTAAGAGAATGCATTTTAATAACTTTTATGTATCTAATAGTCATAGATATTTGTAACAATATTTTTGCAGTCATATAATAAAAACAAACATTGCATTCTTGACAGGGTCAGATTGACCATCATTTGCTAGCATAATCCTTTATCTTTGATGTCAACAGCACTAAATTAGATACAGTTTAAGCAAAAACACTTGAGCATAAAGACTTGGTGGGTTTTTCACACAGCTGGACTTCAGTTTTGGAGGGCCAAGGAGAGTATAGTTGAAGAGGATGTTTTTAAAGGGGTCATAATAAAGCCCGTTTTAATGCTGCTTGAAGGACATAAGATTTTGAAATGGGAGGCCCCATAAATGGACTGGAGAATCTACACAACATTTGGAAGTGGTCTCTTTCCTCCGAAAATATAACCTTGGAAGTCGGTATTAGCTCAATTTTATGGAGGCATCTTGGGGAAATTGCAATAACCTTGCCCCTTGCCTTCTATTTCTCATCCATTTCTAGTTAAAAAATGTTTACAGGCAGCCCCACTGACCACTTTTAAGAGATTGTAAAGAAAAAGTAATGAGTAATGATTGAACATAGGTATTAGCACGTTTCTTTTTTCAATATCTTTGAAATTCCAGCTATCTTGTGCAGGAGCCCAGGCATTAGGATTTTTTTATTTTATCTTATTATTTTTGGAGGGTGGGTGTATGCAGAGTCTCACTCCTCTCAGGATGGCGTGCAGGGATGCAATCTCGGCTCACTGCAGCCTCCACCTCTGGGGTTCAAGTGATTCTTCTGCCTCAGCCTCCCGAGTAGCTGGGATTACAGGCGCCTGCCACCATGCGGGCTAACTTTTCTATTTTTAGTAGAGACGGGGTTTCACCATGTTGGCCTGGCTGGTCTCGAACTCCTGACCTCAAGTTATCCACCCGCCTTGGCCTCCCAAAGTGCTGGGATTACAGGAGTGAGTCATTGTGCCTGGCCTATTTATTTATTATTATTTTTTAGACAAGGTCTGGTTCTATCACCCAGGGTCGAGTGCAGTGACGTGATCTCAGCTCACTACCACCTCTGCCTCCCAGGCTCAAGCAGTCTTCCCACTTCAGCTTCCTGATTAGCTGGGACTACAGGCATGTGCCACCACACCCAGCTAATTTTTGTATTTTTGTTTTTATTTATTGATTTATTTATTTTGAGACAGGGTCTCCCTCTGTTGCCTTGGCTGGAGTGCAGTGGTATAATCTTGGCTCACTGCAATGTCTGCCTTCTGGGTTCAAGTGATCCTCCTGCCTCAGCCTCCCAAGTAGCTGGGATCACAGGCATGAGCCACTGTGCCTGGCCAAATTTTTGTATTTTTGTGTAGAGATGGGGTTTCACCATGTTGCCCAGACTGGTTTCAAACTTGTGAGTTCAAGCAATCCACCTGCCTCGGCCTCCCAAAGTGCTGGTATTATAGGCATGAACCACCGTGCCCAGCCTTATTTTATTTTTTAAAACTTATTTTAGCAACAGGGTCTTACTCTGTTGCCCAGGCTGGAGTGTAGTGGTGTGATCATGGCTCACTGCAGCTTCAATCTCCTGAGCTCTAGTGATCTTGCCTCAGTCTCCTAAGTAGCTGAGATTGCAAGGAGTTTTCTTCTTATTACAGAATTCAAGTTGGCATCACCGTCACATCTACCTGTAGGTTGAGCTCTGCCCTCCAGAGTGAACAGATATGCCCTCTTCCATATGTCAGCCCTTCCAATATTCAAAATTTAAAAAACCTCCCATGTTCCTTCCTACACTTTCATCTCAAGATCCCCTGTATATAGCAAGGTAAACTTTCTCATTACCATCTTAATTTTTGGCCTATATATCCTCTTAAATTTGTCAGAAACTTTTGGGTAGTGTTTCATCTGGTCTCTAAACTTAAGTCCAGTTATAAAGAAAATAACTGGCCAGGCGCAGTGGCTCACATGTGTAACCCCAGCATTTTGAAAGGCCGAGGCTGCCAGATCACTTGAGGTCGGGAGTTCAAAACAAGCATGGCTGACATGATAAAACTCCGTCTTTACTAAAAATACAAAAATAAACCAGGCGTGGTGGCACACGCCTGTAGTCTCAGCTACTTGGGAGGCTGAGGCAGGAGAATCACTTGAACCTGGGAGGCAGAGGCTGCAGTGAGCCGAGATCACGCCATTGCACTCCAGCCTGGGTGATGGAGTGAGACCCTATCTCAAAATAAATAAATAAAATATCATTATATTGAATGCACAACTATACTGTAAAATAAAATTCAAATGAGGCAACATGACTTCTGAGGGCTGTTCACTGCCAGAAAATAAACATTTTGTTTTACACTTAATTTCTTCATTTATATACTGAAATACCTCACGCTTTTCAAAGGAAATATATGCAAAAAAACGTGGGGCAGAATTGAATAAATTGAATCTCAACACTCAATTGTTTCAGGATATGAAATCTCAAAAATCTTTCTGTAGTGGCCGGTGATTGGCACTTGTGAGAGTTTAGTGTCCTAAAACAAGCTCTCGGATAGATTATCAATGTGTGCATTTTTACATTGAAAATACCACAAAAGGGCTGGGCAAGGTGGCTCCCAGCACTTTGGGAGGCCGAGGTGGGTGGACCACTTGAGGCCAGGAGTTTGAGACCAGCCCGGCCAACATGGTGAAACCCCGTCTCTACAAAAAATACAAAAATTAGCTGGGTGTGGTGGCGGGCGCCTGTAGTCCCAACTACTTGAGAGGCTGAGGCACCAGAATCACTTGAGCTTGGGAGGCAGAGGCTGCAGTGAGCTGAGATCACGCCACTGCACTCCGGCCTGGGCAACGGAGCGAGACTCTGTCACAAAATAATAATAATAATTAAATAAAGGAAAATAACTCATTGGACTTTTGCTCAACATTAAAATTGTTATATTCATTAGAAAGATAGTCAGAAGGCTTTACTTTATTTTCCTAGTTAAGAATTCTTTCAACAACACCATTCTGTCCTACATGAAATAATTAGGATTCAAAGAGATTTGAAAATGTTAGGCTGGAACCAACAAGATGAAATATAAGAGATTTTGTGTCTGCTAAAGCAGCTTAAATTACATGAACTTTTAAAATTGCCATGTCACATGGCTGACTCACACAAAACTTGTGGTCAACTAAAGCCCCCACGTCTTTCTCTGTGGTGCCAAACAGGTCTTTCTCATGCTCTACTTTAAAAGTATTAGACATTATAGATTATCTTATTGGTTTCAACTTATTTTTCTTGCATGTCTGGATTTTTTAAAAAAATTATTAAAGTATAACTTATGTAAAGTGCATAGGTTTTAAGTGTAATACAGCTTAACACACACACACACACACATATTTTTTATAAAACCATCACTCAGATCAAGAAACAGAACATTACCAGCATCCAAAAGGCTCCCTTGTGCCCCCTTCCAAGATGGGTTTTGCCTGTTTTTGAACTTTGTATAAATGGAATCGTACAGGATGTACTCGTTTGTGAATGGCTTTTTTGTTGCTTGTCTTTATGTCTATGAGATTCATCCATACTGTTGCGGATAGCAATAGTTTGCTCTTTTTCATTGCTAAGTAGTAATTCATTGAATGAATCTATTTTTTAATTTTTTAAAATATTTTGAGACATAGTCTCACTATGTCACCCAGGCTGAAATGCAGTGGCACAATCTTGGCTCACTGCAGCCTTCACCTCTGTGGCTCAGGCAATCCTCCCACCTCAGCTTCCCGAGTAACTGGGACCACAGGTAGGTACCACCAAACCTGACTAATTTATTTATTTTTATTTTTTGTAGAGACAGGGTCTCACTATGTTGCCCAGGCTGGTCTTAACCTCCTGGGCTCAAGCCATCTTCCTGCCTTGGCCTCCCAAAGTGCAAGCATTACAGGCGTGAGCAACCACACCTAGCCAAATGAATCTAATAAAATTTGTTTATCCATTCTCCTTGACGGAAATTGTGGATGCTTCCAACTGCCGGCTAATATAAATAATGCTATAATGAACATGCTTGTACACATCTTTTGGCAATACATGGATTTATATTAGGTATAAACCTGAAATGACGCTTGCTGGATCATAGAGTATACGTATGTTTAGCTTTAGTATATATTGTCAAACATTTAAAAAAGTGATTGTGGGCCAGACACAGTGGCTCACATCTGTAATCCCAGCACTCTGGGGGGCTAAAGAGGGCGAATCACTTGAGCTCAGGACTTCGGGACCAGACTGGGCAACAAAGTGAGACCCCCATCTGTACAAAAAATACAAAAATTAGCCAGGCGTGATGCCACGTGCCTGTAGTCCCAAATACTTGGGAGGCTGAGGTGGGAGGATGGCTCAAAGCCTGAGAGGCAGAGGTTGCAGTGAACCATGATTGCACCACTGCACTCCAGCCTGGGTGACAGAGGTAGGCATTGTCTCAAAAAAAAAAAAAAGTGATTGTGGCAATTTACACTCTGTGATGCTGTTTTATATGTCCTTGGTTAGGCTATAGTCTTCAGTTATTCAATCAAACATCAATCTAGGTGTTGCTGTGAAAGTACTTTGTAGATATGATGGAAGTCCACAATCAGTTGACTTTAAGCATGGGAGATTATCCTAGATAATCTAGGTGGGCTTGATTCCGTCAGGTGGAAAGCCTTAAAAGAGCAGAACTGAGGCTTCTCAGAAGAAGAAATTTTGCCTGTGGATAGCAGATTCAGCTTATGCCTGAGAGTTCCAAACTGCCCTTTTTGTCAGCCTTCCCTATAGATTTCAGTCTTGTCTAGCCAGACTCCACAATTGCATAAGCCAATTTCTTGCAATAAGTCTCAAAATATATCTCCTATTGGTTCTTTTTCCCTGGTTGAATCCTGACTGATACAAATTTTGGCATCAGAAATAGAGTGCTGCTGCAACAAGCACCTAAGTATGTGGAAGTGGCTTTGGAATTGGGTAATGGGTAGAGGCTAGAAGAATTTTGAAGAGCCTGATAGAAAAATCCTACATTGCCTTGGATAGACTGTTGATACAAATATAGATGTTCAAGATTCTGTCAGGAGGGGCTCAAAAGAAAGTCAGGAGCGTGGTAGAAAAACCTGTATCTTCTTAGAGAATACATATGTCATTACAAAGAAAATATTGACAGGACACTATACCTTCCCCATTTTTCTTTTCTTTCTTTCTTTTTTTTTTTTTTTTAGACAGGGTCTCACTCTGTCACCCAGGCTGGAGTGCAGTGGTGCAATCTCAGCTCACTGCAACCTCTGCCCCCTGGGTTCAAATGATTCTCGTGACTCAGCCTCCCGAGTAGCTGAGACTACAGGTGTGTGCCACCATGCCTGGCTAATTTTTGTATTTTTAGCAGAGACAATGTTTCAACATGTTGTCCAGGCTGGTCTCGAACTCCTGACCTCAGGTAATTCACCCGCTTCCGCCTCCCAAAGTGCTGGGATTACAGGCGTGAGCCGCCGCACCCGGCTTCATTTTTCAAATATAGACAAATCAAAATTTACTTTTTAAAAATGTTCAAGGAATCCACAGGTAAGCAGGAAAAGAGAAACAGAGGAATGAGAGAAAAAAAGGAACAAGGGGAAAATAAATAATAAAATGCCAAATAGAGTATAACAGATCAATAGTTATATTAATATAAGTGATCTAAATATGCCTGTTCTGTTTCTCTGACAAACCCTGGTAATACACTTCCCATCATGTTAGCAAGCTTATATTAGCCAGATACCAAAACAGACAGATAGTACACACACACACACAGACACACACACACACACCACTACACATCAATATTGTTCCTGATAGACACAAAAACCCTTCACAAAATATTAGCAAATAAAATTCAACAATGTACAAAAATAATTATATACCATAAGCAAGTGAAATTTAATCCCATTTTGCAAGACTGGTTCAACATTTGAAAATCAACCAATGTAATTCACCATATCAACAGGCTAAAGAAAAATCACATGATCATAATGATTATGTCAATTGATACTGTAAATGTATTTGACAAAATTTAACACCGATTTATGGTTTAAAACCTCTCAGAAAAATGGGAATAAAAAGAAAATTCCTCAACTTGATAGCAAGCATGTATTAAGTTGGTGCAAAAGTAATCGCTTTTTTACCATTAAAAGTAATGGCAAAAACTGGCCAGGCACAGTGGCTCATGCCTGTAATCCCAGCACTTTGGGAGGCCGAGGCGGGCAGATCACTCGAGGTCAGGAATTTGAGACCAGCCTGGCCAACATAGTGAGACCCCTTCTCTACTAAAAATACAAAAATTAGCCACGTTTGGTAGTGCACGCCTGTAATCCCAGCTACCTAGGAGGCTGAAGCAGGAGAATCGCTTGAACCCGGGAGGCGGCGGAGGTTGCAGTGAGCAGAGATCACATCAGTGCACTTCCCACTCTCAAAAATCAAACAATAAATAAAATAAAATACAAAATAAAAATTAATCACATTTCTATATATCAGCAATGCACATGTAGAAAACAAAATTTCAAACCATAATACCATTTAAAATTGCTCCCGAAAATAAAATCCTTACGTATAAATCTAATGAAACATGTATAAGATCTGTGTGCAGAAGATTTCAAAATTCTGATGAAAAAAATCAAAGATGGCCGGGCATGATGGCTCACGCCTGTAATCCGAGCACTTTGGGAGGTCAAGGTGGGCAGATCACCTGAGATCAGGAGTTTGAGACCAGCCTGACCAACATGGTGAAACCCCATCTCTACTAAAAATACAAAACCAGCTGGGCGTGGTGGCACATGCCTGTAATCCCAGCTACTTAGGAGGCTGAGGCAGGAGAATTGCTTGAACCCAGGAGGTGGAGGTTGCAGTGAGCCGAGATCGCACCATTGCACTCCAGCCTGGGCAACAAGAGTGAAACTCCATCTCAAAACAACAACAACAACAACAACAACAACAACAAAACCAAGAAAGAAAAAATCAAAGATGACTTAAAAGACTGGGGAGACACAAGAGTCTTGGATAAGAAGACTCAGCATAGTAAAGATGTCAATTATCCCCCAAATGATCTACAGATTTAACATAATTCCTATCAACATCCCAATAAGGTTTTTGTGGATATAGAGAGATGTATTCTAAAATTGAAATGGAAGGGCAAGAACCTTGAATAGCTTAAAACAATTTTGAAGAAGAAGAATAAGGTGGGAGGGATCATTCCACCTAATATTAAGGCTTCCCTGATAGCTGTGGTAATCAATACAGTGTGGTGTTGGTAAAAAGATAGTCACATAGACTGGTGTTTAGCTGGACTAGGGCAAGTATTATCTAAAAGAGTTTCTGTTCCATTAGGGCCATCCTTTTCCTAGTCCCTTGGGAAGGGAGAGCAGGCTTTTCTTCGAGCTCTTTTTGGTCTGTGCCTGTTGGTGGTTCCAACTTTCAGGCTTCTCTGGCACCCTATTTGGAAAATATAAGAGGCCAAAGGGAAACCCAGAAAACATAGCACCATGTTATTCCTGAAGCCCCAAGTTCCCTGGCCAAGTTAACCTTCTTCTTTCCACCTGTCTTAGTTTGTTCAAGCTGTTAGAACAAAACACCATAGACAGAGTGTCTTATAAACAATAGAAATTTATTTTTCCCGGTTCTGGAGGCTAGGAAGTCCAAGATCTAGGTGCCAGAAGATTTAGAGTCTGATGAGGGCCCATTTTCTGGCTCATAGACAGTGCCTTCTCACTGTGTCCTCACATGGTAGAATGGGGGAACACGTTTCTTCAGGCCACTTTAGTAAGGGCACTAATTCTATTCATGAGGGCTCCACCCTCATGACCTATTCACCTCCTAAAGGCCCCACCTTTTGATGTCATCATCTTGGGGGTTTAGGATTTCAACATTTGAATTTGAGTAGGACATAAACCTTCAGACCACAGCATCATCTTTGAAAGTCTTCATGTTTGTTTGTTCTGCTATGCCCAGACTTTTTTAGTTGTAAGAGGGGCTCTTTCTTTCTTTTTTTCTTTTCTTTTTTTTTTTTTTTTTTTGAGACAGGAGTCTCGCTCTGTTTCCCAGGCTGGAGTGTAGTGACAGTGACACGATCTCAGCTCACTGCAACTTCCACCTCCCGGGTTCCAGTGATTCTCGTGCCTGAGCCTCCCGAGTAGCTGGGATTACAGGTGCATGCCTAGCTGTTCTGTTTGTTTGTTTGCTTTTTGTATTTTTAGTAGAGATGGAGTTTCACCATTCACCTTATTGGCCAGGCTGGTCTGGAACTTCTGGCCTCAGGTGATCAACGTGCCTTGGCCTCCCAAAGTGCTGGAATTCCAAGTGTGAGCCACTGTGCCTGGCCCCTTTTGTGGTATTTTCAGTGTAAAAATGTACACATTTATAATCTGTCTGAGAATTTGTTTTAGGACACTAAATGCTCACAAGTGGCCTGGCGTGGTGGCTCATGCCTGTAATCAGAGCACTTTTGAGAGGCCCAGGTGGTGAATCACCTGAGGTCAGGAGTTCAAGACTAGCCTGCCCAACATGGTGAAACCCCATCTCTACTAAAAATACAAAAAGTTAGCTGGGTGTGGTGGTACGCACCTGTAGTCTCAGCTACTCAGGACACTGAGGGAGGAGAATTGCTTGAACCTGGGAGGTGGAGGTTGCAGTGAGCCGAGCTTGTGCCACTGCACTCCAGCCTGGGCGACAGAGCAAGACTGTGTCTCAAAAAATAAAAATAAAATAAAATAAGAAATGCTCACAAGTGCCAATCACTGGCCATTACAGAAGGTTGTTTTGGATTTCATGTCCTGAAACAATTAAATGTTGAGGTTCAATTTATTCAATTCTGCACCAAGTCTTTTGAATACATTTCCTTTGAAAAGTGTGAGGTATTTCAGTGTATAAATGAGGAAATTCGCTGTAAGATTGAATGTTTATTTTCTGGCCGTGAACAGTCCTTCACAACAACAGTCATGTTGCCTCATTTGAATTTTATTTTACAGTATAGTTGTGCATTTAATCTAATAGTATTTTAAATTATTTATTTATTTATTTATTTATTTATTTATTTAGAGACAGGGTCTTGCTCTGTCACCCAGGCTGGAGTGCAGTGGTGTGATCTCAGCTCACTCCAACTTCCATCTCCCAGGTTCAAGTGATTCTCCTGCCTCAGCCTCCTGAGTAGCTGGGGGACTACAGGCACGCGCCACCATGCCTGGCTTATTTATTCTTTTGTATTTTTAGTAGAGACGGGGTTTCATCATGTTGCCTAGGCTGGTCTCGAACTCCTGACCTTAAGTGATCCACCCACCTCGGCCTCCCAAAGTGCTACGATTACAGGCGTAAGCCACTGTGCTTGGCTGGCTCTTTCATCTTGATAGGACCAGGAAGTCAGATTTCTTTCTGGGCCTTTTTGAAAACTGATGCTGTCATGTAAGGTATTTAACCATCTCTTCTAAGCTTTATGCCACTTCCACATTCAGTTTCTTTTTCGTTTATTTTTTTTTTTTTGAGATGGAGTCTCACTCTGTTGTCCAGGCTGGAGTGCAGTGGCACAATCTGGACTCACTTCAACCTCCGCCTCCCAGGTTCAAGCAATTCTCGTGCCTTAGCCTCCTGAGTAGCTGCGATTAAAGGCGTGCACCACCAAGCCCAGTTCTTTTGTGTGTGTGTGTGTGTGTTTAGTAGAGATGGGCTTCGCCATTTTGGCCAGGCTGGTCTCGAACTCTTAGCCTTAAGTGATCTGCCCACCTCGGCCTCCCAAAGTGCTGGGATTACAGGCGTGAGCCACCGTGCATGACCTGATTTCCAGTCTTTATTCCAGTTACTGATAAGAAACGTTGAGCTTAACAAACAAAGTAGTTTACCCTGCTTACTAACCCTTCTTTCACTTTTTGTGCTTTATTCCTAGTCTATGTCTGGCCTTTCACAGTTTCCTGGCCAATACTCCCAATTCTACATACTGGCTCTAATTTGTCTATTCCGTGATTATTCTGCTTCTGTGATTTTTATTCCTGGTCCACCACAGAATAGCACTGCCAGTAACCCCATTTACACTTAAAGTATATAAAAAAAGCTCTTGTTTACATAAAAATAATCTGGTGACGGTGTCTACATACATTAATGTATGGGAACACCATTTGACTTAGGGGATTTACACACACACACATATATGCAGTCATGTGCCATGTAAAAATGTGGATGAAACCACTTTTACAAAAATTATAACAGTGAGAAGATTATGACAGTGAAAGAGATCTGATTTAACCAACCCCCATTTTCCTTTAACCTCTAAACTGCCCTTAGTCATCCCTGGGCTTGGACCAAGTTAACTTTGGGAGAAATTTAGTATTTATTTATTTATTTATTTATTTATTTATTTATTTAGAGACAGAGTCTTGCTTTGTTGCCCAGGGTGGAGTGCAGTGGCACGATCTCGGCTCACTGCAACCTCCGCCTCCTGGGTTCAAGTGATTCTCCTGCCTCAGCTTCCTGAGTAGCTGGGACTACAGGCATGTGCCACCACGCCCAGCTAATTTTTGTGCTTTTAGTAGAGACAGGGTTTCACCATGTTGGCCAGGATGGTCTCGATCTCTTGACCTTGTGATCTGCCCACCTTGGTCTCCCAAAGTGCTGGGATCACAGGCGTGAGCCACTGCGCCCAGCCAAAATTTAGTATATACTTTAAATGGTAATAACCCTTTCCCCAAAACTAAACTGCCTTTGTAAAGCTAGTGAAAGACCACCAGGTGAGGAGGATGAGAGGAGCCTGAATTCTGCTAAAGTGTAGACGTAAATGATTACCACCCATTTTTCCTGAGATGACAAGATTTACAACCTCCCAATTACTCCTGCAGATAACATCACTACCCTAGAACCCAAGATTGTCCTTTTGAGATGTCTTCTCAGGTTTTTGCGTTGCTGACAACCGATGGCTCCACCCAGACCCACCAAGTGGTCCTGTGGCCCAACCCAAAAGTGGACTCAGCACATACGAGGACCATTTTCCACACTCCTATGATTGCATCCCCAACCAATAAGCACCACCCATTCCTCAGCCTGCCAAACTATCCTAAAAAAATTCTAGCCTTTGAATTTTGTGGGAGGCTGATTTGAGTAATAATAAAACTCTGGTCTCCTGTTCAGTTGGCTCTGTGTGACTTAAACTCTTTCTCTATTACAATTCCCCGTCTTGATAAACTGGCTATCTGGGCAATGAGAAAAATGAACTTATTGTGTGGTTACAGGGATATGCTCTGAGAAATGCACCACTGGGCAATATTGTCATTGTGTGAACATCATAGAGTGTACTTACACAAGTAAGTGTACTACACACCTAGGCTATTCGGTATCGCCTATTCCTCCCAGGCTAAAAACCCATACAGTATGTTATTGTACTGAATACTGTAGGCAATTGGAACATACGGTAAATATTTGTGTATTTAAACATATCTAAATATAGAAAATGTACAGTAAAAACATGGTACAAAAGATAAAATATAAGTATTAATACACCTGTATAGAGCATTTACCATAAACGGAACATCCGGGACTGGAAGTTGCTCTAGGTAAGTCAGTGAGTGGGTGGTGAGTGAATGTGAAGGTCTAGGACATTACCGTACACTACTGTAGACTTTATAAACACTGTATACTTGGTTTATGCTAAATTTGTAAAAAACAAACAAACAAAAAAGTTCTTTCTTCAATAATAAATTGTGGCTCACGCCTGTAATCCCAGCACTTTGAGAGGCCGAGGTGGGTGGATTGCTTGAGCTCAGGAGTTCAAGACTGGCCTGGGCAACATGGCAAAACCCCACCTATACAAAAAATACAAATATTAGCTACAGGCATGTGCCTGTAGTCCCAGCTACTCGGGAGGCAGAGGTGGAAGAATCACTTGAGCCCAGAAGGTCGAGGCGGCAGTGAGGCATGATGGCACCTCTGCACTCCAGTCTGGGTGACAGAACAAGACCCTGTCTCAAAAATTAATTAATTAATTAACCTTAGCGTACAGTAACATTTTCATTTTATAAACTTTATTCATAACACATCTTAAAATACAAACGTTGTACAGATGTACAAAAATACATTTTTCTTTATATCCTTATTCTATAAGCTTTTCTCTATTAAAACAATATTTTTTAACCTTTTAAACATTTTTGCTAAAACTAAGACACAAACACACACATTAGACCAGGCATACACAGTCAGGATCATCTATATCACAGTCTTCCACCACTACATCTTGTTCCCCACTGGAAGATCTTCAGGTGCAATAAACACGAAGCTGTCATCTCCTGTGATAATAATGCTTTCTTCTGGAATATGTCCTGTAGGAACTGCCTGAGGTTGTTTTACAATTAACTTTTTTCTATATAAGTAGAAGGAGTATACTCTAAAGTAATGCTAAAAAGTATAGCATAGTAAATATATAAACCAGTAACATAGTCATTTACTATCTTGTTTTTGTTCAAACATTTAAGTTAGGCGCAGTGGCTCGTGCCTGTAATCCCAGCACTTTGGGAGGCTGAAGTGGGAGGACTGCTTGAAGCCAGGAGTTTGAGAACAGCCTGGGCAACATAGCGAGTCCTCTTCTCTACAGAAAAAAAAAAAATATATACAAAAATTAACTGGGTGTGGTGGGGCACACCTGTAGTCCCAGGTATCCAGGAGGCTGAGGTGGGAGAATTGCTTGAGCCCAGGTGTTAGTGGCTGCCACTGCACTCCAGCCTGGGCAACTGAGCAAGACCTCATCTCTTAAAAAAAAAATTATTGAGCATTTTTTTATGGGACAAGCACCGTGCAGGGTGCTGGGACATAAGAGTAATTACAACAAACTCCCTCAAGGAGCTCATAGTCTAATAGTAAACCACAGAGTTAACAGAGGCACACAGTGGTAAATGACTTACCCAATGAGGTGGAAATAGCTATGTATGTGGAAACGTGGGACTAGAGCTGCAGAGAGGGCACGGTACAACTTACTGTAAGTAAAACCCCTTTGATTGAAGAGCTGGGCTGCATACAGAAACACATTACAAAATCTGCTTGCAAAAACCTTCAGTTTCCAGTTTTCCCCACAATTGAATTTATGTCTCACAATGAATTAATCTATCATTTGATAGCATTTCTATACTTGGCCCCAAAGCCTTGGAGCATGCCATCAATCTGTTAAGACACAGCAATTTAGTAGACAGCTTAAAATCAAGAAGCATCTGACTCCAATTTCAGCATTAAGAACCATATTAAAACACTTCAGTTAAATCAATGAATGTAAATGTACAGCACATTTATGATACTTCTACATGTAGCAGTTTGGAAAAACTCTCCTCTAACCCTCATCCAGAGTATTCTAATGAGTGATAGATACCAAAGAAATTAGATAATTTGTCACTTTCCAATATATACACTATTTTGGCTGTACAAGGGCAAAAAGTGTCACTTGGAAATAGTGGATAAGTAATCTAAGCTTTATACAGATATATATATAAAGACATCACATTGGGATCCAATGTACAACAGTAACTGCAAACACGAACCAGTGTAAGGCAATTTCTTTTGTGATATATGACATAACCCCTGAAGGAAAGGGTAGAGTCTGCAAACAACCGTCCATTTCAGGCCTGACTGTCGTTTTCATGACACTCTTTGTGACGAAGCTATTTCAGGAGGCAAGATGTCTATTCCGATGACAAAAAGCAGTGCATAATTATACATGGAGTTGTTTTCAAATGTGGAAACCAGAATTATTCAGGAATCTAAGTCGTGAACTACTCAAAAATAGTACTGGTGGTAATGGCGCTACTAACCGAAAACAAGAGCACTCCATGTCCATTGCTGTAAGAATCAAATGTGATGTATAATTCTCCACAGAGGATGTTCCCCCAAAACCTCAACAATACCTGAATTCTCAGATGTTATCAGTTGCTCATGTCAAGCAATTCTTCACTTTGCTGAGGATTTTCTTCTTTTTCAGGGCGTTCTGGATGTCTGCTCTCAGATGAAGTCCCAGTGCTCTCAGATGAAGTCCCAGTGCTCTCAGATGAAGTCCCGGCACCCTCAGATGAAGTCCCGGCACCCTCAGACGTGTAGTTAGCTTCGTAATCCTTCCTCGATAGACGCAAATAGGCGTTAACAGGTCTGTCGGTGTTATTTATACGTAATGAGAAAGAGTCTTCAGAAACTGGAATTTCCAGTGTGATTTCTACTGGCGATTTAGCTACAAAAATGGTCTGTTCCTGGAAGTGTTCCAAGTTGTGAATGTCTTCATGCGTCACATATGCTCGCTTTCCCAATTCGTGGTCATTTGTTAACTCACACAGTTGCTGAGAACAATCTTCAATTAACTTATCCAAGGCATCTTCTGTTGCTGATAATTTGGAAAGTTCCTCCTCTAGCTTCTTTTCTTCGGGTGTTGCTCCAGAATTAAAATCAGGTCCAATCCACTGAATATGGTTATTAGATGTTTTTTCAATTAGTTTGACTCCTTGTAAGACACTGATGATGTCATATATTCTTCGTCTGTGTACTGCCAGTTTTGCTGCTACCTGGCTTAAGTTAAGAACACCTCCAGGAGCCGATTTGAGAATATCTATAAATTTTCGCGTTGTACAAGCCAGTGATGTCTTATTATGAGGTTTCATATTTACAGTTTCTCTTTTAGACTCAGGTTGTACATCATCTTTGGAATTAATCCTTATTGTTGATGGCAATGGGCACTCCGCATTGGTGGCGTCTCGGCGGCGAACTGTCTCCTCCGCCGGGTTAATGGGCAGGTCAGTCAACTTTCCTGCAGGCTGCTGCTGACTCATGCTGCTCAGCAGGACGGCCCGCGGCCCTCACACCCCACACCCCGCAAGCTCTCCCGCCGAGCAGCTCGAGCACCGCTCCCAACTCACCAACTTCTGAATACTTAGCACGAAGTGGGTCCAAGGCCTGCTCGGAGGTGCAGTTCGACTAGGCCTTCTGGTCCGCCAGCAAACGCGCCACAGCCGCACGCGCCACGGCCCAGCCCGGGAGCTCCGGGTGCAGACAGGAAGTGGGCAGGGCGACACGAGCGGCTCTCGGGTGGTCTGGCCCAACCGTCTGCCTACATGTGGAGTGCTGACAATTGTTACCAATTATGTACTGCACAGAAATGCATTTGTTACACTTTTATACCACAAGCAACGCAGTAGCTTCGTTTACAGCAGCATCACGACAAACACGTCCGTAATGCATTGTGCTACCACGACACTAGGTGATAGGAATTTTTCTGCACCGTTATAGTCTATGGGACCACCATCATATAGAAAGTCCGTGGTTAAATGAAAGGTCATTAATGCGATGCATGGCTGTATGTTTATAGTTTTATACACTTTATTTATTTATTTATTTATTGACAGAGTCTCGCTCTGTCACCCAGGCTGGAGTGCAGTGGCACAATCTCGGCTCGCTGCAACATCTGCCTCCCGGGTTCAAGCAATTCCCTGCCTCAGCCTCCCGAGTAGCTGGGATTACAGGCATCCACCACCATACCTGGATTTTTTTTTTTTTAGTAGAGACAAGGTTTCACCATCTTAGCCAGGCTGGTCTTGAACTCCTGACCTCGTGATCCACCCGCCACGGCCTCCCAAAGTGCTGGGATTATAGGTGTGAGCCACCGCTAGTTGTTTTTTTTTTTTAATGGAGTCTCCCTCTGTCACCCAGGCTGAAGTGCAGTGGTGTGATTTCGGCTCCATGCAACCTCCTCCTCCCGAGTTCAAGCAATTCTCCTGCTTCAACCTCCCAAGTAGCTGTGATTACAGATGCACACCACCACGCCTGGCTAATTTTTGTATTTTTAGTAGAGACAGGGTTTCACCATGTTGGCCAGGCTGGTCTGGAACTCCTGGCCTCAAGTGATCTACCCACCTCGGTCTCCCAAAGTGCTGGGATTACAGTCGAGAGCCACTGCGCCTGGCCAGCTCTTTCATCTTAATAGGACAGGGAAGCCAGATTTCTTTCTGGGCCTTTTCGAAAACTGATGCTGTCATGCAAGATATTTAACCACCTCTTCCAAGCTTTCACATTCAGTTTCTTCCTTCCTTCCTTTCCTTCTTTCTTTCTTTCCCTTTCTTTCTCTTTCTTTCTTTCTTTCTTTCTTTCTCTTTCTTTCTTTGTTTCTTTCTTTCTTTCTCTTTCTGTCTCTCTCTCTCTCTCTCTTTCTTTCTTTCTTTCTTCTTTCTCTCTCTCTTTCTCTCTTTCTTCTCTTTCTTGTTTTGAGACGGAGTCTTGCTCTGTCGCCCAGGCTGGAGTGCAGTGGCACGATCTCAAGTCACTGCAACCTTTGCCTCCCAGGTTCAAGCTATTCTCCTGCCTCAGCCTCCCAAGTAGTTGGGATTACAGGCACCGGCGCGCCACCGGGCCTGGCTCTTTTTTTTTTTTTCTCCTAGAGACAAGGTTTCACCATGTTGGCCAGGCTGGTCTCAAACTCCTGGCCTCAAGTGATACACCTGTCCTCGCCTCCCAAAGTGCTGGGATTATAGGCATGAGCCACCGCACCCAGCCATAATTTTATACACTTTCAATACTTTTATTTTATGGGTCTGGGCAATGATTTTTTGTATTTGACCACAAAAGTTCAGGCAACAAAAACAAAAATAGATAAATGATATTGCATGGAGGCTAGTTGTGGTGGATCACTCCTGTAAGCCCAATACTTTATGAAGCAGAGGTGGAAGGATAACTTGAGCCCAGGAATTCCAGACCACCCTGGGCAACACAGTGAAACCCCGTCTCTACAAAAAATACAAAAATTAACTGGGCACGGTGGCGCACACCTGTAGTCCCAGCTACTCAGGAGGCTGAGGTAGGAGGATCGCTTGAGCCTGGGAGGTTGAAGCTGCAGTGAGCTGTGATCATGCCACTGCACTCCAGCCTGGGCAACAAAGTGAAACTCTGTCTTAATAATAATAATAATAATAATAATAATGATGATAATGATAATAATAATGAGGCCAGGGTGGCTCACACCTGTAATCCCAGAACTTTGGGAGGCTGAGGGGGGTGGATCACTTGAGGCAGGAGTTCCAGACCAGCCTGGCCAATGTGGTGAAGTCCCGTCTCTACTAAAAATACAAAAATTTGCTGGGTGTGGTGGTGTGCGCCTGTAGTCCCAGCTACTCAGGAGGCTGAGGCAGGATTGCTTGAGCCTGGGAGGCAGAGGTTGTAGTGAGCCTAGAGTGTGCCACCACACTCCAGCCTGGGTGACAGGAGTGAAACCCTGTCGAGACAGAGAGAGAGAGATTGCATCAAACCAAAAAGCTTCTGCGCAGCAAAGGAAACATTAACAGAGTGAAGAGGCAACCTACGAATTGGGAGAAAATATTGAAGACCTAGAGGATTTTTTTCCTCCCTCCTCACCTTTCTCTTCTCTAAACCCCAGCCAGACCGAAAGCACAGAAGCAGTCCAGACTGCCAAGTAATGCTCACAATGAGATGCATCTTTTTTATTGTCTAAGATTTTTTCAAAATCCATCATTTATGATTAATTACCATATGCTGGTTACTGTGCTAATAACTGCATACATTCTCTCTAATCCTCAGACCATTGCTATAAGGTAGAAGCTGGTATTATACGCATTTTCAGAGAATGAAACTAAGGCATAGAGAGGATAAGTAAGTTTCCCAAATCACACAACCAGGGTTTGAAATCAGGTCTCTATAACTACAAATCCCAAACTCTTAGTCATAATGTTCTCTAATGACTTCCCTAATGACTTTGCAATAAAGGGATTTAATCTTTGAGTTCACATAATGAACTGATATAACTGGTTATACTAATTTACATTAAGCCATCACCTCTCATTGCTACCTTAATATGAATTCTTTCTTCAGATTAGGCCAAACATGAAACAATGTCCAGAGGGAACTGAGAGAAGGACTGGGGAATTATTATGAGGAACAAGGGAGTTTGGAGCCATAGGCATAGTAAAAGCTGGGATTATGGGCCACAGTCCTGGGTGGCAGTCCTATCGGGGCACCATAGGGGCAATTGCAGCCTGTGGATGAGGAGCAGTCCTATCGGGGCACCATAGGGGCAATTGCAGCCTGTGGATGAGGATGGGAAGAGGACTGGGCAGCAAGTCAGCAGAGATCAGTTTTAGTCTCAGCTCTGTCATTAACAAGCTGTTTGAGCTTGAATGAATTACTTGACTTCTCTGAATTTCAATTTTATCATCTGTCATTGAGATGGTTAGAGTATCAGAGGACATACACAGGTGATCTGTGGTCTGAGTGAGGCCAGTAGACATGTTTTGTTTGGATAGCTCAGTATAAAACAACTTTTTATTTTAAACACCTTTAGGCAAGATATGTACTCGCTAGATCAGCACAGGCTCTATCTCTCTCTCTCTGCTTCACCTCAAGGCGGTCTCACTCATTTAGTTCACTGCCAGCTCCTACAGTCATTTTAGGTTTTGACCACTGCCCTGGTCACAGCTTCTTGAAGAGATGTTCAGCCCTAATTACATTCATTACAAATGAAACTACATCTGCCCAAGGAGATCTAGCCTACTAGAGTGGGAGAGTACTGGATGAAGAATCAGAAAGGCCTGAGTTCTAGGCCTGCATCTGACACACAAAACTGAGTGATCTCAGGTAAATCAGCTAACTTCTTGGATTTCTGATTTTGTTTGCTCCTCTATGCAATATCATGCTCTGCTATGCTCAGTTGTTGTGGAAATCAAATACAGGTTGAGTGTCCCTAATCTGAAAATTGCAAATCTGAAATACTCCAAAATCTAAAACTTTTTGAGTGCCAACATGATGCTCAAAGGATATTCTCATTGGAGCATTTTGGAGGTAGGCTTTTCAAATTAGGGATGCTCAGCTGGTTAAAGTACCTGCAAACATCCAGAAATCTAAAAAATCCAAAATCTGAAACACTTCTTGTCCCAAGGATTTTAGATAAGGGCTACTCAACTTATAGTATAAATAATGTATTAGTCAGAGTTCTTCAGAGAAACAGAACCAACAGGAGATAGATATCTATCTATATCTATATCTATATATCTATATCTATATCTATATCTATATCTATATCTATATATCTATATATCTATATCTATATCTATATCTATATCTATATCTATATCTATATCTATATCTATATCTACCAATAAGCTTCTTTAACAGACTTTAAGGCAAATTTTCTTATTTCTGGCCGGGCACAGTGGCTCATGCCTGTAATCCCAGCACTTTGGGAGGCAGAGGCAGGTAGATTGTTTGAGTTCAGAAGTTGAAGATCAGCCTGGGCAACATGGTGAAACTCTGTTGCTACCAAAAAATAAAAAATAAATAAATAACCAGTTGTGGTGGCACATCCCTGTGGTCCCCGGGAGGCTGAGGCACGAGAGGAATCACTTGAGCCTGGGAGGTGGAGGTTGCAGTGAGCCAAGATTGTGCCATTGCACTTCAGCCTGGGCGACAGAGTGAGACCCTGCCAAAAAACAAACAAACAAACAAAAAACACCAAGAAAGAATGTGTGTTTGCAGGAGTCCTTGATATTTCTTGTACTTATAACTTTTAAACTGACGTCTTTATTTTTTTTTCTTTTACTGAGATGGGGTCTCACTCTGTCGTCCAGGCTGGAGTGCAGTGCCCCAATCTTGGCTTATTGCAGCCTCCTACTCTGGGTTCAAGCGATTCTCCTGCCTCAGCCTCCCAAGTGGCTGGGAGTACAGGCACACGCCACCACGCCCTGGTCATTTTTGTAATTTTTTTTTTTAGACAAGTTCTCACTCTGTCGCCCAGGCTGGAGTGCAGTGGCACAATCTCTGCTCACTGCAACCTCTGACTCCCAGGCTTAAGTGATCCTTCCACCTCACCCTCCCAAGTAGCTGGGACTACAGGTGTGCACCGCCATGCCCAGCTAATTTTGTATTATTATTTTGTGTGTGTGTGTGTGTGTGTGTGTGTGTGTGGAAACAGGGTTTTGCCATGTTGCCCAGGCTGGTTTCCAATTCCAGGGCTCAAGCAATCCACCCACCTCGGCTTCTCAGAGCGCTGGAATTACAGGCATGAGCCACCGAGCTGACCTTTTTTTTTTATTTGTGTGTGTGTGTGTGTGTGTGTGTTTTACCATTCAAGTTATGAGAATGTCTCATTTTATCTTCCTTCCCTAAAAGTCTGGAATTTTTCAATACTGTTTTTAATTACAGGAATACCTGATGAAATATAGCAGAAATGGCACAGGCTTTGCAGTCACATCCAGGTTCCAGTCTCTCCTGTACCACCTACTGGCTGAATGTCCTTTGGCAAATCATTTAGCCTCAGTTGCTTCATGTGTACAGTTGGGTTAGCAACAGCTCACTTATGGAGTTATTGTAAGCATTAGAGATAATGGGCCCATGGAAGGAGTGCAATAAAAGACAGCTCTTGATATTCACTACACTTTATTATATGGTGGGTGGGTGTTGAACAGAAGTGAAACCAGCTGATTTTTTTTTTTTTTTCAGTCTCACTCTGTCACCCAGGCTGGAGTACAGTGGTGGAATCTTGGCTCACTGTAGCCGTGAGCTCCCGGGCTCAGGTGGTTCTCCCACTTCTACCTCCTGAGTAGCTGGGACCACAGGGGTGTGCCTCCGCACCCAGCTAATTTTTGTATTTTTGGTAGAGATGGGGTTTTGCCATTTGCCCAAGCAGGTCTCGAACTGCTGGGCTCAAGCGATCCACCTGCCTGGGCCTCCCAAAGTGTTGGGATTGTAGATAGGTGTGAGCCACTGTGCTTGGCCCTGTTATCTCCTTTATGGCCTCCTCCAAGGCTCAGCAATGCCTCTCACCGCTTTCCCACTGGCTCACACAGTTCCAGCCTTTCTGGCTTCCATGCTGGTCCTCAAAAATGTCCCACACACTCCATTTTCATGGCCTTCACACTTGCTGTTCCCTGTCTAGAAGATTCTCAGATATCTTCATGGCTTGCTTCCTTACTTCACTCAGGTCTCTGTCCAAATGTACCATCTTAGACAAGAGGCCTTTCCTCACTGCCCTAAATGGCATAACTCCACATCCCTCTCTATGGCCTTGATCTGCTTTATTTTTTATGTAAAGGCATCGTCGCCACCTGACATATGTATCTGTGTATTACATGTCTCCCCTTCATTAGAATGTAAGCTCCAAGAGAGCAGGGCTTTTTAATCTCTTGTGAACTGCTGTATCCCTGATGCCTAGAACTGTAGGTGTTCAAGATGTATTTCCTGAGTGAACAAACAAATGGACAGTCCAGATGAGCAGAGAAGTAAACATTCCTTTGCAAAGCAGTGTGATCAGTGCTAGGAGAGCTTTATACCGGGTGTTGTGGGAATCCCTAGTCTGACTTGGGGGAGGAGTGGGGGCAAGAATTATTAATGAAAATTTCTTAGAGCAAGTCACATCTGAGTTGAATCCTGCAGAATGAGTGGGAGTTTTCAGGCCTAGAAAGTGGGGAAAGGGTATTCCAGGGAGATTAAAACAGTGCTGCAAAGTCCTATATGCCAGAAGCTTCAGAAATTTTAGATAGTTCAGAGTGACAGAGAGGAAAAAAAGAAAGATGGAGGGAGGGAGGGAAAGAAGGAGGCAGGAAGGAAGGGAAAGGAGGAGGAGAAGGAGGAAAGGCAAGGAAAAGGAGGAAGGGGAGAGATGGAGTGAGGAAGGAAGAGGAGAGAGAGGAGGAGGGAGGGGAGGAAGGAGGGGAGGAAGGAGGGGAGAGAGAAAGGAAGAAAGGAAGGAAGGAAGGGAGGAAGGAAGAGAAGGAAGAAGAGAGAGGGAGAGAAAGAGGAAGAAGAGGGAAGGAGAGAGGGAGGGAAGAGAAGGGAAGGGGGAAGGGAAGAAAGGAAAAAGAAGGAGGGAGGGGGGAAGGAGGAAGAGGAAGGAAGGAGAGAGGGAGGGAAGAAAGAGGAGGGAGGGAGGAAGAAAGGAGGGGAGGAAATCTGTGCTCTCAAGGAGCTCATGATTTAGTACTAGGGGATAACCATGTAAACAACTGAAAATCTGTTTGATTAAATTGGTGGTAGAGCTATATTCAGGGTGGAGTAGGAACACACAGGGAAGGGGGTCCTCCTTCTGTGAAGGGAGGAGGAGCCCTGGAGGGAAAGAGAAGGCTTACCAGAGAGTATTGAAGGCCTGACTCTTCACCAGGCAGACGGAGGGGAGAAGGCCCAGTGGAAGGAGAGAGAACAAGACTTGCAAGGACATAGGGCTGTGAGAGCAGAGTGGCCTTTGGAGGTTCCTGGGCATAGAGGCCTTTGGGGCCACAGTAAGGGGTCTGGATTGTATTCCAGCAACAGTGGGAGCCACTGAGGGACTTTAAGTGGAGAGGGGTGAGGGAAATGTTACAGATTCGGGTTTAGCTCCTAAATCAATCTTTATTTAATTTTAATTTTTTTTTTTTTTTTTTGAGATGAAGTCTCACTCCATCGCCCAGGCTGGAGTGCAGTGGTGCGATCTCGGCTCACTGCAACCTCCACTTCTCAGGTTCGAGTGATTCTCCTGCCTCATCCTCCCAAGTAGCTTGGACTACAGGCGCAAGCGACCACACCTGGCTAATGTTTCCTTTTTTTTTTTTTTTCTGCATTTTTAGCAGAGACGGAGTTTCACCATGTTGGCCAGCTTGGTCTAGAACTCCTGACCTCAAGTGATCCACCTGCCTGGGCCTCCCAAAGTGTTGGGATTACAGGCTTGAGCCACCGTGCCTGGCCTTAAATCAATCATTTCTATCTTCTCTGTGAAGAATCAATTGAAAATAAGATCAAGCTTGGAGGCAAGGAGATCATATTTGCAGACCACATTCTGCAAATATTCTGCAAATATCTATATAAGCTATGCTACAGCAGTGGCTACTCAAAGTGCATCACCTGGGATCATGTTAAATAAGCAGAATTTCAGGTCTCACTGCACACCTGCCAAGTCTGAATCTGCATTATAACAAGATCCCCAGGTGACTGGTGGCCATATTAAAGTTTGAGAGTCATTGGCCAAGACTAAATGGGGATGGAGAGGAGGCTATAGATATGGGAGAGTTATTAAGATGGGATCAACAGGATTTAGCCTCAGCTGTACTGATCTTTTAAAAATTGCCTTATTTCTCCATTTGCTGACTTCCCTGTTTTTTGGTGAACTAGAGTTCCAACTGACTGCACACTCTCCTGGGTTGGGTTCCCACCACAGCTGAGAAGCTGACCTTCTCTTTGGGTCTGGAGCTGTCTGGAGACAAAAAATTGGTTTCTTTTTAGGAGCCCCAGTAGATGGCTCCTTATGCAGCTCAAAATCAATAAAATGTAAAATAAAACCATGTAGGATAATTCTACTTTTTTTTTTTATCTGTGTTCTCTTGATTTTACAATTTAGTATACACACATAAGCACACACATTTTTTGGCTCAAATATTTGAAAGTGAGCCAGGAGAATAGGGTCTGGAGGCAAGGAACCTAAGACCATTTCACGCTGACTTCCTAGTACTAAATAGAAAGGAAAAGTATACCTTGGGCAGTATGGCCATTTTCACGATATTGATTCTTCCTATCCATGAGCATGGAATGTTCTTCCATTTGTGTTCTCTTTTATTTCGTTGAGCAGTGGTTTGTAGTTCTCCTTGAAGAGGTCCTAAAAAAAGAAGGGAAAAGTATAACTTTCTACTCCTAAGTAACAAAAGTACCAGAGACTACTCCCTTTGCAAACCCCTACCTTTTCTGCACGGCAGATGGGAAATTGAATGTATCTCTGATTGGTCGCTGATTGCAACCAATCAGGCGTTTGCATAGGAGTGTAACTTTCTAACTGTACTTCAGCCTCTGATTGTGAGCCAAGTCTTCATTTGCATAGAAGTACAACTTTATAATTTCACTTTGGTCTCTGATTGCAGGCCACCACTTTATTTAAATAAGGTGAGCACCAAGTGGCCAATGGGAAACTTCTAAGGGGTATTTGCACCCGAGAAGATTCTGTATTCCGGCCCTTGAGCCACTGCTCGAGCCTGCTCCCACACTGTGGAGTATACTTTCGTTTTCAGTAAATCTCTGCTTTTGTTGCTTCATTCTTTCCTTACTTTGTTTGTGCGTTTTGTCCAATTATTTGTTCAAAACACCAAGAACCTGGACACCCTCCACTGGTAACAAAAGTATGTGTTAAGAACTGTGAGGATCTGAGGTTTTATCCTATTTGAAAACCCACAAGTTAGGCCAGGCAGGGTGGCTCACACCTGTAATCCCAGCACTGTGGGAGGCCGAGGTGGGCGGATCACTTGAGGTCAGGAGTTAGAGACCAGCTTGGTCAACATGGTCAAACCCCGTTTCTACCAAAAAATACAAAAATTAGCCGGGTGTGGTGGCTCCAGCCTGTAGTCGCAGCTACTCGGGAGGCTGAGGCAGGAGAATCGCTTGAACCTGGGAGGCAGAGGTTGCAGTGAGCTGAGATCATGCCACTGCACTACAGCCTGGGCGACAGAGTGAAACAGTGTCTTTGTAACAGAGTCAAACAGTAAAAACTAAAACTGACCCTTCACAATTATAAAAACACCACAACAGAAAAACTGGCCCCATTCCTCGGCAGTTGCACTTCAACTCCCAACAGTTTGGAGTATAGCAGTAGTTCAGTCTTCTTCTCTTCTTCCTATAAACAAACAACATTATGTATGTGTAGTTTTACCTAATCCAAGCATATATTATTTTTTCTTTAAAAAGTTATACATGTATATATGTATACTTTTATAATTAACTTTTTATTACTTAACAACTTCAATCTTCTTTTCGTGACAACTCATATAGATTCTTGTTAAAAGTGCCTCTGACTGTGTTGTATAAAACAAGTCTTCTGGCAAGGCACGGTGGCTCATGCCAGGCTCAAGCGATTCTCATTCCTCAACCTCCCAAGTAGCTGGGATTACAGGTGTGCACCACCATGCCTGGCTAATTTTTGTATTTTTAGTAGAGAGCGGGTTTCACTATGTTGGCCAGGCTGGTCTTGAACTCCTGGCCTCATGTGATCCGCCTGCTTCAGCCTCCCAAAGTGCTGGGATTACAGGCGTGAGCCACCACTTCCGGCCTGGTTCACCATCCTACATTACCATCAGCAACGTGTGAGGTTTCCCATTACTTCACATCCTTGCTAATATTTTGTGCTGGCAGTCTTTTTGATTTTAGCCATTCTAGAGGGTATGAAATGGCATTTCACTGCAGTTTTAGTTTGCATTTACCTGATAATTAATAATGCTGATGAGCTTTTCATGTGTTTATTGTCCCTTCATAGGTCTTCATTTTTAAAGTGTCTATTCAAGTATTTTGTCTATTTTTCTATTAAGTTTCTGTATTTTGTTCTTTGTCAGTTACATGTATTGTGAATATTTTTTTCCCAGTTTGTGGCTTGACTGTTCATTTTCTTTTTTCTTTTTCTTTTTTTTTTAACTTTTGTTTTAGGTTCATGTGTATATGTACAGGTTTGTTATATAGGTAAACTTGTGTCACAAGGGTTTGTTGTATAGATTATTTCATCATCCAGGTACTAAGCCTAGTACCCATTAGTTATTTTTTCTGATCCTCTCCCTCCTCCCAGCCTCCACCCTCGAGTAGACCCCAGTGTGTGTTGTTCCCCTCTATGTGTCCATGTGTTCTCATAATTTAGCTCCCACTTAAAGTAAGAATATGCAATATTTGATTTTCTGTTCCTGCGTTAGTTTGCTAAGGATAATGGCCTCCCACTTCTTACATGTTCCTGAAAAGTACGTGATCTCATTCTTTTTTATGGCTGCATAACATTCCATGACTTATATGTACCACATTTTCTTTAGCCAATCTACCACTGACGGGCACTCAGGTTGATTCCATGTCTTTGCTATTGTGACTAGTGCTGCAATGAACATTCATGTGCATGTGTCTTTATGGTAGGATGATTTATATTCCTTTGGGTGTATACCTAGGAACGGGATTGCTCAGTGGAATGGTGGTTCTATTTTTAGCTCTTTGAAGAATTGCTACACTGTTTTCCACAATGATTGGACTATTCATTTTCTTAATGGTGTCATTTGATGAGGAGAAATGTTAAATTTTAATTGTTTCATTTATCAATTTTTTCTTTTAAGGTTAGTGCTTTCTGTGTCTTATCTAAGAAACCATTGCCTATCCCATGTCATGAAGATAATTGCCTACATATTTTAGAAGCTTTAGAGTTTCAGCTTTTGCCTTTAGGCATATGATGCATCTAAAAGTAATTTTTAATTAAGTAGTGAGATAGGGGGTCAAAGTTCCTTTTTCTTACATAAGAATATCTAGCTGTGGCCAGGTGTGGTGGCTCACGCCTGTAATCCTAGCACTTTGGGAGGCTGAGGCAGGTGGATCCCCTGAAGTCAGGAGTTCGAGACCAGCTTGGACAACACGGTGAAACCCCGTCTGTACTAAAAATACAAAAAAAAATTAGCCAGGCATGCTGGCAGGTGCCTGTAATCTCAGCTACTTGGGAGGCTGAGCCAGGGGAATAGCTTGAACCTGAGAGGCAGAGGTTGCAGTGAGCTGAGATCACACCATTGCACCCTCCAGCCTGGGCAACAAGAGTGAAAGTGTGTCTCAAAAAAAAAAAAAAAAGAAAGAAAGAAAGGAAAAGAAAAGAAAAAAGAAAAAGAAAAAGAATATCTAGTTGTTGGCTGGGCGTGGTGGCTCACGCCTGTAATCCCAGCACTTTGGGAGGCCGAGGCGGGCTGATCATGAGGTCAGAAGATAGAGACCATCCTGGCTAACATGGTGAAACCCCATCTCTACTAAAAACACAAACAATTAGCTGGGCATGGTGGTGGGCGCCTGTAGTCCCAGCTACTCGGGAGGCTGAGTCGGGAGAATGGCCTTGAACCCTGGAGGCGGAGCTTGCAGTGAGCTGAGATCACACCACTGCACTCCAGTCTGGGCAACAGAGCAAGACTCTATCTCAAAAAAAAAAAAAAAAAAAAAAAAGAATATCTAGTTGTTCCCAGCTTCATTTGATGAACAGACTATCGTTTCCCCCATTAAATTGTCTTTGCACCTTTGTTGAAAATTAGCAGGCAGTACCTGTATGGGGTTATCACTGGACTCTCTATCCTGTTCCATCGGTCTATTTGCCTCTCTTTATGTCAGTACCACACAGTAGCTTTAGAATAAGTGTTGAATACAGGCAGTGTGAATCACCCAAAGTTTTTCTTTTTCAAGTTTATTTTGTTTAGGTCTTTTGCATTTTCAAATAAATTTAGAATCAGCTTGTCAATTTCTATAAAAGAAATTGACTGGGATTATAAATGGGACTGCATGAAATCCAGAGATCAATTTAAGAGTTTGACATCCTAACAGTATTGATTCTTCCAACCCATCAACATGATATATCTCTCCATTTATTTAGGCCTTCTTTAATTTCTTTCAGCAATGTATTCTATTTTTCAGCCTAGAGATCTTGAACTGCTCTCATTATACTTTTTCTGAGTGTTTGAAATTTTTTAAATTTTATAAATAATAATGTGTTTCAAATTTTCTTTTCCCAGTTTTTCATTGCCAATATACAATTCGTTTTGTATGTCAATCTTTTATCTCATAACCTTGCTTAATTTGCTTATTAATTCTAGTATTTCTTTTGTAGATTCCTTAGCTTTTTTTCTATACACAATTATGTTATCTGAATAAAAAGTTTTACTTCTTTTTTTTACCAATTTCTATATCTTTTATTTGTTTTTCTTGCTTTATTGCACTGGCTAGAATCTCCAGTATGATGTTGAATAAAAGTGATGAGAATGGACATCCTTGCTCTGTTACTAATTTCTAAAAGAATATTCTGGCTGCTGTGTAAAAAAAAATGGTCAGTGAACAAGTAAAAGCTAAAGATATAAATTTGTGATTCATGAATATATAGATGGTATTTAAAACATGAGCCCTGATGAATAACAACATTTAAAGATTGGGAAATAACTTAAAATAAAAATAAACTGATAGCATGACTGGAAAAATGAAAAAGATGCTGCCAGGAGACCAGAAATAATAACATAATATTTATTGAATGTTTACTATTTACCACGACCTATTCTAAGCACTTTTCATGTATTATCTTATTTACACTTTTCATGAATAGAGGAAATGGGGAAGTAAAAGATACTGCAGGAGAAGCTTGAGGATGTGCGATATCACAGAAACAAACCAACAAAAAAGATTGTCCTAAGAATGAGAGAATGACTGACTTTAGGATATCACTGAGAAGCTAAATAAGGACAGAAGAATGTTCCTTGGACTTGCCAACATTGAAGCAAGAGCTTCAATAAAGTGGAGAGTCTGGAAGATGGGTTGGAGTTGGTTGAAGAGTGGATGGGAGGTGAAGAGGAAGAGGCAGTGTGAGTAGATAATTCTTTGGAGAAGTTGGGCTAAGAAGGGAGCAGGAAAAAAGTATCAGATGGAGAGGGCTGTGGGGTCAAGGAAGGAATGTTCGTGCCCCTAGTGTTCCGGCCACACTATCCTTGTCCAGCTCTCCCACACTTGCCTTTGCCCACACTTTTCTGTCCATATGCCAAGTTCTATCTCCATCCTTCTCCATCTGGCAAACTCTTCCTTTAAGACCCATCTCAAGTACCCCTTCCTCTGTGAAGACTTCACCAACAGTCGGGGTAAAGTGAACCACTTCCTCCATCATGCCTCTAGGTATCATGTACACACTTCTATGAGAGCACTCAGCACACTGATTTTAATGTAATTGCTTTATTTGCTGTGTGTCTCCCCTACTCTACTATGGCTTCCTCGAGGACCATGGGCAGATTTTACCCATTTTTGTTCATTCCCTTGTTAAAAATCCTCCACTGGAAGTGGGTAACTGGCAATACAGGTGTGTTCAGGTTGTAAAAATTCATCAAGCTCTACACTTACATTCAACACAAAGGTCTTTTTTTAATGTACAAAAAATAAGTAATGTAAAAACTCTTTCCCTATCCCATTTATTGCAGGTTAAAATCCAATTACTGAGTACCTACTATGTTTCCAGCACCGTGCTAGGTTCTTAGATGATCCAAGCAGGCACCTTTGGCCTTCCTGTCCCTCTCCAGCCCTTGGTCTGTGCTGACTGGAGTCTGAAGAAATCATAAACATGTTCTGCTCCAAGATAATTGGTTCCAGGACGGTCAGATCCTTGCTTGGCTCTGTAGGATACCTCACAAGGAGCTTGAAAATGCTGGATAAACAAAGGGGATGAATTTACAAATATTTTGGACTTCATGTTATCCTGTTAATATGCTTCTGGAAAGTAGCAAAGTCTTTTGCAATAATACCTTAATATTTCACATTCTGCTTGTGAGCTATTATCTATATATTAATATTCCTGTTGGGCCATATGTCACTAACCAACAACCAGCGAAGTTCTGAGAAACTGATCTTTGAACCAATGTAATGGAATGTTCTACCTACTTTTTAAAGGCTCAAAATAAATTTTTCATATGTTTATCCAAAAAGTTAAAAAAGCAAACATCTTATTTCTTCATTTTTAGTATTGGAATGTATTACTTACACTTAATCTGTGTTTAGCAATCTGAAATAGGGCATTAAGAGTGTTTGAATTCCTGGACCTCTTTCACATTTCTGGACTTCAACTGAGTGAGATGAAAACATTGCAACAGTGGCAATCTGTAACCAGGGAAAATCAACCCATATTTAGCAATTGAAATAGGAATATGGCTTGTGTAACATTCCAGTTTTGCTCAATTTTCCTGAGTCTTAGGATCTCCATCTTATAAAATGGAAATCCTATAGTCTGTAAGATTAGCAATGAGAAGGAATATACTAATAATTGTAGAGCCTTTTGCTAGGAGAAAGTATGATTACTCATATGAATCGCTTTATCTGAAGGAAAGATAATAATTCTGCCCTCCAGTTACAGAACCTTCTGAGGTGTTCTCATGTAGAAGTCCTTAAGAAGACACAGGAACTTGTACATTTAAAATGGGTGTTGATGGTGTATAAATATACTTCACAAAAGCTGCTTTTGAAAAAAGACGTAGGTCCATTTGAGCACAATGTCTCCAATCTAATAGAACCCACTAAAGAAACTTCTCTCAGGTTCTTATGCCAGGAAAAGCTGCACTCATCCTGAGCAAAACTATGGTTTATCTTTTTTTAATTTTATTATTTATTTATTTATTAAATTTATTTATTTTGAGACGGAGTCTTGCTCTGTCGTCCAGGCTGGAGTGCAGCGGCACAATCTCAGCTCACTGCAACCTCTGCTGCTGGGTTCAAGCGATTCTCTTGCCTCAGCCTCCTGAGTAGCTGGGACTACAGGTGCGTGCCACCATGCCTGGCTAATTTTTTGTATTTTTAGTAGAGAGGAGATTTCACCATGTTACCCAGGCTGGCCTTGGTCTCCTAACCTTGTGATCCGCCTGCCTTGGCCTCCCAAAGTGCTGGAATTACAGGCGTGAGCCACCGCGCCCAGACTGGTTTATCTTATATACAAGACAAACTTGATCTTGCTTCCTTCTTCCCTTTGTCCACCAGGAAGCCCAGAGGCAGGTTTGTAATTCACTTATGGCATTGCAGCATACTGTTTTAACTTCACTTTTTGTTTCACTTAATTTTCCTTCCTATATTTTCCCTTGGTCATGAATTTTATCTATTGATTATTTTTTATCCTGTTACATTACACAGGTTGGTGTAACCCACTTCACATCCTCTTTGGAAGGAGGCAGTATGTAACTGACCAAACCACTACCTTCGGTTACTTATTAATTAACAGGAAGGCAGTATGAACATAACAAATGCTACTCCGTGTTGGAAACACCATTGCTGCTAACCATTTTAGAGAGAGTGAAGGGGGAATGGACTCAGGCTCCACTTGACTTACTAGGTTACTTGGCCATAACAATCTCCAAGAATAGGTGTGCAGATAATGACTGTATGTAAATATTCAATTAAATATCTTTGAAATTTGTAAGGCCAAAGCTAATTTATTATGCTTTGAGACACTTATTTCTCATGGACACTCTATACCCATCTGCCCAGCAAGAAAGAGACACTCTGGAACAGAAGGTCAAGCAACAGGTGATGGTAGGCAACATTTCCATTTTCTCAGTGTACTTGGAATAAGAATTCCACTGCTCACCATGGGCTGGAAGATCCCAAAGAAGCTGACTGTTGTCTGTCTCTCCAACCTCCTGTCCTTCCACTCTCTCTCTCTTGTTCCACAGGCCACCATCTTCCCCTTTCTGGAAATGTCTGGCTTTTCCCCATCGTAGAGACTTTAGATTCCTTTGTTCCTTCTGCTTGGAATGTTCTTTTTCCAGCTCTGGGTTCAGGCAGTCCTTTCTCCATGAGGCCTCAGCTGACACAGCACCTCCCAGGAGAGGCCTCCTCTGACCACCCTTTGTTTCTTTCCTCATAACCCGCAATTAGATTATTTGTCTACTTGTTTTTACTCTGCCTCCTTCACTAGACTGAAACCTTCTCAGGGCGAGGCTATCTTATTCATATGAAGAATATTGAATCTCCATAGTGGTGCCTCCACAGGGACTCTTACCATCCCCTCCTGCTTATTTCCACTATAGCTCTAATCACAACCTGAAAGCTGCTTTCTTTGAGTTCTTGGTTATGGCCTGGCTCTCCCTACTAGACTGTGAGCTACACGAGGGCACGAACCAGATCTCCCTGGCTCACTTCTATATCCCCAGTACCCAGCCCAGACCCTGACACTGGATCGATGACAGAGCCTTAGCTTTTACATTTAGGGCAAGCACCATGGTCACCTCCTCCTGAGTGAAATCACTTGCTTTTAAGTTTAATCTAGAATTACGGTGGCACTGGCTGCTGGTTCCAAAGGAAGAAGAATGAAGGAGAAATGATCTTTCTATTCTTGTTATGCATCTACATCATGGAGGATTTCAGCACAACTTTTGAATGGTATTGTAGGAATGCAGAAGTGCATAAGCAAATGTTTAGGAGACTGGAAAACTTTCTGTGTTACTTAGCAGCTGCAATATTGAGAAACATTTTTTATGCCTTGTGTGCACTGTGAAAAGGCAAATGGCCTCTCATTTTTGAGCATTCTCCAAACTCTTAATTTAAAAAACCTTTTTCATATTTTAAAAGTATCAATGAAACCAAACCATATAACACAGGCTACATTGACTAGCTTAGAAATTCCAGTGGTTATCAGGAAATGACAGGGTTAACTGCTACAAGTTGGAGGAAAGTAGTAGAGTCCACAATTTTGAAGGAGTATTGTCGGAGGTGGAGCAGCTGCTGAGAGTTGTGGCAGAGTGATCTGGCTGGGGGTATTGAGAAATCAACGTGGGCCAGAGAGGAGAGAGATATGGGAACCAAATCGAGTCTCCACCTGGCATCCTATTTCTCCTAATATGATTCATGTCTTCCTCCCCTGCACCTGGCTTCTTGCCTTGGTAGCTTGTCTTTATGCAGTTAACAGATAGGTTTTTATTTTATGGATGCGATATCGTGCCATACTAATGTAATAAGACCTAAGCTTAAATGTCTAGGGAGTGTAACCACTACACATGGATGAATTAATTTTGTCTATTATCAGCCTAGCAATTGCTGAGCTGATGGGGTTTATTGTAAAAATCTTGACTTGCTTATGTCCTTTACCAGCAGAACATCTGCTTGGAAGTTCAAACTTCAGAGTTCTGAGAGGATTCAGGAAGTGGGCTTGCAGCCTAAATACACATTCAGTTGTTTTCAGCTAGAGGGTAACCAACATCTCTTTCTTATTTTATTTCTTTCTTTTTTTATTTTGAGACGAGGTCTCACTCTGTCGTTCAGGCTGGAGTGCAGGGGCACCATCATGGCTCACTGCAAGCTCCACCTCCGGAGCTTGAGCAATCCGCCCACGTAGCTGGGTCTACAGGCATTACACAGGTGCACGCCACCATGACCTGCTAATTTTTGTATTTTTTTGTTGAGAGGGAGTCTCACCATGTTGCCCAGGCTGGTCTCAAACTCATAGGCTCAAACGTTCCCCCCCACCTCATCCTCCCAAAGTGCTGGAATTACAGGTGTGAACCACTCACCCGGCCTCTCTTTCTTATTTTCTAATATTTCAATGCAGAACCCCCTTAACACTACTTATAGACAGTTGTACAACTTGACATGTTACTTCTCAGGCACTTAGCCTCTTGAAGTATCCGTTTATCTAATTCCACCTAAGCCTGTGGTGATTTTGTACAAAATTCTGCTAAAACACCTTGCATGAAAAATATTCAGATCATGGTTTTTCAATTATGAATCGGATTGGGGCCGGTTTGCTAAAGATAATGAGAATGGAATCTTGGAAACACTAAACACTTAGGTCCAAATAAAACAAGCCCTCCCTACTATCCCCTCTAACCACATACTTGGGAATCTGCACATCAGCATTACAGATTTTATCTGTGCTCCTCAGGAAACTATCACCATGCTTCCCAAGAGATGAAGCGGGTCCCCCTCCCTATTCTGTCTTGTTTGGGGAAAGTGGAGACAAGAGTGGCATGGTTATCATTTTGTTGCCATATAAGGAAGCATTCTTTTTATTAATAAGCATCACTTCAGGAATCAGAAAAAAATGCAATTTAGCCTTGTAGAAACATGTCAAGATTTATTCATTCATTCACTCAACAAATATTTGTCCAACTTCTATAGGTACTAGGCACTGTGCTAGATGCTGGGGATATAGCAGTGAACAAAATAGACAAGGTCTCTACTCTAAAAGATTACATTCTAATGAGACTCTTAACAGAAAAGGGTCTTCGTGGATCGTTCAGACCCTTATTATCTCATCAGGACTGTAACACTATCCTTCTACTTATTTTTCTACCCTCCCCTGGTCAACCTTGGCAACACATTCAGTTAGTTTTTTTAATAATTGCATAATTTAAAATATGTATTAATAGAATACATTTATATAATACAAAACAAATAATTCAGAATCGAAAGTCATATAATAAAAAACCACAGGCCGGGCATGATGGCTCATGCCTGTAATCCCAGCACTTTGGGAGGCCGAGATGGGCAGATCACCTGAGGTCAGGAGTTCGAGACCAGCCTGGACACCATGGTGAAACCCCGTCTCTACTAAAAATACAAAATTAGCCAGGCATGGTGGCAGGTGCCTGTAATCCCAGCTACTTGGGAGGCTGAGGCAGGAGAATCTCTTGAACCCGGGAGGCAGAGGTTGCAGTGAGCTGAGATCGAGCCATTGCACCCCAGCCTGGGTGACAAGAGTGAAAATCTGTTTCAAAAAAAAAAAAAAAAAGAAAAAAGAAAAAAGAAAAACAACAGTTCCCAGTCCCCCCACCCACCCCTTTACCATACCCTAGTTCTGCTCCACAAAAGCAGCCACTTAAATACTTCTAGCTGTTTCTTAATCGTAATTATGACCACATTCCTTTACAGTATGATTTTATTGCCGTTTCTAGATTCATCCATTTCAGACACCATCTATTGACTTCTTGTTATGCTAGAAGAGCACTAGAGAGATGAAGATCTACCAATCTTACCCTATATAGTTGTACTGTGTTTTAAAATAAAACAAGTGTATTTACACTATTACAACTATGTTAACAACACTTATTGTGGAGCCATCAAGTAATATACTATGCTTATTTTTCTTTTCTTTTCTGTTGCCTAGGCTGGAGTGCAGTGTCACAATCTTGGCTCACTGCAACCTCTGCCTCCTGGGTTCAAGCAATTCTCCTGCCTTAGCCTCCCAGGTAGCTGGGGTTACAGGCACACGCCACCACGCCTGGCTAATTGTTTTTGTATTTTTAGTAGAGACGGGGTTTCACCACGTTGGCCAAGCTGGTCTCGAACTCCTGACCTCGTGATCTGCCTGCCTCGGCCTCTTTTCTTGTCATATATATTTTTTCCTGGAACCTCTAATTACCTTTAGTTTTGTTTTGTTTATCTATCATTCACTTATCATAAATTCTTTATAACTTCTCCATATTCTATCGAGTCTCCCTTTGCTTCTTCAGACATGACTTTTCTTTTTTTCTTTTCTTTTTTTGAGACGGAGTCTCGCTCTGTTGCTCAGGATGGAGTGCAGTGGCACGATCTCGGCTCACTGCAACCTCTGCCTCCCAGGTTCAAGCGATTCTCCTGCCTCAGCCTCCCAAGCAGCTGGTATTACGTGTGCATGCCACCATGCCTGGCTAATTTTTGTATTTTTAGTAGAGACGGGGTTTCACCATGTTGGTCAGGCTGGTCTCAAACTCCTGACCTTGTGATCAGCCCCCCTCGGCCTCCCAAAGTGCTGGGATTACAGGTGTGAGCCACCTTGCCCGGCCCAGACATGACCTTTCTAGGCCTAGCATCTTCCTATGCCAATCTCGACTGCTTGCTCTCTAGGTCTGTTGCACATGCACACTTGCCATCCTGATCCTGTCCCATGCCACTCTCCAAGGTTGGGTCCAGTTTCCTGAACCCCAATTGTTCTCTAGACTTGTTTTATTCCCTTGTTTTGCTACAACATATCCTCCAGTAGTCTCTAAGTAGGATGTACAAGAGAGAAAGTTTCTGATCTCTTGCATTTGTGAAAAAGGTCTTTAACCTCACACTTGATGAGTATTGTAGTTGGGAATGGAATTCTGGGTTGAAGATGATTTCTCTCACATTTTTATAGCATTGCTCAGTTATCTTGTAGCATCTAGCATTGCTCTTGAGAAGCTTGATACTGTTCGGATTCTCCTTTGTATATTGTGTGACTGATTCTTTGGAGGGTTTTAAGATCTTCTCTCAATCCCTGTTGTGTTGGCATTTCAGCCTCTTCTGTGTCTGGTGTCTTCAAGTCACGCGCCCTTAAATTCATGTGCTCAGATATCTCGTTTGAGGAGATGTATAGTGAGCACCATGTGATTCAGGGCGAGGGTGGGAGTGAAGGTAGGGTAGGGGATGAGGGTGTTGTCTAAAGCACAGCTCTGCTCATGTAACTCCTCTGCTCAGAAGCCTTCCTATTTATCTCTTGCCTAGTGAGATAAGTCCAAACTTTTTAGCATGGCATTCAATGCCCTCTAGGATATGGCCTAACCTACCTGCACTGCTTTAGGGGGTTACTACACTTCAGTTATTACCTCCGGGCCAACTAGGGTACTTGACACTTCCTAAACACAATAGGTGGATCTCACTTCCATTGCTCTTCCTGTGCATTGCCACACCATCCTGCCCTAACCACCTCACACAGCTGGAATTGCCTTTCTCATTGACCTGTACCTGTCAAAGTCCCGCTACCCTCCAAAGCCCCAAAAGGTACTTCCATTAAGAATTGACTTTATTCTCATCATAACTTTTGGTGCCTTCTTGGGCTCAGTCTTGGCTTTCTTTCATGTGTTCTAGTTATTGATACACACAACCGTACTATAAACTCTGAGACAGTAGTGATATAAAATTTTGTTTTGGCTCCAATGGCACCTAGCACAGTGCATGGCATATAGTAGGTACTTTACCAATGCCTGTGAAGTAAATACATCTTACATTTCTGTAAGTGTGGAAGAATATCATCATATTTTAACAGCTTTATTGAGATATCATTCAAATACCGGACAATTCACCCATTTAAAAGGTACAGTTAGGCCAGGAGCGGCAGCTCATGCCTGACACCCTGAACTTTGGGAGGCCAAGGTGGGGAAATCACTTGAGCCCGGGAGATCAAGACTATCCTGGGCAACATAGTGAGACTCCATCTCTACAAAAATCAACAAAATTAGCCAGGCATGATGGTACACACCTGTGGTGGCCCCAGCTATGAGGGAGGCTGAGGTGGGAGGATTGCTTGAGCTCAGGAGTTTGAAGCTGCAGTGAATTATGATCATGCTACTGTACTCCAGCCTGGGTGACAGAGTGAAACTCCTCAATAAATAAATAAATAAATAACATACAGTTCAATGGTTTTTAGTATTCATAGAATTGTGCAACCATCACCAAAATCAATTTTGAACATTTTCATCACCCCAAAAGAAACTCTGTAGCCATTAGTAGGCATTCCCTATTTCCTACCAACTCTCTAGCCCTAGGTAAACAATAATCTATTTTCTGTATCTACAAATTAGCTTACCTGGTCATTTCACATAAATGGAACCATAAATATGTAAGTTTTTAATGACTGGCTTCTTTCGCTTAGCATAATGTTTTCAAGGTTCACCCATGTTGTAGCTTGTATCAGTACTTCATTCCTTTTGCACTTGGAGATCCAGGTATCCCAGAATTTGTTGAAGAGGCTATTCTTTCTTTCCCCATTGAATGGAGTTGGCATCCATGTTGAAATCAGTTGATCATAGACTTATTGGTTCATTTTTGACTCTCAATTCTATTCCATTGTTTTATATGTCTATCCTTATTCCAATAGCACACTGTTTTGATTACTGTAGCTTTGTGGTAAGTTTTGATATTTGGAAGCGTGAGTTCTCCAACTTCATTTTTCTTTTTCAGTATTGTTTTGGCTATTCAGGGCCCCTCGTAATTCCAAATGAATTTGAGGATTGGCTTTGCCATTTCTGCAAAAACTGCTATTGGAATTTTGATAGGGATTGTATTAAATTATGAATCAGCTTGGGGAATATTGGCATCTTAACAATATTAAATCTTTTGCACCATGAACATGGAACATGTTTCCATTTATTTAGGTCTTCTTTAGTTTCTTTGCATGATGTTTTGTACTTTTCAGGATAGAAGTTTTGCATCTCTTTTGTTAAATTTATTTCTAAGTAATTTACTCTTTTTGATACTATTGTAAATTGAAGTGTTTTCTTAATTTTATTTTCAGATTGTTACTATAACATTTTGAATAAGATACAAAAAATCGCCATGATCAATCAAAGTTTAAAATCAAAGGTTGTTAATATATATTTTTAGGTTGTTGTTTCAGGGCTTCCTGTGTTTTACAATGTCCAGCACAGTAACAAGGCTTTAAAAAATTATCCCATTAGTACGTTTTGGTAATGTGGAAACAATTGACCTCACTAATGGATTTAAGATTATCATAAAAATTCTAAGCCAATACTATCATATCTGAGAAAAGTTAATGTGAAACTGTTTACTTTGGTTGTTCCAGAAACCTGTCTGCTAATAGTTAAAGTATTTAATATGCTCCTTAGGTGACTGGGTATTTCCATAATTATAGTTCTTTCTCTAAAAAATGTGGAAAATTCCTGGGTGTTGGCATTAAACGTCTTGTTTTCTTTAATGAACTGAAAATCAGATCCAATCAGATTAAAATTTTCTCAAGGACCAAGATCTGGACTCTGCAGTTAATGTTCTGGATGAGTTTTGTTTTTTGCAGTAGACATAAATTCACACCAACTCCTCACCTAGAGAAGTCAGTCCCTCCGTTTCTCTATTTTTCCCTTAAGACATCACACTTGGCATAGTCCTCTCTCTTTGAATTGCTGGTTCTCCTTGCTTTATGCCTAATTAAATAATAAACAACTTTATCAAAATATCTAGTATGTTATTGGCCAGAAATCAAGTATACAGTGAACATTTATTTTACTTGAAACAATATTTTTTATCTTAAAAAAGGTTTTTATGCTAGTCAGGGTTTTAGAATGTTTACCCAGATTTTGTGTCAACTTTTAAAAAGAAATTTCGTAGACGGGAGGCATTTGAGAAGTTGGAAAGAACCTTACAAATCCAGGACAGGGGTCTGTGAGCCAAGTTCAGCCTGTAGACATGTTTTACTTGGCCCTGGTGGTATTTTAAAACTATTTAAATTAGTTGCCAACATTTACAAGTCATAAAAATCTGGATTTCTGCCTTTTCTTGAAAAAGTGGGTAAACCTGGCCATCTCAGGGCTACACTGCAGCATGGCACATACTGGGTGCATATGCACTCCATCCAGTTTCTCAGGGTCCTCCTGTAGGCTCACTTCCATCAGTTGCATGACCTGCTGACCCTGGGGGGCCCTTTGCATCTGTGACTCCTGAGCTAACGTAATCCCCTTCTGAGGTTTTGAGACTGAGGTTTGGAAAAATCATTACTGCCCAAAGCTAGTCAACAGCTAATCAGTTGTCAATTTCTTTTTCTTTTCTTTTCTTTTTTTAATATTTATTAATTTATTTATTCATTCATTCACTCATTCATTTATTCATTTATTTTGAGACAGAGTCTCACTCTGTTGCCCAGGCTGGAGTGCAGTGGTGCTGTTACAGCTCACTGAAGCCTTGACCTCCCCAGGCTCAGGTGATCCTCCCACTTCAGCCTCCTGAGTAGCTGGGACTACAGGCATGTGCCATTATGCCTGGCTAATTGTTTTTTGTGTGTGTGGCGAAAGGGTTTCGTTTCTCCCTGTTACCCAGGCTGGTCGCGAACTCCTGGGCTCAAGCCATCCACCTGCTTCAGCCTCTCAGTGCTGGGATTACAGGCATAAGCCACCTTGCCCGGCCTAGTTGTCAATTTCTTAATAATGCCAAGAGTATTATTTATAAAACAGATAAAGTTAGAGGAGGGCTAATTATTCTACATTTTCAAAGGACTTTCTTGCTTGAATGGCATCCCCATTGATGTAGTTAGGCTTTTAAAATATAATGAACTGACAGAGGATCCAGGGAAGAGCCACAGCAAATCAGAGTGATTATACCTAAAAATAATAAAAGGTGTTCTGAATCACGATCGTTTTAATCTATCTCCCAGTTTATATCTGACCTCTTCTTTAAAATTTTCTTTCTTGTCTTTCTTTTGTTTCTCTCCTCTTCTTCCAAACCCCTATGATTTATTTATGTATCTGGGTCACAAGTAAGTTAGTCCTTAATCATCTGTTCATTCATTAAATATTTATTTGAACACTTACTAGCTGCCAGGTGCTGTTCTGGGCACTTGGGATAGCACAGTGAACAAAAGGGACAAAAATCCCTTGCGTCACTTACATGCTAGTGGGAGAATGAGATGATAAGTAAACAAAGAAGATCATTTCTGATAGTTTATAGGCACTCCGAAGGTGTAAAAACAGGACAATGTGACAGCTGGGGTTGGGGTCTATGAAGCCAGCCATATCAAAGCGTGGGGAAGAGTGATGTAGGCTGAGAGAAAAACAAGCACAATGGCCCTGAAATGGAAACAAGCTTCGTGTGTTCAATGAAGGGACAGGCTAACGTGGCTGGAACAAGGGAAAGAGGAACAAATTGGTAGGAGGTGAGATGGGGGAGGAGGGCAAGGGGCAGGGCCTTACAGGCCATGGACATAGGTTTAGATTTTATTCTGCATTAGGAGCCCTTGGAGGGGTTTCCTTTATATTGGCCATGCCTTATACAGTTGTCTCGCTCTTGATATCCATGGGAGATTGGTTCCAGGACCACTCACTGGTGAACACCAAAATCCACAGGTATAATCCCTGATATAAAATGTTGCAGTATTCACATATCACCTATGCACATCCTGCCGTATACTTTAAATCATCTCTAGATTACTTATCACACTTATTACAATGCAAATGTTATGTAAAAGATTATTATACTGTATTTTTAAATTTTGTTGTTTTTTTTTTTGTATTATTATCTTTTACTGTGAGGCTTTTAAAGAATTTTTCTGCCGGGTGTGCTGGCTCACACCTGTAATTCCAGCACTTTGGGAGGCTGAGGCAGGCAGATTGCTTGAGCTCAGGACTTCGAGAGCAGCCTAGGCAACACAGGGAACCCCCACCTCTACAAAAAATACAAAAATTAGCCAGCAGTGGTGGCATCTGCCTGTGGTCCCAGTTACTCACGAAGCTGAGGTGGGAGTGCAGCAGGAGAATAGGGTCTTGAGGCAGGAAACCTAGGGCTGTTTCACGCCAACTTCCTAGAACTAAATTGAAAAGAAAACCCTAACTTTCCATGACTAAGTAACAAAAGGACCAGAAGTGACTCCCTTTGCAAAACCTCACCTTTTCTGCATGGGCAGAAGAGAAATTTAAAGTATCTCCGATTGGTTGCTTTTTGCAACCAATCAGACGTTTGTACAGGAATGTGACCTTTGTAACTTCACTCCTGATCACAGGCTTACATGAGGTGAGCACTAAGTGGCCAATGGGAAACCTCTGGGAGGTATTGGAACCCAAGAAGATTCTGTATCCGGACCCTTGAGCCACTGCTTGGCTGGCTCCCACACTGTGAAGTCTACTTCCATTTTCAATAAATCCTTGCTTTCATTCTTTTGTTGCTTCATTCTTCCCTTGCTTTGCTGTGTGTTTTGTCTAATTCTTTGTTCAAAATGCCAAGAACCTGGACAACTTGTGGTCAAGACCCTCTACCACTAACAGGAGGATCACTTGAGTCTGGTTGGAGGTTGCAGTGAGCTAAGATCACGCCACTGCACTCCAGCCTGGGCGATAGAGCAAGACCCTGTCTTAAAAGAAAAAAAAAAAAAGAAAGAAATTTTCCATTCGTGGTTGGTTGAATCCACGGATGCAAAATCTACAGATATGGAGGGCTAACTGTGTTTCTTCTGAGTCTTCCACAGCAGACTGCATAGTGCTAGGCATATAGGAGTAAGTAAATACACACTAATGCGTTGACTAGTTGATAATTGGGTCAGGGACCCTAAGCAATCCTCTGGAAGCAGACTGGCACTAGGAGGACCTGGAATGGCAAAGCTTAGGAATGCTTCATTTGCAAGAGACAGTTTCCTTAGGATAAAACAAGGGCAACGGAAGCAAGCACCAGGAGCTCTTTAGTGTTCCCATCTTACATGATGTCTTGAGAACTCTGTAACACCTCTGTGCAGAAGAGAGCAAGTCTTTGACTCAGTGACTCAAATGAGGAAGAAGTTGTCATTGGATGTCACTAGTGTCAACGGCGTCCATCCTCTTGAGTATACGAGATATAAACAGGTCTCCTCTGAGAGGAGCAGCAGTGAGCAGGTGAGGCCCCAGCATTTGGCTGTGGACAAGCCTATTGCCTGGCCCTCAGAGAACTGTGGGTTCTGGGTGGCGTGTGTGTGTGTGTGCACACGTGCATGTGCGTGCATGTGTGTGTGTGTGCACACCTCTGGAATCTGCTCAGACATTTGAAACAATTCAGCAGTTAAGGCAGAAACTTCCCAAGAGATGTCAGAGAAACCAGTGTGGATCATTATCTGATGATTACTAAATATTAGCTTGAGTGAAGGCTAAAGGGGTTCTGCCGAGAACTCCTCTAGGCTGCAATCTCTCTGAGTTCTGAACCTTCCATTCACTGACGTATACAAAGTGGAAGGGAGAAGGGAATCTTGCTGATCTATGGGAAAAAAAAATTGCACCCAAATAATTATTATGTACCTCAATGGCAAGTTATGATCCAACATCTCTAAAACATGTACGTACAGTGGGCCAGGCACCGTGGCTCACGCCTGTAATTACCAGCACTTTGGGAGGCCGAGGTGGGTGGATCACCTGAGGTGAGGAGTTCGAGACCAGCCTAGCCAACATGGCAAAACCCCGTTTCTACTAAAAACACAAAAAATTAGCCAGGCATGGTGAAGGGCGCCTGTAATCCCAGCTACTTGGGAGGCTGAAGCAGGAGAATTGTTTGAACCCGGGGGCGGAGATTGCAGTGAGCCGAGATTGTGCCATTGTACTCCAGCCTGGGCAACAGAGCAAGATTCTGTCTCAAAAAAAGAAAAGAAAAAGGTATGCACAGTGAGGTCAGGAACACATACATGAAAATAAGTCTGTCTATCCTAGCATAATGTAGTAAGGGTGCCTGGGTTTAAATACTGGTAACTCCTTTTAAGAACTGGGTGACCTTTGGTAAGTTGCTTAACCCCCCTGACCACTTCAGTTTTCTCATGTATAAAATAGGATAATATAGTACCTCATTCATAAGGTTACTGTAATGATTAAATGAGATCATACATGAAAACCAGGTAAAACACTGCCAGGCACATCAACAAATGCTAGTTATTGTTATTTATTTCTTTATTCCTGTCTTGTTTTAAAAAGCACAGAATTAAGACTATTTACACTTGCATTGCATTTGTAGCAATTAACAGTGTGCTATTTGAGCTGAAAATTATTTTTGCAGGGGGACAGAAAAGAGACAGTGTTAGTAATTTCAGTCGCTGTTTTCTACTTCATGCTGTTTTCTTAACAAGCTTTATAGAGAAGCACTTCTTATGTGATTCCCAAATATAGGCCTAATCTCGACCAAGCACGACTCTCATTCCTAAATCATTCCAGTCTAGAAAACAAGTCACGAATTCATTTTCTTCCATTTTTGTTCAATTTTGCCAAACCCATTAATCAATGAACAACATAAATCATCTAACTCTTCAGAATTCAACTGCTGTTAATATTCAGCCAACTCTAAGCATAACTTAATCCCAGGCTGAGAGGAGCTGTGCATATTTTTACCATAAGCCTATAGGGGACAAGTCTGAATGTGATAATCTAGACCAAGAAAATAATTACCATAGCATGATTTAACCCCAAAGAGATCAAAATAATTATAATATCATGATTTAACCCCAAAGAGAAAAAACTTCCAAAGCCTAAACTGGCTCTTCCTCAGTGGGTCTCTGGCCTCCCTCAGCTCCCGTAGTTCTAACAAAGGGAACATTAGCCTATGATGTGTATGATCTCATTTTGAAAAAAAAAAAAAGTTTCATACTTATCAGTGAGTTTCACTTCTGAATTAACAGAAAATATGGTTATTACATTTAAATATTCTGAATATGTATATGTACTTTTATTTTGAGTTGCTTTTTCTATAATATTGTTTGTGCTTAGTGAACAACTGAAATATTAATGGATGAAAAAGAATGTTTAATTAACTTACTTTTATCAGACACCATGTCCACTTCTATATTTAGCAACCGAACTAATAGAGAAGGCTGCTGCAGTTAGTCAGCACATCAGCCTGTTAAATATCAAAGAGCAGAGGAGGCCTTTTGTCTCAGCATTGAACCAGAGACTGAAAATGCATTTAATTTTAGCATTTCCAGAAGAGGAAAAAAAGATATAAAACAAGATAATCAGGAAAAATGTCACACACCGCCTAAGTACACGTTTGTCAAACGAAAAATGCCAGGAGGGTGGCAGCCTAAGTAAGAGGTCTGCCCGGAAACCAGAATTCATCCTCACAAGTGAATTCTTTGAAATAATTTACCGTTAAAACAGCCAAGGCTCCCATCTCTGCTAAAAGAGGTCCCAGGGAGTAGTAGAGTATTGAGTAGGTGGCGGGTTTTTTTTCCAGAAGCAGTTTCATGTGGTCTACTTTAGCATTTAAGGACTCAGAGAGGGTGTCATCAGTGCGATTGATGGGAAGGATTAGAAGAATGAAAGAAAAGCTTTCTCTTCAGACTGAGCTTTTATTTTCTTAAGATTGTTTTACGTTGAGAATGTATATCCAGGTATAGGTGGCAGGGAGGAAGAAGTAGGCAAGATGGGCACCCTTCAAGATAGCCTAGCAATCCATATATATATATATATATTTTTTTTTTTTTTTTTTGAGATGAGTCTTGCTCTGTCGCCCAGGGTGGAGTGCTGTGGCATGAGCTTGGCTCACTGCAATCTCTGCCTCCCAGGTTCAAGCCATTCTCATGCCTCAGTCTCCCGAGTAGCTGGGACTACAGGTGCATGCCACCATGCCTGGCTAATTTTTTTTTTTTTTTTTTTAGATGTAGTCTTGCTCTGTCGCCAGGCAGATGTGTAATGGCGTGATCTCGGCTCACTGCAACCTCCACTGCCCGGGTTCAAGTGATTCCTCTGCCTTAGCCTCCCGAGTAGCTGGGACTGCAGGCGTGTGCCACTACGCCCGGCTTTTTTTTTTTTTTTTGTATTTTAGTAGAGATGGTGTTTCACCATGTTGGCCAGGATGGTCTCCATCTCCTGACCTCATGATCCGCCCACCTTGGCCTCCCACAGTGCTGGGATTACAGGTGTGAGCCACCACACCTGGCTGCCTGGCTAACGTTTTTTTTTTTTTTTTTTGCATTTTTAGTAGAGATGGAGTTTCACCATGTTGGCCAGGCTGGTCTCGAACTCCTGACCTCAGATGATCTGCCTGCCTCAGCCTCCCAAGGTGCTAGCATTACAGGTGGGAGCCACTGCATCCGGCCTCAATCCTAATATATTTTAAAGGTTTTGTTGTATTATGAAGGTAAATTGCACATTCTTAATAAACAAAGCATAAAGAGAAAGAAGCTTGAGCTTTGATCAGCTATGATAATTTCTTTAATTTATTTTGGTATTCCAAGAAACTGGGCCAGTGCTTGCCACATAGTGAGTCCCAATAAATATGTGTTGAATAAATAACAAATAGTTTCACATCAAGAAGGTGAAGTGAGCATATGCCTAATTCTCCCCACATTATTTCAAACACATAGGAATGATCTAGAAGATCTTGAAAATATTTAAAAGTACATAACCGTCAACTGTGAGAGGAAAACTGAAAATTGTCACAGTCCAGAACAGAGACAGAAACTAGAGTGGAGAGCTAGGAGCAGTCTAGGATAGGGCTTCAAGTCCATGGGGAAATTCGGCCAAACTTGCCCAGTATGTGGTAGGAGGCTGGCACCAGGATCTCTGTGTGAAAGCAAGGTTTACAGCTGTGCTTCCCACCGGTCTGCCTACCCACTAGGATTGGACCAGAATCTCCTGCTTGTCTGAAGCAGCAGCTGAGGCAGAAAACTCAGCTAACATAAGACCTATGCCTGGTTTGTGCCATCTGAGTGTGGGCATTGGAACTGCTACATCTTACAGGAAGAAGCCCTGATCTGAGCTTTTGCTAACTCAAGGAGCCAGAACTGGGAGAAATGAGAAACCACCTCCATGGGGATGGGCATGCAAAAGAAAATTCCCATAGAAAATTAGGTCCCAAACAAAATGATAACATCTATGGGGAAGTTGGGCACCACAAAAAGTGGCCAGAGACCCAATATCTGAGGATATGAAAATAACGGAATAACCTAAAAAGGACTTTCAAGCAAGCATGTTTAAAATCTCCAAATTTGGCCAGGCACAGAGGCTCATGCCTATAATCCCAGCACTTTGGGAGGCCGAGGTCGGTGGATCACCTGAGGTCAGGAGTTCGAGACCAGCCTGGACAACATGGTGAAACCCTGTCTCTACTAAAAATACAAACATTAGCTGGGCATGGTGGTGGGTGCCTGTAATCCCAGCTACTCGGGAGGCTGAGGCAGGAGAATTGCTTGAACCCAGGAGGCGGAGGTTGCAGTGAGCTGAGATCACGCCATTGCACTCCAGCCTAGGCGACAAGAGCGAAACTCAATCTCAATAAAAATAAAAATTAAAAAAAACCCTCCAAATTTTAAATTAAAATTTAATTTAAATCTTGTGTTTGCAAGTTGTGAAATACTATATATAGTATTCTACCTTTTGTATAAGAAAGTAGCTAATATCTGCAAAATATATTTTGCAGGAAGGATAAGCCAGATATTAAGGAAGTTGATGACCCAAAAGGAATGAGTGGGAATGGGATGCGAAAGAAAGCAATGGCACTTCTCTGAGTATATTTTTGTATATTTTGTCTTTTAATTACGTTAATATTTTACATATTCAAAAATAAAACTGAATATGAGAAAAAACGAAAATGTAATATAAACAAATAACATAACTGCATATCACACTGAAGATGTAACTATGCAGTAGAATAAAAAGAATTAGTCCACTAACTTTTGACACAGCAATCTCATTGTGCACACTCAGTAAGATATATTATATAGATAAAAATAATGGCAAAGCAACCTTGAACATGTTAGTGGTTTATTATTGATATCAACACTGCTGCTGTAGCAATTTGAAGCTATTTTGTGTATCACTGGACTCAGCAAATGAGTAAATAGGCTGAAAAATGCATAAATACACTGGGAGTTGGGATTCTCACTGTGGGAAAGGGGAAATACAAATTATGTTAGGGGGAGGGAATGGAAGAACCATGTGATGTTGGACTGGAATATAGCTACTAGTATGAACTCAATTCTATTTATTTATTTATTTATTTTGAGACTGAGTCTCACTGTGTCACCCAGGCTGGAGTGCAGTGGCATGATCTCTGCTCACTGCAACCTCTGCTTCCTGGGTTCAAGTGATTCTCCTGCCTCAGCCTCCCGAGTAGCTGGAATTACAGGTGCATGCCACACGCCTCGCTAAATTTTGTATTTTTAGTAGAGACGGGATTTTGCCATGTTGGGCAGGCTGGTCTCGAACTCCTGACCTCAAGTTATCTGCCTGGCTCACCCTCCCAAAGTGCTGGGATTACAACCATGAGCCACCATGCCCGGCCTCATGATTTTTTTTTATTTTTTTTGAGGCAGAGTCTCGCTGTTTCGCTCAGGCTGGTGTGCAATGGCACGATCTCGGCTCACTGCAACCTCCGCCTCCTGGGTTCAAGCGATTCTCCTGCCTCAGCCTCCTGAGTAGCTGGGATTACAGGCACGCACCACCAAGCCCAGCTAATTTTTGTATTCTTTAGTAGAGACGGTGTTTCACCATGTTGGTCATGTTGGGTTTGAACTCCTGACCTTGTGATCCACCTGACTCGGCCTCCCAAAGTGCTGGAATTACAGGCGCCCGGCCGGCCTCATGATTTTAAAATGTCTGTCTAGTAAAAGGGCCTAGAATCAATGACATCCCAATGGCAGTGAGCACACAGCACCTAGTTCTTGTACAGTAGTCCTCCCTTATCTGTGGTTTCATTTTTTGTGGTGTCAGTTACCCACAGTCAACCACAGCCCAAAAATATTAAATGGAAAATTCCAGGAATAAACAAATCATAAGCTTTAAATTGTTCTGAGTAGCACGATGAAATCTTGCACAGTCCTGCTTTATCCCTCCCAGGACATGAATCATCCCTTTGTCCAGGATGTTCATGCTGTGGTTACTACCTGCCTGTGCGGGTTATCAGATTGAATGACATAGTGTGTGTATGGTTTGGTACTATCTGCAGTTTCAGGCATCCAACGGAAGTCTTGGAATGTAGCCCCTGAAGATAAGGGAATGTTACCCAAACACCAGGGGTTTGGTCTAGGTCCTGCTGCTCACCACACAGACAGCCAATCACTGAGACGATGATTATTGCCAAGGAAGAAGGCTTTAATTGGTTGCTGCAGCTGAGGAAATAAGAGCTCAGTCTCAAATCTGTCTCCTGGACCAACAAAAACTAGGGGTTTATACAGCAGGCAAGAAATGTAACAATGAGTAAGAAAACAGAAACTAGGGTGGGGCAAGGAAGCAATCATGATGCATAAGGGGTTCGACATATCATTGTCTCCAGGTGTGATGTGGTGAGTTTCAGTTCTTTTGATACTTTTTTTGACACAGAGTCTCATTCTGCTACCCAGGCTGGAGTGCAATGGCAGTATCATAGCTCACTGCAGCCTCCACCTCCCAGGCTCAAGTTATCCTCCCACCTCAGCCCCCATGGGTAAGCTGGGACTACAGGCGTGCATCACCACACCTAGCTTATTGTATTTTAAATAGAAACACGGTTTTGCTAGGTTGCCCAGGCTGTGTTAAATTCCTCGACTCAAGTGATCTGCCTACCTGGGCCTCCCAAAGTTGAACTTTTTTTTTTTTTTTGAGAGGCCCGACAGCCCTTTCCTGAGGAAAGAACTCAGATAAAACAAATACAAATTTCAAGCTTGGCTGGGCGTGGTGGCTCATGCCTGTAATCTCAGCACTTTGGGAGGCCAAGGTGGGTGGATCACCCGAGGTCAGGAGTTCGGGACCAGCCTGGGCAACATGGTGAAATCCTGTCTCTACTAAAAACACAAAATTAGCTGGGCATGGTGGCAGGTGTCTGTAGTCCCACCTACTCAGGATGCTGAGGCAGGAGAATCACTCTAACCCGGGAGGCAGAAGTTGCAGTGAGCCAAGATCACGCCACTGCATTCCAGCCTGGGCAACAAGAGTGAAACTCTGTCTCAAAAAAAAAAAAAGTTTCAAGCTTTGAGACCATAAGTGTCTGTCAATTTCTCTGTTTATGAAAAAAAAAAAGTATCTATGGGGCTATTGGGTTGGTTTCAGGAGGACTACTATATTCTGAATACCACGTGCCTCAGGTGGGGGTCTCTGGAAACAGAAGCTATGATGGAGTATAAAGTACAAGATGTTTACTAGAGATCAACCAATGTATACCTATGGAAGGACCAAAGGAAGCAGGACTGAGAAGAGAAAGAAGATGAACTGTGTTGCGGACCTCAACCAACCCAGCAGGGCGCTCTGGTACAAGTATTTTGTCCCAATAGAGTGTCCTAAATGGGGCTGAAAAGCCAGGCCTTTTACTTCTGTCTCAGTCACTAGATGTAGGTGGCCCCGGAAGGGCATGCACCTAAGTGAAAGTGTTTTGCAGCTGAGGCAGACACTGAAGGAGCAGACAGCTGGAGGCTGCCCGCTGACCACACTCCCGATAGATAGGCAGCAAGCCCTTTCTACTTAAAATTTAATTTAATTCAATTTTTTTGTTGTTGTTTAGAGATGGAGTCTCACCAGGTCATCCAGACTGGAGTGCAGTGGCACAATCATATTTCACTGCAGGCATGACCTCCAGGACTCAAGTGATCCTCCCACCTCAGTCTCCCAAGTGGTTGGGACCATAGGCGTGTACCACCATGCTCAGCTTCAAATTCTTTCTTAAAGGATGATCTGGGTGGCACATGTTCATGTCTAAAACACTGTTCCCACTCAAAGGAACCAGATCTCCTTGGAGAAGTGGCTGATTCCATGTCCAGGGCAAGGGAAGAACAAAGTGAGTCTGGAACATCTGGTAATGTGAGGAAGCAAGGAATACTCGAAAATTGATAGACTCATGTTAAAAAGATACAGGAGGCTGAGTGTGGTGGCTCATGCCTATAATCCCAGCACTTTGGGAGGCCAAGACAGGTGGATCACTTGAGGCCAGGAGTTCGAGACCATCCTGGCCCACATGGCAAAACCCTGTCTCTACTAAAAATACAAAAATTAGCCAGGCATGGTGGCACCCACATGTAATCCCAGCTACTCTGGAGGCACAAGAATTACTTGAACCAGGGAGGCAGAGGTTGCAGTGAGCCAAGATCGTGCCACTGCTCTCCAGGCTGGGCAACAGAGTGAGACCCTGTCTCAAAAAATAAATTAAATAAATAAATAAATAAAAATAAAGATACAGGAGCCAGCTAGAAGGGGCCCCCACTAGCCTAGCCAAATTTGGGACAATTTGAGCATCAAAATGAATAAGGACAGGAATGGATTGTAACATATTGAATAAAAAATTCGGCCAGGCGTGGTGGCTCACACCTGTAATTCCAGCACTTTGGGAGGCTGAGGTGGGCAGATCACAAGGTCAGGAGTTCGAGACCAGCCTGGCCAATATGGTGAAACCCTGTCTCTACTAAAAATACAAAAATTAGCCAGGTGTGGTGGGATGCGCCTGTAGTCCCAGCTATTTGGGAGGCTGAGGCTGAAGAATCGCTTCAATCCAGGAGGCGGAGGTTGCAGTGAGCCAAGATCGTGCCACTGCACTCCAGCCTGGGTAGCAGAGTGAGACTCTGTCTCAAAAAAAAAAAAAAGAAAAAAGAAAAAAAAGAATTCATGGGTCCATACTGATACTGAAGAAAAAAGTTCAAAAAAGGATAGGGGAGAAGAAAAAGATCTTTTCTTTTTCTTCTTTTTTTTTTTCAGGCCAGATGGGTAAAATGCCAATGTCATAACAAGGTTCAAGGGTGGCACATCTCACACATGTGCATGAACACCCAATCTTCATGCTCACGAACTACAAAAGGATTGAAAAAGCTCTTCTTTATAGGAGAAATCCAACTAATAAATGTAGGATAAATGACAAAAATAGAAAAGCATTATTTTATAACCACCATAGTTAACTGATTCAAGTAAAAATCATCAATGAATGCGGAAACTATCAGGTGAAAATATACTGAGAAATAGAATATTTACAACCTCTCAAAATGTTGTTGAAATGGGAAAAGTTCCCTTATCCCTCTCACAGGGCGTGCGATGGAGGTGTGGCTCGCTTCTTCGGTGCCTCACTGCTCAAACTTCTAGGAGAGCATGCAGATGGGCAGGTTGTGGGGCTCCGACCCCACGGCAGTGGCTAGGAGCGAATGTTTACAGCTCCTGAAGCCCCAGTGGACGTGTATTACAGGATGCTCTTTTAGTTTGCCATCTATAGGCGACCTGGGCTAGCTCAATTACACCCCCTTCTTTATCACAAGGACAGAGGGATTTCTGTATCCTGGGGTTTCTTGCCTTGGTGTACCAGAAGAATTGGATCACAAGCGAGCTTGGAGAATGAGTGCAAGGTTTTATTGAGTGGAAGTAGCTCTCAGCAGATGGGGGAGCCAGAAGGGAGAAAGTTTTCCCCTGGAGTCAAGCTGCTCAGTGGCCTGGGTTCTCCTCCAACCACCCTGACCAAACTCCATGTCATTCCGACAGTTGATGGCCTGCCGGCGTGCCAGCATCTGTCTTGTGCTCTTCCACTGGCGTGCTCCCCTCGACGTCCTCTCAACGTCCAGTCACTTGTGTCTTCTTCTGCCGACGTGTTCCTTTCGAAGTCCAGCCACTTGTGTGCCTGCCTGTTACGGTCTCGGGGTTTTTATAGGCACAGGATGGGGGCGTGGCAGGCCAGGGGGGTCTTTGGAAATGCAATATTTAGGCAGGAAAACAGATATGCCGGTCCTCACCTAGGTCTGTGGACACAGGCCTGGGGGTGGAGCCCTAGCCAGGGACCACACCCTTCCCTTCCCAGCACTTCCCTGCCCCTCTTCCATATCATTACTTCACAGATTACCTATTAATTCTAAGGCTAAAAGAGACTCTTACAATGGAGAAGTCTGATAGAAACCACCTGAACTCAGTGATCAAACCTCACATTAACAATAATGGGACAAGGTGGCATTATGTGCCCTCTGATGTGGTGCACTGAGAAATACACAACATCACTTCTGTTGTATTCCTGCCAAAAATGGGAACGGTCACAAATCCAAATTGAGGGACATTCTGGGTGAAAAAAAACAAAAAACAAAAAACAAAAAACTAACCTGAGCTCTTCAAAATGTCAATATCACAAGAACCACCTCACCCCAAAAAAACAGCTTGGAAATATTCTAGATCAAAGAAGGCTAAAGAGACTTGACAACAGTGTGATGTTTGGTTCTTTTTTTTTTTTTTTTTCACTGATGCCTCAAATTCCTAGTTCAAGGGAACCTCCTGCCTCAGCCTTCTGAGTAGCTAGGACCACAGGTGTGCACCACCACATACAGCTAATTTTTAAAATTTTTGTAGAGATGAGTTTTTGTCATGTTGACCAGGCTGGTCTCAAACTTTTGGGCTCGAGCGATCCTCACGTCTTAGCCTCCCAAAGTGCTGCGATTACAGGCATGAGCCACCGTGCCTGGCCAATCCTTGATTACATTTTGGATTTTAAAATGCTATGAAGTATATTATTGGAACAACTGCGAAAATTTGATTTCAGATGTAAATTTGATATTATATCAATGTTAAATTTTCCAAGTATGATTATTATACTATGGTTATGTAGGCATATGTCTTTGTTTTTAAGAGATACATGAAGTATTTAGGGATGAAGTGTCATATCATCCAGAACTACAACTATGAAATAGCTCATCAATAGATAGATATTGACATACACACAAATAAAGCAAATGTGAAAAATATCAACAATTGATGAATGTAGGTAAAGGGTATATAGGTTTTTATTATGCTATTCTTGCAATGTTTCTGAAGGTTTGAAATATTTCAAAATAAAAGTTGACAAAAAACAAAAGTGCAAACAAAAACAATTTTCCAGAGATTAAAAAACAGAAAATAGAATACATAAAACAATAATAATGATTATGAAACAGGAGCCTGCAATAAGAAATCCATTAGAAAGAAAGAAAAAAGTTGGATAAAGATAGAAAATACAGCAAAATCAACAAAAGTTGTTTCTTTGAAAATAACAAAATTGTCAATCCTTCAGTTACGACGACCAGAAAAAAAAAAATTGAGGACTCAAATATACTAAAATCAGAAATAAAAGAAGAAAGTGTATTATTACTGACCTTACAGAAATTAAAAGAATTATATGTGCCGGGCACAGTGCCTCACACCTTTAATCCCAGCACTTTGGGAGGCTGAGGCAGGAAGACCGCCTGAGGCCAGGAGTTTGAGACCAGTCTGGGCAACATAGCGAGACCCTGTCTCTACAAAATATTAAAAAGTTAGCCAAGTGTGGTGTTGAGTGCCTGTAGTCCCAGCTATTTGGGAGGTTGAGGCAGGAGGATCGCTTGGGCCCAGGAAGTCAAGGCTGCAAAGTGAGCCGTGATGGTGCCACTACACTCCAGCCTGGGTGACTGAGAGAGACTGTCTTAAAACAAAAGAAAGCCAAAAAAACCAAACTGGAACTAAAATCGCAGAGAACAAAAACATTAGAGTTGGGGGTGGGGTGGGAGAAATTGCCTTGTTTGGGAGAAGGATGGAGATAGTGATTACATTTGGAGTGTATGATATAAATAGAATGCATGACTTCTAAAATGACTGGGGTGACAGGGAGAAGAGATGAATAAAGAATAAAGCTGGGCACAGTGGCTCACGCCTGTAATCCCAGAACTTTGGGAGGTGAGTGGGGTGGATCACTTGAGGTCAGTTGTTTGAGACCAGCCTGGCCAACAGGGCAAAACCCCATCTCTACAAAAATACAATAATTAGCTGGGCATGGTGGTGCACACCTGTAATCTCAGCTACTTGGAAGGCTGAGGCAGGAGGATCATTTGAGCCTGGGAGGTGGAGGCTGCAGTGAGCTAAAATCGTGCCACTGCACTCTAGCCTGGGCAACGGCACAAAGCCTAGTCTCAAACAAACAAACAAACAACAACAACCAAAAAAAAACCAAAAAAAATCCAAAAGAATAAAGCCAGAAGATTGAGTCAAACAGACAAACAAAAGTTGCAGAATGGTATAGACTAATGGTACCACTAATGTACATTAAATATAAAATCATGAAACAAAACCAACTCAGAATAGTGGTTGACTCAGGAGAAAGAAGGGGATAGGACTGGAGACAGTAGACAATATTAAATATTTTATCTGCAATATTCAATTCTTTTATTTCCCAAAAGAGAAACAAAGTAAAAACAACACAACAACAAAACAACAACAAAAACAAAACAACAACAAAAAACTTCTTATTGACCAAGTCTGGAAAAAAAAAAAAAACAGAGAGACAAAGTAAATATAAACTCTTAATAGTTGTGAATTCTGGGTAGTGGGAGCATGAGTTTTATATTATTTTTTGTACTTTGCTTTTTAAGAAATGTCTGAGCCAGGCACGGTGGCTCACGTCTGTAATCCCAGCACTTTGGGAGGCTGAGGGGGGCGGATTGCCTGAGGTCAGGAGTTCGTGACCAGCCTGGCCAACATGGTGAAACGCTGTCTCTACTAAAAATATAAAAATTAGCCGGGCGTGGTGTCAGGCGCCTGTAATCCCACCTACTCGGGAGGCTGAGGCAGGAGAATCACTTGAACCCAGGAGGCGGAGGTTGCAGTGAGCCGAGATCACGCCACTGCACTCTAGCCTGGGCAACAGAGCAAGATTTCATTTAAAAAAAAAAGAAATGTCTGAAAGCCTAAAAAATAGATGGGGAAGTATGCTGATTAGATTTACAGCCCACATTTATTAATTTCATATGTAATCTTGGCCTAATCATATAACCTTTTTTTTCTTTTGCTAAAGACTGTAAAAAAGCTAAAGATAGGCCGGACGTGGTGGCTCACGCCTGTAATCCCAGCACTGTGGAAGGCTGAGGCAGGTGGATCACGAGGTCAGGAGTACAAGACTATCCTGCCTAACACGGTGAAACCCTGTCTCTACTAAAAATACAAAAAATTAGCTGGGCGTGGTGGTGGGCTCCTGTAGCATCAGCTACTCGGGAGGCTGAGACAAGAGAATGGTGTGAACCCGGGAGGCGGAGCTTGCAGTGAGCCAAGATCGTGCCTCCGCATTCCAGCCTGGGCGACAGAGGAGACTCCGTCTCAAAAAAAAAAAAAAAAAAAGCTAAAGATAATCCATCGTACTTGTGTAAAAATGGGAATGTCAAGATGGAAAGGTGGAGAAAGAATCTAACATTTCCTGAACACCTACTATCTGTCTGATGTTGTGCTAGGTTCATTACATGTGGTATGTAATTTAATTTCATTCTCACAATAATCCTGTGACTTAGATAATACTAGACCTGAATTGCAGATGTAGAAACTGAGATGAGGTAAATTAAGTCATACTGGGGTACACATAACACTGGGGATACATGAAGAATTTCCAGGAGTCCGTGGGCACAGTCAGTTGTGAAGAAATCAATTTCTAGACCCTTAACTTTTAAAAAATGATCTGCCTGAGAAAGCTGTGTCTGAGGCAGGTGGATTCTCCTTTTCCTCCTCCTTTTTCTCAACAGCCCTTCTCCCATTTTACAAAAGAAAGACAACCCCTTTCTCCATCACTAATCTGACTTTGATGTATTGCCACAGGGGATATAAACCTCCCCGTGCCAAACAAAGGGAGAAGCCAAAATAAGGGTGTTGTTGTGGAAAAATGAGTGACCCTCAATGCTGCATAACAAGACCTTTTGCAACACAGGTGGTTTCCAATTCTTTGTCTTCAAAAAAATTTCTGAAGGATCTAATGGAATTGTCAACCAATAAATCATTAAAATTAAATTTTGACAATAGATTCATGATGGGATGGGATTTCGGTTATATAACTCAGAAGAAATACAAAGGTTTGTATGGTAACACTGTGAGAAACGTCCTTCTACTTATTTATGTAAACAAAGCTTCTTAGCCTTAATATTTTTAAAACATGTAAAAAGTCAAAATAACATTGATACAGAGCCCTGTCTCATTCTAACCATAAGCAATATTTATCCACAAATGGCATGAACTAATTGAAAAAGACTTCATCCATGTCTAAGAACTACATTTCCAAAAAAGTTTACACTGTGCATTTAAATTATTTTTCAAATCTTGTTAAATATTTAAGTTATTTTGATTAATTGTGTACTAAAGATAACTCTATCCAGAAAACTTTTTTATATTCCACCCCCTAGAAAACTTTTTTTTTTTTTTTGAGACGGAGTTTCACTCTTGTTGCCTAGGCTGGAGTGCAGTGGCACGATCTCGGCTCACCGCAACCTCCGCCTCCCAGGTTCAAGTGATTCTCCTGCCTCAGCCTCCCTAGTAGCTGGGATTACAGGCCTGTGCCACCACGCCCGGCTAATTTTGTATTTTTAGTAGAGACGGTGTTTCTCCATGTTGGTCAGGCTGGTCTCGAACTCCTGACCTCAGGTGATCCGCCCGCCTCGGCCTCCCAAAGTGCTGTGATTACAGGTGTGAGCCACCGCGCTCAGCCTAGAAAACTTTTAACACGTAGAACTTTATGGTAAAAGAATTTTAAAAATGTAATTTATGTACATATTTGCATTGCAGAGATATATATAGAGTGATGAAAAACAGACTTACACGTGTAAAATATATTACATTAGTACAAAATTCTGTGAAAGAAGTGAAGGAGATATGACTTGAAGAAGAAAAAAGGAGCAATGTAAAATTTCCAACTGTTAATGAAGTTAATCATGTATAATATTTAAAGGGCTAATGGTGGGTATAAAACAACTACTCTATTTAAATTTAATTGGATAGAATAAAAAAGTGATGTAATCATTTTGGAATGTCAGTATATACTATATGACCCAAATAACTTCGTTTTGTAACTATTTAAACATTGGATGAAAAAGTTTAGATACCAGCTTATAACGTGAATGGTAAGGTAAGTAAAATGTGTCACTCACTATTGTGTACCTAGTGCACCAAGCACAGGGCCTTTCTTATATTAGACAACCACATAAATTATTTCTAAACTGAACGGTGTGGGGGCACACAGGTTTTCAAAATTATTTTAGGAAGCACGTGAGCAAAAATGTTTGAACACACCTGAGTTTATAACTTACCCTGGGCCACACCACCAACCAAGGCCAAGCTTAGACTTGAACCCATGTTTGCAAGATTCCAAGACTCCAAGACTCATGGTGCTTAGACTATACCTGAGGGAGATAAAGGATGCTATGAATGTTGGTCTTAATTATTAACTCTATTCTGCTTAGAAATAATTTATTTAGTTGTCTAATATGAGCAAGGCCCTGTGCTTGGTGCCACTAGGTATTAGGTTGGTGCAAAAGTAATTGCGGTTTTAATATACAATAGTGAGTAAGCATTTTACTTACCCTCAAGAAGCTGAAAACTTTACATGAGAGATAAGCTGCCTTCATAAAATCTTTAATATAAGATTAAATGTAATAACGGCAAGAGACATTTATGATACGTGCTACAGAAAAAGAGAGAGAAGAGAGGCATGGTGGTGCATGCCTCTGGTCCCAGCTATTCAGGAGGCTGAGGTGGGAGGATCACTTGAGCCTGGGAGGCTGAGGTTGCAGTGGGCCGAGATTGCGCCACTGAACTCCAACTGGGTGACAGAGTGAGTGAGACCCTGTCTCAAAAAAAAAAAAAAAAAAAGAAAAGAAAAAGAGAGAGAGAGACAGAAGGGTTTGAGCAGGTTCCAACATCAGATAGACAGATCTTTGTAAAACAGGTAAAATTTGGACTGTGGTAGAAATGGGTGAAAGAAGATAGAGAGAATTCATTCACCCATCCATCCATTCACCCAAGAACCATTAATCAGAGACATAGCAACCAAATGTAATAAATGGGCCTTTAAAATTCGTGGCTGGCACAATGAGATGTCTCCTCACCCCCGTTAGAATGGCTATTATCAAAAGGACAAAAATAACAAATTCTGGGAAGGATGTAGAGAAAACTGAACTATTATAGATGGTTGGTGGGAATGTAAATTAGTACAACTATTATGGAAAACAGTATAGAAGTTCCTCAAAAAGCTAAAAATAGAACTAGCCTATAATCCAGAAATCCCACTACTGGGTATATATCCAAAGGAAACAAAATCAATATGTGAAAGAGAAATGTGCACTCCCATTTTATTGCAGCACTATTCACAACAGCCACAATATGGAGTCAACCTGTGTCCATCAACAGATGAATGGATAAGGAAAATGTGATACACACACACACACACAGTGGAGTACTATTCAGCCATAAAACAAAAGAATGAAACCCTGTCATTCACAGCAACATTATGAGCTTGGAGGACATTATGTTAAGTGAAATAAGCCAAGAACAGAAAGACAAATACTGCATATTCTGACTCATATGTGGAAGTTAAAAACGTTAATCTCATGTAAGTACAGAGTAGAATAGTGGTTACTAGAGGCTGGGAAGGGTAAGGGGAAAGGTAGTAGTGATAAGATGGTTAATGCAAACAATGTTACAGCTAGATGGGAGGAATAAGTTTTGGTGTTGTATGGCACTGTAGGGTGACTATCGTAAACAATTATTGTATATTTTCAAAAATCTAGAAGAGCCAAATTGAATGTTCCCAACACAAAGAGATGATCAGGCCGGGCACAGTAGTTCGCACCTGTAATCCCAGCACTTTGGGAGGCCAAGGCGGGCGGATCACCTGAGGTCAGGAGTTTGAGATCAACCTGGCCAACATGGAGAAACCCCAAGTCTACTGAAAATACAAAATAATTAGCTGGGCATGGTGGTGTGTGCCTGTAATCCCAGTTAGTCGGGAGGCTGAGGCAAGAGAATCACTTGAACCCAGGAGGCAGAGGTTGCAGTGAGCTGAGATTGTGCCACTGCACTCCAGCCTGGGCACTCCATCTCAAAAAAACAAAACAAAACAAAACAAAACAAAAAAAAGATCAGCATTTGAAGTGATGGTTATGCTAATTATCCTGATTTGATCATTACACATTGTATACATGTGTTGAAATGTCACACTGTACCCCATAAAGATGCACAATGATTATGTGTCAATTAAAAATAATAGTAAAAAAAAGATTATTTCTTGACATGGAAAGATGCTTATCATTAAACAGATTACCAGGTCGCCAAAATAGAAATTGTTTATATCAGGGGTCAAAACAAACTTTTTCTGTGAAGAACCAGTAAATATTTTCAGCTTCGTGGGCCATATGATCTCTGTCACAACTACTCCGTTCTGCTGTTGTACTGAGGAAGTAACCACAGATAATATGTAAACAAATGAATGTACTTGTGTTCCAATAACACTTTATTTCTCGACACTGAAATGTGAATTTCATGTGAATTTTACATGTCACAAAAAATATTCTGCTTGAAATAAATGAACTGTAAAAACAACATTTGGGAGACATCTGAAGAATTCAGAATCCTGACTGGGTATTTTTTGGTATTAAGAAATTTTCGCTAACTGTTCCTAGGTGTGATGATGATATTGTTCTTATGTTCTAAAAAGGAAAAAAGCATCTTTATCTTTTAGCCATATGCACTGAAGTATTTCTGGATGGAATGATATGATGTTTTGCATTTGATTTAAAATAATCCGGTGTATGTGTGTTGGAGGGAATTGGTAGGAGAACTACAATTAAAACAAAATAGATCATGTGTTGATAATTTCTGAAGTTGGGTGTTGGGTGCATGGAAGTTCATTACATTATTTTCTCTATTATGTATATGTTTATATTTCACCATAATGAGTTCTCAACATGGCGAAACCCCATCTCTACTAAAAATACAAAAAATTAGCCAGGCGTGGTGGTGGGCTCCTGTAATCCCAGCTACTCGGAAGGCTGAGGCAGAAGAATCGCTTAAACCCGGTGGGCGGAGCTTGCAGTGAGCAGAGATCACGCCATTTCACTCCAGCCTGGGCAAAAGAGTGAAACTCCATAACAACAACAACAACAAAACAACAACACCACTATATTATTATATTATATTTAACACTATATATTATAATTTAATGCCTATCATGTTCCAAGAAACTGGAAGTATAAACAGGGAAAATACATTGCCTGCCCTCAAGGAGCCTATGATCTGCTGGGGAAAATAGACACATGAAATGACCAGGTATGTCACGATTACCTGTTGTGCTATTGGCATGAACCAAATGACCAAATGCCACGGGAGAACTGGATTCTGCCTGAGTTGGTCAGGAACGGCTTGAAAGAGACGGTGAGGTTTCACTATTTCAGAAGTAGAATTTCTAGGACTTGATGACCTATGGGATGTGAAAAAGATGGAGACAAATTAATAGCTTTTACTTTGGCCACGTGGGTGGGTGGTGTGCCATTAATGGAGACAGGAAATGGCGGGGAGGGGGGGCGGGAAGAAATAGATCAGGGTGGGGGCAGGCAGGGGAAGAGTTCAGCCTTGGACCTACAGGAAGTTGTTGAAACTGTTCTAGGCAGAAGGTTACTTAGTTACTGCAGTAACTAAGGTTTCAAGAGGGGAATGCACAGGATGTTTTTGGAGATCCTTCTAGATCCCGGACTAACGGCCTACAGGCTGGGGAGAGGCAGGAGGTAAGGCTGGCTGGAGAAGTAGATGTGTTCTCTGAGAGCTGTTTTGGGCTCCACCATTGACAGGACACGTGATGATCATGAAATGGAGCCACTGCTTCCCTGTGGATTCCATTGACAAAGTCAGATGAAGGTCTTAGCACCACTTTGGGGGAAAAATAACTTACCTGAAAGAAGCAACCACTTTGGATGACTGTAATAAAAGTGATGAACAGTCTTCTTTCATTGTTTTGGAAGTAGAGTATATAGGTTGGGATTCTGGGCTCTGGAACTATGCTGCTTGGTTTTAAATCCTGGTTCCAAGGTTGCTTAAGCCTCGGTTTCCTCATCTGTAAAGTATCTCATATAAGAGTAAATAAAATGATGTATGCAAACTGTCCATTACATAATACATTTTCAATAACTTAGAATTATTAGTTCTAATGGTACTTTTTGAAGAGAATGTAAAGGACTTGATTACTTTGTGTGCTGATAAACGCTCCATATTTCCTTCCAAGGGTGCTTAAATTCTATTGAAATTGAAGGCCGTTTTCCTCGTGCCCTGTTCCTTACTCAAACAGAAATCCAAAAGATCAGATCTGAGATCACACTAACCTGAGTTTAGTCTATTTAATTTATTTTTACTTCTTAACGCCGAAAACATCACCAAAATGTAGCACACACATTCACAATTTGGGCAACCCCTTTCCTTTTTTTCGTTTTGCTTGTTCTGTGACACACACTACAGTCCCTCACATGCTTTCATTGGAACAATGTGTTTCCGTGACCCACAGAATTTGAGTCTGTCTCAAGGAGATGAAGTGTTAAGGGGCAGACCGGGCTGGCCCTGGGCGCAGACTAAGCTGGGGCAATGTGGGAGTCAGGACAGCATGCCTTGTACCTAGTAAGAGCATCACCAATGTCTGAACAAGGGAGGAAGGGAGGAAAGAAGTGGAGGAGTCAGGAAGGAAGGAAGCAAGAAGGTAGGAATGGAACAGAGATGGGTGGGCGACAAGGGGGAAAGGCAAGAAGGAAGAATGAATAAAGGAAGAGGGAGAAAGGAAGAAGTCTTGAGAAGAATGAATCACAACTAACACTGATTGAATGCCAAAGAATAGCCAGAAGTTTCCCTGAAAGAGGGTGCTCTGTCCAGAGCCTTCCATCATGGGTGCCTCTTGGCTGTTTCTTTTGGGCTGGGCTGTTTCTTTGGGCTGGTATGGGGTGAGGAGTTGTCTGTGGCCGAGCTAATTGTTCAATGCCTTTCCATGATGGAGTGGGGGCAGATTGGCTTCCTCTTCTCTTAGGCAGTGTAGCGGGACTTCTCTTGCCATCTAGAAGGACCAAACTTCAGTGCTTCTGAGGGCTTAGAAGGGGAAAAGAGAAAGCCCAGGCCCCTGGTGCTAGGAGCAGAGAAGGGTACTTTGTAAGGGCTTATGCTGCTGGTTCTCTGGTAAGGCAGACCACTAGCCAGTTTGTGCGACATAGGGCAAATAGGAATCACGAGGATCTATTTGCTGGATCTGTGTATACCACACCACCCCTACACCTGTCCCTGTCATCATCTACCTCCATGGTCTTCTGTACAGTGAAGAATGACTTTTGGCAGATGGAGGGGCCAATTCTCCCCATGAATCCAGCCCTTATTCCATCTCACCTAGGCAGGGGACTTGACTCCTTTAGTAAACCCTCCTGTCATGCCTCACCAACCCCTCTCTACTGGTTATCCCTAAACTGTTGACCAACAGGCTCTCATCTCTCAAATCACAAAGAGAGAAGAGAACCTTTGCTTGTCCCTACTCGCTCCTCCAGTTCTGCTCCATTTTTCTTCCCATTTACATTGGAAAGTCTCAAAACAGTTGTCTACCCTATGCTGTCTCTACTTCAACTCCAATTCCCTCTGCAACCCTGTTCCATCAAATCCTTCCACTGTTCCTCCACTAGCACCACCCTAATCTAAACCACCATCAGCTTTGACAGGAACTATTGAGAAAGCCTCCTAACTAATCTCCCTATTTCAATTTTTAATCTCTTCTGAACCATTCTCCATATAGTAGTCAAGGTGGTCTTTTAAAAATGTAAACCAGATCTGGAATACTACTCAGCAATAAAAAAGAGCAAGCTATGGAAACACCCAACAACTTGGATAAATCTCAAGGGACTCAAAACCGAGTGAGAAAAGCCAATCTCAAAATGAATATTGTATGATTCATTTACAAAACATTCTCAAAATATCAAACTTACAGAAATGGAGGACGGATCAGTGGTTGCCAATTGTGAAAGACTTGGGGAACTGAGGAGATAGTTATTGCTATTTTATAATTACAATACAACAGGTAAGATCCTTGCAATGATGAAACTGTTTTATACATTGACCATGGTAGTGGAAAGAGGCCGTGATAAAATTGTACAGAACTAAACACATACATACCAGACGTGCACGCGCGTACACACACACGCGGTAGAAGTAAAACTGGAGAAATCAAAATAAGATTGGTAGATTCTATTAATGTCAATATTCTAGTTATCTTATAGTGTAGTTTTGCATTGGGGGAAATTGGGCAAGGGGGACCCCAGATCTCTCTGTATTATTTCTTACAAATGCATGTGAATCTACAATCATCCCAAAAGACAAAAGTTTAGTTAAAAGAAATATAAGTCAGACCATGTCACGCCTTGGGGTTAAGCCACTCATTCAATGCCCTCCCATTGATTCTGGAATGAAGTGGCCTGCCCATGGACTGCACCTGCCCATGGACTAGCATGCAATCCACGATCTGGTCCCTGCCAACCTGTCCAGCCTTACTTTCTGGTACTCTCCCCAGCTTTCCTGGCGCCAATCATGATCACCACCTTTTAGTTCCAAAGCATCAAGATTTGGTCCCTCCTTCTGGCTTGTTTTCTGGAAAGCTTTTTTTCTGGCTCTTTCATATCCTTCAGGGTTCAGCTTAAATGTCACCTCCTCCTTTCCTAATCACACTATTTGTACTTTTCCTGCACAGACTTTATCCAAATTTGATTATTTTCTCACTTCCTTATTGTCTGTCTCCCCCACTAGATTACAAGCTCCCAGGGCAGGGTGGGTACTGTCTGCAGACGACGCTGTTATCACCAGAGCCCGGCACTGAGCTTGGCACATGGCGAGGGCTCAGTAAACTGAATGCTGAGTGAATGAGACGCCACGCGCCGCTTTGCCATCGGTGCTTTCTGAGTGACGTTAAAACGCTCTGGATGGTGGCACTGGGATTATGGATGGGGCTTATTTAGCTCCCTCCGGCTTGCTACTAAGGGGAGGGGTCGTCGGTGGGCCTTTCGGCGCCGCTCCGAGCCACCGGGTTCCGAAGTCGGAGGCCGAAACGGCGTGTGCCCCGAACCGGGGCCGCTTTTCAGGGAGTGCGCAGGTTAGCGAGGCCCCCGGTGAGGCGAGACGCCACCCTCACTTGGCTGTCTTTGTTGCTCCCACCTCCCCAGCCCCGGCCGCCTGCAGTGATTCGTGACTCCCGCAGGCCTCTAAGGCCCGCTGCGCGAGGGAGGGGGCCCGAGGCGCCCCTGGCCCGCCCTCCTCCCGGTCTTCGGATCCGAGCCGGTTCTCGGGAAAGAGCCCGCCACCGCGTCCCCGCAGCCACCCTCTTCGCGCGCCCGGGCCTCTCCAGTGGCGGGGGCACGTGGGCGCGCGGGGTGCGTGGCAAGCCGCCCCCCTCCCCGCGCCCGTCCGACCGCCTCCCGCGCGCGCGCGCGCGCGCCCCGCACACAGCCTCCGCGCAGTGGGCAGAGCCCAGCCCCTCGCGCGCCCCGCCCCGCCCCGGGCCAGCCGCGCCCGCCCCCGCGCTCCTGCTCCCTCCCCTCTTTCCCTCCCCGCCTCCCCGGCGCGCACCCCTCCCCTCGCGCCCCTCCCGCGCCCTACATCCACCGCCCGGCGGAGGGGGCTCAGTCCGCAGCCGCCGCCGCCACCGCCGCACCTCGGCCTCGGTGCAGGCAGCGGCCGCCGCCGCCGAGACAGCTGCGCGGGCGAGCATCCCCACGCAGTAAGCCCGCTTTCTTTCCGCTTGTGCGCGCGTGTGTGCCTCCCGCCCGCCCGCGTCCTGGGTCCCGGGGGAGCGGCTACCCTTCTGCCCCGCCGCCGCCGCCGCTCGGGGCTGGTCCCTGCGGTCCCGGCTGCCTGGCCTTCCAGGGCTGGGTACCTGCGGCTTCGGCGGCCTCGCTGAGGCCGGGGGTCGGGGGGCGTCCCGGGCTGCGGGGTGCGGGACGAGGGACTGCGAGGTCCCCCCTGGTGCGTGCCTCGGCCTTCCCTGGGTTTTTGGCTCGATGGGGACTAAGAGGCAGTGGGGTGGAGGTGAGGGGGATCGGGAGTGAAATGGGGGCTCTCCGTGTTTTCCTGTGCGGGGGATGGTGGGGAGTGAGGAGGGAGTGAAGGGGGGGCCCTGGTTTTGTCACCAAGGATGGCGGGCAGTGGGGGGTAGGGCGAGGTGGGGACACCTCTTGGTTCTTTCAGCCAGGATAGCTAGCAGGGGCTGTGGGGAGCGGGTGAGGATGAAGCGGTGGGTCGACTCCCTTGCTTTTCCCATCAAGGATGGCGGGGATCGTGGAGGGAGGAGGTGGGAGACCTGCCTTGCTTCGCTCAACGAGGATGGCGGGGGTGGCGACGAGGAGTAGACGTGAGGGGGCCCGCCTCGGTTTTCTTGACGGGGATGCTTGTGGGGTGGTTGGAGGATGGGGGTGGGGTGCAGAATAAGGAGGGAGGGGGAGGGCCGGCTGTGGTTCTTCTGTCGAAGGGAGATGGCGCGGGTTTGGCGAATGGGGGTGGGAGGGGGTATTTCAGCTCCAGCGTGGAATGTAGAGAAGCACGAGGAAGGTTCTATCACGGGGGTTGAACCTTAGAAGGTGGGTTTTCAAAACTGCAGGGCGTGACCTCTCCCGTCTCAAAAAGCGTGAAATCCTTACAAGGTGCTGTCTGTTCTAGGCTCTGGGAGAGAGGATTCTGCTTTCGAAGTTTCTCTTCTTTTCCTCTCTGCTCTTAGTCGTCCAGGACTAGGTAAAGGTTAAAAAATCATCAAGGCTAAGCGACTGTTGTGTCGTTCGTGTTGAGCGCTGTATTATTTTCTGCATTTGGGAATGTGCGAGTTTCTCAGGTTTGTTTTGATTGCCCTTTACGATAAAAACCCCATACTAGGGGGATCCCTTAGGAAAAGAAAAGGACAAGGCTTATTAATGGGATGCCAGGTATGGATTTTGAATTTCCTGAAGGGCAGGAGATATATCCTTGTAGCATTTCGCTTGGTTTTCAGAAGAGTAGAAGTAGTAAAATAAGCGTATGTATTTGGAAGTCCCTTTGTATTCATTTAAATTATCCTTTCGGGATTATCCGAGCCCCCTTTGATTTGGATTTGGAATAGATCCAGTTTTCCTAATTGGAGCCATCATCTTGTAATTGCTTGTAATTCTTCTCTGGGTTATCAAATCTATGGCAAGCTTATAGAACAGCAGGAATAATTTTTTCCGTCATGTTAAGACAGTTTTAATGTAAATGTTATGGTGTTCCTTGCAAATGTGAACATTTGCAGAATAGCACAAGTTTAAATTATGGGCTCCCCTGGAATTTTGTAAAGCCTTTCCTGCTCCAGCTCATCTCCAAGAACCAGACCCTCCCGATCCTTACACTGAAGAAGCAAGGGCTTATGGGATGGTAGCTTTGCCTTTACAAACTCATGTTCATATTTGCTTAAGAAGAATACGTATTAAGCAGGCATTTGCCTTTTATGTGGTGAGACTATAGTGTTTTCCCATTTTTGGTTACATAAGGTTCCAATCAAGTCTTTACCTTCAGTCTTTAAAAATGCTTATTTAACATTTTTAAGGGCAAATATAATCTTTATGCAACAGGAAATTGGTCAGATAGGCCATGATTTGTGCAAACCACCTCACAATAAGTACATAGTCTAAGACTATCATATGGATTCTGTAACCATATATGGTTTTTGAAATTCTAGGCTACCATTCCCGTATTTAATTTTCAGAAAAGGAAAATATTTTTTTCAGCCAAGTCTAGATTTTTGAGTGAAACTAAGAAAAATTGTGTAAGATTTAAATTGATAAAATTCCTCCTGTATAATACGAGTGCATTGGAGGTAATTTAATGTATATTAAATGAATGGACCGCTAAAACAAAATAATTATTTTTTTTCCTGGAAGTGTTAAACTGGAAATGTTTAAGGGGAAATAGATTTTTAGTCACAAAGACCAACAAAAATGCATTTATTTACACGATTGTATTATAATGTTAATATGGTATTCATTCTGTGCCCAAATAGCAATTGAAAAAATAGCATATTTTTATAATAAAATTTAAGCCTAATGTTTTTTTCTCTGAGGAGTAGAATGCAGAAAGTGGTAAAAATCTTTTACAGAGAGAAGCAGGTTGATAGGAAGTGGGCTTTAAGTTTCTCTCTGGACAAAAGGTGTAAATGGCGTATCTTTTACCTGGCTTTTTGAGAATCTGTTGCCCTCTAGGACATGAAGGACATTTCAGGAATTAACAGAAGTCGGATCAAATTCTCTTGCTAGATGTTCTTAAAGATTTTGCTGATACGCATTTGAAAATTTGTAAATCAAGTTTTCATGGAAGAAATTAACCCTCACCTCTAAAGTTTGAGCATTAAAAAAGTTTGTTGAAGGCATGGAAGGTAATCTCCTGTGACTGAACCCTGTTTTCCCACTCTCCACCTCCTAGTTCCCTTCTTTCCCATGCCTCTCCCTTTTCCCCACTCTGGTGCCAGCAACATTGGCTTTTATAACCTTATGGGAGTTGAATCAAATGTTCCTGCCTGCTCGAACTTGAGGCCTTATCTATTTGGCTGCTTTCCCCAGCTTTTGCCTACTGAACTTTTTTTTGTTAATTGAACTATCTAGTTGTTTGGATTTGGGGTAAAAGGGAGTAGACTAATTGTTTTCTCTTAAAAGATCTTTTCTTTTAGCTCCTGTGGGACAGGAGCAGAGAAAGGTTCTTTTTTGGTCAGTGGTGTACTTAATTAAACAGAATATATGACTGTTCGTTTATTCAACAAACATTTGCCGAGTTACCTCCTCTGTTGGAGGCTCCATGTTAGGTGTGGAGATATTTGGTTGATAAGAAATGGCTTCCGCCTTTCTGGTGCAGTTATGAAAATGAAAAATAGACAGTGAATCTGTTGTGAATAATCAAGAATTGTCTGGAGTTTTTTGGACAGACAAAAAAGATTTCTTGATGTTTACATTCAGCTTTGTATTACTGTATAGCGTAGGGAGAAGTGGATGGCCAGCATCCCTTCCTGTGACTTAATGCATCTCTGATGGCAAATTGGGCCTCCCCAAAATATTTTTCTGGGGTCAACTTTGAATTATGGATAGTAATGGATGATGGAGCCCAGAAGAGTGGATAGTCCTAAATAGTAGCTCGAATAAACCTTTGACCTTCTACAGGGCTGCTTCCTGAGTGCCTGGAGAAATCCCCTCTTTGTGGATAGTGCCACACTGGTGGTTTTCAGCCAGGGCGCTTTTGCTCCCCGGGGTCACTCAACAATTTTTGCTAGATGCACTCCACTGGCATCCAGTTGGTAGGGGCAGGGACGCTGCTTAAATATCCAGCAGCGCATAGGGCAGTGCCTGGCGGCAAATAAAATTATCCAGCCTGAAATGTCGATAATGCTGAGGTTGATGTAATTTCCTCTACATAATGTAGCAGAACATAATTCCAGGAGAGTAGAGAACAATAACAGCATCTTGAGGTGACTGAGTAGTTGGCAGAGCTCACTTTATTAGTCTCAAAAATGACTAGTTTCAGCCAGGTGTTGTGGTTCATGCCTGTAATCCCAGTACTTTGGGAGGCTGAGGCAAGCGGATCACTTGAGCCCAGGAGTTCGAGACCAGTCTGGCCAACATGGCAAAATCCTGTCTCTACTAAAAATACAAAAAATTAGCCAGGTGTGGTGGTGTGCGCCTGTAGTCCCAGCTACTTGGGAGGCTGAGGCATGGGAATCGCTTGAACCCAGGAGGCGGAGGTTGCTGTGAGCTGAGATTGCACCACTGCACTCCAGCCTGGGCGACAGAGTGAGACCCTGTCTCAAAAACATAAAATTAATAAATAAAAGTGACTAGTTCCTGCATACCAACCTGAAGAATTAAAGAAAATAACAGCTACCATTTATGGCACTTACTCTGTGCCAGAGGACTTGTATACATTATATATTCTCTTCATTTTGTAAATGAGGAACCACACTCAGAGAGGTAAAAGAGCTTGCCTGGGGCCTCACAGCTGGTCAAGGTTAGAAGTAGAAATCAAGATTAAGATTATTACTCCTTTTAAGTTCGTGGTTTTAAGCACAACTATGCATTATCTCCCTTGCGGCATGCATCATTCAAAATCTTACTTAACAAAATGAAAATTACTATATGTCCTATATACCATTGGGCTTGCCTGAGAGTAATTAAAACCATGAATGCTAAATGTGATCATACTTGGAGTAAATGACAAGGAGTAGGGGAAAAGGGAACCAACATTAATTGAACACCTACTAAAATTTCAGGAAGCACGCAAATTAAATATATACTCATTGTCTAATTTGATCCTCACAGCAACTCTGCAGTTATGATGCACATTTTACAGATGAGAGTGGGAGATATTTGTTAAGTAACTTGTCTAAGATTGCACAACTAATAAGCAGCAGGGTTGGGATTTGAAATGATGTCCCACAACCAAGCCACTCTTTGCTGCTTACTCTAAAGGTTGGAAGTAAGTTGAGCCTCTTGGAGAAAGGAAGGTAACTGGCCCTGGGTAAAAAGTAACTTCAGGCAGAGCGCAGTGGCTTATGCCTGTAATCCCAGCACTTTGGGAGGCCAAGCCGGGCAGATCACCTGAGGTCAGGAGTTCAAGACCAGCCTGGCCAACATGGTGAAACCCCGTCATGGCTAAAACACAAAAATTAGCCAGGCGTGGTAGTGGGTGCCTGTAATCCCAGCTACTCGGGAGGATGAGGCAGGAAGAATTGCTTGAATCCGGGAGTCGGAGGTTGCAGTGAGCCGAATTAGCACCACTGCACTCCAGCCTGGACGACAGAGCTAGACTCCATCTCAAAAAAAAAAAAAAAAAAAAGTAATTTGAGAGGTAACAAGTAGTAGACGTTGGGTTATATTCAGGTAGAGAATGGAGAGATGAATTGCTGTACCTTCCTTAGCTGATAAGAATTGGATTCTACCTGGAATTTGTTCTAGAGATCTACTCAAATTAAAACAGTGATTGTCATTTTGTCAAACTTCATTTTCTATCTCACCTGAATTTTCCAAGCTGTGCTTTGATAACCATGAACCTGGAAGTTATGGAAGTCTGTGCTTAACCTTTCGGTAGCTCACCTTCCACCTTTCTTAGGGCTGTCCTGTAGAACTTAGGAGTGACAACATTTGGGTTTTGTCTTCTTTTTACACAATTTAAACATTTGTACTTGCTATGGAAATTGTTTTTATAATACGCGGCATTGAATTCATTCTTGTGTTTTTCATATGGGGTTGTTTTGTTTTGACAACTAAATATTTACTTTAAGTTTTAATGTGTTTTGTTTCGGAGCACAAAAAGAGGAAACATTTAAAAAACAGCCCAATCACAATCATTTTGTCCAAAAAGCATTTTTTTTGGGGGGGGGGGGAGGACAGGAAAAGGACCGCATGTTTAATTTCATTTGCTTCAATTGGAAAGGGATTTCAACCACGATTCTCAAGGGCCAGGATGCTGGGAAAAAATATTATTTAGATAAAATGCCTGTTTTGATATCCACATAGAACTGTGAGCCATAGATTCTGATTATAATAATAATGTCCTGATTCTACTACAGCAATCAGCCACTTGGGTAATCAACCACTGTGTGTAGACATGCATGGTGATACCATCTGATTTGTCCCATCATCCATGGATTCATTCTAGAGTAGACTTGAGAGATCTGATAGAACTTGCAAGAATGAATGATCCTTTTGAAAATCAAATTTTTCAACAAGAATGGTACATTTTATTGTAGGAAAATGCAGAAAATATAGAAAAGCTTCAAGAAGAAAACCAAAATCAGTCATAATCCACCACCCAAAAATTAATGACAATATTTTGTATGTCCTTTAAAAATGCAGTACTTTCTAAAAATGGTGGATTCAAGCCCATTGCAAAACCTCCAACATATATAATGTGTTATTTTTTTTTAAATGACTAGATTTTCTGAATGACTGCTACATCTCTAGATGGAAGTCATGGTCATAACCCATGAAAAGGGAAAGCTGACAGGTAGTTGGAGAACTATGCTATAGCCTCTTCCTGGCAGCTATCTAAAGAAGCTTAAGGATAGCTCCTTCAAATTTCTCCTCTTCCAACTTGAATGATCAAGTTTCAGTGCTAAAAGAGGCTGTCAGTACCCACCCCCCATTATTTTACAGATGAGGAAACTGAGGCTCAAAGGGGTCAAGCACCTAATGTGCAAACGTCAGAGTTCCAGCTTGAATTTTTAGATTGTCTTCATAGGTAGGTAAATTTTTTATTTCCTAAAGATTCTTCACAGTCAAGAACTTTTTCATGGCCTGACCCTCAAAAGAACATGCTCTTCTGGTGGGAGTATACTATAAAGGATACTAAAAGGCCAAGTATAATACTTGCTAATTTCAGAATATGTTCCGAACAGCTGTGGGCAGTACAGGAATTTTTCATATTATTTGCTTTATTGTAATTGAACATTTAGTGATGGGGAACCTCTTGGATGGGTCTAGCTCTCAGTTTAATTTCCCCTAGCCTATGAGGCAAGTGCCAAGGCATATGAAGTATGCCTATAGGTACAAAAATGAAAGATGACATTAAAAGAGTCTTTAGACATGGTAGCCTGGAAGATCACAATTAGGGCTTTTGCTCCATGAAAGTATTTTTTTCCTTTATAAAGGGAGATATCTGTTGAAATTGTGGGATAGAGATTTTAAAGATTGCATCTGCTTCCAAACTAAGGTCGAAAGTTAAATTGTAGTAAATGTGTGCAGTGTGGTATCATTAAACTGTGCACACATACATGAAATTGTTGTTTTAATCTGGCATCTTTTTTTTTTTTTTTTGAGATGGAGTCTCCCTGGGTCGCCCAGGTTGGAGTGCAGTGGCGCTCTCTCAGCTCACTGCAACCTCCGCCTCCCAGCATCAAGCGATTCTCTTGCCTCAGCCTCCCTACTAGCTGGGATTACGGGCACGTGACACCACACCTGGCTAATGTTTGTATTTTTAGTAGAGACAGGGTTTCACCATGTTGGCCAGGCTGGTCTCAAACTCCTGACCTCAGGTGATCCACTCACCTCGGCCTCCCAAAGTGCTGGGATTACAGGCGTGAGCCACCACTCCCGGCCTTAATCTAGCATTCTTAAAAAAATCAGTTATTTAGCTTTCTTCCCCCTTTTCTCCTGCCCCATTTCATTTCTTTCTGTAGCTGTGAGGGTCACTCTCTCTTTGTGTCTGTTTCCCTCTCAGGGTGACTCTTTTTTCAGTCCACCTGACTGCACCCACTTTCCTTTTTCCAGGTTCTCCGTAGATCCATATCCTTCTATCACATTCATCTGCCACTGCATCTTGCCCTTGTCCCCGTTTGCCAGTGTTAACAATTACCCCACCCTGGGCTGGGCCAGGGCTGTTTTTCAGCTTAGGCCGGGCAGGGAAGCTGATCTCCAGGGCACATGTGGAGTGAGAAGAGTTGTTGTCACTCTATACAGAAATGTCATTGACAGAATAGGATTAAACAAAATATGTACAGAGATTACATAGGCTATGTATACATGTAAACTTGTGAACACAAAATCATTCCTTCTTTACAGCCAGGGTCCCAGCAAATGCTAAAGCTACATGAAATAATGAGTATGTATACCTATTGCCGAGGGCTTACTATTTGAACAAGTGAGAGAATTGTACTCTTGCCTAGGGGTGTATTTTTAAGTAGTTTTTGCTCCTGTTCCTTATTATTGCCTGCTAATGGATACGTATATTGTCAGTAAGTGACCAACTCTCCTAGCTTCCTGTAGTGCACTGTATTTATCTTCTGAAAATGGATTTTCCTCTGTATTTAAACCACTGAGATTTATTTGTGCCTCATTTTTGAACTACTATAGATAAAAAACTCACAGATAGGAAATACCTGTGGACTGTTTTTGAAATGCAGTGAAACCTAGAAAAAAAAATCGAAATAATAAGTATCTCCTGTCAGCATTTTACTGCTTGTAGAATTGATATTCTATTTGCCCACATAAAATCTCTCTGGATGTTATTCCTATTGCAAGGCATAGTAGCTTTTCCTCCTGTTCCTTATTATTGCCTGCTAATGGATATGTACATTGTCAGTAAGTGACTGACTCGCCATAGCTTCCTGTAGTACACTATTTCTCTTCTGAAAATGGATTCCTCTGTATTTAAACCACTGAGATTTATTTGTGCCTCATTTTTGAACTACTATAGATAGAAAAGGCACAGATAGGAAATACCTGTGGACTGTTTTGGAAATGCATTGAAACCTAGAAAAAATAACAATTAAAATAATAAATATCTCTTGTAAGCATTTTAGTGTTTCTTTTTACCCACATAAAAACTCTCTGGATGTTATTCCTGTTGCAAGATATTAAATGTTCCATAGACTTTTTTTTTTTTTTTTTTGAGACAGAGTTTCGCTCTTGTTGCCCAGGCTGGAGTGCAGTGGTACAATCATGGCTCACTACAACCTCCGCCTCCGGGTTCAAGTGATTCTCCTGCCTCAGCCTCCCAAGTAGCTGGGACTACAGGCACCCACCACCATGCCCAGCTAATTTTTGTATTTTTGGTAGTGACGGGGTTTCACTGTGTTGGCCAGGCTGATCTCGAACTCCTGATGTCAGGCGATCCACCCTCCTCGGCCTCCCGAAGTGCTGGGATTACAGGTGTGAGCTGTTCTGTAGACTTTCTAATAACAAGAATTTGTAATATTCACAAGGTTTTAAATTTCCTTTTCAGTGCTAAGGAAATGATAGCTGGGAATGCAAAGGCTTTATTGGCAAGATTGTTTTGACAAGGATGGCACAAAACTAAATTTCTATACTTGATTAATTTATAAGTCTTGTCACTCACTTTTAGTTTTAGAGTGTGGATAAAGCTGTTTGATTCTTGTCAGATTTGAAATGTATGATTTATGAGACATTAAAGATTGGTTTTTCAGTGCACTCTGCCGGGTCTAGTTTTATGCTTCATTCTTTTTTGGGAAGCTGATTGCAAGTCTGCCTACAGACATAATCAGTCCCCTGCACTTTCGGGTGGCCAGGTGGACTGAAGTAACAGGTTTCCCCCAGGTTTCTCAGAGACTTAAGAACACACACACACACACGCACACGCACACGCAGACATGCAAATTATCGGTCCAAAAATATTTATATCACTAAGCCAGAGCAGTGGATTTAGACATTTGACTTAACAAAATTTGTTTTTCAACACGTTCTAGCAACTACCCTGTAAATGATCGTCATTTCACCTACAACAATGAAAAGATAAAGTCCTCAGCCACATAGCTTCTAGAGGCTAAAGAGGCACGTTAAGTTGCTTGTCAAAGACTCCACACCTTCAGATGCCAGGGTCAACACAAGTTTTCAAACCCTAGACCCAATCCCTTCTAGGCCACAGAAGGTCTGCCTCTTTTAAGGAAGAAATTTTCCAATGCACTAAGCACAGCTAATCACACTAAGGAAAGAAACCAAGCAGCCAAACTAATATGAGGAAGTGAAAGTTTATACTTGCATCTTATAGCAGATGGCCTTTGTTAGAGCCACTTTTAAAATATCAACTTCACCGAGCATGATTTAGGTACAAAAACCGGCATCCAATTAAAGCCTCCAATTTGATGAGTTTAGACAGATGTATATACCCATGAAACCACTGCCCCAATCAGGATGTGGAATGTTTTTATCACCTCCACAAGTTTATCCTTGCCCCTTTTCCAGTAACATTCTTCCCCCAGCCCCTTTCCCCCAGACATCCCCTGTTATGCTTTTGTGTGAGAGCCACTTTCAAAACTCAGATTTGAAAGTTTGTGGATCTTCCTCTATAAAAAGACTATATTTACGTCCAAAATGCAATTGTCTTCTCTATGTTTAAAATAATACTACAGAGAAATTCTAGGTATTGATTTCCTAGAATCTTTTCCTGATCCTCTGCAAGTAAGCTACTTAGTAAATAGTTTCATTATGTACTTGAATTGAAGAGAAATTACAGCCAAGAGAAAAACAATTCTGATAGACAGAAAAGCAGTGTATGTTCTTCTCAAGTAGTTACAGTGAGATGTCAAATCCCTCAAGAACCAGAAAAGTAAAATTTGAATTTTGCTTCGTACTTATTTGTAAAGTAAAAATGAAGACTGAGAATAAAGGTTTTATATGTATCTGTCTATCTATCTAATCATTCATCCATCCATCCCTCCAGCTAGTGTGTGTATATATGTTTCTGTATAAAATTACTATGTATTAATAACCCTATCCCTTGAGGATTACAAAAGATTTGAAGGCTTCAGAGGGAATTTTCTGTGCATGAAAGGTGTACTGTCTTTACACACTTAGGTGCAAAGCAAGCTTTTCATATGCTGTTATTACTCTCATTGATATATTTAATTGAACTAATAATTATTGGGCAATTTAAAGGCTGCCGCATTGAGATGGAGTTTGTCCCTTCGTTTGTCACCTTCTAGAAAAATCCAAGTGTCAAAAAATATCTCGCTGGCTGTCTGTTCTGTTGCTATTACTTCGGCATGCGTCTAGTCTCCTCTTGCCACTCTCAATTTCTGCTGTTTCTGCCCTATCTTCCTTCCCTGATTTTCCTCTTCCATGTCTTTCCTGTATCCTGATGCCACTTCTCTTGCACTGCTCTGCTTTCTCATGAGAAAGCCATTTTTATAAACATCTCCAGACCGAGAGGGCGGCAGACTAATTCAGATAGCATCTTGGAGGCTGTTTCTCCTGTGATCCAACACTTTTTTCACACTCCTTTCCAGTTTCGAGCTGTACTGGAAATTGGAGAGTTGTGAAAGGATGGTTTTTGGATAATCAAAGTTGAAGATACTTGCTGGGCTGTGTTATGACCGTCTTTGAAACCACGAATCATTAAAAATAAGTGAATAGTTTATAATATTCCTAGGAAACTTCCTTTGATAACTGTAAAGCAATTAAAATTGTCCTGAGATAAGGTGATTTATTGTTTTTCAGAATGGGCCATAAAGATATTAAAGAACCCCTTCAACATTTGTCAAAACCCATAAAATGCACAATGCAATGAATGAACCCTAATGTAAACCCTAGACTTTAGTTCATTATAATGTATTAACTAACGTTGGCCCATCAATTGGGACAAATGTACCACATCAATACAAGATGTTAATAATAGGGGAAACTGGGAGATGGATGCTAAGGAGGTATACAGAAACTCAGTATTTCCTGCTTAGTTTTTCTGTAAACCTAAAACTGCTAAAAAAAAAAAAAGTCTACTAATTAAAAAAAAAAAACTCTTCAAATGTATGGGTTTCAGAAATACAAAGACTAGATCAGGAACTTTTTATTATTACCGTGTGAATTAAAGTCTACTGTTTGTGGCCAGGTACAGTGGCTCATGCCTGTAATCCCAGCAATCTGGGAGGCCGAGGTGGGTGGATCACTTAAGGCCAGGAGTTTGAGACCAGCCTGGCCAACATGATGAAACCCCGTCTCTACTGAAAATACAAAAATTAGCTGGATGTGGTGGCATGTGCCTGTATTCCCAGCTATTTGGGTGGTTGAGGTGGGAGAATCGCTTAAATGCGGGAGGCAGAGGTTGCGGTGAACCGAGATCACGCCACTGCACTCCAACCTGGGAGACAGAGTGAGACCCTGTCTTAAATAAATAAATTAATGAATAATAAATAAATTCCAGTGTTTGTTTTTCAGAATGAGTGAAATAAGAGATGTGTTTCTCCTTGAGTGATGTAACTTGTGGCACGAGCCCCTGAAAAGGGGAAGTATGAGGTTCCAGGAGAGCTGCCCAGTACCTCCAATGCCATGTCTAGTTGCACAATAGATAGGTCAGTAGATAGGTCAGTGGGAGCACTGGGTTGGGACTTCGCATGCCACCCTTGAAACATCATGCCATCTTTGCAGTGGAGTCCCAGATTTGGCAAATTCCCTGCCCTACAACCCAGTGGGCCCTCTTTTTACCCTTGCATTTGTGGTATCATTAGCAACAGTGACAGTTGGTGAGCTTATGCCAACTCCGAGCCAATATCCAGGTCAGAGTTCGATTGCTTTGGGCCAAAGGCTATTATTGTATGGCTTGTAGAAGCATAGACCCAGTGCCAGGACTTCCATGCACTTACTCAATATGGCCAGCTCTACAGTAAACGTGTGTGAAAAGATTCGGTTTTTATAGGCATTAATGTAAATAGTGTCTTTATATTGGACCTGGGTAACTATGATGGGCAATTACAACTGCCCATTGCTTTCCTGAGTTGGCTATGAGAACAGAACATTCTGTGGTACGTGGTAGTGGGGGTGAGGGGAGGATGAGGTCTAAGAGGGACATTGCAACTGCAAAGGTAAAGAAAAAAACTGAGAAGCCATCAAGGATTAGAAGGCAAACGGGAGCCATCACTCAAGCACTGTGTGTCTTGAAGTGGTTGTCTGTCAGGTCTGTGGTAAGACCTGGGGTGAAAAACCTCATAGTTCATGTGATTATCTGAAAAATACCAATAAAGGGAAGAGTTGATTATAGAGTTCGCCTGTTTAGGTTTTTTTTTTGTTTTTGTTTTGAAACTGTGTCTTGCTCTGTCACATAGGCTGGAAAACAGTGACGATCGTGGCTCACTGCAGCCTTGACCTCCTGGGTGCAAGCAGTCCCTCTGCCTCAGCCTCCTGAGTACCTGGGACTGCAGGTGTGCATCACCACACCCATCTAATGTTTTAGTTTTGTAGAGGCAGGGTCTCACTATATTGTCCAGGCTGGTCTCAAACTCCTGGCTTGTTTAGCTTATTAAACTTTATTTTGTATATTGGAAATAATTCTTTGTGTACAGATCTGTTAGGTATACTCATTGTTACATCTATTGTTAGACAAAATTTTATTTTTCTTAATTTCATTGGTTGCCTGAATTGACTATATATGTGGTACCACCTGTTAAAAGCAGATTTTGATGAGGAAGGGGAGAAAGAGGATAAAAATAACCTCTCCCTCAAGTCCCATTTCATGATGGAAGCTAGGATTCCAGTTCAGTGGCCAGGCTAACTGGTCACTTGATGCCAGTAGTGAGCCACTGCCACTGGATTTCTTTCAGTCAGCTTCACAATCGATAACAAATCCTGCAGCTGACGTGACTTTACTGCAATTCCTGTTGATTGGAAAAATGGCAAAAGTCACCATCTAACCCAATCATAATATGTTTGTTTCCCAGGTATAGACAGGCTGGGTTAGTCATTAGGCCTAGTGTAGTCATGCTCCCTAACTACTGTGAGTATCTGGAAGGACTGGGGAGGTGTAGTGGCAGCGGCTTGTGGGACAGGCATGTGACAGCATCCTTTTGCCCCCTTGCTGCTCACCCACCTGCTTCTTGTCGCCTATTGGCTCCTCTTCGTCTTCCCCTCCCTCTGTCTCCTTTTTATCCTTAATTCAGTTACTTTTGAATTTTCTGTTAAGGAACCAGGAGGACCTCAGCATGAGGATAATTGGCTTAAGTATTCAAAGTACCAGAGCAACATACTTTATAATTCTTGGACTGCCTGATTGTTACTGCTGCAGTGGTTTGTTGGGTATTAAATGAGACTTAGGGTATTTTGTAAACGTTTTCTGACATACAGTTTGAAAGTTGAATTTTGTCACCTTACAAACTTAGTTATTCCTGCAACTTTTAAAACCCCCTTAAATTTTCCTTATGTGTTTATGATTATCCCCATAGCAGATAATGGCCACATGCGTGCTGGTATGAAGGATTTGCTCAAGGGCTAATTGATGGGAGCAGAGCTGCCCAGTTGCTGAAGTGTAAGGAAACAGTTCATGGAGTGCCAATGCCAATTTAGGAAAAGTATGGGGCTGAGTACTTAGTAAGATGAAATAAAAAAATATTTATCCAGTGCTTACTCTAAGGAGAAGGCACTTGGCTAGGTTTGCTAGATGCTGTGGGGAGCCTTAAAACAACAGTGATCTCTTCAAGGCCGGGCGTGGTGGCTCACGTCTGTAATCCCAGCACTTTGGGAGGCCGAGGCAGACGGATCACTTGAGGTCAGGAGTTTGAGACCAGCATGGACAATATGGTGAAACCCCGTCTCTACTAAAAATACAAAAATTAGCTGGGTGTGGTGGCGTCTGCCTGTGGTCCCAGCTACTCGGGAGGCTGAGGCAGGAGGATCACTTGAACCTGGGATATGGAGTTGGCAGTGAGATGAGATTGTGCCACTCCACTCCAGCCTGGGCGACAGAGAGAGACCCTGTCTCAAAAAAAAAACAACAACAAAAAAAACCAGTACTAGTGATCTCTTCAAGCAAAGAATGCCCATTCTAATTGGAGAAGCTGTTAAAGACACATGAAGGATGTGGTGGAAAGAGTATTGAACTGCATAGGGTGTGGGGAGGGAGTCAGGAGTTTTGAATCCTAGTCTGAGTTCTGCCACTAAGCATTGGAAACTGGGCAAATCATCTCCCCACTCTGGGTCTCAGTTTATAAAAAGGCAAATGAACGAGATCATCTCTAAGATACTCTGTAGATTGATTCATAAATGTGGAAGAGATTCCGGAAAATGGAAGCTTGAGCCCAGGAGTTTGAGACCAGCCTGGGCAACATGGTGAGACTCTGTCTCTACAAAAAATACAAAACAGTAGCCTGGTGAGGTGATGTGTGTTTGTAGTCCCTGTTACTCAGGAGGCTGAGGTGGGAGGATCAGATGGGCCCAGGAGGCTGCAGTGAGCTATCACCTGGGAGCTTGTTAGAAATGCAACTTTCATGGGCCCCACTCCAGACCTAGGGAATCAGAAACGCTGGGGATGGGGCACAGCCATCTGTGTCCTAACAAGGTCCTCTCTCAGGAGATTTTGAGGCACAATAAAGTCTGACAATTACAGGCTATAGGAATTTGGGTCAGTGGTTTTCAGCCTCTGTCATACAATAGATTCATCTGGGGGAACTTTGTTGGGGGTGGGGCACTGACTTTGTTTGTGCTGCTGTAACAGAATATCTGAGACTGGGTACCTTATAAAGAATAGAAATCTATTTCTCAACGGTTCTAGAGACTGGGAAGTCCAAGATCAAGGTGCAAACAGGTTCGATTGTTAAGGGCTGCTCTCTGCTTCCAAGATGACACTTTACTGCTCCAGCCTCCAGAGGGGAGGAACGCCCTGCCCTCATGTGGTGGAAGGCAGAAGGGCAAGAGAGCCAAAGGCTCTCTTGAAGCTTTAATCCCATTCACCAGGGAGGAGCTCTCCCAGTTTAATCACCCCACCTCTTAGAGGCCCCACCTCTCAATACCATCACATTGGCCATTAAGATTCAACACCTGAATCTTGGACACATAAAAACCGTAGCAGGCACCCAGGCATCACTAGTTGCTTTGACTCTCCAGGTGCAGCCAATTTTGAGAATCACTGGTTTAGGGGAAAGTGGCATGAGCCAAGACTTCTGTCATTCTCTAGCGGCAATGAACCTCAGATGTAGGGAGTCAGCCAAAGCCAGAGGCTTGAATTTCACTCTAAGAAACTTGGCCTTTAGATTACAATGGAGAAAGGTTTTTGGCAATGGGAGTGATACATTCGAGGTGGAACATTTGAGAGATGATTCTGACGCTAGCTATGTGAAGAAGAGGGCGTACCCATAGTTAAGAAATCTGATGAAATAGTCTGGTGTCAAGTGATAATGGGCCCAATTAGGACCTTAGAAATGAAATTATAAGGAAGAAAATGTATGAAAGCTCTTTTTCAGGAAAAATGGGCAGGGTTTGGCGATGGTTGCTGGGGTGACAGCAATGTTAGAATGTCTTTGGTTCAGGAGTTCCTCTCAGACTTCTGGGAGGGCCAGTGCTCTCTAGATGCATCTGGCAAAATTGTCATGTATGGATCTGTACAATTCTTTGTTTTTTGTTGCTTTGATTTAGGAGTTATTAGCGGAGGTGACCCACAGCAAGTTATAGAAAAATACAGAATTATAGTCACCTCAAAAGCTACTCATGGTCATCATGTCAGAGGGAAAAAGTGCTGTTTTTCTTTTAAGGAAAGAATGCTTGGAGTTGTGGGAAACTTGTAGACTTGGCAATGAGTAATTCAAGCCTATCAGTCAATTAAGTGAGTTTTTATTTTATCATTTGTTTTATTTGGGAGCTGCTGTAATAGTCATTGAGAGGACATCAGTCTTCATATTTTTAAAACAAAACAAAAATACCATTGAACATTAGGTCAAAGGACAAGAATTTCAAGGTTTTTACCTTTTGACTTTAACAAATATTTGCTGCTCCATTTTTCTTGCTAGATTTTGCCATTTGACTTGTGTTTTTGCTTTGTTCCAGTTTGTTCTTTGTGCTTGATAACTGTAGTGTACTCTATTTTTTTTTTTTTTTGAGACACAGTCTTGCTCTTTTGCCCAGGTTGGAGTACAGTGGTGCAATCTCGGCTCACTGCAACCTCTGCCTCCTGGATTCAAGTGATTCTCGTGTCTTGGCCTCCCAAGTAGCTGGAATTACAGGCGCGCACCACCATGTCTGGCTCATTTTTGTATTTTTAGTAGAGATGGGGCTTCACCATGTTGGCCAGGCTGGTCTCGACCTCCCAAAGTGCTGGGATTACAGGCGTGCATCACTGCTCCTTGCCTCTATTCTATTTTTGATGGCTTTTTTATTCATAAGTATTCTTAAGGTTTTAATATTCCAGTTAAAAAATAAATATATTTGTCCCTTTATGTTTTTCCCCAATATACTTATTCTTCCTTTATGACCAAAAATTATTTAAATTTGCATCCAGAAATGGCTCACAGAAAGAGCTCCTTGGTATTTATTTAGGGCACGGTGGGACCTTTTGTTAGTTTCTAGGTCATGCCACATCTGGAAGGAAAGACACCTTTTATTTACTAATTTGAAAATTTATGAAAGCAGACTCAGTATTTTAAAGGGTTGCATATATTCCTATGCAAAGTTGCATATATTCCTATGCAAAGTTAAAAATGACTCACTACTCCAACTTTGGTAAATGTGTGCACTTTAGTTTTTGAAAGAAGTGCAAAAATCTGCAGAAAAATCTGGACTAATCATAACTTGAGATTTTTAGTATATCTAGTAGATAACTTTTAAAAATGTAACCCATCTTTTCCCAAACTGGATAAGGATAATTCCTCTCTTTGCAAATTGTGAGGAATATTATGATTATATCATATAAAATAAGTATAGAAACGTGTAGAATAAATGATCTTCCAGACAGAGTATATAGAGGATATCACCAGATAATACTCTGTACTAAATATAAGGACACAAAACTGGACTTTATTATATTTCTGTAACTGGTAATATCCTTCTAGTTTTTGCTTGTTTATTAAATGAATATGCTGTTAAAGATTTGGTTATGTTGTAGATCTTGATTATGTTGGAATTATTAAAAATGAGGCATCTTTAATCTGTACTGCTTATTTCCAATAAATTATTTTGCCAAATGAGAGCCAGTTTACCAGTTCTTTTGTTAAAGAAAATGAGCCAGTGGCTACCTCAGTTGTATTTATCATTGCCTTTTATGGTAAACATTTAAAATATGTTTTTAATGGTACCCATGCCAATGTTTCTGACCTCTATAGTAGCATAAGTATTTGAATAAAAGTGAGATAAATGAGAAGTCTCTGCCGCCCAGTCTCATCACAAGTGTACCTAATTAAGAAGATGTTTGGAATTCACTGTTCTTTGATTTCTTGGGTGGGAGAGAATATTCTGAAGGATGTGATTAAGGAATCGTTACCATGACTATCACATTCAAAGAACTGAGAGGAGACAATGAGTCTGTGGGGGATCATCTCTTTTGATTGATTTGACTCTTCTTTTAAGTTGTTTCAAACAGCTGTTGTCACTGGATTTTCTTTTCCTCGTAATTCACACAATTGATTGGTGATGTGGGGATCATTGAAGCTTGGTTGTCAGTAGTGATAAGGGTCAGTAGTGTCCATGACCACAATACTTTTGCCAAACCTGGAGAGTGATTGTATGTGTTAAATGTCACTAAAAAGCAACTCTTGGCTTCTTCTGGAATAATATACGTGGTTTGTCTATTTTCACTTATTAATTTTGTCAGGGCGGGATATGATTATCATGATCTCTTTGAAAGCATGACTAACTCTAAAGTGTTTGAGCTGTATTTTAGATTACTTTGCTGTCATCTTACCCAGTGTTTTGTGTGCTGTTTTGTTTTTATTCTTTAACTTGCACAATATTGTCAACGTAATTTATATGATGTTCTGGTCAGAGACACAGTTACACACTGCAGATTGAAAAGTACACACAAATATACCCACCACGAGTGTCTTCAGCCTCACGACCCCAGCTCATGTTAAGTGGGACATGCTAGTACAGATGATAAAGTGAAATGGAGATACAAAGGCAGTTCAGATCTGACTGTCAATTTTTCTCCTTCTTTGTGGACTAATTCTGGGTGGTGAAACTATGAACTATGGAAGGAAGACTGCTCCACCATGAGTCCGAGTTGAATCTCATGTGAGAGCTTTGCCTCCTCAGCCTTTGGGCCTTTCTTTCTTCTGCCCTCTGGAGGGTGTCAGAGAACATGAAATGCAAGGACTTTCTGGAAAGGATAGCCAGGGTTTGGTCTGGTAACTAGAAGACACTTTCCCTGCCCCTTCGCCACCTGTACCCCCTCCAAGCCAGAACATGTAGAGGTGAGGAGCAGACAGAGAGATGGCAGGGAAGCCATTGGCAAGGTGGGACTCTTAGGAAGGAAGTGATTCCGGTTCTTGAAAAAGAGAACCGGATTCCATCAAGTAGAATCGGTATGAATTGTACCCATCTCTAGAAAAATAATTCCAGAAGGGTGAGTAAGATGAAATATGGTAAGACTAGTGTGTGACAGATTCAGGTTTGAAGCTTCAGTTGGATTGAATCGAAAGAGAGGTATATTTGGTGTCAAGCGTTTGTGGTGGCATGTGAAATCATTATCCACGTTTGATAACAGTTTGACTTTTTGCCTGCTATAATAATAGTAAGTATGTATTTAACATTCAATGGGTACCTTGTTTGGGGGAGGCACTGCTAAATGCTTTACATGGACGTACCTCCTTACCTCTATGAGGTAGGTGGCCATTGTGATGCTCATATGAGGCGGAGCCGGTATTTGAGCTCAGGCAGTCTGACTCTGGTGCCCCTGCTGTGAAGAGCTGTGCCATGCTGCATTCCTCCTGTAGCTGCACGAAAGGGTGTTGAATCTTCTAGAAACAGTGAGTTCTATATGAATGGAGTGTGGTGGTGGGAGAATAGTTGGAGTAAAGCCTTTTGTGTAAACATACCATGCTAAGTACTGGGAGATAGAAATGAAATGAGAGACTTCATTTATTTATTTATTTTTATTTTTTTGAGATGGAGTCTTGCTCTGTCGCTAAGGCTGGAGTGCAGTGGCGGGATCTCAGCTCACTGCAACCTCCACCTCCCAGGTTCAAGCAATTGTCCTGCCTCAGCCTCCTGAGTACCTGGGACTACAGGCACACGCCACCACGCCCGGCTAATTTTTGTATTTTTTCAGTAGAGACGAGGTTTCATCATGTTGGCCAGGATGGTCTTCATCTCCTGACCTCGTTATCCACCCACCGCAGCCTCCCAAAGTGCTGGGATTACAGGTGCCAGCCACCACACCCAGCCAAAATAAGACATTTTTTTGCCCCTGCCACCGAGATATTTAACATCTTGCAGGACTAACAAAACCTAACATGAACCAATCCAGATTCATATCATAGAATATGAAAATATTTTCTGGAAAGAATAGCCAGAGTCCCAGTCTGGTTACTGGAAGACACTTTCCCTGTCCCTTCCCCACCTGTAGCCCTTCCAAGCTGGAATGTGCAGAGGTGAGGAACAGAGAGAGAGAGATGGCAGGGAAGCCATTGGCAAGGTGGGAATCTTAGGAAGGAAGTGATTCCGGTTCTTGAAAAAGAGAACCGGATTCCATCAAGTAGAATCAGTATGAATTGTACCCATCTCTAGGAAAAATCAATTCCAGAAGGGATGAGTAAGATGAAATATGATAAGACTAGTGTGTGACAGATTCAGGTTTGAAGCTTCAGTTGGATTGAATCGAAAGAGGTATATTTGGTGTCAAGCGTTTGTGGCAGCATGTGAAATCATTATCCACGTTTGATAACAGTTTGACTTTTTGCCTGCTATAATAATAGTAGTAAGTATGTATTTAACATCCATTGGATACCTTGTGTAGGGGAGGCACTGCTAAATGCTTTACATGGACGTACCTCCTTACCTCTATGAGGTAGGTGGCCATTATGATGCTCATAGAGGCTGGACAGGTAATATGAGGCGGAGCCGGTATTTGAGCTCAGGCAGTCTGACTCTGGTGCCCCTGCTGTGAAGAGCTGTGCCATGCTGCATTCCTCCTGTAGCTGCACGAAAGGGTGTGGAATCTTCTAGAAACAGTGAGTTCTATATGAGTGGAGTGTGGTGGTGGGAGAATAGATGGAGTAAAGCCTTTTGTGTAAACATACCATGCTAAGTACTGGGAGATAGAAATGAAATAAGAGATTTTTTGTTTTTGTTTTTTGAGATGGAGTCTTGTTCTGTCGCTCAGGCTGTAGTACAGTGGCGCGATCTCGGCTCACCGCAACCTCCACCTCCCAGGTTCAAGCAATTGTCCTGCCTCAGCCTCCTGAGTACCTGGGACTACAGGCGCATGCCACCACGGCCGGCTAATTTTTGTGTTTTTTCAGTAGAGACGGGGTTTCACCATGTTGGCCAGCATGGTCTTGATCTCCTGATCTCGTTATCCACCCACTACAGCCTCCCAAAGTGCTGGGATTACAGGTGCCAGCCAACACACCCAACCAAAATGAGAGATTTTTTTTGGTCCTGCCAACGAGAAATTTAACATCTTATAGGACTAAGAAAACCTAACATGAACCAATCCAGATTCATATGACAGAATATGAAAATGTTTTCTGGAAAGAATAGCGAGAGTCCCAGTCTGGTTATTAGAAGACACTTTCCCTGTCCCTTCCCCACCTGTAGCCCTTCTAAGCTGGAATGTGCAGAGGTGAGGAACAGACAGAGAGATGGCAGGGAAGCCATTGGCAAGGTGGGACTCTTAGGAAGAAAGTGATTCCGGTTCTTGAAAAAGAGAACCGGATTCCATCAAATAGAATCGGTATGAATTGTACCTATCTCTAGGAAAAATCAATTCCAGAAGGGTGAGTAAGATGAACTATGATAAGACTAGTGTGTGACAGATTCAGGTTTGAAGCTTCAGTTGGATTGAATCGAAAGAGAGGTATATTTGGTGTCAAGCATTTGTGGTGGCATGTGAAATCATTATCCACGTTTGATAACAGTTTGACTTTTTGCCTGCTATAATAATAGTAAGTATGTATTTAACATTCAGTGGATACTTTGTGTAGGGGAGGCACTGCTAAATGCTTTACATGGACGTACCTCCTTACCTCTATGAGGTAGGTGGCCATTATGATGCTCATAGAGGCTGGACAGCTAATATGAGGCAGAGCCAGTATTTGAGCTCAGGCAGTCTGACTCTGGTGCCCCTGCTGTGAAGAGCTGTGCCATGCTTCATTCCTCCTCTAGCTGCACAAAACGGTGTGGGATCTTCTAGAAACAGTGAGTTCTATATGAGTGGAGTGTGGTGGTGGGAGAATAGATGGAGTAAAGCCTTTTGTGTAAACATTACCGTGCTAAGTATTGGGAGATAGAAATGAAATAAGAGATTTTTTTTTTTTTTTTTCTGAGATGGAGTTTTGCTCTGTTGCTCAGGCTGGAGTGCAGTGGTGCGATCTCAGCTCACCACAACCTCCACCTCCCAGGTTCAAGCAATTGTCCTGCCTCAGCCTCCTGAGTACCTGGGACTACAGGCGCATGCCATCACGCCCGGCTAATTTTTGTATTTTTTCAGTAGAGACGGGGTTTCACCATGTTGGCCAGCATGGTATTGATCTCCTGATCTCGTTATCCACCCACCGCAGCCTCCCAAAGTGCTGGGATTACAGGTGCCAGCCAACACACCCAGTCAAAATAAGACATTTTTTTGCCCCTGCCACCGAGATATTTAACATCTTGCAGGACTAACAAAACCTAACATGAACCAATCCAGATTCATATCATAGAATATGAAAATGTTTTCTGGAAAGAATAGCCAGAGTCCCAGTCTGGTTACTGGAAGACACTTTCCCTGTCCCTTCCCCACCTGTAGCCCTTCCAAGCTGGAATGTGCAGAGGTGAGGAACAGAGAGAGAGATGGCAGGGAAGCCATTGGCAAGGTGGGACTCTTAGGAAGGAAGTGATTCCGGTTCTTGAAAAAGAGAACCAGATTCCATCAAGTAGAATCAGTATGAATTGTACCCATCTCTAGGAAAAATCAATTCCAGAAGGGTGAGTAAGATGAAATATGATAAGACTAGTGTGTGACAGATTCAGGTTTGAAGCTTCAGTTGGATTGAATCGAAAGAGAGGTATATTTGGTGTCAAGCGTTTGTGGCAGCATGTGAAATCATTATCCACGTTTGGTAACAGTTTGACTTTTTGCCTGCTATAATAATAGTAAGTATGTATTTAACATTCAGTGGGTACCTTGTGTAGGGGAGGCACTGCTAAATGCTTTACATGGACGTACCTCCTTACCTCTATGAGGTAGGTGGCCATTATGATGCTCATAGAGGCTGGACAGGTAATATGAGGCGGAGCCGGTATTTGAGCTCAGGCAGTCTGACTCTGGTGCCCCTGCTGTGAAGAGCTGTGCCATGCTGCATTCCTCCTCTAGCTGCACGAAAGGGTGTGGAATCTTCTAGAAGCAGTGAGTTCTATATGAGTGGAGTGTGGTGGTGGGAGATGAGATGGAGTAAAGCCTTATGTGTAAACATACCATGCTAAGTACTTGGAGATAGAAATGAAATAAGAAATTTTTGTTCCTGCCACCAAGATACTTAACATTTTACCGGACAAAGAAAACCTAACATGAAACAATCCAGATTCATATGATAGAATATGAAGATATTGTGTCTACTTAAGTATAGGTGGGAGGAAGACTGGAAGATGTTCCTTTGAATTAAGTCACTTTAAAACATTTGCTTTCAAATGTTAGCACTTCACCATGGGCACAAAATTTGCCTTCCTCCAGGCTTTTGGCCTGGCAAACAAGAACCCTGTCCCTATAGTCAGCAGATTTGTCCATTTTGAGTTGGGAAGCATTGTCTTCAGCCTTTTCTTCCTGACAACGATCCTGACAATCGTCGTCAGGATCTCTAAAGAGATGAACCCATTAGCCTAGTGAACCAACTGTCTCAGCTGTTTATTTACCAGCACATTACTAGTTTTTCCATTTATATCCACTGCCTGTGTGAAGATCAGCCTGGAAATGGTTTGAGCATAGGGTGGGAGGGGTGGTTACACACCTGGTTGTAATCCTTGTTTTATTTTTGCCCAGTTTCCATCTATACTTCTTGAGAGCTTCCTGTGTTCCAGGCACTGACCTGGGTGTTGGGACAGAGCAGTGAAAAAACAGACCGGGTCCCCTGCCCAAGGCACTGTCTTTTCCTCAGATTTCATTCACTCATGTACATTTTCATAGTTGATCTAAAAGCGGCATTTGGTGTGAATTCTAGGATTTCACACTTTTAGGATAATACAGTGATCACACTCCCTTTCTCCTTTTCCCCAGCCAGTCCTTTCTGAATAAATGTCGGGGGTTTGGGGGAGGAAGGCAGTGATGCGAATGGGCCTGTGGGGAGGTTGCACGGGCTTGAGGAGGGCAGCATGTCGTAGCGGGCCATATTTGTGTTAGGGTTGGGAACGGCACAGGGCACACCTGTTTCCTACTGCTGCAAAACCCTCGTCCTGGGATGAGCCTGCCCGCTAGTCTGCATCCTAATCCTGCTGTTGATTGGAGATAACTTCAGCGGTCACAGGGCACCTCGTCTCCATGGCAACCCCTCTAAATATTCCTCTAGTGACTTGTGCTCTACATTCTGGCTGGATCAGAGCCCTCCTGTGGCAAAATATTCTAAAGATGTTAGAGAGAGAGAGAGAGAAAAAGGCTCAACTAATAAATCTATTCTTAACGACTGAGTCATTTGTTTTGATTACCCGGGTGATTGCCAAATGTTAATTTAAAACTGAAATAGGCCATGAGCTCACTCCCCTAACAATGCTGAGTGTTTGAGCTAATACAGCTTGATAATGAGGGAGCCAGATCTACTGCCAGTGCTCATGTTATATGATAAACAGACATTTGGAGAAATATGCAGAACATCTTGGCAGTTTTCCTTTAACTCTAAGGGTTGTAAATACAAAGTAGAATGTGTTACCATGAGCCATTTCATAGGAAGTTTACTTTATTTATTTTTTTAGAATTCAGAACTTTGCTTCTAAAAAGGTAACTTTGCCTCTTGATTCTCATTTTTTTCCCTAACTTAGGCATCTTGGAAGTTGTTTTCAACCATATCCGGCCTTTGCCGAATACATCCTATCTGCCACACATCCAGCGTGAGGTAAGTTTTACTAATTGCCACAAATTCTTACACTGATCTCCAACCTTCTAAGTTGTGGTATTAGGGGCGGCATTGTACAAAGGGCTTTATTTGTACAGGAGGTTTCAGAAGGTTCATTTTAATTGACCCAACCAATGTCACTGCTTACCCTAAATATTAGCTCTTGGGGGGAATGTCTTTTCCAGGGAAAATCTCATTTGCTTTCAACTTGGGCGTATGAAAAGGGAATTTGCCAGGCACAACAGGACTATTCGAAGGTCTGCTTGAAAGTAAAGATCTGCTCATGTCGTTGCACGAACAGTAGGGAGCAGGAAAGCTGCATGGAGCAAATGCTGGGATGGGACGGAGGAGACTCCTGCTGCCAGCCAGGAGAAGGTTAGGCTGACCTGATCAGCTATTAGGAATCTTTCTCCGTCGGTGGAAGGAGCCAAGGTGCAGGACTGGCACTGCAAAATCTGGTGATAGAAGGCCAAAGGGTGCTTCTGCTCGGTGACATTGTTAGGGTCCAGGAGATTTTCTTCTGATTTGCCCTCAAGTTCAGAACAACCTGTGGGAAGCCAGGTTGAGTAAGACCTTCCAATGCTTATATTGGATAAGCATTCTCTGTCCTCTTCATTTAGCCACAGTGGCTTGTTTATACTCTGTGATGACTCAGGGTTCCTCAATTTCTCTTTGAGAGAAGGACATTGACCTTTGAAAATAATGAAAGGAAGGAATCTAAGAGAAGGCTCATCCAGGCACGATACAGTAATGGTCCCTCCTTTTTGGTGCCCCGGTTTCTGGGTGCTCACAAGAGGGAATGTAACCTTTGCCAGCACCGTACCTGTCAGGATTTGCCATTTCATCCCTCAAAAGGTTGCTGCGTTTTTGCCTTCACCTTCACCCTGCCCACCCCTGCACGCAGCCTCATGGTCAGTGTAGGTACTTAGATTTCAGTTAGGGTACATGCTCAGCAGGTGACAAGAATTGCCTTTGTTATGTCTACTTGCTACAGAATTCTCCCCAGGTTTTAAAATATATATCTTCAAATACCTAAATGTATTAAACCTTAAAGTAAAAAGCATAGGACAAACTTTTAGAAATGCTAAACCTGAATTTTATCCATTTCATCAATTATGGTGGTAGTCGGAAGTCCTTCCAAGGCCCTCGGGCTTGAAGCAGGCTCAGTGATACAAGCTTTCAGCAGCTTCCCTCTGCTGCTGGAGATGGAATCTTCATTTCTGGGTCTAAATCCTGCTGTAGCTCTCATTCATAGCCTTTACCTATAATGGTTGTTTTCAAACTTAAAAAAAAAATGATAGAAACCTATCTTCAAAAAATACAAATCTTTAGATCTAACCCCAATAGAGAAAACCAAAGCCGAACTGCTTTGGCTCAAGTAGGAGGCTGTGACTCTCTGTCACCCTCCTCTAAGGGTGAACCCTATTGAAAGAGCAGAGATTTTAGCTCTGTGCCCTTTCCCAGCTCTTATTTTTATTTTCCCACAGAAGAGGCTAGATTCTTTAAGGAGATATAAAGAAGGGAGATATAAAGATATAAAGATTCTTTAAGGAGATACAAAGACATCCTCTCATCAGCTGGAAATGCCAGCTAGGTGAGACCTGGCTATGCATATGCATTGTTTGCCCTTAGTAATTCTATAGCAATCTGCAAATTCGGTCAGCTTCATCAGCAGAAAACTTTGATAGAAACCATGTGTAAAAGGGCTGTGTTCTTAAAGTGGAACATTTAAATCGAAGTTTTTCAAGCACACATTTCAAGTGGTTTTATGATACCAAGCACACCCCAATGACATCTTTACATTGACCAAAACTTGGTGTCCTTGGGTTTTCTTTTAAAGCACTGAGTTTCTCAGGTGTGTCAGTTGAATAGAATCTGCTAAATTCTGTGTTTTTTTTCATTTTTTAAAATTATTTATTTATTTATTTATTTTTATGGAGTCTTGCTTTGTCGCTCAGGCTGGAGTGCAGTGGTGCAAGTGCAGTGGTGTGATCCAACTCAGTGCAACCTCCATTTCCCAGGTTCAAGCAATTCTCCTGCCTCAGCCTCCCAAATAACTGGGATTACAGGCGTCTCTACACCAATATGCCTGGCTAATTTTTGTAATTTTAGTAGAGACAGGGTTTCATCATGTTGGCTAGGCTGGTCTCAAACTCCTGGCCTCAAGCAATCCGCCCTCCTCGGCCTCCCAAAGTGCTGGGATTACAGGCGTGAGCCACTGCGCCCGGCCAAATCTGTTAAATTCTGTTTCCCTGTAACAGAAATATATAGGATTACACAACTGCATCTGGTGTTCTTTCTTCCTTTCTTTTATTCATTCATTCAGCCCTACTATGGGCCAGGGCAGGAATGTAGTGGTGAGCACAAAAACAACAAAAAAATACATTTTGGGTTTGATATTCTTCAAGGGTGGGACATGCCTAGATTATTTTCCCTTTTGCAGACGAGGAAACTGAAAATTGCTTTGCTTTTCTCAATTACATTGCCCAGTATTCAGTAGACAGGTCTGGATGCAGGGGTACAGTTCCAAGTCCCCATCTCTACTCTGCTCTTTGAGCCTATGATTTATGCCACTTCCATATAAGCATGTGCAAATAAAGCATTCAGTAATTGCCATGGATGCAGCTGTCCCTGGGACCCGAAGGCCCTAAAATGAAAATAAATGTAAACTGTGTGTTTCACACTCTATTTTTAAAACGTTTGGAATAATTGAATAGTTTAGTAAAATGGGCTTTGCTGTTTCCACATGAGGATATCTTGTTCTTTTATTTTTTATTTTTTTTGAGATGGAGTCTCACTCTGTCGCCTAGACTGGAGTGCAGTGGTGCGATCTCAGCTCACTGCAATCTGTACCTCCCAGGTTCAAGCGATTCTCCTGCCTCAGCCTCCCAAGTAGCTGGGATTACAGATGCGTGCCACCATGCCTAGCTAATTTTTGTATTTTTAGTGGAGATGGGGTTTCACCATGTTGGCCAGGCTGGTCTCGAACTCCTTAACTCAAGTGATCCGCCTGCCTTGGCCTCCCAAAGTGCTGGGATTACAGGCGTGAGCCACCATGCCTGGCCTATTTTGTTCTTTTAAATGATGGTGTGTCCCCTTTTAATACAGTATTTATCATAGATAAACTTTATTATTCAGAAACTTAGAATTATTCCATTTGGCTGCCTTTTAGTTTACGGAATTATTTGGAACACAAGCTTGAACACATAATTCTTAACACATACGTGAACTGGGCTAAATTTGAGTATTTGTACCATAGTAGTGACAATATTGTTAATTAAACATGTGTTTCACATGTAGGAGATATTTGTATCACTGACATATGGTCATTTTCATTATTGATTTGGCAGTTTTTTAATATTCACAAAACACGAAATTTTGAAATACAGTAGTCAAAGTGATTTGATCTGTGCCATTTGTATTGATGTAACCTCTCTTCTTGGTGCACTAGCAATAAGAAGGAAAATCAGCACAGATGGGTTACACAGACTTAGAGAATTTGGAAATCATCAGTTTAGAGCCAAGGTCTCAAACTGGTGGGCTGGATCTGGCACACAGAGGTGTTCTTTTAAAATTTTAATTGCCAGCATTTAAAAATTGAAAGGTTTCATATTTTTTGAAGTCCAAAATTTTCAGCTTCTCTTGAAATATCAGAAGATCTGGCAATATTGAGCCCTCACTCCTGTTTGGCTACACTTAGGCTGGAGCCAAATGGCTGCTGTTTCTTTTTTTTTTTTTTTTTTTTCCTGAGATGGAGTCTCGCTCTGTCGCCCAGGCTGGAGTGCAGTGGCGTGATCTCCGCTCATTACAAGCTCTGCCTCCCAGGTTCACGCCATTTTCCTGCCTCAGCCTCCCCCGTAGCTGGGACTACAGACGCCCGCACCACGCCCGGCTAATTTTTTGTATTTTTTAGTGGAGATGGGGTTTCACCATGTTAGCTAGAATAGTCTGGATCTCCTGACCTTGTGATCTGCCCACCCCAGCCTCCCAAAGTGCTAGGATTACAGACGTGAGCCACCGCGCCTAGCCAGCTACTGTTTCTTTAGCTAGAGCATGAACTCTGAAGTTTGCCACAGTCTCCGGCAGTATCTGCAATCTCCTTGACACTAAGGACAAGGGTTGGTTGCCATTATCTGAATGTTTAACCCCTATAGACATGTGAGTTTTCAATCCCAGGTCTAGATAAAATTGAGGTTGCAAACTTAAGGTCATCCTTTTTCTCAAAATATCAGCTTGCTAATTTTCAGGGGCACAACATAGGGTGACAGTCATATTAAGGAGGTGCTTTTAAAAGGGTTGAGGGCAAACATTTCAGAGGAAGGATACTTTCTGATGATGGTACCTGATTAAGAGAAGGAGCATTGACAGGTACGGGTGATTTATTTTATTCTGGAGGATTCCTGTAGTCTACTTTGGTGCTTCTCACACTTTAATGTGCAGATTCTGATGCAGCAGGTCTAGAGTAGGGCCTGAGATCCTGCATTTCCAACAAGCACCAGGTTATACCACTGCTGATCTGAGGACCTCCCTCTCTGAGTAGCAAGGGGACTCTACCTTAAAGCAATCCTAAGAAAAATCAGTCAGGCAGTGATGGTGCTAATGTTTAGAACATTCACTTTTCTCTAGCCTGAGAAAGAAAAAGAGATACGAACCAGGGTGTTTTGGGTTGAATCTTCCCAGATAAATCTGGATCTACTTTGATTTGGAGCAGAGGAGGTGAAAAATCAATTATTTTCAATACAGTTATAGCACATGGAAAAGATAAATCTAACTCTGATTTTAAAATTTGTTTTTAATTAAGTGCTTCTGGTAAAAAAAAAAAAGCTAGATATGCTCAGGAATCATGAAATGTAGGGATTAGAGCTTTTAATTTTAGGAAAATTTAGGAAAATATGGGGCTGTTAGCAAACTTGTAAATCAGACCACAGAAAATAGGATAATTATCAAATCCTTGGTTATATGATAACCTTGTAAGCTATAAAATTTTAAAAAGTTGGAAAGAAAGAAATCAACAGTTTCAAATATATACAGTCCTATATTGAAAAGTATAATTAAAATGAAAAAGCACACCAGGAAAAATTTGTGGCACAGATGACAAGATACATAATTTCTATTATCATGCACAGAGCTCATACAGATTGTAAGAAAGGTGCGCACAGGCCTAGCACGTGGTAGGTGCTTCCTAACTGTTGGCTGAATGAATTATCCAATTGATAGATGGGTAAAAGACACTCAAGTTATATCACAATGTAAAGAAATGCATGGAAAACATTCAGCCTCACTGGTATGCAAAGATAAGCATATTTAAACGTCATTAGGAGATATACCTAATGCTAAATGACGAGTTAATGGGTGCAGCACACCAGCATGGCACATGTATACATATGTAACTAACCTGCACATTGTGCACATGTACCCTAAAACTTAAAGTATAATAAAAAAAAAGTCAACAAGGCACACTTTTACTAAGTTAGCAGAATTACAAAAAGAAAACCCAGTGTTAATATGGTTAACTTGAAATGGATATGCACTTATTCACTGCTGGTAGCAAAGTAAGTTGGTACAAAGCCTTTTGGAACATTGTTTGGCAATATATGCCTAAAGGCACAAATATTGGTACCCTTTAATCTAGTAATCATACTTTGGGAAATGTGTTCTGAGAAACAAATTATTCTAAGAAAAGAAAAAAAGCTATATGTTATAAGTATTGATCACAGTGTTATTTGTGAGGACAAAAAGAATTTAAATGTCTAATGTGAAAAAAATAGTTCATTTATTCAATAAATAGTTTTGGTTGAGTAGATTATGATACATCTATGCTGTGGAATTTCATGAATCTGTTAAAAATTATAATTTTCACACTTACATTAGCAATATAAAAGAATTTGTATAATACAGTCTTACTAAAAAATGCAGGATGCAAAATTGTATATATGCTGTGATTGTAACTTGCAAAGTGATATGTACCTGTGGACAAGAACTAGAAGGCACAAGGAAAAAATGTAAGTATCACTTTATTTGAAGTTATATTCATGTTGTGATGTTGTTTGTACATTTTGCTATTACTTAGATGTTGAGAATCTTCCACTTTTATGTACTTAACTCCATATCACAAGCCGGATAGTCTAATCTATCACAGAGTAGGTGCTTAGTAAGTAACCAAGAAACATGAGGACTCCTGTCCAGAGCCTAAACATGGGGTTCCAATGCTCTAGTTCCTTCTCGCTTGTTGTGTTTCATCATCCAGAGCCCCCATTTCTCTTTCTTCCGTATTTGGTTGTTGGTAGAGGCATCTTGGTATATACCACATGACACCAAGTATAAATATTTGTTTCCGAGCTTTTAATGAATGTCTAGCAGTGCCAGGCAGGGAATGAATCTTCATGTTTAAAGGTCCAGTGTCCACTTAAGGAACATCTTAATGGAGCTACAGCTCAAGAGCAATGCCCATTTCATCTTCTGATTTCCTTTAGATAAGCAACAAAAATTCGCTTTAAGGTCATGAGCCTCCTTACAGCAGTCCCTCTCACCTTCAGCTGTATTCCCTGTTTCAGATATACTTGTTTCTCTGCTGTAAGTACACTTTTCTCTTCTAATTAGGTCAGTTACTTCATGTCTGTTTTTCTTTTTTGACATGGTTTCTTCTGGCTTTGGCACCACATATTTTCCCCATATGTCATTGCCTCTGGAGCTTCATGTTGCAATAGTTTTTCAAGGGGAACGGAGAGCACATTGCTAAGGGTGGGGGATGGCTTTTGCCTCTTTTGCCTGCCCTTTGCTTCAGTGAGTGTTCGTATTTCTTTTGGGCCTAGTTCTGTTTGGTTTTGTAGTCTTCAGAGTCAGTTATGTTTGGACTGAAAGATACTTAAGTAAAAATAATGGCAAGTCGGAGATATGTCTGGCAAAGGTGCAGCACATTTGTTAAGGTTACTGGTTTATTTATCTCCCTTGTCTCTATGGCGACTAAATCTGGGTCTGGGATTTAATGGACTTAGTTTTGACCTCTTGTAACATCTCCTAACTTTTCCCAGCCTCTGATTTAGAAAGAATTCATTTTCACTTGAGGAGAGAAACTGTCTCACTTACAAAAGGAGTCCTAACTGGACTCTCGAAAAGTGGAATCTCTAGTCTTTGATTCTTACACAGTCTTCAACCAGAGTACCCGTTGTGGTTATAAAGAAAGCTAAGAAGTCATGTAGAAATACACACACACACACATACACACACACACACACACACACATAATGTCTCAAGGAAATACTTTTCTTTTTAGTGAAATAAAGTATTATTTAGTTAATGTGAATGAACTGTCTGTAAAGAGAACCTTTTGTCAGAATACCAAATCAATGGAACCATTGATTGGACATTATATTTTTATTTTTTAAAAGTATCTCCTTTACCCATTAGAGGATTATAAATTTGCACACATATAAATGTTTGAATCATATTTCAGAGTTCAAGTGTATTAAATTGTGCCATGGAAGTCCACAATAAAGATTGGGTTTGACCAGGATTCTCATGGAAGAAGTCAGATTTGGACAGCTAAGTTCAAATCTAGTGTTCCATCTTCACAATTGATGTGAAATGAGGACATAGATATCTGATCTCTAAGGTAGGTAGAGTCAAACCATCTCGGACTTCAATTGGTTCAAATGAGCCTTTAAAACTTTTTCTCTTCTCCTGTATGGTGTTTTGAGACTTATAAAAACATTCCAGCTGTAATAATTTACTAATTTGTTCATCTGTTTTTAGGTCTTTTCAGCTTCTCTAAGAATAAGCTCACATGTGAATTTTCTTTGAAACCCCAAAACAAAGGAGTCAGTAAATGATCAATTATCAAGTATTGCACAGAGACTGAGGCAAGGGAAGTGACAAAAGTCCTCTTCTGTCCTTACTCCCCAAGTATAAAATATTAGAGTTCAGATCTGTCATCAAGTTTAGTTCAAGCCCAATAGGAACTTGTGATTACTTAGTAAGGTTTTTGAACATCATAAAAGTTCAGTGCCTATGGAAGTTGTTGTAAGATTTTGTCCATCATGAACTGTCCTATTAATAGGCAAAGATTTGAAAAGCCAACAACAGATGCTCACTTGTAAGAGGGAACCATGCCTGGGAGATGAATGTTGGATGCTCCTTAATTTCTGAGTTTGAAACCTTGACTCACTTGTCTTATAACCGTGGGCGTAGAATATTTGTTAGATTAAGGTCATAGCTAAATTGTAAAAATTTTATTATGATCAGTACAATAAGCATAGCTGGGGTCAAAACTTTTATGGAAATCACAATGTTAAGGCCTGAAGTCCTTAATAATGCTTGAGAAAGAATGGCACTTTTATCATCATTATTATCATTGTCATCATCATTATTATCATATCAACCTTATATCACATGTTGAAAGCCCAGTGTGGTAAACTATGCTAATAATTGTTATAATTTATGTATTTCATTATTGATATTTCAATTTTGTTTGAACAACTGTAGGGATCAATTTAAAATAAAAAGGAGGAAATATATAAAAATGTATTTAGAATAGTAGCCTCATTGTCCTATCTTATCAGCCAGATAAGCTTTGTGCTTTGTAGAGCATCTCTCACTGAAGGATACCTAATTATTGGATAAACAATTAGTTCTTTAACAGTTCTTAGGCTGGGTGCAGTGACTCACGCCTGTAGTCCCAGATACTCAGGAGGCTGAGGCATGAGAATCGCTTAATCCCAGGAGGCAGAGGGTGCAGGGTGCAGAGATCACACCACTACACTCCAACCTGGGTGACAGAGTGAGACTCTGTCAAAAAAACAAACAGACAAAACAACAACAACAACAAAAACCCAAACCAAAGAATAGTTCTTCACCTAAGTAGAAAAGCAGAAAAACAATGGTTTGTGGTCTTTATGAGTCTGTGGACATCTCTTAAACCATGTGTGATAGGATCATTTCTTTTTCTATTCTTTTTTTTTTTGAGACATAGTCTCACTCTGTTGCCCAGGCTGGAGTGCAATGACGTGATCTTGCCTCACTGCAACCTCTTGCTCCTGGGTTCAAATGGTTCTTGTGCCTCAGCCTCCCGATTAGCTGGGACTATAGGCATGTGCCACCAGGCCTGGATAATTTTTTGGTATTTTTAGTAGAGACGGGGTTTCACCATGTTGGCTAGGCTGGCCTCGAACTCCTGACTTCAAGTGATCCACCTGCCTCGGCCTCCCAAAGTGCTGGGATTACAAGCATGAGCCACTGTGCCCAGCCGATAAGACCATTTCTGTACACATTCATTAGGGCTACAAATTCATAATCTCCATAAAGTACTCTCTGTGTTTCTTTCCCAGGACCGGTAGAGTTTTTCCTGTGGGTGGTGGTGAGAGTTTGTGTACATAATTGTCAGCGTGCACAGGCAGAGGGATTTATAATCCAGAGGGTCTTTTGCTCCCTACAGTGGTTCAAATGGAAACTAATTGGAGAGGTTGAGTTCCACCCTTTGCATTGGGCTCATGGGACAGGTTTGAACTGGAAAACAGTACAACATGCTCCAGTATTTTTAGCCTATCCCTTATGTTCCCAGCTCTGCCCTTTGAACTGTCAGTTCTCATAGACTTCACATAGGATCTTGACCTGACTTTTGGTCCTCTCATGGGTGTTTTCTATTTTCCTTACTGGGGCAATCTAAGGCACAAAGAGTAAAGGATTTGGTCAGAGTTACTGTCTTAAATTGTACTCTGCTTTCTCCAGGAAACTGGAAGCTTCTGAGGAGCAAGAAGCCTGATGTTTCCTCTTATGTCCTTTGTATCATTTATTATTTAGTGCCAGAGACTTAGTAGGCATTTGCTAGAGATACAATTAATTGAATGAAAGGCATTGTGTAAATTATAAACCATAGTATTACCGTGGTATTACACAGGACTGTCTTAGGATCCCTGTTCCTCTAATATCCATATTCCTGAATTGTTGGAGGATATCCTTGAATAGAACAATCCCTCTTCCCTCATTGTAGCATGACATTATTTTTTCCCGGCATGTTATCAGTAAGTTTTTCGAACAGAAAAGTTGAAATTATACAGTGAACACTCCTATTCCTACCACCTAGAATCAGCAATTAAACATTTTACTATATTTGCTTTATCAGATATCCACCATTAATCCATCTTAATTTTTGGATGCATTTCAGAGTACGCTGAAGGTGTCTGTACGCTTTACCCCTAAACACTTCAACTTTATCATTATGTGGTTTCAATTTTGACTTTCTTAGAGCTGCTTTCAGATTTGTTGAGATCCTGACATTTATTTTGGTGATGGCTAAGAAGAGGTAATGACTCAAATGTGCAATATGCTCAGTTTTCAGACCCTGGGAGTTTCTCTTTGTTTGTAACTACCAGCAAGTATATGGACACATACATATCACTGTCCCTTCCCCACTTCGTTATATGGTCACATTATTTGTATTGTTGAAATTTGGAAAGCCAGCCTAGGAAATGCAGTTGAGGGGCTTGTGGATATGAATGAAATCAAAGAATTGGGGTTGAGAATAGTAGGGCAAAAGGTTAGAGTTAGTTACTAGAAAGGGGGGATAGAGTTGGGTATAAGGAGTGGGGAAGAGATTCAGATCAGGAAGTTACCAGCATGATACCACTTTCATATATGAAGTCTAGAGACGGTTTGGTGGCTGTTTATATGACCTAAAGGTCATGGATTGAATAAACACTAAGAGTGCAAATAGTCCTTCCAGTCTAGTGGTTTTCATATTATATTCCATGGAACCCTAGAATTCATAGACATGTCTCAGAGGTTTTACCAACATTTGAATTATACTTTCGCAAGCATATTGAACTATTTTTAAAAACACTAATAAGAAAACCCAACAAAAATACTTGACTGTGTTTTATAGAAAATTTTATCATCCTGGAGAACACATACTGATTGACTTTATTTTATTTTATTTATTATTTTTTTGAGACGGAGTCTCGCTCTCTCGCCCAGGCTGGAGTGCAATGGTGTGATCTCGGCTCACTGCAACCTCTGTCTCCCAGGTTGAAGCGATTCTCCTGCCTCAGCTTCCTGAGTAGCTGGAATTACAGGCGCTCACCACTACGCCTGGCTAATTTTTGTATTTTTAGTAGAGACGGGGTTTTGCCATGTTGGCCAGGCTGGTCGTGAACTCCTGACTTGAGGTGACCCCCACCCGCCTTGGCCCCACAAAGTGCTGGGATTACAGGCGTGAGCCACTGCGCCCGGCCCTGATTGACTTTAACATAAGTAAAGGTTATTAATGTCAACCTAAAATAAAGTTTTGACTAACACTTATCTGTCATCCATCAAAGTCAGGGTAGTATTTCTATGTGGGAATAAAGACAAAAGGTCCACAGCAGGACCATTACACTAAAGCCATGGGTGTTAAGGCATTGGCCTGCAAAAGCTGAAGTTACGTTTTGGTTTCCAGTTACCATGAGCACTTATCCATCTGTTATATTTAGATTTTTTTTTCTAGTACCTTTAGGAATCTGCAAACAGACGAGTATCTGCTTTAAACTTGAAACGACCATAAAAGGAGAGAGATGGTTACGATGCTGGCGGCTGGCTACAGTGTCATCCTTCAGATGGGCCTGTGTGAATGGATTAGGGAACCTTCAAAAAGGTCTCTTCTGGCCCAAACTGCTCAACCTAGTCTGAAAACGTATGTGTGCAATATTGCACTTCATGATGTGATGAGATGTGATATTCAGGGCTTCTTTAATAATGCCTAAAAAAACCTTAAAATGGGCTTGGCAGATTTCTTTCGTTTGGAGTCTGTGGTACTCAACTTTGGTGTTTTTCATTCCAGACTGTACCACATTCTGTGCCCATAGTTTGAAAAACATTTTGGAACCAATACCTGCTTGTGTGTAGCTGCAGTCAATTTTTAAAGGTTTTGCTGATGTATATTTTATTTTCCCCTAACCTTTATTAAGATCTTCAAAGTTGAAATGACTTTGCAGTGGCCATCTTTATCCCCATCATCAAGAGGCTGCCATTAACAGCATTTTATTCTACCTGTTTTATCACTGTCTATCCATCCCTCCATCCATCAGTATATCTTATTTTTGGATGCATTTCAAAGTGAATATAGCAGATTTCACCAGTTAACTTCATAATATTTTATACACTTGAAGTCTAGCTATTTGAACTGTACACAAATGTGACTAAATTGCTATAGAATGCGGTGAAAGAAGGTATAAAATAAATGCCCCAGTTTTGCTTGGAAAAAATTTAGGAGTCTTATTTTAAAAGTAACAGGTGTTCTGGAATCCTGGCATGGAGTTGGAAAAAAATATACTAATTTTTAAATTGGAACTTTTTTGTAACTCAGACATTGCTGACCCCTAAAAAAGAGGGGATACACTTGTAAATTTTATTTTCATCCCAGGCAGGAGCTAAGTAACTTCCCGTTATTAATAGAGAGGCAAGATCATCTTGAAAAGTGTTATAGACATAGAATGTTGGTTACGCCCACAGAATCAATTGCATTTGGAAGGCAGAGGAACAGTTAACTGAGGACTAAGTTGATCTATGCAGGGTCTGAGTCCAAACCCTGGTGTCAAGGTGTTAAGTGCAAATTATTATTATTATTATTTTTTAAAGAAAACACTCTTGTTACAATTTGGACAGAGAGAATGGTATGGAGATGAAAAGTTCTCGTGTATGGCTTTTGCCCCTATTTATGTGGAAAGCACACCCTACATTCTTTCAAAGCTGTGTTGTTCCCTTTATTCTCAGTCCCCAGAATTGTGTGCAAACACTCTCTCTTGGCCCAGGGGTTTGGCTGGGTATGTTTCCTTCTGGAAGTCTTCACTAGCACTCTTGAGTTAGCTGGCAGGAGATCCCTTAAAACCATTTCCAAGCAGTTTTTCTCACTTCCCTATAGGGGCTAATCCTGTACTTTCCACTTCAGTTCCAGCTGCTGTTGCTTGGGAAGAAACAGATTTCTGCTGTGTTCTCAATCTCCAGACGGTCCATGAAAATTTAATGTATAAGAACAAAGAGGCTGGGCGCAGTGGCTCATGCCTGTAATACCTGCACTTTGGGAGGCTGAGGTGGGTGGATCACCTGAGGTCAGAAGTTCGAGAGCAGCCTAGCCAACATGGCGAAACCCTGTCTCTACTAAAAATACAAAAATTAGCTGAACGTGGTGGTGGGTGCCTGTAATCCCAGCTACTTGGGAGGCTGAGGCAGGAGAATCGCTTGAACTCGGGAGGCAGAGGTTGCAGTGAGCCAAGATTGCGTCACTGCACTCCAGCCTGGGCGACAGAGCGAGACTGTCTCAAAAAAAAAAAAAAAAAAAAAAGGACAGAAAATATATTTTGGGCAGGGATTAGTTGGGGGATGTGGGTGGAAAACCTGGTGATTAGATATATTTAAACGTGTCATGTCAGTGTAGAGCGTGAATTAAAAATAAATTATATATGGAGAGTTGTAAGAAATTTACCAGTCCCTTCAGACAGACACATGACCCTTTAAAACCCATTAAAACTCCTTGGCACAATGGAATAACATGCGCTTTGGTCTTGGAAGAAACTATTAGGTTGCAATGTTTTTTATTTCTCTACCAATGACTTGCTCTTTGATCTTGGAAAGTGACTGACTTGTCCTGTGATTGTTTCATAATCACCCATAATAAAACTGATTTACTGTATATAGTGAATAGTTAAGTTTAAAACTATATCTAGTTTCCGTTACAGCTCAAATTTATGTATTATTTTATTAGCGTTTAGATGTTAACATTAAGCTTTCAAGTCAGATTAAATTTAATTTGAAAAAAGATTTCGTGTATGAATACTTTATATTCTGCAGTTCATACATGTGGTACCACCCTTAATTAAATGATATTTCCACAAATCAGTTTGGAAGATTTTCTTCCTGCAAAATGTATGTTTAAAGTACATAAAAATTGATGGGACCATGTACTTATGGCTAGTCGGAAAGTGGAAAGTTTTTTAGATTTATGCTTAGGACAGGTGATAGTACTTGAGCTTCTATTCTTAGTTTGACCTTGCCTCCCCCAACCCCCTTAAAGCAAGACACTTAATCTCTTTAATGTCTCAGTTTATTCATCTTTAACACCTGTATTCTTATTTCATGAAAACGGTACCTGGTTTATATTTGGTAGCATTTAAAGACTTGATATAGAGGTGGTGTGGAAGTTCAAATTATATAGAAAGTATTTGTATGCTGAATGATAATCTTGACAAATTACTGATTACTACATTTAGAAAGTTACAACTCTGGAGGGAATTGATATTTGATATTGTTTTCCTGTGTGTTCTAAGTTACCACCATAACAGTAGGAAAATAAACCCTATCCTGGCTGTGTTACAAAGGGATTAACTCACTTCTTCAAGTTGTTACTAAATCTCCAGCCCTTTAAACAACAGAAATAAAAAGTGTTCCTTATTTTAATTTTTCCCAAATAAAAGTCCTATAACTAACCTTGGCTTAATTTTTTCTTTTGTTGAGGGCTTTCCAAGTTATTTTCTTTGTGAGGAACGGAGGATAAACCATGTCAGTTACTTGAAGCAACTAAAAATACCCCGTACAAATATGCAGAGGAGTATGCTTTTGATTTTTAGATCAAAGCAAAGAAGCAAGATTTTATGGAGCTTGCTTATTATACATTTATTCCAAGCTACTTGTACCTTTTCAAATAATTAAATATTAACTAAATACAAGAGGATTAAATAGCTAGACTTTAAGTAAAACTAAAATACCCATACTAGTATTTTCTAAATTCTGTATCATTGAAAGTTTAGGCTGATATGAAAGAGAGGGAATTCCTATCATGGGGATTGCCAGTCTTTTCACAATGACCTGCCACTAGATTTTATAATATATGATAAATGTGTGTGTGTTTATTGTGAAAATTGTGTGAGTCTTATGAAAAATTAAGTCTACTTGAAAAATCAAAAGACATTACCTACTTGGGTACAAAGCCTGATTTATATATATATTTCTTTAATGACCATATTATATTAAAGTTTGTATAGTACTTGGACATATATTATTTAATTTCATTCCTAAAACAATTCAATAGGGAAAGCAAGACAGATATTAATATTCCCATTTCATAGATGAGGAAGAAAAAATAACTTGGCTTGTAAGCGATTCAGCAGAGTCAGAGATTGCATTTGAGATTTTTGATTCTAAGTCTAGTGTGCTTTCCTTGGGTTACAACACAATAAAGTCAAAAACATTTACTGTTATTTTCATTAATTGAAAGCTTAAAATCAATTTAAAATTCTAACAGTATAAAATTTAACAGTATAAAAATATTGTTAATTTAATTTTATGACGTTAATTTTTAAATTGATTTTTGAATTTGCTAAAAGTGTTTTAAAATCAGTATCGTGTTTCACAATTCCTGAATTAATCTCTTCTCTGTACATTTCCTGTTCCAGTATGATAATTTATATAGGCTTTAGCATTTACTTATGGTATTAAATAAGTACACAATTTGAAGGGAATTAAAATTAATTAGGTCTTGCAGTTCTTATAATACTCCTGGTTTGCCACACTGAATTGCCATGACATGGCTGGGGATCCCTGTTTTAACATCTAACAAAGATAGCTGCCAGTGTACTTAATTTTAAAACAGTCTCATCTATTAAGCTGCTTTATAAACATCAACCCCTTTTCTGAAGTCCAAAGTTAGTTTTTTAAAATGTTCACTGATAATGGAGTGGGGGTGCTGGTGACATTTCTCTTTCTTGTTTATCTGTAAAGACAGGGAGGTGCAATCTAAGTTAGGAAATCAGTGACAAATAGTCATAGAACATGGGTCACCTGGCTTCAATTAGTTATGTGACCTTTAAGAAAACAAGTGCCCATTTCAGAAAAGACTGACCTTTGAGGCTGCAGACATCAAGCTACTCCTCTACTTTAAGGAAGAAACAATGACAGGGTTAATTTAAAACTCTGATGCAGATAGAGTTGAAAAATCCATGACAGATTTATATAACGAACGTGGATGGTGTTTTGTTTTCCCAGAATGCAGTTTTAAGGTCAGACCTATGACTCAGAGCTGTGCACTTCCCTGGTGGTATGCATCAATGACATGTTGCCAGTCTAATCGTCCAGAAGGGCTTGTGCCCAGCTCAGCTTGCTCCATTATAATCCCCAGCTGAGACGCCACCTTTCATTTTTTAAAATAGATAAGATAGCATGAACATTTGAAACTCAAATACTATACGTACTTTATAACTTTTCAGCCTGAAGACTTGATGCACACTAAGTTGCCTCTTTAATTTTGAGAAGTATAATCTCCATTGCCACTAATCCATCATGGTGTGGCACTGCATGAGGATATGTTGTGTGCATTGTCAGTATCGGCGTTTTGCTGAGTTTACTGTTTTTTAGTTCATTGGCAAGGCATCGTGGGTTTTGGTGCAAAGAGCATGGATTTGGAATCAAAAGCCACTTCCTCTCTGGGTGCCTGATTAGCTGAGGGTAACCTTCACATAGCTGGCATGGGATTTCCAGATGGCATCCTCTCTGCATGAACAAAAACAATGTGCCATTTCAGTAAACTTTGGTGGGTGCTCCCTGATCCACTCCAGATCTTTTCATCTCTTTCCTTTTACTCTCTCCCTTTCCTTGTAAATCAAAACTCCCATTCCTTTAGTGCTGCTGATCTCTTTTGGGGGTTAGAAGAAAGCAGTCTGATTAAACTAACTTACTACTGTTTTTAGTTGGTTCATCCTATCTTTAAAAAATGTATATATTTCAAGGCTGGGTGCAGTGGCTCACACCTGTGCTACCCAGCACTTTGGGAGGCCGAGGCGGGTGGGTCAGGAGTTCAAGAGCAGCCTGGCCAACATGGTGGAACTCTTGTCTCTACTAAAAGTACAAAAATTAGCTGGGCATGGTGGCACGCACCTTTAGTTCCAGCTACTCAGGAGGCTGAGGCAGGAGAATCGCTTGAGCCGGGGAGGCAGAGGTTGCAGTGAGCCGAGATCGCACCATTGCACTCCAGCCTGGGCGACAGAGCGAGACTCCATCTCAAAAAAAAGAAAAAAAAATATATAGATAGATAGATAGATTTCTTACAGCATTGTTTGTGATAACAAATATTTGTCAATAAGAGACTAAGTTAATTGTGGTATAGCTTCACAATTGGATACTATGTACATGTTCAAAAAGTAGAAGTTCTTTATGTACTGACAAGGAAAATTCTCTGAATATAAATAAATAGAACTAGCAATAGGATAAATAGAAAAAGCAAGGTGCAGAGGAGTATGTATAGTATACCACTATTTGTGTTTTTTTTTTAAAAAAAAAAAAGAGGAAAAAGAAAAAATATATAGCAGCCTATCTTTTATAAGCCCAGTATCTCCAGAAGCATAAAGAAGACACTGGTATCATTGGTTATCAGTGGAGAGGGGGAAGTAGATGTCTGGGGATAGATAGGGGGAAGAATACTTTTCACTATGTATTCTTTCATACTTCTTCGAAAATACATCTCTGTAAATAAACCCATGCAAAAGAAAAAAAGAATGTTCATGGCAGTATTATTCATAGTGGCTAAAAAGTGGAAATAACCCAAATGTCCATTACCTGATGAATGGTTGAACAATATGTGGTGTATCTGTACAATGGACTATTATTCAGCCATAAAGAGAACTGAAGTACTGATGCATGCTGTAGCATGGATAAACCTTGAAAACATTATACTAAGGGAAAGAAATCCGCCACAAAAAGCTGCATATTGTGTGATGCCATTTTTATGGAAGCATTATGCTAAGTGAAAGAAATCAGCCACAGAAGGCCATATATTGTATGATTCCATTGCCAGAAGTGGCACATCCATAAAGACAGAAAGTAGGTTAGTGGTTCCCAGGGGGTGGGGGTGGGGTATGCAGAGTGGTGGCTAAGAGGTCCAGGATTTCTTTGGGGGTGATGAAAATGCAGAATCAGATGGTGGTAATGATTGATATACGTTATATACTAAAAGCTGCTGAATTGTACACTTTATAAAGGTGAATTTTATGATATATAAATTATTTTAAATTTTACTTAGAGATGGAGGTCTCACTGTGTTGCCCAGGCTAGTCTTGAACTCCTGGCCTCAAGCAATCCTTCTGCCTTGGCCTCCCAAAGCACAGGCATGTAAATTATATCTCAGTAAATAAAGTAACATAGCAAAACAACTTGAAGTCATGAACACGGAAACTTAAAGAATCACTGTGAACCTATAAAACAATGAACAACTAAAGTTTTCACCTAAGAAATGTTTTTATTCTAAAATATTTTACATATTATCTCTATAATGACAAAGGACTTCATGTTCTTTAGCTACCTTCACTCACACTTACCTGGGATTATTTCATTTTATAAGTGAAGATTATTAACCCAAATGAAGCCCTGATTGATAAAATTTTGGGTAAAATAACTAAAGAAAGAATGTATGATTATCTGGAATTGAGATGTTGTAGCTGCAGGCCTTGCCCAGGCTGTGCCAGTAGGAGAGGAGGTATGGAGCCTCAGAGAATCTTTTGGACCAGTGTGCCCTTTCTCTCCTCACAGCTCATCCCAGAGCTGTCCCTGCCTCCTTAGGCTGATATGTCCCTGTTCCCTTCCTTGTGTTCTCCTGCGGTGGGCTGAGGCACAGGGTTTAGGGAGCCTATTATGATAGGAGGAGATTAACTTTGGGGTTCTGGGATGAGATCTGTGGACCTGAAAATATAGCCTCTCCGATCCTAGTCACTAACTGTTCATGCATGGAGAGTGACAGCTAAGAGGTCTGGGGTTTCTTTTGGGTGGGGATGTGAGGTGCTCGGTCATTATGGACATACAGCAATGGTCTGTCTACACAATGGTCAGATAATAGTCTTCTTACAGTCATCCCAACTCTAGATGCTTTAGCCGGAGTTCATCGTGGGGTGGGTATGGGGGATTGACCACAACGTGTTTTTGGTCAAGAGTTGGGTAGATGGTGCATATTTTGGTTCTGCCACCCCTGGGACCTTGGGCATTGCTATGTCTCAGCACAAACAGCCTCATCTCCTGAGCTGCAGAGTCCTTTCTGTAAGTGGCTTGATGAGATAGGGTCTTTCAGATCCATGTCCTTGGCATTTATTCAGAATTAACTCACGTAATACAATGCTAATCTGCATTCTGGCTGGAGCTGCATATAGGTAGCCTCTTTTCATTGTTGGCCTTTATAGCCAACTTAAGCTCAGAGATGTGAATCAAGGGTGGCTTGCCTGATGAATTAGTGCTCATAAGGTAAACCCTTATTTGTTGTGTTGGAAAGTTTATTGACTCTAGCCAGAAAAGGTCTAATTATCCACTGGGCTAACTGGGCCCTTTCCTGGCAGGGAGGATGTAGGGAAGACCCTCTGCAGCTCAAGACTGGGCAGATGACCTAGACCTATTGGGTATTTATTTCATTAGAGGATCAATAGAGCAGAGATTTGTTCTCCCCAGGTCTCCATCATCTGTTCATAAACCCGCCTGACTCATGTTGAATCCACAGCTGTCTCCACTGGGCTGTCAAGCTGCTAGAGGCCAATTCCTCTGAGTCCCTAGGACTTTGAGTTTTGCTCTCTGCTGCCCCAGTCATTCTCAGGCCCATGGTCCTTGCAGCTGGGCTCTTGGCCAACATCCTGAGCTCTTATCTCTTTTCCACATATCCCCTGTGAATTAGTAAACTTGATAAATTCTATTTGTAGGAATCTGCTGCTTGGGTCAGCCACATTTTTAGCGTGTAGTTGAATTAATAATAATATATAGTGCTTACTGTGTGCCAGCCACTGTTCTAAATGTTACAAATATTTACTGCTTTATTTCTCACAATGACCCTCTTGCATAGGTACTATTATCATCCCCATTTTACAGATGGGCAAATTTAGTCACAGAGAAGTTAAGTGAAACTTGCCAATGTCATACAACCAGTAAGTGATAGAGGCAGGATTTGAATCTAGATATTCTGGCTTCAGTCTGTGCTCTTAGCCACTGCACTATATTCTCTTGAATCATTATAAAATAGATACACTGATACTAATCTCAGGGCAAATTTCCTACTATTTGTCTTGGAACTAACCATGTTAATTGTTCAACCAATCTCATATAAAGTTAAGCCTTAAATTTCTTTCATGGAAGCCTTCAAAAATAGTTATGGTCCAGTCTAAACCATTTTACCTGAATTTCATTGAATGCAATAGGACAATCACTCCTTGTTTCACTCTCTGTACCTTAGATAATCTGATCTTATTTATACCAGTTAGGTACATACTTCCCATGTTTGTTCTTGTTGATTATCACACTGATGGGAAATGAGCAAGAAGGGCGGGGATGTGAGGTGAATGGGGTGTGATCTTTCCACGTACGTGTCCTTTGGTGGCTTCTGCTCCTCTAGCTGCAGACTCTCCTTGTGTTCTCCTTTCTGGACTTCGTGTTCCTGTCATTCTGTTTCATGTACTTGCTGCCTGGCATGGTGAACTTGTTGTTTGACTTCAAGGGCTTTGGAATCACTCACTCTTGTTCCTTAACAAGTGTCAGCTGTTTAGGTAGAGACTCTGCTTCCACATCCAACCTAGTCCATATCTCAGCTCTGCGTCAACTACTGCTTCCAAGTTAGCCAAAGTTTATCCATAAGCTTTGTTTTTCTTTTTAGGTTTAATAGGGTTTAATTGAGCAAAGAACGATTCGCGAATCAGGCAGCCTCTCGAACCAGAGTAGGCTAAGAGACTCCAGCATAACTGTGGCTGAGATAACTTGACTGGACTCTTGCTGCTGCATGAGAGAATCTGCAAAATGTGTCATCTACACACACAACTGTCCCTTAGTCTCAGGGTCTGTGACCCAGCTTAACCTCTGTTGATGAATATAAAGTCAAGGGATAACAAACCCCATTTACCATATATAGCATTCCTAAGGTTTACATTGTCATGAGTAAAGATCCCTTGCTAATATGGTACAAGGAATAGTGCCTTCGGAGTCCAGACACTCAGCTTCTAGACCTGGAGCAGCTGTTAACTCAGGGAAGCAGGTCATCTCTCCATCTCTGGGCCTCAGCTTTTACATCTATAAAAGGAGGTGATTGGATTAGGTGGTATCTAAGGCCATTTCCAACTCTATCATGTGATCTTTATTGAAGCTGGAGACACCCTCAGACCTGGCCCACTTTATCTTCAGGTCCGCCAAGCCTCTCCAACTTGTGGAGGAGCCTATGCTCTGTCCTCACCATGCACAGGTTGACAAACAGGGAAGACAAGCTGCCATTGAGGGTGGTAATCTAATGGCAGACCACACACCAACAAGATCACTCTGGTTCTGCAGCTGAGTTTTCACAAAACAGTGCCTGTCCTGGCACAACAGAAGAGCTCCTTCCACAGAAAGTTATTCCTATTTGCTCTCTCAGATACGAATCACTGTGGGCCACCGCTCTCCTCTGTCTACCTGTGATTACTCCTGCATTGAATCTGAATCAAGACACTGCTCAGGCAGTCAAATGTTGGCCTTTGGGGAAACTTGGCAGATGGGAGCCAAGTGAGCTTTCACTTTATGTACTTTCAGTCCTCTGGAAATCTGGATTTCCCCTGCTATCAAAATAGACAATGCTATTGCCTAACAAAATATAGACTTCCTGAGTGACATCCAGGTCACGGCTTGATCTCTTTCCTCCTGCTATGTTCATGCGTCCACTTCCATGCACCATGTTAGGTTCAGATGATCTACTGACCAAACCCCAGAGAATCACTCATGAGTCTTTTCAACCTTTACCTTGAATTCTAGGGCTATCTTCTATTTGGGGTTTGAAAACACCAATGCATAATAAAGTAATGTATTAATTATAGTTTTTTGGTAAATAAAGATAGATCGTATGTTACTAGCCTTGATGTTTCACACAACGAAGCAGAGCTTATGAATTATTATGATAACATCCCTGAACAAGGCAGTCGATCTCAGTTATCAGCATTAAGAATAAAGGTATGGATGGAAGCTTATTTGATTTGCTCTTCTTTCCTGTTATGGATATTAACCAGCTGGGTAAATTATATAATAGGGTCATGGAATGTTTAGCCCTCAAGCATTTATCAGAGGCTTGAAATGTTCATAAAAGGTGGGCTTGGTGAATGCCAGGACTTAGCATGGTTGAAAGGGTGTTTTGAGTCATGGTACATGGCAACATGGAAATAAAACAGATATGTCACAAGTAGGTGGTAGAAATAAACTGAAAGATAATTTTAACATCTAAAATGTGACAAAGATTTATCCTTACCAGCTTCTCAGTTTCCTGAAACATTTATTTTCCTTTGATTTGAGATTCTGTATTTATGTTATATATTTCTTTCTAAAACATTTTCTGGTTTCTGTTTTCTTTACTTCTTTTACTTTTTTGCCACTTCTGTTTTTTGAAAAATATCATCCTAGGCATGCTCTGAAAGTCATTTGTTCGGTGCTTTCCTGGTAGTGATTTCTGGTTATAGGCCCATAAAGTATCTGTAGGATGTGGTTAGGATAGTTCCTGCCTCTTGGTAAACCTCTAGTAGTAACACAGGAAGGGCACAGACTTTGGGGACAAGAGACATTTAAAACTGTTACTTATCATGACGTTACCAATAATCAAAGGACAGGGGCCATGGCTCATGCTTCTTAATCTCTCTGTGAATATTATAAGGAAACTTCTAAGCCCTGGTCAACTGTGAAATGAACAGGTCTTCAGTTGAGTTAATTAGCATTTTCCAGGTGCTTTGCTGTTTACAGTGTCCTTTATTTCATGTATCTTATCTCATTTGTTACAGGTCTTCTTTCATACTCACCTTTTCCTTTTCTCTGAGATTCAGAGACCCTTTGGGGAGGCTGAATTTCAGGTTTGTTTTCATTAGGACCTTACATGACCAAATCCCCCCTCTTGGGGTTCCAGGGGTTCTCTTTCATTTTACTCTCTGATGGGTATGCCATGAATTGTGACATTTAAGCAGTGACTTTGCAAAATTGGACTTGTCAGTAGGAAAAAGTACTCTTCCCACCTTAAAGATTGACAGGAACATGAGATGGCTGAAGCTGTTCTGGGCCTTTTTCTGGCAAGAGTACATAGGACAAGAAATACTCCGGCGAGCTCAACATTGAATCACATCATATCATAGTGCATGACTAGTTGCCTTAATCTTGCAGTTGGACTCACTCAGGAGAAATTGTTGGCAGAGGGATTAAGTAGCCTGACAAAATTATATTGAGAAAAAAACTTGCAGTCTATTAATTTATTAGTAGTAGATATGAGGGAAAGAAGAGTCATGTAAAAAAAAAAAAACAAAAAAAAAAAACAACTGGACATGAAACCACGGATAAATCCACAAAGACTCCATTATAGTTTGTTATCAGCCTCTTGCCCCTGGCCATGACTAATGGCCAGTAATAGTCTGAATAAGTTTTTAACCATTTGGAAATTTCTTCAGGAAAAGAAAAATCTAGTAAAGGGAGAAGGGTGACCACAAGTCAAGCTGTGAATGAGGAAGTCCTGAAATGTGGGCTAAGTGGGTCACTGAATTTGCCGTGTTTGATTCTTCGGTTGCACCACTTTGAACTTCTGAAGTTTGATCCTCCCAGTGGTGTTTCTGAGGTAGAGAGGCTAGGATTAGATTGCAGTGTGAGAAATCCCACAAACGTGATTCTACTGTAATCTTACTGTTCTCTCTCACTCCTTGATAACTGGGATCCCATTAAAGGGGGTTCATTATTGACATCTCAGAAGAAGCTCACTGTGAAGTCTAAAATAAAGTGCCATTCTTCCCTACACCAGCTCTGCCTCCCATATTCCCCATTATTTTCCCAGTCACCCAGAGTCACAACCTCAGAGAGATCCTTGGCTCCTTCCCCTTCTTTCAGTTCTTGTAGCCCTGTCACAGTGTCCCTTACATCTAGTTTTTCCTTTCCATGCCCATTGCCCCTGCCTCTCATTCTTTCAGTCTTTCCTTGCATCTCAGTGGACAATTGCATTACCCTGTGCTGTCTTCCCTGCCTCCTCTCTTCTCTGAGATCTGCTCTTCTTATCACTGCTTGCATGACTGCATCTCATTCTCCCCTTGCACCAGTTGCAGAAATATCCTCCGTGTGTGGCTTTCCCTCCTCTCTAGCTTTCGGTCCCACTACCTCCTTATCTTGTGCTTCTGTCACACCCCAAACCCCCCAGCTGCATCCTGCTTCTTGAACACGTCCTGTGTTTTTCTCATACCTTAGGTGACATGGTACCATTTTCTTGGAACACTCCCTCCCCCTTGTCTGCATGCCAAAGTCTTAATCATTCTTTAGGGACCAGGTCAAATGCTGTGACATCCATCAAGTCTTTTCTGATCTCCAAACCAGATGTGATGTCTCCCTGTGATAAATCTCAGTAACACTTTATACCTTTCTTGTAATACTTGTAAGGCTCTGCCTTGCATGGTAGTCATTTGTATATTTATCTTGTTACACTTGAAAGTAAGGACTGTATTTCATTCTTTGTGGCCAGTAAAATACCTTGCACCACATAGTAGGGCATCTGTCCAATAAATGCGTGTCATATACAATAAAGCAATGGCTGGGGCGGCATTATCTACAGGTTAACCCAACAATAGGTCATAATGCATCTGCAGATAGTAGGACCATAAGGATGTATAGATAAACCCTGAAGTAAATGATTTGCAGAGGATCACATGGAAGGGAAACTTAGGGAGTTTGATACCTAGCACTCACTGAAAAAAGCGTCTTGATACTGCTAGAGTGTGAGACTAGAAGGCCTGAAATGTAACCATCATACACCAAAGAGAGTTGCTCCCAAACACCAGCCAACTCCACCAATAGTATATAAAGGTGCTTTGTAAATAGTACAGTGATTCTTAAAGATATTATTAAACATCATACTGTTAATGTGTGACAAGATTGACTAATATGCCAATGAAACCCGTGACTCCAGGTACCTCTGAAATAACCAGCAAGGGTTCCGAGCCACTGATCCAAGGCAGGACAAAGTTACCAACTATTCTTCCTAAGAAATTGTTTCTCATCATGCAAGGGGCCGTTTCTGTCTTGGTTTTGTGGAAGGTCTAATTCTGTGGCTTGAGGACATCTGCAGTAGGGCCAGATGTCAGAGCAGGTAGTGGTCATGCTTCATGAAGTTTTTAGGAGGGCAGAGTTACCTGGTTGATGGAAATGGAAATAACTGGAATAAATGCTATTGTTGCAGGCCCAGGCTCCCAGCCCATCCTGGCTGGTCATAGTTGACTAATTCATGGTGGTCAAAAAGTGATTCTCTTGTCTTTGAATTTTCTCTTGTATTTTAGGCAAAGCAGATTTGTTTTTTGATACTTTCATAAAGCTGTCCGTCCATATTCTGTTGTCGCTTTTCAAAATGATCAGAAACCTAAAGAACTACCATACTTGCCTAAAAGAAGACACTTCCTGATGCGTAGCTTGAAACAGGAATTGACTTCCTAAAGGAAAGTATTTGGCACACCAAGCCTATTGTTCACAGCGCTGCAAGAGAGGCATTTCAACATACATGGGCTCTTCCTAAAAATATACCTTGCTAAAATAAAAAATTCAGGGTTCATTAAGGTTAATCATCTAATAAAGTAAGAGAATTTCCTCTAGGTGAAAAGTTTCAGTTTATTTTAGGGGTGTGGTGTTGTTACAACTGGCTGATCTCCGCACCATAGTTTAATCAGGCTGGATAAGAAAGAGACTAGAAAGGCATGGAGCGAGAGCACAGTGTAGCTTCTCTTCTTTTCCCAGGCTTATTTTTTTCCTCTAACATGGAATAAATTTACTCGTAACAACCTGGCTTTTATTGTGTCATTTTCTAGCTAACTGGGAGTTACTGATGTCAGTTGTCTTTTAGAATAACTTTTCCTTAAACATTTGAAGATCATAAGAATTGGGGAACTCATTCATTCATTTATTCATGGAGCATTTACTGCTCACCTACTCTGTGCTATAGGAACATGAAGACAAGCAAAGCACTGCCCTGGCCCTCAACCTGGTAGGGGAGATGTGTGAATAGGGCCAAAACCAGTGACATGCACTGTTAAACAAGACAGTGGCTATAAAGGTGTCTGTACCAGCGAGAAGGTCAGCTGCTTTCCTTGAAGTTGAGTGGCCAAAACCACTTTCAGGATTGCAGGTGGGACTATGTTTTGGAGGCTTGATGGATATTTCAGTTATTTAGTTCATTCTTTCAAGGAATAGTTATTGAGAGCCTCCTGGGAGCTGGGCAGTATTCTAGGCTCTGGGGCCGCTGCAGTGAGCTCCAGTACTAAATCCCTGCCTTCATGGAGCAAAGCAGGAGATCAGACAGCAAGGAGAGAAATCAGTGCAATACCAGCAGACTCGAAGTAGGGAAAGGAACAACCATGACTCTGGGAACAGGGGACAGTGAGGAGGCCAGTGAGGTGGGAGTGAGGGAAAGGGGGCTGAGGGTAAGGCCAGAAAAGGAATGTGGAAGAAGGTCCTGGAGGGACTTGGGGGCTTTCTTTTTCTAGAACATGCTCCTAATAGCCAGCCCCCAGCCATCTGATGGCCTGTTGAGCTATTACAACATTTTAGGTTGATGTCTTCATTTTCATTCATGTTTTTCCTTTTATTGTCCCTGATGCTGAAAAACAAGAGGTTGAGTTTGTGAGACAAAATGTCTTCATTGTGTGTGTGGTAGGATAGGCATAGTCTCCCCATCTTGTTCTGTGCTGTCTGCCGTTAAGGAGGTGGGGAGATTAGGATCCCTCTCCTTTCCTGTACAGTAATCTGCTGATCTCTGGAACATACTAAGGAGGACATAGAGTGACAACATCTATAATCCCCTTAATCTCTATATTCATAGTGTCTAATCTCCTTGGGTTACACTGGTAACATAAGTCTATCTCTTAGAGTTACTTTTATCATTAACAGCACAAAAATGTATTATGTACAGGGCCAAATGCAAGCTCTTGAGGCATATAAAGTGGATTAATAAGGTTGGCTCAGCGTTAAGCTATGCCAGAGCCGAGTCCAAATTTTATTCCGGTACAGGGATGACTTTCTATGTGGCCTCTCTGGCTCTGGAGCTAATTTGGATGCTGAGTAGCCCCGCAGGTATTTATATGTAGCGTTTGGTATTTTTACTGGGTCCTATTCTTCTCCCTCGGATCACCTAAAATGGTTAAGAATTTTCTAGTGGGATTAAGGTTGTGATCTCTGGGGAGGGGTGAGACATCTGCTCTCGGTTATTTTTGTGTTAGCCGCTTCCCCTTAAATGTATGTTCACAAATGAGCCACAGCCTTATCATCTGGGGTTGAGGGAAGACTGGTCTAGGTGCTGCTCCTGAACTTGGTCTCTGAGCCATGGCTTCCCATAGGCACTCAGGTAAAAACTTCATGCTCTTTATCTTATATTGAGCACAGTTTTGTTAGGGCAGTGAATCCGTCATTTGGCTGAAAGATGGTTTTTGATGAAATGATTTTAGTCTTGTCTGAATAGTAAATAAATTATAGCTTGTCTCTGTTTTGCCTTTGCCTTTCATGCTATTTCAAAGACAAAATATTGTTCAAGTACAATGAACAGTTTGAGTGATTTATTTTAAAAAGAAGTATATAAACATGTTACCACTATATTTTTACCTTTTTCAGGACGTCTCATGAAACTGTAAGAGATTGTGTGAGGAAAGGTTTTTTTGGTTAGGAATTTTTGGCTTTCTTTTTTATAAGATACAATTCTTCATCTTGACAGTGCTTTACATCCAAGGTGTTTGGAGAAGGTAAATCGAATGTGGAGCTGGAAGGAGGAACATTTGTAACTAAGAAAGTCCATAATGACCTAGCACATCTTCCCTTTTGCTGACAGTGTTTTAAATCTTCCCGAAGTAACAGCTGTGTTCCTTTTGATATGATAAGTATGTTATTAATTGTTTTTAGCAGAAAAAGGGGCACATTTTGGACTCCCTGGTCCATGAGCATTTTCTTCTGGTTTTGTAACCTTACAATTAAGGAAGCCCTTTGGCCATCGACAAGAAATCTATGAACTAGGGGCTGAGGGGCCAAAAGCCCAGTTATTTGAAGCCAGGAGGGTGGCTGTGGCCCTGTGGCCCTCTGCCTAAGTAACGGTTCCCTTTCTTGGGGCTGGTAAAGTCAGACAGTTAGGTATAAAGAAGGCACTTCGTCCTGTCTCCCAGCTTTCAGATTAAGGGACGTCATTATCTATGTTTTTTTTTTTTTTTGAAAAATCATTTTTTAAAACTCATTGCCTGTCAATATTTAAACGATGGAAATACTTTAGGAAATTTCTCTTTTTGGGGTTTTAAATATGCTGCAATGGAATGCCCTACCTTAATGAATTAATATGTAATGTCTTCCCTGTTCCCAAGTGTTCAAAAGTTGTCTTTTTTTTTTTTTTTTTTCCGACCCTCAGGAGCTGTTTCACAAACATGGTACCAAATGCTTGAGATTGTGGTTATCAGCCAAGATACACATTCTCTGGGTGTAGGCAAACTAGTCAGCTGTGCTAGTTGTCCTGATGAACCTTAAATGCATGTTACCTGGTAGAATAACTCTCACTTTATTTACTAATTAAGTGACAGAATAGTGACAGAAAGTTTAAAAGTTTAAATAGTGACAGAAAGTTTATAGCATACCCAACCTTGGGTTTTAAATTGCACCAAATCTTACGTCGTTCTTGTGTATGTGAGTCTGGAGGCTATAATAACTGTGGCTAAATGAGACCAATTATTTATACCTTTTAGATGATTTTTGAATTCAGGAAATTGCATTTTGTATTGCATTAGGTTAATAGGTTCATGAAAGCAGAGAAGAATCAGTCCATGAGAGAGAGAAGTCCTCATAGAAAATCAGTGTTGCCCTGAAACGGGCTCAGTATGGGCAAAATAGAAGCTAGGATAATTGGATCCAAATCCATTTTTAGTGACTATCCATATACTGAGAGGACATTTCAAGACCAAAAAATGTATACTCTTGACATTGAAGAGTCTTGACATTGAAGACTTTCAGTCTGCAAAATTATGTAGATTGAATTTCTTTAGCCTTTGGCCTTTCAAGTCGAAAACCAGGATTGGGGTGTGGAGGGGGATCACGTCACTTGCCATATTACACAGCCATCGATTCCCTTCACCAGCCGCTACTCAGTGGGCTGCACAAGCCTGCCAGTCTTTTCTCAGGGCAGGGATGGAAAATGAGAGGGTAGGATGAGAGGAAAGTAATCCAACTGGATTGGCTTCTTAAAATTCAGAAGATTTGAGTGAGGGTGAAACTGAACATTTTGTACTTTTGATGACCAGCAAATGACTGCCTACTACTTCACCACAGCTGAAGAAACTAAAAACACATGCTCTTTTGCTGCCGAGTCAGAAATGCTTTTTTTCCCATATGAAAGAGGGGCTGTGTTGCACGTAATCTGTGCAACATTATGAAAAATCTTCATATACAGACAAAATGGTACTAGAATAGAATCTGGACTGCAGGAAGTTCAGTGGCACATAATTTTTCTTTTAATAATCTATGTCGAACCCTCCTGACACCTGATATAAGCTAAAATGGCATTAGTTATACATCAGTGACCCAAAAAAGATTTGTTTTTTTCTAAATGCAGCATACCAGTGAAGTTGCTAATAACAATGAATCATTCTGTACACGTTCTGTTTTGAAGGGAAAAAACACTTTCTGATTTTTGTATGAAATTGTATGAAAGACTACTTTTCAGCCGTGACTCATGAGCTCCGTCTCATTGCAGCTACTTAGGTATTTATTCCCAAATGTCTGACGACACCTCCAGGTGCATTAGCATGTCTACTACACAAGTGTCCTATTCATCGGCTAAGGCTTTGCTCCATTTGTTGAATGTTCTGAGGAAAGCATTATACCCTTTCTTTAGAAGCCAGTGTTTATATGTGGAGTCACTAATGTACTGGTAGGTTGGATTTAGTGATGAACAGATCTGAAATAACCTGATTTTTTTCCATTTGGGTTGTTGTTCATTGTTTACACTGTATATTACACCCTTCATGGAAAGCACATAGAAAAATGCTACCTACTCATGATATTCACATTCTCCTTAAATATTCATAGTTTGAGCAACTCAGGCATGAGGGAGAAAATGAACAATAGGAAGAAATACATGAGAAAATACATGTAAAAACACAAGCAAGATTTATTAAATACAAATCGAATCTTCTTTAATGAGAGGTTTATAGTAAAAAAGAAAAAAGAAAAAAACAAATGTTGTAATGTTATATTACTTGTATGTGTACATGATTAAATTGAAAGCCAAAACTTTTAATTAAGATACTGAGGTTTATTTAGGCACCTCTCAGCATGTTGGATGTAGTTCAAGAATTTTCTGAAAAAGGAAGCTTGTTTATTAAGTGAAAATGATGTGTCTTTTGAAGCAGGCATAGAAAGTCAGGCTACCCTTTTGGAATAAATGTCTAAAATTTTATCACCCAGCCACATTTCTAACTGTATTCTAAGCTTGTAAAACTTTAATTTAATTAATTTTTAAATTAAATTATTTAATAATGATGCTTTCTGTCTTAGAAAATCAGGGGACATTTATGTGATCCTAAGGTGTAGGTTAGACTTTAGCACCTTACACGTCATATAAGATGATTTTAAAAATCAGGAAATAGTATGTTATATTGCATTAGGTTCATAAGTCCATGAAAGCAGAGGAGAACAGGCCCAAGAAAGAAGTCCTTACAGAAAGGAAATCAGTGTGGTCCTGAAATAGGGTTGGTATGGACAAAATAGAGGCTCAGATAATTGGATCAGAAGCTACTTTCAGTGACTATCCACATACCAAAGTTTTAGAAACTTAGTTGTGATAACGTATCTCCATCTGTCAATCAACAGGCATATACTGAGTGATTCCTGTATACAAAGCCCTGGATTAGGTACTGGGGCCCCTAGTGTATGAGCAGAACTTTTTGTGATAGAGAAACCCCACTTGTTAGCACCAGGGAATGTATCCAAGTCACTTGGCACCAAACTATGTTAGCAGCGGGGAATCTGTGGGTCTGTAGCAACCTCAGTTCTTGCCTCCTCAAGGAAGAACAAGGCAGAGGGAGAAGCCAAGGCAACTTTTAGAGCAGGAGTGAAAGTTTATTAAAAACTTTTAGAGCAGGAGGCCGGGCACGGTGGCTCATGCCTGTAATGCGGGCACTTTGGGAGGTTGAGGCGGGTGGATCACTTGAGGTCAGGAGTTGGAGATCAGCCTGGTCAACATGGTGAAACTCTGTCTCTACTAAAAATACAAAAATTAGCCAGGCGTGGTGGTACACGCATGTAATCTCAGCTACTTGGGAGGCTGAGGCAGGAGAATTGCTTGAACCTGGGAGGCGGAAGTTACAGTGAACAGAGATTGCACTATTGCACTGCAGCCTGGGTGACAAAGTGAGACTCCGTCTCAAAATAAAATAAAATAAAATAAAAGTTTCAGAGCAGGAATGAAAGTAAAGTACACTTTGGAAGATGACCAAGCAGGCTACTTGAGAGATTCAAGTGCATGGTTTGACCTTTGACCTGGGCTTTTATATGTTGGCATGATTCGGGTGTTATATTACTTCTCTCCTGATTCTTCCCTTGGGGTGGGCTGTCCGCATGCCCAGTGGCCTGCCAGCACTTGGGAAGCTTCCCATGCGTGGTTTTTACTGAAGTTGTGTGCATGCTTACTTTAAGCAATTTTTCCCTTAGCAGTAGAGCATTCCCAGAGGTAGGTCTTATACCAGTTAAACACCGCCATTTTGCCTCTTAGTGCACATGCTTGAGCCCACTCACCCACCTCCTGAGATCTCATGGGGACGTGGCTGATCATCAGTTTCAGGTGTTTCTGTCTATTAGTGACCGTGTTTCCTTGGTGCCAGCTGCAACCAATTATTATTTTAGCGCGAGATAGTTTAACAACCATCTGACCTTCACCTGACAGCCGCCTGACATTCCTGGTTGGGTGGGGGGCCCTCTCTTGCCCTGCTCATGTCTAATACCTACTCTAGCATCCCTACTATGCACAGATGAGGGCTACACCGAGACATTAAAATTAGTCAAAGAGCTGCCCGAGGGCAAACATGCCCTCCACAAAGACAAGTGGTAAGGGAAGAAGCATTGTGATGATGTGTAGCAAATGTTTCATTCAATGATGGCTGACACTCCCATTCCCAGATAACAGCAATAGGTCAAGGCAAACATATCTAGAAGTTCTGGAAGATTAAAGGCCTTCACATTTCATGTACTTAGAAATAGCTAAGGGGATAAAAAATTATTCCCTAAGAAATAAATGCCTAAGTACATGTAATTCTGTAAGGTTAAAGAGAGCCCAAAAGAAGAGGTAAAATGCTTGGCTGGGCATGGTGGCTCATGCCTGCAATCCCAACAAGTTGGGAGGCCGAGGTGGGCAGATCACTTGAGGTCAGGAGTTCAAGACCAGCCTGCCCGACATGGCGAAACCCCATCTCTACTAAAAATACAAAAATTAGCCAGGCGTGGTGGCATTCACCTATAGTCCTAGCTACTCAGGAGGCTAAGGTAGGAGAATTGCTTGAACCCAGGAGGTGGAGGTTGCAGTGAGCCAGGATAGCACCACTGCACTTCAGCCTGGGCGACAGAGCGAGACCCTGTCTCAACAACAACAAAGAGGTAAAATGCTATCTTCATTTTTCCCTATTCTCTCATTTCAAACAAAAGAAAGTGCAGGCTGGGCTGGGCACGGTGGCTCATGCCTGTAACCCCTGTAATCTCAGGTGCGGTGGCTCACACCTGTAAAATGCACTTTGGGAGGCCAAGGCAGGTGGATCATGAGGTCAGGAGATCGAGATCATCCTGGTCAACATGGTGAAACCCTGTCTCTACTAAAAATACAAAAATTAGCTGGGTGTGGTGTCACATGCCTGTAGTTCCAGCTACTTGGGAGGCTGAGGTAGGAGAACCACTTGAACCCAGGAGGCAGAGGTTACAGTGATCCAAGATTGCACCACTGCACTCCAGCCTGGTGACAGAGTGAGACTCCGTCTAAAATAAGAGAGAGAGAGAGGAGAGAGAGAGAGAGAGAGAGAGAGAGAAGGAAAGAGCAAGCTTTTCTCTCCTCATGAAGTCAAAGCTTGACAGTAGCTCAGACTCTCAGGGAGCCCACACTCAGGATCTTTGCATGTGTGTCTCAGCGTTGTCATTTATAAGCTGGCTTTTTAGAGTTGTTTTGGTCTTGTGCACATCAGCACATCATTCATATTTTATACAAAATTGTGATGTGATCAGTATCTCCTCCAACTTCATCCTGAGCACACTGCGTGCATGAGGGTTTGAAATCGTTTTGTAACAAATAATCATAAATTTAGAAGTATGTGATGTAAGCTAATTCAGGTTGCCCAGAGTTCCACTTAATTTGATTTATTGCAAAACAAGTACGAAAGTTCATAAATTTGACATAGACATTGTTAACATACTTTAAGTATTTCTAGCCTGTTTACTTATTATGCAACAAATCCAACATTCCTAGAAGTGCCTATTTTATCTTGACTAATTGTTTCCACACACATTAAAAGGACTCAAGTGAATTGTAGAAATGTATTCTAAAAGAATATGCCCTTTGAAATGATTCTCCTTCTGGATACAGACTGTAGGTTTAAGTATACAGTGGTGGGGAATCTAAGGTGTAAGGTGACCCTAGAGTTTTCAAACTACAGAGTGAAAAAATCTTGCCTAAAGCTAGGATTCAAAAATACCAAGAGATGAAACTCTTCTTATGGGTACTATTAACTTGGGGTTGATTCATTTGATTTTCCTTTTGCTTGGTTTAAGACCATGTACTATAGGAATGATACAGTGGCCAGTGACTTCATTGTCTGACATTTTCAACACCCTTTGTTACTTCTATCTTCACTGGTGAGCTGTGGATTATTTTATCATCTGGATGCTTAGAACTCTGAGCAAGTCATGTTCTAGAACTATGAGACTAAACAATGAAGAACTTTGCACTGGTAATATAAAAGTACTGAAAGTGTGTGGTTTTAAAGTGTGAAAAACATGGCAGTTAAGATCTCTCAGGTACTTTGAACCATAATGCAGTTTTCCTTCTCTTCAAAACCTCTACTTCTAAATGGCATTCATTGTGTTTTCTAGTGTTTTTTCTTTGGTATGACACTAGTTAACCTAATAAAAAAAATAAAAAAAATAAAAATAAAAAAAAAAGAAACCAAAAAAATAAAAATAAAAAATAAATAAATAAATAAAAAAGAAACCAAAAAAAAAAAGCTAGGACTCAAATACTAAGAGGTTTGACTCACCTTAGGTGGAACTTTATATAGTACTTTAACTTAGAAATATTTGGAATCAATTTCTGCTTATAAAGGTATCAAAAGCAAGTGATACTAAAACGAGTAGGTTCAAAGTTGTATACTAAATAGAGACCTTGGTAAGAGAGAATGAGGGATTTTCAAATATGGTCCAGAAGATAGTCTCTGAAAGGCTAAACCAGCAATGGTTACTAGCCATGCAGGAAGCCAGTGCTGTCTAATCTTACAAATTGTGTTTTCCTGCCAAATGGCATTTAGGAGCAACTGATAATTTATTTCTTGCCACTTGCTGTTACTGGAGATTTATTTGGTTTCTCAACTCAGCCCTTAACAAGAAAGCAAGTCTTTGTTGAGGGCACAATATTATCAGTATGGCAAAGCTAAGACGAAGCTTCTGTGTGACACTGGAAAGACCAACAAGAATGGATTAAGGAGAGTGATTTTCCATATACTGTCACTGGGACAGGTACTTTTCTCTATAGACACAGAGGCTAAAAGCAGTTTAAAAGCTTCCTTACCTAAACAGTACATAGTTCAAGGAGATAGGCCCTGTGTCCATTGCGTCTCTAGTTTTTGTTTCTAACCCATTATATAAAGGAACATCCCAGTTTGGTTCTAACTTGAACTTTTCTCTAAAAAGCATTCTCTGGTCTTGCTAAGTCTCTTAATTGTGGCACAACTGTCCTAAGCAACTGTCCTTGCACAAGAATGTCACTCATCTGCTTCATCTGCCAGCTCCTTAGAGATGAGGGGGGTCTGTGTGTCAGCAGGAGGCAGAAGGCCCTGTGGCTCATCCAGTGGCCTGATTTCCTTTGTTTGGAGGCTTGGTTCTGAGTGAGAGTTCAACAGCCTTTGCCCAGGCGGCTTCTCAAACACAGGGTGTGGTTTCCTTAGCTCACTCTCTGCTGTTTGGTTGCTCATGGCAACAAGATCCAAATAACTTGGACATGTGTTTGTATAAAAAAAACCCTGGGAATGGAACCCAAAGTGAGACTTTGGGGCTTTCAGTTAGTGGAAGAGCTGTGGTGAGTACCAGGCAACTGCTCATTTATTTTCTCTCATTCTTTCTCTCTAAATTATGCTGGATGTTTGCTAGCACAATAACCATGTTTGTGGATAGTTTCAGAAAATAGTCTCAATTCTTGTATTTCCTGCACAAATGAAATAATTGCTATCTATTTACCCGTGTAAATTTCTTTTTCGGGGGAGAGGAACAAATTAGCATATGTTTAAAGAAGTTGAAAGCTAATAGAAACTCATATTTGGTACCTTTTGGGTGGCAGGATTCTATAGGAAATGCCTTGGCAAAGGGAGCCGCAGAGTGCCTTAGTAATGCTTGGGATTGCAGGCGTGTTGTCTAGGGCCACAGCCGGGGAGGGGACCAGGGAGGGAAGAGGGGTTGTTCATACGGAGGGAGTGGAAGGGATTCTTGGAATAATTTTTTCCAGACTCTATTTTAAGATTATAATTTTTAAGACAGCAAATATCCCAAATGGTAATACTGGTTACACTTCTATGAGCCTATTGATTCTCACTTGCTTGACTCAAGGGAGGGTTTGATTTTGGTCACAAAGCCACCCGTGACTATGACAGATAATTCAAGGTTGCCAAACTTGCCTATGCCAATTGACAAGGCCATTTATATAAGTCCTCTCTTGCTATATTGCTCTGGCCTCAAAAGGCAGTAAACTCTCTTGGACAAAACTCGTTAGGATCTATTCAGGGATTTAACACTTTTCTGCTAAATTGCAAGTAAATTTAAACATTTTAAACAAATTAACAAGGATTGCTTAGGTGCCTGGTGTGGTACAGAATGAGCTGTCAGTTTCTATTCTGATGAATAGAATTTTATAGATAGGAGGAACGGGAGGCCTCCAGAGGATACTACCCTCCCTAAAAAGTGACGGAGGAAGAGCTGAAAGCGGGCAGAGAGGCTTCTTGATGACAACGTGGTGGGCTTAGAGAAGCTGCTGCCTGCAGGCGGGGCCCCTGCTTTCCTGCACCCCTTTGAGCCTCTGCCCCACACTCTTCCTTTGTATAAAACAACTGCTTCTTGCCTGCCTGCCCCATCACACCCCTCCACTCCATCGGGTCACTGCTCAATAGCACAATAGCACTGCTCAGCCACACCTCCCAGCATCCTGTCCCCTATCTGGTGACTTGGCCAATACAGGCTCTGATCCACTTGCCCCGCTCCGCATCTTTTGTGAATCAGCACAGTTGGTATATCTGAGCAGGGGCTTCTACCATCTACCCAGGGAATCACTAGCCATCGGCCATCTGGCCCCTCGGGGTGCGTTTGTTCCTGGAATCTTAGTGAAGTATCTGTTGTCTTGGTGCCTGGTGGTCAGCTGGGCTGAAGGGGAAGCAGGGTCCTAGTCCTCAGACCCCATGGACTCCAAGGCAGCATTGCGCAGGTGCCTCTGGGAGCCACTGCTCAGGGTGCTGGGGCATTTCCTGTGGTCATTTGTCCTGCCTGCTTGCCCCCGCAGGTCCCTCCAGCTACAAGGTGGGCACCATGGCGGAGAAGTTTGACTGCCACTACTGCAGGGATCCCTTGCAGGGGAAGAAGTATGTGCAAAAGGATGGCCACCACTGCTGCCTGAAATGCTTTGACAAGTTCTGTGCCAACACCTGTGTGGAATGCCGCAAGCCCATCGGTGCGGACTCCAAGGTAATGGGCATCCCCATGTGCCAATGGGAAGGGCCGGGTTTTGGAATGTCCTTTGCCCACAACCATGGCAGCAGCAGCTGGCTGTTAGGATTTCCCAGCATCACTGCAGCCACCTTGAGGCCTCAAGGAAGCCGCCTCCACTCCCCAGGCCACAGTGGCCCGAGCTGTTTAATGTGGGGCTTGACTGGATGGGCGCCAAGGCCCTTGCCAGCTCTTTTGATTGCATTCTAAATATTTCAAGAATTGTGAGATTTTTATCCTCACCTCAGCGTCTCTCCTATAAGAACAGTCACTGTGGGGCAGTCCCAGGTGTAAGGGACTGTGTCATCTCAGAGGTCAGTCCCAGGGAAATCAGCCTTATGGGAGGGCTCCTGCCACCATCCCCAGCACCCCTCATGGTGGCCCACCCTGTCTGTTTGGTTTCTAGGAGGTGCACTATAAGAACCGCTTCTGGCACGACACCTGCTTCCGCTGTGCCAAGTGCCTTCACCCCTTGGCCAATGAGACCTTTGTGGCCAAGGACAACAAGATCCTGTGCAACAAGTGCACCACTCGGGAGGACTCCCCCAAGTGCAAGGGGTGCTTCAAGGCCATTGTGGCAGGTACTGCCTCCTTCCCACCCCGGGTTCCCAGGGAGGAGGCCCTGAGGGCAGACGTGATGTGGGCTTGCTTATCACGGTGGGGCTAACGTTGCTCTGAGCTGCTTTGAGATCTTAGCATATATATGTACACATATACATACACGTATATATGCGTACACATATATGCTCGCACACACGCACACACTCGGAGACTAAAGAACACTGGCGAGAACAGCCTGTGGCAAGAGAATGAAGTGAACAGTATGTAGCGCTTTCTCATTTGGGCGTAGTAAGTGATGAAAGCATGCTTCTTCCTCAGGGTGTCATTCTGGGCCAGGCAGTCCCTGATTTAATGTCTAAGTGCACGCAGGGTATAAAGGTGGGGGAGTTGGGGGATTCAGGCACTGGATCCTAAAATAATAATGCTGGGGTCCCCGCCCATGACAGAAATCCTGGGTTTGCACAAGCACAAGTAGAACACAGGTAGGTTAGTTGGAGGTGTGAGGCCAGTAACTGCAGGGCCTGCATCCCCTCACCTCTGGAGGGCCTGGGGAGGGGAGCTGAGTGGATGCAGCCCCCTGCAGAGCCTGTCAGTGGGGCCATCCAATTGCTTCCCCCTGCAGGAGATCAAAACGTGGAGTACAAGGGGACCGTCTGGCACAAAGACTGCTTCACCTGTAGTAACTGCAAGCAAGTCATCGGGACTGGAAGCTTCTTCCCTAAAGGGGAGGACTTCTACTGCGTGACTTGCCATGAGACCAAGTTTGCCAAGCATTGCGTGAAGTGCAACAAGGTATGCTTTCAAGGGAGTTCTGCATTGACCGTTGTTTCTAGAAGTGTTTGACAGTTTGCAGAGCACTTCCACACACACTATCCCATTCCATCCTCACGACAGCCCTGTGACGTAGGAATTATTATTCCCGTTTTACAGATGAGGAGATCGTGGATTAGGAAGCAGTGCCACAGCCAAGTCAGGCTGTCGGTACGCATCCTCAGCCCGGTGGTGCGGGTGGCCCGTATGGCATGCTGAGCTGGGCAGCCCTGGCTCTAGAAGCCTGCCTCCACCACTTAGGGGCTGTGTAACCTCACATAGGGGCTCACCTTCTCCGAGCCTTGGTGTCTTCATCTGTAAAGTGGGGATAATAATAGCCCCTGCCTCCCATGGCTGTTGTGGAGATTAAATGAGATATTGTATACCAAAGCGCCCAGCACAGTGCCTGGCATGCAGTAGGCATTCAACAAAATGGTTGTTGAATCTGAATTCGGTGCTACACTCCCTGGTCTAGGCCATCACATCTGGAGGAATCACTTACCAGGATCAGCCCTGGCATGCCGATTGCTTTGTGTGTGTTACCTGCTCTAAGAAGCTGGCTGGGCAGCGTTTCACCGCTGTGGAGGACCAGTATTACTGCGTGGATTGCTACAAGAACTTTGTGGCCAAGAAGTGTGCTGGATGCAAGAACCCCATCACTGGTAGGCTAAAGAGTCCTTGCTAAGTCTGCCAGGCTAGGTTTTGCGCATGGTAACCATCTCTCATTTTCCTGTCGTCGGTTTCATCCACAAAGGCCCCCAGAGAATGCCCTTCTCCCCCTGCTATTGTGGTCCCAAAGGCCCCCCAAGAGTTTGGATTCATCCCCAGGCCAGGTTAGCCTTTGCAATACAGAACACTTCCTGACTGTTGACTAACAATGCCGAGAGTTCACAAGCCTGAGACCTGCCGGCCAACACCGGCAGTCACTGCCACTTTGCAGGGGGATTCTGGGGGGAGGGGTGGGAGGAGGGTAGAAAGAAGGGGGGTGGGGGAGGGTGGGGAAGGGGAAGGGGGAAGGGAGGCCGAAGAGTGATAACCTGGGATTGTAATACCCCATAGCTGAAGGCTAGTTCAGAGATGCCTGTTGGCAGGGTTTTTTTTTTTTTTTGGTTTGCTGTTTATTTGTTTTTGCGATCAGCAAAGCTAATCACTTCATTCCTCATCTCGCGGCCGCGATCCACGTGCCCTGGGCCCTTTCCCTTGCCTCCAATTTTCCCATCTTCCCGGGGAGCCTTGAAATGTACATTTGAGAAGACTTTTGCCATCCTCAGGGAAAAGGACTGTGTCAAGAGTGAGCCACCCAGTCTCTAAAGCTAGGAAGCCCCCAGTGTGCCACGGGAAACGCTTGCCTCTCACCCTGTTTCCCAGCGCCAACCTCCGGGGCAGGCATCCGGGTGGAGAGAGGACTTGTCCCTCGTGGGTGGTGGTTCTTTATAGAAAAAATCGAAGCTTAGCAGCTCCTCGAGGCCCGGTAAGTGCACACCCCACGAACAGCCCAAGTTTGCCTCCTGGTGGCCACTTTGATGTCATGGCCCTGACCTAAATCAAAGAAACTGGTTATGCTGGGAGGTCGGTGCGCGTCACAGGGCAATAGCGCGGTGGCATGGGAACGTGGGGTCTTTACATCAGGGAAGCCCTTGGCCGGGCTCCGGCATCTTCTCAGGTCCTTGAGAGCCACAGCAGGGTTGCGGCGGCATGGGGGACAATGGCGGCGTGGGGGACTGTGCACGATGGAGTGGAGGAGGGGGTCTGGGAGCCAGGCAGACCTGGCTCTTGCGTGCTTGTCGGTCTGTGAGTGGGGCAGGTCGTCATTTTATCTCTCTGAATCGTGGCTTCCTCACCTGTATTCATTCAGCTGTTTCTCTTGTTTTCTTTCCTTTTCTTTTTTTTTTCCCCCCCAGGGTTTGGTAAAGGCTCCAGTGTGGTGGCCTATGAAGGACAATCCTGGCACGACTACTGCTTCCACTGCAAAAAATGCTCCGTGAATCTGGCCAACAAGCGCTTTGTTTTCCACCAGGAGCAAGTGTATTGCCCCGACTGTGCCAAAAAGCTGTAAACTGACAGGGGCTCCTGTCCTGTAAAATGGCATTTGAATCTCGTTCTTTGTGTCCTTACTTTCTGCCCTATACCATCAATAGGGGAAGAGTGGTCCTTCGCTTCTTTAAAGTTCTCCTTCCGTCTTTTCTCCCATTTTACAGTATTACTCAAATAAGGGCACACAGTGATCATATTAGCATTTAGCAAAAAGCAACCCTGCAGCAAAGTGAATTTCTGTCCGGCTGCAATTTAAAAATGAAAACTTAGGTAGATTGACTCTTCTGCATGTTTCTCATAGAGCAGAAAAGTGCTAATCATTTAGCCACTTAGTGATGTAAGCAAGAAGCATAGGAGATAAAACCCCCACTGAGATGCCTCTCATGCCTCAGCTGGGACCCACCGTGTAGACACACGACATGCAAGAGTTGCAGCGGCTGCTCCAACTCACTGCTCACCCTCTTCTGTGAGCAGGAAAAGAACTTACTGACATGCATGGTTTAACTTCCTCATCAGAACTCTGCCCTTCCTTCTGTTCTTTTGTGCTTTCAAATAACTAACACGAATTTCCAGAAAATTAACATTTGAACTTAGCTGTAATTCTAAACTGACCTTTCCCCGTACTAATGTTTGGTTTCCCCGTGTGGCATGTTTTCTGAGCGTTCCTACTTTAAAGCATGGAACATGCAGGTGATTTGGGAAGTGTAGACAGACCTGAGAAAACGAGCCTGTTTCAGAGGAACATCGTCACAACGAATACTTCTGGAAGCTTAACAAAACTAACCTTGCTGTCCTTTTTATTGTTTTTAATTAATATTTTTGTTTTAATTGATAGCAAAATAGTTTATGGGTTTGGAAACTTGCATGAAAATATTTTAGCCCCCTCAGATGTTCCTGCAGTGTTGAAATTCATCCTACAGAAGTAACCGCAAAACTCTAGAGGGGGAGTTGAGCAGGCACCAGGGCTGTCATCAACATGGATATGACATTTCACAACAGTGACTAGTTGAATCCCTTGTAACGTAGTAGTTGTCTGCTCTTTGTCCATGTGTTAATGAGGACTGCAAAGTCCCTTCTCTTGTGATTCCTAGGACTTTTCCTCAAGAGGAAATCTGGATTTCCACCTACCGCTTACCTGAAATGCAGGATCACCTACTTACTGTATTCTACATTATTATATGACATAGTATAATGAGACAATATCAAAAGTAAACATGTAATGACAATACATACTAACATTCTTGTAGGAGTGGTTAGAGAAGCTGATGCCTCATTTCTACATTCTGTCATTAGCTATTATCATCTAACGTTTCAGTGTATCCTTACAGAAATAAAGCAGCATATGAATAACCTGCCTCCTGTCTTTTCATTCTGCCTGGTGGAATCGCTATAAGGTGATACTCCTAATCCAGAAACCTAAATGACTTATTTTCCTTCCAGGATATACTCAGTTTAGTGCAGGTGCACAGAACATAGGAATTATAAACAAACCTGTAAAAACCACACTTGATTGACGAATAAATAAATAATTAAAAACAAACAGAAACCACTCTGACCTAAAATAGTATTTCCCAGATTTTCACATCCCTGAAAAAGAAAAAGATGAATTGGTTTGATTTGGCCAGGGGATTAGGGAGGGAATCCCCGATGAAGCATGGCACCTGAGAAGCCATCTTGGTCCCTGTTTTGTTGGGTGCTTCCTCGCTGTGCCTTTCCCCTTGTGCCCTCTGGAGCCTGGGGTCCAGGTTGAATGTGACCATCTCAACTGCGGCTGCCTCCACCTGCCAGCTGAATGACACCCTCGCTCCTTCTTGTGGATGTGGCTCACTAAGGAAGCTGCCCATTTGGGCCCATGCACTTCAGTTAGGGGGAACATGCAGGGATGCTGTGGGCAGAGGCAGGGGCTTGGCCTGGCATTGAGGCTCCCCAGTTGCCGCTGCTTCTAGGCTAGCACCACACACCAGTGTCTTTTCACCTCTGAGGCTCATGTTCTTGGGTCATCCAACCTGCCCACACCCATGTGGCTCTTACGGCACAGCACAAGAGGCTCCATGCGACAGGTGTCTGCTGCACTCTCCTGGTGGAAGAGGCTTCAGACCATAAGGGCCCCTCGTCAAACTACAAGCAGAACTGGGTGGGAGGAGAGGGTGTTAGTCTTAACTGGGCCCCATGCTGAGGGTGATAAAAGCAAAGGGCAGAAGCCCTTTGGTGCTAACGTTTGCCTTCTGAGAAGGGAACTGAACCTGTCAGCAAGAAACCATGAGAACTTTTAGGAATGTGGCACATCCTCTTCTGTGTATTTCCTTACAGAAATTAGCCATGAAAACCTTGAAACCAATGAAGTCTGTCTAGTCATGTGGGGCCCCAGGGACAATGAGGCTGGGTCAGGGGATGGGGAGTGACTGCCCTCACTGCTCCCAAGGGAGTGGGCTGAGTTCCTGAGGCTACAGCAAAGAAAGGAGCCCCATGGGGAGACGGGAGAGAAAACAGGCCTGGGATGGAGAGGGGGCCCTACCTGCCTTCACTAAGGGCTTTGGCCCTGGCTTATGCTCTTGATCCACTTCGGCTGAGCCCTGGGCCTTCAGCATCCAGATGCATGCTCTCCTTCCTACCCACGTGCTCTTTCACATTCCGGAACTCTTCCTCACTGCGACAGTTCCTTGCCCTCCAGTCCTCGGTCCACCCTCCTTCTCAGCCCCTTCCCACCCTAATGCCCCTCTGCATCTGCCCTAGATTCTATGGTTTGCACTTCACTCGTTTCCCTCCTCACTCCTGTTATCCCTTTGCCCTTCTAGCCTGCAAAACCTGAGTGGATGGCTCGAGCTCTGCTGAGGAAAAGCACCCTGGCCTAAAACTCCCCATCCCACTACTCTGCCACTTGGCCCAAAGTCCCAAGACCGCCTCCACCACCTTCCTCACCCGGGAGACTGAGGTCTATCCGGAGTCAGCTTCTAACTATTGCTTGCTTCGTGATGCCTGCCTGCCCTTCACACTTCAGCATCTTGTGAAGCACCTACACGCATCAGAGCCAACACGCACCATCGCTCCCGTTTCCCAGATGAGAAAACAGAGAGGTTAAGAAGCTTGCCTAAGGTCACACAGCTAATAAGTGACAAGCCACACCCTAGACACACCTCTAGCATATCACTCATGACACTAAATTGTCGTAAAAAATAGACACATCACAATAAAACCATCATGCACAGTGCTCAGTACTTAGAAGGCATTTGTTTGTTGAATACGCGATTTTAAGAGTGACACCCCTAAGGCTCAGGAGAAATGAGGGTAAATTTCCCCTTAACAATTTGTCAGCAGAGAAACATTTTCTCCCTCATAATTAATGGGATCAGAATATCAAGAACCTCTCTGCTTGTGGTTAACAGGGTGGGCTCTGGCACCAGGCTACCAGGGTTCAAATCCTGGCTGCTCTGCCACTTTGTAGTCATGAGACTGTGGGCAAGTTAACCTCTCTGAGCTTGATCCTTCACCTGTGAGACCTAAAATTTCTACTTTGCAGAATCCCATGTAGGAGACAATACAAGTGCTTAGTGAGGGGACTGGCACCCAGTAAACACACTAAATGCCAACAAACATTTCATTCCCAGCACCAAAGACACTGCTCTGGTGTCTGTGACCTACCCTGCAAGCCTCAAGACACTATGTCCACTCCCAAAGCAGTGTGGGGTGTTGGCTTGAGGGACAAACTTGGGTTTGAATATCAGCTCTGCCTCTTTCCAGCTGTGTGACCTGGAACAAATGCTGCTCTCCACAAATTTCAGTGTCCTCATAGGCATAAATGAATACCCACACCTCACAGAGTTGTTGTGAGCATTGAAAATGCCTGGCTGGGCGCGGTGGCTCACGCCTGTAATCCGAGCACTTTGGGAGACTGAGGCGGGCAGATGACCTGAGGTCAGGAGTTCGAGACCAGCCTGGCCAACGTGGTGAAACCCTGTCTCTCCTAAAGATACACAAATTAGTCAAGTGTTGTGGTGTGTGCCTGTAGTCCCAGCTACTCAGGAGGCTGAGGCAGATGAATCACTTAAATCTGGGAGGCGGAGGTTGCAGTGAGTCGAGATCATGCCACTGCATTCCAGCCTGGGCAACAGAGCGAGACTCCGTCTCAAAAAAACAAAACAAAACAAAAAACAAAAAGAAAATGCCTATCAAGTACCTGGCATATTGCACATGTAAACCTAACTACAATGATTACAACACAGTTGGGGAAATTAGATGGGTGCCTAAGACCCATCTGGAAACACTGTAACTGGACTGGTAAGGCAGACCAAAGGCAACGAGGCTGTTTTGGGGCCTGTTTCAACCAACCGGGCCGGCCAGGCACTGGAGGGGTGGGGTCACTGAAAATGACAGGGAATTGCCCCGACATGATAAAATGTCATGCACAGTCCGCCTCCACACTCTGGCTCCTTGGCCGTCAGTGCTGTTTTATGCCTCCTGATCCCTCTGGCTCTGGCTCCAAGGAGTTAGAGGTGTTTGAGAACAGTGGAGTCTCAAAACTGAAAAGGCTGCAGAGATTGTAGCACAGCCCCCTCATTTGACAGACAAGGAACAGGGATCAGAGAAGAGCAACAACGTGCACAATGTCACACGTGAGCTAGCAGCCCTCTCAGCTGGGTTCAGGTCTTCAGGGGCCTGTCTGGCATTCTTTATGGTATTTCACACCGCATTCTTGTGGTTTTTAGGGATTGGAGCTGTTAAAAAACTTCATTCCACATGCAGTGTCCACAATGACACAGGCGTAGAAAATGCGCTGATCTGCAGAATCTGCTGGTAGAGGCCAGGGGTCTGTCCCTCCGGGTAGAAGATACCGGGAAGGGAAATGTGAGGCAGCAACGCGTGAGGGGAAAGCTAGGTCAATGTCCATCACCTTGGCCTTGTAAACAGGAACATCCTGGTAGACAGTTTCAATGGATGGATCAACAGGATCTGGCGCCAGACTTGGCAGTGAAGAGTTTCCAGCTCAGATGAGACACAGGGAGGTGATATGTTTGACAGGAATGGGATGTGTCTAGTTCGTGCTGATTTAAAAGTATATAGAATGCTCTAGCATGTTCAGTGGGGAATGGCTACCACCACTCTCATAAGCACCAGACCCCAAAGACTTGGGATAAACAAGGACCTTGCCTTATCAAAAACAAAACCTAGTAAAGCAGAGGTCCCCAACCCTTGGGCCACAGACTGATGCTGGTCTGTGACCTGTTAGGAACTGGGTCGCAGAGCAGGAGGTGAGTGGCAGGAGAGCAAATCTTCATCTGTACTTACTGTGGCTCCCCATCACTTGCATTGCCGCCTGAGCTTGGCCTCCTGTCAGAGCAGTGGTGGCATTAGATTCTCATAGAAGTGAGAACCGTATTGTGAACCACGCATGTGAGGGATCTAGGTTGTGTGCTTCTCATGAGAGTCTAATGTCTGACGGTCTGTCACTGTCTCCCATCACCCCCAGATGGGACCGTCTAGTTGCAGGAAAACAAGCTCAGGGCTCCCACTGATTATACATTATGGTGAGTTGTATAATTACTTCATTATCTATCACAATGTAATAATAGAAATAAAGTGCACAATAAATGTAATGCACTTGAATCATCCTAAAACCACCACACCATCCCCACCAAAGGTTCATGGAAAAATTGTTTTACACAAAACCAGTTCCTGGTGCCACAAAGGTTGGGGACTGCTGGAGTAAAGCATGACTTAAAATTGGAAACTAAACACTCACAGGCAGATCAGAACATTTGTTTTGCCACTCACAGTAACAGTGATGTCATTAAGAGATGAGTATAAAAGAGCACAATTAACTGCCTGAGCATGCACGCCCAGACTTTTCAAAGCAAGAGGGTTTTCCTCATCCAAGGTGAGCACCGAATGTGAGAATTAAAGGGGCGAGGGGAGGAGGGAAAGGGGAGTGACCGCTTAAAGGACACAGATTTTCTTTTCAGGGTGATGAAAATGTTCCAGAACTAGATAGTGGGGATAACTGCACAGCCTTGTGAATACACACTTTAAAATGGTTACTTTTAGTTATATGATTTTTATTAGGATAAAAAAAGCAAGATCAGCACCATAAAACAGGGCAAGAAAGAAACAACAAAATATATATTTTTTTTAAATCAAAAGATACTGTAGTAATAAGCCTCAACTTATACAACAGAACCATCACAGGGAAGAGTAACAAGCACTGAAATCACTGCAGGAAGACAACCAGAGCTTGAAAACTCACATCTAGGCTGGGTGTGGTGGCTCATGCCTGTAATCCCAGCCCTTTTGGAGGCTGAGGCAGGAAGATCACTTGAGGCCAGGAGTTCAAGACCAGCCTGGGCAACATAGCAAGACCCTATCTCTTAAAAAAAAAAAAAAGAAAAGAAAAAAAAAAGAAGAAGAAGAAAGAAGACGAAGAGAAAAAAAAAAAAAAGCCAGGTATGGTGCCATGACTGTGGTCCCAGCTACTCAGGAGGCTAAGGTGGGAGGATTGCATGAACCTCAGAGTTTGAGGCTGCAGTGAGCTATGATCGTGCCACTGTACTCCAGCCTTGGCCACAGAGTGAGACCTTGTCTCTAAAACAAACAAACAAACAAAAAAAACTCACATCTTTCTATTCCAGAAGTGGAACTCTGCCAAATCACCAACTGGATGAAGAGGGAAATCAGGGGATTTGATCCCTGTTCATTGAATTTGCTGGCTGCCTGTGTTCATAGCTCGGCCAACAATTGGTGTTGCCTTTATACCACCACCAGTACACTTTTTTTTAGTATTATAATGAAAAAACCCTTGTTTTATCTGCAAAGTTTATTTTATATAGCACACATTTATATGGAACTGTAACAGTGTTTCAACACAAGACATTTGTGCAGAAAAATAACAGAAACTCTTTTGTTAGGATGATTGTCTCTGTTTTATACATGAAAGAGCTAGTATATAAAAATAGTTTTTAAACCAAAGGTAACCTTCTCTATTCTATATCAAAAGTACAATACTCTGAGTGGCAAAGAACCAGGGAATCTGAAAGAATTACCTCTTTTACTAATCCAAGACTGGCAGCCAAAAGGAACACTGGCCTGCTTCAGACTATTTACGATTCAACACTGAAAACTCATTAGGAGAATTAATCTGCATTTGAATTTTATGGAATCATATACTGTGTGTGCATACATACGTGTATGTACATCTGTGTGCATTTCTGTGTGCCCATCACGCGAACTCACTGGCAGCCAGTGGCTAGAGAAAGGCAAGCAAATTTTGGTTGTATCTCATGCCTGAGTGTATACTCAACGACAGAACTGGAGAGTACAGGCAGAAAAGTACTTTAAACATTTAGAGGAATTAAACATACCCCACGGGACAACAGCCATGTACTCCTTTATGTACACAATAAAAATAATATATGTTTCTGTAGATAAACACCAGTATGTCCTTCAAAAGGAAACACCGACAAAAGCATGAAAGGTGCTGACTGTTCCAAGATGGGGCTTTACAGGACTCCCAGCATTTGAGGTTATTAGTGCCTGTGTACTCACTGGCACAGGTGGGTAGAGTTAAAAATATACATATATCATGGTAAAACACAATTTACTGGATTTTGCAACCTTTGGTATTTTTATATTAGAAACAATCTGACAGCTCTTGTGAGTGATCCTGCGGCCCTTGCATAATCTATTATGTTCTCTACAAGATCAACTGTGACTTTTTAACTGTCAAAATTGTCACTGGTACACAGAAAAAGCATTACTTGGCTGGGTGCAGTGGCTCACACCTGTAATCCCAACACTTTGGGAGGCCAAGACGGGTGGATCACTTGAGGCCAGGATTTCGAGACTAGCCTGGTGAACATGGTAAAACCCCATCTCTACTAAAATAAAAAAAAAATAGCCAGGTGTGGCGGCACACGCCTGTAATCCCAGCTACCGGGGAGGCTGAGACAGGAGAATTGCTTGAGACGAGGAGGCGGAGGTTGCAGTGAGCCAAGATTGTGCCACTGCACTGCAGCCTGGGCGACAGGGCAAGACTCCGTCTCAAAAAAAAAAAAAAAAAAGAAAAAGAAAAAGAAAAAGCATTACTTTAAGATTTCAAATATATACTGAAAGAGAATTAGTTCTGCAATCAGATTCTTCTAGAAACTCCACAGTTACAGTTTCAGGAAAGCATCCTTGATGCACTCACTCCAGCAAACACATTGGTGGGACAACACAAGAATGAGAGACAATGATGATTTTCCAAAGAAAACAAAAACCACTCTTTACTTAGAACTCTTGCTTAGACACAAGAGAACAAGATGATTTTAACATCTGAGATATACATCAAGGTGGCCTTTTGACAGTTTCTTTCAATTTTTCAGTGTCACTTCCTTTACCAGGTTCAAGTCAGAAGCAGAAAAATTTGAGGACTGATGGGCCCAGGAGTTGAGTTATCCAGAGTGGAAGATGTATTCATCTCCCAGGCTGAGTAAGGTTTACATATCTGACCAGAGGGAAAAATAAAAGAAAGATGAGTAGAGAAGATGCTAGTCTCACAGCAACTTGTCCCTGGCCTCCCTTCAGGGCACATGCCCAGGACTCTCAGCAGCCCCTCTGGAGTTGCTGACACACTGGTCCTATGAATGTCCTCCACTTCCCCAGTCCCCAACCAGGCCCAAGATGCTTCTCAATTTCAAAGAGAAACTTCTCAAGGAAAGAAAAACAAGAAGCTTCTGGTTTTGGAAACAGGTTGAGGCTTATTCCGAAGACCTCCCTAATCTTCTGCCCTAAGCAACTGTCTGTGTGCTTGCCAAGCAACCAGCAGACCAGGAGCTCAGAGGAGTCTGAGATGCAAGCTTGAAAAGAACATTTTTTTTTTTTTTTGAGACAGAGTCTTGTTCTGTCACCCAGGCTAGAGTGCGGTGGCAGGATCTCGGCTCACTGCAACCTCCGCCTCCTGGGTTCAAGTGATTCTCCTGCCTCAGCCTCCAAAGTAGCCGGGATTACAGGCACGCATTACCACACCCGGCTAATTTTTGTATTTTTAGTAGAGACGGGGTTTCACCATGTTGGCCAGGCTGGTCTCAAACTCCTGACCTCAAGTGATCTGCCTGCCTTGGCCTCTCAAAGTGCTGGGATTACAGGCATAAGCCACTGCACCTGGCCAGAACTTATTTTTTATATCCGGCATGAAATGTGGGACATAAAAATTAGAATCAAGTCATCTACTGTCTACTCTCTCAAAACCAACTTAATGGAAGACTCTCACGTCATTCCTGCAGACCCACAACTGTCTTCTACTTCTCTTCCAAAGCTATATGGTGCAAAGACTGCCCTGGAATGGCTAGAAGGAGGGGAGCGGGTTCAGGGTCAATTGCCTTTCAAGAAAAAGGTAGATGAGATGAGGACTTACCCAAATGAGGAGAAACAGGTTTGCTGCTTCTCTTACCGTCTAAAGGTATCTGGGGACTTTGGCAAGATGTCATGGAATCCTTCAGATTTTGTTTGTGCCTGTCAGGAGAAAAATGTGACAAAGATAGTTCTGTGTGACTTACAATGTTGGTGATCTTGTCACAGATACGCTGCTGCTCATAATTCATACTAACAGAGGATCTGCTGGTGGTGTTGGTTTCATCCGCCTTTCTGGTTTTCGTTGTGTGACTGGTCATTCTTTTGGAAGATGGTCTGGAAAGAGACAGTTTGGTTAGAATCCCAATTATTCCCAAACCAAGGCTCTGGCCTAAAAGAAGCTTTGTCCTTTGATTAACTTCTAAGAAATGCCTTGGAATTAAAAAACATTTCAGAATCATAGAACAGGATGACTGAAAGGAACCCTAGAGATCACAGGACACACTGATTTTCAAACTGTATTCCAGAAAGCCCTAGGTCCCACGGAAGCACCAGGAGTAGGAGCAGCTAAGCATGCAGCACTCCAGAAACCATGCCCCTCCCTTAGATTGGTCAAGGATGCGGCCAGTGAGGTGTAGTAACAGAACTGGTACAGGTCCTCTAGCTCTAATGCTCCTTCCACATCATCACACCTCTCAGCAGACACCTGGTCCTGTGGGCCTTGCAGGTGAATGTCTTCTCAGGCAATTGCCCATGCAGCATTCCTTTCCATTAATCAGTTCCTGCTCTCCTGACCTAACTTTTGACCTTGTTTCCTTACATTGACAATGAGCATATTATGGCCGGGTGTGGTGGCTTACGCCTGTAATCCCAGCACTTTGGGAGGCCGAGGTGGGCAGATCACTTGAGCCAAGGAGGTTCAAGACCAGCCTGGCCAACATGGTGAAACCTCATCTCTTAAAAAAAAATGAAAAAAATAAAATAAAATGAGGATATTACTGTCACACTCAGAGTTGTGATAATTGAAATAGGTAATATAAAATGCCTGGCATATAGCAATCACTCAATAAATGTCTTCTTGCCCAACTTTATGAGATAACATTAACCAATGTGAACAAAAGTAAAGTTTGGAGCCAGATGTATCTGGAATTGAATTTGGGCTCTGCCCTTTAATAGCAGGATATTGGGCAAATAAAGCACCTAGCCTCTCTGACCCTCAGTCTCCTTGTCTTTATAAATGAGGATGATGATCCTTACCTAGCAAGGCTGTTGTGGGGATGAGTTTATTTCTATTAAGTCAAATATGTGACATGGTGTTTGGTACAAACTAAGAGCACAAGAGATCATATTATTTAGCATTCTAAGAATGTCAATCATAATCCTGCCAAGTTTATTTAGATAAGCTGGCTAAGTGACTCACCTTGAAACTACTTCCTGTATTGAAGTGTCTTTCATGCTTTTTTGTCTGAAGTTCTTCAAATCGCCATTAAAATATGTTTTTGGCTCTTTACGGACCTGGCTGGTATCATCTTCTAGAAATACCAGCTTGTGTGTCATTTTCTTGGCATTGTTGAATGGCATTTTAAATTTGGTAGGTGAGCCTGTGCCATTTAGAATGGCTAGGAAAAAAAAATAACACAATTAAATATGGAGTTTCAATAAAGAATTCAAGAAAAAGTGAAGGCTATGATCCTGATGGGATGGGGAGTGGGTATTGCCTGCCTGAAGGCAGGAAGAGTCAAGCAGCTGTACTCCTGGGAGGCAGGCCCAGCAGTCACAGAGTTTCCCGAGCCATGTCCCAGGCCACTGCTCAGCACACACACTCACCCTGCCCTTGAGGCACCAAGAGGCTACGTTTAAGGAATCTGTCCTTTTTCCTTTGCTAGGAAAGAATAATGACCAGAGATAAGACTGCTTCAGATTCTCACCCCTCCCCTGATCACTCACCTAGCCAATTCTGTTTGTGCATTTCGTCTTACCTCTAATTTTTTTTTTTTTTTTTTTTTTTGAGATGGAGTCTCGCTCTGTTGCCCAGGCTGGAGTGCAGTGGCACGATCTCCACTCACTGCAAGCTCCGCCTCCAGGGTTCACACCATTCTCCTGCCTCAGCTTCCCGAGTAGCTGGGACTACAGGCGCCCGCCACCACGCCTGGCTAATGTTTTGTATTTTTAGTAGAGACGGGGTTTCACCGTGTTAGCCAGGATGGTCTCAATTTCCCGACCTCGTGATCCGCCCGCCTTGGCCTCCCAAAGTGCTGGGATTACAGGCGTGAGCCACCACCCTGCCTCGTCTTACCTCTAATGTTACCTTCTACCTTCGGCTTTCCTCAATGCCCTAAGGCAGACTGAGGGGCTCTTACTGCTATGTTCTCATTGTATTTTCACCAAACTTCTTTCAACCCAATCATCTTGTGGCAGTATTATGGTTTGCTCATATGTTTGTCTTCCCACTGGCTATGGCTCCTTCAAACTGAGGCCATGTCTTTTCACCCCTTCATCCCCAGCACCTAGTAGAGGACCTGACTTTCCTGTTCAACATCCACTGGTGGGAAAAATATGGACAAATAGTGTTTTCTCAAATGGCAATTACTGCAACTACAAAGTGGTTCCTACTTGTAAGGGAGTCAATGATACATCTGAGAAAGGATTCTTATTATGACATGGTTTCAATTTTTCTTAATGAAGTGGAAAGCAGATTTCCACCTGTGGTCAATCATGGATGGCTTGAGGAGCTGAGCTATGAAATGCTGGCAATCCTCACATTCAACTGAGAAAGAGCTGCTGTCTACAGTCTATTAGCATGATCTTTAAAATAATAAGCAGCAGCAGCAGATATTTATTGAGAGTTTATGTGTGAGACACTGTTTTTAGCATTACATGGATTTACCTCACTGAAATCTCATATCCACTCTAGGTATAGGACATTAGCTTCCCCTTTTTCAGATGGGAAAAACTCAGTACAGAAAGGTTAAGTGACCTGCCCAAAGCCACACAGCTCAAAAGCAGAGGAGCCCCTGGATATGAACCTGAGCAGTCTAGCTCCTAAATGGTGACTAACCTGATGGAAACATTTCATTCAATGAGTCCTTGTCGCTTTCTTCGTTGTCAGCCTCAGCCTCTTCATATATGTCATGGCTGGATGTTTCTGCGACCTACGATTAAAAAAGGAAATCTTGATTATGCCTAATATTCAATCAGCCTGGTTTAGAATTTCAACAAAGTCTGACTTCAAAGCTGGACTGATGGCTAATTTTTGTCATTTCAACGAAAAGGTAAAAAAATCTAACCTCTTTTAACTGGCCCCAAGAATCTACAGGGGATAGGGACAGGTACCCGTAGCTGCGTCTTTTAGCTAGGAAGACACTCAAGAATGAAAGATTTCCCTGGGCAGGAGCCAAGGGAATATAACTTTGGGTTGGCATTTGTTCTCTGCCTGCTCAGAACTTTAACTAAGGCGGGATGGGACTAGTCAGTGAATAGCTAAAAAGTTTTTGACTGCTGTTTTTTTTTTTGGGGAGGGGGGAGGACAAAGTCTCACTCTGTTGCCCAAGATGGAGTGCAGTGGCACGATCACAGCTCACTGCAGCCTCAAACTTTGGGACTCAAGTGATCCTCCCATCTCAGCCTCCCAAGTAGTTGGGACTACAGGCGTGTGCCAACACACCTGGCTAATTTTTAAACTGTTTTATAGAGACAAGGTCTCACTGTGTTGTCCAGGCTGGTCTTGAGCTCCTGGGTTCAAGAGATCCTCCTGCCTTGGCCTCCCAAAGTGCTGGGATTACAGGCGTGAGCCACCGCACCCAGCCTTTGGTTGCTGCTTGAGGGAAAACTCCCAATGAGTTGAATGAACTTTGACATGATGACTCCAAGCACTTTTTGGAAATGGCATTTCTACTCTAAATTCTCATGTCATTTAATGTAAATGACCACAACTGGGTAATTACAAACAGACAAAATATCAGTCTTGTAGCATAGAATGTAAAAAGCACAGAATCTGGAGGAAAAAGGCCTTGAATACATGTGCTCCATCAAAAGACATGACATTGGGGTAAGCAAATAATGATGAAACAGACCACAAAGACACTCACCATAAGGGAAAAAATGATAAATTTGAACTTGTTAAAATGAAGAACTTCTGTCTGGTTCATCAATAGACATTAGGAGAGTGTGAGGCAAACTATGGCATGGAAGAAGATACCTGCAATATATATATCCAAAGGACTCCTGACCAGTGTAGGTAAAAATGCCTACAATTCAATCAGAAAAAGGCAGGTGACAAAATAAGAAAATGGGCAAATGACTTGAAAAGGTACTTCACCAAAGCAAATCTCCAACAGGCCAGTAAGCATTTATGAAAAGGTGCCTAACTTCATTAGTCATCAGAAAATACTGGTAAATTCAACAACATTAAAATCACAATGCAGGGTGCGGTGGCTCAAGCCTGCAATCCCAGCACTTTGGGAGGCTGAAGCGGGTGGATCTCTTGAGCCCAGGAGTTCAAGGCCAGCCTAGACAAAATGGCAAAATCCCGTTTCTACAAAAAAATAAATAAATAAAAAATAAAAAATTAGCCAGGTGTGGTGGCATGCACCTGTAGTCTCAGCTACTTGGAAGGGTGAGATGGGTGGATTGCTTGAGCTTGGGAGGTGGAGGCTGCAGTGAGCCAAGATTGCACCACTGTGTTCCTGCCTGGGTGACAGAGCAAGACTCTATCTCAAAAAAAAAAAAAAAAAAAGAAAAAGAAAAAAAGAAAAAAGCTTCTATCCAGAAGAGGACAGCATTAAGAAAAGATAAACTGGCCGGGCATGGTGGCTCACACCTGTAATCCCAGCACTTTGGGAGGCTAAGGTAGGTGGATAACCTGAGGTCAGGATTTCGAGACCAGTCTGGCCAACATGTTGAAACCCTGTCTCTAATAGTAATACAAAAATAGCTAGGCATGGTGGCGCACGCCTGTAATCCCAGTTACTCAGGAGGCTGAGGCAGGAGAATCACTTGAACCCAGGAGGTGGAGGTTGCAGTGAGCCGAGATCACACCACTACACTCTAGCCTGGGTGACAGAGCGGGACTCTGTCTCAAAAAAAAAAAAAAAAAAAAGAGAGAAATGATCAGCGTTTGAGGTGATGGATTTGCTAATTATCCTGATTTGATCATTACACATTGTATACAAAAAAAAAGAAAAAAAGAGAAAGAAAAGATAAGCTGTAAACTGGGAGAAGGTATCTGCAACACATAACCAAAAAAGAAGCAGTATCTATAACATTTAAAGAACTACAATGAGACAAATCAACCCAAAAGTCTTGGGCAAAAGATAAAAAAAAAACATTTCACACAAAACAAACATGAGAGCTAACTAAAGGTATGAAAACATGGTCAACCTTGTTAATAATCAGGGAAATGCAAATGTAATACTTTATTTCATCACCACCAGATTGTCTAAAGTGAAAAACTCGGCAATAATGTGAAACAAGAGGCATTCTTATACACTGCTGGTAGGAGTATGGAGACTACCTTTGAGGCATTCACATCTGTCTTTCTTGTCCGCTTCATAATTTCTTCTATTCTCTATTTAAAGGAAAATAAAAATTCAAACATGAAAACAGATTAGAAACCAAACAGTTGTCCTAAAGGAGTTGATTATCCCCATTTCACAGAGGTGGACAATGGCAGTGATTGCTCCAAAACCACAAATATTACCAACAAAAGGCTTATGGTGGCAGTTGAGTCCCCTATCCCAATCCCAGTTTCAGCTACAAAATGCCCTGAATGATGACCGCTGTATTTGTTACAACACAAACATCCAAATGACAACCTCACTCCTAATTTTGCATATGCAGAAATTCATTACTTAGACTAAGCATATATTATTGCAAACCAATTGGAGCTTTTAACATAATTTTAGTCTTTAGTCTTCAGCTGATTCTTGAAGCCAATGTTAATGAAAATAATACACCTCAATGATGCCACACTGTTATTGTGTTAATGAAGAGAGAAGATAGGAGGTGGAGGAGAAATATATTTCTAGGGAAGGACAGGAATTCTCTCTCCTGTGCACACTTCTTTCCCTGCGGTGAGGAGAGTTGCAGCTCCCTGGCCCCCTCAAGGTGACCAATCTACTACCAGATAGGCCTTGCAGCAACTCAGCCTGGACCAGGGCTGCAGATGAGCTCACATGTGGCCCTACCGTAAAAATAGCCTGCACCTTGGCCTCTCAAAGAGGCCTGCAGTTTCTGTTTCTCCCCATGTAGTTGCTGCAATTTCCAGCCAGTTTAGAAGAAAGTCTTAACTTCTACCAACCCCTACCATGACTGGAGTCCTTCTGCTCAGAGGAGTTTTATTACCAGAGGTTTGATATAGTGAGACATCACTGTAATGGCCATCAAGGGTCCATGATGGGGAGGCATGATCAGTAAGAGGACAGCCCTCTATGTAGGAGAGGTCAGATCCTTGGATAAGGAAGAGAATCGAGTGGGAAAACCACCAGGAGCTAGCATATATCAGATTTGTGATTTTTAAAAACATGCTGACATCAGGTGCCCAACATTGTTTTAAACACAGAATCAAGTCCCCCCAAAGAGAGAGCGAGTACCTTTTTCCTTTCTAACCGTTCTTGTAAATTTTGTAACATAATTCTCTCGTGTTCTTTCTTGCGTTTGTCAGCTTCCTCTTGAGCTTTTATTTTGGCATCCCCTTTCTAGGAAATTTGCATAAAAATATCATTTAATCTCAAGATACCTGAGTGACATCAGAGAACTCTAGTTTAAAAATTTCAACGGTAAATGTTATCTAGTATAACAAGAGTGTAACCTTTTGAATGAGGGTTCCTATATTATGATATTTGTGGATTGTCAATTTTCAAAGCACTAGTTAGAATGCACAAAGCTAGGCTAAATGTTATCTTGAGGATTCAGGACCACAGGGTCATTGTTATGAACATCACACCATCCTAATTCAAAGTATGTGACTGTGGAGCTATCCATTAACACAGTAACAGAAGCCAACAGCCTGACATTTCTCAAAAGCACTGAGAGGATTCTTGAAGGCACCCTCCTGAGAAATGCAAGCATAAACAATCATATATAAAACATATGACCAATGCTGGTGAATGATACACTAAAAACTGGGAATATAAATTGGGCTATGGTAATAATTCAAACTGAGTATAGTCTGAGCTCAGTTTGGGCATTTATTTACCCAGTGACTTGACTTTAGATAGATGAGACATTCTTCAGTTAATGATTTTAAACTTGTAGAAGTATGTATGGTTTGTCTTATCTGTCACAGGGGTGTAAGGTCCAGTTGATGGAGCTGTATATGGTACCACACAATGCAAGATGGGGGAAACCAATGTAGGATGTGGAATCTGTTCAAGCAATTTGGATTTCAAATTAAAGACTACTAATCTACAATTTGCTGTTTTCTGCTTATTTCACTAGGAAAACATTCTATGGTTTTCTGAGGGTGGCTGACAATGACCTGCAGTGGTACTGGGTAATAGAGACTGTAAAATAAAAATGCAGCCAGAGGTTGGGCGCAGTGGCTTACACCTGTAATCCCAGCACTTTGGGAAGCTGAGGCGGGCGGATCACCTGAGGTCAGGAGTTCAAGACCAGCCTGGCCAACATGGTAAAACCCCATCTCTACCAAAAATACAAAAATGAGCTGAGCGTGGTGTCAGATGCCTATAATCCCAGCTACTTGGGAGGCTGAGGCAGAAGAATGGCTTGAACCTGGGAGGCAGATGTTGCAGTGAGCCAAGATCGTGCCATTGCACTCCAGCCTGGCTGAGAAGAGTGAAACTCCGTCTCAAAATAAATAAATAAATAAATACAATAAAAAATAAAATGCAGCCAGAGAATCTGCTCATGTCTTCTTTCTCAGAGACAGAGATTTTTGCTCTGGGTTCCATCTGAACTTTATAATCTGGTTCTCATCCCCTGATAAAGTGTCAAGCCAGCAAACCTGCAGTGGTGCTTCCTGGTCTTCCTGATCCAGCCATCCTTTCTTCTTTTTAGTCTCCTTTTGTCGCTGCCCATCTTTGAGTTTCAAGAGGTCTTCTGCTTGGCCTCCAACTGCTTCCTTTGCCACGTCTTTTGATTTCTTAATCACCCTGAGAGTATTTAAATAATTGTTAGTATTTATCTTGATTGCTATCCTACTCAGCTTGCACTAGTATGTGAGTTTTTATAGTGAAACTTCCTGTGTATAGTAATACAATTTATATCTACACCAGAGTCACTACATCTTCTGTGTTGTTACTATATAGAAATTACACAATTCCACCCCTTTTTAAAGAGAAAAACTAGCCATCGGGAGCAGAAAAATATTTCAATCAAGTAATAGATTACTTTGCTTGTTAAAAAACACACATACGTGACAGGAAATCATTCCTTAACTGTCTTTGAGACACGACATCCCCTAAAAGGCCTTATTTACACGTGCTCACACCCAATCTCTCGTGGGGATAACAGAGATAATTTAGAGGAGAGTCTGGTGGTTCCCTAGTATTCAGCACTTTCAAATGCTAAATCGGCTCTGTTTATATGAAGCGATGAATAATATTCTTCGAGTTAGAGGGTTTTTTTTGTAATTCATAATATTCCCTTCTTTTTCCCAAGCCCATATAAGCATATGGAAAATGTGTGATTATTTCAAATAACACTAAATACTTAAAAGCAAAGTCAGTACTGTTGTTATTCCCTGCAGCCAGTGGACAGAGGTTTACATTATAAGGCCCGACATAAAATAGGCCTCAAGATGGAGGAACAAGAAACCTTTGTTAGAATTTGAATGCACACAACTGTACATGAGATTTGCTGCCCACAAAGGAAATCCTTCTAGCAATGACTCACTGGCCTGATGAGATACAGGTGTCACAAAGATCACAGGAAAAGTAAAACATGAGTAAGTATAATTTTCAGGTTTAAAAATCCTGACGTTACAAGTCTTTTAAAATAAAGGGCTGACACTAGTGAACACAAACAGATCTGTTCTTATATACCACTCTGGTGCTGAGAGATCAAATCCTGAATGTGAGTTTGGTCTCTGTGCATCCTCCTAGCACACCTTAATGGCACATGATGTATGGAGGCTAAAAAGGACTGTGCCATTTATCCACACACCAGGGTCCTTAGCCATTTACAAGGGCTTGACATGCTTCCTATACAGGCAATGAGGCACTTCTGATCCTCACTGAAGAAAGTCAATTGTTCTTTGAGAATTTATAACTTGAGGGTAAAATTTTGACTTTCAAAAATTTGGGCCCCACTCAAGATTTATAGTATAGGAAGGAAGATTTTGTGCTGACCTTCGCTGCATTTCTTCCCGTTGTCTTTCTTCTTCCTCTTTTTCTCTTTGTTCACGAGCAAGGCGGCGCAATTCTGTCAAAATTTTTGTTGCCGCCTCAGCATTCATAATACCTGCAGTACTCTTATTACCAGACTCTAGTTTAAATAAATATGTGCAACAGTTAGAGAGCTAATCAACTCTCACTCCAACAAAGAAGTGCAACACAATCCAAAACATTAAAATATATATATATGTGCATAGTCCAAAATTTATAAATCACAAGCAAACTATAGGTGGTTATATAACAGATTTTGTTCAAACTGCACCCCCAACAACAGCAGAAGCATTTTGTTTCTTTTTAACACCTACTTGTTCCAAAATGAAATAATGTACTTCTACTTTCGTTTTAGTGGTTTTGAGATAACTGAATCAACTGACCCCATGGGAAAAGAGTAAGAAATACTGAATATAGAGGAAGACAAGCTTATGCTCGGTCCGAACGAAGGGTACAAATATCTTAAATACTCAAACAAAAATGTAGCTGGTATACATTTTGAGATTTGTGCATCATTTTTACTATATGATTACTATTTAGCTAAACCTTGATAATAATGTATACATTTGGTTGATCATAGAGTAGCTAACTGTAGATAACAAAACCAAGACTATCAGTAAAATAAGGTGAGTACACAGAGGCATATTATAATATTTTGGTCTATATAACTACTAATTTATTTTAAATAAATCACATATGAAAATGAGAAGACATATCAGGAATGAATAATCTGTAATTAAAAGACTGTTTCTGTTACAAAAAATTCACTGTGGAATTCCCTAAAAAAGCAAAATTCCCCAGTGTGTTTTTGAAATTAAGTAATGTCCATGGGTATTAAGAATGCATCTGACAGGCAAAATAGCAATATGGCACTTTCAGGAATACTACACAAATCAAGGGACACCACATCATGGCCTACATATAGAAATGAACCTAAATCTTGGGAAAAACCTGCTTATCCATGAGTGGATGTGCTCTCTCCAAGAACCATCACTATCAGAGCTAGAAGGGATCTTAGGAATCACCTAGACCAAACCTCTCATCCGACCTGTGCTTTTTTTTTGATACGGGGTCTCACTCTCTCATCCAGACTAGAGTGTAAAGGCACTATCACGGCTCACTGCAGCCTCCACCTCCTGTTCTCAGGCAATCCTCCTACCTCAGCCTCCCTACTAGCTGGGACTACAGATGTGTACCACCTTAAGCTAGGCGGTTATGGTATAATATGGCTTACTCTTATCCTCAACCCCCTAACCGAATATATAGCCTACCCTTTCCACATCAGGCGCGTGTGTGTGTGTGTGTGTGTGTGTGTGTGTGTGTGTGTGTGTGTGTATTTGTATTTGTATTTTTTTTGTAGAAACAGGGGTCTCTCTCCTATGTTGCCTGGGCTGGTCTCGAACTCCTTGGCTCAAGCGATCCTCTCACCTCAGCCTCCCAAAGTGCTGAGATTACAGGCGTGAGCTACCATGCTTGGCCAGACCTATGCTTTTAAAAGCAGTTCCAAAAACGGATTTTTCAAAACAAAGGGGTGAAAAGAAAGCTTTGGCAAGGACAAACACAGAAGATACATTCCAATGTACCAGAGATTGGTTAGATTCTTTCTTTCTAAAAGGAAAATAATTCCCTAAAGTTCTCTCAATTGGGGAATAAAATGAAGTGAACCTTTCCCAGAATACAGTAAGATTCTCTGTGTTGCTAAGATAAACTTCTTAGTGAAGGAACTTACCTTCACAGATCATATGCCTTTGGCTCAAAGCCTCACATCTGTTAGTGGTTTTAGAAACTGTTTCTTTTTTCTTTCTGACAGTACTTGATGCACTTTGCACAGACAGGGTGTGTTGAATAGGCATTATTTTATAAGGAAAAGAAGTCTGTGGTGACTGTTTTGAAATAAGTGGTAATGGTGATGGAGGGCGGTTCTTTTGGATTTGCCTGCTGAGAAAAAGTAATACACATTTGCTAATTAATTTTCAGTGTACAATTTCATAAAATATAAGATGCTATTATGAGACGACATTATAATCGGGGAATTTTTCTGAAAAGTAAATCCCTTTTTACAGGCTTTTTTCCCTTTACATTTGTGTTACCATGCATACTATATTATTTCACTCATGAAACATTGACACGGAATTTGTTCTAGTAAAATGCCTATCAGGAACAGTTGCGAATAAGCTGCTTACTTAGTGCTGATGGGAGACGGCAGACCACAAACATTTGCAGGAGATGATGACCATTTATAACACTCAGTGTATGATGATAGACGCTTCTTGGCAATAGGGATTAAGGCCTGTTTGTCCATTTCTGATTTCTGAACAGATAAACACAATATGGTAAATTACTAACAATTCTTTTACTACAGCTGGCTTTTTTTTTTTTTAAGAGAAAAACATTCTGAATAAAACATAATTAGAATTCTTTAAACTGCAATTTTCTTTTAGAGCATGAGAATCAGGACATTGATATTTGCTTCTGGACTAACAATTTACATTACACAATTCCAGGAGATCACAGAAATAACAGGTTTAAAAGAAATATTATCCTTCAAAACCAAACTCAATTTCCAAATCCTAATTCAGGGTTTAAAACATTTCTCAAAAAACATTTCTTCAGAGTTTAGAAAGAGTTCATATAAACTTACATTTTCTCCCTTCTAATAAAAACTCACTAATATTTCAGCTTTGGAGGAAAAGTGGTACAATGAACATCAGAGAATTTTAAATTCCTAGTTTAAGTGAGTTAACCTATTTTATTAATTATATTGCAGAATATTGTAAATAATATGCTGATTATGTTGTAAAATCTGACCTATCGTGAACTATACAACAAAATATACATATTTTAATAGAAAATTTGTCAATAACAGGCACTCGACAAACCTTTGGAGCGTCTCTCGCTTTTGCCTTGGGAGATGCTTCCATGCTTGCTTCAAGGGATGTCTTGGGGGATGCTTTCACCATCGCCTCAGGAGATGCCTCCATGCTCTCCTTGGGTGACCCTTTCACACTCTCCTTGGGGGCTACTTCTGCGCTCCCCTTGGGAGGTGCTTCCAGACTCCCCTCTGGGGCTGCTTCCACGCTCACCTCTGGCAGTGCTTCCAGACTCACTTCCGGGGGTGCTTCCAGGCTCGCCTCTGGGGGTGATTCCACACTTGCCTCTGGGGCTGCCTCCACACTCACCTCTGAGGGTGCTTCCAGGCTCACCTCCGGGGATGCTTCTATGCTCACCTTGGGAACTGTTTCCAGGTGTACCTTCAGGAGTGCTTCTATGCTCAACTCAGGGGATGCGTCCATGCTCATCTCAGAATCATATGTGCTCACCACAGGCGACACGTCCACGCTCACCATAGGGGATGAGTCCGTGCTCACCTCAGGGGCCATGCCCGCACTTGCCTTGGGGGACGCTTCCATGCTTGTGTTGCAGAATACTTCCACATTCACCTGGGGGGGTGCATCCACACTTGCCTTGGGAGGTGTCTCTACTTTCTCCAAGGGAGCCTCTTCTACTTTTGTTTGAAGAGGTATTTTCATTGTCGACATGGGAAACATAACAGCCATCAATTCGTCACTAGTACATTTACGCAAGGGTACAGTGACATACCGCATTACATAATTGGTGACGCCTGTAACTGAATGAGGACAGAGAATGAAATTCCCTAAGTTAGGAATCTGACAAGAAAAGGATGCATCAGGTACACAGTATAAGAACAGGAACAGAGAAAAGAGATTGTTTATTAGGAAAGCACAGGGATTACACACAACACAGGAAATGCTTAGTGAAATGGATGACAGACACAGGACAGAACTATCACAAAGTCAGTACTTCAGAAGCAACATTAACAACAGTCGTTGTAAAGGCAATAGTCTATTACAGATGAAAATAAGATGCTTCTCCAAAGTTGATGTTTGCAATAAGCTGTTTCTATTTTAATTATACTATATTTCAGAATAATTTTCACAAAAAATTACAAGATCTTCAACCCTTTCTAAAAGTAATCTAAACATCTTCACCAGGGCTAGAGATCTTACCATTATAGGTGATTATGTAAGACACTCTATATTTTAATGTTTTAGAATAGAATGTAAGGAAGAGCATTTTCTAGCCCATACTAAAAACTGTAATAAGACATTAATTAGAGTGGGTTGGATCCCCAAGGTCCTTTCCACCTTTAACAATCTAATTTTATTTTTCCTATGAAACGGACGAAAATGAATATTTGGTGCCAGGTAAGATGGAAGAAAGTGATTAATACCAATGTTTGGAACCAGGCAACCTCATCACCACTGGTGGGAGTATAGATTTGTATATTTTCTCTGGGGAGCATAAAAAGTACATACTGTTTGTTCTAGCAATTCTACTTCTAGGTTTACCCTTAGGAAAAAAAAATTACATAAATACATAAAAATGCATGTATAAAGTTGCTAATTACTGCACTGTTTATAATATTGAAACAATTGAAAATACCATCCAAATGTTCCAAAGGAAATGTGGACCATATTAAGGCAGTCACTAAGAGTAATAATACGCAGTATTTTGGACATAGAAGATAGAAAGCAGGTTATTTCATTTTGTGAAAAAAAATAAATGCAAAGAAAAATATGAAGTTACCAGTGAGCACTGGGATAATGGGGGATTAGATTAAAAACATCTTCTACACGAAATATTTATTGCTTATAGAAATATATATATATTTTTTTTCTGAGACGGAGTCTCGCTCTATCACCCAGGCAGTGGCGCAATCTTGGCTCATTGCAACCTCCACCTCCCAGGTTCAAGCGATTCTCCTGCCTCAGACTCCCAAGTAGCTGGGATTACAGACATGCGCCACCACACCTGGAAAATTCTGTATTTTTAGTAGAGAGGGGGTTTCACCATGTTGGCCAGTCTGGTCTTGAACTCTTGACCTCAGGTGATCCACCTGCCTCAGCCTCCCAAAGTGCTGGCATTACAGGTGTGAGACACCGCACCTGGCCTAATTAAACATTTTTCAAAAGGTATTTGGAGGTGGCTTCCTTAAGATCTGGTAAATTAAACTAAAAAAAAAAAAAAAGACCTGGTTAAATTTATCTGCCACCTCATCTTTAAGTATGGGTGGCAAATTTTCACCTAATCTTACCCCAAATTACCAAAGATTGACTACTTATGAATAAAACTTTTAGCTAAATTAAATGTTATCTTTTAGTCCCTTATTTTTAGTGAAGAAAGCATTTTATTTACATATCTACGTGTGCCTAAACAGTCACATTACACCAACAGTTTGTGCTACAGAAAATATAGTATGACTGGATTTTTATTAGCTATAAACTTTTAAGACAAAATATTGAGATTTTTTGGATGGTGGTAATAGAAATATCTCACCACAGACTGGTGGGAAAGGGAGACTAGCAGAAAATAACCTGACATACATATAATTGGGCATAAAAAAGTCAGGAATTAGAACAAAAGAAATAAGGCTGCAGTACAAGAAAGTCTGTGATAGCATTTAGATGCGTTTTACTAATCATATGAATACTAACAGAGAAAAAGCAAAGGGAGTGGGACATATACTGGAAAGGAAAAAGTGAAGGGGAAAAAAGAGAAAAAAAATCATAGGAACAATGCATTAGCCCTTTCCATTATTGGGAGTGGGGGCGGTCTTGCTATCCAAAGGCAAGTCTAATACCATATGTAAACTATAAATGAGAAAGTCCACACAACTCTGAAGATGTTTCATGTTAAGAACAATCTTTAGGTCTCTAACTAAAAGCTGAAGGGTGGCTCTATGCTATTCTTCCATATTTTAGGGGAAAAAAGGAAGGCAGAGTAGGAAACTTTCTCCCTTGAAATGAGTGAAGGTTTTCTATATTTTTAAAACCCATAGAACTTTAAAATTTAACAAACACCTCCGAAGTTAGCTATCTCATCCTACAAATTACCTGTCTCCCATATAACTGCCCTATCATGTTAGAAGTCATAAATAAATATGCAACATCAAATGCTGGGTAAAATCACTAATATGGTAACTACTGATTCAAACTATTTTGATGCCTAAATGCAACAAACTCAGTGATGAAGCCTGCTTTGAAATGCAAACACTTAACACCTCCTGGCTTTCCACCATATGCCTGTTACCTGGAACATCTTTTCCAGGGCTGGATAATGAAGCAGCACTTCTGCTTCTGGCTAATGACGCTTTTGTTGGGCCGAACAGACAACTGATTCAATTATTCTCTTGAGAACTGATATATGAGCAATGAGATATACGATGAGAACAAATCCAAAGGATTCCATTGGAGGTCTCACAAATGCAAAGCAAGAAAGAGCAATGCAAACTGCTCTCAACAGCAGCTTTCCCAGCAACACAAAACACTGAACACTGTCATCTGACTGGACTGCACTGTCAAAGAAGAGATCCTCAGAATAAAAGGAGAAAGGCCACAGCATACACACCAAAATAACTCTAAGGAAAGAATCTAGGTAACATTTCAAACAGAGTCATTCCCCACCGTATGAAATTTATGGAGGAACTCACACTTGAGGAAAAAAGTTGCACATGGCAAAACAACTTTTATAAAGATTCCTACAGACAGCACTGAAAATCATAATGGTCAAGTACACTGCCAAAGGCTCCAAGGAAGTGAATAAACACTTTTGTTAAAAGTAAATTTTGTTGTAAATATCTTGCTCCAATAAATCTTCATGTTCATAAAGATCCCTGTGTCAATGACATTTGTTCTAATAGGATTTGACCTGAATCAATTAAGTGGAGGGTCTTCTGTAAAGGAATGGTTTGGTATGAAACAAAAAGCAACAAATACACGTGAAAGGAAAATGCTAGGGAAAGGTGTTAAAAAGAAACTACTTTATGGCCAGACACGGTGGCTCACACCTGTAATCCCAGCACTTTGGGAGGCCGAGACGGGCGGATCATCTGAGGCCAGGAGTTTAAGACCAGCCTGACCAACACGGCAAAACTCCATTTCTACTAAAAATACAAAAATTAGCCAGGCGTGGTGGCAGGCGCCTATAATCCCAGCTACTCAGGAAGCTGAGGCAGGAGAATTGCTTGAACCCGGGAGGCGGAGGTTGCAGTGAGCTGAGATGGCGCCACTGCCCTCCAGCCTGGGCAACAGAGCGAGACTGTATTTCAAAAAAAAAAAAAAAGAAAGAAAGAAAGAAAAGAAACTACTTTATGTAAAGAAGTACTTTAGTAATCACTGTGAAATTCTGTGAATAATCAGCAGTGAAAATATGCACAAAGGATATATGTGGGTAATGCTATGAAGTAAGGGCAAAGCTTTGAAGTTCGAAATGTGGCCGGGTATTTAAACTTCCAAATCCAAATTAATAAAATACTGGAAGTGAATCAAATCCTCCAGTACACTCCTATCTATACCAATATTCTGTGATTTATTTCCTCAGCTGCATTATCCCCCTTGTCAGATGATGGCAGGAATTATATACTTCATTTAAAGACAGATTTTTCTGGCTTTAGCCAAATAAGCATGGCACCAAAGCCCACTTTTTAGTTTAAGAAGGAATATTTTGGCTTCCAATTTTGGGAATGATTTTTCAAGCAATTCAATGCTGACATAAAATACCTCTTTTAAATCACTATTTAAAATTTGTATTTAGAAGTAACTAACCACGTGGCTTCCTTTCTGCTTGTTCTTTATCAGCAGACGAATGTAGGTTACTTTCTCTTCTATTTAAAGATGAGCTTCTCTCCTTGTCTGTTTTCCCTAGAGAGCAAGTACAAAAGGAATATTAGTTTTCATAAACTACTAATTATCTCAGGAGTGAGATACTCCTTTTTCAAACATTTTTTATCTTCTCTACCTTGCTTATAAGACTTTACTTCAAATATTATGCAGAGATTCTATATCCCAAACTTAAAACGAGTTTATTCTTTACCTGAAATGAAAAAAAATTATTTAGAAAATGGTAAAAATTAAGAGGTAAAATATCTGATACTATCTGACATCAAAGTTCCCAAATTACAAACATACAACCCTTTAGACATGATGCCTAATACTTAAAAGTAATTTACACTTTAGTTATAACTAGTATTTTTGTTATATATGCATATATTTTAAAAACATATATACGTATACACACATGTACACACACACACATATGTGCACACACCAGTATAAAATGAAGAAAACATGAAACTCCAATATCAATCATTTAGATAAAAAGATATTTGTTCTTAACATAAAGAAAATGAATTATCTGAGTTATACATGTATCAACTTGTAGGCTCTAACAGACTGTCAGTGTTTTACCCTACAGAGCCATTCTTTTGATATCAGGTGTAAAGTTATTGATAGCTATAGCATCTGATTTCTGCATCATGGCCAAAAAAATGGCTTTCAGAGGCTCAGGTCCTGGACCTTACAAGTTAAATAGTTATAACTAGTATTTTAAAAATAAAAACGAATATTAACAATTGGTACAGATGCCATGATTTAAGCAAACCAAGGAGAAATAATCTGCTTCCGTGTAGACACTTTCATTTCACTTGAGATACTCTCGCTCAGAATACTGAGAAATGTCTCTTTAAAAAATAATTTCTCTTTCGGGGATTTGTAAACTAAAGTACATGTTGACAACACAGTATCATCTGAAAATTTCTTGAATTAATAATGTGATTGAGCAGCATGAACCACAAAGGTGGTTCGATCATGTGATTAAGTCGGTATCTTTCATTAGCATACTGCAAAAAATGACAAAATGGTGTGAGCAGTTATTATGAATCAGCGATGAGTAGAAAAAAAAGACTACTTGAATCAACTCAGATTTAAAATAGTTATTTAAAATATTACAGGTTAGATTATGAACTTCATTTGAGTTTAAAATGTTGATCTCTCTGGATTGCCCAGCTTTCATTTCAAGTTAAAGGTAAGACATTGTCAATATGGATTTTATTTCCTAGAAATCATTAATTATAGCATTCATCATTTCAGAGTGTGCAACATACTGTACCTTTAAGCAAGTTATTTCACAAAGTGTCTTCCACACATACCTTCTTGTATTAAAAGCTAATAAAGAAACCATTTTAAAAGTTTTATTTAGAATTGCTCCTTCACAGTACAATTTTACTAATTATTATCCTGAAGTCATAATCTGTCCCTTCTCTCTTTTTTTTTTATTATACTTTAAGTTTTAGGGTATATGTGCACAATGTGCAGGTTTGTTACATATGTATACATGTGTTATGTTGGTGTGCTGCACCCATTAACTCATCATTTAACATTAGGTATATCTCCTAATGCTATCCCTCCCCCCTCCCCACACCCCACAACAGGCCCTGGTGTGTGATGTTCCCCTTCCTGTGTCCATGTGTTCTCATTGTTCAATTCCCACCTATGAGTGAGAACATGCAGTGTTTGGTTTTTTGTGTTGCGATAGTTTGCTGAGAATTATGGTTTCCGGCTTCATCCATGTCCCTACAAAGGACATGAACTCATCATTTTTTATGGCTGCATAGTATTCCATGGTGTATATGTGCCACATTTTCTTAATCCAGTCTATCATTGATGGACATTTGGGTTGGTTCCAAGTCTTTGCTACTGTGAGTAGTGCCGCAATAAACATACATGTGCATGTGTCTTTATAGGAGCATGATTTATAATCCTTTGGGTATATACCCAGTAATGGGATGGCTGGGTCAAATGGTATTTCTAGTTCTAGATTCCTGAGGAATCGCCACACTGACTACATGTCTCATTAATAAGGCTTTTGCTCATTATACTGAATATGTAATAAATGTCTATGAGATAAATTTTTGCTAATTCCTGAAAGCAATTAGATAGTAAAACAGAGTCAATGCTTGTGGAACAATTAAGATATATTAAAATGAAAGTACATAAACATGGCATTGCAATTAATGTTATCTAATTTTTCTAAAGGATTTAGTTGTGAATAATAAATTAATTTTACCATATTATAAGTAAGGTGCCAGAGAAAATCTTCCCATATTAATCTATGAACGAACCCAGACTATATATAAAAGTGCTTTGGGAAAGCACATTGAGGGTGGAGGTGGTAAGTGGATGAACTTTTCTCAGACCAATACAAGAGAAAATGTGATATACTCAGACTGACAATAAAATAAAAGACCTCTCAAGCTCATCATTGAAATTTTAAGAGTCCTAAAAGTACAAATAACATAATGTAAGTTGGAACAAAAATCCTTTCCCCCTAGAAATCCTTTTCTAACATATTAAAAACTATATTGTTTTAGGCAAAAATGGAAATCTTTTCCATAAGGTTAACTACTGCTACAATTAATTATACTTTAAATTGTATCCAAAATCTTTTGCTGTACTGGAATTTTATAGCAATCAGCACTGCTCAAAAATTGTCGAGATACCTAATAATGCAAAACAAACATTTTAAAATTCAAACTATAATTATGCCTTATTCAATTCACAAGGCACGAAAGCCATCTTTCCTCATCATTTTTAATGGATAAGTTTAAGGGAATGATGTGGAAGTTGTTCTCTTTTTCCTCTCAAGAACACTCCTTTTTTTCCTCTGGAAAGAAAAGGGATCTTTTTTTTGGATTGATGGGTATGGTTGCCTAATCCATTTCAATTATCAGTGAGAGGCACCATGTGCTACAAGCCAGACATGGTTATTGACATACACTTGGGTATAGATTTTTCTTTTAATAAGGAACACTAATTAAAAGGGCAAACACCAGAAACAAAAAGACATTTGAATTATTCATAGTAGATAACTTCACTGTATTTGAAACAACTCTGTATTGCCATTAGGAAGAGTTGTAAAGTGGAGCTTGGCAATATGTCTATCATTAAACATCATTATCACATTATTTGCTTTTGGGGGAAAACACTGACTTACAAATGAAAGGTACAACTTAAATATCATGATCCATCTATCAAATGACCAAAATATAAACCACAGAAAAGGATGTTAGAGTAGAAATCACTGAATTTCTTGGAGTCTTAACTATAAAACAAGTAAGGCAATTATACTTGTCTGTCAAGTTTCTAAGATAATTGTGAATAACAAATATGATATATGTAATGCAGATCAACCTGTCCACTGCTATATATATGCTATTATTTTTCTAAAATGAGGTAATATTCACAATACTTAATGGAAATTGAATAACTAGTCTAACCAGTCCGTAGAAAACACAATTTCATTTATATGTTGGTAGAATATGAACTAATTTTCAAATAAATAATTATGCCACTTAATGGCAGTGTCTTTTGAACAAAATTTGTTTCAGTTTCAGCTACTGAGGTCCAATAATCCCATCTGATATGATTAACACAAACACCATGAAACAAGTATATTGATGAAAATACAAGGCCAGGCATGGTGGCTCACGCCTGTAATCCCAGCACTTTGGGAGGCCGAGGCGGGTGGATCCCTTGAGGTCAGGAGTTCGAGACCAGCCTGGCCAACATGATGAAACCCTGTCTCTACCAAAAGTACAAAAGTTAGCTGGGCGTGGTGATGCATGTCTGTAATCCCAGCTACTTGGGAGGCTGAGGCACAAGAATCGCTTGAGCCCACGAGGCAGAGGTTGCAGTGAGCCAAGATCATGCCACTGCACTCCAGTCTGGGCAACAGAGTGAGACTCTGTCTCAAAAAAAAAAAAAAAAAAAAGTATGACTATCTCTCTCCCTCTGCTGTAAAATAACATGGACTCTTCTGAAATAAACATAAATGTTCCACAATCTAAATAGGTGGTACCGTAAAAATATAAAGAACTCATTTCATTTAATAGAAATTCAGTAAAATACATGAAATAACTACTTACTTTTGGCAACGGAATTTTGAAGGCCTGCAGATGACAAAGGCATTTGTCTGATTAAAGCAGAAGTACCCTGTTCAAGTTTTTCAGTAGATGCAGATCGTTTATTGGCTGAGAAAAGACATAATACTTACTGTAATCATATTTCAAGGAGGAAAGCATCATTAACTGAAACAAAATGAGTTTTCATGATGTAGTTCTATGGAGCACAGACTTACATTACTCAAGTTCACAATATCACTGCCCGTCAATCCTTTTTTTTTAGTAGAGACGGGGCTTCACCATGTTGGCCAGGCGGATCTTGAACTCTTGACCTCAAGTGATCTGCCCGCCTTGGCCTCTCAAAGTGCTGGGACTACAGGTGTGAGCCACGGCAACTGGCCAATCCTTTTAAACTATATAAATTTTACTTTTGTTTTCTGAAATTGTGTAGAATTATGTGCATATAAGAAAATTTACACTGAATCAATAGTAGACAAGGCAGACTTATTTTTAAAAATATGCATTCGATAAGCTGTGTAAAGCTTAGTCATTATTCAGCATTTTTCTGCTGATTGTAAGTTTAAATAAGATTTTAGGTATATTGAGCTAAATAAAATCTACTATAACATTTCACCTGTTTCTTTTGCAATGGCATATGATACAAATTTAAATTTACTATGTACAGTATTTTTGTTTAGGATACAAACACTAAAATCTTGCTGTAAATGCAAGCTTCTACTCATAGCCAATATTTAAACAAGAACATAAACAAACTTAAAATTTAACAGGTATATTAATTACCAGTTTTGCTCTCAGAATTCGCCATTGCAGAGCCTCCCCATGACCATCTTTTTTGCTGATAATCATCAGCAAGTCTCCTCCGTTCCAAAGTACGATAAAGAATGGCTGTAAATTTTTCCTATTTAAAATAAACGCCAACATATTTTTACATATTCATTATATTAGTATAATTTTGATCTGTGGTTTATAAAATAAACCATAACCAAATTTCTATCTCAGGTGAAAGTTTAAAATAATTGGAGATATGTCTCAGCTATCAATCAATACCAGTGCTTCTCCTAAATAACTCATTTTTTTTTTTATCTTACGGACCTTGCATTAAGAAAATGACCATGCTTTCCTCTTTGTTTGTATCATCAGGAAATGTAGAGCCAAATGTGTAGCCTCTTTCTAGCAACTGTACAAAGACTGATTGGTATACTTTTGTGTATGCTAATCATACCTTATGTTTTATTTGCCTAAGTTAATTTTCCCCTCTGCTTGATTCCCCCAACCATTTATTTTATCATCTGGTGTGGTATGTATTTTTAAGTCACCTTAAATTCTTTGTGGAATGAGGCAGGGGAAAAATCAGCACACATATAAGTTAAATTTATACCAGAATCATCTATTATACTCACATCTGTAACAGCTAAAATTCTGGTGTTAACTAATAAAAATAAAGTTTCAAAAAAGATAATCAATATATTTGTCTTGACCTCAACTTTAACTGGTCAAGACAACAGCTATACAAAGTAAATACCATGCTGCAGCAAAACAACTCCACTTCCAGAAATGAGCTCTTCTCTCAAATATTTCTCATCCTTGTACTGTGCCCTACCATGAACTCAGGCAAGCAAATCAACTTTTAGGACCAGAGGTCTTCTATTTTTCCCTAACGACAACCATTTCATAGCAAACACCATCCTTACAAAGCCTCTACTGTTTCTACCAAGGGCAAAGATAAACGTACTAGGAAAATGGAGAGGAGCCATATCTTCTGAGAAGAAAGCAACTGCAATTCTTAAAATAAAGTTGATATAATGGGCAACATTTGAAAATTATATTTTCTAACAGAAAGGCAGTTGTTCTGAATTACTTAGAAACCCTGAAACTATAATAGACTAAAAACAAAGATTAACTTTGTATTATTAAACTATTTTTGATTCTATTCCACTGTTTCCAAATGCATTACCTACTGTGCTCTCTTCCAGGTCCCTTCTCACATCGTGGCCACCCAGGGCTCACATGGAAGTTCCTATCCCATTTCATATACACCTCCTGTCCACACTCATCCCTCCTCACACCACTGAGTCTGGGTTTTTTTTTTTTTCTGCTCTCCAGAATTCCTCTCTTTTGCTATATGTAGCCTGCTTACAGTGTTCCATGTCCCCTGTTCTGTCTGGGACTCCCCCACACTAGCTATCTGGGGTTTTCTTTTGCCCCTTCTCCTGCCATGTCTGTGGCTCCCTTTCTGTCTGCAGTGTCATTTTGCTGCATTCTCTTCTCTGTGTTCTCTCTGGCAGCTCCCTCTTTCTCTAAGATAGTCTTTATTTTTTGGTCTCAGTCCCTGTGACTTGTCTCTCTCCTCCATGGACTCCCACTCACTCTACACAGTTTATATTTCACTTTCTTTGGTTCTTTACTTAGTTCTTGGTTCTTTCTTGGTTTATCTTTATTTAGTTCATTCTCTCTCTTTCTCTGGCCTTCATCTCTTCACCACAGATAAGTAAAATAAGAGAGATGTTTCACAGAAGATGATGGAAAGTGACAGAAATTCTGAATGAGAGTCTACCAAATACTAGAGCATGAAACAGAGCATAAACAACCACAGAAAAGGGTTCAGAAAGAGAGAGATAGAGAGATAGTACACCATGGATGGGGAAAAAGTGGCACAAGAAGTGTCCTAGAATCAGGAAGCTCTCCAGATAGGGTGCAGGGCTGGAGAGGAAGCACGTACAAGAGCAAAGGTATGGATGAGGAGGGAGGAAACTGAGCACCGCAGAGAAAGACAAGAGGAAGCTTCATGGGAGAAATGGAATCGAAGAGAAAAGGAGAGAAAAAGAAATGCAAATATTAGAGTGACAGAAAATAAGAGAGGGAAATAAAAATACAACACACAGAGAGAATGGCAGGCAGAGGATACAAAGATGGGGAAAAACAGATAGAAGCTAAGACAGACAGAAGAAAGAAAACCAAGCTGCCTCCGGCAGAAAAAGGCCACAGTCAGAGACCAAAAGACAGACTAAGGCTTATTTAGGGACACTTAAGAATCCCTGTAATGCGCTGGGCACAGGGGCTCACGCCTGTAATCCCAGCACTTTGGGAGGCCAAGGAGGGTGGATCACGAGGTCAGGAGTTCAAGACCAGCCTGGCCAAGATAGTGAAACCCCATCTCTACTAAAAATACAAAAATTAGCCAGGCGTGGTGGTGGGCGCCTGCAATCCCAGCTACTTGAGAGGCTGAGGCAGGAGAATTGCTTGAACCCGGGGGGCAGAGGTTGCAGTGAGCCAAGATCACGCCACTGCACTCCAGCCTGGGCGACAGAGTGAGACTCTGTCTCAAAGAAAAAAAAAAAATCCCTGGAATAAAGAGAAAGAGAGAATGCCAGGAAGATAGAGGACAGTGTCACAGTGACCACGCTAGATTCAAAAGGAGTCAAGCATACTCCAAGTCAAGTAGTGAAATGACCTACAAGAGAAAAATTCGGTGTCAGAGAGAATCATACGGAATGAGACAGGTAGCCAGATGCCCAGTACCACAAAAGACAAACTGAAGAAAGACAGAAGTGAAAAAGAGAGGGCATAACAAAGCCACAGACTCATCCCAACAGAGTGCCAAAGACACCAAAGGAGAATCCACAAAGGAAAAGAGAGGGGCAGTGCCACAAAACGAGAGCAAGAATGCTGACTCTGAACCACACATCCAGAGGGGCCCTGTCAGGAAAGGGAATGTGAGGAACACGGAGACAGAGGGTGGAGAGGGAGAGAGTGTGAGTGTACACCAGAGGGAGCCAGGGAAGCTGGAAAGGAGGGCCCTGATTTGGCTGGGGAGTCACACTTTTAAAGGAGTTGTGAGAAACTGGTCAGATGAGGGCACGTCAGGGAGGGTCAGACAGTGGGGTCTGCCCCTATTCTGTAGGCAATGAGACAACAGTGAATACTTTTTGGTAGTAAACAGAGCCACTCAGAACAAACCCCAGGCCACAGGTACCTCATGTGCCAAGTCCTGAAGGTGGATGGGGCTTTGTTCCTGGATTTGGAAGGCTCCCCATTCCCTAGGCTAGTGGGTCTAAGCTCCTGGGATCTTATCAGGACATGGGTAAGAGCCTATATAATGCTGAGGGGAAGAGGAAGCAAAGAAGAAAGAGCTGGGATTGGTTCCCTTTCTACAGGGCTAGTAAGGCAGAGAAGGCCTGAGAAAATAATATTCCAGACTCAGGCAACACAGTTTATCCTCTCATGCACAGGCTGTAAAATTATGTACCTTTTGTGCTTCATCCTTCTGGTGTCTTTTTTCTTCTGCGGCTATTCTCCGTTGTTCTTCTTTCTCTTTTCGTTCCTTCAGCTTTCTCTGTCTTTCCTCCATCTGTTTTTCATATTGGAGCTTGGTCTTTCTTTCTTTTTCAAGTAGTTGTGTTTCTTTATTGGCTGAAATATTCCAAATACATTTTCAAGGTATAAGAGCCAAGAAAATATTTAGGTTTTCCACATTACACACACAGAAGGAAAAAGTTAACATATCTCATTCACTTTCTTAAAATAATACAACCTGTGCTAGTAACTAAAGATTTATTATAAAAGTGAACAGAGGTAGCCACTGCAGAACCATTTTCACTGAGTATTCATTTAACTCTGGAGAACTGGGTTGTCTATGCCAAATGACTCTCATCCTGTCCAAACTACAATTCCAAATTAAGAAAAAATATTTTCTTTCATGTGATATTTCTGCTGATTTGAGCTAAAGTCAAACCCTACCATATTAATATGCTGTACATTAAAATACTAATTTTTAAAAACCGCGTGGCCAGGATATATGTTTTGTTCCCTTCTACTAGGAAACTTCTTTCAAAGTCCTCATCTATACAGACCATATTAAACATGCCAGTTTTACATTAATGGACTTAACCATATACCACATTACAGGAGAGCAAAATTTTTCCTATATTCAAATTTTCCCTCACTAAATGCTTCTGAAGTGTGACTCTGTATAAATTAGGATCTAAAAAGATAATCTTTTTACAACTTGGTAACATGCTTTTCATCTTATCTATGTTAGGATTATTGGCAATTTATTTTCATTTTTAGAATAACTTTTACTGGCCAGGCGCGGTGGCTCACACCTGTAATCCCAGCACTTTGGAAGGCCGAGGCGGGTGGATCACGAGGTCAGGAGATCGAGACCACCCGGGCTAACACGATGAAACCCCGTCTCTACCAAAAATACAAAAAATTAGCCGGGTGTGGTGGTGGGTGCCTGTAGTCCCAGCTACTCGGGAGGCTGAGGCGGGAGAATGGCATGAACCTGGGAGGTGGAGGTTGCAGTGAGCCGAGATCGCGCAACTGAACTCCAGCCTGGGTGACAGAGTGAGACTCCGCCTCAAAACAAAACAAAAAAAAAAGAATCACTTTTACTGAAATCCCATTCTGATTGTTTTTACAAATATTGAAGAAATTTCCAGACCTTAGTTTTCAGAAAATCAAAGCTAAGATAAACTACTCCTTCAAAAATTAAACAATTTAATCAAAGAATTTTCATGGGCCTTCTTTACCTGATTTAGTAAAAGGATTTAATCCAAAATAATACATAATATAAAATTATACTCTATCATATAAACAAATTAGGAGGAGTAAGTTAAAAACACTTTGCAATATATAACACAATTCATTTTGATTTTTGAAAAAAGGTCTAAAATATACCGTCTTGCTGTCTCCTTTTCTCCTCTCTGCGCTCTCTTGCTAATCTTTGTTTTATGTCATTTTTAAGCATGGATCCATCGATTACTAAAAAAAAAGAATATAGTTAGATATTAATAGGATATCAAATTTTAAAGATATGACACTGACATCTATCAAAGCATCAGAGAAACTATACCTGGTTTAAATGTCGATCTTATATTTGAGGAATGGGTTGCAACACGATTAACCACATCTTGCTTCCTCCTTTCCTTAGCAATCTCGTTTGCTGCAGCAACTAAAATACAGGGAGATAAAGGGATTAGATGTTAAGAATATGGATAGCTAACACAGGAGTCAGCAAACCACAGCCAATTGTATTTGATGATAAAGGATAGGATCACTTCTATAAATCATGATGATTTCATCTGGGTCAACAACAAAGATATATTGAACACCTATGATCTTCAACAACACTTTAACAAAGAATTTAACGTGTTTACTATGATGGGCCAGGGTATTTGTAGACATAAAGATAACTGAGTTGTTAGCGGCGGTGGCAGCATAAGCTTGTGGATGAGTAGGAGCCAATGATTAATAGATTTCAAAAATGTCTCAAACAAAACATTACACCAAGTGTTAGAAAAACTGAGCTGGCAAGGAATTGGAAAAATTAAGTTTCACCATAAATTGGAAATTCAGAAGATAACAGGTTAAGAATTTATGGATCTGAATTGGGAAGCAAAGTGTTAACAGTGAAATAGTGAAAGATCAGGCCCAACCAATGTTAAAGAGTACATTTATAAATTACCTAAATTAGGGGCTTTCTATCCTGGTTGCACACTGGAATCACCTAACTCACTTTTAGAAAATCAGCAATGCCTGCCTGCTCGCTCCCCACCACCAGTCTCTGGCTGTGGGGCCCAGGCATCTACAATTGTTGAAAGCTCTATTCTGATGCATATTGAAGGTGGAGAAATAAATATTCTTTTAGAAGAAGTAATCTCCAATGAGATGGTATCATTCTAGGTAGATGTCAAGCAAACAAATATAAATTATACAAGGTGCAAACAAACGTGTAAACAGGCAGAAAAGTGATAAACTTCAATAAGGGTGAAGTGTAAGAATAGGAAAGCACAGTTTGAGGAAAAGTAAGAAAACTAAAATTCCAGGATGACACACATGAGTTATTATAGGGGAATCCCTGAACCCTTTAATTCCACATATGGCTATATCTAAAATGTCCCACAATATTGAGCATCTTCAGAAAGAGTATTGAAAATAACACTGAAAACTAACTCTGTTCTTCTTTTGTAGAAAACCACAGGAAGTAAGCCCCTGTGATGCTGCTTACAAGTCTGGTTTCTATGTATTGAGAAAAATGTAACAGTTGAAGATGGGCAGTTAAAGTAACTGAGGGAATAGAGGGGCTGTCCTTGGACTTATAAAATGAATGAACTCTGAGGTGTTAATTGCTACTGAGGGAGTTATTTTACAGCATAACCTTGAAAATGACATCACAATTGCTGCCATAAGGATCACCACCTTTTTTTTTTTTTTTTTTTACCCCAGAGGCCGAACAGCCCAGATAATATATGACCTAGCTTAATTTGAAGATTAGACTCTTCTCAGCTTCCTTAATAATTTAAGTAGTGGCAATTCCACGGACCACAATTATTTTCTGAATTTGAGCACTAGTATATTAACAAAAATTCTTGGTCTGTAGACACTCCTATATACCCACTTGCAACATTTTTATGTGAGTGCAGAGAAAACAATAAAGTACTTGTAGTATTGTTTTTACACATTCAGTTCTCCTGCTTAGAAGTCCCAAGGATAGTCCATATTTGACACTATTTAGCTGATAATTTCTCTCAAAATCTACATTTTTGGCCCAGAGTGGTGGCTCATGCCTGTAATCCCAGCACTTTGGGAGGCCAAGGCAAGTGGATCACTTGAGGTCAGGAGTTTGGAACCAGCCTGGGCAACATGGCAAACTCCCATCTCTAAAAATACAAAAATTAGCTGGGTGTGGTGGTGCACGCCTGTAGTCTCAGCTACTCAGGAGGCTGAGCCCAAGAGTTTGAGGCTGCAGTGAGCCTTTAGCATCCCACTGCACTCCAGCCTGGGCAACCCTGTCTCAAAAAAAGTATATTTTTACCAGGCTAATTAAAAATCTTATTAAACAGAAGTAACCTTAGAAGTAGCTGTGGTGAGAATAATGAACCAAATCATATAAAGGTTAATGTGGTAGTAGTATCAAATCTGATTTTTAGACCTTTGTATCCAAATTCCTACTGGTAAGAAATACATTAACAGAAAGGACAGGGTTTAAAAATTATTTAAAATGTCCAGAAAATGGGATAACACCTTTATGTCTGGATATAATAAAGTCAACATTTTATTCAACTTCATTGAATGAAAGAATTTACTTAACATGCATTTAAATGAATGAGGGAATTTACTTAATATTCAGTTAAAAGTAACGGCAAGGTATTTCTGTAGTCCTTATACTAATTCTAAATCCAAAATTAAAGTAAAAGTTATATTTTGCCCGGAGATTAAATAAGAAAATGTGTAGTTTATTACTAAAACTGAATTATGAATCTTAATCTGTATTTATGGAACTTTTCTAAAAACTTCCATAACACATATTACATATCATTTCACCATTTACAAAGTTCATTCGTATTACTTCATGTAATTCTTACAACAATCCTATAAAGTGGACATAATTATTTTCCCCAATTTTTTTTTTATAGTTGAAAAAACTGAAGCTAAACATAACTTTCCCAATTCACACAGGTAATAAGTGGCGAAGCCAGAACTTGATTTAACTGTAAATTTCAAAGCAACTTTATTTTGAAATATTAAGAAAAAATAACAGGAAAAGAAATCTGCCATCAGAGAACCATAAAAATCAGGCAGATTCACAGAATTTTGCCTCAAATAGCAAAAGCCAAACTCATAGGGCTGAGACTTTTAGAAGACCTCCAAGTTCAAACCAAAGATAGCATGTCTTGAAGACAAAACTGGAGACAATTTTCTACCATTTAGAGCTGTCTACAATGGAATGGCTACTTGGAAAAATATTAAGCTCCTCATGAGAGTGCCCATTCAAGTGGCAGAAGTGCCCCAGGATTTTACAGCTGGGACTCTGGATGCCTGACAAGATCATCTTAAGGTTTCTCCAACTCTAAAATTCTATGATAATCTGGCTGTCAATCTCCGTAGCTTTTTCTGCATTGGTAGAAATTATTCTTTGAAAAAGTTATTCTAAACTGAGAAACACTGGTGAATTTAGAAAAACAAGAAGGGAAAGATGATACGTCAGTGGCAAGTTTCTTATGCTCATCTGGTTGAAATATTCAAATAAATTTTTATTTTAAAACAATTCTGCATAAAAATATAAACACGTGTTTTGTTAAATATTTGGTATGCTACAACCTCAGCACAGTGCCATGCACAGAAAACATCACTCAACAAATATATATTTACACTTTATATGTAACACATACATATACATGTATCTATTGCATGCATACATAAATGTATAAAATAAATGTATTTTGACTGTGCTGTGCATTTATACGTTATGGATTCAAGACAGTTTTAACTCTTGCTGCCAGGCTGCCAGCAGAAGATGAAAACAACATTTTAGCAAAAACATCTGTATCCTTGACCCCTTCAGGAAAACGCTGAGATCTAAAGGGCAGTTCTGGTCAAGTTGGTGCTCTGTGAAAAAAGTCTAACACGCGATATTTACAATTCCTAACATGAAGTGGGCAGCAAGGTTTTAAACCAGGGTCCTAGGTTAAGACTTTTACATGGCTCTTAAGTTTTTGGTTGGAAATGCTGTGAATTCCAGTATCTGTCCCATATATAATTTTAAAACACTTTCCAACATCTGATATACAAATGCTTTTAGGGGTTTATCCGGTTCACAGCTTCTTCACCATATTGGAGTAATGCTAGTTAATCTAAATCACTGAAATAAACCAGTGCCTGAGAGCCACAGGTACCAATAAGCAACACAATTTATTGGAGACTGTCTTTCTAGGTGAACCATAAGTTTAGACACGGAAGGAAGATTCTTTTCTCCCTAATGAATGGTGAAAGTGTATGTAGTATATGCTTCTGACACAGTCTTTGGAGAGCTGATTCAAAGTCTTCTCAAGTAACATATAGCTTCCCAATCGTAAACAATCTAACTTTTTAATTGCAAATGCAAAAAAACCCTAAGAAATTCAATTAACATTAATAAAATCCTTTTATTCGCGCTCATAGCAGAGGGAACTAGTCTAACAGGCTAAAAACAACCTCCTGCAAGGAAGAAATCCTATCTCAGGTAGTGGAGCAGTCTCCTGGACCAAGCAATGCGCTGCCAAATTGTATAAGATTAACGGTTTTCGAGGAGGGAAAAACTTTTTGGCGATGGCACTAGTTGAGGAAAAAGCACTCTGAAGTGCTGATTCCCGTTCAGTTTAGCCTAGAGACTGCAAGATGTCCCACAGAAGATGACATCTTGTTGAAGTCATGTGCTACAGCAGGCAAATCAGGAGATGCAAATGAGCCAAGTTTCATCCCAACTTTTAAAGCAACTTTTAAGCATCCCCACCCTCACCCAGCTTCCTTCCTGGACCCTGACCGGGAGGGTGCAGGAGGTAAGCCTTTGGGAGAGACAAGGACTGCGACAGTAAAAGCGCCTAAACTCGCCCACGACCCGGGCTGGGGGAAAACTCAAACTTTCCGTGCCTGGAAAGGCTGCCTGGCGGCGGAGGCGGCGCCGGCGCGCGGAGTCCCTGCGGGCGCCTGCACATCCCAGGCAGCTGTGCGTTCGTTGGGGCGGTTGCGCGGGCGGCCACCGCCCCCCAAGGGCAGACGGGGCTCGAGGCGGTCCGCGGGGTCAGGGTTCCGGCCGCCCCCGCCCCACCCGTCGAAGCAGAGCCCGTGAGTTGCCTCGCGCCGCGTCCGCGGGGCTCAGACCGTTGGCAGTGGAAGTTGGCGGTGGGACTCAGGCGGCTCGCGGCGTCGGCCGACAATTTCAACCCCCCGCCCCCGCCCCTGTCCCATCCCAGGGCACTCCGGCGGGGGTGAGGGGAGGACCAGATAGCACGAGGCGACTCCAGGGAAAAGTTTTGTGGCGCCCGCTGCGCCGCTCCGACGGCCCGGGGACTGTGGGAACCCTGCTTCCCACACGGGCCCGAACCACCCCCGGGAGCCACCCGCCCGCTCACCCATCCGTGCCCGCAGCTCTCTCAACGATGGGCTGCCGACAGCGCCAGCTGCAGCGCCGTCCGCCATCATCGGAGTCGGGACCGGAGGCGGTGGTGGCTCTCCGGATACATTGCGCAGGCGTCGGCGCGGCCTCCGCTTGGGTCGTGGCTGGGCTGCCGGTAGGCGGGGCGGGGCGGGGCCCGAAGGGCCACCGCGCCCCGCTCGGACCTGCGAACCGGGCAGGATTGCCCTTTGCGTCCCACGTCCTGACCGGCTGGGCAGCGACTACCTGGTCTAAAGCAACCCTCTCCTACGTTCCGTGCTCTGCTCCTACTGCATTGTGAGGACTAACCAATCAGCGCCCAGCTTGGCCCCCCAACATTGCTTTCTTCACCTTTACCTAGCAACACAGTAACATTCCTTCCTCATTCATTCATTCATTTAAAGAACATTTACGGCGTGCCTCCTGGGTGCGCTTGTATCATGAGTTTACTAGTCCTTGAAACATTACACAAAGAAAGACCCAAGTTGGGGGAAGAGGCCTAGGGAGAGGTTGGGAGTGGCAGGCTTGCTTTGAGGTGCTAGGGGCCCCATCATGAGTAGACTTCCCTAAACTGTTGCACAGTAAATGATGACACATAGGTCTCAAAGTTGGGTGAAATATCTTTAAGATGTTTGTGAGTCTTTAAAGAGAGGCAGAGGACTTATTGGCATCAATCTCTCCAGATTTTGGGAGAGACTCTACCAGGTTGCAGAATGTTTTTCCCATGAAGGAAAACCGTCATTGGCCTGAGGCTCCTTTAAGGGGCAGACCTCACTTCATGGGCGCTTGCCCTTATGAGGTGGAGTCACCACTGTTGTGAGTGTGTGTGTGTAGTGACACAGTTGTAGGGACGCAGTTTATGGTTGGGGCCATTAAGTGTGGTGCAGGAGATCCCAAAATGGGGCTGGACCACTTGTGAGATGGGCACTTTGGCGAGACCACTGAGTCTCCAAATGACATGGGAGCTGTAAAATGGAAGAAGCTAATAATAGAAAATATTACATATGTTAGCAATGATAGCATATGTTACATATATTAATATATAATATATGTAATATAATATGTAATATAGGAGCAGGCACAGTGGCTCATGCCTGTAATCCTAGCATTTTGGGAGGCTGAGGTGGGTGGATCATTTGAGGTCAGAGTTCGAGACTAGCCTGGCCAACATGGTGAAACTCTGACTCTACTAAAAATACAAAAATTAGCCGGGCATGGTGGTGGGCGCCTGTAATCCCAGCTACTCGGGAGGCTGAGGCAAGAGAATCGCTTGAACCTGGGAGGTGGAGTTTGCAGTGAGCCGTGATAGCGCCACTGTACTCTAGCCTGGGTGACAGAGCGAGACTCTGTCTCAAAAAAAAAAAAAAAAAAAAGAAAGAAAGAAAAGAAAAAGAAAAAAAAAAAGACATGTTGCACCTAAAATTTTAACAAAAATTAAAACGTGGTCAATAAGTGTTTGCGATGATGTAGATTAATACAAGTGGGGTGCCGGGCACGGTGGCTCACACCTGTAATCCCAGCCCCAGCACTTTGGGAGGCCCAGGTGGGTAGATAACCTGAAGTCAGGAGTTCAAGATCAGCCTGGCCAGCATGGGGAAACCCCGTCTCTAGTAAAAATACAAAAATTAGCTGGGCGTCGTGGCGGGCCCCTGTAATCCCAGCTACTCGGGAGGCTGAGGCAGGAGAATCGCTTAAACCCGGGAGGTGGAGTTGCAGTGAGCCGAGAGCTGCCACTGCACTCCAGCCTGGGCAACAGAGCGAGACTCTGTCTCGAAGAAAAAAAAAAAACTAGTGGCGAAAATAAACAGTTTGGCATTATAACTCCCGAAGCTCTGCTTCTAAGTAAATACAGAGACCAATGCTTTGCATGATATCCAGGACGGTAGCCATCCGTGATTATTAATATGACACACATATGATTAGGGTGCCCACAAAACACACACACATACACAAACACAAGTTCAGCTTTCATGATCTTATCTGGAACTCCACAAATAGAAAATTTAGCAAAACACATCAGCTTTGTAGTTTCTTGCAAAAATGTTGAACCCAAATCTAATAATGAAGAAACATTCAGACAGGATAGAGACTGTGATATAGTCTACAAAATGACTGGCCCCGATGCTTCAAAATATTAGTGTCATGAAAGACTAACAACAAAAATCAGAGAAGTGTTCCAGATCACAGAAGGCTAAAGAGACCACATGCAATGTATGATCCTTGATTACAACCCTAATTTTTAAAAGAAGCTTTAAAGGGCATACGTTACTGGCACAATTAGAAAATTTGAATATGAACTGTATGGTACATGATATTGTATCAAGGTCAAATTTCTTGGGTGTGGGAATGATGTTGTAGTCACCTAGGAAAATGCACTTCTTCTTAAGAAATAAATAGTCACACCTGTAATCCCAGCATTTTGGGAGGCCGAGGCCGGCACATTGCTTGAGCTCAGGAGTTCAGACCAGCCTGGCCCAACATGGCAAAACACCATCTCTAGAAAAAAATAAAAACACAAGACAAAAACCCAAAAATTACCTGGGTGTAGTGGCGCATGCCTGTAATTCCAGCTACTCGGGAGGCTAAGGCAAGAGAATCGCTTGAACCCAGGAGGCGGAGGTTGCAGTGAGCTGAGATTGCCTGCTGCACTCCAGCCTGGGAGACAGAATGAGACTTTGTCTCACACACACACACAAAAAAGACATAAATATTGAAGAATGTAGGGGTAAAGATTTGAGATTTTTCCAAATAAGAAGTTAGATAATTTTTTCTTTATTTTTTGAAATGGAGTCTCACTCTGTCACCCAGGCTGGTGTGCTGTGGTACAGTCCTGGCTCACTGCAACCTCCGCCTCCTGGGTTCAAGCAATTCTCCTGCCTCAGCCTCCCGAGTAGCAGGAATTACAGACCTGCACCCCCATGCCCAGCTAATTTTTGTATTTTTAGTAGAGACAGGGTTTTGCCATGTTGCCCAGTCTAGTCTCCAACTCCTGAGGTCAAATGATTCACCCTCCTTGGCATCCCAGAGTGCTCGGATTACAGATGTGAACCACTGCGCCCAGCCGAGTTTTTTTCAATCTAGAAGTTTGTCTTCAACTTATTTGTAAACACTGTCACTTTGAAAAATAAAATTTGATTGGGAATTACACATGGGGAGGCACCCTACTAGTCTTTTCAGTGTTTAGAGCCTCTAAAGGCCTCAGTCCAGCCAGGGTGTAGGAGGAAGAGGGGAGATAAAACATCTAGGAATAACCACATACAGGTGGCATGAGTAGGATTTAGGTGAGTAACTGAAACGGGCTCCAAGGGCTAAGGGATGAGAAATCAGTCCTGTTTGGAGTGATCAGAGAAGTCTTTTGGAAGAATTAGCACTTATTCTGGGCCTGAGATGGGGACTGTGGGAACCACCTCCAAAAGCGAGTAACCACGTCTTAATTCCAGCCCATGATTGCTGAGTGGGGAGATGGGCCCATCTGTGGCCAGATATTTCCATTTTTCAAAATAAACTCGAAATCTGGATCTTAATGTAAAATCTATTTTTAAATGATGACATTAAAAGTAAAAACAAAAACAAACAAACAAAAAAAGCCGCTGGGTGCGGTGGCTCACACCTGTAATCCCAGCACTTTGGAAGGCCAATGCGAGCAGATCACCTGAGGTCAGGATTCCCAGACCAGCCTGGCCAACACGGTGAAACTCCATCTCTACTAAAAAATACAAAAATTAGCTGGGTGTGGTGGCACGCGCCTGTAATCCTAGGTACTCAGGAGGCGGAGGCAGGAGAATCACTTGAACCTGGGAGGCGGAGGTTGTGGTGAGCTGAGATCGTGCCATTGCACTCCAGCCTGGGTAACAAGAGCAAAACTCCGTCTCAAAAACAAAAAAAAAGAAAGAAAAGAAAAAAAGAAAAAACATGGTGCAGGGCAGTGTTCAAATTTCCAAATTGCCTCATTTAAAAAATCTTTGAATAAAAATTCAAACAAGGTCCATACATTGCATTATTTGATATGCCTTTTAATCTGTAGCTATAACTTCTTTCTCTCTAACATCATTGGTAGATTACTGTGAGATTTAGTATTCATTTAGTAGGTAAATTATTCAATTCATCTTTTATTAACCACCTACTCTATGACTAGCAGTGTGGGGACAAATACATACGGAAGGAAGCCCTGCCCTCTAGGGCCCCCAATGTCATTGACTCTAAACTAATGACTTACATCAGGGTCCCTTTAGATGTTTCCTTGGGGCTACAGAAGCTCACCAAGGAGGTCCCACGAGACTGTACATTTCTGAGAAAAAAATATTGGAACTGAAAGCTATCAGCTTGGGGAAAGTGGAGTGTATTCTGGAGCCAAAACAGACTCAGAGCTGGGAAAGAACCCAGGCGGCTCCTCTCCTCTCCTCTCCTCCCCGTATTTGGAAAGCATGTGTTCCCCAGCGAGCAGAGAAGAGCTGGAATCCTGCTTGCTTTTTCTTCCTTCTAGGCTATTTTTTCCCCTTAAACCTTACACCCTTGGGAAAAACATTCAGAAACCACAGTCATAATAGGTCTAGAAATTGCCACATTTGTTTCTATTAAAAGATGAAGTTTTTAAAAAATTGAACTTACATATAATAAACATTTATTGAGCTTACCAATCTAGCGAATTTGCATGCAAACTGCCACCACCACAGTCTTGTACTATGAGTTTTAAGCTTACCAGCCATGCGATGGCTTTTTCTCTCCATTCTTAATGACCTGTTAGATTCCTTGTCATATACACATTTGAGACAAGGCTCTGGTTTTGTGTTCTTTCTCCTCTTGTTGCTCACTCTTGTCCTGCATCTGTTGTAGCTTGACTGTGATGCCCGGGAAGAGTGATGTTTCCTTCTGCACTCATCTCTTGCCAAATCTACTTACATTTTCCTTCCTTTTCCCACATCTGTGCTTTCTTCCCTCCTAAGTTACAGACTACCTCAGGGCCTGGTCATGTCTCATTTGGTTGATGGCAGCCTTCTCAGCTCTGGAATTCCCACTGCAGCACTGCCCCCCCACAACTGACACTTCAGTACCCCTCCTTCCTGTGGCACAGAGGACCAGGGTGACCCTGCTGTATAATTTCAACAGGCTGCTCTGTACCATTTCCTTTTAGGTCTTCCCTGGGGTGGAGGGGCTGATTTTCATAGCCTGAGCTCACCAGTGAGGGGGCAGTGAACTTCTGAGGAGAGGAAAAAGAGGCTCCCACTGCCATTTCCCTCCAAAGTGGGAATGTAGACAAACCTCAGAGAGGAAGGGTGTAGCAGTGGGGGCAATTTGCTTGGAGTAGTAGATAAGCCGAGGAAACTGCCTGGTTGATAGTAAGAGCCATCATTGGCCGGTTGCCTACTCAATGGGAGGCCCAGGGCAAAAGGGTCGACATGGATTATTTCATGTAATCTTCACCACAACTTTATGAGCTCACTTCTATTCCCATCCTCATTTTACAGATGAGGAAGCAGGCCCAGGGAGGTTAACTAACCTGCCCAGATTTAGCGCAGCTAGGAAGTCACAGAGTTGAGATTCAAGCCCACATATATCTGACTCCAGAGCTAGTCCGCCTTCCACTGGGCCTCCCAATTTCTTTTTCCTTTATTTTCTGAGATGGAGTCTCACTCTGTCGCCCAGTCTGGAGTGCAGTGGCGCAATCGTGGCTCACTGCAACCTGCACCTCCAGACTTCAAGCAATTGTCCTGCGTCAGCCTCCTGAGTAGCTAGGACTACAGGCGTGCCCCACCACACCCAGTTAATTTTTTTTTTTTTTTTGGTATTTTTCATAGAGATGGGGTTTCACCATGTTGCCCAGGCTGGTCTCAAACTCCTTACCTCAAATGATCCACCCGCCTTGCCCTCCCAAGTTGCTGGGATTACAGGTGTGAGTCACTGCACCTGGTTCCTCCCAATTTCCAGTTGACAAGCCCTCGGACACTATTAATTCCTCACCCTTGTCTTCCACTTCTTCCTTGATCCAAACCTCACCCTCTGGCTACTGAGCCTTTTGAAAGTTACACTTTCTAATTGGTAAGGTCTCCCACAACTACATCTCCTAACATGAGTGTTGGTACAGCTGTCTCTTAAGCCTCTAATGAAATCAACTCAAACTATTGAAGAAGAAAGCATTGAAAATGGGTGTTTAGTTGATGGTTACAATAAAAGCCCAGACACTTCACCACTACAAAACTGCACTTGTACCCCTTAAAGTTATACAGATTTAAAAAAATGGGTATTTAATGTATATCTTGCAAGGGAGATAGATATGACTCCTTTTAAACAGGCTTCCTTCTAGAAAGGCTCAGAAGAGTCAATAAATGCTGAGTACATGGGACTGATTTCAAAATACATGTGTAAAGGAAGATGTGCCACATTTATCATGCTGTGTGTCCTGTAAAGAATATTTATTGAATGAATGAAGGAGAGTACTAGAAGCCCCCTGGGTACTGAAGGAGGAAGAAATGAAAATACTTTGGATGGCCACCCCAGTGTTGAAAAGATCTAGACTTAAAATTATTAAAGGGCAAGAAAATGTCCTCATTTTTTTTTCTTGACTTCAAATAAAGTACAGCAAACATGGGCTGTGCCTCCTCATTCCAAATACAGGCCTGCAATATAAGGGAAGCTTCAGAGGATGCCAAAAAGCAGAAAGTATCAAGGGATGCCCTTTAAAGACACTTTGGAATTTCTAATAGAGCTAAAAATTGGTAAAATCCAGATAGGAAAAAATGAGAAGAAAATAGGAGTTAACATAGATTTCTGGGCCCCATTCCCAGAGTTTCTGATTCTATAAGTGTTATTATTTATATGACATCCATTCCTAAGTATACTGAACAATGTCTTGTGTGATGACAATTACTGCTGAGTATTTAATACCATTACACTTTGATAATGGAAAATATTAGAGATTCTAATACAGATCTAGTATTGTGTACATTGTGGAATATATATGTATATATATGCATATATATGCGTATATATACCTATATAGGTATATATATGCGTATATATACATATATACGCATATATATGTGTATATATACCTATATATGTAGATACCTATATATGTATATATGTATATACCTATATATGTAGATACCTATATATGTATATATGTATATACCTATATATGTATATATGTATATATGTATATACCTATATATGTATATATGTGTATATATATATATACGTATATATGTGTATATATATATACGTATATATGTGTATATATATATATATATTTCTTTTTTAACTCAGAGCAGGCAGATGCTTTGCCCTGGGGTACATTGAAAGCCAAGGTATCACCATGACATTACCAGCGAGCATGACAAGGCAGGGAAGCGCATCACAATACAGACAGGTGGAGGTGGTGGTGTACGTCACCTATAGGGAGATGCAGCAGAGATGCCTGATGGCATTTCATATCACAATGCCCTGTGCCAGAGTCTGATACAACGCACTGCATACACGATTTTCTATCTCTTTTCCCCACAAAGGACAGTACACGCACAAAGCCAACTACATTTTAAAATGAGCTAGCTAGATGAATGAGGGAGAAGTAAAAACATCCAGATCACACACAGAAAGTGAGATACAGAAGAAACTCTTCTCCTATAAACTGAGAGAGATGTTTCCCAGGGAAAATTGGTCAGATTCAGAGTAGACCATGTCCCCTCATCCACTGCACTCAGCCCCCAGTTTTTCATGCTGCAAACTCAGATGTCTCTGTGGCAGAGGGAATGGTTTGTTGCTTTGAGTGTTGATCTAGACATCTGGAAGCTCTGTGGATGGGAGGAATCTCATCCATACTTATGTATTGTACTTCATTAATCATCAAGTCCTATCTGGGGCTACATGGTGTTCTAAAGTCTTAGATTATAAACACTTTGAGACTCAACCTGAAGGCATTTTCATTGGTTAAAAATCTGTTCTTGCTGTAGTTCTTCTTGAGAGAATGTCCCTTTGAAAAACTCAGTTGTCAATGGGCTGATACAGTTGTGTAGCTGAAAGCCTTCACTGTAAACCTCATTGTTTTTTTCATGGCCAGTTCACAGCCCTATTTAAAGAATGTGTACTTTGGGAGAAAAAGGGCCTGAGAATATAAAGGGACCTGTGTGCACAATCTCCAGGGCATGTGGGTCTATTGGCATGCATGCATGGGTAGCCAAGAGTCAAAACAAGTTTTGCCAATGGATTCCCATCATCTTTGCATGCAGGTCAGGTGAAGGACTCAGCAAAAACAGAGCAAAAGTTCTAAGGCTCAGGTGAACCCAACAGCAAACACTTCAAGGCCCACAAGGAGAGTGTTCAGGAACAGACTTGAGGTAGACGAGGAAAAGAGAAAAAGTGCAGGTTATCCCTGAGGCCAATGGGTAAATAGACCATTTTCCTCTGCTCTCATGAGAGACACATACACTTGGATTTTGCTTTTCTTTAGTTTCCAGATGTTACTGTTGAGAACATATCGAGGATGTCAGAACTAGGAACAACTGTCAAGGCCACCTACTTTAGTCCTTTTACTTTCGTCCGAGGCTCAGAGAGAGGTGTTGACTCAACTTCCTGTGGCTGGAACTGAAGTCTCCTGACACCCTATCTAATGAATGTTCTTTCCTCTATGCACACATGAAAGGCTGCCTAAACAATCTTTTGGGAGGAAAAAAAAAAGTGAGAATTGCTGATCCAATGCTGGGAACCATTATGTAATCCAGCTGGAATTTGGCCTATATCCTCCCAATGAAACTGAAAAGGGGATAGGAGGGAATTAAATGGAGATGTTGCAAAGTTTTGAAAGATGTACTGTTTGACAACTTGTTCTTTTTGCAAAGGTTCCTGTGAATTGGCCCTTACCTGCTGTTCCACACTCATTCCTCACTACTTTCTCCCAGGAACTCTTTTCTGCATCAGTGAAACCAGGACGTCTCCTGAGCCTACAAGGACCCCTGCTTTGATCTTTGCTCTTCCCCCACCTCACCGAGGCATGATTCAAATTCAGGATAATCTGATTCCAGAGCTCGCAAGCTTTCCATCAGTAGGAGGAGTCAGAGAAAGAGAAGGCCACTAAAAATGGTGCCTGGGAGCCTATGCCAAAGGCCAAACGAGCAGCCACATCAAATTTCCATCTGAATCTGGGAGTTAGGATAGGAATGGGGGAAATGGCCAAGCTCTAGTGTACCTGAGTGGCTTCGTGGAAGAAATGGCTATTTCTTGAATGGCGAGTTCTTTTACGTGTTGTCCTCAGAGCTTAGGACAAGGCAGGGAAGCACATCACAATACAGGGAGGTGAGGGACACATCACCAGGGAGGTGCAACAGGGATGCTGATGGCATTTTACCACAATGCCCTTCTTCAATACTGTGTAGAAGGTTTGTGTTCAGTAAGTTTTGTTGTTGATCATGATGACATTTATTATTATGCCTGGGGATAATTAATTCAACTGAAACATACTAAGGAGGAACTGTTTCATTTTTTGGTACTAACCAGTTCTTTTCTTTCTCTCTCCTTTTGCTGGGGGCGGGGGAGAGGTATGTGCACCCAATTCCAGGATACTGCAGAAAAGGCTGATGTAAGAAGGGAGGTGTGAGAAATAAAGTACTGACTTCAATTTTGGTTCTGTTGAAATATTTGAGTAGCCTGCTTCGTGGTGTTTTCATGATTAAAAATGACCCAGTGTGTGTGCTTGACAGGAACATGGACCACAGCATGCCTGACATATGCTTTTTACCATCTCCATATGTCTCATTTATATCTTAATCCACAGCCTGCTGGGAAATAGCAGGGTAAGACAGTACTTGGGGGACCTCTGTTAGTTGGTCTCATGCTATTTTCTTAGCCTATGGTATTCACACATCCTCCACTCTGAGCTGGAATTTGGCCCTGGGCCTGTGCAATTGCCATAGGGCTGACTGCAGGGAAAAGAAAATCTGAAATGTGAAATGACTTTGTTCAAATATGAGTCAAGGATGTGTTCAGTCTGTTTATAGAAGGAAAAAATGACATTTGAAGAAAATTGGTTCAGGGAGAAATGCTGTCATTATATAAGCATTCATAGTTTAGTAACAGACTGGTGAAGAGAGTAACTGACTGGCTAACTTGCGAACCCCCTGAAAGTGTCCTTTATCCACTGCAGTGTGGTGAGGGGCTTTGGAACTGAACACATCTGGGCCTGGGTCCCAGTTCTGCCACTTAAGGACTTTGTGACCTTGAGCCTCAGTTTTCTCATCTGTAAAATGAGCATAATGTCAATTTCTTATAACTGCTCCATTGGTATTCAAATCAGTTGATATAAAAGATCAGATACAGTGCCCAATGTACAGTACAGGCTCAATAAAAAAAAGATTGTTAGTAGTAATAATAGCTAATAGTTTGAAGGAATTTACCATGTGCCAGGCACCGAGTCATACACTTTATTTACATTGCAGCCTCACTTATTCCTGACAATAATGCTATGAGGCCGGGAGCGGTGGCTCACGCCTGTAATCCCAGCATTTTGGGAGGCCAAGACTGGCAGATGGCTTGAACCTAGGAGTTTGAGACCAGCCTGGGCAACATAGTGAGACCTCACCTCTACAAAAAATCAAGAAATGAGGCAGGAGGATATCTTGAGCCCGGGAGGTCGAGACTGCAATGAGCCATGATTGCACCACTGCATCACTCCAGCCTGGGGGACGGAGTGACACCCTGCCTCACATACACAAAAAAATGCTATGAAGTCAGTAAAATTATCCCCTCAAATGCTGTTACTATTAATAATGATAATAATATACATACCACGTAGCTCAGACTGCAATAGATAATTCCATGCTTCCTGATCCTGTCCCAACTCAAAAGTTACCTGAAAGCCTTTTCTTTCTCTTCTCCCTTCACGTTTACCCTAAATGTCCTCATTTGTGAACAGAGGGCTGGGGATGTTTCACCAGGTGATTTAGAGACTAAAGACAGGAGGCCAAGAAAACAAAGCATTTTGAAACCCAAATGCTGGCAGAGGGATTTGCAGTTAGAAACGAGATCAAGTTTTTTAGGCAAAGAATAATAATTGTGTTTAACTGTCCAACAAGGATGCTTGTTTGGGGAGAAATAAACGCAGGACTCATTCATATACTCGAAGTCTTTTTAAAGACCAGAATGCTGGCGCTTCACAGAATGTCAATACCCTTTGTGTTCCTGCCCTGCCCCTTCCCCTACTTTCCTCAGCTGTTGTGGGGGAGAAGGCCTGTTTCAGAAGAAGACAAGGTAGGGTCTATTCCCTTGAGGTGCCGATAAAATGTTGTCCAGTTGCAGACCCCCCTCCCCCTCCCCTAAGCTTGTCTCCTGATGGAAGAAGCCAGAAGGCAGGAACAAATATAGTCTCAACAGACTGCAGCTACTACAGTGCTTGAACTCTCCCCTCATTTCTTACAAGTGGAAACAGCCTTACTGGAAGAGTGATCTTGCAAGAAGAGAAAACATCTATCAAGAGTGAGGCAGGCCGGGCGCGGTGGCTCATGCCAGTAATCCCAGCACTTTGGGAGGTCGAGGCAGGCAGATTGCTTGAGGCTAGGAGTTTGAGACCAGCCTGGCCAACATGGTGAGACCCCGTCTCTACTAAAAATACAAAAATTAGCCAAGAGTGGTGGCACATGCCTGTAATCCCAGTAACTGAGGATGCTGAGGCAGGAGAGTTGCTTGAACCTGGGAGGCTGAGGTTGCAGTGAGCCGAGATGGTGCCCCTGCACTCCAGCCTGGGTGATAGAGCGAGACCGTGTCTCAAAAACAAACAAACAGAAAAAACAACAAAGAGTAAGGCAAAAACTGAAGCAGCATCTCATGAGAATCTAAGCCAGAAGACCATAGTCACGGCAGTTTATGGCAAAGAGGGAGGCACGTGGGCCTTGAAGAGCATCAGGTTCAGGAAGGGTTAACTCCGATCACGTGGCTTAACACACTCCTCCTTCCCCCACTTCAGAAGGACAGCTTGTGGTTGGGGGAAATAGTGCCTCCTAGATGACAAAGTTATTTGAATGCTAGTTGAAAACAATGCTGGTTCAAGCCAGAATTTCCACATTTTTCACTTAAACTGCGCATAGTTTCCAATTCTTTCTGGGTATGTTATTCCACCACCACCTCCATCTCTGCCAATTCTCTGGGTATGGTAGAAAGGAAGCACTTTTATTCCAGTCACCAAAGTTTATGAAAATATGAATGACATTAATAGAATATTTTGAATCGTGTATTGCTTTAAGATAGGAAAGTCAGTTATCTTTTTCTCTGGTGGCCTTTTTGCACCATACTTTCCTTCCTTCCCTCCCTTCCTTCTTTCCTTCCTTCCTTCCTTCCTTTCTTTCTTTCTTTTTGAGACGGAGTTTCACTTTTGTCGCCCAGGCTGGAGTGCAATGGCCCGATCTCAGCTCACTGCAACCTCCACCTCCTGGGTTCAAGTGATTCTCGTACCTCAGCCTCCTGAGTAGCTGGGATTACAGGCACCTGCCACCATGCCCGGCTAATTTTTTGTATTTTTTGTAGAGATGGGATTTCACCATGTTGGTCAGGCTGGTCTGGAACTCCTGACCTCAGGTGATCCACCCACCTCAGCCTCCCAAAGTACTGGGATTACAGCCATAAGCCACTGCGCCGGGCCTTGCACCACACTTTTCAAAACATGTTAATGGACACTCACTTCATGGTAGGCATTTTAAACTGTGATTCTCAGGAACACCAGAGACATAAAAACTAAAATTATGACACATTTGATAGTTCAAAGACACTCAGATTTAATATTTAATTAGCTTCCTCCTCATTTTATGAAGGAAGCGATTTAGAAAGTGACTTGTCCAAAGTCACATTTCTTGTAAATGGCAGAGCCACTCATTTTATTTTATTTTGTTTTATTTTATTTTATGTATTTATTTTGTTGAGATGGAGTCTCGCTCTGTTGCCCAGGCTGGAATGCAATGGTGAGATCTCGGCTCATTGAAACCTCTGAGTCCCAGATTCAAGTGATTCTCCTGCCTCAGGCTCCTGAGTAGCTGGGATTACAGGCGCCCGCCACCACGCCCAGCTAACTTTTTGTATTTTTAGTAGAGGTGGTGTTTCGCCATGTTGGCCAGACTGGTCTCGAACTCCTGATGTCAAGCGATCCACCCACCTCGGCCTCCCAAAGTGCTGGGATTACAGGCATGAGCTACCATGCCTGGCCAGAGAGCCACCCATTTTAAAGTCCCATTTTTCACAATGCAAATTATAATCCCAGCAGGGTGTTTTTTGTTTTTTTTTTTAAGATGGCATCTCCCTTTGTCGCCCTGGCTGGAGTGCAGTAGGAGTGTACAGGCACACACCACCATGCCAGGCTAAATTTTGTATTTTTAGTAGGGATGGGGTTTCGCCATATTGGCCAGGCTGGTCTCAAACTCCAGATATCAAGTGATCCACCTGTCTCGGCCTCCCAAAGTGCTGGGATTATAGGTGTGAGACACCGGGGTCATCCCCAGCAGCTTTTTTGTGTGTATAGAAATGAACAAAATGGTGGCTGGGCACGGTGGGTCACGTCTGTAATCCCAGCACTTTGGGAGGTCGAAGTGGGTGGATAACCAGAGCTCAGGAGTTCGAGACCAGACTGGGCAACATGGTGAAACCTAGTCTCTAAAAAAAACACCACAAAAATTAGCCGGACGCTGTGGCACATGCCTGGTAGTCCCAGCTACTCAAAGGCTGAGGCAGGAGAATCACTTGAGCCTGGGAGGTAGAGGTTGCAGTGAGCCGAGATCGTGCCACTGAACTCCAGCCTGGGTGACAGGGCAAGAACTTGTATCAAAAAAAAAAAAAAAGAACAAAATGATTAGTTGCTATGAGAATTAAATGAGATAATATTTAAAGTGGCATGGACAGTAGCTCGTTCCCTACACTACACATGTTTTCTTTCCTTTACACACATATATATTTTTGAGACAGAGTCTCGTTCTTGTCTCCCAGGCTGGAGTGTAGTGGCGTGATCTCAGCTCACTGCAAGCTCTGTCTCCTGGGTTCAAGTGACTCTCCTGCCTCAGCCTCCCGAGTAGCTGGGATTACAGGCATCTGCCACCACGCCCGGCTAATTTTTGTATTTTTAGTAGAGATGAGGTTTCACCATGTTGGCTAGGCTGGTCTGGAACTCCTGACCTCAGGTGATCTGCTGGCCTCGGCATCCCAAAGTGCTGGGATTACAGGTGTGAGCCACCACGCCCGGCCTCTCTCCTTTATATTAATGTCCACATATCAGGTTTACATAGTTGTAATGTTTATGTCCATACCACGTTGTGATCTGCCTTTTTCATTTAACACAGCCCACATACTTACCACTTTAATGGCTAAATAGCATTCCATCTGGTCGACAGACTACATTTTTAAGATACTCTACCATTATTGAACATTTGGATTGTTTTCAGTTTTTCACCATTATAAATAGCTGGGCTTGGAATGACCTTACACAGTTTTTCACCTTCCATCCCCTTGTTCCTTTGGGGATTGTTTCTTTGGAATGTGGTCTCAGCAGTGGGGGCAGAGGTATAAAGAGCTTTTAAACCAAATTACTCTCCAGAGAAATACCACCAGTTCAGTGTGTCTGCATGTCATCAGTGATGGGGAGACAATATTATTTTTTATTTTTAAAAGACGGGGTCTCACTCTGTTGCCCAGGCTGGAGGTGCAGTGGCACAATCATAGCTCACTGCAGCCTTGAACTCCTGGCCTCAAGCGATTCTCCTGATTCAGCCCCCTAAAGCGCTGGGATTACAGGCCTGAGCCAAGGAACCCCATTGAGACTATACTATTGGGAAAAAAATGTGGTTTAACTCTTCTCTCCAGGCATAGAAAAGCAACTTGAGAATTCTTGGCTGAAACTTCCTTCCCCACCCCTATTTATCCCACCCTGTCTTCTGCACTGTTAGTGCTTTCCTGGCCTTTTCTTTCTGTCTTTTTTTTTTTTTTTTTTTTGCAAAGTCTTGCTCTGTTGCCTAGGCTGAAGTGCCTTGGTGGGATCTCAGGTCACTGCAGCCTCTGCCTCCTGGGTTCAGCAGAGAGGATCATGCCTCAGCCTCCCAGGTAGCTGGGATTACAGGCACACACCACCACACCTGGCTAATTTTTGTATTTTTAGTAGACACGGGGTTTCACCATGTTGGCCAGGCTGGTCTCGAACTCCTGACCTCAGGTGATCCGCCCGCCTCGGCCTCCCAACGTGTTAGGATTACAGGCATGAGTCACCGTGCCTGGCCTTCCTGGCCTTTTTCTAACTTACTCTTTCTGCGCAGAATCTTGGAGCAGAAATGGCCATGCTGATATGCAACAGGACAAACAGTTTCTGCATATCAATACTAGGCAAAATCTCACAAAAAAAACCACACAGAAGTGGGAACATGAAAAGTTGTTTGCCAAATCAAACATTGGAGATGCACAAATTCATGGACAAAAAGGTGATTTTGGTATCAAAGATTAGCTAATAAGAAAAGACTGTCTTTTTTTTTTTTTTTTTTTTTTGAGCAAGAAAAGTCTGACTCTGGATCTGTGAATCCATATCCTTGAATTTGAACATTTAGCCCACTGGATTTGGGGTGCCTGTCCTGACTTCTGTTACAAATAGTCAATGATTTAATAATAATAAGTAATCAAGGCCCTTTGCCTCCATTCACTATCTTATTTAATCCTCAGAACAACCCCTGGAGTGAACTCTATTGGCCCCTTTTTGCAGAGGAGGAAACTGAGGCTTAGAAAGATCATTTAACTTGCTTGGAGTCACACAGCTGGGAAGTAGCAGAGCTATGATATGAACTCAAGTCTGTCTGATTTGAAGGCCTTTGTACTTGATCTTGTTCTGCCTCTCATATTCTCCTCATTTATGAGATGGTGACTTACAACCTGCCACACTAACTCCAGTGTAATTTTAAGGATCAAATGAGATTAAAAATACTCCCAAAGTGCCTTGTAAAAAATGAACAAAACATTACACAAATAACATAGGCACTTTGTAACTGCAAGGCATTGAGATCACTTGGATTTAATTTAGCTACAGTGATTCTGTAGGACTCTACCAGCCACATAACCAGCTCAGCCCTAGGCTTTCTGGAGCTACTCAATAGCTTCGGTCCTAAGAATAATTTCTGATGGCTGGGCATGGTGGCTCACACCTGTAATCCTAGCACTTTGGGAGGCCGAGGTGGGCAGATTACTTGAGGTCAGGAGTTCGAGAACAGCCTGTCCAACATGGTGAAACCCCATCTCTACTAAAAATACAAAAATTAGCTTGCCCTGGTGGTGCGCACCTGTAGTCTCAGCTACTTGGGAGGCTGAGGCAGGAGAATTACTTCAACCCGGGAGGTGGAGTTTGCAGTAATCCGAGATGGCGCCACTGTATTCCAGCGTGGGTGCCAGAGTGAGACTGTGTCTCAAAAAAAAAAAAATATTTCTGAGAAGTGGGTCCTGATTATGGTTACACTGTGATATTTGCAAATGCAATGCTTACCTGTATGAGACTCACTTGTATTGATGTTTCTGTTCACGATGGTCTTGTGCATATTTTAAGGGAGCCAGAGTACCACGTGTGGTACTCAGAGACTGTCCTAGAATACACAGAGAATAATCAGGGAAAGCCAACTATTCTACCTCAGGTCTTTGTTGTAGGTGTGTTATTGAGGCAATGTGATAGCAACTGATGGAGGCACTTTCTCTCCCACTTCCTCTGCTAAGAGAGAAACCTGTAGTTAGACACATTGCATTCAGAGACTGTTAACATTGAAAGAGGCCTTGGACATCCTTTCATCGGACATCAGTCCCCCTTTCTCATTTCTTATTTTTGGGATATAGCTTAAATGTGTTTGTTAAAAATGCATGCACTGTCCTGTATGTGGAAAAAAGAAGGCAAATTGTGTGTGGAGTGGTGTTGTATGAGACTCTCTCAAAGAAAGCTGTGGTCCAAAATGCCATCAGGCATCCCAGTGTATGCTGCCCATTCTTGTGGGTGACACACCTGCCTGAGTATGACGTGCCTCCCTGCCCCTTGCGGGCACAGTTTCATTTAATTCTGATAGAATCCTATGAGGTAGCTACTATCATTATCCCCACACTACAGACAAAGAACTCGAGGCCTAGAGAGGTTAACGAATCTGCCCCAGGGTCCATAGTTACTCCATGAAACTATTGGGTATATTCACCTCCCAAAAGAAAAAAATGGGCAAGAGATTGGGGTTGAGAGTTGAGACAGATTTCTAGTTCTCACTCTGCCACTAACTACCTGTATGACTTTGGGCAAGTCTTTCCAGCTCTATTTCATCATCCATTCATCAGTTACTGTGCTGGTTATTTCCTGGCTTTACATTCAATTCCTTTTTCTGAAATCTGTACAGTTATTTGTGATTACTTGTAACTGGAATTAAACTTTAGTTGTCCAGAAAAATAAAAATAGAAATACAAAGTATCGAGGTGCTCCCAAATCAAACATACAGATGGCAGAGATCATCACAGAAATGACAATAAGGACCCTTTTTCCTATTTGGCAAAGCTGAGTGTTGCTGCCACCTAGCGAGTAAAAGGAAGATGGCTATCATGCAAAGTCAGGTCCTTCTGTGGAGGCCCAGGGAAAAAGACCAGAAATCATCCAGTTTACCAAATATTAATAACTTATGAGATTTCACTAATACATTAAAATTGCAGCGTTTGCTTCAGTATATGCAAGCCAATATCTCTTCCGTTGAGAAAAATGGGATCAGGAGAAGAGCTACTCTGGGCAGTGTTAAGTAGGAGTTATTAAAGAGGAGGTCTTTAAGTAGGAGGTCTTTAAGTGTTAAGTAGGAAGTCTTTGGTTTCCTCCAAATATCTGCTTACACTGTGTCCTTTCCTACTGATCCTCTCCCTCTCCCAGCTGGAATCCCAGAACCCTAAGTCTGAGCAGGAAGGAACCATCATCAGAGAATTTCTAAGGCAGCCCGGGTCATAGCACAGAAGAAAACGGATTTGACCAAGGTCACAAAGATAGATAACATAGGCAAGACTGACAGGAGACTAGTCTCAGAACTCTGAAACCTGGTCTGATCAAATCCACCCAGAATGGATGAGATTAGATATTTGCAAAATCACTTCAGTCTGGAGCAATATTAGGAGATACCATCAATGATATGAACATATATAAAGGAAACCAAGTTGTTCTGGTAGGGAGAAATGGGTGGTCTGACTGGAAACCTGGAGAAACTGAAGCTGATTGGAGCTTCAGACACTAGAAGATGCTCTCTACTGGGATGAGGGAAGGAATCTGTCATCAGGACTCAGAGAGGTCAGGCTGAGTATAAAGGCCCCCCAGTCAACAGATCTCAATCTTCATCAAATACATTCCCACCCATCAGGGAGTGCCCAGGGCTTCCAGTGCACCAGATCTAATCTTACGGTTTCCTCTGCTATCAGGAAAGAATATCAGAAGTGAGATGAGAAGCGAAGCTTATTGCAGGATAATTTGAATCTGCTAGAATGTATTTTTAAAAATCAAAATATTTTATTATTATTAATCATTTGCAGCAAACTCACAGCTCCTAGTTTGGATGGCCCACATTCTTGCAATGATTCTTTTTTTTTTTTTTTTCGAGACAGATTCTGGCTCTGTCACCCAGGCTTGAGTGCAGTGGCACAATTATGGCTCACTGCAACCTCCTCTGCCTCCTGGGTTCAAGCGAGAGGCTCATGCCTCAGCCTCCCAAGTAGCTGGGATTACAGGCGCATGACACCATACCCAGCTAATTTTTAAAAATATTTCTAGTAGAGATGGGTTTTCACCATGTTGGCCAGGCTGGTTGGTCTCAAACTCCTGGCCTCAAGTGATCTGCCTGCCTTGGCCTCCCAAAGTGCTGGGATTACAGGCTTGAGCCACTGTGCCCAGCCTGGAATTGCTCTTTGCGCTGTCAACAACCTAAGTAATAACAATAATGATGATAATAATAGCTGATATCACCAAGGGCATTCATTGTGTTAGGGGCTTTCCAGTCGTTATCTCATATATCTGGCAATAGCCCAATGAAGTCATAATTATTATGACCCCTATTTTATAGCTGAGTAAGTTGAGGCTCAGAAAGCAGTTTGCCCAAGGTCACATAGCTCTCCCTGACCATCTCAGCTCTTAATCACTGCCCTATACCACTTCCTCCCTGAAGGCTTGGCTTCTGAGATGCACTAATACCAGGAGGCAGGAGGTGAGTGTATCCTCTAACTATTGGACATGTATATTTTTAACTCTAGGAAGAGAGTCCCTCCTTGCCATCCCTCAACTTTGTTGTAAATTAACACATAGGCATTCCAGGATTACAGCCTCTCCTCAGGAAACTGATGGATCGCTTGGTAGGCTAGTTGCCTGTAGGGGGAGAGATTACCTCTGGAAAACATTTTCCCTAATGTACAGAAAATTGTTTGCTGGGTGGGGGTAGAGCGGGAGACAAACTGTAGGAGGATAGGTGACTAATTAAGGGGAAGAATTTTTGATTATCTGTTGTTTCAGATTATCAGAGTAATCGCTTCTGTCTATTAACATGGATAATTAAGAATTGACTGTGTAGTTAAGTAATTCAAACCTTCCTCTCTCACACACAAAATTCTCTTCAGTAATAAACAAGCATGCACAGAATTATTCACTGAAATAAATGGACTTCTTTCTAGTGTTTGTCAAATACAATCCCCTCTTCCTCTCATTGAATTACCAATTTAGATGAAGAGGTTCCTTAAACAAGAATCTATGTATGTATGTATGTATGTATGTATCTATTCATCTATCATCTGTTCTATATCTATGTAATATGAACAGAATATGAACTACAATGATTTTACTCTTGCTCTAACCCCCCCCTTTTTTTTTTTTTGAGACAGTCTCGCTCTATTGCCCAGACTGGAGTGCAGTGGCATCATCTCGGCTCACTGCAAACACCACCTCCTGGGTTCAAGCAATTCTCCTGCCTCAGCCTCCCAAGTAGCTGGGGTTACAGGCATGCACCACGATACCCGGCTGTTTTTTTTTTTTTTTTTTTTTTTTTTTGTATTTTTAGAAGACACAGGGTTTCACCATGCTGGCCAGGCTGGTCTCGAACTCTTGGCGTCAAGTAATCCACCCACCGTGGCCTCCCAAAGTGCTGGGATTACAGGCATGAGCCACCATGCCTAGACCTCTCACGACCCTTTTTTTTTTGACATTTTTTTGGTTCCTTAGGCAAATAATATATGCTAAATCAAGTATAATATTTTATGTTGTTACTCTATGATTTTTCTTAAGGCAGAGAATAATAAACAGGGCAGTTAGAAAACGTGAACAGGAAATAGTTGAACACAAGCTGAGAATGTTGCTAAAAAAGAGGAAGTGAGTTGGAGACTAAAGGAAGCTTTGTGTTTGGAGGGTCATCAAAGGACAAAAAGGCTCTTTAAAAAAAAAAAATAGAGGACTCACCTCATGCCTAGACTCCATTTACTAAGTCTGGAGTACAAGCAGAATTTTCAGCTGTTTCTGGAAACAAGCCTGAGGGGCACATAGACCACAAGTTCCCCTCCAGGGGTTGAGAGAATGTCTTACTTAACATGAAATTCTCCCATGTTTTCTAGCCTAGTGCTTGGCATGTTTTAGGTACCCAGTAAATATTTGGTAAGTCAAAATGAACTTTGTAATTGAGTTCCAGGCTTTGAGAATCAAGTTGGTGATTAAAAATCAAAACAAAACAAAACAACAGCAAAAGAAATGAGAAATGATAGAGACTTCATTTTAGAGTGTGAAGGGAAGATTGCAAGGATAGTAAATGTTCTCATCTCATTTTATATGAATCATAACTGTAATAATGCAGGACATGTGGGCAGGTTTTCAGCGACTTGCTACAGCTCCCCTACAATCTAGCTATCTGCCTTTACTGTACAATTCACTCAAAAACAATTATTTAGTTTAAACAACTGCCTCTGATCATGCGTGTGTGTGTGCATGCGTGTGTGTGTATGTTTGTATATGTAATTCAGAGAAACTAGTACTAAAAAGAATTTTTAGAATTAGAGCAATTAAAACAACCATTTATTTGTTTATTTATTTTGAGACAGAGTGTCATTCTGTTGCCCAGGCTGGGGTGCAATGGTGCAATAATAGCTCACTGCAGCCTCAAACTCCTGGGCACAAGTGATCCTCCCGCCTCAGCCTCTAGAGTAGCTGGAACTACAAGTGTGTGCCACCACACCTAGGTAGTCTTTTAAGTTTTTTTGCAGAGACAGGGTCTCTCTATGTTGTCCAGGCTGGTCTCAAACTCCTGGCCTCAAACAATCCTCCTGTCTCAGCCTCCTGAGTAGCTGGGATTAAAGGCATGAGCCACTACACCCAGCTAGAATTAGGACAATTATTCCCACCAGAAGTCTGTGGTCACTACACAGTGTGCTGTGTGAGAAGTTTCAGGAGAACTACTCTTCTGTCTAGTTCCCCCATGCCTTTCTTCCCAAACAAGCAACTGCAACTTAAAATCCTTGTCTCTAGATGGCACCTGTTGAAATTATGCATTTGGGAAGCAGTGGGTAGAAACCACCCAAAATCTTGGAAGGGAGCATTTATTATGTGCCAAGCATAGTGCTGGCAAATAAGCACATGAAAAGATGCTCAACATCATTAGTCATTCGGGAAATGCAAATTAAAGCCACAGTGAGATACCACTGCATACCTATTAAGATGGCTACAACTAAAACAAAGACAAAACTGTTCATATGAAATACTGGCAAATTTGCAGGGTATTTGGACCTCTCATATATTTCCGATGAGAAGTCTTCAAGGAAAGTAGGATGAAAATGTGTAATAATTTGGTCTCTTGTCTAGAATGGAGCTTTTATCATCAAGGGCTAAAAAAAAAAAGTGATGTGCTGGGCGCAGTGGCTCACGTCTGTAATCCCAGCACTTTGGAAGGCTGAGGCGGGTGGATCACTTGAGGTCAGGAGTTCGAGACCAGCCTGGCCAACATGGCGAAACCCTGTCTCTACTAAAAATACAAAAATTAGCCAGGTCTGGAAACGGGTGCCTGTAAACCCAGCTACTCAGGAGGCTGAGGCACGAGAATCTCGAAGTGAGAATCGCTTGAACCCGGGAGGTGAAGGTTGCAGTGAGCTGAAATTCTGCCACTGCACTCCAGCCTGGGCAACAGAGTGAGACTTCATCTGAAAGAAAAAAAAGTGTTATAGAAGCAGGTCCTGACAGGGCCAGTAGCTAAAAACAGTAGTGGCCACGTGTTGTGTGGTGACTAAGTCATTCCAGGGTAAAATAAAGAACCCTGGAGAAAGGCAAGTTCATGATCTCAGCCTGAAGCCTGGTCTAAAGAGAGAAGTTTATTTGATATTATTTATCAAATAATATAAAGTATTTATATTAAAATTAGATACTTCTGGGAACAATTTCTACTGGTAAGAGAATATCCATTTTCTCCAATTTGAAGAAATTAATGACTTCTTTAGATCCCTCCTAGTAGAGAGGAATTGGTAGAATAAGAGGGAGAGAGAGAGAGAGACTGTGTGTGTGTGTGAGAGAGAGAGAGGGAGAGAGAAAGAGAGAGAGAGAGGGACACCTTGGTGGCCATTTAGTGTAACTCATTTCCTTTTGCAGGTGAACCTAGTGAGGGCAGAGGAAAGGAAGGTCTTGCCTGAGGTTACACAGTGTGGAGTCAAGACCAACACTCTGGCCTTCTGGTGCCCAGATTAATTCAGTGACTATATCATGCTGCTTTTTAGCTAATAAGTTTATGTACAAATTTTCTGTGCTTCAAATTAGTCACAACCATCTGAGTTTCCCAGGGTTGGTGACTCCTGGAGAATATCTCCTGATAAGGGGATACATATGGTCATAAGATTTACTGTACCTTTCATAATCAATACTGATTACTCCCCCTCATTAATGACTTCTGCTTTCAGCAAGAGTAGGGCACCTCCCCAGTTCTGTCAGTTCCCTGACAATTATAAATGACAGTCAAGTCAATTATAAATGACTCTCTTATCTCCACCTGACTTGCATCACTCTCCAGCCTTGGGAGCTCTGGGCAGCTTACTACATAGATGTTGCTATGGTTGTGTTTGCCTGACTACCTGCCAATTTGGTTAATATAGGCAAATAAACCTACGCTCTCTGCCTTTTGCTCTGAGAGGGACTTGTCTGGAGTTAATTGAAATGAAGAGCATTGAATAGTCTGAATAAACATATATTGTATACAAGGGGCAATTAAATCAACCTGAAAAGTAATCTAAAGTGATGGCTACTATATATTAATATAAGCAAGAGTCTGTGGTGTTACCACATGACTGAAGTGCTCATTGGAAGGCCATTTTTTGGACTCTAGAATGACCCATGTTTGTAAAATCAATGGGATTGCCATCTGCCATCTGGTTGATTTCATTCCGGTTAGTATGGCCAAATACCATTAACCAGAAAACAATCCATCTGACTGGGGTCATTTCTAATTGCTCTGACAGAATTGATTCATTGAGGACTTTTCAGCCGTAGAAATAGAGTTGTTTTTGTATGGTTTTGGTATTTAGGAATTTGGAAGACTTTTTCCTCTATAAAGGGTTCAAAAGTTCAATTTTCTGAAAAAAAAAGAAAAAACCCACAAATCTGCCTAAAGGCAGAAGGTTTATAATATAATATGTCACATATTACTTGTATAATGAAACCACTAAACACTCTGAAAATTATCTTCTCCTTCTCAAGTCCTGCATCATCTTGGGGGTGACTTTGATATCTACATCCCTTTCCACCTAGAACATTCTGTGACTTCCAGCACTTACAGGGGCCTATTCAAATGAGGGACCCTGAAATCTACCTGAAATGGAGCAGGTGCTCATTTTTTTTGGCCTAGCACAGTACCTGATGGGACTCATTGCTGGGGTGAATGAAACAGTTAAAGAGAGTAAAAAAGTCCTACCCTTCCCAAATTTTCTATAGGCACAGTGCCAACTTCTAAATAATCAATGTAAACATAAATGTCTGAGCATGCTTATGTGACTGGAAGAATGGGAAATGAAGCAAACAGCATGCTTAGACTGGCTGAGACTGTGAAGTCCAGGGTATTAGAATGAGTGTTTAAGGCTAGCCACACTTTCGTGGCTACCATGACCCCTCTGAACCTTGAAGAGGGTGGGCAGGAGGCTGCACATAACTGCAAATAGAAGAGAAAAGGAGGAGGGAATCAGAAAATAGTCAGTAAATAGCATTAGAATGAACTAGAAACAATTGTAATAACTGCCACTCACTAAGTTTCAGCCCATGTGCTCAGTACTTTCCCATACGTTATCTGATTTCCTCCCCATAATATGCCTGTGAGAGAGATGTTATCTCCATTTTATGCTGTGGAAACCAGGGCTCAAGTTGGTACAGAACTTGACAATGTTCCCACAGTAGTACAAGGCACTCAAACCCTGCTTTCTCTGTGTTCAGAGTGAGAACTCCCTTTTAACCACTACACTATTAGCTGGAAGAAGAGTCTAGAAACATACACAGCCACCTGTGAGGGATCAGGGCCAAAGTAGCTTCCAGGATGCACTTTGGTCTGTTCCTAGGGAACTGGAGAGAAGATTTGTTTACCTATTGGGCAGGAGACCTGTGGGAGCAGGATTAGCTTGGGCTGTGACTAGGGCTAGACACACAGGGTGGGACCAGGCCAATAATGAACACAAACAGCTAGCACCGAGGAGAGCTCCAGGCTTGCTTCTCCTCAATGGGGCAAAGCTGAACTTTGCAAAGCTGCTGGCTTTCTCATCTGCCGAAGGAGCCTCCCCAAGTCAAGCAGTCTATTCTGCAGCGTGGCTGGGTGGTATGTGCTGCTGCTCCTGCTAGAACCTCAGAGGTGTGAGCAGTCTGTCAAGAAGATGAGGGACCAGGCTTCTAAGTTATAGCCCAGCTAAGCCCCCCAGTGCCAATCCCGCCCTCAATTCTTGAGCAGTGGAAACAGTAGTGGCAGTTATGAAAACAAGCAGCCTTTCTTGCTCATCTTGACATTGAGTTACAGAGCACATCATTATTATAGACAGAATCAGTAACATCTGTCTTTCCTGGCCCTTATTTAACCTGTTCTAGTTATGAAGCCTCTCCATGTTTCCCCCTCTGTAACTACTGTAAACGATGCAAAAGAGGAATGAGAGATAGAGACAGAGAGAAAGAGGGAAGGAGAATTAATTTACCACTGGGTAAAATGAAAATGTACTGAAGTGTAATGGAATTTCATTAACTTCGGAAACGATGATGAATGCTGTCCAAATAATTCTTACTAATGCATAATTCACAGCTGAAAATAGAGCCAAATTCTCCTAAAAAGCACATCCATTTATGCCCCAAATTAATTTGGTATGTTATTCAGGATGGTTGACAGGATAAAAGATCTACTATGAAATGTAATCATCTATTAAGATAGGGAATCTATGAGTCTTTCTGGTTTAGTAGATGATGGTAGCTGATAACAAGTGGCATCTTGAGAGGCAGACACCCACAGTCCTCATCCTCATAATTTGAATCTCCCCAAAGACATCATTTCAGACATAACCACAGAGAAGTTTGGATGATCTTTGAGATCTCCATAGCAACCATGGCCCAATTCATATATATATCCCAAAAGCAAATTAAAATCAGTTTCAAAAGATTCAACTGGGGTCAGGAAAAGGCCCATACTTTTGCTGACTGACAATATCATTATTAATTAATTGATCAATATTATATATTTATGTAGTATATAAATAATATAGACCAGATATTATATACATTTACATATAATCAGATTGAGAGATTTTAAAATATCTTTCCCACTTTGTGTAAAATAGTCTATCCTATTCCACAAACTCTCAGTGACATTCATCACTTAATGTCTCAAGACTATGAGCTTTTAAATAATCTCTTCATAAAAACCCATATATGCTTTTTGTATACTCTGGAGAGTGGTAATGGGAGAGAGACCTTTTTACCTTTAGATCTGACACAGACCCCACCTGTGGTTGGCAGAGAGAGAAGACTACTATTAAGTAGGAGGCTAGCCATTGGCCCAGCTGCCACCAATGAGAATCTGTAGATTGAGAGGTCAGTCAACACCATACAAGCACCATGGCTCTTCCCACCCATGGGCCCATTCAGCCATTAGAGAGGACTTTGGTCAGACATGTGAATAGTGCAGTCAGGGGTGACTTCTGCAACCCACTGAACTCCTTCCCTAGGGCAGGATGCATTGGGTTAAAGTGGAAGTGGTATGAGGAAGCACAGATCTTCCAGGGTGACCCTTATTGCTTCTAATGCCCTTAATCTATGACATGAGGTACTTTGATGAAATTCAAGCATGCTGGCTGCTGACATAGAGGCTCTGATTAAGTAGGAGGGCAGCCATTAACCAGGTTTCACCAGTGGGAAACTTTAGTAGCGAGGACATCAATGCCTTGCAATGGAGGCATCATGGCTCCTCCCTCCCAAAGGTCCCTTTAGCCACTCAGAGAGCACTTTCTGCAGACATGTGAATAGTAATGTTAGGAATTAGTTCTGCAACCCTCTGATCTCCTTCCCCTGGGTAGAGGGCAGGGTATGGATATGGAGGTGTCATGCGGGGAGCTTTACTTTCTAGGAACAACCCTGTTCCTCTTAATGGCTCTACCGTAATGATTTGGGGTCCTGGGGTGTGAACAAGTACACTGATTGCTGACACAGAAACTGTGATTAAGTAGGGGGGCTGCCATTGGTTATCTTCTACCAATAGGAAACCTCTCATGAATCCCTTCAACTGATTAGAGAGAATCTTGCACTGAAATGTGAATAGTAATATATAAGTAATGTATTAATAATAGTATTGGTAATAGAAGTGATGGCCTCTGCAACCCTCTAAAGTCCTTCCCTTAGGGAGGGTACTATGTGTGGAAGTGCAGATATAATAGGGGGAGCACTAACTTCTGGGCTACCCCTGATATTTTTGAAAGGTCCAACCATATGATTTGGGGTTCTAGGAGTCAAACGCATTGGCTAGTCATACAGTGGCTTTGATTAAATAGGAGTGCAGCCACTGGACAGCTTCCATTAATGGGCAACCTTAGTAGAGAGGACGTCAGGACCTCATGATGGAGGTATCGTGGCTCCTTCTTCTGAAGGGGCCCTTCAACTACTCAGAGAACAGGTTCTGCAGATGTGTCAATAGTAATGTCAGGGATGAGTTTTGCAACCCCTTGACCTCCTTCCCCTAGGAAGGGTGCAGTGTATGGATGTGGAGAAATCATGGGAGGGAGAGAACACTAATTTCTAGGGCCACCCATGTTTCTTTTAATGGTTCAACCCTTTATTTCAGAATCTGAGGTGTTAAGCACTTTGTGCTGTTACAGAGGATGTCATTAAGAAGGATGGCAGCCATCGGCCCACCTTCCACCAATGGGAAGCTTTATCTAGACAGGATATTATGGCTCACAATGGAGACATCATGGCTTTTCCCTTCCTTGGGTCCCCTCAGCCTCTGAGAGAAACATGTGCTGAAATGTCCTTAGGAGAAGAACTTGAGAGAGCTCTAGAAGTCATCACTTCTATTACTAGTAGTATTACTAATACATTATTATTTACATTTCAGCAGAAGTTTCTCTCAGAGGCTGAGGGGACCCAAAGAAGGGAGGAGCCATTATGTCTCTATTGTGAGGTGTAATGTCCCCTCTAGCTAAAGCTTCCCATTGGTGGAAGGTGGGCTAATGGCTGCCCTCCTTCTTAATGACATCCTCTGTACCAGTAGCCAGTGTGCTTCTTTAACACCCCAGAACCCCAAATCATAGTGTCAGGTCATTAAAAACAATAGGGTTGGCCCTATAAAGTAGTGCTCCCCCCATGACACCTCTACATTCATACACTGCACTCTACCCAGGAGGAGGAGATCAGAGGGTTGCAGAACTCATCCTTGGCATTATTACTAGAATATCTGCACAAGGTGATCTCTGAGTGGCTGAAGGGAGCCTGGAGGGGGGAACCATGATGTCTCCATTATGAGGTATTGATGTCCTCTCTACTAAGATTTCCCATTGGTGAAAGCTGGCCAATTGTCGCTTTCCTACTTTACCAAGGCCACTGTATGAGCAGACAATGTGCTTGACTTCTCCCTCCCAGAACTCCAAATCATAGGGTTGGACCATTCAAGGGTGTGGGGTGGCCCCAGAAAGTAGTACTCTCTGTATGATATCTGCATGGCAAAACATTGCAAAGTCCTTCCTAGGGGAAGGACTTGAAAGTGTTGCAGAGTTTATCATTTCTATTACTAATACTATCACTACTACAGCACCAATATATTACTATTCAAATATCATCACAAAGTACTTTTTGAGTGGCTGAAGACACCCTTGGGAGGGAGGAGCCATGATGCCTCTATTGTGAGGCATTGATGTTCTCTCTACTAAGGATTCCCATTGGTGGAAGCTGGCCAATGGCAGCCCTCCTACTTAATCACAGCTTCTGTTTCAGCAGCCAGTGTGCTTGTGTTACCACCCTAGGACCCCAAATCAGGATAGAGCCATTAAGAGGAATAGAGGTGACCCTAGAATGCAATTCTTTCCCTATGACACCTCCACATTCATACCCTGCACTCTACCCTAGGGGAAGGAGATCAGAGGGTTGCAGAACTCATTCCTAACATGACAATTCACACATCTGCACAAGGTGCTCTCTGAGTAGCTGAAGGCACTCTTAGGAGGGAAGAACTATGCTGCCTCCATTGTGAGGCGTTGGTATCCTCTCTACTAAGGTTTCCCCATTAGTGAGAGCTGTCCAGTATCTGCACTTCCACTTAACCAAGGCATCTGTGTCAGCAGCCAATGTGCTCAATTCCCACCCCAGAACCCCAAGTCATAGGGTCAGGTCGCTAAAAAGTATTGAGATGGCCTTAAAATATGGTGCTCCCCATATAATATCTTAATAAAGGGGACATCAATGCCTCACAATGGAGGCATTGTGGCTCCTCCCTCTGGTGGGTCCCCTTAGCCTTTCATTGATAATATTGTGCTGAAATGTGAATAGTATTGTGTTAGTAATAGAAGTGATCACTTTTGCAACTCTCTCAAGTACTTTTCTCAGGTGGGTGCAGTGGGTGGAGGTGCAGATGTCATGTAAGGCCACTCCTCTACCTTTACTGGTCTTGCCCTGTGACCTAGAGTTCTGTGGTGAAAATCAAGCACATTGGCTAGTCAGAAAAAAACCTTGGTTAAGCAGGAGGATGGCTATTGGCCAGCTTCCACTAATGGGAAACCTCAGTAAAGAGGACATCAATGCCTCACAGTGGGGGCATCATGGCTCACAGACGATCCCTTCAGTCACACAGAGAGCACATTGTGCAGACAAGTAATTAGTAATGTCAGGGATGACTTCTGAAACCCTCTGATGTCCTTTTCCTGGGTACAATGCTGTGTGTATAGGTCAAGGTGTCACGGAAAAAGAATTACTTTTAGGGCTACCTCGTTAAAAAAAAAAAAAAAAAGACTTGACCCTATCATATGAGGTGCTGGGTGATAAGCCAGCACATTGACTGCTGTTACAGAGGATGTCATTAAGAAGGAAGTCAGCCATTGGGCCACCTTCCACCAATGAGAAACCTTAATTAGATGCCCCACAGTGGAGGCACCATGTCTTCTCCCTCCTATAGGTCCCTTCAGCCAGTTAGAGAGCTGAAATGTGAATAGCAATGTAGTAGTAATATAAGTAATGGCTTCTGCAATCATCTCAGGACCTTCCTGCAGGGCATGGTGCACTGTGTGGAGAGAGAGATGTCACTGGGGGAGTAGTAGCTTCTAGGGCCACATGGGTCTCTTCAGCCAGTTAGAGAGAATCTTGTGATAACATGTGAGTAGTAATGTCAGGAAATGTGTGCCTCTCTCTGAACAGCTTCCCTTCGGGCAGAAGTGTCCCTACAGAAGGCTGTTTTCACCATGAGTTCCCTAAAGTCTCTCTTGATCCCATTTTCTCTCTCTCATTCCCAACTGTCCCAACCTAGTCTTGTGGTGTCACAGACTCCTCACATCACATTAACCTGGTAACTTTTGTTAAACACTCATCCTTGCCCCTGTTCCCAGACCTAGACATTCATGAGTATTCACCTTGAGACACATCATTTACCCTATTATCCTGCATATTTTTCTAAGGCATATCTCTGATTGAGTTTTCCATTCTTCAGAACTTTTGAGAAGTGCTGAGTGATTGCAAAGGAGCCCAGCCCAGCTCCTTAGCAGGCATTCAGGACCTTGTAAGATTTGTCACTTGTTCCCCTCCAGTCTCATTCACCTACCATGGCTCCTTCCCATCATTTCAGCTCCAGGCACTTTACTCAGGCCTCAGTGGAGGAACTACAGTTCTTCCTCTACTGGAGGTGTTGATTCCTTCATCTCCACCCAGACAAATGCCACTTACCTTTCAAATTTGGGTCCATTATCATTTTTGAAGCCTTTTTTCACCCCCTAGTTTTTTTTTTATTTTCAAAAACAACTTTATTCATGACACATATTAAAAGAAATTCCCACCCCCTGGAAATGAGCTAAAAAAATGAACAAAATCCACCTCCCACTTCCCTGTTCCCACTTTCTCCCATTCCCTCCAAATAAAAGTGAAAAAAAGGCAAAGGAACAAAACAACAACAACAACAAACTGAAAAACAAAATCCACACCTAAGCCCACCAAAACAACCTAGTGCATTTCCCCAGGGGGAAGGGGAATTTACACTGGAGTCCCTGGGAGTGGAATGGAGATCTTCTGGCTACAGAAACCTGCAAAGAAAGACACTCAAAACAGAAAAAGAAGCCTGGGTGCAGTGACTCACGCCTGTAATCCCAGCACTTTGGGAAGCCGAGGTAGGCAAATCACCTGAGGTCAGGAGTTCGAGACCAGCCAGACCAACTTGCTGAAACCCCGTCTCTACTAAAAAATACCAAAAATTAGATGGGCATGGTGGCACGCATCTGTAGTCCCAGCTACTCAGGAGGCTGAGGCAGGAGAATCGCTTAAATCCAGGAGGTGGAAGTTGCAGTGAGCCGAGATGGAGCCACTGCACTCCAGCCTTGGTGACAGAGCGAGACTCCGTCTCAAAGAAACAAAACAAAACAGAAAAAGAAACACAAAAGGAAACACAATAGATCACCAGGCAATCTGGAGGGTCAGGGACCTGGAAAAGAGGGATGGGGTGAGTGGTAGACCTGGCCAGACAGGAGCAGGCAGGATCCTGCTAGTTTAAATGATGCCCTAGTTTAAATGATCCCTTTTGCTGCTAATCTGAATTGAGACCCTGAGGCAAAGCTGGATCTTTGTCTTACTGCTGGACTAGGTTACTTGCTTAGTAACTTTATCTTTTGCCTTTTTTCTTTTTTTTACTTTATTTAAAATTTGTCTGGATTGGACGAATCCTTGGAAGCCATCTCCAATTCTCTTTGGAGGAAAAACAATCAATAGTAAAGAAATCATCTTTCTTGGAGAGTTCTACCCCTAAGCCCTAGCTTGGTGACTCTACCCAGCTACTTTTCCTATGTGCCCCATTGACTGCATCTCCCATCACCTTGTTCTCTTCCTGCTGCTTCTTATGGGCCTTGATTGACATGAGATGTAGCTGCTTGCCTGGTCAGTGGGTGGTAATCTTCTGGAATGAGCCTCACTACAAATGTGGGATTCTGATGTTTTCATCAGACTCTTCTTCAGTACCTGAGCTGTCCCAGGGAGTGAGTTTGCATTTATTCCGTGGTCCCGTCTGCACTGCAATATTGTGTCCTACTCGACCTACTATGACCTGGTCTGAACTATGACATTAAGTGGAGCACAGCTAGGTTGTATATGAATATATTTCAGTCATTGAATACTTTACAAAGTAGAAGAAGCATGTTCATGTATAAGCACAAAAACTGATACAATAATTGTTCACCACAAAATTTTTCCAGGATTTTAGATTCACAAGCTCACTTACCCTTTTGTTCATAAAAGGTCTGAACAGGCACTAGGGAATACTGCCTCTGTTTCATGAAATCATTAGAGGCCTATTGTTTATTTCGGTCTTTCATTAGGCCCAGTGGCCAACACATATCACTCTTATTTAAGAGGTGTAACAGCAATAGAAAAACGTGTGAAGACTTCAGTTAGTTTAATTTCTGACTAAAGTTGATGTTTCTCCATGCTGTGAAAACTCTTGTATTTTTTTTTAAAAACACTCACAACTTTTATTTTTTATTTCTTTTTTAGAGGCAGAGTCTTTCTCTGTCACCCAGGCTGGAGTGCAGTGGTGCATAGCTCACTGCAACCTCAAACTCCTGGGCACAAGCGATCCTCCTGCCTCAGCCTCCAGAGTAGCTAGGACTCTAGGCACACGCCACCATTCATGGCTATTATTTTTAGTTTTATGTAGAGACAGCATCTCACTATATTGCCCAGGCTGGTCTCAAACTCCTGACCTCAAGCGATCCTTCTACCTTGGCCTGTCAAAGCGCTGGGATTACAGGCATGAGCCATTGCACCTAGCCAACACCCACCACTTTTTACCTCCTTACCTAACCTATAGAGCATTGTTGCTTTCTCTTTCACACATCACTGCCCATTGCTGCAACACTATAAACCCAGCCTTTTTTCCTTTACCTGCAAAAGGAAAACCCTTTAATTGCTTACCTCTTAAAAAAATAAAAGGATCCATACATTGCACAGACCTTCTAGAGACTCCCTTGGGTAATGCTAATTTTATTTTGTTTGTTAATTATTCAGACATAAAGAGCAAGACCAAAAATTGTCAAACAGGATATGCTATCACGCTCCTAAATTTACTCTTAAGGTTGGGCGTGGTGGCCCACGCCTGTAATCCCAGGACTTTGGGAGGCTGAGGCGGGTGGATCACTTGAGGTCAGGAGTTCCACACCAACCTGGCCAACATGGTGAAACCCCGTCTCTACTAAAAATACAAAAATTAACCGGGCGTGCTGGCCTGTGCCTGTAGTTCCAGCTACTTGGGAGGCTGAGGCAGGAGAATTGCTTGAACCTGGGAGGCGGAGGTTGCAGTGAGCTGAGATCGCGCCACTGCACTCTAGCCTAAGTGACAGAGCGAGACTCCATCTCAAAAGAAAAAAAATTACTCTTAAAAGGAAAACTTCTCACAGAAATTAAATCAGTTTAGATGGTTTAATTGATTACATAGACTTATTAACTGGCAAAAAGTAAAAGAATAAATACTTATGCTGATACTAAGTACATGGTTTTAGGTTAGTCTGACTTCAAAATGCCTTGAAGCCAAGAGGTTTTCTGACCTTGACAGAAACACCTATAAAAATTGACAAATTGAAGAAGTCTTGGATGTTTTCAGATGCTGTTAACTTAATTGCTGTAGTAAAAGTGGGGCATCGTTCAAAGCACAAGGATCCAAAAGCTTGTGATAAAACCTTAGCTGACTACTAAGCTAAATAAGCAGTTTTCACCAAGAAAATTAGCCCTGTAACCACTCAGAAAAAAGACTCTTTAGAATAATTCAATGAGATTGTTGTTAACTGTCAGAGATTGGCCTCTTTTTGAAAACAAAGAGTTTGGAAAAAACTTTAAAGACTCATTGTACAAAAATAATATTGAAGATCTTAAGATGGCTAACTGGTAGCACCAAATCTATTAAAAATGGAATTCATTAGCCGGGCGTGGTGGCACACACCTGTAGTCCCAGCTACTCAGGAGGCTGAGGCAGGAGAATCGCTTGAACCTGGAGGTGGAGGTTGCAGTGACCCGAGATCACCTGGTGACAGAGTGAGACTCCGTCTCAAAAAAAAAAAAAAAAAAAAAAAAAAAATGGAATTCAGCAAAAATTCTTCATGGCATTATCCAGAATAGGAGAGGTAAGTTGATAAGTTGGCCACAATATTAAACTGATATTGGTGGGGTAATTTCAGGGGTATTGTCAAAGGTGTTTCCAAAACATGTCCTACCTGCTAACAACATGGTCCTGCTTAACCTGTAAGGATGGGGCACAGAGAGGAACCAAAGACTTGAGGGCCCTTTGAACACCTCCGGATGGACTTCATACAAATGCCTCCTCAATGGGCTGATACATATGCCTGGTTATTGTTTATTTTCAGAATGGGTTTAAACTTTTTCTGTCAGAGAGCCATGGTCCTGTATTTGTTTGCTAGGGGTGCCAGAATCTAGCACCAAAAACTGGAGGGTGGGAGGGGGAAGATTTAAAACTACCATCCTTGGCCAGGCATGGTGGTGGACGCCTGTAATCCCAGCTACTCCCAAGGCTGAGCCAGGAGAATTGCTTGAACTAAGGATGGGAGGTTGCAGTGACCCGAGATCATGCCACTGCACTCCAGCCTGGGTGACAGAGTGAGACTCCGTCTCAAAAAATAAAATAAAATAAAATAAAATAAAATAAAACTACCATCCTTTAAGTGGCTCATGTCTCCTTGAGAAGGATGCTCAGAAGTGTCCAAAATGACACAAACACAGATTATTCAAGAGAACTTGTTTAAACAACAGAGATCGATTGCCTCACGGTTCTGGAGCATAGAAGTCTGAAATCAAGGTGTTGGCAGGGTTGGTTCTTTCTGTTCTAGGCCCCTCTACCCTGGGCTTGTAGACGGCTGTCCTCTGCGTTTCTTCATATCAATTTCCCTTTATGTGTGCCTGTCTTTGTGCCCAAATTTCCTCTTTTTATAAGAATTAGGGGCCACCCTAATGACCTCATTTTAACTAATTACCTCTACAAAGATCATAACTCCAAATAAGGTCACATTCTCAGGTACTGGGATTAGGTTTCAACATATAAATTCTGACGGGATGCAATTCAACCCATAACAGGCCATTGCCATAGCAAAAAATGAAATCTTGATCTCATTTTTCCAACTTGGGGAATTCCATCTTCTCTCTTTAGTGACAGGAAACTCAATTTTTACTGGGACTGTGATTAAGGAACTCTGTAAAGTTCTGTCTTTTACCCAGAAACAGCACTGTTCTTATTGTCTACAGGCCTCATAAAAAGAATAGAGCTAATGCAATTCTAAAACTAAAACTAAAACTAGCAAAGCTCTCAGAAATCCTACAACTTCCATGGCCTAAAGCAGGGGTGTCCAACCTTTTGGCTTCCCTGGGCCACATTGGAAGAAGAACTCTCTAGGGCCACACATAAAATACACTAACACCAATGATAGCTGATAAGTTAAAAAAAATCACAAAAAAACTCATAATATTTTAAGAAAGTTTATGAATTTGTGTTAGACCTCTGTATTAGTCCGTTTTCATGCTGCTGATAAAAACATACCCAAGACTGGGCAATTTGCAAAAGAAAGAGGTTTAATGGACTTACAGTTCCATGTGACTGGGGTGGCCTCACAATCATGGGGAAGGCAAGGAGGAGCAGTCACGTCTTACATGGATGGCAGCAGGCAAAGAGAGAGCATGTGTGCAGGGAAATCCCCCTTATAAAACCATCAGATCTCATGAAACTTATTCACTATCACGAGAACAGCATGGGAAAGACCTGCCCCCATGATTCAGTTACCTCCCACTGGGTCCCTCCCACAACACGTGGGAATTCAAGATGAGATCTGGGTGGGGACACAGCCAAACCACATCAGCTGCATTCAAAGCTGTCCTGGGCCACATGTAACCCACAGACCAGAGGCTGGACAAGCTTGGCCTAAAGTATTAGATTAACTTTAATGTCTACAAGATCACCCCTGTCTGGGACACACAAGTTATCTAATGAATTAATAATAGGCCACCCTATGTATTTGGTAATTTCACCCTCAGTCTTAGAGTCTGTTTTATTGTAAGTAGACATGATCAATTAACGTAAGTGAGCCATACCATAACTCCGGCTCTATTACCAAGCCTCTGCATGATCTGCAACCTGGAGGTTTAATCTTCTGGAGAAGACACTGGAGAAAAACTGCTCTTGAACCTTGAAGGTGAGGACCTTATAAGGTACTGTTAACAATTGACACAGCAGTAAAACTCCAAGATGTTGGTGCTTGAATTCATGTTTCCCAGTGAAAAGGATATGCATAGTCTCATCCTGATTACTGGACATCCCTTCCATCTGGAGACCTTAAACTTTGGATTCTTAGAAATCTTCCAGAAATTGGCTGGGTGTGGCAGCTTATGCTTGGAGGCTGAGGGATCATCAGCTGATGATGCTTGGAGGCTGAGGTGGGTGGATCATCAGGTCAGGAGTTCAAGACCAGCCTAGCCAAGATGATGAAACGCCATCTCTACTAAAAATACAAAAATTAGCTGGGTGTTGTGGCAGGCACCTGTAATCCCAGCTACTCAGGAGGCTGAGGCAGGGAATTGCTTGAACCCGGGAGGCAGAGGTTGCAGTGAGCCTAGATCTCACCACTGCACTCCAGCCTGGGTGACAGAGCAAGACTCCGTCTCAAAAAATAAAATAAAAAAAAATTAAAATCCTCCAGAAATTGCTGGCTTCAGAGGGTGAATAGCTCCCACCCAATATGACAGAACAAGATTAATTTTATGATTCTTCATCCCCCTTTTCAGTTCCTTTACTCTTCTACTAACTTAGCTTATTATTCTACTTAGATGTCTTCTAGAACAGTAATGCAATGATCCCTTATTCATCTTATTATTATTACTGTTGTTATTATTTTGAGATGGGATCTTGCTGTGTCACCCAGGCTGAAGTGCAGTGGTGCAGTCATGGCTCATTGCCACCTCGACCTCCTGGGCTCAAGCAATCCTCCCACCTCAGCCTCCTGAGTAGATGGGACCACAGGTGTGTGCCATCACACCCAGCTAATTTTTAAAAAATTATTTGTAGAAATGGGGTCTCACTTTGTTGCCCAGGCTGCATCCTATTATTTTTGTCTCCTTATGGTCTCCCACCACCTAATTTTTTCCCATAACCATGGCTCTGAAGTTAACTGATTGCTACCTATGTCACCCCTACTCCTGCCTAACCCTGCTGACAAAAATATAATAGCTCTTCCTTTAAACACTTCAGGAGGTAGATTCCCTTTTATAGGTCTCTTCTGGTACTTGTTTCCCTCACAGCATTAATCCCAATCTTTAGTTTTGTAAAAATTGGACCTGACCTCACATCAACAAAATGCTTCTGCTGAAGTCATTATAATCCTATCAGCAAGGTGTAGTCAATCAGGAGAGGACACTAACATTGGGAATATCTGGGTGCAATGATCAGTTTGTTCTCTTCAACCTTCATTGGAGGAGCTGTTTAATTATACTAAAATTATACTAAAGGGACTTGTCTATCACAGAAGCCACAAATTGGCTCACTCCTTTTGCAGTAAATGATAGTTATACTCTAAATATAATCTGTGCTCCACTCAGGTCTTACTGCTTATATATCTCCTTATATACCTTTTTAATATAAGAAGACCTTATACCTCCTGCCACACACCACCTTATCCTATGTTTTTAGGGTAATTGTTACAGATTTAAAACTACCATCCTTTCTGTGACTATGTGTCCCAGAGAAGACGCAGAAGCCTCCAAACTGAGGCAAACACAGGTTATTCAAGAGAATTTCCAAGCAAGCGGGATAATGGATTCCCTTTTTTTTTTTTGGTGGGGGGCGGGGGGACTGAGTCTCACTCTATCACCCAGGCTGGAGTGCAGTGGTGTGATCTCAACTCACTGCAACCTCTGCTTCCTCGGTTCAAGCAATTCTCCTGCCTCAGCCTCCCGAGTAGCTGGGATTACAGGCGTGAGCCACCACACCTGGCTAATTTTTGTATTTTTAGTAGAGACAGGGTTTCGCCATGTTGGCCAGGCTGATCTAGACCTCCCGACCTCAGGTGATCCACCCGCCTCAGTCTCCCAAAGGGCTGGAATGACAAGCATGAACCACTGCTCCTAGCCTGGATTCCCTCTTTATGCTTGTGCTGGAAACTGCAAATCCCATAGTGGGTGTAATACAACTAGAACAGTGGTCTGAAACTTGTCTCTGACACTAGTAAAAGTCATAAATGACACACTCCTGCTCTGAAAGCCCAAGAAACTACTCAGAATTCATTAACTAGAGTTGTCATGGGCAATCACATAGCCCTTAATTTCCTCTTCCAGCCAAGAGGGAATTTGTGTTGTAGCAAGTATTACTCGTTTCACCTATGTAAGTACTACAGGGAAAGCAGAACCGTTTGTGAGTATGCTAAAAGAAAAAGCCACCTGGTTGTCTCAGATATACCTGGTTGCATTCTGGGATATATTTTCATTGCCTGGGTTTCATAATCTAGGTCCATAACTTTGAGACTTTGAGACCTTTTACTGATATTTGTTTCTTTTTCCTTTTTTTTTTTTTTGATGGACTCCCCCTCTGTTGCCCAGACTGGAGTGCAGTGGTGCCATCTCGGCTCACTGCCACCTCCACTTCCCGGGTTCAAGCAATTCTCCTACTTCAGTCTCTCTAATAGCTGGGATTATAGGAGCCTGCCAACACACCTGGCTAATTTTTTTTTTTTTTTGTATTTTTAGTGGAGACAGGGTCTTGCCATGTTGGCCAGGCTTGTCTCAAACTCCTGACCTCAAGTGATTGGCCTGCCTCGGCCTCCCAAAGTTCCAGGGTTACAGGTGTGAACCACCACGGCTGGCCATGATATCCATTTCTGATAACTGCTTTTGTTAATTACAATTAAGATTGCTGATGCTATCTTCCCAGAGTTCTTTTATATTGAATTTTTTACCATACAGCCATTTTCATATCAGATGCAGCAAGCTGGAGGGACTAACCTCAGTCCAAGTACAGACTACATTCTCTAAGCCAGCTCCTGATCAGCAATGGGGAAATCTGGGTATCATGGAGTAACATCCAGCAGCCTGACTTTGTCTGCCTTTGACCAAAAGAAGCAGAAAGAAACAGTCCCTCACATCTGGGAACTAGTGAGATGCTCACAGCTAGGCCTCAGCATTGGTACCAGCTGGCCTGGCACTTACAGCTAGACCAAGTTATTCTCCTATTGGATATTAAGGATCTTACAGAATATCAGTGCCAGATAAGTTGACTCTAAGATCATGATAAAGTAAGACAAAACAAGGCCATTTCATAATTAAGTCTAAGCACAGACAAAAACAAGATCACTGTGCAGCCCACAAAATGCCAAACATCTCCTTCTCCTGGATAAGATGAATGACTGCTGCTTTCTTTCCAATTACTGCTTCAGTCTTGCTCAGTTTGTCCTCCCTAGAGATAGGATTTTCTGATATACCCAATGATAAACTTGTCCTCACTTTCTGATAGCACTGAATCTACAAATCTACAGCGAACCCTTGCTTCTTCTTCTTCTTCTTTTTTTTTTTTTTTTTTAGGCAGAATCTCATTCTATTTCCCAGGCTGGAGTGCAGTGGCATCATCTCGGCTCACCACAACCTCTGCCTCCTGGGTTCAAGCGATTCTCCTGCCTCAGCCTCCCGAGTAGCTGGGACTACAGGCACGCACCACCATGCCTGGCTAATTTTTGTATCTTTAGTAGAAACATGGTTTCACCTTGTTGGCCAGGCTTGTCTAGAACTCTTGACCTTGTGATCCACCGGCTTTGGACTCCCAAAGTGCTGGAATTACAGGCATGAGCCACTGCACCTAGCCAGAACCCTTGCTTCTTTAAACCCTCCTGAATCACTCAACCAAAGCCCAAATCCTGTAATATGTCTTTTCTAACTCCCTCTTACTGAGGTGCCCCATGGTGTGTGTTTTGCCCTGTTGCAACAAGTAATAAGCTCAACTTGTTCAACTACAGGTGTGTTCCTGGTAGTCTTTGGCTGGAGGGCAATGACACTAGAGAACTCTGATGGGTGCCAAGGGCTGCTAATCAGATTCATCTCCAAGACACTGAAGGAAATGTTTCGGAAAGCCAGACCTCTTCAAGAGGACTAACTTAAGACACCTTACAGTTTTCTAGCTGGCTTGAAGGGTGTGACCTACTTGGATGACCTTAGCTCACTGGCAGATAACAAGAGGAAGAAGTCTACTGTTGGGTTTTGATAAGATTTGGAGTTCACTAAGGGAAGGATAATGTTCTTTTTTGTTTGTTTGTTTTGTTTTGTTGAGACGGAGTCTTGCTCTGTAGCCCAGGCTGGAGTGCAGTGGCATGATCTTGGCTCACTGTAACCTCTGCCTTCTGGGTTAAAGTGATTCTCCTGCCTCAGCCTCCCTAGCAGCTGGGAATACAGGCGCCTGCTACTATGCCCAGCTAATTTTTTTTCTATTTTTCGTAGAGACAGAGTGTTGGCCAGGCTGGTCTCGAACTCCCGACCTCAGGTGATCCGCCTGCCTCAGCCTCCCAAAGTGATGGGATTACAGACGTGAGCCACTGCACCCAGCCAGGGAAGGCGAATATTCTTATAGAAGTCTCAAAACTCAACTGAGTTATGTCTTCTAGTTAGACAAGCCTGCCTCTCTCTTCCCTCTGTCCCAGGTGCCTTTGAAGTCTGGCCTACCCATGTCTCCAGGGTTATCTGAGCAGGCCTCTGCCCTCCTGGAAGCCCTACTACTCCTGTTTTGTGTCAAGGACTCCAGCCCTCCAGCCTTGGGGCTTCACTTGTGTTATGGGGCGAGGCTGTAGTGAATCAGAACTTCCTTTGGCCTCATGCCAACAGAACCAATCATCCTTGATATATCAGGATAAAAAGAACCTCGGAAGGTGATTTTTTTCTCTCCTGGTATTCCAGAAAGGTGACTGAAGGAGAGGCAGTATGTTTCCATGATGAAATGTGTGATAACACAATGACCTGAATAATAATTTATACCTGGGGTGGGATGCAACTGGAGGGAATTGCTCGAGGAAGGCTTTACAAAGGAAAAAGAGTATTGTGTTGTCATGAAGGATGAGATGGTCAAGGGGTTGGGGGGCAGGCAAAAGGAGCAGCATTTGCAAAGAATCACTTGAGCCTGGGAGGCGGAGGTTGCAGTGAGCCGAGATGGTACTACTGCACTCCAGCCTGGGTGACAGAGTGAGACTCAATCTCAAAAAAAAAAAAAAAAAAAAGAAAGAAAGAAAGAAAAAGAAAAATAAGGTGGAGAAGTCCAAAAGGGACCAGATCACAGAAGAGCTTTTCTTGCAATGCCACAGGGTTTTAACTTTATAAGTGGTCTCATCTGTCAAATAATTTTGGCGGAAAAGCCACATGGTCAGATTTGCATTGCAGAGAAAGAAATCTACTATTTTGACACAGATACATCTTCCTGCTTTTTCCTTTGTCACCTTAGAGTCAGTTTTTAGCACAGCAGCCTAAGTGATCTTTTTAAAACATGTCTTATCATGTTATTCTTTTGCTCAAAACTCTGGCTTTACTCAAATCTTGGTTTCTAGACACGATTTTCTTCTAAAAGGAACCAGAGTCCTTAGATAAATGGTGGATTCTAGGTATGAGGCAAAGAAAAATGCAAGATTCAACATGGAACATCTTGTGCAAGAGTGTAAGAAAGTGCTCAGAAAATCATAGGTATATATATGTCAAAAGGACACAGAAGCCAGTTTGAAAGGGCTCCCATTAAACAAATCTGGAACAAATTCAACATCAACATAATAATAGTAGTAGACTGTAACTCACTAATTAAAATAGAAATACATGAGTCCATACTGATATAAATGAATGAATAAATATGAGAGAAGGAAAAACTCTCCCTTTCAGTAGAAAGCTGACGAATACATGTAGAAAAATGGTGGAAGTAGAAAACCACCATTTGACAACCATCAGGTAAAAATTAACAATGAATAGTAAAACAGTTGGTTGAAGTTTTTTTTTTTTTTTTTTTTTTTTTTGAGACAGAGCCTCACTGAAGTGCAGTGGCGTGATCTTGGCTCACTGCAGCCTTGACCTCCTGGGTCAAGCAATCCTCCCACCTCACCTCCCAAGTAGCTGGGCCACAGGCGTGTGCCACCACACTTGGCTCATTTTTTCTAGAGATGGGGTTTCATGATGTTGCTTAGGCTGGTTTCAAACTCCCGAGCTCAAGCGATCCACCCATCTTAGCCTCCCAAAGTGCTGGGATTGTAGGTGTGAGCCACTGTGCCCAGCAGGTTGAAGTTTTGAGGAGGAACAGGATATTTACACAGGCTCAAAGCATTTCTCCACAAATCACTTACACATCACTTATAAATTGCAAACGGGAAAATGATAACTTTAGAGTGGAGAAATGTGGTGAACATTACCTTAACCAAGTAATCAAAGTTAATATCCTCAATGATGGGACAAAGTGACATCGTGCATGTGCTGATGTGATGCACTGAGAATGATGCAGCATCACTTCTGTGTTGCCAAAAAAGTATAACCTGAGTGACGAGGAAACCTTAGAGAAACCCAAATTGAGGGATATTCTATAAAATAGCCAGCCTGTATGCTTCAAAAATGTCAATGTTATTTAAGTCAAAGAAAGGCTGAGGAACATTTCTAGATTAAAGGAGACTGAAAAACCGTGACAACTAAAAGCAGGATCTACATTAGATCCTGGATCAGAAGGGAACATTCAATAAAGGACATTAGTGAGACAGCTGTCTAAATATGAATGTGGACTGTATATGAAGTAGTAATGCATTAATGTAAATTTCCTTATTTTGATAGTTGTTATTTAAGAAACTACTCTTGTTCTCAGGAAAATGCCTGCTAAAGTGTTTGGAATGAAGGGACGGGATGTCTCCAAGTTACACTCAAATGCTTCAAAAATATATGTAAGGAGAAATAAGGCAAATGTGGCAAAATGTTAACAATTTGCAGAATCTGGACGAAGGATAAATGAGAGTTCTTTGTACTATTCTTACAACACTTCTGTAAGTTTGATGCTATTTCAAAATAAGTTTTTTAAAACCCTGCAATGGCTCCCTGTTCTCCAGAGTAAAACCAAAATTCTTAAAACAGCCTGCAAGCCCCTGTGTGATTTGGCTTTTTATCACCTCTCTCACATCTTCGCTCACCGTTTTCCCCTTAGCTTGCTCTGCTTCTGGCACATTGACCTCAATACTGCCCTTAGAAAGGCTCCAAGCACCCTGAAGTGCTCAGGTTATATCCTCCTGCCCAGAACACTCTTTCTTCAAGTATCCCCATGGCTGATTCCCTCATTTCCTTCAGGTCTTTGTTCAAACGTCACTTTTCAGTGAGGACATCATGGATCACCCTATTTAAAGTTGCATTCCCGGCTGGACGCAGTGGCTCATGCCTGTAATCCCAGCACCTTGGGAGGATGAGATGGGTGGATCACCTGAGGTCAGGAGTTCAAGACCAGCAAGGCCAACATGGTGAAACCCCATCTCTATTAAAAATACAAAAATTAGCCAGATGTGGTGGTGCATGCCTGTAATCCCAGCTACTCGGGAGGCTGAGGCAGGAAAATCACTTGAACTCAGGAGGCAGAGGTTGCAACGAGCCGAGATCATGCTGCTGCACTCCAGCCTGGGCCACAGATCGAAAATAAATATAAAATTGCATTCCCCACCCTCCTTCCAGAAATCTCTATATCCCTTTCCCACTTTGCTTTCCTCTGTGGCTTTTTTTCACCTTCTAATATGTTATATGCTTTATCTTTTTTTTGTTTGTTTATTGTCTGTCTACATCCAGTAGAACATAATTTCTAAAAATTGGTTAGTTAATTAATTTTAATTTTATGAACCAAAACCAAATAGAAACAGAAAAACCCCAAAACTGTTAGAGACTTTTCTTTACATTTTTTTTTTTTTTTGGCCTGTCAAATATTTACTCCACTGACATTATCTACAGAAGCACTTGGCCAGTTTTTACACAGTGATTCCTTATGCACACTGAAAGGGTCTCTGCAAAAATGACACTATATACAAATCTGTACACCCATCCTCCAGAGCAACTCCCCAGCTCCCAGAGGGAGTTATCAACTTAAAGCAGGATACCTGAGGTTTCATGTCTTTAGTTGCCTTATCATGATCCCAAATATACATTTCAGGGTTTGTTTTAGTTTTTAAAGACACTTTCCTTGAATATGTGCACTATGGTTAAAATTAAAAACAAAAGTAATAAAATAAAACTATCGCTGGAAGGAACTGACGCTCCCCACCCATCTGGAAGACTTCATCTGGCTGCGGCACAGCGAGGACTGTGTGTGTACCTGGACAGGCGACCGGCATTGGGGTGGCCCCCGGTGGCGCACCTCTTCAGTGGAGTCAGCGAAGGCTCTTGCTGACTTTTAAAAAGGAGGAGGATGAAGAAGAAAAAAAGGAAAAACAAAACCCCAAATGCCAAAGGAATTTCAGTGGGGTGGTTTCTCCACCACTTAGAGAATATTTGTGGAGCCGCTGCACGAGCTGGGTCACCATGGTGTCGGAGATGCCGGGGCACACCTCCTCCACCGGGTAGATGGCCCCTCGCAGCTCTTCAGTGGACCCCAAGTTCCCTCCGCACGCCTGGCTCTTCTTCAACTCTGCAAACAGAGGAGAAAAAATTGTAGATAAACACTGAGAGAAAGGCCTCTTTGGGAGTGCCTTATTGCGGCACTATTCACAATAGCAAAGACTTGCAACCAACCCAAATGTCCATCAATGATAGACTGAATTAAGAAAATGTGGCACATATACACCATGGAATACTATGCAGCCATAAAAAATGATGAGTTCGTGTCCTTTGCAGGGACATGGATGAAGCTGGAAACCATCACTCTCAGCAAACTATCGCAGGGATGTAAAACCAAACACTGCATGTTCTCACTCATAGGTGGGAATTGAACAAGGAGAACACTTGGACACAGGAAGGGGAACATCACACACCGGGGTCTGTTGTGGGGTGGTGGGAGGGGGGAGGGATAGCATTAGGAGATATACCTAATGTAAATAACAAGTTAATGGGTGCAGCACACCAACATGGCACATGTATACATATGTAACAAACCTGCACATTGTGCACATGTACCCTAAAATTAAAGTATAATAATAAAAAACAAAAAAGAAAAAACACCACAAAGCAGAATTCATAATATAACTATGGTTATATATATATATTTTAGGGCTCTTCCTTGAAATAATTAAGAAAGTATTGATACAACCTTTTGAAGAGAGTTTTAAATTTCATTTATTGAATATATATTCCTCTAGGTAATAACAAGAATACATGAAAGAAAAATTCATGTATTTTGGTCATTACTGCAAGAATTAAAGAAAGAGGAAAGAAATATGAAAGGTGGCTTGCCAGTTAAGACAGGTTTATTTTAAAGAAAACAAACCCGAGAGGAGCCTTTTGGCTGAGTTAGGTTAGAGGCACACTTTTTTACAGACTAAGAGTTTTTAAGGATTCAGGGTAGGAGAGTTTATTAGAGGCTTGGACTGCTTCTGTGTTTCTTTGTTGTGTTTATTTGGGAGGGAGAGTTGTGTGTTTGTTCCCATACATATTTTTTTGCAGCTGCAAGCATACACCCCAAGTCTGCTTTTAGCTTCCCTATCTTAGTGCACCTGAAGGGAGAGGGAAAAAAACCAAAAACAAAAAAAAACCTTTCTGGATCTGCCTTTAGGTTCTGCATGCCGGGCAGGCCCGACTGCACAGGGAGTGAGCCGTGACGCTCAGGACGTCCACTTCCTGGGACAGGACGGCCGGGTCAGGGATCCGCGGGAGCCGGGAGGCTCGCGGGCCACGCGCAGCCCTCGGGCGGCCAGGCAGGCCAGAGCCTGAGGCCACTCCGGGCTCAGAGGCGAGCGGCTGGCCGGGTCTCCATGCACCACGCCAGGGAGGGGCTGCGGGGGGCGCCGGGCCTCCAGCGAACTGCCGCCGCCGCTGCCCTGCCACTGCTGCTGGGCTGCAGCTGCTATGCCTGGGCCCGCCTAAAGCCTTTTCTTTTCTTTCTTTCTTTTTTTTTATTGTTATACTTTAAGTTCTATGGTACATGTGCACAACGTGCAGGTTTGTTACATATGTATACATGTGCCATGTTGGTGTGCTACAACCCATTAACTTGTTATTTACATTAGGTATATCTCCTAATGCTATCCCTCCCCCCTCCCACCACCCCACAACAGACTCCGGTGTGTGATGTTCTCCTTCCTGTGTCCAAGCGTTCTCCTTGTTCAATTCCCACCTATGAGTGAGAACATGCAGTGTTTGGTTTTACATCCCTGCGATAGTTTGCTGAGAGTGATGGTTTCCAGCTTCATCCATGTCCCTGCAAAGGACATGAACTCATCATTTTTTACGGCTGCATAGTATTCCATGGTGTATATGTGCCACATTTTCTTAATTCAGTCTATCATTGATGGACATTTGGGTTGGTTCCAAGTCTTTGCTATTGTGAATAGTGCCACAATAAACATACGTGTGCATGTGTCTTTATAGCAGCGTGATTTATAATCCTTTGGGTATAGACCCAGTAATGGGATGGCTGGGTCAAATGGTATTTCTAGTTCTAGATCCCTGAGGAATCGCCACACTGACTTCCACAATGGTTGAACCAGTTTACAGTCCCACCAACAGTGTAAAAGTGTTCCTATTTCTCCACATCCTCTCCAGCACCTGTTGTTTCCTGACTTTTTAATGATCGCCATTCTAACTGGTGTGAGATGGTATCTCATTGTGGTTTTGATTTGCATTTCTCTGATGGCCAGTGATGATGAGCATTTTTTCATGTATCTTTTGGCTGCATAAATGTCTTCTTTTGAGAAATGTCTGTTTATATCCTTTGCCCACTTTTTGATGAGGTTGTTTGTTTTTTTCTTGTAAGTTTGTTGGAGTTCATTGTAGATTCTGGATATTAGCCCTTTGTCAGATGGGTAGATTGCAAAAATTTTCTCCCATTCTGTAAGTTGCCTGTTTACTCTGGTGGTAGTTTCTTTTGCTGTGCAGAAGCTCTTTAGTTTAATTAGATCCCATTTGTCAATTTTGGCTTTTGTTGCCATTGCTTTTGGTGTTTTAGACATGAAGTCCTTACCCATGCCTATGTCCTGAATGGTATTGCCTAGGTTTTCTTCTAGGGTTTTTATGGTTTTAGGTCTAACATTTAAGTCTTCAATCCATCTCGAATTAATTTTTGTATAAGGTGTAAGGAAGGGATCCCCTTTCAGCTTTCTACATATGGCTAGCCAGTTTTCCCAGCACCATTTATTAAATAGGGAATCCTTTCCCCATTGCTTGTTTTTGTCAGGTTTGTCAAAGATCAGATAGTTGTAGTTATGTGGCATTATCTCTGAGGGCCCTGTTCTGTTCCATTGGTCTATATCTCTGTTTTGGTACCAGTACCATGCTGTTTTGGTTACTGTAGCCTTGTAGTATAGTTTGAAGTCAGGTAGCATGATGCCTCCAGCTTTGTTCTTTTGGCTTAGGATTGTCTTGGCAATGTGGGCTCTTTTTTGGTTCCATATGAACTTTAAAGTAGTTTTTTCCAATTCTGTGAAGAAAGTCATTGGTAGCTTGATGGGGATGGCATTAAATCTATAAATTACCTTGGGCAGTATGGCCATTTTCACGATATTGATTCTTCCTACCCATGAGCATGGAATGTTCTTCCATTTGTTTGTGTCCTCTTTTATTTCACTGAGCAGTGGTTTGCAGTTCTCCTTGAAGAGGTCCTTCACATTCCTTGTAAGTTGGATTCCTAGGTATTTTATTCTCTTTGAAGCAATTGTGAATGGGATTTCACTCATAATTTGGCCCAAATCTCCTTAAGCTGATAAGCAACTTCAGCAAAGTCTCAGGATACAAAATCAATGTGCAAAAATCACAAGCATTGTTATACACCAATAATGGACAAACAGAGAGCCAAATCATGAGTGAACGCCTAGAGCCTTTTCTACCTCCCCCAGCTGCAACATTAAATGCAGAATCTTTGCTTACTGGGCTCATATCTATTAATGTGACCTGTTCCAACTTTAAAACAGAAACTTTTTGAGGGGAGATAGAGTTATCTGTTTTGTTTGCTGCTGAATCCTTAGCATCTCAGAATGTTGCCTGTACACAGTGGGCACTCAAATGATTGCGGATTGTATGAATACTGTTATGCTTGAAAAATAAGTTGCAGAAGAATAGGTAATAATAGCTAATACTTAATAAAGCATTTATTACGTACCAGGTAGTGTTTTAAGTGCTTTACATATATTATCTCATTGATTTTATACAAATAATAGAGGTGGATACCATCATCACAATTAAATCATCATCATCATCATCATCATCATTTCCATGTTGCAGATGAGGAAGCTGAGGCAGTGAGACGTTAGGAAAACCATGTAGTCTGGCTTCAGAGTCTGTTTTATTAGCTACTATGGTGTACTGTATCTCTTGTGGTATGACCCCTTTTATAGTATGTTTAAAAACATGAGCCTGGTGCAGTGGCTGACACCTGTTATTCTGGCACTTTGAGAGGCCAAGGTGAGAGGGTTGCTTGAGGCCAGGAATTTGAAACCATATGGGCAATATATCAAGATGCCATCTCTACAAAAAATACAACAATTAGCAAGGTGTGGTGGTGGATGCCTGTGGTCCCAGCTACTCTGGAGGCTGAGGTGGGAGGATTGCTTGAGCCAGGAATTTGAGACCATATGGGCAATATAGCAAGATGCTATCTCTACAAAAAATACAAAAATTAGCCAGGTGTGGTGGTGGATGCCTGTGGTCCCAGCTACTCTGGAGGCTGAGGTGGGAGGATTGCTCGAGCCTGGGAGATGGAGGCTGCAGTGAACCTTGATTGTGCCAATGTGTTCCAGAATGGGCAACAGCCAGACTCTGTCTCGAAGGAAAGACAGACAGACAGACGGACAGAAAGAAAGAAAGAAAGGAGGGAGGGAGGCAAATTTATGTGATGTTTAAAAACATGTAGTATCACTATGCAAAATAGTACTACAGACTGTTAAGGAATGCCCACATATGTAGTGAAAGTATAAAGGAATGCATGGGAATGACAATGAGCAGGCAATCATTGGTAGTTGGGTGGTAGTTTTTAAGTTGGCAATCAAGTATAAGTAAAATTGTCCTTCAAAGTCTCTTAAGGAGTTGTCAGCATAGATGATTTTTCCTCCAGCATTGGACCCTTTTGCTGTTTCTATGGTTGAGCCCCAAATTCAATAGCTGGCTTGCTATTCCCCACCAACTGTCCTGGTGGGATGCTCACACCAGGAAAGGGAGAGGGAATGAAGAAGGCTTGGACCTTCAACAGATTAAGGGTCTGTTCTAGTGTTAGAAACAGGGACAGAGTTGCAACAAGTCAATCAGCTCAGCCCTCTCTGTGGGAGGACAAGTAAATCAGCAGAGCCATATGGCTATCTAGGCCTTTGAGTTTCCAGGCATGGATGGCTCATAACATCCTGTGATAGCCTTTTTTGGTGCTTATCAATTCCTATTGTCAATAATGACTTATTTATATCTAACTCACATCTCCCACTGCAATTTCAGCCAATTTCCTACTTCTCTGTAGATATGGAGAGCAGATGGTCAACATTCTCTTTATAACCTTCCAGGGAATGGAAGATACCCATTGAAGCCCTCCCAGGTGACAATTGTTTTCCTGACAAAAGAGTTCCAATTTCTTTTTTTTTGTACAAATTTAATTTTCTAGTCAATTATTTCATTTGTGCTATGTTGGATTTTTAACAAAACATAGCGTTTTTCTTTGAGAAAAAATAACTCATGCAAATGATTACAATTCTTACAGTACAAAAGCATGTTCAGTGAAAACTGAGGTTTCCTCCCACCCAAAACTCCTCAGTTTCCATCTCTAGAAGCAACTATTCTTACCAGGGTCCTTTTCCAGAGATATTTGATGACATATCTAAGTATATATAAATAATTCTCCTCTAAATTCTTTTCTTCATTTCAGCAAACATTAATTAAGCACCTACTATGTGTCAGGCACTGTGCTAACTCCTGGGGCAGGGCACAGAAAGAACAGGATGTGTTTCCCTGTCCTCAGGAAGCTTACACTCTAGTAGAGGAGAAAGGCATAGTTTATGAAGTATTGATTGAGCGCCCTCTATGTGCCAGGCAGCATGCGAACCACTGGAGAACTGGAGTTCCTGCCCTACCAGAGCTTAGTGTTGTGAGGGAGACAGATCAATGAGCAGGCATGGTGTGAAATATAAACACATGCCAGGCAAGTGTCAATATGTTTCTTGGTAATGGCTCCACATCTTCTTGTAGGCTGTGTGACCCCACGTTGGGGACAGGTCACAAAACCTAAGCCTTGTGCCTACTGGAAAGGAGAAGCAGTGGAGTCTTAGACAGGAGCAGTGGTGCTGGAACCTGGTGCTAGGCGCTGGGCCAAGCACTTTACATACTGTGTGTTATGTAATCTTCACAGCAATATGAGGTGAGTTCCACGGTCAGTATTTTACAAATGAGGACACTGGGGGCTCCAGAGAAGTTAGGGAACTGGCCACAAGTCACACAGGTGGGACTCAAACTCAAGCCTGTCTTTCCGCAGAGCCTGGGTTCTTATTCACTACTCTGATCACAATTTGTGGGTTTTGGGGTGAATCATGGATAATTCCAATACACCTCCTCCTTCTCCGTTCCCCTGTGAAGAATCCTGGCCTTAAGCTGGGTCGACTCAGCCTCCTATTAGACTGAATTTTCTGTTGAAGATATGAGATGAAGAGGAAAATGCACTGGTTTGGTAGTCAGGACACCTTGGTTCTAGCTCCTGCTTTACCTTTCACAAGCTCTATGACTTTGGATGAGTCATTCTACCCTTGGGACCCCAGGGGCCTCACCTGTGAAGTTCAGAGGCTGACAAGGATCATCTCTGAATCCTCCATGGGATTTGGTGGTATTTCTGTCACCCCTAAGGGGCTGTAATGACACCTTCTGGGACAAAAACAACATCCCCTTCTTGAGATGAACATAAAGCCAGTTCAATAAATCTATTTACTTTCGAGACGACTTGAAGAATAAATGTCCAGTGAGGGTAAATAGCTGGCTTCACCTTACTGATGGAGTAAGACGTGAATATGTTCATGCCTCTTTGGCCTTTGCTTTCTGCTCATAGTTCTGAACACTACACCTCCTCCTCCCCACTTTCTCAGTAAAGTGAAATGAGCCTTAGTCAAGTAAACAAGTACCCTTTTAATATATCCAATTTAATTAAAGCAATAATCAACTGGGAACTGAAGATAATCCTTAGTGAAAACTGGGAAAGAGCCCTCAAATTAATGGGTTATTGCAGGGTTGTAATAATCTGAGAACTTTGCCCATGCTGATTTTATGCTCAGGAGAGCAGCCCCATGACGTGCTACAAGCCGCAAAAAGAGGATCTACCCGGATCAATAAGCCCCATAAAGCTAAGAGCAGAGAGGCTGGTTTGATGCAGAAAAGAAGGTGACTGAGGCATGGACAGCAGAAAATGAGTCTCCTGTTTTGTGCTTCTTTCATTTCACATCAAACATAGGAATTTAGAGACAATATCTGGTCATTTGGGGGTGGGAAGTTAAAAGAGTCCAGTTCTCAGGTAAGTGTCTCTCTTCTTCCCTTCCTCCTTCCCTCCCTCTTTCCTTTCCTTCCTTCTTTCCCTCTTTCCCCCTCTCTCCTTCTTTCCCTTAAATTTTTCTGAACCACAAAATTAAGAAATACGCATCATGAAATAACCAAATTGCTTGAAATTGTGTGAGGTATAAAATTCAAGTCTTTAATCCTCACCCTTTCTTTCTCTTTTCCTTCCTCTTTCTTTACTTTTCCTCCTTCCTTCCTTTTATGTTTTTTCAAAATTGTGAAAGTAATGTATGCTCATTGTAAAAGCAAACAGTACAGAATCACAGGAAGTATAAAGGAAACATTTAATTCCCATTTTTCCTTCCTATCTCTTTCCTCCCCTTCCTATCTTCCTTACCTTCCTCTCTCTCTCCCTTTCTTCCTTTCTCCTTTCCTTTGATTTTTAAAATTATGTAACTAATTTATAATCTTTGTAAAATAACCAAACAGTACAGAACAGTATGGAAAAGTCGTCATGCCCCACTCCCTTTCCTCAACCCACCTTTTCTTGCCTTATATATAGACTTACCTTATTCCTTTTTTTTTTTTTTGGAGACAGAATCTCGCTCTGTCGCCCCGGCTGGAGTGCAGTGGCATGAACACAGCTCACTGCATTGTTTGTCTCCCAAATTCAAGTGATTCTCATACCTCAGCCTCTCAAGTAGCTAGAATTATAGGCATGCACCACCATGCCTGGCTAATTTTGTATTTTTAGTAGAGACAGGGTTTCACCATGTTGCCTAGGCTGGTTTCGAACTCCTGGCCTCAAGTGACCCAGCCGCCTCAGCCTCTGAAAGTGCTGTGATTACAGGCATGAGCCACCACGCCCAGCCTTTATTCCTTTTAATGGTTGCATAGTATTCTGTTGTGTAAATGTCCCATGATTTATTTATTGGGCACCAGGTAAGTTTCTGAAACATACCTTGAAGTTGTTATAAAAGTTTAGAGGAAATGGAAGAAAAATATAAATTGGATTACTTGCTGTTGAAAATCCCATTTTATAGATAGCAATCATATCCATTTCTATAGCACTTTATGCTTTGAAAATTGCCTTCGAAGTATCATCTCATTTGATCCTCTTCAGGAGCAGCTCTGAGAAATATGCAGATTATTATCTCCATTTTTACAGATAAGGAAACTGAGGCCCAGGGAAATTAAGGAACAGAAATATGTATGGCCTCACAGCCAGTTACTGATTCTTAGCCTAGTCCTCTTATAGCACTATAAATTTAAGCTGCATTTCATTTTGCAAGTCGTAAAAGATTTAGACACCCCCTTACTTCTAAGCTCATAGTTTAGAAAATCCATCCAACTCATACAAATTCTCTTATTATTCTAATGAGAATGGTGGTAGAATCCTTGGTAAATATGAAGAGCCTGATTAATGGCTGGCGTTCATAGCAAGCTCAAGATTCATTTGACTTCCTAATTGGCTTCTCTTACATTAAATGTAAAGTGGGTCTATTCATTCCAAATCCCACTTGGAGGTAGAAAGAAATACAATATGTTGCATTATCTTATAGAAAAGGAAATGTTTAAATCAGTAGTAAATCATTCAGAAGTATATTTTATTTAAAATCAGAAATGCCCATCAGCACCTTACTGCCAATTTTCTGTAACATGTTTCAGTAGGATTTGCAGTTTTAACACCATTTTGTTTGGAGAAAAGAGGGTTTTCAGTGCAATTTCCACATAAGACACTATAGTTACAATTAATTAAGGAGAGAAGCTGGGTGAACGTAATGAAATGGTGATTAGATTTCTCTAAACAGATCTGCCTTAAAAATACAAATGATTTGATGAGTTACTTTTGTCAACAAGGTCTTCTTGCATAACATTTCTTCAAGAAATTTAGGATCATTACAACTACAAGTAGTTGAATTGAAGTTTGTGCACTAGGGTTGAATGTATCACATTTTGGTTTTTTGTTTGTTTGTTTGTTTTTGAGACAGAGTTTTCACTTGTTGCCCAGGTTGGAGCTCAGTGGCGCAATCTCGGCTCACTGCAACCTCCGCCTCCCGGGTCCAAGCAATTCTCCTGCCTCAGCCTCCCGAGTAGCTGGGATTACAGGTGCCTGCCAGCATGCCTGGCTAATTTTTTTTTTTTTTTTTTTTTTTTTTTTTTTGTAGAGATGGGGTTTCATCATGTTGGCCAGGCTGCTTGCAAACTCCTGACTTCAGGTGACCGACCCGCTTCAGCCTCCCAAAGTGCTGGGATTACAGGCGTGAGCCACAGCTCCTGGCCTCACATTTTGTAATTATGCATTTAATGTCTGTCCTCCCCACAGGGCTAACTGTCCTATGATGGCAGATATCTGTGTCTTGTCTTCTCAGCACTGTATTCCCAGGGAGCAACACAGTGTCCAGCACATAGAAGGGATTCAATAAAATTTATTGAGCTAGTATATAGATAAATCCATCAGTGAGGTTTCAGCCAGGCTGGGTATCTCTGGTAAATGCCTATCATGTGGTTGGCTGACATGACTTTAAGCAATAGGAAAAACACCTTAGGTGGTATGCAAAGGAGAAGTGTGGTCACATACGCTTAGAAATTGTCTTTTCTGAATATCTGAGCTGGGAATATTTTTGACTTTTTAAACACAGACTTAGACAATGAAAGAACACATCATATATCAGAAGCTTTATGGATTGATTCTCATGTCGAGTTTTATCTTTCTCTCAGGTAAGAAAATGTATTCTTATTATCTCTTTCAATGTCTCATATATAGTAGGTTATAGAAATAAATCATTTGAAAAATACTACCAGTGGAGATTTGCTGGGCTGCCTCTTAATGGTCACCTTTTGGTCAATATGTCTACAGAAGAAGCTGAAGCATCAGTAAGTGAATTCATTCATTCAGTGTTCTGTTCTACTGATAGAGAGCTGGCCTCAAGCAGGCAGTAGCTTGGACTACTGCCTTTGACATTTCTTAAAGCAACTCTGAAATGCCATTTGGGGCTAATGCACACCTAACAGAAGATTTGGGTTTACTTTTGGGCTGTTTCTTCTCCTCCAAAATGCTTTATTTAAAGCTGTCTGAAGCATTGTGATATCATCTTTCTGTCTCCATTATATGTATATGGCAAGAATCATAGAATACAGATGGGGAAACTGAGGCATGCAAACAGCTGGTAACAGATTCATAAAGCAATGGGCATATATTCTGGAAGCACCCAGACCTTCCCTAGACTCTATGACAGGAATGAAGATAATTTGTCTCTATTTTGCAGTAGATAATTAAGACAATTCACTGAAGTAGCTGGTAATTTAGAGACTTCAGGAGAAAGTCTTGGTAAACTGCAATCTTGTCCATATTAAGTAAATTCAGTTGGTAACATTGCTTATTTAGCACGTAAGTACTTAGCTAAAAGGTCATAAATGCCAGTGAGTGACAACGCCTGATGAAATTGACCTGGGTTTAATTTGAACGGTCCTCAAGTATAAGAGCTAATCTGCAAAAATACCAAATCATCATCGCCATCAAGAGCAAACACTGGCTTCTTGCTGCATGCAGAGCCTGATGGGAAGCCATGTTTCTCATAATAGAGATTGAAATGGGGCCTGCGGGGTACAGTGGCAACTTTGTCACCTGGCCTGGCCTACCTGCTAAAAAGTTGATTTATTTTTCCTCTACCTGTTTCCTCAAGGGCAAGAAACTGTATTTTCCCAATTTCTTCGTCCAAAGCATCCAACACAGGCCTTGACACACAGTTTAGGTACTTGGTTCATATGTGCTGATTTAATGAATTCATGAAATTTGAAATGATGAAAACTTTCAACATCTGTATGGTGGTGGGGTATATGACACAAACTCCATTGGGTTTTTGTGAAGGGCTACAGGGCGTGGTATAGAGCAATCTAGAATAGTGGAATATGGGAATCTAGTGTAGTCATGGAATAAAAAGTGAAGAGTGTGTGGTACTGAAAAGTTTGCATGGGTTTGCCAGAAACGTCACCGGTCAGTGAAAATTATTATTATTATTATTATTATTATTATTATTTTGAGACAGAGTCTCGCTCTGTTGCCCAGGCTGGAGTGCAGTGACACAATCTTGGCTCACTGCAACTTCTGCCTCCCAGATTCAAGCAATTCTCCTGCCTCAGCCTCCTGAGTAGCTGGGATTACAGGCATCTGCCACCATGCCCGGCTAATTTTTATAATGGTCAGTGAAAATTATGATAGATGTGCAGGTCCTCAACCTGCAGAGGTCAATTTAAAGCAGTCACAAGGTTTTCCAGACTGTTTAAGTCTCAAATTCATGAGTCAAACAAGTTTTTTTGGTAGGTTATCAAACATTTAATTATAATTGTTCTTTGACTGCTGAGAAATTCATTACTTTTTTCTTGGAAAAAAAAGACCCTGTCCTTGGAAACAACAGCATAACTAAGGTTCAGTTCCCTTCAGGCTCCAGATGAGTCGCCAGCCTCCTAACTGTGAGGGTCATTATTGGGGAGAGATTAAGGCCAGATTAAGCGGAGGGTGACTCAGAGATGCTCTAACTGGGAGGAGCCAGAGTGTGGAGAAAAACTGTCTCCATAGAAGAATATCAAGGGTTGAGAAGGAGAAACCAAATCTGTATTAAAGTCTATGGGGTGAGAGCAGTGCCAGAAAGAAGAGATGAAGACTGAGGTCAAGAGTTAAATAGTTGCAGAATGGAGCAGGAGGTAAAAAACAAGGCATAAATGAGAGAAGAGGGCCTAGGACTTAGGCTGTATGTGGGACTCGGTTTCCTAGTGCTCTGTCTTAGTCTGCTCAGGATGCCATAACAAAATACTATAGATTGGATGATTTAAACCATGGGCATTTATTTCTCATGTTTCTGGAGGCTGAGGGTTCAAGATCAAGGTGCCAGATGATTCAATTCTTGGTGAGGGTCCTCTCCCTGGCTTGTAGACAGCTGCCTTCTCTCTGTGTCCTCCCAAGGCTGAGAGAGAGAGAGAGAGCTCTGCTTTCTTCCTCTTCTATAAGGGCACTAATCCCACCATAGGGGCTCCACCTTCATGCCCTCATGTAAACCTAATTACTTTCCAAAGGCCACACCTCCAAATACCAACACATTAGAGGTTGGGGCTTCAGCACAGGATTTTAGGGGAGGGGGAAACAAACATTCAGTCCATAACATGATTTTCCTCTTAATGGTGCTGGCTATTGGCTGTGTAATGGGTATGGGTAAGTTTGGGTTGAAGACATAGGGCTATAGTAGTTGTCGTAAGGTCTTGCTCATACCATGTATACACACACACACACACACAGACACACACACACACTCATACCCCAAGTGGAGTAGGACAGGCTTTGCTGGCTGAAAGAGTGTAAAATGTGTTCTGGAGCATTCTTGAGGTGGGAAGCTGGGGTTTTGTGACATTCTTGAGGTGGGAGGCTGGGTTTTTGAGGCACTTAGCCTCTACAGTCAGTAACTTTTGCTCCTATATTGGATAGGCAATTAGTCAATCTGGGCCAGAATCAACTTTCCTGAGAAGTTGTCACATATGCAGAGACAACCTGACCAGGAATTCTTTTGACACAGGAGAGCCCCAGAGCCATGTCAGAAAATCAGTCCTTATGCTGTAGAGACAAACTAGGCCAGGGCAGTCAGGACACAGCAGGAGTGTAGAGGTAAAGAAATTCTTCTTCTGGAAGGTGTTTGTGTAGCCAGGGTTCAGGAAAAGCCCTATCTTTTCTTTTTTAAAAAAATTTTATTTTTTAAATTGTAAATAGACACAGGATCTTACTGTGTTGCCCGGACTGGTCTTCAACTCCTGAGCTCAAGTGGTCCTCCCACCTCAGCCTCCCAAAGTGCTGGGATTACAGGCGTGTCCCACCCTGCCTGGTCTATCTTTTCTTGAGAAACTAATTCCATGAGAAAGGAGAAGTGGAGGATAAACTTTGAGCAGAAACTAAATTTCTGTATGAATTCAAGAGTTGAGCTGTCCAATACGGTAATTACTTGCAACATGTGGCTAGGTTTTAATTAATTAAAATTAAGTTAAAAATTCAGTTCTTAGTAATACAAGCCAGGTTTTAAGTGCTTAATAGCTACAGGTGGCTGGTTGCTACCATATTAGGCATTGCAGATACAGAACATTTCCATATCACAGAAGGTTTTATTAGACAGCACTGTTCTAGAAGGTTGTAGAGACTGGCATTTGAGAAAAGACATTTGTTTTAAACAGCTTTATTGGGCTGGGTGTTGTGGCTCATGCCTGTAATCCCAGCACTTTGGGAAGCCAAGGCAGGTGGATCACTTGAGCTCAGGAGTTTGAGACAGCCTTGGCAATATGGCGAAACCCCGTCTTTACTAAAAATACAAAAATGAGCTGGGCATGGTGGTATGCACCTGTAATTCCAGCTACTCGGGAGACTGAGGCGCAAGAATCACTTGAACCCAGGAAGTGGAAGTTGCAGTGAGTCAAGATTGCGTCATTGCACTCCAGCCTGGGCAACCGGAGTGAAACCCTGTCCCAAAAATAAAATAAAATAAAATAAAATAAAATAAAACAAAACAAAACTAAAATAAAACAAACATCTTTATTGAAATATAACTTACATACCATACAGTTCACCCATTTAAAGTATACAATCAATGGTTTTCAGTATAGAGTGGTGCAACCATCACTACTATCTAATTCCAGAGCATTTTTATAACCCCCAAAAGAAATACTATACTCTCCATTCCTCCCCCAGCACTCCAGGCCTTGGCAATCAGTAATCTGTTTTCTGCCTCCATGAATTTGCCTATTCTGGACATTTCAAGTAAATGGAATCATACGATATGCAGCCTTTTGTGACTGGCTTGTTCCACTTTACACAATGTTTTCAAGGTTCATCCATGTGTAGCATGCATCAGCAGTTCATTTATTTTTATTGCTGAACAATATTCAATGGTATGGATATACCTCATATTTTTTTCCATTCACCAGTTGATGGACATTTAAATTGTTTCTACATTTTGACTATTATGACTAATGCTGTATGAACATTTGTGTACAAGTTTTGTGTGGACATACACTTTCATTTCTTTTGTGGATATACCTAGGAGTGGAATGGCAGAGTCAAATGTAACTTTATGATTAACATTTTGAGGAGTTCACAGACCATTTTCCAAAGAGGCTGCATCATTTTACATCCCCACTAGCAGTGTATGAAGGTTCTAATTTCTCCACATCCTCACCAACACTTGTTATTGTCTATCTTTTTGATCATAGCCATCCTATTGGAAATGAAGTGATACTCCACTGTGGTTTTGATGTGCATTTCCCTATGACTATTAAGCATTTTTTCATGTGTAAAAACAGACATTTTGTCTAACAATACTCAAAGCCTTTCACCTGGGAAACTATGCATTCTAGACTCTGAAGCATAAGTTCTTTCTTTTTAATTTTTTCAGATACATATTTCCTTGAGTTGGCACAGGCATAGCACATTTGTCCAGCATAGGACAGATGAAAAAGGCTCATATGATAGCCTGTTTGAGCTTGAGCATGTCACTTAGGAGGGTGACTGACCACCATATTCTGTCTCAGGCTAGTAAGTTGTACAAATTTTCTTCAACAGTAAAAATATTGACAGGGAATTGCATAGGCTGAAAAGTACGTCTGAAACAGTTTTTCCCATGTTGTTCATTGCCCAGAGGTGGATGGGCTTCTAGGATCCTTGGCTTGGATTTTTGTTACCTAGGTACTTTTGAGTTGGTCTATCAAGGTAGGGCTTATGGGAGCTGTTAGCATCACAACATAGAGACCTCAGTAGAGGGCCCTGTAATTCCGCTGCCAGGTAATGATCAGTAGTCTTTCCTCTTCTGGAAATGGCTCCTCTGCACACACCATTATGCAAACTTAGGGGCTATGTTTCATTCTTCCCTTTCTCTGACCCTCCACATCTAATCCATTGAGTCTTGTTCATGCCACCTCAAAAATACATCCTAAATCTGACCGTTTTCTTTTCTTTTCTTCTCTCTCTCTCTTTTTAAACCATTTTAACTGCTTCCGCTATGGGCTGAGCCACCATCATTTTCTCTTGGTTGACTTCAGTAGCCTCCTAACGTTCTCCCTGCTTTCACTCTTGCTCTGCTACAGTCTATTCTCCACACAGCAGCCAGAATGATCCTTTAATGCATCAAGTCAGATCATACCTCTCTTTCACTCAAAACTTGCCAATAAGTTCCTATCAAAATTAGAATATAATTCAAACTCTTTAATGAGACCTAAAAAGCACTACATGATCTGATCTCTCACTGCCTCTTGGGCTTCACTTACTACATGCATCCTCTTTCTCCCTCTGCTCCAGACACACTGGCTTCCTACTATTCCATAAACACACCAAGCACAGTCCCACCAAAAGGCCTTTGCACGTACTGTTAGCCATGTCTGGGTCACTCTTATTCCACATCTTTGTACCCTGGCTCTTTTTTCATCCCTCAGGACTAAGCTAAAATGACTCTTTCTCAGAGAGGCCTTTCTTAACTATCCTACATAATGTAGACATTTCCTTTCCCCTCATCTCTGCTTTTCCCATTACCTAACTCATCAACTTGTCAATTTCCTTCAGAGTACTGTATGTAATTTGTGTTTTTTCCTTTACTTGTTTATTGACTGCATCTGTCCCTGGAATGTAAGCTGACGAGCTCAGGGACCTTGTATGTTATGTTTACTCTATTACTGCACTCTAACACTGACACATAGTCAATGCTCAGTGACCATCACTGTTGAGTAAATAATTTTTTTCAGGGAGCTTCTGGCTTTATGAGTAAGGACATCTATTTTTTTGGGTGAGACATGGGCCTTGAATCCAAGATTTGAAGGAACAATCACATGACCTATGTGAGGATAATTCCTCTGTCTCCTATGCCAAGAACTCTTGGCAGGCCACATATGGAGTCAGCAGCCTAGGTACTAGAGGAAGGGATGTGTTGGATAACCCTGTGGCTGGCGATTGGTGACAGAAATGAGGATCAGGGTTGGACGCCTCTATATCTGGTAGGCCTGGTTTATCTGAGGATTAGCCTGGTTACAAGACCAGTGGAAAGTGTGGGCAGTGGGTGGCAGATAGTAACTCTGATTCTCTGTGGTTGTGCACACTATGGCCATAGTGATGTGGGTAATGGAGCTCCCCAGTATCAGGCACCTATTGATTATATCTACTCAGACAGTCATGGGGCTGCTAGACCAGGGCCTCGTCTACAAAGTTTTTCAGTGCTCCTGGACGTTGAATTCCAAGAATTTGTGATTCTAAGAGCCAGAAGACTCCCTGCTCAGGTGAGTATATGCTCACCTGCCCTTTTATGAGTGGGTAGTAACACTTCCAAGATAAGGCAGGCATGGAGTAGCCTTGGTAGAATGCTCACTCTCAGAGTGGCCAGATTCTTCAAAGTATAAACACAACTGATGCCTCTGCTGGGCCCCTTTCCTCAAATCTGCTCTACAGCCTCACCTTGCTCTCATAGGTATTACCAGGTGGTTATCTGGGTTCTGAGCCCTACACAGTGTTGAGTCAAGTTGTGTCTTCCCAGCATTCATATGTTGAAGTCCTAACCCTCAGTACCTCAGAATATGATCTTCTTTGGAAATAGAGTCATTGAAAATATAATTAGTTAAGATAAAGTCATACTGCAGTAGGGTGGGCCCCTAATCCAATATTATTGGTATCTTTATAAGAAGAAAAAGTGTGGACACAGACATGCACACAGGGAGATCACCATGTAAAGATGAAGGCAGATATCGGGGTCATGTGCTTATAGGCCAAATAACACCAAATATTGCCACAAAACCACCAGAAACTAGGAAAAAGGCATAGAACAGATTCTCTCTCACAGCTCTCAGAAGGAACCAACCCTGCTGACACCTTGACCTTGGACTTCTAGCCTCCAAAACTGTGAGATGATACATTTCTGTTGTTTAAACCACCCAGTATATGGTATGTTGTTATGGCAGCCCTGGCAAACTAGTGACACAGACACTGATGCTCTGGCAGGCTCACCGGGTTAGAATTAAAAAGAGGAAAGCAGGTTACCTCATGGGGAAGAAACAGTGACCAGATCATGCTCAGAGTACCTGAGCATGGAAGAACCTCATTTGTCCTTTGCCCTGAAGGTAGTGCAGGACAGTGGATCTGGAATCACAGTCCCCCAAACTTTGAAACACTTGAACATTTTAAGGAGAAACTTTGCCTTCTAAGAAAGGGTAGAAAAACCTGTATAGGATATGTCTGATGTTACTTAATGGTGTCATAAGCAGAAAACAAAGGGATTTTGCTGAAAAAAAAAAAACATTCAGATTGTCTATCTCTTAGAGATTTAAACCATTTACTCTCTGACTTTTTATTTTATTTGTTTATCTATTTTTGAGACAGAGTTTTGCTCTTGTCACCCAGGCTGGAGTACAGTGGCGTGATCTCAGCTCACTGCAACCACTTCCTCCCAGGTTCAAGTAATCTCCTGCCTCAGCCTCCCGAGTAGCTGGGATTAAAGGCATCCGCCACCACGCCTGGCTAATTTTTTTATATTTTTAGTAGAGATGGGGTTTCGCCATGTTGGCCAGGCTGGTCTCAAACTCCTGACCTCAGGTGATCTGCCCGCCTCAGCCTCCCAAAGTGCTGGGATTACAGGCATGAGCCACCACACCTGGCCTTACTCACTGACTTTTAAAATGAATGTATTTACTACTTTTGGGGTCTGACAGGAACAGAGAATTCTCCCTTGATCTTTTGCTAAAAGTTCCCTAAAACAGAGGACAGAGCATGAGTTCAGTATACAGTTCAGAACTTCCTCATTCTATGCCAGATGCTTCGTCCCTGATACCTTTGCACAAGGGACAGCACTCCATCTGCCCACCCATTAGCCTCCAACTCAGTGCCCTAATACAGGATACAACTATTTATTCAGTAAACAGCTATAAAGGACCTACTCTGTGTCAATGAAGTTGGATCTCCCCATCTCACACTGTACATGAAAATTAACTTGAAATGGATGAAAGACTTAAATGTAAGAACTAAAACTGTAACATTCTTAGAGGAAAGCATAAGGGAGAATCTTCACGACCTTTGGTTTGGCAATGGATTCTTAGAAATGACACCAAAAGCGGCCGGGCACGGTGTCTCACGCCTGTAATCCCAGCACTTTGGGAGGCCGAGGCGGGTGGATCATGAGGTCAGGAGATCGAGACCATCCTGGCTAACATGGTGAAACCCCACCTCTACCAAAAATACAAAAAATTATCTGGGCGTGGTGGCACATGCCTGTATTCCCAGCTACTCGGGAGGCTGAGGCAGGAGAATTGCTTGAACCCAGGAAGCGGAGGTTGCAGTGAGCAAAGATTGCACCACTGCACTCCAGCCTGGGTGACAGAGCAAGACTCCATCTCAAAAAAAAAAAAGAAAGAAAAAGAAAGAAAGGAAATGAAATGAAATGACACCAAAAGCATGAGCAATAAAAGAAAAGAAAAATTCGATACATTGAATTTCATTAAAATTAAAAACTTTTACACATCAAAAGGCACTATCAAGAAAGTGAAAAGACAATACAGAATGGGAGAAAATATTTGCAGGTTATATATCTGATAAGGTTCTAGTATCCAGAATTAAAAATGGGCAAAAGACTTGAATATGTATTTCTCCAAAGAGTCTATGCAAATGGCAACAAACATATTTAAAAAAGTGCTCAATGTCATCAGCCATTAGGGAAATACAAATAGAAACCACAATGAGATACCACTCCATAACCTCTAGGATGACAATAATAATAGTAAGTGGAAAACAGCAAGTGTTGGCTAAGACGTGGAGAAATTGGAGCCCTCATACATTGCTGGTAGGAATATAAAATGGCACAGCTACTGTGAAAAATAGTTTGGCTGTTACTCAATAAGTAAAACATAGAGTTACTATATGGCCTAGCAATTCTACTCTTACGTTTATACCCCAAATAAATGAAAACATGTGTTCAAACAAAACAAATGACATGCATGTTCATAGCAGCACTATTCGTAATAGCCAAAAGATAGAAACAATCCAAACGTCTATTAACGTGAATCAATAAACAGAATGTGATATATCCATATAATGAATCTTATTAAGCCATGGAAAAGGATGAAGTACTTATACATGGTACAACATGGATGAACATTATGCTAAATGAAAGAAGCCAGACATGAAAGGACACATATTGTCTAACTCCCTTTATATAAAATGTCCTGAACAGGCAAATCCAGAGACAAAAAGCAGATTAGTAGTTGCCAGGGGCTGGAGGGGAGGGACAAATTGAGAGTGAGTGCTTAATGGGTACAGGGTTTCCTTTTTGGATGATGAAAATGTTCTGGAATTAGATAATGGCAATGGTTGCACAACATTATGAATATGCTAAATACCACTGAATAGTAGACTTTAAAATAGTTAAAACTGTAAATTTTATGTTATATGAAATTTCCCAGTACAAATAAAATGGTGCTTGGCACTCCTAGGGCAGTAACAGCCATTTAAGTGAGATTTATGATGAGTTTTTCCTAACACGGAAAACACTTAGGCTATGAGTGAGAAAAGCAGGGGACCCAATTTTCCTTACAATATGATCTCAGCCTCACAAAAACAAGCAAAGCCTGTGCACAGAGAAAAACTGAGGAAATATACCAAAATGTTAATGGTGATTATCTCTGGGTGGTGGGACTCTCTGGCTGGCTTTGTTTTCATCTTTTTACTTTCTAATACTTTTCAGTTTTTCTTTAAGAAAACATGTACAGTATCACTTTTATAATGGAAAAAACACCTTAAAAACAGTAAGGAAGACAATAAATGTCATTTAAAATAAAAGGAAACAGTGGATAGAGGCGAAGAGACACAGAGGAGCCAAATCAAGAGAGAACACGCTTCAGGGGAGCAATCATGCAATTTGGACTTGAAAATTGCCAGGGAACAGATGGCAGCATCTAAGCAGACATCTGCAATGGATAGTGAAATCATATGCAAAGACACAAGTGGCCTTTGAAGCAGGCCCTTGAGAGGCCCGGCAGAGAATGCTGCTTGCCTGTCCAAACAGAAAGGCAAAGCCCCTCTCTACCTTGTCACAGTCTGGCCTCCTCAGAACCCTGCTGGAGGCCCAGAGGCTGCGGCGGGGCTCAGCTCAGTTGGGCTTCCATGTGTGAGGGTGCAAAAGAAGTTGTGGAGGAAGGAAGAGGCTTCTGATAGTGACCTTGGCAAACATTGCAGCTGACATTTACATGGGGTTGCACAGTGTATAAACATTCTCACAAACATAACCTAAATGTTAGTCATGATTGCATCATCTTTTATCATGGCCCTATGAGGTAGGCAGTTATTATTCCCATCTTACTATGGAAGAATGAGGCATGGAGAAGGGATATGAGCTATTCACTTAACTTTTATGTAGTGTTCTCTATGTGCCAGACACTGTGCTGAGAGCTTTCACGGGCATCTGTTGCCTATGTTCACACAGCTAGTAAGAGACAGAACTGGGACTCAAATTTGGCTCTTTAGACTGCACTACACCACACTTCTGCTTATGTCTAAGCAGAATTTACCTATATCTGCAGAATCTTAAGTAAGGCCACAGTGATTCTATCTATCTATCTATCTGTCTGTCTATCTATCTATCTATCATCTGTCTATCTATCTATCTATCTATCATCTATCTATTATCTATCTGTCTACCTATCCATTCATCCATACATCTCTCCATCCATTCATCCATTTATCCATCTACCCATCCATCTTTATTTTTCTGATTATAGGTGTAATACATGATTGTTTAAAACATGCAAATATGCTGAAATAAGTAACATAGGAAGTAAAAAATTTCCTTAATCTCACACATAAAGATAACCATTCTTAACTGTTTAATATGTGCTCTTCCAGACTTTTTTCTATGGGCATACTACCTGCATATTTTTCTTTTACTTTTTAATAGGATAATACTGCACCTGCACTTAATGTAACTCCCATTTCACATAATAGTAAGCCTTGAAAAACTCTCCATGACTATAGAGGCCTATCTTGTTTGTTTCATTATTCTATTGTATAGAGGTAGCAATTTTCCTAAATAGTCACTTATTGATAGACATACAGGTTCGTCAATTGTTCTTGATTATAAACAATGCGGCAATAAATATCATTGTACTCTCATCTTTGTCTATCTGTATATTTGTCTAAAATGAATTGATAGAAATGAAATTGCTGGGTCAAAGGATACACACAATTATATACAATTAAGATTGCCATAGATAATGGCAAATTGCCCTTCAGAAAAATAATACTTAATTGGCACTCCCACTAGCAGCGTGTAAGAGTGGCTCATTTCCCCACAGGCTTGCCAACGCTGGATATTCTGTCTTCTAAAATTCTGTCAACCAAGTAGGCAAAAATGGCATCTCCTTATTGTTTTAATTTGTGCTTAAAAATAGTAAGGTGGCATCTTTTTATAGTATTGGCCCTTATATTTCTGCTTTTGTAAATTGCTTTTTCCCATCTTTTGGCAACTGGTTTTAAATTAGTATACTGCAGGCTGGGCATGATGTCTCACACTTGTAATCCCAGCACTTTGGGAGACCGAGGTGGGAGGATTGCTTGAGCCCAGGAGTCTGAGATCAGACCAGCCTAGGCAACATAGTAAGATATCATCTCTAAAAAGAATTCAAAAATTTGCCAGGCATGGTGGCATGCACCTGTGGTTCCAGCTAATTGGAAGGCTGAGGTGGGAGGATTGCTTTAGCCTGGGGGGTCAAGGCTGCAGTGAACCATGTTCATGCCACTGCACTCCAGCCTGGGCAAGAGAGTGAGACCCCCTCTTAAAATAAAAAATCAAAAACTAAATTAGTATACTGCAGAGAGGAGAGGCCCTTGTAGACCATATGAGATTATGATATATTCTCTTTTAAGGTGCAACTAAGCCCTGGAGATTTATGCTCACCGTAAAACCAGTTCTTAAATGTATTTGACGTCATTTCAGAGGGCTGAACAGAAAGGCAGTTAACCAACAATAATTGAGACTTGGGTTTCATATCACTTATTGTCTTGTGGGATTAACTCTTGATTTATTAGCCACACGAAAGATGATAAAGTAATATAATCACAGAAGCCAGGGACACAAATAAGCATTTGCTCATTCATCAATGGATAGTTCAGAAATAACTCCCTGGCGGGTGGATAGTATGAGTTCCTGCACATGGGAGTGTGTGATGCAGGTGGAATGTATATGAGTGTGGGGTGGGGGCAGGCATATGTATGTTATTGTTTGCTTTTGGAGAATGTCCACTAGAGGAACGGAGGGAGAGAATACTATATGGTCAGAAAATATCTGGAAGCTTTCATTTGGCGGCATCTCCCAGAAGCAGGGAAGTATTTACTTCCTGCTAGCCTCTGTAGTGTTCTGTTATGGCTGTCACTGTTTTAGAGTGGTGGTCCCAACGTTACAACTCTAATTCAGGGAGTGGTTACAATTCCAATTCTGCCACAGAGCTCTTTATCTTCTGGCTTAGGCTGTACTGGCACTGGAATTAGGTTGATAATTAGATAATCCTCAGATATTTACCTAGCAGACTGGGGGTGTAAGATTTGTAGTGGTGATAGTATCATCACTCATCTGTAGCTTCTTGTGAGACAAAGGGCATATCCAATGTAAAGTTTCAAAGATACTGCCGAACTACTTACCAAAAGACCGCACCCAATGGATATGTCCTTCAGCAATGTTTGACAAGGTTTTGCATACATCATCTCACTTAATCTTCAAATAATCTTGTAAAGTCATCAGGGAGAGGCTATTATCTGACATAGACTATAATGTGAATGGTGGCCTTTAAAGTTGAACGGGCATACAACGCTGTGGCCCCAAATCTCCATTTTACTGAAGCAAACATTGAGGTATCAGGAGGATAAGTTACTTGCTCAAAATTCCACAGCTGATGAGTGTCAGGGGATGGATTTCAACCCAGGCTGTCTGACTCCAGAGCCAATGGTAACTGGGGTCTATGGCCATCTTGAAACCACTGCAGCGCCCTTGGTGAGGAGACAGAAGGAGGCCATCAGGATGCACTCAGGGCAGTGCCATGTCTTCCATTCCCGAGTACAAACAAGTCCCAGGGTTTCAGTATCGTCCAGCTGGTCATTCTTCAGGCCTCTGTCAGTGCCTTTCAGTGAGAAGCAGTCCCCAGAGACAGAATAAATCAGATCATTTGGCTCAGGAAAAGGCATTGGAGAAACAAATTGCTGTTGCACCATGAATATAATAAGGCAGTTAGGTGGGCAGAAATAGTTCTCTTTTGATTATATGAGTGAGGATTATGTGTAGCAAATTTGAATTCCAAGCTGCCGTTTCCTTGGCCTCTTCCCTACCCTTTCACTAACCATACACTTCTAACTGCCTCTCCAAGCTGTCCAGCTGGTATGTGCTCTGGGAACACTAATCTAACTTTTCATATTAGTCCAGGCAAAATATAATTAGGAAGAAACTCTTCTGCCAAAACAAAAATCACATGCTAATGTCAAATAGAGATGATTTTCTACATCTACTATTTTTGTTTATTTGCACCAGTATTGACTCATAATTATATTGTATAATCCAGATTTGACTATATTGCCAAATACAATAAAACAATTTTTAACAGAAATTTCATTTGTTTTCTCTTTCCCCTCCCCCAAATTTGGACAGATACACTTTCACTAAAAGGAAAAAAGCTGGATTTTTTTGGAAGAGGTGACACATATGTAAGCCTGATAGATACCATTCCTGAACTCAGCCGATTCACAGCATGCATTGATCTGGTATTCATGGATGACAACTCAAGGTATTGGATGGCCTTCTCCTATATTACTAATAATGCCCTCCTGGGAAGAGAAGACATAGACCTTGGACTTGCAGGAGACCATCAGCAGCTAATACTATACAAATTGGGAAAGACCTTTTCTATCCGTCACCACCTGGCTTCATTTCAATGGCATACAATATGCTTGATTTGGGATGGTGTGAAGGGCAAATTAGAACTCTTCTTGAATAAAGAAAGGATACTGGAAGTAACGGATCAACCACACAACCTGACACCTCATGGGACTCTGTTCCTAGGGCACTTTCTCAAGAATGGGAGCAGCGAGTTTAAAAGCAGGATGCATAGCTTTCCTGGCAGCTTGTACTACTTTCAACTCTGGGACCACATCCTTGAAAACGAAGAGTTTATGAAGTGTTTAGATGGAAATGTCGTTAGTTGGGAAGAAGACGTTTGGCTTGTCAACAAGATCATCCCAACTGTTGACAGGACACTGCGCTGCTGTGAGTAACTTATCAACTTTTTTCCTTAGCAAGGGTAGTGTTGACACAGTACTCCTCTGCTCGCAGTGGCCCCAGGTTGCTAGTTTTGTCATCACTTTTTAGTGAGGAGCACATACTGTTTTCTTTTATCTTTATTTTGATATGATTTCAAACTTATAGAAAGATTGGAAGAATAGGATAGAAGAACACACACACACACACACAAACACACCACTTGTTTGTTTCTAAGTCATTTGAGAGTAAGTTGCAGGCATAATTCTTTGTTACCCCTAAATATCTCAGTGTGTATTTCCTAAGAATAAGGAATTCTCTTACTTAACCACGCTATAATGATCAAAATCAGAAAAGTTGATGTTGATACAATACTAACATCTAATTCACATTTCACATTCATATTTAGCCAATTATCCTAGTAATTTCCTTTATAACTATTTTTTGCTTGGCCCAGGATCCAGCTCAGGCTCACACATTACATTTAGTTGTCATGTCTCTTTAGACTAATTTGGAATACATTCTCAGCCTTTCTTTGTCTTTCATGACCTAGACATTTTTAGCATACAGTCCAGTTATTTTGTCTCTCAATTTATGTTTGTCTAATATTTCCTCATAATTAGATTCAGGCTATGAATTTTTGGTAAGAATACCACAGAAATGATGTTATATTCTTAGTGCATCACATCAGTAGACACACGGTGACAATTTGTCTCATTATTCATAATAACTTTGATCACTTGATTTTGGTGATGTCTGTCAGATTTCTGCACCATAAAGTTATTATTTTTTCCTTTGTAATTGTTGAGTAATTTCTGGGGAGATATTTGGAGGTTATGTAACTATCCCCTTCTTACCATACTTTCACCCAATAGGTTTTACACCTATTCATGATTCTTGCCTGATTCACTAATCACTATGATGTTTGCAAAATAATGATGTTTAAAATTCCATTTTTTTACATTTATTAGTTGGCATTCTATTGTAAGAAAGAGCTTTTTCTTCCTCCATATTTATGTGTTTATTTATTTAAGACACAGGGTCTCACTCTAGCCAAGGCTAGAGTGAAGTGGCATGATCATAGCTCACTGTAACCTCTAACTTCTGGGTAGGCTCAAGTGGGTTTCCTGCCTCATCCTCCCAAAGTGTTGGGATAACAGGTGTAAGCCACCACACCCAACCTTATTTATGTGTTTATTTATTTGAACATGAACTCATGGATTCTCATTTTATTCAATGGGTTACAATCTGTTACTATCATTTATTTTGATGTTCAAATTGGCCCAGGGTTGGTCAGTGAGAGTTTTTCAATCTGGCTCTTGTGTCCTTTTGACATGTTCCCCATCATTCTTTGAGCATTTTCTTACTCTCTGGCACAACAAGATGTTCCAGGCTCTTCTTGTATGTTTTCTGGTCAGCCCAAGGAGCAGTCATTTTACTAAGGCGTCCCTATTCCTTTTAGTGGGGAATGATATTTATAAACCAATTCGTTTTTTCTTCTGAGAGCAATTATGATATTGGAGAACTCTTTGGAATGGAGTTCTTGTAAGGAAACTGGCTTCTTGGAATTACACTTGTATTTGTGTCCTCTCGAGTTTGGGGAAGGAAAGATGAGATTGCTTTTCTCTGCATAATACCACTCTGCTCTCAAATCCAGTCCTCTCCACTATCAGCAGCAGCAGTCTTTAGCACAGGTAGTCAGTGATAATAGCATCAAGACAAGATTTTTTTTTGCATTTCCCGAAATATTCACTTATTCTTGAAGGAGTATTATTGACTGTTCTTATGGGTTTTTTCTTTCCAGGAGGAAGCTGTTAGGAAAGGAATAGGGGCTAGATCCATGCCTAAAAGGGCTCTCTCAGACTAAGGGGATATGTTTTCACCAACAGTCTGGATGCTGTTTGAGTTAACGGCAGAGGCACATTCCAGGGGATTTCTGTTTCTCTGAGATTAGACCAATGCAAAGGAACAGGAAAGCTATTCCTTTGTGCTACTACCCAAAGATATTTGGTTTTTCTCTTTTCTGGGGCCTTAAAAACAAAAGAGAATATTCCTAGCTGGCTCTGATTACAAAACTGAGATAGAGACTAGTAGATTAAGCCTGAACAGCTCACCCAAAGCAGTTTAAAGTAACTTTATCTTTGATCTAAGGAACCGGAAGTATGGCCTTATATCCATGTGCTCAGCAGTGGTCTTTTAAAACCACATCTGGCCAGCGAATGGCCATGAGTTTTCCTACCACTTTGTGGATAGATAGCTAAATCTAAATGCTGTGTTAAAGTACTAGACAACCCTCTTTTATTTTGCTCTTTTGTACACTTTTTTTTTTTTTTTTTTTTTTTTTTTTTTGAGATGGAGTCTCACTGCGACACCCAGGCTGGAGTGCAATGGTGCCATCTCATCTCACTGCAACTTCTGCTTCCTGAGTTCAAGCAATTCTCCTACCTCAGCCTCCCGAGTAGCTGGGACTACAGGCGCGTGCCACCACGTCTGGCTAATTTTTGTATTTTTAGTAGAGACAGGGTTTCACCATATTGGCCAGGCTGGTCTCGAACTCCTAACCTCAAGTGGTCTGCCTGCCTCGCCCTCCCAGAGTGTTGGGATTACAGGCGTGAGCCACTGCACCCGGCCTCTTTCATACACTTTTTAATGGACGACCATCCTCTGGGTCTGATTGAATCATGGTGGGCATAATGCACAATCTAACATAACAAACAAGGAAATTATCACCTCAAACAAACAAAAAAGGTAGTAAATGTTCTCTCTACTATTCAGATCTCTTCAAGTGTTCTTTCCAAACCTTGGACCCAAGAGTTCCTAATCTAGGGGCCGGAATGGCCTTGAAGGAGTTGACAAAGCCCCTGAAATTACAACACCCTAAAAATACAGGGCAGATTTTTTTTCAGAGGGTGCAGTCTATAGTTTCCATCACAAGCTAACATATTATGGTAATCGGTGCCTTTTACTAAGTTCTTACCGTGTGCCAGGCATTTTATAAAAAGGAAATAGGGGCTCAGAGAGGTTGAGTAAATTGCCTAATGTCACCAATCAAATAAGTAGTGTAGCTGGGATTTGAACAGATTGGTCTGGTTGCAAAGCACGTGTTCTTTTCACCTCCCACCATACAGGACTATCTCAAGTGAGTCTGTGGCCCCCAAAATGTTATGCTATATTACTATGTCTGGAAGCTTCCTTTGGAGGTGATGGCTGGTTTGATAATTCACCTGGGGAAATTAGGCTACTAGCTGCAGTCATTGCCTGCCTCACCACTGAAGGATCTGTAAAATACCATAGAATTTCACCTGTTTCGATTTTGGCTGTATGATATCTGGGACAAAGGGGGCAATATGTGAATAAATATGAGTGATTGCAACATGTCTAGCTTCAGCTTTTGCCTAATAAATTGATATTTATGGTCCATAGCAGGATTATGACCTTTAAAAAATAAATTTTAATGAGTACATTGCTAGGTTACAAATCTCAATAAATCTATTTACACATAAATTATATATATATATATATTTATATATTCATGAGAACAAGGCTTTTGGGGAACATTGCCTGAAAAACATGAACCCTACCTGGGTTTAATAAACAAGTATTCACTATAGTTGGAAATGTCTTGGAATATTAAACAACATGGTGATAAATAATAACTGAAATTTCTAGTCATTAGAAATTTAGTTTTCAAGTAGTTTTAAGCACCTTTTACTTATTTTTAAAAATTACAAATGTAATACATGTGTTTGTGAATAAAATATATTTAAACAATACAAAAGCATATGAAATATCAAGTAAAACCTACCCTTCACTATCCTCTTCACAGAGGTGTCTGTTAAAAAATTTTTTCCATGGGTTTGTAATACGTGTGTGCATGTATGTGCATGAGTGTGTACAGTTTTTAAAAAGAGATGGCATTGGGAGATATACCTAGTGTTAGATGACGAGTTGATGGGTGTAGCACACCAACATGGCACATGTATGCATGTGTAACAGACCTGCAAGTTGTGCACATGTACCCTGGAACTTAAAGTATAATAAAATAACATAAAATAAAATAAAATAAAATAAAATAAAAAGGACAGAGTGGGAAATAAAATGATAATAATAATAATAATAATAATAATAATAATATATACATACATGTTATTCTGCAACTTGATTTATTTTAACTTAATACTATCATGGACAGACACATAGGTATATTTAGATCTGTTTTTAGGGCTACATATATTCCATGCAACATAATTTACATGTAACATAATTTATTTAACTAGCCCATCATTGATGGCCATTTAAGTTGCTTTCAATTTTTTGCAATTACAAATAATGCTACAGTAAATTTCCTTATACACACATCTTGGTACATTTAGGTTTGCAATTTTGTAAGACGCGTTCCTAAGGGTAGAATTTCTCAGTAAAAGCCTATAAGCTGTTACAATTTAAACAGATTTATCATTTTTACTAGTTATTTTATTAATGTAACTATTCACTAAAAATTAATTGACCTCTAAAAGTAAAATTACTAGATATATACGGTAAAAGATTTAAAAATACATAAAAGTATAAATCTGAAGTCTCCTTTCACTTCAGTCTTTTACTCTATATGTCTCTCCTCAAAAGCAATGATTGTTAATAATTTCTTATATATCCTTGAGGAAAAAATGTAAAACTTGAATTTCCATGTAAATATATATTTTTTTCTTTTTCACAGTTGGGTTCATCATTATATGCATCCTTTTCTGCATCTTTTAAAAATTTAATAATATTTTTGGAGGCATTTTTTTGACCTGTGAATGTATGAAGAAAAAGAGTCTTCCAAAGACATGCAGATTAAATTCCTTTTAGATCTGCATTTAAGAAATCCCTTCTATTGAAAAGAATGAAATAACCTGAACTGAGTTCATCCTGGGAAATCTACACTGTATCAAAGCATAGCATCCCTATATCTGCGGGGTCATTGATTTGCTGAGGTTTGTTAATTGGTCTAATGCTCCAGCTTCTTTGAATTAGTTTATGAATTGACTATTCTTAAAATATGCAGAGATGGATTATATGGTCTATGTCCTTTATAAAGGACTTTGTTTGGCTCACTATTAATTCCTCTATCCAATTATCAGCTCTGATAGGAAAAGTTCATGGTGATGGGCTCTACTAGCTAAAAGGCAATTTGGTCTTGCCCTCATACATCAATTCTCTGTGCTACCCTCCTTCCTCATCACGAAAGGTAAGCATGAGCTGTTTGTAGTTCACTCAAAGCCTTCTTATTTGTATTCTCCTTCACAGGATGACATTCTCTATAGACTCAGAGATAGAAGCTCTAGCCTGTCTGTCTATTGCAGCATTCGTTTTTCATGCTTTTGCCTGGAAACTGAATGCAGACACCACTTTGAAAAAAAAAAGTTTCCTTTTCACCTTAAAGATACTCATTTCATATTTTTCTACCCCACAGGCAGATCTGTCTGTGGCAGTTTCTGGTCACCATTATCTCTCACAAATCTAATCAACATGCTGAATTATATTTATAGAGGTCCTGACTGAAAGAAAAACCAGATGTGATATGTGGGCTAGAACGACACATAGATTTAATATGAGGTGATATACCCAAATCACAACCAGAATTTGGTGCCTTAGAAAATGTTCTACTTAACATTCTGTTGGCAGGTACATCTGCAACAAAATGCCTCATAAATATTCAGCTACTCTATACCTCTGTTCTCCAGCTCCCAATGATTACAATAATACAATTTTGTGTAGAGTGAAAGAGCAAATGGCAATTAAGCCCACAGACCCCTGTGAATTAGCATGGATTATCTCCACTTTAAAATACAGAGACAGCAAGGCTTATGCAAATTATTTGTGCAAGTGATCACTTCTTCACAAACAGGAACAAAGTGAATATGGCAAATCATGTTTGTGAGCCCTCCAAGGATGGAGGCCTGATCTCACGGCTTCTGTCCAGTGTGAATAGATGGATATTCAGTCATTGCTCAAGCACAGTACCGGCTTTTGCATTTGATTTTTTTTTTTTTGAGATAAGGTCTCACTCTGTCACCCAGGATGTAGTGCAGTGGTGCAATCAGAGCTCACTGCAGCCTTGACCTCCTGGGCTCAAACCATCCCCCTGCTTCAGCCACCCCCCCCCCCCAGTAGCTAGGACTACAGATGTGTACCGCCGTACCTGGCTAATTTTAATTTATTTTTTATTATTTTATTTTATTTTACTTTTTGGTAGAGACAGGGTCTTGCTATGTTGCCTAGGCTGGGCATTTACTTTTTATTAACTGAATTTTTTATTGAGAGATAATTGTAGATTCACATGCAGTTGGAAATTCTTGTACACTTTGTCTAGTTTCCTCTAATGGTGACATTTTGCAAAGCTATAGCATAACAAACAGAACATTGACATTGATACAACCCACCAATCTTATTCAGATTTCTCTAGCTTTTATTATATTCATTTATGTCTGTGTATTAAGTTCTATACAATTTTATCAACTGGGTAAACTTGTGTATCTACCAGCATACTGATGCTGAGCAGTTCTAATACTAGTAGGATCCCTCATGCTGACCTTTTATAACCACACCTACTTCCTTCCCACCCTTTCCCCCTACCCTGCTTCATACCTAACCCCTGACAACACTAATCTGTTCCCCATTTCTAAAATTATGTCATTTCAACAATATTATATAAATGGAATCACACATTATGTAAACTTTTAGGATTACCTTTTTTTTTAAAAACTCAGCATAATTCTCTGAAGAGCCGTCCGGGTTGTTGAGTGTGTCAATAGTTTACTCATCTCCATTGCTGAGTAGTATTCCATTGTATGGATATGTTACAGTTTATTCAATTATTCACCTGTTGAAAGACACTTGGGCTGATTCCAATTTTTTGCTGTTATAAAAAAAATCCCTGCTATGGACATCTGTGTACAGGATTTTTTGTGAACATAAGTTTTTATTTCTCTGGGAAAAATGCCATGGTTTGGCTGTATGGTAGTTGCATGTTTAGTTTTTTTCTTAATTTTAAAAATAATTAAATTTCTGTGGGTACATATTAGGTGTACATATTTGTGTAGTATATGAGATGTTTTGATACAGGCATGGAATGTGAAATAATCATATCATGGTACCCATCCCCTCAAGTATTTATCCTGTATATTATAAACAATCCAATTATACTCGTTTAGTTATTTTTAAATAAACAATTAAGTTATTATTGACTATAGTCACCCTGTTGTGCAATCTAATAGTAGGTCTTAATAGTAGGTCTTATTCTTTCTAACTTTTTTTTGTTCACATTAATCCCCTCCTTCCCCTCCCCCAAGTCCCCCTCTACCCTTCCCAGCCTCTGGTAACCATCCTTCTACTCTCTATATCCATGAGTTCAATTGTTTTAATTTTTGTAGCCCACAAACAAATGAGAACATGTGATGTTTGTTTTTCTGTGCTTGGCTTATTTCACTTAACATAATGACTCCCCATTCCATCCATGTTGTTGCAAATGACTGGATCTCATTTTTTTGTGGCTGAATAGTACTCCGTTGTGTATATGTACCACATATTCTTTATCTGTTCATCTGTTGATGGACACTTAGGTTGCTTCCAAATCTTAGCTATTGTGAACAGTGCTGCAATAAATATGTGAGTGCAGATATCTCTTTGAAATACTTATTCCCTCTCTTTTGGGTATATACCCAGCAATGGGATTGCTGGATCATATGGTAGCTCTATTTTTAGTTTTTTGAGGAACCTCCAAACTGTTTGCACATTTAGCTTTATAAGAAACTGTCAGACTGTTTACAAACTGTCAGACTATTTTACAAAACTGTTTTGCAGTTTTACAAAGTAGCTCTATCACTTTATATTCCACCAGCAATGTATAAGGGATGTAGTTTCTCAGCATCCTTGCCAGCATTTGGTGTTGCCACTATTTTTCATTTTAGTCATTCTTGTAAATTTGTAGTGATATTTTATTGTGCTTTCAATTTGCATTACCCTGATGCTTCATGATGTTGAACATCTTTTCCTGTGCTTATGTGCCATCTTCATGTCTTCATCAGTGAAATGTCTGTTCATGTGTTTTGCCCTTTTTTAAAAACTGGGTTGTTTGTTCATTTTATTGTTGAGTTTTGAAAGTTAAAAAATATATTCTAATTTTTTTTTTTTTTTTTTTTGAGACGGAGTCCGGCTCTGTCGCCCAGGCTGGAGTGCAGTGGCGCGATCTCGGCTCACTGCAAGCTCCGCCTCCTGGGTTCACACCATTCTCCTGCCTCAGCCTCCCAAGTAGCTGGAACTACAGGTGCCCGCCAACACGCCCGGCTAATTTTTTGTATTTTTTTTTAGTAGAGACGGGGTTTCACCCTGTTAGCCAGTATGGTCTCGATCTCCTGACCTTCTGATCCACCCGCCTCGGCCTCACAAAGTGCTGGGATTACAGGCGTGAGCCACCGCACCCAGCCCTAATATATTCTAATTTTTTGTTGGGTATATCTTTTGCAAATATTTCCTTCTAGTCTGTAGATTTTTAGAAATTCTTTTTGTATTTATTTATTTATCTATTTATTTATTTATTTATTTGAGACAGAGTCTTGCTCTGTCGCCCAGGCTGGAGTGCGCTGGCACGATCTCAGCTCACTGCAACCTCCACCTCCTGGATTCAAGTGATTCATGTGCCTCAGCCTCCTGAGTAGCTGGGACTACAGGCACATGCCACCACGCCCGGCTAATTTTTGTATTTTTAGTAGAGATGAGGTCTCACCATGCTGGCCAGGCTGGTCTCGAACTCTTGACCTCAAATAATCCACCTGCCTCGGCCTCCCAAAGTGCTAGGATTACAGCATGAGCCACCACACTCGGCCTAAAAATTCTTTTTATATGGGCTTTCACAGAACAAAAGCTTTTAATTTTGTTAAAGTCTAGTTTATTAATTAACTTTTTTGATGAGTCATGCTTTCGGTGCTCAAGTTTAAGAACTCTTTGCTTAGCCCTAGATCCCAAAGATTTTCTCCTATATTTTTTCTAAATATTCCATAGCTTTGTACTTTATATTTAAGTCTGTGGTCCATTTTGAGTCAATTTTTGCATAAGATGTGTGAGGTGTAGGTTGAGGTTCATTTTCTTTCTTTCTTTCTCTTTCTTTCTTTCTTTCTTTCTTTTCTTTCTTTCTTTCTTTTTTGGTCTATCGATGTCCAGTTGCTTCAGTAATATTTGTTGAAAAGGTTATCCTTGCTTTATTGAGTTGATTTTGTACCTTTGTCAAAAATCAGTTGAGCAAATTTTTATGTGTCTATTTCTGAGTTTTCCATCTGTTCCAATCATCTACGTATCTATCCCTCTGCCAATACCACACTATTTTGATTGCTGTAACTTTACATAAAGCCTTAATATTGGGTAGAGTGATTCCTCTAACCTTATTCTTCTTTTCAAAAATTGGTTTAGTTATTCCAGGACTTGTGCATTTCCGTAAAAATTTTAGACTAAGCTTGTCTGTTTGCATATAACCTTGATGGAATATTGATAGGAATTGGATTATATCTGTATATCAATTTGAAGAGAGCTGACATCTTTACTATGTTGAATCTTCCAATCCGTGAACACAGTTTGCTTCTCCATTTTTTAAAGTTTTCTTTGATTTGTTTCATTAGCATTTTGTGATACATACACATGCTTTGTTAAGTGTATACCTAAGTATTTCATTTTCATTGGAGCAATTATAAATAGCTTTGTGCTTTTGATTTCAGTTTCTGTGTGTTCATTTTTAGGACATAGAAATGTGATTGCTTTTTGTGTGTTGATTTTGTATTCTGAACTCATTTATAAATTCTGGTAGATTTTTTTCTTGAAGATTGCTTGAGGTTTTCTATCTGGACTACTGCATAATCTGCAATGCCTTAAAAAATTTTTTTTTGCCTTGTTGGAGTGCCTCTAACTTCCAGTACCAGGTTGAATCACACTGGTGAGAGTGGACATCCTTGCCTTGTTCCTGATCTTAGCTGGAAAACATTCAATCTTTCACCATTACAGTTGGTGTTAGCTGTAGGTTTCTTGATGATGCCCCTTACCATGTTGCTAAAAATCCCCTCTATTCTTAACTTGCCCAGAGATTGTATCATGAAGGGATATGAGTTTTTGTCAAATGCCGTTTTTGGATCAGTTGATATAATTTTTCTTCCTTATCTTCTTGATATTGTGGGTTATACTGATAGATTTTCAAAGGTTTAGCCAGCTTTGCATATTTGGAATAGATCCCACTTGGTCATGGTATATAATTATTTTTATATATTGTTTCATTTAGTTTGCTCATATATTGTTGAGGATTTTTGTATTTAATTTCAGGAGAGATATTGGTCTGTGGTTTCTTTTTTTTTTTTTTTACTGTCTCTGTCTGATTTCAGTATCAGGATGACACTGGCCTTATAAAATGTGTAGGAAAGTGTTTGTTCCTCTTTTCTGGAAGAGATTCTATAAAATTGGTATTAATTCTTCCTTGGCAGCAAACTCCAGTGAAATCATGTGGGCCTGGAGATTCTTTTGTGAAGGCTTTTAAATTAGTAGTTCAATTTCTTTAATAGCTATAGGGCTGTTCAGATTGTCTATTTCCTCTTGATGGAGCTTTGGTAAATTATGGGTTTTGAGGAGTTGTCTATTTCTTCTAAGTTGTCGAATTTGTGAACATAAAGTTATTCATAATATTCTCTTATTATGTTTTTAATTGCTGCAGAATAAGTAGTGATATTCTCTGTTTCATTTATGATATTGGTGACCGACTTGTGCTTTTCTCTTTTTACTTTTATCAGTCTTGCTATAGGCTTATCAATTTTATTGATTTTAAAAAATCATATTTGCTCCACTGATTTTTCTCTATTGTTTTCTTATTTTTAATTTCATTGAGTTCTTTTATGATCTTGATTATTTTTTTCTTCTTCCTGCTTTGGATTTATCTTGGGTTTTTTTTTAGGCTCTTGAGGTGGGAGCTGAGATTATTGTTTTGAGATCTTTCCTCTTCTTAAATGTATGCATTTAGTGCTATAATCTTCCCTCTCAGCACTGTTTTAGTTGCATCTCCCAAATTTTTAAAATTAAATTTAATTTGATTAAAATAGTTTTATTTAATTCAATGTTTTAATTTTTTTTGTTAAAATGTCTTCTTTGATTCATGGGTTATGCAGAAGTGTGTTGTTTAGAACTTTTCTATGGTCTTTCTGTAATTGATTTCTAGTTTGATTTCATAATAATCAGAGAAAACGGTCTTATAAATTCAGTTCCTTTAAATGAGGTTTGTTTTATGGCCCAGTATATGGTCTATGTTGGTGAATATTCCATGAGTGCTTCAAAAATATATATATTCTGCTATTGTTGAGTGGAGTGCTCTATATCAACTAAAGTCTGTTGATTGTGTTGTTCAGAACTTCTATATACCTGCTGATTTTCTGTTTAGTAGCTTTATCACTTGTTGAGACAGGGGTGTTAAAATTCCCAACTGTAATTATGGATTTACTATTTTTCCTTTCAGCTCCGTCAGTTTTGCTTCATGTATTTTGAGGCTCTGTTGTTTGATATGTATGCATTTAGGATCACCATGTCTTCCTGGTGAAGCAATGCATTTATTATTATGTAGTGTCCTTTCTTGAGTCCAGTAATTTTCCTTGCTCTGTACTCTAGTGAATATTATTATAGCCATTTTTACTTTCCTTAAACTTACTGCTTGCATGGTATAATTTTTCCATTCTTCTACTTTCAACCTACCTATATGATGATATTCAAAGTACATTCTTTTGTAAATAGAAACATATGGGTTACTTGAGCATACTTTATTTTTATTTTTTTCATGATTTATTTATTTATTTATTTATTTATTCTTATACTTTAGGTTTTAGAGTACATGTGCGCAATGTGCAGGTTAGTTACATATGTATACATGTGCCATGCTGGTGCGCTGCACCCACTAACTCGTCATCTAGCATTAGGTATATCTTCCAATGCTATCCCTCCCCCCTCCCCCCACCCCACAACAGTCCCCAGAGTGTGATGTTCCCCTTCCTGTGTCCATGTGTTCTCATTGTTCAGTTCCCACCTATGAGTGAGAATATGCGGTGAGCATACTTTAATATTCCATCTTGATTTATTTATGGGGTTTTGAGTTTCTCTTTGCATGGTTTTCCTAGTGGTTGGACTTGGTATTACAATATGAAAATGTGATTACCATAGCCTACTGTTGTCAACATTTTATCAGTTTGAGTGAAGTATGGAAACCTCACTTCCATTTTGGTCCTTTGACCTTCCTCACTTTTCAGATTTTTTTTTGAAGGGATCTCGTTCTGTCATCCAGACTGGAGAGCAGTGGAGTGCAGTGGTATGATCATAGCTCACAGCAACCTCAAACTCCTGGGCTCAAGCAATCCTCCTGTCTCAGTTTCCCAAGTAGCTGGGACTATAGGTGTGCACCACCACACCCAGTTATTTTTTTAAAAAATTTTTTATAGAAATAGGGTCTCACTTTGCTGCCCAGGCTGGTCTTGAACTCCTGGCTTCAAGCAATCTTCCTGCTTTGACCTCCCAAATTTCTGGGATTACAGACATGAGCTGCCATATCCAGCCACTTTTAAATTTTGTTGTTTTAAATATCAGATGATGTTACAATTTTTGTCTCAATCATCAAATATGATTTATAAAGCTCATGAGGAAAAGGATCATCTATTTTTTGTACCCATATTTTTGTTCTTTCCTTTGCTCGTTTTTTCTTTCTCATTCTCCAAGATTCTTTAAAAAAAAAAATTCTTTCTGTTTGAAGTAATTCCTTTAGCTAATCTTTTAAAGATAGGTCTGCTAGTGACAAGGTATCTTAATTTTCCTTCATCAGAGAATGTTTTCATTTCCATTTTATTCCTGTAAGATAGCTTTGCTGTATATAGAATTCGTGGTTAACAATTCTTTTCTGTCAGCTTTTGAAAAATATTATGACAGCTTCTTCTGGCCTCCTTAGTTCTCTGGATGAGATATCTGTCATTTAAGTTGTTGCTCTTCTATAAGCAATGTTTGTTTCTTTCTGTCCACTTTCAAAATTTTTTGTCTTTTAGTTTTCAAAAGTTCAATTATGATGTGCCTTGCCACAGATTTCTTTGGCTTTTATCCTTCTTAGAATTTGTTTAGCTTTTTGAATCTCTAGGTTTGTGTCTTTTGTCAAATTTGGGAAGCTTTTAGTCTTTATTTATTTATTTTTTTTAATATACATTCAGCCCCATTGTCTTTCTCCTCTCTTTTAAGGCTATGGTAATATGAATGTTGGATATTTTGTTATTGTCCCACAGGTCCTAGTGGCTATCTTCATTTTTCTTTTCAATGCATTTTCTCTATTGTTTAGATTGGGTGAATTCTATTATTTTATCATTATGTTTACCTGTTCTATCTTCTATCATCTCTACTCTACTATTAAGTCCATCCAGCTCATCTTAAAAATTTGGTTTTGTTTTCTTTCATTCTATAATTTGCATTTGGTCCCTTTTTTTTTTCAATACAGAGTCTCTTTCTGTTGCCCAGGCTGGAGTGCAGTGGTGCGATCTTGGCTCACTGCAACCTCCATCTCCCGGATTCAAGGGATTCTCATGCCTCAGCCTCCTGAGTATCTGGCACTCAACACCACGTCTGGCTAATTTTTGTATTTTTAGTAGAAACAGGGTTTCATCATGTTGGCCAGGCTGGTCTCAAACTCCTGGACTCAGATGATACGTCTGCCTTTCCTCCCAAAGTGCTGGAATTACAGGCATGAGCCACCATGCCTGGCCCCATTTTTTTTTTCAAATAATTTCAAAAATTTTAAGTTCAGGATTTGCAGGTTTGTTACCTAGGTAAATGTGTGCCATGGTAGTTTGCTGCACCAATGAACCCATCACCTTGATTCTTTCTTAACAATTTTTATTTCTTTTCTGAGATCCTATTTTTTGCATTTCAAGATAATTTGTAATTGCTTGCAGAATTATTTATATGATGATTGCTTTAATATCATTTTCAGATAATTCCAGTGTCTGATTCATCTCGGTTTTAGCATCAGTTGATTATCTTTTCTTACTCAAGTTGTGATTTTGTTGCTTCTAAATATGACAGATAATTTAAAAAATTGTATCCTGGACATTTTGTGAATTAGGAGATTCTGGGTCTTATTTAAATCTTTTATTTTAGCAGTCAGTCATTCTGTTTAGGCTTACCACACAGGTCTTGGTCCATTTTTGTGAGCTGTGCTTCCAAATACCACTTAATTTTTAGAGTCTTTGTGATGTTACTTCATCTTGCTTGGTTTATCTCGTACCCCTGAGGCTTCCACCTGTCTCTGCTGGTGCTTCTTGGGTGGGGAGCAGAAGGCATCTCCTTAGGCCAGGCCTCCAGCTGTCTCTCAGAGGAGGATGGATGTGGGGGCATCCCCCTACCAATGCCTCTTGACTTCCGCTAGTCTCTGGACAGGAAAGGAAAATCTTGGGCTAGTTTTTGTAGACTTGGCCACCTGCTGCTGGAGAGTCCCTTTTTCTTGTTTCCCCTGCCTGCCTTGGTGTCTCTGGGTGAGGGAGGAGAATCTCAGTACTGCAGGGACAAAGAGACTTCCTAGATCAGGCCACTTGCTATTACTGGCTCCCTTTTTCCTCTTATGTCTGCCTGCCTTGGTTTTTCTGAGTGGGCGAGGAAAACCTTGGGTTGGCAAAAACAGTAGTCTTCCCAGACTGGGTTATGTTCAGCCAGTGTTTTTTGGTGGAGAGGGGAGATTCAGGCCTGGTAGGGAAGGAGAGTGCTTCTCTTGGTTGCTTATTGTTAGCAAGGTGCCCAGTCAGTCCCCCTTGCTGGAGTATCCAACTTGCCTGAAGTTGTCAGAGGGACTCCCATTTGATCCAGAAGGGGAATGAGCCTACTTGGACTGACTTCTGTTGCTAGGTTGGAGATTAGGAAGCATAGGTCCTGGGCCGCATTTTTATGTTGGGTTTGGTGAGGGGGAGAAGATAACTGCTACTATGTTGTTCCTTTACTCTTGGGGTCCCAAACCAGTTTGTTTTATTCTTAGCACCTTTCATAGTTCTCCTTTGGTTGTCTCTTACACCATTTCCAGGATTTATAGTTGTACCTTTTGGGGAGGAGCAGGGAAAAGTGGATCTATGCCATCTTGTTCAGTTGAGAAGTCTGCATTTGCTTTTAACATCAGTTCTCGGGCAGTAAAAGCTCTTGAGTGTGTATGCGTAGACAGATAGGGTGCGACAAAATGACAGAGATAATATCACTGGCATTGTAACTACCTTACTCACTTACAACATTTTCTTTTCTGAGAAGGACAGGCATTAAATTCAATGGAGATAAGTGTGCCATTTAGGATAAAAAAAAAATCCCTACCACATATAGGGAAAAGAGAAAGATTGATGAAGCAGAAGTAAAGTGAACCTCACTCATTAGAAATGATAGGTGCACAGAAAGTCTGAATTACTGAATTTAAGAAAAACAAAAGTATGTACAGATTAAGACAATAGGGTCACCAATAAACAAATTAAGTTATAAAAGAAATTTATATTCAGTAGCAGCCTACATTATACAAAATGATCTTGAATGTTCCAGATCATTACCCACTGTAATTAATTTCTAGACTTAAGGTTTATAGGAATCTTTAATTCCAATGGATCCTGATTCTAAAAAGCTACTGATTGTTTGATTGAATTGTCTTTATCTAGGATATGAATGATTATTCAAGGCAGATATTATATCAGGGAATGTCCATAATTTGGGATCCCCACTGAGTTTTGATTCCTGGGCCAGCAAAGTCACCTTGATGTTTTAGTTTAGCATTGCAATGCTGTCCTCTAAAGTTTGTTTCACTGTTTTGGGTGATTGCTGTTTCTTGCAGTGTTCAGCACTTGCAGAACTTGGCATTTAGTATCTAACTTTGTTTCTCCTTGGTACCTTCCGAAAGAGTCTCTTTCTTTCTTTGTTTCTCCTCGGATTGGGGTGTTTCCATGTAAATTGAGAGCATACATTTATGAGTGCTGGATAATGGAGGCATTTCTATATACTGTCTAACTTCTCCTCTAAATCTTTCATCTGTGAAAATCTCATCTCAACACTGCACTTCTCTGGGCCTCATCTGTAAATGAAAGGATTGAATATAATCTCCAAGTCCTGGCTCTAAAATTCTGGGATTTTAATGAATGAAGACTTTAGTCTTTATTAATACAGACTTTAGAGGAAAAATTTGATACAGCAGTCCCTCTGGAAGAAACCTTGCATCTGAAAGATTTAATGGAAGGTTTGCTGAAATATACAAACCCAGGCTTTAGGTTAAAACAGAGCAATGTAACATGCATTATTTCTTGAGATCTCTGGTACTTAAAATGCCACCTGCTTGGCAATTTGGCTCAACTCATTTGTTTTTATCTTTCTAAATCTTATATTCCTTCTTGAGATGCTTACTGGAAGTGTTAATAACAATTGCTACATTTATGGCTCAGCCCTCTCTGATAAAAATACCATGTCTAACTCCCATTCCCTGTCTTCTGAAAGAGTTTTCCACTACTTATGGATTACTCCAATAGTGCTCTTTGAATGCTGCATCAAAGAAGATAACTTAGACTTTTATGGTATTTAGTGTTTTATTGTTTTCCTAAAAAGTGAATGCAGTTCAATCATTAATCTTTTGTAAAGGAGAGGGAATTGTGAACTCTTCTCTCAACAATTAGTGCATTCATAGAGTGATTTCAGGCTCTAGGATGCCACACTCCTCAAATGTGCTAGAAGTGACACTTTCACGGAGGTTTGCCAAGCCAGTTGGCTGGTGTAAACCCACCTACAAAATTGGAAATGAAGATCCTGACAATTCTCCTTTCACGTGAAGTTATGGACAAATTTGAAAGCATAAAGCTTGAAATACACATTTGGCTGCTGAAATATACCAGTTTCTTGATAAGGCCTAACATAATGTGCATCTGTGGTAATTGGAAAAATGTCATAAAATTAAGTGGAAAAGTACTTTTTATATAGCTTTGACTTTTCCCCCTTAAAAACGTGTGTACTTTTATCAACTCATCTATACAGTCAGTTGGAGGATTGTTATTCATTCTACTTGCTAATGACCACAAAATCCTGAAGAACATCCTACACACACCTCAAAATTTCTGGATATGCAAATTATAAGTAATTTTAATGCTCAAGACAGTGAAACAAATCAGTAGATTGTCTACTATCACAATTATTCCTACATCATAGGTAATATGCTTCTCAGATGGATAAACTCAAAATACTAATTTCCCTAAAGTAAATATGGATGTTTTGGTGATTTCAATTGGAGAAAGATCATGACTCAGTCTTGAATTTTACTATGTACCATTTTCACTTGGATATTCACTATCATCCTAAATTCCACTTATCCACGTCTTAACTGGGTGTTTTTCTTCTGAGTGAGGCTTCTTCCCAATTTTTCTGTTTTTATGAAGATTACCGCTATTCTCCGAGTTGCCCAGAAGCAAACTTTGAGTTCTCTGAGATTTCTCTCTCTTCTTTATCTCTTAAACCTCTTTGTTATCATATCCTGTTAATTCTTACTTTCCAGTAGATATAGGGATAGGAATCTTCACATTGCTCTCACATCATTCCAAGCCTTTTTCTGTTATTCTATTAGCTTACAAATAGATACTAAACATCTACCATGTGCCAGGCACTGGGATAGACACTAAAGATACAATGGTGGGCAACAAAAGATGAGGACTCTGTCCATGTGGTCTAGCAAGGAAGAGAGACATTAAAAATCACATGCAAACAAAGGTAAATCTCCAACTATGATGCATTACATGAAGAAGAGGTATGAGGTGTCATAAGAGTCTGAAATAGATTGGTGTGAGCTAGTCATGGAAGTCAGGGAACGTAGGCTTCCCTGAAGAGGTGATGCATGAGCTGAGAACTGAAGGATTGGCAGAAGTTAATCAGATGAGGAAGGATGGGAAGAACATTCTAAGTAGAGGTTACAGCAAATGCAATGGTCTTGTAGTGGGAAAGAGCATGCCAAGTATTAGAGAACTAAAAAGAGGAAGACTAAAAAAAAACAGAGGGGACTTAGCACAAATTGAGACTGAAGAGATAGAGAGGGACCAAATCATGCATAGCTTTACATGCTTTATCAAGAAAAAATTTTCTTTTTATCCTATGAGCAATAGAAAGCAACTAAAGAGAGCTCAGTGTGTGTATGTGTGTGTGTGTATGTGTGTGTGTGTGTGTGTGTGTGTGTGTGTGTGTGTGTCAGAGAGAGAGAGAGAGGAAGGGGATCAGATTGGCACTTAAAAAGATCATTTTGGTTGTATTATTGAACAGATTAGAGAGGGTCCAAGAGTAGTGGCAGACAGTTCAGTTGGGAGGCTACTGCAGTAGTCCAAGTGAAAGATGATGGTGACCGGTTAGTGTGGTAAGTGATGGAGATAGAGATAAACTGGGGTGAGCCAAGAGATATTTAGGAGCTATGATCAATAGGACAAGATTATGGATTGGCTATGGCAGGTGAGAGAGAGAATGAAGGAGACAGAGGGAGAGAGAGAGAGTTGGAGCTTGCATAATTTAATGTATGATAGTGTAGGGCCGGTCACTAAAGGAATACCAGAAGAGGACCCAGTTTGGAGAGAAGCTAATGAGTTCAAGTTGGAGAATGTTGAGTTTGAGGTGTTAATGAGATATCCAAGAAATGATATCAAGTAAACAATTGGTTATATAAACGTGGAGCTCAAAATAGAGATCTGGTCAAGAGATATAACTTTGAGATTTGTCTGTGTATAGGTGTAAATTGAAATCCTAGGTGTAGAGAAACTATACAGCCAAATGAGAAGAGGTCCTGGGACAAAGCTTTGGTCAGGTAAAACAGGATGAGTCTAAAAATGAGTGGACAGAGAAGTAGGAGAAAACGCAGGAGTGTGTTGTGTAATGGAAAGCAATGAAAATAGTATTTTCAACTCATTACTTCTACTAAATAAATGTTAATTTGGGAGTTCCAGATTAAAACATTTTCAATCTAGTGTTTAAATGACTGATAGAAGTTTGACCAAGTGAAAGTCAACTGTTTTTTGAGCACTTACTCTATATAGGAAGCTATGCTAAGTGTTTTATGCACAGTAACTCAATCTCATAACGATTTTATAGGATAGGTGTTATTATAATCCTCATATTATAGAGGAGGAAACTGAAGCACAGAGAGGTTAAGCAACTAGTCCAAGGTTATGTAATGGGTGTGAAAGTGATGGAGCCAGAACTTAAAACTAATCCATTTGAATCTAAGGTTGATGTTTCTTTTTGGAATATTTTAAACTACACAATTCAATTTCTTTAATAGATATAGGACTATTCAAGTTATCTGTTTCTTCTTAACTGAGTTCTTATAGCTGTATCTTTCAAGGAATTGGATCCTTTCCCAAAGCTAATCTTCTTCTTAATCAATGCACTACTGTGGCATGCATCCCTTTTTCAGGAATGTTTATATATTTCATGAAGATACTACAAAATGGATGTCTTCCTACCAGTTACTTAACCAGGGTGTTATGAGTGCCATATAGAGATCTTAGAGAGTAGAAAATTATCTTAAGGAAAATCAAGTGATCTGATTATATCTGTGATACTTTCTTACAAAATGAAAAGAAATTATAGAGCTGTTTCTAGTTGTCTCTAATTTCCAAAGCTGAATCCAAAATAACACATTCTTTCTTATTTTTTTAGTTGTTCCTGAAAATATGACAATTCAAGAAAAAAGTACAACTGTTTCACAACAGATAGATACGACCACTCCATCCCAAATTACTGGAGTAAAACCACAAAAGACTGCACATTCCTCTACACTGTTGTTTCAAAGCATACCTATATTTGCAACTGATTACACAAACACAACCATATCATATTCCAATACAACATCTCCACCTCTGGCAACAATGACTGCACAAAAAGTCTTAAAGACACCGGTAGATGAGACAGCTACATTCGCAATGAATGTTTTATCAACTTCATCAGCCATCTCTCTGCCTACCCAGAGTATATCCATAGACAATACTACCAATTCCATGAAAAAAACGAAATCTCCATCTTCAGAAAGCACTAAGACAACAAAAATGGCTGAAGCCATGACTACTGAAATCTTTCAACCACCTACACCTTCTAATTTCCTATCCACATCCAGATTTACCAAGAATTCAGTTGTATCTACAACTTCAGCAATTAAATCTCAGTTGGCTGTTACGAAAACAACGTCTTTATTTTCAACTATTGAGTCAACATCTATGTCTACAACACCTTGTCTCAAACAAAAATCCACAAATACTGGGGCACTCCCTATCTCCACAGCTGGCCAGGAGTTCATTGAATCTACAGCTGCCAAAACTGTACCTTGGTATACAGTGGAAAAGACTTCACCTGCATCTACTCATGTTGGGACTGCATCAGCATTCCCACCTGAGCCTGTGCTCATCTCCACAGCTGCTCCAGTAGATTCTGTATTTCCTAGAAACGAGACAGAATTTCCACTGGCAACAACTGATATGAAAATAGCATTTACAGTCCATTCATTGACTCTCCCAACCAGGCTTATTCAGACCACACCTGCCCCAAGGACAGCTGAAACAGAATTGACATCTACAAATTTTCAGGATGTCTCTTTACCCAGAGTGGAAGATGTCATGTCTACTTCCATGTCTAAAGAGACCTCCTCTAAGACCCTTTCCTTCTTAACATCCTTTTCATTTACTGGGACTGAGAGTGTACAGACAGTTGTTGATGCTGAAGCTACACGTACAGCCTTAACTTCTGAAATCACACTTGCATCTACAGTGGCTGAAGCTATGCTTTCCTCCACAATCACAGGACGAGTTTACACCCAGAATACACCTACAGCTGATGGACACGTGCTTACTTTGATGTCCACTAGATCAGCTTCCACATCCAAGGCACCTGAGTCAGGTCCCACATCCACAACCGATGAAGCTGCCCATCTGTTCTCCAGCAATGAGACCATTTGGACTTCCAGGCCAGACCAGACCCTGCTGACATCTATGAACACAACCACCATACTCACATTTGTGCCTAATGAAAATTTTACATCAGCATTTCGTGAGAGTACTACTCATACAGAACATTTATCCGCAACTACCAATATCACCCCACTGAAAGCATCTCCAGATGGCAAAGGTACCACTACCAATGATGCTACTACAGCCAGATATACAACAGCTGTATCCAAATTGACATCACCATGGTTTGCTAATTTCTCCATAGTTTCTGGAACCACATCCATAACCAATATGCCTGAATTTAAATTTACCACTTTACTACTAAAAACAATACCTATATCTACAAAACCTGCAAATGAACTTCCTTTGACACCAAGGGAGACTGTTGTTCCATCAGTAGATATAGTATCTACTCTTGCTTGCATTCAACCAAATTTTTCTACTGAGGAAAGTGCTTCTGAGACCACACAAACAGAAATAAATGGTGCAATTGTATTTGGAGATACAACGACCCCTGTACCAAGGTCAGCAACAACACAAAGATTAAATGCCACTGTGACAAGAAAAGAAGCAACTTCCAATTATCTTGTGGGAAAATCAACTATAGCAGCAGTGGCTGAGGTTTCTCCATTTTCAACAATGCTGGAAGTGACAGATGAATCAGCACAAATGGTGACAGCTTCTGTCACTGTTTCCTCTTTTCCTGATATAGAAAAGCTAAGTACCCCATTGGATAATAAAACTGCAACAACTGAGGTGAGAGAAAGTTGGCTTTTGACAAAATTGGTGAAAACCACACCTAGGAGTTCATACAATGAAATGACAGAAATGTTTAATTTTAACCACACCTATGTAGCACATTGGACTTCAGAGACATCTGAGGGAATTTCAGCTGGATCTCCCACTTCTGGGAGCACACATATATTCAGTGAACCACTGGGTGCTTCTACCACAAGGATATCAGAAACCAGTTTCTCCACTAACCCTACAGACAGGACAGCTACGTCCTTGTCTGATGGTATCTTACCTCCACAGCCTACAGCTGCTCATTCCTCAGTAACCCCTATGCCTGTTACTCATATGTTCTCATTGCCAGTTAATGGCAGTTCTGTGGTGGCTGAGGAGACTGAGGTTACCATGTCTGAGCCTTCTACACTGGCCAGGGCTTTTTCTACATCTGTGCTCTCACATGTCTCAAATCTATCATCAACTACAATGACCACAGCACTGGTACCACCTTTGGATCAGACTGCTTCCACAAGCAGTGATATTGTGACTACCCATGGAGACTTGATTCGTACCACTTCAGAGGCCACGGTAATCTCTGTCAGGAAGACATCCATGGAAGTTCCTTCTCTGACAGAAACACCATTTCCTTCACTGAGACTCTCCACTCCTGTGACAGCTAAGGCTGAGACCACCCTTTTCTCTACCTCAGTTGATACAATAACCCCATCTACACACACACTCGTCTGCTCAAAACCTCCCCCTGACAACATTCTTCCTGCATCTTCCACTCATGTGATCTCAACTACGTCTACACCAGAAGCAACTCAACCCATATCTCAAGTAGAAGAGACTTCTGCCTATGCTGTCAGCTTCCCACATACTTTCAGTGGTGGTGAAGATGTTGCCAGCTTGGCTACTGGCACCACAGAGACCTCTGTTGTTGATGAGACCACACCCTCACACATCTCTGCCAATAAGTTTACTACTTCAGTAAACAGTCACATTTCTCCGTCTGCCACACATCGTGTACACACACCAGTGTCCATCCAATTGGTGACTAGCACCTCTATTTTATCTTCCGACAAAGACCAGATGACCATATCCCTGGGAAAAACCCCTAGAACTATGGAGGTGACAGAAATGTCCCCATCAAAGAATTATTTTATTTCATACTCCCGGGGTACTCCATCTTTGGAAATGACAGATACAGGATTTCCTGAGACCACAAAAACTTCCAGTCACCAAACACATTCGCCTTCAGAGATTCCACTTGGGACTCCCTCTGATGGAAACTTGGCTTCATCTCCCACTTCTGGAAGCACACAGATTACACCTACCTTGACCTCAAGTAACACAGTAGGTGTTCACATTCCAGAAATGTCTACCAGTCTTGGGAAAACAGCTCTCCCCTCACAAGCACTGACAATCACCACTTTTTTGTCTCCTGAAAAGGAAAGCACGAGTGCCTTTCCAGCATATACTCCCAGGACCGTGGAAATGATAGTAAACTCCACCTATATGACTCACTCTGTCTCATATGGCCAGGATACTTCATTTGTAGATACCACAACTTCCAGCTCAGCAAGAATATCAAATCCTGTGGACATCAATACAACTTTTTCACACTTGCATTCACTTAGGACACAACCTGAGGTGACTTCAGTTGCCTCTTTCATTTCTGAAAGCACACAGACTTTCCCTGAGTCCTTGTCTCTTTCCACAGCTGGACTATATAATGATGGTTTTACAGTTCTCTCCGACAGGATCACTACAGCTTTTTCTGTTCCAAATGTACCTACAATGCTTCCTAGAGAATCCTCTATGGCAACGTCCACTCCTATTTACCAGATGTCCTCATTGCCAGTTAATGTAACTGCCTTCATCTCCAAAAAAGTTTCTGACACTACCCCAATAGTGATAACTAAATCTTCTAAAACAATGCATCCAGGTTGTTTGAAAAGTCCCTGTACAGCCACTTCTGGGCCTATGTCTGAGATGTCCTCAATGCCAGTTAATAACTCTGCTTTCACACCTGCAACAGTCTCTTCTGACACTTCCACAACAGTTGGGTTATTCTCTACTTTATTGTCTTCAGTTACCCCCAGGACTACTATGACCATGCAAGCATCTACATTGGATGTTACACCTGTGACATATGCTGGGCCTACTTCAAAAAACAAAATGGTTTCCTCTGCTTTCACTACAGAAATGATAGAGGCACCTTCCAGGATCACACCTACAACCTTTCTCTCTCCAACAGAGCCAACTTTGCCCTTTGTAAAAACCGTTCCCACCACCATTATGGCTGGGATAGTGACTCCATTTGTAGGCACCACTGCCTTCTCTCTACTCAGTTCTAAGAACACTGGAGCTATTTCCTCCATTCCAAAGACCACATTTTCACCATTTCTATCAGCAACTCAACAGTCATCACAAGCAGATGAGGCTACAACTTTGGGCATATTATCTGGGATTACTAACAGGTCCCTATCTACTGTGAATAGTGGTACGGGGGTAGCTCTCACAGATACTTATTCCAGAATCACTGTTCCTGAAAATATGCTTTCACCTACTCATGCAGATAGTCTCCATACTTCCTTCAATATTCAGGTTTCCCCATCTCTGACTAGCTTTAAGAGTGCTTCTGGACCCACAAAAAATGTTAAAACAACCACCGATTACCTTTCTTCTAATACTAGAAAGATGACTTCCTTGTTAGAAAAGACTTCCTTAACAAACTATGCCACATCTTTGAATACCCCTGTTTCATACCCTCCATGGACCCCATCCAGTGCAACTCCACCCTCTTTGACATCATTTCTTTATTCACCTCATAGTACTGAAGCTGAGATCTCTACTCCAAAGACCTCTCCTCCTCCTACATCCCAAATGGTTGAATTTCCAGTTCTGGGAACAAGAATGACATCTAGTAATACCCAACCTCTGCTTATGACTTCCTGGAACATGCCCACAGCTGAAGGTTCTCAGTTTCCAATTTCTACCACTATTCATGTACCTACATCCAATGAGATGGAAACAGAGACTCTACACCTTGTTCCTCGGCCTTTGTCAACAATCACAGCCTCTCAGACTGGTCTAGTATCTAAAGATGTCATGGCAATGTCATCAGTTCCTATGTCAGGAATTCTTCCTAACCATGGGCTTTCTGAGAACCCTTCATTATCAACATCTTTAAGAGCTATCACTACCACATTGGCTGACGTTAAGCACACATTTCAGAAAATGACCACATCTGTAACTCCTGGGACCACACTCCCATCAATTCTTTCTGGTGCCACTTCAGGATCTGTAATTTCAAAGTCACCCATTCTGACATGGCTCTTATCTAGTCTCCCTTCTGGCTCCCCTCCAGCAACTGTATCTAATGCCCCTCATGTTATGACTTCCTCTACAGTAGAGGTGTCAAAATCAACATTTCTGACATCTGACATGATATCAGCGCACCCATTCACTAACTTGACAACACTACCCTCTGCTACTATGAGCACTATACTCACCCAAACCATTCCTACACCTACACTGGGTGGTATCACTACTGGCTTCCCAACTTCTCTCCCTATGTCTATAAATGTCACACATGACATTGTGTACATTTCCACACACCCTGAGGCATCCTCCAGAACCACAATAACTGCCAACCCCAGGACTGTGCCTCATCCTTCATCCTTCAGCAGAAAGACTATATCACCTTCTACAACTGACCACACTCTATCTGTTGGTGCCATGACTCTGCCTAGCTCTACAATAACATCTTCATGGAGCAGAATTCCAGCCGCATCATCACACTCTACTTTAATTATTCCTAAGCCCACACTGGACTCCATTCTAAATATAATGACTACTACATCCACTGTTCCTGGAGCCTCATTTCCACTTATATCCACTGGGGTGACATATCCTTTTACAGCAACTGTGTCTTCACCAATATCATCCTTTTTTGAAACAACTTGGCTGGACTCCACACCTTCCTTTCTATCTACGGAAGCATCGACTTCGCCTATTGCCACCAAGTCCACAGGTACTGCTCCATAATGCATGTGGTAGCCCCAACAGAATTCATGCACTATGGGTCATGTGTTCTCCAAAGTGGCCCATTCTTGGAAGGCAGAAAAGAATGAAGAAGGGTGCAGGTGTTTCTTATCTCCTTTAGACAATGGGTACAGTGAGTACCTTGTCCAAATACAAAATTCTCTAGCCATCTTTCTTGTCTTTGCTTTATTGAAATATAATGTAAATGTATATTTTCACTCATCATGACAATTTCTAAGCCTACTTTCCACCTGTTTTGTTCTTGACGGTCTGACTCTTATTCTGCCAATGTGCACATGGACTAGGAACCTCATCCCTTCCCAGTAAGAGAATCATATGGCCTTAGGTCTGAGCATGCTGACCACACACCAGAAAACACCAGAAAAAAACACCAGAATATATCTTATCTTGCCTTTTGAATTCCTTTTATGCAGGTCTCAGCCTTCTCCAATCCCTTCCTGCAGCTGACTAGGAGTGCTTGTCCAAGGCCAGGGAGTATTTGGCTTCCATATTGTTCAAATTTTGAATGTTCCTGCAACTTTTAACATTCTACAATAGAAATTTGATAGGATACACAAGAGCAAAAGGGAAAAAAGGAGAGAAAAACCTAAAGCAGAAAACAAGGCACAGGAGGAAAAAACAGTTATTTTCTCAGGGAAAATGATCTTCTGAGATAATGTTCAGTTTGGCCGTTGAGTGGACTGAAAGTCTGTTGGCCAATGAGAGTGGAGAATTGGTGGGATTTGTGGAGTGTCTGTCAACTAGAAATCAAGGAAGTGCCCAAATAATTAAAGCAAAATTGGGATGGTAACATCCTGTTCTGCTTTTTGATATGGAGCCAAAAGTGTTGGTTCTTGACCTTGGAGTTGAACTAAGCTAAGTTTAGGCATGAGACATTATTATTTGGTTTACTTTAAAACAGAGAACACTTTTCGCCAAATTTACAGAAGTCAAATTTCTTGAACTAAATGAATAAAATTAACCTCATTTTTAATTACAGTTTCCTTCTACAATGTTGAAATGAGCTTCTCTGTCTTTGTTGAAGAGCCAAGGATCCCTATTACCAGTGTTATAAATGAATTTACGGAAAATTGGGTAAAATAATATTTTGCATATTTATGGCATATATAAATATATGTGAATATATACATGTATATATATGACAGAGTATATTAAAACTAGGCTTTACTTTTTTCTTCCAATAATAAGTTTCACAGCTAAGTAGTTTTGATTTTTTTTTTTTTTTGCTGCAAATCTGTCTACTCTGTAAGCAACCTCATGAGAATGTATGCAATCTCTCTTTCATAGTGCCAATGTTGAAAGCTTTTATGGAACGTTATTATTTTCATTTGTTGAGATCTGTACATTTCCCTTTAGCGACACAAATTCTGAGTCTTTGCCAAATTTTCCTATTTAGGGGAAGTGGGAGAGCAGTGATAACAAAATGTATACTTAAATACAATGGTATTTAAGTATTATTGTTTTCTGCATTTTATTTTTTTCTTTTTCCAACACAATGCATGTTTTACTTATCCTTAATTTTTTCTTGATATGACTAATACATACTCTCTGTAACAAAATCAGACATTGACATCGAAAACCCAGAAAGTAAATGTCCTCTCTAATACTGCTCTGTGCATTAACTCCTCTTAATAGTTTAAGGTACATTCTTTAAGATTTTTTTTCTGTGCATATTATAACATTCATGCATGTGTGTTCTTTTACAAAATAATTGTAATTGTACTAGTTATGCTATTTTTCAACTTGCTGTCCCTCCTCTGCACTTAACCATGTATCTTTGCACATATTCATGCTGGTAAATATAAATCGTACACTTTAACAGATGCATAGGATTTCACTACATGGTTGTAGTATAGTTTTTTTTTTTTAATCCATTGGTGGACATTTAAGTTATTTCTATCTTTTTCTGTATTTAGAAACAATGCCGGGCTGGGCACTGTGGCTCATGCCTGTAATCCTAGCACTTTGAGAGGCTGAGGCAAAAGGATTGCGTGAGCCAAGGAGTTCGAGACTAGCCTGGGCAACATGGCGAGAACTTGTCTTCTTTTAAAAAAAAAAAAAAAAAAAAGTTTAAGAAAGAAACAATGCTGAAAACAATTCCCTAGAAGTAAATTTTAGGGCACTTAAGTATTTTTATAGGATAAATTCCTAGAATTGGAATTAGTAGATGAAAAGATGTGAACATTTCACATTTAAATAGCTGTCACTAAATGGCCTCCCAGATAGGTGACACCAACTTGCACCATCTCCCAACAGCAAATAATCATATCTGTTTCCCTTCTTTCCCTGTCAGCACTTAAGTGTCTATGGCTTGGTTATAAATCCTTGAAAATGGGTGGGTGTATTAGTCTACTCAGGCTACCATAACAAGATACCACAGACTGGGTGGCTTAAACAACAGACGTTTATTTTCTCACAGTTCTGGAATCTGGAAGTCTAAGATTAAGGTGCTGGCAGAGTTGGTTTCTGGTGAGGCCTCTCTCCTTGGTTTGCAGATGGCCATCTTCTTAACTGTGTCCTCACTTGGTCTTTCCTCTGTGCATACGCATCCCTGGTCTCTCTTTTTCTTCTTATAAGGACACTGGTCCTATTGGAGTAGGGCTCCACTTTTATGATCTTATTTAACCTTACATCCCCAAAGGCCTTATCTCTGAATATAACCACATTCAGGGTTAGGGCTTCAACATTTGAGTTTTGGAAAGACACAATTCAGCCCATAACAGTAGGTAAAATATAAATGGAAAAACTTAATGGAGCAGATGGAAATGTTGAGCCAGCTGAAATAATGAGTGCAGCTTAATGATCACACCATCCCAGGTGATTTTGCTGAGTTAAACAAGAGGAGCAGAATACTAAAACTGATTTTTTTTTGTCTTGTACAGTTGAATTCTATATTTCAGAATAGTGAATTTTCTCTTGCTAATCTGGAAACCCAAATTAAAAGCAGGTACGTGAATGACATTTACTGTGGGTGAAAGGGCAATTTGAGGGCATTTTGGGTCTGTTCCTATCTGGAGGGGATGTCCTATGTTTATATCTGAGATTTAGGGCTGCCACATTTTTAGTTGCATCTTCCTTCCTGAGTAGGTTCTTTTTGGCATGAGGAAAAAAAATGTATTACTATTGTAGGGTATAAAGCCAATGGTAGAACAAAACAAAAGAAAATCAATAGGGGAAGTAGTGCAGTTAGACTGAGTTACCTCTAATACCCTTTTCATCTCTAAGTTTCTATGAATCTGTGATTTATACAAAAATCATGCCTTGAAGTGCTATGTATGGACAATGCACGAGGATTTATAAGACCTTTTATTTTGGAATGATTCACTTTCAGAAAAGAGAAATTCCAAGGTGAACTTGAAATGTCTAAAGCAAGAATGTTGACTAATCCAAGATTTGCTTGGGGCACAAATTTCGAAAGGTGATTGCAGTGAAATGGGCAGGCACTGAGTAGTATCATGGAAACTATGGCAAAGGCAATTACTCACCTGAGAAGTATTTCCTGTATTCTTTCCCTGCACATATACTAGTCCTCTGTTAAGGGACACCCCCCAGAAGCTCTTTGAAAAATAGGCATGGCTCTGTTAAGCCATGGCAAACTGATTTTTAAAACACAAAATGCTACTGCCTGTCTTCTGTACACTGGGACTTTGGTTTCTCTTACATATCCAAGTATTAATTATTAATCAAGTATTAATTCATATAAGTATTAATAGGTTCAAGAAAATTCATATGAATGAATGGAGGTAAATCTATGGTAGGTTATTGTCTTAGTCAGTTTTGAGTTACTATAACAAAAATGCTATAGACTAGGTGGCTTAAGCCACAGAAATTTATTGCTCACAGTTCCGGAGGCTGGGAAGTCCAAGATCAAGGTGTTGGCAGGTTCATTGTCTGGTGATGGCCCTCTTCTTGCTGTGTCCTCAAGTGGGAGAAAGCAGAGAGACAGAAAGCTCTCCTGTCTCTTCTTATAAGGGTACTGCTTCAAAAAAAATCAAACTGTTTTTTTTCCTCTGTTGTCATACCAACACAACAATCAATATAGAAGACTTCTACGACCAAACGTGTGGGGATTTTCCCCCAACACACCAAGCAGCTGACACCAGCTGGTTGTTCTCTACTTCAATTCTATTCTGGTGCTATCCTCTCAAAAATAGCTTCAGATCTCATAGGTCCCCAAGACTGCCCCTCACCCCAGACAGTAGTCAAAAGTCCAGGCCTCCAGAACTTCTGACTAACTGACTTCAACTTGGGATTCCCATGACCCACTCTTTGAGCTTGATTAATTTGCTAGAGTGGCTCACAGAACTCAGGGAAATACTTATGTGTATTGGTTTATTATAAAGGATACTGCAGAAGATATGAATGAAGAGATGCGTAAGGCGAGGTAAGGGACAAGAGGAATGGAGCTTCTGTGATCTCCCTGGGTGCACCACCCTCCAGGAACCTCCATGTATTCAGCTCTTGGGAAGCTCTCCAAACCCAGTCTTCTTGGGATTTTATGGAAACATCATTATGTCAGCATTCCTTTCCCAAGTCTCATATGAGGCAAGACTCTTTCTGGAGAGGGTCTTAAGACTCACAATCAGAAAGGTGAAGAAAGATTAGAGTTCCGCCTTGGGGCAGGTGAAAGGAGGGTGGGAGAAGATCAGAGAGATTCTGTTTGCTGAAGCCAGCTTCTGAGGACTGGCACACCTAACATTGTAACAAAAGACTGTAACATGGGCTATGGGAGTTATGAGCCAAGAACTGTGGATGAAAACATATGTGTACACACACACACACACACACACACACATACACACACACACGTATAACACTCCAGGCACCGATCCCATTCATGAGAGTTCCACCTTCATGATCTAATTATCCCTCAAAGGCCCCGCCTCCTAATATAATCACACTGGGGATTGGACTTCAACATTGAATTTTGGGAGGACACAAACATTCACAACATTTAACCCACTAAACCAAAACTAGAGATGTCTGGGAGTATACAACATTCTTTTTAAAAACTGTGCCTATTATTTTTCCTCATTGCAAAAGTCATATGTGACCACTGTAAAATCTTAGAGCTTTACAGAAATATATATATATATATATAACATGGACGGTAAAAATCTCTGAATACTTGCCTTCCCCCACCCCTCCAAGAACTCCTGTTAACAGCTTATTTTATTGATTTTTCAAGATTTGTTTTCACGCATTTACTAAGAGAATAAGATTCTCCTCTACATACTGTTTGACAACTTTCTTTTCATGCTTTATAATATATCATGTATGCCTTTTCAGGCCAATACATGCAGATATAGCTCATTTGTTTTAATAATTGTACAGGATTATTTTATATGGTATGCCATGATGTTTTCCTCCAATTATCTAATGATGGACACTTGAGTAATTTCCACTTGTATGTCTATTTTTATGCACTTTTGCTGGTACCATTATGGAATAGATTCCTGGATGCAAGGTTAATAAGTCAAAGGCTTGCCACCATTTTGGTATGCATATAATAAGCAAGCCCATTGGAAGCGTTCCTCTGGAGCCTCAGCATTATTTGAATTCCAGGCTGGGAGAAGTCTACTGTTCTGCCTCAGTGTCGCCTTTCTCCTGATCTCGTGCCCTGTATACTTGTTACTATATTTCATTTTCCTATAATTTTGTAATGCTTTTGATACAGGGACATTTCTAAGGAAGAGATGGTCATGGATCGAGCTATTGTAAGTAATTTTTCAAAATGAATCTACTTGTGACCTATCCTATGCCTGATTAGATGTAAGTCAATAGCTCTTCCACCCAAGTGTGTATTATCAGGAGAAGCTCTGTTGTGACAATTGGGGGTCAAATTACATTACTTCCTTTGGGATTGGTACAAAAAGCCATCAAGAAAACCATCCCCTGCTTTTTTGAACTATCCATGTGGCAGCTTTTTGAGGCACATTTTCTGGTCTACAGGGATTGTAAATGGTAAGTGAATTTCTTCGTTATAGATGTCTTGCAAAAAAAAAAAAAAAAAAACCTAGCTCTTCCAAGAGTGACACAATTGTTTGCAAGACTGGCATTCACACAATAAATCCACCCTCTATTTGTCCAGATTTGAAGCCAGAGTGTGATAAAACTATCTCCCATCATCCTTGCCCCAATTCTCAGTTCTTGTTCCATTGCCTCAAAGCTTTACAATAGCACACTCTAAAATGAGTAGCAAGCACACAGCTTTCCAGGTATTTAAGTGTGAGGTAAGTATTTGATGATACAGAATACAATCAAGCCCACAGTACAGGGGCCAGAAGCAGTGACTCACACCTGTAATCCCAGAGATTTGGGAGGCTGAGGTGGGAGGATTGCTTGAGGCCAGGAGTTCAAGACCAGTCTGAGCAACATGAGGAGACCCCATCTCTACAAAAAATAATTTAAAAATATTAGCTGGGCACGGTGGTGCATTCCTGTAGTCCCAGCTACTGAGGAGGCTGAGGTGGGGGGATCACATGAGCCCAGATTTCAAGGCTGCACTACAATATGATTGCACCACTGCACTCCAGCCTAGGTGATAGAGCAAGGCTCTGTCTCAAAAAACAAACAAACAAACAAACAAACAAAAACCTATAGTGCATAGTGCATTCCAAATTATCCACTATCATTAAAAATATTTTCTGTAAATAGCTGAGTCAGAAGTTTTGATGTATACACATTATAGCATGATATAACTAAAATTCCTGTCAATAACAGGTATAAAATCCTTTTGGTGATAATGTGGTCAAGCTGCCTGGGTTGGAACCCCTGCTTTTCCACTTCCTGACTACGAGACCTTGGGCAACTTAATTAACCTCTCTGTGCTGGAGTTTCCTCATCTGTAAGATGAGGACTGTTGGAAGGATAAAATGAGATAATCTATGTTAAGTGTTTAACATTGAGCTTAGAACATAGTGAATGTTTGATAGTGTCTACAATTGTCAACAGCATGTTAATATCTAGATCCAGAAGGCTTAGATTCTGCTCCTAGTTCTGTGACTTGTCAACTGTGTGATACTGGGCAGACCATTTAACTTCTCTGTGACTCAGATTCCTCATGTAACAAACAGGGTGACAATCCCTGTGTTGCCCACCCTACAGGGTTGGTGTGAGGAGTAAATGCATTGATGTTTTTGAGGGTAGTTTGTAGATGGCAATGAATTACATAAATGTAAAGCATAATTATATAATTGTTATTAACAATAAGCCCTGTACTCAGTTATGACATTTGTTTAAAGATTTCAGTGACTATGTACTTTTCTTTTGCATTAGTTGGAACAGAGAGAAGGACAAGAAATGGCTACAATTTCCTATGTACCATACAGGTAGGAAGTAGGAACTGAGTTTATTAATAGCTGGCACATTTAGTTCTGATTTTCCTTCCATTTAATTCCGTATGTGTGGCCAGTTGGCCAGAGTTGTCAGAAGAAGATCAAAGTACCCAGTGATTATTTCACATATGCTGTAATTAGGTCCTTGCCTTCATGAAATATGATGTTTCGGTTGGTCATGGCACAGGCTAGCGGCCAGCCTGCTGCCTCTTTGCAGTGAAGAGAAAAAGGGGTGGTCATAATCTGGGACGGGGGAGTGAAGTGTTTGTTTTGGTCAAAAAGGTCCACGAAATACTTGGCAGGGAAATTGGAAACAACAACAACAACATGGAAAGTAGCTTCAGTTCTGTTCAGACTCGTAGTCCAGCTCCTCCTGGAATGCTGGCTATTGTTGATCTGTTCGATGCACATATATGATCAGGAAGAACACATAGTCAAAAAAGGCCCTTGAAGAGGTCTTTGAAATGGAGTAGATGGTCTGTTGCAAGCAGGAGGAGAGGTTTATAATGAAGACTCCTCTTCGGACTGGAAAGATGAAAGCTGAGAAGAGCTAGGCTCCAAAGGAAGGAGACAGGATGAGCAGGGACTTCACCAAATATAGATCAAGAGAGGGGCAGATATCACTTAGATTAGACATGGAGATAAGTTTTGAGCAAGTACACGTATGTCTAACTTGCAACAACTGGCAGGAAACTTAGCAAATATCTTCTTCAAAAAGCCGTGTCTACAAATGGAAATGGAAAAAAGATATAGGTAAGTTTTTGTATCTGAAATGTGCTTCCTAATGGAATATTAGAGGAATTCAGAATATTTGAGGATCTTGCTGTAGAGGATAGAGGATGAAGTCAAGGGCAGCTCTATCCTTTCATCAGTGATCTTTTAGTGGACATAAATACTGAGTGAGTCTTTGTGACCATGGGAAACATTATTTCCCTGAGGCTGAGTTCCATCATCTGTATTATGGGAATAATAATAGCATTACCTCATACGGTCGTTGTGAGAATAAAGTGAATCAGAACATGTGGAGGAAGGGTTTCACAAATGTTAGCTACTATCATTATCATTATCATCATTATTACTTATTATAGAAATGAGCCTTCTTCAGAACACTTCTTTATAGACTAACTGAGCATCATATGCCTATTTGCCTGATTTCAGTAATGATGGGTAAATTGGAGACCAGAAGAATAAAAGGTTCTCTCTGAAATAATAAATCCTGAAAACTCCATCTTCTCTATTAATTATTACAAACTCTTAGAGAAATCTCAAGGCTAGCAATTTCAACACAATGCATATGTTACTGACCATTCTTTTGAAAATAGGTTTTGCATTGTCTGTTTTGGATAAGAGAAAATTTATCAGAACATTTCAATATGCTGTCTTCCATCACTTCTTAAGATTGGCTGCTTAATAGCTGTAAAATGTTTGACATTTATGAACTACCAATTAAATCAGCTGTACAGAATTTCTGCAGTGCAGGCCAAGTTGCACTCCCTTGACATAACTGCAACAATCTTTCTTTTTTATTCTGCTTTGTAGTTGTGTTTGTCAGGTCATCATAAAAGCCAGCTCTTCCTCAGCATCCTCTGAATTGATGAGCAAAATCAAAAGTAAAATACATGGCAACTTCACACATGGAAACTTCACACAAGATCAATTGACGTTATTAGTAAACTGTGAACACGTTGCAGTGAAAAAACTAGGTAATTTTTCGGGGGGTGGATATTGCAGTATGAACTTACTTCCTTTATTATAAAACTCATAATGCATACTTGGTTAAGGATTCTGAGTTCAGAAAGGAGAGAAGTCATCTTTATGTTTTTATTTTCCATATTCTTGGTACCCACTTGATCTGATGACCTTTCTACCTTTAAGAACTTATGGAAGAACAGAATGCTGGAGGAGTTACCAGAGACTGCTGGTCAGCTCTGGATATTAGCAATGGTCAATCCGTCAATGGAATGGGAGGATTTTCTCTCTTGCATAAATACCCAGAGACCTGAAGAACTTCCTCATTAACACACAATAAATGCCTAATAGACACTTGCTAATTTATTGATTGATTCAGCCATCTTATTCATCTTGGCAAGTGATCAGGGAACTGTCCCAGATTTCTCTCATGGGGGCATTCTCTAATTAGCAAAGCTTTATTGGTAGAAATGCAAGGCTACCAGGCCACTCCACCTCCTTCCCAGTGCAGCTTTGTTCCTTTTCCCCAATAGACTGCTGTAGAAATCATTGAGCTCACACAGCTCTAATGCCAGATAACACACACAGGCATTAGAACGCACAATCCTTGGCAACACACTAATTAAGTATCAGAGGGCAGCCTGTGACGGTGCAGGGGTGTGAGTGAAATGGAGGTCAGAAACGTGTTGAAGCCACAGGCAGAGCCCAACATGTAAATGACACTAATGAATGTGTCCTAAGAATGAGAGGAAGGCACCTTTCACCCACACTCAGAATGGAGGCTGGGATAGCTGAGCAAAGCTGGCTGGGCCACTTCTCATAGCATTCTTTCAACACCTGAGGGAAATATTTCCAGAATCAGGGTCATGAAACCCAGTAAGTGCTCAGAAAAAAATGGGAACTTATCATATAGACTTAGCCCATGTCACATCTCCCTTCATGTGACAGCAAAACCTTGCCTTAACAGCCCTATGTGGAAGTTTGCCCTGTCCCTCAGCACCAACATCAAAAACAGAGCCCTAGACTGTGTACAGTGGCTTACGCCTATAATCCCAGAACTTTGGGAGGGTGAGGCAGGAGGATAACTTAAGGTCAAGAGTTTGAGACCAGCCTGGGCAACAAAGCAAGACTCTGTCTCTACAAAAAATAAAAAATTAGCTGGACATGGTGATGCATGCCTGTAGTGCCAGCTATTCAAGAGGCTGAGGCAAGGGGATCACTTGAGGCCAGGAGGTTGAGGCTGCAGTGAGCCATGATCAGACCATTGCGCTCCAGACTGGGTGACAGAGTAAGACCTCATATAACAAACAAACAAACAAAACAGAGCTCCCCTGTCTACATTGATCATGTCAGATACACTGAGTTTACTAAAATAAAATCCATCCCAGAGTCCATTAAGAAGGGGGCCATTCCAGAGAGAGAAGTTGGTCTATAGTCTCCTGTCTTTGGATATAAAACTGCTAACAGTGGGTATCTCAGAAGCTGGGCAACTGGTAGGTGGGAACTTTTGACTTTTGACTCTGCATTCCACCATGTGGCTTGAAATTTTTCAATTCATATATATTGTTTTAAAAACAAGACAGAACAATGTCAGGTGAGGTGGCTAATGCTTATAATCCCAGATCTTTGGGTGGCTGAGGTGGGAGGATTGCTTGAGGCCAGGAGTTTGAGACCAGCCTCTATAACATAGCAAGACGCTGTCTGTACAAAATTTTAGAAAAACCTATCTCATCAATTGGTTGTTTTAATGAAAAGGACTAAATATGTGGTTATACTGGGTGGTTTATTATTTAAAAAAAAAAAACACTCCATATAATGATATTTTCAATAAGGCCTGGTCCAAATGGCTAGGTAGAAAAAGTTTTCTTTTTTATTTGCTGATCTTTACGTGCAGCGTAATAATAACGTTCATAATAATATATAATATTATATTATTATATAGTAATAATAATAATGGATGTTCGTAATACTTTTAAGTGCCTCTTGCCCTTTAAAACGTGCATACATTTTCTCTGTAGAGCCTGGAAATTGCAAAGCCGATGAAACAGCCTCTAAATACAAAGGGACCTATAAGTGGCTATTAACCAACCCTACGGAGACAGCCCGAACTAGATGCATAAAAAATGAGGATGGAAATGCCACAAGATTCTGGTATGTACAGGCCAAGTTCTAATCGCTGATTCAGATATACAAAGATCTGCCTAATTGGGGACATGTTTCTATGTCATTTGTCTGAGCGTGCTCCCTTCCTCCACCTCTAGTGCCAGTCTTTCTTTCTATTACCTTTTATACCTGTTTAAACATACGCATGCAACATAACAAGAAAAATTTTCAAGGAGACAAAAGATAAAAGTTACCCATCATCCCATAAGAAAATTCAATAAGACAAAAGAGAAAAAAGTCACTCATAACCCCACTGCCTGAACACAGCTGTTTTTAGGTTGGCATATATTTTTCTCATCTAACCTTTCTCTGTATGTATGTAGCAGTAATCACTATTCTTGTATCAATAATGTAATTTACCATTTCATTCAATGGTTTATCAAACATTTTCCATGTTTTACATTTATTATCTTAATGTTCATTTCAAAAAACGACCTTGGAAACTATCTAGTTGATGGGCTATAGTAATTTACTAAATCACTCTTCTATTGTTGACTTTATCATTTTCCTTTTTAAAATAATCAGCCCTCTTTTCTTACTCTCTGCTGTTCATGGTTTATGCCATTAACTTAAGTGGCAAAACCAGAGGGGCAGTAGGTTTTGACAGAGGCTTAAAAGCACTCTTTTAGAAAGCAACATTAGGGGCTTTCCTTTTCCTCCCTGTGTCTAATCAGTCGGCAAGTCCTGCAGCTTTGACGGTCATAGTCAGAGCCCACATCCAGCCTTTCCTTTCCAACCCCACTGCCACTACCCTGGTGCAAGCCCTTATTGCCCACTATTAGAGCGGTCTCCTTTCCATCTAACTTAACAGTACCCCTTACCTGCCTCCGCCAACTATATTCTACACTGCTGCCAGCATGATTTTCCTGAAGTATGGCTGCTATCATGCCACCGTCGTGCTCCAGCTCCATATTGCCTCAAGAATTAAGTCCAAACCCCTAAATATAGTCCAGACCGTAGGCTTCCTCTCCTGCTGTCTCACTCAGCATTCTCCCCCGCTTTATCATATGCTCCAGTCAAAATGACCATTTGCTGTTCTGGGCTCAATGGGCGCTTCCTAGTGTCTCTTTCTCTGCCTGTGCTGTTTGCTCTTCTTGGGGTTGGGGGGAGAGATTTTTCTCTACCTCTGTCCTTTCAGCACACAGCTCAGCTCAAATGCTGAAAGTAACGTCTCTTTCCTTGGTAGTTTGATAGATTCAGTTTTGTTTATACAGCTTTTCATCTTATATTTGCCCTAAGTTTCGAGTAGTTACACTTAGAGTTTTTTTTTTCATTTATAATACATTTTATTTATTTTATTTTTAAATTATTATTATACTTTAAGTTTTAGGGTACATGTGCACAATGTGCAGGTTAGTTACATATGTATACATGTGCCATGCTGGTGTGCTGCACCCATTAACTCGCCATTTAGCATTAGGTATATCTCCCCCCTCCCCCCACCCCACAACAGTCCCCAGAGTGTGATGTTCCCCTTCCTGTGTCCATGTGTTCTCATTGTTCAATTGCCACCTATGAGTGAGAACATGCAGTGTTTGGTTTTTTGTCCTTGAACCAACCCAAATGTCCAACAATGATAGACTGGATTAAGAAAATGTGGCACATATACACCATGGAATACTATGCAGCCATAAAAAATGATGAGTTCATGTCCTTTGTAGGGGCATGGATGAAATTGGAAATCATCATTCTCAGTAAACACTTAGAGTTTTAAAGCCCCTAATTACAAGTTCCTTGAGGGAGGGATGAAGCTCTGCCCTGTTTGTCTGTGCTACCTATTACCATTCCTAGAATGGAGTGGGTGCTCAATAAATGTGTTAGCTGACTTGAAATGAACTGGTTTGAATTGGGTGAGGCACAGGGGAGGGTGGATGATGAGGGCCAATGGGCTATCGAGGGCTCCATATTAATTGTCTTAAGTTAATATGCTGAGATAGAGACCACATTCCAACAGGAATTTCCCCTTAAAAGAGGAGTAAGAAGGGACAGTGAGAGGAAAGAGTCATGTCTAGAGGGCCAGAATCTCTGTCTTGACGTTTCGTCAGCAGGACATTGCCATGCCCCATTCCCAGCTCGCTTACCTGTTTATCCACTCTCCTTCCCCCTTCCCACATGTTGACCCTAGATTCACTTGCTCCCTAAGAGCAAAATTTCTTCATTTCACAAAGAAGTACTGGGCTCCCACCTTTGCTATCTATGTCAGGAGGCTTGGGGCAGGCGAGGAGAAGGCATGCTAAGGATACACCCACCATTTGCTTTAAGACTATCTTTGCCTCATCCTCTGATGAGAAAGCTCTTTCCTCTCTTTTTCAGTTCAATCAGCATCAACACGGGCAAATCTCAGTGGGAAAAGCCAAAGTTTAAACAATGCAAATTGCTTCAAGAACTTCCTGACAAGATTGTGGATCTTGCTAATATTACCATAAGTGATGGTAAGATTGTTTTGTACATATAAGACAAATTATGGAACTTCAATTACTTTGCCTACTTGACCCCAAACCAGAGAGAGTATAGGCAAACCCCACTTAGGAAAATCCACCTTACGACAATCCAACTTCAGAACAAAGGTAATTAATGTTGGTGGAGGTGGTGGTGGGGCATGAGATGTTAGGACTATCAGTGTTTCAGTGATTTTTGTTTGTTTTTGCTACATATATGTATTTGAGATGGAGTTTCGCTCTTGTTGCCAAGGCTGGAGTGCAACGGTGCAATCTTGGCTCACTGCAACCTCTGCCTCCTAGGTTCAAACAATTCTCCTGCCTCAGCCTCCCGAGTAGCTGGGATTACAGGCGCCCACCACCACGCCCGGATGATTTTTTCTATTTTTAGCAGAGGCGGGGTTTCACCATGTTGGCCAGGCTGGTCTCAAACTCCTAACCTCAAGTGATCCACCTGCCTCAGCCTCCCAAAGTACTGGGATTACAGGTGTGAGGCACCGCGCCCGGCCTTATTTTACTTTCTTGGCTAATTATTGTTTTTATTTTATTTAAATTTTTAAAAAGTTTTAATAGGTAATACTTCACCGACTTCAATATTCAAAAAACAAAAAGGGTATATGTAAAACATCTCCCTCCCCACTGCTGACCTCAGTCATTCAGTTACTATCCACAGAGGTATTTTATGGATCCATAATGAAATGTGTATACACATTTGTGTATGTGTATATTGTATACACACATATACTCGCCCTCACTTTTTGTACGCAAAGTGGAGCATGCTATACACACTATTCTTTACGTTGCTTTTTTCTCTTAACAATATATTGCAGAGATTATTATATCAGCATATAAAGAATTTTCTCTTTCTTTTTTCCCCCTCTGCATTGTATTATATATACCACAATAAATGTGCCACAATTTATTTAACCTGTTTCTTATGGATGAGTATTTAGGTTGTCAGCACATTTTTCTTTGAAAACAAGACTGTACAACTATTTTTGTGTTTTTTTCATTGTAGGGAAAATACTATAATATATTTTTTAAAATACTCACATTTTTGATAGTGTATAAGATGTTTTAGAGTTGGTATTGTTTAAGCAGCTGATATAGAAGGTTGCATTTCTTTCAAAAATACATTTGTAGACCATATTAGCTTTTATTTTTGTTTGTGACACTATTAGCATAATTCATATTATTAGGTAAAAGAGATTCAAAATAAAGAGTATCTCTTTTAAAAAACCACTGCTTCGATGAATATTACATATATGTCAGAATTTTGAGAAAGTAGGGGTATACCTAAAGCATAAATCCTTGAATGTGGAATTGCTGGGTCAATCATACTTTTGATGGTGTCAAAATGCTCTCTGTAATAGTTACAGCAATTTAGATTCCCACTTGCAAGTTATGAAAAGCACCTTTTTCGCAACTCCTTCATCAACACAGCATGTTTGTTATCAGACTTCTGGATCTTTTTGCAATATGATAAGCAGAAATTGATACCTCAGTGTAGTTTACAAACTTTTTAATGGAGATATTTACATATCATAAAACTCGCTCATTTAATGTGTACAATTTAGTGGGTTTTTAAAAGCATATTCACTAGATTGTGCAACCATCATCACTAATTCCAGAATATTTCATCACCCCAAAAAGAAACCCTGTACCCATTAGCAGTCTCTCCATTTCTCCCCCACCCCAGCTCCTGGCACCCACTAATCTACTTTTTTGTGTCTATGAATTTTGCCAATTTGGGGCATTTCATGTTTCTGAGGTTCATCCAATGTTGTAGCATGTATCATTGCTTCATTCCTTTTTATGGATGCATTATATTCCATTATGTAGATATACCACATTTTGCTTATTAATTCATCAGTTGACGGATATTTCTTTTCCATCTTTTGGCTATTATTAAAAATCTAGCTGTGCACATTTATGTACAGATTTTATGTAGACATATGTTTTCAATTTTCTCAGGTATACATTGAAGAGTAGAATTGCTAGGTCATATAGTAACCCTATGATTAGCTTTTTGAGGAACTTCAAAACTGTTTTCCACAGCAGTTGTGCCATTCTACATCCCTGCCAACTCTGTATGAAGGTTCCAATTTCTTCACATCCTTGTAAACACTTATTACTATTGTCTGTCTTTTAGATTATGGCTGGTAGTAATGCCCCCCAACACACCTTTATTCCTAATTTTAGTAATTTGTGTCTTCACTTTTTTTTTGTCTTTGTCAGTCTAGCTAAAAGTTTTTAAATTTTGTTAATGTTTATAGACTTTATTTTTTAGAGCAGTTTTAGATTCACAGCAAAATTGAGTGGAAAGTACAGAGCTCCAGCATGTGCCCTCCCCCAACCACATGCAGACTCCCCCACCATCAACATCCCCCACCAAAGTGGTATGTTTGTTACAATTGAATGTACACTGACACATCGTTATCACCAATAGTTCATAGTTTTACATTAGCGTTCACTCTTGCTGTTGTACATTCTGTGGGTTTGGACAAATGTATAATGACATGAATCCACCATTACAGTATCATATGGGATATTTTCACTGCTCTAAAAGTCCTCTATGCTCCACTTATTCATCCCTCCTTCCTCTCAACCCCTGGCAATCACTGATCTTTTTACTATCTCTGTGTTTTTGCTCTTTCCAGAAGGCCGTATAGTTGGAATCTTACAATATGCAGCCTTTTCAGATTGGCTTCTGTCACTTAGTTATGTGCATTTAAATTTCTTCCATGTGTCTTTTCATGGCTTGGCAGCTCATTTCTTTTGGGCACTGGATAATATTCCATTGTCTGGATGTACCACAGTTTATTTATTCATTCACCTAATGAAGGACATCTTGGTTGCTTCCAAGTTCTGTTAACTACAAATACAGCTACTATAAACACCTGTGTGCAGGTTTTTGTATAGATGTTAAGTGTTCAACTCATTTGGGTAAAGAACAAAAGGTGTGGTTGTTGGATTGTGTGATAAGAGTATGTTTAGTTTTGTAAGAAGCTGACAAATTGCCTTCCAAAGTGGCTGTACCATTTTGCATTCTCATCAGCAATGAGAGTTCCCGTTGTTTCACATTCTTTCCAGCATTTAGTGTTGTCAGTGTTTTAGATTTTGGCTATTCTAATAGGTGTGTAGTGGTATCTCATTGTTGTTTTAATTTGCAATTCCTTAATGACATATGATGATGAATAGCTTTTCATATGCATATTTTCCATATTTATGTCTCCTTTCGTGAGGTGTATTCTATAGGCTGAATGTTTGTGTGCCCCCAAAATTCATACGTTGAAATTCTAACCCCAGTGTGATGGTATTTGGAGATGAGGCCTTTGGGAGGGGATTAGGTCATGAGGGTGGAACCTTCATGAATGAGATTAGCACCCTTATAAAAGAGGCCCCAGAGAGCTTCTTTGCCCCTTTCACCATGTGAGGTTATAGCGAAAAAATGGCGGTCTATGAGCCAGGAAATGAGTTCTCACCAGACATTGAATCTGTTCTTCATAGACAACTTGCCAGACATAGTTCTACTGCATAAAGTGGGTCCCTCCAATAGTGAAATGTCAGAAATTGAGGCACAGGCATTCCAGTGCCTCGCAGAAGGGCCAGGGAACTGGCCTTGAAGCAGTGAACTTCTCAGACCTGTTTTCCTTGCAGATGATGCAAGTTTGAGATCCTTGCTGAGGACTATCTAGAAGAATTAGGAAAGCAAGCACAGTTCTGATTATTTCTAGATCAGAAACCAAGAGTGAGGGCAATAGGAAATGTTACAGCTTGAAGTGAGTGGGCGAAAAGTTAGAGGGTTTGTGTTTCACACTGGCCTCCCTCCTTCTGAGTGACACATTTTCTTTAGACATGCTAATAGAATTTTCTCTTGTGGAAGAAAAAGTTAATAAACAGTCATAACGACAACAAAAACACTGCACTGGGTTGGGATTTTTAGAAAATTGACTGTGAGAAGTCATTTTATATATATAAAAAATCTACCGTGGAGTAAAGGAACAGTTGGATGATGATTGTAATGTATATAACTGAAAAGTAAACTATCAAGTTTATTATCTTAGGAAGAATCCTTCTATTCTACTTGTAAATTAGGGGCTTAATGAACAATGAATACAATATAAAGGAAAGAAAAATGTATTCACGTTGAAACAATTTATTTTCTTTTGCTTTCAATCTTGCTGACAAGCATTAGATATCTCGGTTGAAGAAAAACTCTTCAGCTCTCTCACTTAAATGCTCCTTTTTCTTAACTCTTTAATATCACAGAGTTAGAAAAGGTACTTTTATTTCAAAGCTCTTTGGGTTCTCTTCTATGCTCAATGTTTGTTACCCCATGATATTAAAGATGCATCAGGCTATAGTGAAGTTGACTAGAACTTTTCAGAAAACTTTTTCCTGTCTGTGTCAATTCCACCATCAGGGCAGGATAGTGAGTGCTTAAGAGAAAACAGTGGTATTCCCAGGAAGTCAGGTAGAAAGACTGCAAAGCACAGCTGTTCCAACCCCCAACACGGTGGAGAAAACGGCCAAAGGCACAGATGCTGTAAAAAGTGATATTGAATTTGTTCTTGCGATAGTTTACTGAGAATGATGATTTCCAATTTCATCCATGTCCCTACAAAGGACGTGAACTCATCATTTTTTATGGCTGCATAGTATTCCATGGTGTATATGTGCCACATTTTCTTAATCCAGTCTATCATTGTTGGACATTTGGGTTGGTTCCAAGTCTTTGCTATTGTGAAAAACCAAACACCGCATATTCTCACTCATAGGTGGGAATTGAACAATGAGAGCACATGGACACAGGAAGGGGAACATCACACTCTGGGGACTGTTGTGGGGTGGGGGGAGGGGGGAGGGATAGCATTGGGAGATATACCTAATGCTAGATGACGAGTTGGTGGGTGCAGCGCACCAGCATGGCACATGTATACATATGTAACTTACCTGCACATTGCGCACATGTACCATAAAACCTAAAGTATAATAATAATAATAATAATAATAATAATAATAATAAAAGAAAAAAAAAGTGATATTGAAGACCTCAAGCTTTGGAGTCAGCACTGGGTTAGAATATTTCAATGTTTTAACTTCTTAATCTATATAAAGGGGATAATGTGAGTACTTTCATGACTAATACAAAGGTTATTGTGATGAATAGATGAGAAAATGCACATATAATGCCTTGCTGTTGTTGTATCCTACCTCCAAAATGCCCACCGACTCATTCCCTCTTTGTCAATTGGGAATTGAATCAGGGCTGGCTTGTGACTGCTTAGCCAAGTAGAATTTGGGAGAAGTGGCTTTGCCAATGATGGGACTAATTTTTAAGGGGACTGGAAGTTTCTGCATCTTTTCTCTTGGTACACTCTCATTTGAGATGCTTCCTCAGAGCCAGACACCATGCTGTAAGAAGTCCAAACAATGGTGTGCTGAAAAATATTTAAAAACCAGCTCTACCCAAAGAAGGTGCTGATTTGTAGCTTTTGCCAATTTTCATGATATAATACCCTCTCCTCCAAGGCTGAATACAAACTACAATGTAATGTATAGTGACTGAACTACAAACTTGGCAAGAGATGCATGCACAGATATATTAGATATGTAAATAATCACAAAAATATAGATTAGTAAAATGTAGCAAAATAATTAGAAAGTGAAGAGGTTTCAGTATCATTTTAAAATATAATTTATGCAATTGTAAGTTTATATAATTTAATTTTTAATAATGGCCATGTTTAACAACTCGTTCACAGAATTCCTGAAAATTTAACAATTGGTTCTCACCAGCTGGTAAAAGTTGGCTCCAGCACATCACAAGCCAGACCCAGCACACTACTGAGCCCACACCACTGGGGGAGGCCATGTGTAGGGAGTACAGCCAACAGCCTCAACTGACCAGTCAGCATCAATTGACTGCCATGAGAGTGAGCCCTCTTGGACATCCAGCCCAGATTAGCCTTCTGATGTATTCAGCCTCAGCTGCTATCTGACTTCAAGTGTATGAGACAATCCAAGTGAGAACACTCAACTGAGCCTAGTTAACACACAGAACCATGAAGGATAATAATACATTGTTGCTTTAAGCCAGTAAGTTTTAGGGTGATTTGCTGTGCAGCAATAGATAACCTGGAACACTGGCTCATAGAAATTGCTCAGTTAATAGCAGATATTATTATTTTGAATGTTGCAATTACTGGCAGATTAACTGTAACAGTATTTTAAGGAATGAGGATCAATTTATTCTGCAACAAATAAAGGAGAAGTCCCTTTATTACTTTTGCTTGAGGACCAGGAATTTTTACACGATAAGTGTAATTTAGCTTGAATTTTCCTTAAAAACTATACAACTCCAGAGAAAAAGTCTGTAATTACTTTCCACAGTATAGTTAGTCTCCCATTGGCCTGCTGTTTACTTTCATTCTGCCACAGCAGGGACTACGTGAAAGTGAAATTGCACCACTGAAGCCCAAAGAATCATGACTAGGCAGCTCTTGCTATTCCATTTTCAACAAAGTCTGAGCGATTTAATAAGAGCAGTAGAAAGGTCCGTGAATGAGCTTACTATCTTTTTCTATCATGCCTAGTCTTAATATTTTCTCAGCTTCTTTAACTTACCAGAAGATAGATGTTAACTGTGACAAAATGTTAATTGAGAAACAACTACAACCTTGTTTAATCTCCTCTCCTCCTCCCATCTCCTCAGGAGAACTCTGTCTTTGCTAATTCAGTTCCTATGTGAGCCATTGTTGGACAAATTGGGGTAATGGTTGGGGAGGAATTGAGAGGATCTCAGTTATGATTGCTTAATTTACATTGATGAGAACAGAAAGTTGTTTGCAGGAAAAAAAAAAGAAAGAAAATAAAGAGGAAAAGGAGAAAGCAAAAAGTAGCCTGTGTAGGCTTTTGAAGGTGTTAAGTTGTGGGGAGCTTGGGGTAGGAGAAAGATTTGAGGAGATGCTGATAACTATGGAGGTCATTGAAAGAGAGGGAGGAAGAGAAATACAGACAGAGAGAGGGGGGATGAATTTTATGCTGAATTATTTTGTTTTCTGAAACAGAGTTGACTATTTGTAGTATAACCTGGGTTAAGTGTGTTATGAGTGTTAGCTCTCTCTGGAATTTTTCTTAACAAATGGTATTTTTTATTATTTTCCTTTATATTTTAGTTATTGGACTTGAATGTGAGTGCTTTAAGCTAGGAAGACACCACAAGAAAGCTCAGCTTTATATGTGTTATATTCAACTAAAATAGAATTTGTGCTGTATTCGTTTAACAAAGCTCTTCACTTTAAAAGTGAGTCGTGATTCAAACAAAACAACTATTTAGAAGAAGCATTTATGAGATAAGAACTTTTGGGCACTGACAGAATATTTGATGATTTTGAATATAATTGCTAATTTTTAAATTTAATTTGTTATTGTGGTTGTGACATGTAAAAATCATTTATTTTAGAGATACATACTAAAGTATTTATGGATAAAATGATATCATATTCAGGACTCGCTTTGAAATAATATGGAGTTGGGGAAAAGGTGAGTGGAAGTGTAGAGAAAATGAGATTAGCCATTCATTGACACTTGTTGAAGTTGGGTTATTCATGAGGAACATGGAGATTCATTATACAATTCTTTCTACTTTTGTGTATGCTTGCAAATTTCCATAATAAAAAGTGAAGAAAAAAGTGGGCGAGTTAATATCTATTGTTCTTACTCTCTGGAAAATCTAAATTAACTGCTTTTTATTATGACGTAGTCCATATTTGCTTTTTTTTTTTCCTGTGGTTTGATGGTTCTTGACAGGAAAATGTAACCATCACCCTTAATTATGAAAACATAGACTGAGTGTTTGCTGATATTTGAGTATAAGGTGGGATCTACTTAACACAATTCAGTACTCAAAAGTCTCAGTTTAATTAGAATCAAATTTCAAGATAATTCTTCAGGGACAAAACGATTTCCCTGGTGCATTTGAAAAAGGATTTAATGAATGAAAACTTTTTATGAATAAAAACTTGACTTATGTTCTACTTTCTGGGACTACACCTATTGTAGAAACAAAGGGCCAATATTTTCCTTCTGTAAACATGTTACCTTGGTAGGTATTCTCATCTCACCCTCTTTACTCTTTAAAGAGAAAGAAACACACCAGAATGGCAGAAGACTAAGTCATGCAGCTTTTATGTCTCAAATTTCCTTCCCCAGAGAATGCTGAGGATGTTGCAGAGCATATTTTAAATTTGATAAATGAATCCCCAGCCCTGGGTAAAGAAGAGACAAAGATTATTGTTTCTAAAATATCAGATATTTCACAATGTGATGAGATAAGTATGAACCTAACTCATGTTATATTACAAATAATCAACGTTGTTTTGGAAAAGCAAAACAATTCCGCCTCTGACCTGCATGAAGTAAGCAATGAGTAAGTACTAATACTTTGGTGACAGACATTATTTTTAAAAAATTTAAAATGCAGTCGGCCCTCTGTATCTGTGCATTCTGCATTTGTGAATTCAAACAACCACAGATTGAAAATATCCTTAAAAAAATCTTGCATCGTTACTGAACAAGTACAGATTTTTTTCTCATTATTCCTAAACAATACAGCATAACAACAATTTACATAGCATTTACATTGTATTAGGCATTATAAGTAATCTAGAGATGATTTAAAATATACATTGATGTGCATAGGCTATACAAAAATACGACCCTATTTTATATCAGGGACTTGAGCATCCTTGGATTTTTGTATTCATGGGAGTCCTGGAACAAGGTCCCTCAAGGATACGAACGGACGACTGTATATATTATCAATTTCTTGGCATGTAGTCATCATAAATTTTAAAAGTCAGGTAGTTACACATTGAAAGCTCAGTTAGTACAATGCAATGGCGTCACTTTACTCGAATGTTCATTGTGAAAGGATATATTCGAATTTGAATGGAATCTTAGTGATAGCAAGCTTTCAAGTACACAGTTACCCCAAACCAAACCCCGAGTCTATTCCCCCAACTTTTGTGCTCCTTCAGTGTTCTTAATGTCTATAAAATGTATCCAACCAGTGCTAAAGTGGAAAACTCGAGAACAGTACTAGTTAACTCCCTCTAACTCACAGCCAATTAATAACTAACTCTTGTATGCGGCACTGTACATCCATTTTTAAAATCCCTTAAATATTTCGGTGGACTTCATTTACTTCTGTCCATCTCCACCACTACCATCCTATTCCTAGCCCCATTTCTCTCACCAGACTGTCTATAATAACCTCCTAAAAGGTCTCTCTGCCTCCGTTCTTGACCCTCTACGTAGCACCCAGAGTAATCTTTTAATGTATATATCAGATCATGTCCTTACTTTGCTTTTAAAACCACTCGGTGGCTTTCCATTACACGTAGAATAAAATCCAAATGTCTTATAAAGTCCTATGAGGCCCTGCAGGGTCTGGCTTACATGTAACAATTTCATTGATTTTCACGACAATCTTTAGAGATGAGTGTAATATTACTTTTGACTTTGCAGGTGAGGAAACTGAAGCTAAGTGAGATTACTTCATTTGCCCACACAGTTAGAAATTAGAGGAGCTAAGATTTAGGTGTCAACTTGTCTGATTCCAAAGCCAGTGCTCTTATTTAATAATTCCTAAATGATATAAAGATAGTGATTAAAACTCAAAGAAAAGTCTTGCAATGAGGAAATCTTGCAAGGAGGATGGGTTTTCTTTTAAAAGGTAGGATGCTCTTCTCCATCTGTGGTTTCTTGCAGAATTCTGAGGATAATTGAGCGTACCGGTCACAAGATGGAGTTTTCTGGGCAGATAGCAAATCTGACGGTGGCCGGGCTGGCTTTGGCTGTGCTGCGGGTGGACCACACGTTTGATGGCATGGCTTTCAGCATTCACTCCTATGAAGAAGGCACAGACCCTGAGGTGAGTGCAGCTCAGGGAACTGAGAGCCAATCAGCCAAGCACTGTTTCAAGTCTTCATTCATTTACTCCTTGGGAGAGAGAGGGCACTCTGTTATGGTTTTAAGGGGACCTTATGGAAATACAGACATCCCAGGGAAGATTCGTATATAATCTTTAGTAGGCTAACGTCTTGGTTGGAATGGTGTCTGGGAATTGTGCAATGATACCACCTTTGGCCCTGTGACCCCAAATTATCTCAAATGTCAGTTTATTATTGGCCACCATTTAAGGAACACATTATATGTTGGACATGGTGCTACTGTCTCCTTTGCACAGATAAGGAAACAGAGAAGTAATTTGCCCAAGAACACATAGCCTAATGACTAAGCCAGGATTGAAACCTATGTCTGTCTGGCTTTAAAGCCTGGGCCCCTTCCACCATATCATACTACCTTAGCCTTTGGCATGTTATAGGCTGCCAACCCTACTCAAAACAATTTCAGAGGTTAGATTTTTTTTACAATTAAAAAGTAATAAAATGTACATATAAGAAAATGCACAAATGCTAAGTATACACCCTCTGAATTTTGACAAATGCATGCATCTATGTAATCCAAACCCCTATTAAGATATAGAATGTTGGCCAGGTGCAGTGCCACACCTGTAATCCCAGCACTTTGGAAGGTCAAGGTGGGAGGATCACTTGAACTCAGGAGTTTGAGACCAGCCTGGGCAATATAGTGAAACCCCATCTCTACAAAAAAGTTAAAAAATTAGCCAGGCATGGTAGTGTGTGCCTGTGGTCCAGTTACATGAGAGGCTTAGGTGGGAGGATCGCTTGAGACCAGAAGATCAAGGATGCAGTGAGCCCTGACTGCACCACTGCATTCCAGCCTAGGCAACAGAGTGAGATTCTGTATTTTTAAAGAAGATACAGAATACTACTATCACCTCTGAAAGCCCCCTTGTGCCCTTTGCAAGTAAAGCTCTGAAACTACTACCTGCAGCGGCAATCACTGTTCTTATATTTTTCTGCGATAGTTTTTCCTGTTCTACAACATTATATAAATGAACTCTTATAATATGTACTGTTTTGTATAAGGCTTCTTGTATAAGCATAATTTTTTTTTTAGTCATCCTTTTGTTTCAGTAGTTTGTTCCTTTTTATTGCTGAATAATATTCCAATGACTGGGTACACAACAGATTCCTTGTCTGTTCTCCTCTTGATGGACATTTGGATTGTTTCCAGTTTGGCTATTATGAATAATCCTGCTATGAACCTTTGTGTATAAGTCTTTATGTGATCATATTATTTTTATGTCTTGGATAAATACCTAGGAATGGAATTGCAGGCTCATAGGTACATGTTTATTATTTATTTATTTATTATTTATTTTTTGAGATGGAGTCTCGCTCTGCCGCCCAGGCTGGAGTGCAGTGGCACTGTATCTGCTCACCGCAAACTCTGCCTCCCAGATTCAAGCAATTCTCCTGCCTCAGCCTCCCATATAGCTGGGATTACAGGCACCCACCACAATATCCAGCTAATTTTTGTATTTTTAGTAGAGACGGGGTTTAGCCATGTTGGCCAGGCCGGTCTCAAACTCCTGGCCTCAAGTTATCCACCCACCTCAGACTTCCAAAATGCTGGGATTACAGGCATGAGCTACCTCACCTGGCCTATAGGTATATGTTTAAATGTATTAGAAACTGTCATAGTGTTTTCTAGAGTGGCAAATGATGTGGAGTAATTTTTCATGTTCATATTTGTTATTTGTATGTCTTTGGTGAAATATCTGTTAAAATCTTTTGCCCATTTTTAAATTGGGTAGTTTTCTTTCTTTATTGCAATAGTTTTTGGGATACATGTGGTTTGGGGTTACATGAATAATTTGTTTAGTAGTGATTTCTGAGATTTTAGTGTACTCGTCACCTGAGCAGCATACACTCCGTCCCCAATATGTAGTCTTTTATCCTTCACCACCCCCACCACTCTTTCCCTTGAGTCCCCAAAGTCCATTACATCATTCTTATGGCTTTGTGTCCCCATAGTCTATCTCCTACTTATAAGTGAGAACATATGATATTTGGTTTTCCATTCCTGAGTTACTTCACTTAGAATAACAGCCTCTAGTTCCATCCAAGTTACTGCAAAAGACATGATTTCGTTCCTTTTTATGGCTGAGTAGTATTCCATGGTGTATATATACCACATTTTCTTTATCCACTTGTTTGGTTGATGGACACTTAGATTGGTTCCCTATCTTTGCAACTGTGAATTGTGCTGCTTTAAACATGTGTGTGCATGTGCCTTTTTCATATAATGACTTCTTTTCCTTTGAGTAGATACCCAGTAGTGGGATTGCTAGATGGAATGGTAGTTCTCAGGTTAGTTCTTTAAGGGATCTCCATACTGTTTTCCACAGTGGTTGTATTAATTTACATTCCCACCAGCTGTATAAAAGTGTTTCCTTTTCACCACATCCATGCCAACCTCTATTGTTTTTTGACTTTTTAATTATGGCCATTCTTGCAGGAGTAAGGTGGTATCTCATGGTGGTTTTAATTTGCATTTCCCTGATGGTTAGTGATATTGAGCATTTTTTCATATGTTTGTTGGGTGTTTGTATATCTTCTTTTGAGAATTGTCTATTCATGTCCTTTGCCCACTTTTTGATAGGATCATTTGATTTTTTCTTGCTGATTTGTTTGAATTCCTTGTAGATTCTGGATACTAGTCCTTTGTTGGATGCATAGTTTGCAAATGTTTTCTCCCACTCTGTGGATTGTCTGTTGACTCTGCTGATTATTTCTTTTGTTGTGCAGAAGCTTTTTAGTTTAATTTGATCCCATTTATTTGTTTCTGTTTGTGCATTTGCTTTTGGGGTCTTAGTCATGAATTCTTTGCCTAGGCCAATGTTCAGAAGAGTTTTTTTCCAATGTTCTAGAATTTTTATGATTTCAGGTCTTATATTTAAGACTCTTACATTTAAGACCTTGATCCATCTTGCATTAATTTTTGTATAATGCGAGGGATGGGGATCCAGTTTCATTTTTCTCCATGTGGCTTACCAATTATCCCAGCACCATTTGTGGAACAGGGTGTCCCTTCTCCACTTTATGTTTTCACTTGCTTTGTCAAAGATTAGTTGGCTGTAAGTATTTGGCTTTATTTCTGAGTTTTCTATCCTGTTCTATTGGTCTACATACCTATTTTTATACCAATACCATGCTGTTTTGGTAACTATAGCCTTGTAGTATAATTTGAAGTTGGGTAATATGATGCCTCCAGATTTGTTCTTTTTGCTTTGAATTGCCTTGGCTATGTAGACCTTTTTTGATTCCATATGAATTTTAGAATTTTTTTCTAGTTCTGTAAGAATGATGATGATATTTTGGTGGGAATTGCATTATCTATAGATTGCTTTTGGCAGTATGGCCATTTTCACAGTATTGATTCTTTCCATCATGAGCAAGGGATGTGTTTCCATTTGTTTGTGTCATCTATGATTTCTTTCAACAGTGTTTTGTAGTTTTCCTTGTAGAGATCTTTCACCTCCTTGATTAAGTATATTCCTGGGTATTGTATTGTATTGTATTGTATTGTATTGTATTTTGCAGCTGTTGTAAAAAAGATTGAGTTTTTTATTTGATTCACAGCTTGGTCGCTGTTGGTGTATAGCAGTGCTGCTGATTTGTGTACATTGATTTTGTAACCTGAGACTTTACTGAATTCGTTTATCAGATGTAGGAGCTTTTTGAATGAGTCGTTATGGTTTTCTACGTATACGTTCACATCACTGGTGAACAGCAACAGCTTGACTTCCTGTTTTCCGATTTGGATGCCCTTTATTTCTTACTCATGTCTGATTGCTATGACTAGGACTTCCAGTACTATGTTGAACAGAAATGGTAAAAGTGGGCATCCCTCTTATTACTGAGTTGTAAGTGTTCTTTACACATTCTGGATACAAGCAATTTATCAGATGTATGTTTTGAAAATGTTTTCCGTATGACTTGCCTACCTATTTTCTCAATAATGTCTTTCGATGAGCAGTTTTTCACTTTCTTATTTTCTTTCCTTTTTTTTTTTTTTTTTTGTTGTAGTTGTTGTTTGAGAGTGGGTCTCGCTCTTTCACCCAGACTGAAATGCTGTGGCTTGAACACAGATCACTGCAGCCTTGACCTCCTGGGCTCAAGCAATCCTCCTGCCTCAACCTCACATGTAGCTGGGGCCACAGGCACACAACACCATGCCTGACTAATTTTTTAATTTTTTGTAGAGATGGGGCTCTCACTTTGTTGCCCAGACTGATCTCGAACTCCTGGGCTCAGGCAATCCTCCCACCTTGGCCTACCAAAGTGCTGGGATTACAGGCGTGTGCCACTGTGCTCACCAAAAGTTTTAAATTTTCATGAAGTCTAATTTATAGTTCTGTTTTCTTTTATGAATAACCATATATGACTTGTCTACGATACCTTTGTCTATCAGGAAGCCATGAAGACATTCTCTTATGCTTTTCTTTAAAAGCTTTATGATTTTAGCTTTTATGTTTAGAACTCAATTAATTAATTTGTGTATTGCATGAGGTAGGAGTTGAGGATCATTTTGTTTTACGTGGATATCCAGTATTTCTAGCACCATTTGTTGAAAAGACTTTTCCTTCCACATTGGCTGGCTTTGGTACCTTTGACAAAAAGTCAAATAGTTGTATAAACGTAAGGCTATTTCTGGACTTTCCTATACTGTTTTAAAAAAAAAAAAAAAAAAACTCGTATGTTATTACCAGGTCGTCTTGGTTCCTGAAGTGTTGAAGTCAGGTAATATGAATATTTCAACATTGTTGCTTTTCAAGATTGCTTTGGTTATTCTAAGCCTTTTGCATGTCCATATAAATTTTCAAATCTGCTGATCAATTTGTGTAAAAAACTTGCTGAGATTATGATTTGGATTGAGTTGAAGTTATTGGTCAATTTTGGGAGAATTTATTTCTTAGTAATACTGAGTCTTCTAATCTAGGAACATTTATTTAATTCTATTTACATTTCTCTGAGCAATGTTTTGTAGTTTAGGTGGGGAGATATTGCATGTCTTTTGATAAATTTGTTCGTAAGTATTTTGATTTTTGATACTGTTGAAAATGGAATAGTTTTAAAACTAGATATTCCAATTATTTGCTGCTAGTATATGAAATGCAATTGATTATATATGAAATATTATTTATATTATATGCTATATATATATATACACATTTTGTTTCTTATGCACTTGCTAAATTCACTTATTGCTTCTAGTAATTGTTTTAGAGATTCCTTAGAACTTTCCATGTAAGCCAACATCATGTGACAATAGAGAGTTTTATGTATTCTTTACTGATCTTTATTCCTTTTATTTCTTTTTGGCGGCCTATTCTGATGTTTAATACTTCCAATAAAATGTTGAATAGAAGTGGTTGAAGTGGGCATCCTTGTCTTATTTTTAATATTAGGAGAAAAGTATTCACTGTTTTCCCATTACTGTGATGTTACCCGTTTTTGTTTTGTTTTTTTAAAAGATGTTCTTTATTTGATTGAGGTAGTTACCGTCTATTCTTGGTTTCCTGAAAAAATTTATCATAAATTGTTGTTGAATTTTGTCAAAAGCTTTTTCTGTATCTCTCGAAGTAATCTTTTGGCTTTCCTCTTTATTCTTTTAATATGGTAAATTATATTGATTTTAAAATATTAAGCCAATCTTGAATTCCTGGAAGAAACCCTACTGGTCGTGATGCATCATCGTGTTTATGTATTGCTATTTTCTAAGTGCTTATGTTTTGTGAAGTATTTTTGCCCTTACATTCATGAAGAGTATTGGTCTGAAATTTTCTTTTTTTTTGTGATTTCTTTGTCAGGCTTTAGAAAGATTTTGGCAACATTCTAAAAGTGAGTTGGGAAACGGTCCCTCTTCTACTTTCAGAAAGAGTTTGTGTAACATTGCTGTCATTTCATTAAATGCTTGATAGGGTTCACTAGGAAACCCTCTGGGTCTGAAATATCTTTGTGGGAAGTTTTTTGATATCAAACTAGATTTATTTAGTGGATAGAGAGCCATTCAGATTTTCTGATTCATCTTGTGTCAGTTTTTGGATAGTTGTATTTTTCTAAGAGTTTATTTCATCTAACTTGTCAAGCTTATTGGCAATAATTTATAATATTTTCCTATTTTTTTAACATCTGTAGGATTTATAGCAGGAGTCAGCAAAGTTTCTGTAAAGGGCAGATAATAAATATTTTAGGCTTTGCAACCCACAGGTGGTCTCTGTCTGCTGAATGTTCTTACATGTTTGTTTTTGTTCTACTCTCTGTTCCTCTTGCCCCCTGCCCTCTCCTCCCCTTCTTTCTCTTCTCTCTTCTCCTTCCCTCCGTTCTCCTGTCTTCTCCTCTCCTCTCCCTCCCTCTCTTCTCCTCTCCTTTCCAGCCGTCTCTATTCCTCTCCTCTTCTTCCCTTGCTTTCATCTCTTTTCCTTCCCTCTCTTATTCTCTTCTCTCCCTCTGCTTCTTTCTTTGTGCAACCTTTTAAAAATGAAATGTATGTTGTGCAACTGTCACCACCATATGTCTGCAGAACGTTGTTCATCTTCCCAAAGCCACTGGGGAGGTCAGCCTCCTCAGTAGCTGACCCGTTGAATAACAAGTCCCCATTCGTCCCTTTCCTAGCCCTTGACAACCACAATTCTTCCGATCTCTGTGATTTTGACTACTCTAGGTACCTCATGTAAATGGACTCATACCATATTTGTCCTTTGTGACTGGCTTTTTTCACTTTGCAAAATGTCTTCAAGGTTCATCTATGTTGTAGCATGTTAGAATTTGCTAATTTTTTAAGGCTGGATAATGTTCCATTGTATGTATTTACCACACTTTGTCCATCCATTCATACAGGGGTTCTTTTTGAAGTGATGGAAATATTCTAAAATTGATTGTAGTGATAGTTGCACAACTCTGAATGTGGTGAAAGCCAATGAACTGTACACTTTAAATGGGTGAAGTATATGGTATGTGAGTAAAGTCTCAATAAAGCTGTTACCAAAAAACAAACAAACAAACAAACAAAAAAAACCGAAACCTAAAAGTGACATGTAAAATCTATTCTTAGCTCAGGGTAATATAAAAACAAGCCTTAGGAAGGATTTGGCTTGCTGATTCATTTGTCAACCTCTGATTTATAGTAATAAATCCTCTTTCATTTCTGATATTGGTAATTTCTTTTTTTGCTCCTTTATTTTTGATAGTATAGGGATTTTTCCATTTTGTTGATCCTTTTAAACAACCTTTGGCCTTGTTAATTTTCCCTATTACTTGTTTTCTACTTTTTGATATCTGATTTTATGTTTATTACTTCCTTTCTTGTACTTATTTTGGTTTTACTTTTATCTTCTTTACATAGCTGCTGCTGCTCCTGCTGCCTCCTCCTCCTCCTGCTCCTCCTCCTCCTCCTCTTCTTCTTCTTCCTTCTCCTCCTCCTCCTTCTTCTTCTCCTTCTCCTTCTTCTTCTTTTTCTTCTTCTTTTAAAATGAAGTCTGTCACCCAGGCTGGAGCACAGTGGTGTGACCGTAGCTCACAGCAGCTTCAAACTCCTGGACTCAAGCAATCCTCCCACCTCAGCCTCCCCAGTAGCTGGGACTACAGGCACATACCACCACACGTGGCTAATTTTTAGATTTTTTATTTGTGTTAAGATAGGGTCTTTCTTTGTTGCCTGCGGTGGTCTCGAACTCCTAACTTCAAGCAATCCTCCTGCCTCAGCCTCCCAAAGTGCTGGGGTTACAGGTGTGAGCTACCACCCCCGGCCTGTCTAGCTTCTTAATGTGGATCTATATATCATTCATTTTAGACCTTTCTTCTTTTCTAACATAATCCTAAAAAGCTGTAAATATCTTTCTAAGCACTGCTTTAGCTGTAGTCTACAAATTTTTATATGTTGTATTTTATTATGTCAGTTCAAAATATTTTCTATTTTTTTAGTCTGTGGATTATTTAGGAGTGTATTGTTTAAATTACAAGTATTTGGGGCTATCTAAGATATCGTATTATTATTTTTTCAGACAGGGCCTCACTCTGTCACCTAGGCTGGAGTGCAGTGGCACAATCACGACTCACTGTAGCCTCAGCCTCCTGGGCTCAGATGATCCTCCCACCTCAGCCTCTCGAGTAGCTGGGACCACAGGTGCATGTCACCACACCTGGCTACTTTTTAAAACATTATTTGTAAAGATGAGATCTCTCCATGCTGCCCAGGCTGGTCTCAAACTCAGCTTCTCAAAGTGTTGAGATTGCAGGCATGAGCCACCCCACCAAGCCTAAGATATCTTATTGTTATTGATTTCTTGTTTATTTCATTTTGGTCACAGAATATACTTAGTATAATTTCAATCCATTTACATTTGTTGAAACTTATTGTATTAGTCAGAGTTCTCTAGAGGGACAGAACTAGTAGGATATATATGTATGTATATATATATGTATATAAATACACACACACACACACACATATATATATGAGAGTTTATTAAGTATTAACTTACATGATCACAGGGTCCCACAATAGGCTTGAGGAGCAAGGAGAGCCAGTCCGAGTCTCAAAATTGAAGAATTTGGAGTCTGATGTTCTAAGGCAGGAAGCGTCTAGCACAGGAGAAAGATGTAGGCTGGGAGGCTAAGCCAGTCTCTCCTTTTCATGTTTTTCTGCCGGCTTTATATTTGCTGGAAGCTGATTAGATGGTGTCCATCCAATTAAGGGTAGGTCTGCCTTTCCCAGCCCACTGACTCAAATGTTAATCTCCTTTGGCAACACCCCCACAGACACACCCAGGATCAATACTCTGTATCCTTCAATTCAATCAAGTTGACACTCAGTATTAACAATTACGAGTCCATCCCTTTTCAAGTTGAACCCATACACATTTCCTGAGATCATACATAATCTTCAAATAAAGACAACAATAAGGTCATAATTATGCCTAACATAATACAACTATCCTTTGTACAACTGGAAATGCACAAATCCCCAACACAAATACTATTACATAAAATTAACAATACTTAAATGCTGATATGAAGTCAGTAAATCCTGTCACATGATAAAGGAAAAAAGAAATAAAATGAAGATATTTTCTTAGTACAAGTGTATACATGCACAAACATGTTTTCAACAAAAGAAGGAGGAAATATTCATGACAATTACGGTCTCCGTTTTTGTAGCTGGTCATGTGGTCGTAGCTGGTATTGATGACTACCTTCTTCTGCTACCCATTCTCTATTCCCTTTGCCTTCAGCAAGCACCTCTGCAGGACGTGGTTTTTTTCCTGGTGGAGTGACCCAAGCCTTCATTTTTGAAGAGTCTAGGCCATTTGTAGTCCTGCCTGGATTGGGCTGTTGTAGTTTCCCATTGACCTTAATCACAGGGCATGGTAATTCTGAGATGCCCTAGTGGATCTCCTGAATACCATGCATACCTTACCTCCGTTGTGGAGTAGTAGACTGATTTCATCTTGATAGTCCGGATCAATCACCCCAGCCAACACTGTAACTCCCTTCTTAGCCTATTGACTTAAAGGTAGGAGGAACACAAAGTGTCCAGGTGGCAATCTTAACTTCCAGTTTAAGGAGATCAATGTTGTGTCTCCTGGTGGCAGCGTTCCTCCCTCTGGAACTAAGACCTCTAGGCCAGCAGAATGTAATGTCGTGGGAACAGGAAGCAAAAATTTTGCTAGTGGATCATTAGGGTGATGGCGAGTGGTGCCACTTCCACTTCCAACTCTTGATTCCTGGAACTGTGAATCCTGGCTATGGGAAAAACAGTACCATATATTGGACGCTGATTTAGAGCACTTATTTTATATCTCAGTGTGTGATTTATTTTGGTGAATGTTTCACATGGACTTCAAAAAAAATGTGCATTCTACAGTTGTTGGATATAAATAGCAATTAGGTCAAGGTGCCAGCAGTGTTGTTCCAATCATCTTTGTTCTATCCTAGTTGTTCTCTAATTGAGAAGGGTGTTAAAATCTCTAACTTTGTGCAACTGTCTATTTCTCCTTTAGTCCTTTCAAATTTTGCTTTGTTTATTTTGGGGCTCTTTTATTAAGCACATATATATTTGTGTTGGTTTGTCTTTCTAATACTAATCCTACCCCTAAACATATTTATCATTATTAAATACCCCTCTTTATCTCTGTCTTGAAGTTATTTTATCTGGTTTTAATATAAAAAACCAAGTCATCCAAGCCTTCTTATAGTTACTCTAAAAGGTATATATGTATATTTTATATTCATTTGCTTCCTAGCTGTCTTTATATTTAAAGTGTACCTGTTGTAGATAGCATATAGTTTGTGTTTTATTTTTTATCCATCCTGATAATATCTGACTTTTATTTATTTTTTTTATTTTTATTTTTTTTTCTTTTTCCTTTATTATTATTATTATTATTATTATTTTACTTTAGGTTTTATGGTACATGTGCGCAATGTGCAGGTAAGTTACATATGTATACATGTGCCATGCTGGTGCGCTGCACCCACCAACTCGTCATCTAGCATTAGGTATATCTCCCAATGCTATCCCTCCCCCCTCCCCCCACCCCACAACAGTCCCCAGAGTGTGATGTTCCCCTTCCTGTGTCCATGTGTTCTCATTGTTCAATTCCCACCTATGAGTGAGAATATGCGGTGTTTGGTTTTTTGTTCTTGCGATAGTTTACTGAGAATGATGATTTCCAATTTCATCCATGTCCCTACAAAGGACGTGAACTCATCATTTTTTATGGCTGCATAGTATTCCATGGTGTATATGTGCCACATTTTCTTAATCCAGTCTATCATTGTTGGACATTTGGGTTGGTTCCAAGTCTTTGCTATTGTGAATAATGCCGCAATAAACATACGTGTGCATGTGTCTTTATAGCAGCATGATTTATAGTCCTTTGGGTATATACCCAGTAATGGGATGGCTGGGTCGAATGGAATTTCTAGTTCTAGATCCCTGAGGAATCGCCACACTGACTTCCACAAGGGTTGAACTAGTTTACAGTCCCACCAACAGTGTAAAAGTGTTCCTATTTCTCCACATCCTCTCCAGCACCTGTTGTTTCCTGACTTTTTAATGATTGCCATTCTAACTGGTGTGAGATGGTATCTCATTGTGGTTTTGATTTGCATTTCTCTGATGGCCAGTGATGGTGAGCATTTTTTCATGTGTTTTTTGGCTGCATAAATGTCTTCTTTTGAGAAGTGTCTGTTCATGTCCTTTGCCCACTTTTTGATGGGGTTGTTTGTTTTTTTCTTGTAAATTTGTTGGAGTTCATTGTAGATTCTGGATATTAGCCCTTTGTCAGATGAGTAGGTTGCGAAAATTTTCTCCCATTTTGTAGGTTGCCTGTTCACTCTGATGGTAGTTTCTTTTGCTGTGCAGAAGCTCTTGAGTTTAATTAGATCCCATTTGTCAATTTTGGCTTTTGTTGCCATTGCTTTTGGTGTTTTAGACATGAAGTCCTTGCCCATGCCTATGTCCTGAATGGTAATGCCTAGGTTTTCTTCTAGGGTTTTTATGGTTTTAGGTCTAACATTTAAGTCTTTAATCCATCTTGAATTGATTTTTGTATAAGGTGTAAGGAAGGGATCCAGTATCAGCTTTCTACATATGGCTAGCCAGTTTTCCCAGCACCATTTATTAAATAGGGAATCCTTTCCCCATTTCTTGTTTTTGTCAGGTTTGTCAAAGATCAGATACTTGTAGATATGTGGCATTATTTCTGATGGCTCTGTTCTGTTCCATTGATCTATATCTCTGTTTTGGTACCAGTACCATGCTGTTTTGGTTACTGTAGGCTTGTAGTATAGTTTGAAGTCAGGTAGTGTGATGCCTCCAGCTTTGTTCTTTTGGCTTAGGATTGACTTGGCGATGCGGGCTCTTTTTTGGTTCCATATGAACTTTAAAGTAGTTTTTTCCAATTCTGTGAAGAAAGTCATTGGTAGCTTGATGGGGATGGCATTGAATCTGTAAATTACCTTGGGAAGGATGGCCATTTTCATGATATTGATTCTTCCTACCCATGAGCATGGAATGTTCTTCCATTTGTTTGTATCCTCTTTTATTTCCTTGAGCAGTGGTTTGTAGTTGTCCTTGAAGAGGTCTTTCACATCCCTTGTAAGTTGGATTCCTAGGTATTTGATTCTCTTTGAAGCAATTGTGAATGGGAGTTCACTCATGATTTGGCTCTCTGTTTGTCTGTTATTGATGTCTAAGAATGCTTGTGATTTTTGCACATTGATTTTGTATCCTGAGACTTTGCTGAAGTTGCTTATCAGCTTAAGGAGATTTTGGGCTGAGACAATGGGGTTTTCTAGATATACTATCATGTCATCTGCAAACAGAGACAATTTGACTTCCTCTTTTCCTAATTGAATACCCTTGATTTCCTTCTCCTGCCTAATTGCCCTGGCCAGAACTTCCAACACTATGTTGAATAGAAGTGGTGAGAGAGGGCATCCCTGTCTTGTGCCAGTTTTCAAAGGGAATGCTTCCAGTTTTTGCCCATTCAGTATGACATTGGCTGTGGGTTTGTCATAAATAGCTCTTATTATTTTGAGATACATCCCATCAATTCCTAATTTATTGAGAGTTTTTAGCATGAAGGGTTGTTGAATTTTGTCAAAGGCCTTTTCTGCATCTATTGAGATAATCATGTGGTTTTTGTCTTTGGTTCTGTTTATATGCTGGATTACATTTATTGATTTGCGTATATTGAACCAGCCTTGCATCCCAGGGATGAAGCCCACTTGATCATGGTGGATAAGCTTTTTGATGTGCTGCTGGATTCTGTTTGCCAGTATTTTATTGAGGATTTTTGCATCAATGTTCATCAAGGATATTGGTCTAAAATTCTCTTTTTTTGTTGTGTCTCTGCCAGGCTTTGGTATCAGGATGATGCTGGCCTCATAAAATGAGTTAGGGAGGATTCCCTCTTTTTCTATTGATTGGAATAGTTTCAGAAGGAATGGTACCAGCTCCTCCTTGTACCTCTGGTAGAATTCGGCTGTGAATCCATCTGGACCTGGACTTTTATTGGTTGGTAAGCTATTGATTATTGCCACAATTTCAGCTCCTGTTATTGGTCTATTCAGAGATTCAACTTCTTCCTGGTTTAGTCTTGGGAGGGTGTATGTGTTGAGGAATTTATCCATTTCTTCTAGATTTTCTAGTTTATTTGCATAGAGGTGTTTGTAATATTCTCTGATGGTAGTTTGTATTTCTGTGGGATCGGTGGTGATATCCCCTTTATCATTTTTTATTGCATCTATTTGATTCTTCTCTCTTTTTTTCTTTATTAATCTTGCTAGCGGTCTATCAATTTTGTTGATCCTTTCAAAAAACCAGCTCCTGGATTCATTTATTTTTTGAAGGGTTTTTTGTGTCTCTATTTCCTTCTGTTCTGCTCTGATTTTAGTTATTTCTTGCCTTCTGCTAGCTTTTGAATGTGTTTGCTCTTGCTTTTCTAGTTCTTTTAATTGTGATGTTAGGGTGTCAATTTTGGATCTTTCCTGCTTTCTCTTGTGGGCATTTAGTGCTATAAATTTCCCTCTACACACTGCTTTGAATGCATCCCAGAGATTCTGGTATGTTGTGTCTTGGTTCTCGTTGGTTTCAAAGAACATCTTTATTTCTGCCTTCATTTCGTTATGTACCCAGTAGTCATTCAGGAGCAGGTTGTTCAGTTTCCATGTAGTTGAGCGGTTTTGAGTGAGATTCTTAATCCTGAGTTCTAGCTTGATTGCACTGTGATCTGAGAGACAGTTTGTTACAATTTCTGTTCTTTTACATTTATTGAGGAGAGCTTTACTTCCAAGTATATGGTCAATTTTGGAATAGGTGTGGTGTGGTGCTGAAAAAAATGTATATTCTGTTGATTTGGGGTGGAGAGTTCTGTAGATGTCTATTAGGTCCGCTTGGTGCAGAGCTGAGTTCAATTCCTGGGTATCCTTGTTGACTTTCTGTCTCGTTGATCTGTCTAATGTTGATAGTGGGGTGTTAAAGTCTCCCATTATTAATGTGTGGGAGTCTAAGTCTCTTTGTAGGTCACTCAGGACTTGCTTTATGAAACTGGGTGCTCCTGTATTGGGTGCATATATATTTAGGATAGTTAGCTCTTCTTGTTGAATTAATCCCTTTACCATTATGTAATGGCCTTCTTTGTCTCTTTTGATCTTTGTTGGTTTAAAGTCTGTTTTATCAGAGACTAGGATTGCAACCCCTGCCTTTTTTTGTTTTCCATTTGCTTGGTAGATCTTCCTCCATCCTTTTATTTTGAGCCTATGTGTGTCTCTGCACGTGAGATGGGTTTCCTGAATACAGCACACTGATGGGTCTTGAGTCTTTATCCAGTTTGCCAGTCTGTGTCTTTTAATTGGAGCATTTAGTCCATTTACATTTAAAGTTAATATTGTTATGTGTGAATTTGATCCTGTCATTATGATGTTAGCTGGATATTTTGCTCATTAGTTGATGCAGTCTCTTCCTAGTCTCGATGTTCTTTACATTTCGGTATGATTTTGCAGTGGCTGGTATCGGTTGTGCCTTTCCATGTTTAGCGCTTCCTTCAGGAGCTCTTTTAGGGCAGGCCTGGTGGTGACAAAATCTCTCAGCATTTGCTTGTCTGTAAAGTATTTTATTTCTCCTTCACTTATGAAGCTTAGTTTGGCAGGATATGAAATTCTGGGTTGAAAATTCTTTTCTTTAAGAATGTTGAATATTGGCCCCCACTCTCTTCTGGCTTGTAGGGTTTCTGCCGAGAGATCCGCTGTTAGTCTGATGGGCTTCCCTTTGATGGTAACCCGACCTTTCTCTCTGGCTGCCCTTAACATTTTTTCCTTCATTTCAACTTTGGTGAATCTGAAAATTATGTGTCTTGGAGTTGCTCTTCTCGAGGAGTATCTTTGTGGCGTTCTCTGTATTTCCTGAATCTGAATGTTGGCCTGCCTTGCTAGATTGGGGAAGTTCTCCTGGATAATATCCTGCAGAGTGTTTTCCAACTTGTTTCCATTCTCCCTGTCACTTTCAGGTACACCAATCAGACGTAGATTTGGTCTTTTCACATAGTCCCACATTTCTTGGAGGCTTTGCTCGTTTCTTTTTATTCTTTTTTCTCTAAACTTCCCTTCTCGCTTCATTTCATTCATTTCATCTTCCAGGGCTGATACCCTTTCTTCCATTTGATAGCATTGGCTCCTGAGGCTTCTGCATTCTTCACGTAGTTCTCGAGCCTTGGTTTTCAGCTCCATCAGCTCCTTTAAGCACTTCTCTGTATTGGTTATTCTAGTTATACATTCTTCTAAATTTTTTTCAAAGTTTTCAACTTCTTTGCCTTTGGTTTGAATATCCTCCCGTAGCTCGGAGTAATTTGATCGTCTGAAGCCTTCTTCTCTCAGCTCGTCAAAGTCATTTTCCGTCCAGCTTTGTTCCGTTGCTGGTGAGGAACTGCGTTCCTTTGGAGGAGGAGAGGTACTCTGCTTTTTAGAGTTTCCAGTTTTTCTGCTCTGTTTTTTCCCCATCTTTGTGGTTTTATCTACTTTTGGTCTTTGATGATGGTGATGTACAGATGGGTTTTTGGTGTGGATGTCCTTTCTGTTAGTTTTCCTTCTAACAGACAGGACCCTCAGCTGCAGGTCTGTTGGAGTACCTGGCTGGCCGTGTGAGGTGTCAGTCTGCCCCTGCTGGGGGGTGCCTCCCAGTTAGGCTGCTCGGGGGTCAGGGGTCAGGGACCTACTTGAGGAGGCAGTCAGCCCGTTCTCAGATCTCCAGCTGCGTGCTGGGAGAAACACTGCTCTCCTCACAGCTGTCAGACAGGGACATTTAAGTCTGCAGAGGTTACTGCTGTCTTTTTGTTTGTCTGTGTCCTGCCCCCAGAGGTGGAGCCTACAGAGGCAGGCAGGCCTCCTTGAGCTGTGGTGGGCTCCACCCAGTTCAAGCTTCCAGGCTGCTTTGTTTACCTAAGCGAGCCTGGGCAATGGCGGGCGCCCCTCCCCCAGCCTCGCTGCCGACTTGCTGTTTGATCTCAGACTGCTGTGCTAGCAATCAGCGAGACTCCGTGGGCGTAGGACCCTCTGAGCCAGGTGCGGGCTATACTCTCCTGGGGCACCGTTTCCTAAGCCCGTCGGAAAAGCACAGTATTCGGGTGGGAGTGGCCCGATTTTCCAGGTGCCGTCTGTCACCCCTGGAAGGGGAACTCCCTGACCCCTTGCACTTCCCGAGTGAGGCAATGCCTCGCCCCTGCTTCGGCTGGCGCACGGTGTGCTCACCCACTGACCTGCGCCCACTGTCTGGCACTCCCTAGTGAGATGAACACGGTACCTCAGATGGAAATGCAGAAATCACCCGTCTTCTGCGTCGCTCGCGCTGGGAGCTGTAGACCGGAGCTGTTCCTATTCGGCCATCTTGGCTCCTCCCCTAATATCTGACTTTTAATTGGAGTGTGTAGTTTTTTAACATTTAATGTAATTATTTATGTGGTTGGATTTGAGCTATCATTTTATTTTAATTTCTGTCTATCCCTCTGGCTTTTGTTCCTCTGTTCCTTCTTTCCTGTTGTCTCTTGCTTTATTTTAATATTTATTATAGTTGCTTTTTAATTGTTTACTGACTCTTTAATTATATATATTTGCCTTTCTTTCTTTCTTTCTTTCTTTCTTTCCTTTCTTTCTTGCTTGCTTTCCTTCCTTCCTTCCTTCCTTCCTTCCTTCCTTCCTTCCTTCCTTCCTTCCTTCCTTCGTTCCTTCCTTCCTTTCTTCCTTCCTTCCTTCCTTCCTTTCTTTCTTTCTTTCTTTCTTTCTTTCTTTCTTTCTTTCTTTCTTTCTTTCTTTCTTTCTTTCCTTTCTTTCTTCCTTCCTTCCTTTCCTTTCATTTCCTTCCCTTTCTTTTTGGAGTCCCTCTCTGTCACCCAGGTTGGAGTGCAGTGGCACGATCTGGGCTCAGTGCAACCTCTGCCTCTCGGGTTCAAGCAGTTCTCGTGCCTCAGCCTCCGGAGTAGTGGGGACTACAGGCATGTGCCACCACGCATGGGCTTTTTTTTTTTTTTGTATTTTTAGTAGAGACAGGGTTTCACCATGTTGGTCAGGCTGGTTTCAAACTCCTGACCTGAAGTGATCCACCAGCCTCGGCCTCCCAAAGTGCTGGAATTACAGGTGTGAGCCACCATGCCTGGCCTGCATTGTTTTCTTAATGATTGCTCTAGAGATTATAATATACACTTGTATTTTTTTTACAGTCTACTTAGAGTTAATATTTTACTGCTTCATGTAAAATGTAGAAACTTTAAACCAGACATGTCAATTTATACCCCCTGTTTTTTATGCTATAATTGTCACACACATATTTTACACAAGAAGATTATAAACTTCACAAGACAATGTTATAGTCATTACTTTAAAAAGTCCTATGTTACTTAAAAAATTGAGAGAAAAAATGGTTTTTTACATTTACCTAGATATGTATTATTTTTGATGCTCTTCACTCCTTCCTGAAGGTCAGAGTTCTATTTGGTATCACTTCCCTTCAGCTCAAAAAAATTCACTTAGGATTTATTGTAGTGCAGGTCTGATGATGATAAATTTTCTAAGTTTTTAATTTATCTGAAAATGTCTTTATTTTATCTTTATGCTTGAAGGATATTTTTGTTTGCTATAGGATTCAGGATTGGCAAGTCCTTCCCCCAGCCCCCGGCATTTTAAAGATGTCATTTCACTCTCTTCTGGCCTTTATGTTTTCTGAAGAGAAATCAGTAATCATTTGAGTTCTTGTTTCTCTACATAATGTGTAATTTTTCTCTGGCTTTTTAAAATATTTTCTTTGATATTCTGCAGTTTGACTATTATATGCCTGGGCATTTTTTTTCTTTGTACTTATCCTGCTAAGGGTTTGCTGAGCTTCTTGAATATGTAAATTTATACCTTTTACAGAATTTGGGGAAATTTTCACTGTTATTCCTTCAAATACTGTTTCCTCACCATTTTCTCTTTCCTCTCCTTTTGAGACTCCAATTATTTGTATGTAAGACCTTTTGATACTCCCCCACATATCCCTGAGACTGTTCATGTTTTTAATCATTTCACTATCTATTCTTCCGAAAGGATCATTTCTATTGATCTACCTTTAAATTTGCAGACATCTGTTGTTTTCGTGTTACTATTGGACCCATCCTGTGCAATTTTTAAAATTGTACTGTTTTTAGAATTCATGCTAAATGAATAGATTTTAGCTACTCTTGCCACAAAAACAACAAAAAAAGAGGTAACTATGTGAGACCATGGATATGTTAATTTGCTTCACTATAGTAACTTTTTACTCTCTATATGTATCCCATAATATCATGTTATATACCTTAAATACACACAATAAAATTTACTTTTTAAAAATTCCAATATTATACTCAAAGTTTAGAATTTCTATTTTGTTGTTTCTGTTTCTTTTTAACCATTATTTCCTCTCTCCATTAATTGTGAACATATTATTTTTTAAATACCTCAGTATAGTTATACTAGCTGCTTTAAAATCCTTGTCTGCTAATTCTGATATCTGGATAATCTCAAGGTTTAACTCCATTGATTGTCTTTTAAAAATGGGTCACATTTTTTCTTCATATATTGAGTAATTTTGAACTATGTCCTGGGTTTTATAAATGTTATATATGAACACTCTAGATTCTACTCTATTCTTTTGTAGATTATAGATTTTTGCCATAACAGGCAATTAACTTGGTTGGACTATACTGTAGACACCATCTCTTGATTGGCAGTTCAAATCTCAGTTAATTCCTTTATTCTTAGTGGAAGTATGTCCTGTACATATGTGGTCCAGAGGTCAGGCATATATTTGGGCAGAATTTATACTTAGAATTTTGGATCCCGCTTTCCATTCCAGATGTCCACCACAACCCCCATCACCTCCCAGTGGCTATGGTTGCCCTGGCTTTTGCTTCTGGTTCTTCATTCCACAAAGACTGCAATTAAAAAAAAAATCAAAGTTTTAGATGTCCTTCACAGCATTAGTTTTAGCCTGCCATCAGGCTACAAGATGTAAAAACGTACCCCACCTTGTGATGTTACCTTTTTCCAAGTGTTTACTCTTCTCCAGAAACTGTCTGCTTTTGGTAATTTTCCAGTGCCTTCAAGTCGTTGTTACTTTGTATTGTTGTTATATGCAGGAGGGTTGAGTTTATTAGGAGCTACTTAGCCATATTGAAACAGATTTTGAATTCTCAGTGTATTTTGTTTACAATGGGGTTTTCTATCATAAATCTTGGTGGAGAGACAAACCAAACAACACCAGTTGTATTCTTGGTACCAAACTGCTTACATATTGAAGCTAAATCATGACCTCTCCATGGTACTTGATTGCCCTAGCAGAGTTCATTTCTGCTTAGCAAAGAGCCATATGGGTTTTGAGACTACAAGTCATTTTTAGAAATATGATTCACTTTTAACCCCCATTATACACCCAGCTAGATAATAGCAATTTGAGAGACAGCATAGATAATTTTAAAAAGTGGGCCAAAATCACATATATCTTTGTTCACCCACATCCCAGTTGTGTGATCCTAAGCAATTCACTTCATCTTTCTACGCCATTTCCTGTTGCCATAATACAATGTACCTCTCAGAGTTGATAGAGAGATTAAATGGGAGAATGCAGGTAAGTGTGTCCACATATTCTGTTTTGTATGGGAGAATCCAGATTTACGGCTGTGGACTTAGTGTAATTATTAACAAAGCCTTTTTGACTCTTAAAAATGTTCCAGTACTTGTCAAATACTATTACCAATCAACTCAGCAAATACTTCTGATAGTGGATGTCTTATTCCATTTTGTGCTGCTATAACAGAATACCACAGAATGGATAATTTCTGATGAACAGAAATTTATTGGTTCACAGTTCTGGCGGCTGGGAAGTCGAAGATCAAGGGGCCATCTGCAGTGAGAGCCTTCTTGCTGTGTCATCCAATGGCAGATGTGCAAAGAGAGGGAGAGAGAGAACAAAAGATTGAACTCACAGCCTCAAGCCCTTTTATAATTGGCATTAATCCATTCAACAGGGTGGAGCCTTCATGACCTAAACATATCCCATTGTGCCTCAGCCCCCATTATTATCACATTGGGGATTAAGTTTCCAGTACATGCTTTCTGGGGGACATATTCAAACCATAGCTGTGAGCATGCAGCCGAATTGCTAAGTGCTAATACCTCACTTCCCTGCTTCACTTTTTAACCAAAACATTGCTCCATAGACTATGAGGAAAGTGTCTAATATCATTGTATTGTGTTTTTTGTTGTTGTTTTGTTTTTTCCTTTTAACATATGGAGGAAGGTAGCCTGATTTCCAAGACTGGTCTTTATTTCTGATAATCAGGGCAAATGACCTAATTTGTCATTTCCCTCTCATCTCTATTATTACCCAGGTGAAAGGAGATCAAAGGGAGAGAACCTCAGGAACAGGCTTAGAAAGGAAAAGATGATGTGTGTTTGTGTCTATGTCTGTGTGTACCAGGATCATGTCTTGGCCTGTGATTGTGTGTGTGTGTGTGTGTGTGTGTGTGTGTGTGTGTGTGTGTGTGTGTGAAAAGTATATCATCGCTTATGGAGCTAGTTCCTACCTTTCAGTCCTTTGAGTGATGTTCTGAGGCTGAGCTGGGGTGGGAGGTGGGCAGGACTTCACTATGATGAATGAAGACTCCAATTTTCATTTTTTGGCTTTTCTTGGCAGATTTTCCTAGGCAATGTCCCTGTGGGAGGGATTTTGGCTTCCATATATTTGCCTAAATCACTGACGGAGAGAATTCCTCTTAGCAACTTACAAACGATCTTGTTTAATTTCTTTGGCCAAACTTCACTCTTTAAGGTAAATTCTTGCCTGTGGTAACTGTGATGAACTGGCATATGGTGACTCATTGTAATTATGAACTCTTGCTATTTTCATGATGTTCTGCTTATTTTAGAATATGCTGATTGATTCCACAAGTCTTCCAACACAACCCCTGCCCCTTAACATGGATCAACATCTACTTTAATGATGTTCTACAGTTTTTAATTTTCACAATATCTCAGCTTTGGAAGGAAATTTAAGGATTATCTGGTGGCTAAACAGAGGCCTCAAGATGTTTCAAAGCCAAAAAAGAACAGCGAGTTCTCCTGATGAAATGATGTTTCGGCTTATCAGTGCTTTCCTCCCAAATCTCCCCTGGCTCCTCAAAGCCAACAAGACCACTATTGTTGGCCAATTCCTTTGAAGTTGGGTGGTATCCAGAAGGACATTTGCCTGCAGGCATTTGTTGCTACTTCCCACAGCCCTCACAGAACTTTCTCTGAAGGCTGCAGTCCTCACCCACTAGAAAACAGAGGCAGCATGATGTGATGCTGAAGAGTGTGGACTCAGGGGCAGGCTGGTTGAATTAAAAGCTGGCAATGCCATATTCTGCCTGTATGTCCTCAAGCAAGTTACTCAACCTTCATGTGCCTTAATTTCCTTCTCTGTAGTATAGAGTAATAAGAATTCCTTATAGAGCTATTGAAGGATTAAAGGAATTGGTGTATTTAAAGTGCTTACAATACTGCTTGGCACATAAGTACCATGTTAAGTATTTGCTCTACTATTATTATTATTTTCCTGTCTTAGGTCTCTGCCTAACAAAACGCTCATTCGTTTAGACCACTCTGTCTAATCTAGCTATTGGGAAGACAGTAATCAGAGTTTGCATGAATTTGAAGATAATGAACACTATTAATTGTTAATATTTACATTTATTATTTCATCTACTTCTCATGAGAAGCTGATACTCAAAAAGGTTAAGTAATTTTTCCCAAGGCCACATACCTAAAAAGTGGCATAGCTAGGAATCAAACCCAGGCTATCTGACTTCAAAGTTCATATATTTAAGAGGTCAATACAATAATTTTCCCAGATGTGTTTGTATTTCTAAAGAGGTTATCCAAAGTAATGAATTTCTAATGGTCAAATATTCACATTTCTTTTGAGGGAGCTTGCACTGGGCCAACTCAAAATATAGCACATACCCATACCACACGACACCTCAAATATACCATGTCACCTCCAGCTATGTCTGTAAGACTTTCTGTTCCCCTGGAGTTCTCTAGCCACTCCTTTCTCTGTCTAAATTCTATTTGTTCCTGTGGGCTTAGCTCAAATCCCACCCAGGATGGCTGCCTGGAGTAAGTGAGTCTCTGCTCTCCTTCCTACCTCCTGGGCAAAATATTTAATGGGCAAAACATTTTAATAAAAATTAAAAATATGGTCCATAACACTTTGACCCTTTTGGTAGGCTTACAATTTCTGTTTGTCACCTGAGATGCCATTATTTTGGTCTTAATTTCTCTCCTTTCTTCAGAGGGCTGTGCTTGTCTCATAGAATAAGAGATAAACTTGTTTTGCATAGATTTCACACTTAATAAGTCATTTTTATTCACTAACACTTTCTACTGGAAGAGATTAAAGATCTTTGCCAAAATTAAACTGCAAACGTCATAGTACCAGACGAAGAAGGATTAGAACTAGCCTGCTTCAAATTCAGAGTTGAAAGGGTCCTCCTAACTCATATCATCCCATCTATTCATTTTACCATTGGTAAAAGTAAAATGGATATTGAGGACCTCGAGACTCAGAGAGGGGTAGAAATCTGCTGAAGGTGCCACAATTTATTCATTCATTCACTCAATCATTTATTCATTCAGCAAATATTTATTTAATTCCTACTGTGTGTCTTATATGGTGCTGAATGCTGAGGATGCAATGCTAAGCAAGATACATAGTGCCTGCTCTCATGGAACTTCCAGTCTGCTGGAGGAGAAAAGAAACCTAAATGTTCTAACATTGAAGGGGTAACCCTAGGCTTGGATCTGTGCCACTGGTTATTGGGGAAAGAGTACTTACAAAAATGCTGCTCTTTAATTCTGTTTTTCTTGAATCCCCAAGTATCACAGCCTTGCTTTCACACTACTTTCTCTAACATTTTTTGATCAAAATCTTAAGTCATTATGACATATAACCTTAGACATTTGTTTGTTTGTTTGTGTCTTTTAAAGATGGGATCTCGCTCTGCCACCCAGGCTGGAGTGTAGTGGTGCAATCACAGCTCACTGCAACCTCGAACTCCTGGGTTCAAGAGATCCTCCTGGCTCAGCCTCCCAAGTAGCTGGGAATATAGGTGCTCACGACTGTGCCTGGTTAATTTTTGTATTTTTTTGTAGAGATGGGGTCTCACTTTGTTGCCCAAGCTGGTCTCAAACTCCTGGCCTCAAGCCATCCTCCTGTCTCTGTCTCCCAAAGCATTAGGATTACAGGCGTGAGCCACCATGCCTGGTCCACAGAAACTGTTGATAAGGCACCACTCTTGGATAATGTGTCTCCTCCTGCACGCCTCCACTAGCTGTGATTCTCAGGGAGAGGGACAGGTGCTAGGCAGTTACAATATGGCACAGGGGCTCTGGGTGCATAGAAGAGGGAATCTACCACTCATCTGGAAGATCAGGAAAGTGCAGTGAGAGAAAGGTCTCAGCGGAGCCCTGAAGTTGAGTAGGAGCTCAAAGATGAAATAGGGCAAAGAGAAGGAGGGAAGAGAGTTTCAGAGAGAGGGAATAGCTTGTCTAAAAGTTCAGAGGTGTAACAGATAAAACTTGAGCCTAATCCTTGATCTGCGTTTAGAATTCATAAAATTTATGGTTGAAAAAGCAGACCCACATGCCGAGGCTGTTCTAAACATACTTAAAAGCATTTCAGTGTTTAAGGTTATGCTTTATTAATTAAAATAAAAAATGGACTTTCTGAGTAAAAAAAAAAAAAACAAAAACTTGAGCCTACAGTGCAAAGGGTGGAAGGATGAGGAAGTTTCTGTTCCTTTCCTGGCATGGCTACCATTTTGTAGTAAGGGAAATGAAACCAGAGAAAAGGCTAATTAAGTTTTGGATCATAGTGTGTGTCTCCTCCTTTGGCCTTTTCACTACAGAAAACTGTGTCTCTTAGACTAAGTTGGGAGGATCATTGAATAACATCTAGTCTGCCATCTTTCCTAGTGTCACCAATAGACCAGGAAGGGGTAATAGGGCTTAGGAGGAACAAGAGAGCTAGGGTTAGCACTTGGCCTTTTGAGTGTCAGCAGGGCCCTTCCCATTATATCTTGCTGCTGGCCATCTCTAAATCAGGTTGCCCCAGGCTGGCTTTGAATGAACAGAACAGATCAGAAACAGGAAGTAAGCAGAGTCCTAGCAGAGCCCCAGGCTGAATTTGCAACTACCCAGGCTGCAGGGCTCAGGTGTGTAGGGTAGGTAGTAGGGACTGCACACTGTTTCTTCAGAAATATGAAGCCTTGGCATCTTCTAAAAGTGGCCCAGCAGGATCTCCAAGGAATATCATCTGGGTTCACGTCCTCTAGGCTTTTGTGGGGAAGTCCTCAGAGATTTTTCTTCATCTCCTTCTTGTTTGGTATCACCAGCCCTACCTGTGGCCACTTCACATGTGCCTGTGCCCCAGAACAGGCAGCATCTCAGCTGACTTGCATCCTGGAGCCTTGGCCTGGGGTACTTTGACACTGTCAGTTAGCAAGCCCCACTTCTCAACAGATACATTCTAGTTTGTTGCCTTTAAACCAACATTTATTAAGCATTCCTGCCCTGTCACCCACTAGCTGAGTGACCTTTATCCATTTAGGCACTGAGCCACTCAAGCCTCAGTTTATCTGAAAAATGCTTATATGGCTTCAATGAGGACTGCAAATGGCATGTGCATGAAAAGCACATAATAAGTGGCTCACTGTGGGCACAAGACACCTGCTGTGTGCTAGGATATGTGAGGAACACCAGGCTATACAATGCCTGGGCTCTGGCCTCAGAACTCACAGTCCCCTAAGAAGGCGATGACTGTCCTCTGAAATTTGTTTCAAACTGGGTGTTGATCAACCTGCTTCCATCTCTGTCAGAATAGAACAAGAAGTGGTTTATAACTTACACATGATAGATTTAGGTTTCTTATAGAGGAGCTCCCTAAAAGTAAGCAAGGATGGTTGAGAGTTAGAACTGGGATAAGTTGTGAAGTGTCAAGGTCCAGAAAGTTACCAAAATAGAGAATAGTTTCATTTTGTTGCTAGTGCAGTACTGAGTAGCAGGTGCAAAACGAATGCGTGCTAGATACACATTTGGTTGGATGATGGATGGATTAATGAATTGTTCTAGCTTGGTATAATGGAGACCTTATGTGAAGACAGGAGATGAGCTGAATAACCTTTGACCTTAGCTTGCAATTTTATTTTCCACATTTCTGTACCTAATGTTGTATGTAGCACTTCAAAATTCCAGATTGATTATTAACATGTAAGTAATTAGAAATTTAGGTCCTGAACTCCTCTTTTGTTTCATCTGCAGACCAAAAATGTCACTAAAGCATTAACCACATATGTTGTGAGTGCCAGCATTTCAGATATGTTCATTCAAAACTTAGCTGACCCAGTGGTTATCACTCTGCAGCATATTGGAGGAAACAAGGTAATATATCCATTTTCAGCTCAGAATCAAATGGCCTCAGGAACTCTTCATGATTTTTCTGTTAAAAGTAATTTGTTAATTAATAGATGTGATTCTAACACTTAATGAGGAATGTCCTATTCCAGGTAGCAAAAGTGTGTTATAATTGGAACCTTCTAGAAATAATGCCTTATCCTAAAGTGATAGGGAATGATGGGCATTCCAGCACTGTGACAGATTGGTGGGGCAGTGACTGGATCTTTTGGATGTCCCATCACACTAAATGACATGTGATTCCATTTATTTTTGAGTGAGACAAGCAACTTCACTCAAAATAATTGAATATTTGTATTACTTGAATTTCCATAAATTAAAATGTGTATGAATTATCACCAAAGAACTAAAAGCATAGTCATATGGCATAACATAAGGTATATATTACTAAATAATCAAATTTAGCCTAAGTACAAGTATGAATGACTATTCCATTATTTGACGTTAATGTATGGCCAGTGTGACATCTCAATATATTTCTCAGTTCCCAGTCTAAAAGACCGTGTAGTTCAGCATACTTTTCACTGGTCTTGATTCTAGAAGGGAAGAAGAGAAGGAAGAGAGGGAAAGGAAATTTAAAGAAGCAAATACCAAATGAAACATGTTAGATAGGTAAGATCTCTCAATTTGGTCTGGGCTACAGCACTTCAATTATCCCCAGTAACTAATTGCTCCTTGCCTGCAGTTTCCTGGAGACTACAGGAGCTGGTGAAGTCTTAGGAATGTTCTGTAGGCCTAATGATGGGGCAGATCAAATTTCTGTCCATAAGGCTTAATCTCAGCGGTGAGCCCCAAATTCCAAAGCTCTGGAAGGAACACATCAGCCCTGCATTGACTATCCATAGCCTTGTACCAGAAGGGCATGACAATTTTTAATACTACCAAATATTTTAAAGGGCATATCAGATCACCAGCCAGTGACATGCTGTTTTCTCACTTGTAAATCCAGAGTTAGATGGAGTTAGTTGAAAAGCCAATTCACAAATGGCCCAAATGTGTATATGTATGTGTGTGTGCATGTGAGTGTGTGCATGTCTACCATGGGAAAAAATATTGAGAAGAAAACACTTGTGTGTATATGTTACTATATAGTAAATATCACAAGGCAAGATGTTTACCTCTGATTTCTTTTTTTCCAGAATTATGGTCAAGTTCACTGTGCCTTTTGGGATTTTGAGAATAATAGTAAGTATTTTTGTTAGCAACTTTGGCTTTGCCCCAGACGATTTTCCCACTTGGCAGTTAAATAGCAGGGGGTTGTGCTGAAACTACTGTCTTATCAGACCCTACAGAGCATTCTGAATGACCAAGATACAGGATATGATTTTTATATCAAATCAGGGCATGGGAATTAAGACAACTTTCCTTTTTGATAGGTAACATCTCTCAATTTGTGCTGGGGCTACAGTGCTCCAGTCATGCCCAATAACTAATTGCTCCTTACCTGCAGTTTCCTGAAGATTATAGGAGCTTATTATAATCTTAGGCCCCAGAGATAATTATTTGGGAAATCAGAAAAATTACACAACTCGAGGGTAAGCAAAGTTGGAAGAAAGAAATTTGGAAGGCCCAGTGCAGAGTAGCCTTGAGCTGTTTGAAGAAAGATGAGGAAGGAATACCTGGTTCTTTATCTGTGCTTTCCCACAGGGTTTTGCAAGATCTATGATCTCCTTCCCTTTTTTTTTCCTCACCTCTTTTAGACTGACTGTGTGACCTTGGGTAGATAATTTACGCCCTCTGAGCCCCAGTCTTTTTATCTTTTCATTGAGGAGATGAAACTTCTTGGTTGGTCTCTAAGGACCCTACTTGCTTGAATAAGCATGAGTCTTTGGAGACAGACAGTAGAAGACTGGGAATGGTCATTACTGACTGGGTTGTTCTTAGGATTGCCATCTTCACTGGAAATATCCAGGGTTATCACCAAATCTCAGAGAATTTCCACACAGAATAAATTTCCCTAAGAACGCCAGGAGTGGCTAAGTGAGGAGTCCTTCTGCCTGTGGAAACTCTGCCTGGAACCTTTCCCTTTTTCACTATCCTTGGAATTCTGGGACAAAATGGAAATTCTCTTCCCATTCGGCTCCCTAGAGTATAAGAATACTACTTCTTTCTGACAAACAAAAATAACACTGCCCTTTCCTGATCCCCTCCAAGTCTCTTAGGATAAAACTCCTATAAAGTGATGAGCTTTGTCCCCTACAACCTCAATATGTTGATCTCTATGTTCATTAACGCAAATTGCTGGGGTACTCCCAGGTCACCCTTTGCCCCTGCACCTCTGCCTCGTGGATCTAGAACCTCTGGAATCTATGGCATTATCCCAGATGGACAAATGTTGACCAAACTTAGCTGCCTGCCCGGGGATAACCCCTTTGGTCTAGTGCCACTCAGGAAGTTCTACTTTCAATCTGATCTAGTACCTGAGATCTACAGGTTATGGAGGTATGAGTGTTAGTTCTAAACCCTGAGTGTGCTCAGAGGAAACTAGCCAGATGTCCAGTAGAGCAGAGGCTCTAACTGGCCCTGCAGCGCTCCAGACCACGATCTGACTTTGATTGAAAGCACTTGAGACCCTTTGAATTGCGGGTTCAGCTGGGTGTTCAGATGTCTATTCCAGTCCCTCTGAGTAAGGTCAAGTGCCAGCTTATATTCCATACGTCCATATCCTTAAAAAGATTCTAGATCTGCTTGCTTCCTATTTATTGGCTACTTAAAAAAAAGTTCATGGTGAGAGTCTGTCCTAATTTGTAGAGGTATGGTACAAGAACAGGAAAAGGGAGAGCTGAAGAAGTTATGCCATTTACGAAGTCCCCAAAAAGTCAATTTAGTCTATTAGACTTAATTTAATTTCAATGTTCAATTATACCCCTAATCTTGCTGTCTTAGCAAATAATATTAATTATAACACACGTTTGGATAGTGAATATAATGAAAAGTTAAACATTTCTGAGAAAAACAAAATTGCTTTGAAATTTCCTTCTGTCTCCTACAGATGGGCTGGGTGGATGGAATTCGTCAGGCTGTAAAGTAAAGGAAACAAACGTAAATTACACAATCTGTCAGTGTGACCACCTCACCCATTTTGGAGTCTTAATGGTGAGTTGTCGCTTAGTCACTCCTCGATGGAAGTCTGACAATTTTTATTAGACCAGTAATATATGTGTGAACTGTTATTAAAAAATGGTATGCATTTGGAAAAAAAAGCCCCCTTCAAATTTGTTCATCCAAAGTAGATCAGATTGAGACAAATATTTATTTATTTTTTCTCCTTATAAAATTAATGCTTGCTTCTCAAATTTCAAACAGTACAGAAAAGATCCCTGTAACCTCCCTCCCAAGTGATCACCACCTTTAACAGGCTAACATGTATATTCATTTAGGTTCTTTTCCTGTGTATATAGGAATGTATGTTTTTGTTTTATAAACATGGTATCAAATTATTCATACTGTTTTTACCAATTGCTTTTTTCATTTAACAATATATATTGCACAACTTTCAGGCAAATGTGTATGTATCTATTATACTTCAATTTTTAAAATATCTTTATAGTATACCATTGCTTGGGTTTAACACAATAAATTTAACTAATCCCTGACTGGTGGACATTGTAGCTGTTGCTGTTTTTCTCATTATAAATATTGCTGTATCTTCATGTATCTTCAAACATTGGCGTAAGCATTTTTGCAGGATAGGTTGACAGAAGTAGAATTGCTGGATTAAAAGGTCTGGTCATTAAAATATTTAAATTTAAGAAGGATCATAAGTATTTGCTGAGTTTTTCTTCCAAATGACTCTCAAATGTATTCCTTTTTCTCTACCCACATCAGAATACTTTCCTGGATTTCTTAGGTAACTTTATTACATACTGTTATCTGAATGTGTCATACGTTACTTGTTCCTACAAAGAATGGTTAGCTTTTTGAGGGCTGTGGGTCTGTTTTATATTTATTTATTTTACATATATATATATATATATATATATATATATATATATTTTTTTTTTTTTTTTTGAGACGGAGTCTTGCTCTGTCGCCCAGGCTGGAGTGCAGTGGTTCGATCTTGGCTCACTGCAAGCTCCGCTTCCCTGGCAGAAGTGGGAAGAATCACCTGAGTCCAGGGAGGTTGAGGCTGCAGTAGGCCATGGTCAGGCCACTGCACTCCAGCCTGGGCAAAAGAGTGAGACCCTGTCTCAACAACAAAAAAAAAAAAAAAAAGAGAGAGAGAAAGAGCAGCGTTCTTGTTCCAGCTCTGTCTGTAACTAGCTATGTGATCTTGGTAAGGTTGTTTCCCTCTTTTGGATCTTAGATTTTCTTCTGAAATGTGAATGACTGGAGTACACCAGGGTTTCTCAATCTTGGCACTACTGATATTCTGGCCAAATAGTTCTGTCTTTTTTTTTTTTTTTTTTTTTTTTAACAGAGGCTTGCTCTGTCACCAGGCTAGAGTGCAGTGGCGCAATCTCGGGTCACTGCAACTTCTGCCTCCTGGTTTCAAGTGATACTCTCGCCTCAGCCTCCCCAGTAGCTGGGATTACAGGTGCCCGCCACCACACCCAGCTAACTTTTGTATTTTTTAAGTAGGGACAGGGTTTCACCATTTTGGTCAGGATGGTCTCGATCTCCTGACCTCATGATCTGTCCACCTCAGCCTCCCAAGGTGCTGAGATTACAGGCGTGAGCCACCCCACCCGGCCCCAAATAATTCTTTGTCGTGGGGGGTTGTTCTGTGCATTATGAGAAGTTTGGCAGCATCCTTGGTCTTTCCCCACTAGATGCCAGTAGCACCCTCCCCAGCTGTGACAACCAAAAATGTCTCCAGATACTGCCAAATGTCCCTGGGAGAGGGGTAAAATCACTCCTGGTTGAGAACTACCAAAGTAAACACTGCTTCTTAACCTTTTATGAGTCATGAATCTCTAATCATCTGATGAAAGCTACGGACTTTGTTCTTAGACCAGTGCACACATATATTCAAATAATTTTACATGTCTTTTCAGATCTTTAATGGTAATTAATAAATCACTGAACCTTGTGATCTCTAAGGTCCATTTTGTTTTTTAATTTTGTGAAGGCTATTTAAGGTCTAAGGAAAAGGACCTTTTTTTTTCTTTGCTGTTCTGTGTAGTGTTTTGAGATGCTCAGTTCAGATAATTATTCACTTTGCATCCCAAATTCACATCTCTCAGCTTGGTTATATTTTAAATGTAGAACATGTTAATGATGATGAAACCAAGGACCAAATGTTCTTCCAATGCTATAGATGGCTCCCCATGCCCTGTACACAGTCAGTTGGACTAGGCATACTCAACAAACAATATTTGGTCTTATCATACATCCATTCACATAATCTGGTTTTAGAAGAGCTATGGCAGAAATGTTATACATCCTGGGAACTTCCTATTAGTGAACACTGGAAGCATTTTGCCATAAACTTGCTCTGGTGTATGTGTAAAACACAACACATTGTGTTCCTTAGGATTTATCCAGGTCTACAGTGGATACAGTGAATGAACAGATATTAGCGCTTATAACATACACCGGATGTGGAATCTCCTCCATTTTCCTGGGAGTTGCAGTGGTGACATACATAGCTTTTCAGTAAGTTGATACAGCCTTGCTCTGAGCACATTTAATTTGGTTTGATGGATGCTATTACCATTGTAACTTTGTTAATTTCATGAACACATCACAATAGGAAGAAGTCATATCCATTAGATTATGAAGTGGACAGGTTAAAAACAAAACGTCAAGGCTCCTCTAAAAATATTTTAATTGGATTTTTGTAAAACAAGGGAGTTGGGATAGGAAAAGATTTCTCTGTAGGATATAAGAGCTCCAACCCTAAAAGAAAATTTGATAAAGTAGACTTTATTAAGAACTTCTTTAATCAAAAGACACAATTCAGATAGTGAAAGGCAAACCTTACATAGAGAGAAGATATTCACAATGCATATATCAGATAAAAGACTTGTATGCAGAATGTATAAATAACTCTCACAAATCTAAAAGCAAAAGACAATAAAGTTTATAAATGGACAAAAGACTTGAACAGGCACCTCACAAAAGAGAATATCCATGCCTAAGCCTAACCTTTACCAAATGGCCAATAAGCATATGACAAAGTTCTTTACATCATTACTCATCAAAGAAATCCTAATTACAACCACAGTTATGTACTTCTCTGCACCCAACAGAATGGCTAAAATTAAAAATAATGACAATAGCAAGTGTCAACAAGCATGTGGAACAACTGGAACTCATACATTTGCTAGTGGGAATGTAAAATGGTTCGGACACTTTGGAAAATTCTTTGGCAATACCTGTTAAATATAAATATACATCTCGCTGTTGACCCAGAAATTTCACTCTTAGATATATACTCAAGACAAATGAGTACATATGTCCACTGAAAGATATGTACAATAATATTTATAGCAGCTTCAGTCACAGTAGCTTCAAATTAGAAACAACTCCAATTTACATTAACAGTTGACTGGATGAATAAATTGTGATATATTTGTAAAATGCAATGCTACACAGCAGTAAAAAATGAATTACTTCTATGCAATGCAACATAATATCTAAATCTCATAGACATAGAATTGAGCAAAGGAAGCCAGAAAAATAAGACAATGTACTGTGTGGTTCCATTTACAAAAAGTTCCAAACACAGGTGAAATCTATGGGGTTAGAAGTGAGAGTATTGGTTACCTCTGTTGGGTGATATTGAATGCAAGAAGCATGAAGGAGCCTTCTGGGATGTTGAAAATATTCTACTTCTTGATCTGTGTCGAAGTTCCACAGGTATATGCATATGTAAAGATCCATCAAGTTATATTGTTAACACTTGTGCACTTTAATATTTACCTCAGAAAAAAATTCACACAAAATGAAAACAGCAAAATTTAAATCAATAAATATTTAATAACAGTGTAAAATAATCAAAGGGGGTAATACATATTTTTTTATTTTGAAAAATACTGGGTGAGTTTCTGCAAAGTAAAGTTGCAATCACTTAATAAAACTTAAGACCATATTTCCATGAGGCCATATGTCGGGATCTTTAGAACTATCCAAGTAGCTCTACTTGGAATGGTTTCCATAGTCATCCTGCTATTTGGTAATATGTAGCTCCAGCCTGCTGAAGCAGTGGTGATAGACTTATAATACCCAGGAAACTCCTTCCTTCCTTCTAAAAGATAAAAAGAAAAATAATAGCCTCTCTCAACCGCATAGTTGAGAAAGGCTATTATTATTTCTGTTAGTTAAGGTCACTATATTTATTATGCTTTGACTCTACCTGGAAAGAGAATGAGGGACTTCAAAGTATAAGCAAAGATGAGTAATTCTTTTATTCTTTCACTTATTATGTAGATAAGATGTGGCGATGTTTAATTAAAAAAAAAACAGACTTTACCTAACAATATTGTACTTTCTCTTTTAGCAAACTTCGAAAAGATTATCCTGCCAAAATTCTGATCAACCTGTGCACAGCACTACTGATGCTAAACCTGGTATTTCTGATCAATTCTTGGTTGTCATCATTTCAGAAAGCGGGAGTTTGTATCACAGCTGCAGTGGCACTTCATTACTTCCTGCTTGTTTCTTTTACTTGGATGGGCCTGGAGGCAGTCCACATGTATTTGGCTCTAGTCAAAGTCTTCAACATATACATTCCAAATTATATCCTTAAATTTTGTCTAGTTGGTTGGGGTAAGTATATCTGCCATTGTTTTTGATATTTATGTCTTAAGCCTGTCTTTCTAATTCTAGCTCTGTTAGATTCTGTTAATATCATAGGTAAAAAATTAAGGATCGCCTTGCTGGTGTTTGGGCATGCATCTTTTTTTTTTTCTGCCTGTATTGCTCTATAAATTCAATTTTAACCTTTAGGGCGAGGAGTTGGTGCACAAATATTTATTGAGCACTTATTGTGTGTTGTGCTAAGTGCTGGCTCTACAGTAGTGAACAGATTTTATCTCTTCCTTTACAGAAGTTACAGTCACAACAAATACTGATAAAACAGCTAACACCTAGGTAGCACTTACATGTGCCAGATGCTATTCTAAGTGCTTTACATACGCATTTAATCCTCATAATATCTCCACGGGATAGATTCCATCATTATTCCCATTTAATAGATGAGGAGACTGAGGCACACAGAAAGATGAGGTAATTTGCCAAAACTCACACAGGTAGTAGGCAAGAGAGCTGGGATTTGAGCCAGGAAGTTTGTCTCCATAGTTTGGACTTCTAACCTCTATGATCTTGCCATATTGTTTAAAGAACAGGGAAAAGACTTGAAATGGGTGAAAGAGTGCCGGGTCAGCCAGAACCTGATTCTCATCACACCTCATGACTGTGATGATCACTGCTGGCCTTGGAAGAAGCCAGGAATGGTCCTCAGCATAGATCTTTCTGAATACAAATGTCATTTCATTGGCTTGCTTTCCTTTATTTCTAATTGACATGGTCAGCTCGGCTCCCTTGCTCGCTCTCTCTTGTGTATTCAAGGCAGATTTTGGGTTCAGAAAATGTATTAGATGTGTAGGAGATGTATATTAAGTAGCATACCTTAGGTACATAGGAACACAGATTTTATCTTCCACTGCCTTTGTGAAGACAATACCCTCCTAATTAGCTACTCATCCCTTTAATGAGTTCATTAACATAGTACATGCTTTCACTGGATACACAGTCAGTGCTATTATCTATGCTAATATGGGGAGCAGAGACAGGCAAATACTGAACAGATCATAATCTAAAAGCTTGCTTTAGTACACTTTGGAATCTATCAGAAACACAGAGACAAAAGCAGTCGATACACTCCCCTTAGTGCCTTGTGTCCCTCATCTTGATTCAATCAGAGGATTGAAAAATGTGGAAGAGGCTTCATGAATAATCCAAAAAGCAGATAACCCACATATGGCTAATTGTGAAAGGGCTGTAAATATCACTTCATCCTGGCTTTCTTTCTCCCTCATCATCACTCGTTCCCAGCTTCCTTTTTAAACTCTTCCTCCAGGACTCACTTCTTATCTCTTTGATCTTCTAATTTCATACACATTTCTTGGGTTACAAGGAGAGGCAGGAAAGGCTAAAGTTTGGTACTTGGAAGCAGGAAAACTTTAGTTATACACACAAGCTGAGAAGTCTGACTGGCTCAATCAGTAAAGAAAGATACAATAAGCCACTCTTACGTTCAGTTTATTACTTACATAAACTGTGAAAGGAAGAGTACCTAAAAGTGCCAGCTTTCACATTCTTGTCCCCCACACTAAAAAGAGCAACCCCAAAACAAAGGGAATGGATGACTGCCACGTGAGTTGTAGGATTCCCGGTGGCTGAGGAGCTAGTTTTAAATGGAAGTGATGCTGTTTCCTATTCTGCAGCCCTATTCTAAGGGGGCAGGGTACAAAGGCCCACACCTCTGCAGAACCCTGAGAGATGATGAGAAGCTGTCTCCTGACAGCCTCCTGGAGGAGATAGGGAGGTGAGTAGGAGATGGCCCCAGAGCACCTCCTCACAGGCCTCCCATCTTCTCGAATTTGTGGAGGCCCGCAGGGCACACCGCCCAAATTCAGATAAGCCTTTACCTGTGTAGTCTATGTGGATACATGCAAGGTCACCAGGGAGCCACAGCTGAGCTGTCCCACTACAGGGAGTTTTCGAGCATTTCAATATTAGACAAAAGCAATCAACTTTAAGGAAAATAGATATTAATATCTGTTTATGTTTGAAGCTCTGCCTTATGAATACCAAAGCAACCTGTTGGAAAAGTTTATTACTTTTAATGACAAAAACCACAATTACTTTTGCACCAACTTAATGAATCCCTGTCCAAGACAGTAGATTTGTTTATATTTTTAAAATAACAATAGAAGGGATCTTTTTTTTTTATTTTCAATATGTAAACACAGCTTGAAGACTGCCGCACAACTTCCATCCTAAATATGAGGACTTCCCCTGTCTCTCCCTTCCAGCCTTCTATTTTAAAAAACATCTGCAGCATTCTAGGTGCTGTGCTTGGGGTGGGCTATACAGACTTGAAGTCATCATCATGTTTATCATAGAATGGGACAGTGGAGGATTTTTCAAGATACTTGGCATTCTGGGCTTTGGAACAGCTTTGGAAAGCATGTAACAAAACCCCTAAAATGTATGTAGGTGCATGCGCTTAGTCTAGGAGAAATACAATTGAGAGATAAAGAAATCATATATTTTTTTTTTTTTGCAAATGTACAAGAAATTGGATTTTTAAACCCTGTGTCTACACTCTCCTCACGTTTGGCCATTTTGACTGAACTGATTGCTTTATTATAGTCTGACTGAATTGAGTGGTTGTTAACTGGTCGATCTAGTCAAAATGTCAAACTAGTAACGAGTGTGGAAACAGTTTCCCTGTCAAAAAAGCACTGAAGGCTGCAGCTGATTGCCTGTGCCCTTCTCCTAAGGTGACCTAGACAAAAAGCTATTGGGAACGAAGAGGTGATGTGAAAGGGAATAAAAATTAGGGGCTCATCATCTAAGAAGAAATGCTTGATGCGAACTTGCATTCCAATCAACTAGATACTTCTTTTGCCAAGTTGATTTTCTGGCACTTGAGCTATTTTTAATAACTAGTGGGCATTGTATTGGAGCCATTGGCATGCTGTCTACTTTAGCAGATTGGAGAACTCCTTGAAATGTTTAACTTGGAAGAATTCACAAACATTTTGCAAACAATAGTATTTTGATGCCCGCACATCTGTGGCTCATTTAAACAGTGTCTTAATGTATCATCACCCACAGTCATTGATTAGGTTGCCTCTCTGCTACCTGATGAAATGCCTTTGACTTGCTTTCCCACTGCAGGAATCCCAGCTATCATGGTGGCGATCACAGTCAGTGTGAAAAAAGATCTGTATGGAGCTCTGAGCTCAGCGACTCCATTGTAAGTACCAGCATCTCTGTTTCTCTGGTGGTGGGGCTCTGGCCCAGCAGGGTATGGTAAAGTGTTCTTGGCCTGGGATTGGTCTTGACCCTTGGCTTCAGGAAGAAATCAACCTAAGTCCTTTTGCCCTAAACATAGGCCACATTTATGTGATGGTTAGTTGCCCGGGTCCTCTATGACCTTGGGCAAGTTACCTTACCTTTTAGTTCAATTTCCTCTTCTGGAAAATGGGGATAATAATGTTTTCTCTTAATGTCCTGTGCAAATTAAAATGATATCATGTATGTAATGTGCTCAGCATATTGGCTGTTCTATGGCAAATGCTGTGTAACTGGCAGGTATTATGATTACAAAGCTCACACATCAGGTCATTGCAAAGAGTTAGTGGCCACTACAAGGAAATTCTGAGATGGTTTGGAAAACATTTTTTACCTTTCAACAACAAAGGTCTTCCCTGAAGAATGCTCAACAGCTTTCCTTTGTAAACAGCCTCGGCTTGGTTGTTCTCTTGTTTCTTTTCATTTTTTTCCTTTTCTCCCATTTGATGTATAAGCTCTTCTCTTTAGTTCTCTCAACCACAATCACATGAGAGTAGCAATTCACTTCACCCCACCTCTCCAGAACCTTCTTTTACAGGCGTGTAGGCGTGTAGATAGTTGCCCTGTGGTCCTTTAGGCTGCACAATCTCATTTTACACTTCTGATTGTTCCATTCTTTTTATCATTGCCTCTCAAGTTCTATTCCACTATAGATTTCCTCTCCCACTGGACTGGAATTAAATGTAGAAGGTCCTGCTCCAAGACTCCCCCATCTTTCATATTGAGATGACAGTTTCCATGGGGTCAAAATTATTTTGCCCTTTGCAGCAGATGCTTTCTAATTAAAATTCCTTGTTATGTTTTCTTTCTCTTCCATTTTCTCTTCCCTTCCTTCTCATCTCCCCCTCCATCCTCCCCCTTTGCCTGTTTTGTGACTTAAAAAGTCCCCAGTGTCTACCTAATGGTGACCCTTCTTGAACCATCAAAAGCAAGAGCAAAAGCAAAACCAGAACAAAATCAACTCCACTTTTTCCCAAAAGAGACTTTTCAGATGTGACTTGGTTAGTAAGAGGCCGACTGCTCTAACAGTTTTTTTTCAAATTATATTTTGAAGAAGTAATTCATGCACATGGAACAAAATCCAAACGTACAACAGGGTAGAGGATGAAAAGTAAGCCCTGCTTCCAACCCCTAGATACCCAGTTTCCCTCCTGAGGTAACTCTTATTGCCAATTTATTACCAACAATCAAATTTGTATGGATATTCTCTTGCACACTTTGTTACCCAAGTGGTAGATATACACCATTTGGCACCTTGGTCTTTCCACTTAACAATGTATCTTGGAGGTGATTCTTTACCCAAACATATAACACTATCTCATTTTAACAGTTTTCTATGGCATCCTTTAAGGATGCTGATGATATTCAGGGACCTCTAGGTGTCAGAATCTATTAGGAAAATTAAATGTTTTTTAACACGTTTGCAACACACACACACAAACTCACACATATGTGAAAGTATCCATGCCAAAATAAACAACATGACCAAAAGAGATTTTCCTGGTTTTAGAAAAGAGAGCTCAGCTAAGTTGACACACAGTTAAATTAGTCAAGCTTCTCTGTGTTCAAAAATCAGGGAAAATGCCTCCAGTAATTGCAAATGTTATTAAATGGAATATCTGTTCATATGAATCACTGCATATTTTTTCTTTAATAAAAACTGTAGAGTCGTTAATCAATCCAGTAACCAGTGTTGCCTTTGTCATCCAAATACATCATATTTTAAAGCAGTACACCTAGAGTTCTTCTCTTTTTGTAGCATTTTCATTAACTTTCATAATTTCAGCATTGTTTGATGTAGCTTTCAGAAAATCCATTCATTGCTCACATCCTTTCACTGTGATATTTATCATGTAAAGTAGAATTAATCCTGCAAATAAGAGCTTAGGTGTAAGGTGGTGGCGGGGGGGCAGGGCGTGCGGGGGCGGTGTGGGGAGCATGGCGACAGAGAGCCACTTTTGGGGAAAATGTATCATTCATTTTTCTGCTGTTAACGAAGAGAACCGTTTCCTAGGGAATTGGACTGACAGGTTTCTGCATATGTAGGGCAGAAACATCCTCTAGGATTTCTGACTTAGTCTTGGAAAGAACCCTGAACTGGGGCTCAGGAGATTGAGGTTCTTGTCCCAGCTCTGCCTCCAGTTGGTATGAGTGAACTCTGTCCAGTTCATTTCTCTAGGGCAGATGCCCTTAGGGTGAAATAAAATTGACTAGATGATCTTCAGTCTCTGAGAAATAGGACTTTATGTTTCCCTATCTCATGATAGTCTTTTTTGTTTCTTACAGTTGTTGGATTAAAGATGATTCTATCTTTTACATCTCAGTGGTGGCTTATTTTTGCCTCATATTTCTCATGAATCTCTCCATGTTCTTCACTGTTCTTGTTCAACTGAATTCGGTGAAATCCCAAAGCCAGAAGACTCGGCGGAAGATGATCCTGCATGACCTCAAAGGCACAACGAGCCTGACATTCTTACTTGGCCTCACCTGGGGGTTTGCCTTTTTTGCTTGGGGACCCGTGAGGAACTTTTTCTTGTATTCGTTTGCCATTTTTAACACTTTGCAAGGTAACTGCTGCTTTTTCGCCTTTTCCGTGGCCAGCTACACATCCAGCAAAGCTTTTGTTGCTTTGGAAAATAATCTCACCTGTTGGAAACATTAACTAGATGTTAGTCTTCATTAAATGCACACACAGCCCACTCTCTCTTGCTCAGTGGTATAGGGAGAAGCCCAGATAGGTAACCCAACTTTGGGTAGTTGGAAATGTCTACATCAAACACTGATTGGCAATACTTCTTACAGTGTTCATTGTATCAACACATTGTGCTAGAAAATGTACAGATTCATGCTCATGTTGACATTTTGAAGTACACAATCCAGCTAAACATAGCAATTAACTGGAAAGCAGAAACATTAAAGTTTTGACCCCGTAGGCTCTATCTGCATCTGATATCCTAATCTTTTGGGAAAGAGCCAGGCTAGACTATCATAGAATCATACAGGAATGAAGGTTAAAATCAAAAGGCCATGGGAAAGGCCAAGGTTGTAGCCTTGAGTTTGCTATAAAACAACCTTTAAAAAGTTACAACAATTGGTTGAATTAGATGATCCTAAGCTAAAGGCCCTAGAGCTCTTTTAATTATTTTCCTTTATTCTGATGAAATGAACGAATAATCAATGAGGTGATGAAATGGTAGACAAAAGATGGCATGAGAAGTAAAAGCTAGGGGCCAGGTGTGATGGCTCATGCCTGGAATCCCAGCACTTTTGGAGGCTGAGGCAGGCGGATTGCTTGAGGTCAGGAGTTTGAGACCAGCCTGGCCAACATGGTGAAACCCCGTCTCCACTAAAAAATATAAAAATTAGCTGGGCATGGTGATGTGTGCCTGTAGTCCCAGCTACTTGGGAGGCTGAGGCAGGAAAATTGCTCAAACTCTGGGAGGCAGAGGTTGCAGTGAGCTATGATCGTGCCACTGCACTCCAGCCTGGGCAACAGAGAGAGAGACTCTGTCAAAAAAAAAAAGAAAAAAAAAAGCTAGAGATCTGGTTCATATAGCTCTGAATAATTGCTGATGTTCATTTTAACTTGATTTTGCCTATTAAAAATATTGGGGGAAAGAGGCATGCAAAATGATTTTGTGTGAGTCTCTAATTCTACCCCATACTTTTATCCTCAAGTGTCGTCCAGTCCATTTGGGCTACTGGGACAGGCTGAGAGTCAAGTTGGCATTTCATTGAGTTAGAGTCTCCCTTCGTGCTCTCCACTATTTTTTTTTCATTCAATAAACCCTTATTTTCCATACTGAAGCCCACTGATGGTACCATGGGATGCTCCCACAAGGAAAAAGTTCTATGGTCAAATAACTTTGGGAAATGTGGCAAATTACATTCCCCCTTTCTTGGAATAGCACTGTATACATCAGCATGGTAAAAGCTCTATTACGAAAAAAAAATGCCTTTAAAAACTTGTTTTAATGTAGTGTCTTAAAAATCTCTGAACCTTTTATTGTGGTCATTGTTAATCCTTGAGGAACCCTGAGAAAAATAAATTGACATGCAGTTATTATATGACAGGCACTTGCAAAGTGCTGCGGAGTTGGGGGTGGGTGGGAAGCAATGTAGCAGAAGGCATGGTTTTTGCATTTATGTTTTAGGACTCAAGAAACCATCTTATTTTAGAGCAATGAGGTGGATCAATGGAAACTTTTTGTCCCACCAGATCCTGCCAACCATATACAGCCATGTTCTAATTGGAATGTAAGAAGTCACGAAATGTGTTGTTCTTCCTTCACATGCCATTTTTATTGCCTCTGGTAGTAGGAATGGAATTTTTAGAAGCTCTCAATACCACCCTTGCTTGGTTCCCTTTGAGGCTACTGGCACTTGGTTGAATTCTAGTGTAGAATTGAAGGTTGTATTCTAGTGTAGGACTGAGGCCCTGGTGATGGTTCTACACTTTTTCTCTGGATAGAACTGTCTGGCCCACACTACAGTATTCTAACCTGATGCTCTAACCTCAAGAACTAACCAGTCATGGTGTAGAATGTCCACGGAAACGGTTTAGAACCCAGGTGCCTGTGAAGACTTCATCCACAGTGGTAACTCCAGGCTTCTCTTTGGCTCAGTGATTCTGAGGAGAAATGTACTCACTCTGTGGAAAGAGAGGTTAAAGGAAAGCTGGCAAAAGATCAAGAAAGCTAGGCAATTTCGAGCTTAAAAAGGAGGGGCAGGGGTGTTTTCAAAACCACTCTTATGGTGGAAAGTAGCATCTAAGGAAGGAGCCTGCATGGGTAGAAGCAGAATTTAATAGGATATTTCTTTTCTTTTCAACTTTTATTTCAGATTCAGGGGGTAAATGTGCAGGTTTGTTAGCTGGGTATATCATGTCATGTTGAGGCTTGGGGTATGAATGATCCCATCATCCAGGTAGTAAGCATAGTACCCAATAGTTAGCTTTTTAACCCTTACTTTTTTCCCTCTTCTCCCCCTAATAGTCCCCAGTTGTCTACTGTTGCCATCTTTATGTCCATGTGTACCCAATGTTTAGCTTTCACTTTTAAGTGAGAACATGCAGTACTTGGTTTTCTGTTCCTTCATTAATTCACTTAGCGTAATAGCCCCTAGCTGCATCCATGCTGCTGCAAATGACATGATCTCATTCTTTTTTTATAGCTGTGTAGTATTCCATGGTGGCTATGTAGACACTTTCTTTATCCAATCCACATTTAATGGGCACCTAGTTTGATTCCATGTCTTTGCTATTGTGAATATTGTTGCAATGAACATAAGGGTGCATGTGTCTTTTTGGCAGAGTGATCTGTTTTCTTCTGGATATATACCCAATAATGGGATTGCTGAGTCAAATAGTAGCTCTGTTTTAATTTCTTTGAGAAATCTTCAAACTGCTTTCCACAGTGGCAAAACTAATTTACATTCCCACCAACAGTATATAAGTGTTCTAATTGGGTATTTCTTGAAAACTAAAATCAAAGTCCCATAGATCCAGCACCAAAAGAGCCAAGCTGTCTCTGTCTGTCCGATATGCCTTATGTCCATCAAGCACAAAGTCTTGCCAGTCTTGCCTAAAATGACTGCAAGATAGCATGTGCCATCTTGTAGCAAGGGAGTTTTCAGAGCTCAGAGTTTCAAATTCAAGACACACACACACACATACAACCCGAATAACCTCCAAAACAAACGGTGGAACAAGTGAACAAAGTAGTCATTTCAAAGACAAATGACAAGCTTGCAATACTGGCTGAAGGGGATGGGGGTGACCTGTGGTCAAGTGGGAAAAAATCATGCTCATGATGAGCTATTTGTGAAGGAGGAATGCACAAATAAAAATGCAGGTGACAAAAACCTGACATCTTCCCTCATGCCTGTGTTTTCCTAGTGAGTAAGCAGATCAATCTGTTATGGGAAGGAAAAGGAAAGCTGTCAGGCAGAGGGGGAGAGTTGGCAGGCAGCTCATTGGAATTCACAGAATAACCTTTTAAGTCTGAAAACTAAACTCCATGCAAGAAATCAGAGTAGTAATAGGTGCTTGATGTCACTGTCACCCCTTGTACATGCTGAAGTTGGAGGAGTTTTGCCTGCTCTAAGACTGTGGTTTGCTCTCCTCAGGGTGCTGCACCGCCTTCCAGGTGGCTGCTGCTCAGAAAAACAGCGAACACTGCTGAATTCATCCCCACAGTTGTTTGGTTACACATGGAGATAAAGCCCTTGGGAGAGTTAGCGAGACATGCCATTCCATTTAGCCTCCAGATTGCTGCCTCCCACCTGGAATCCGAGTCTCAGGGCTGGGGCTAGGGAGCCAAGATCTTCCCAATCAAACTTCCCATCGAGTGACAGGAAGTCACTTGCCTCTGCCTGAAACTTTCCAGGGACTAAGAGCTCACCATTCTGTAAGCAAAGCATTTAACTTCTTGTAAGCTCTGATGTGGTACCAGTTTTCCTTACCTGAGGCTAGTATAGTACAGTAGTTAAGCCCTTGTGTTCTATAGTCAGACTGCCTGCATTCAGAACTGGTGCTGCCAGCTCAATGTTAGCTCTGTGACCTGGGTCAAGTTTACTAGACTTCTTGGACTCTGAGTTCCCTCAACTGTAAAAATGAGACTAATAGTACAATGCCTGTCATATACTAATTGCTAAATAAACACTAGCTGTGATTTGTAGTACATAGTTGCTCTGAAACTTTCTTCCATTGCTCCTGGTTCTAACCGGGCAACTGTACAGATACAAGCCTAATTTGTCCTTTTCATGACAGCCCTTTCAGGTCTGTGGCTAAGTAAGCATCTCTTCTCACCCTATGTTTTCCACTCCAAGTTTTTTTTTTTAATCTAGTTGCAATATCCCAACTCTTTCAGCTTTTCTTCACTATCCTTCTTCACTGTATACTTGAATACTTCTGTTTGTCATCTTCCTCTTAAAACAAATCCTCCCAAACTGAACACGGTGCTGGTGGGAGGTATGGTCAAACAAGGACAGAATATGGCAGGAGACTGTCACTCGCCTCAATCAAGATTCTTTACTTCCAGTAGTGCTCTAGCTGAAATTTGCTTTGGGACATTTACAATAGACTGGTGCTCAGTTTACAATGGGTTAAGACCTCTTTGATACTAATCATTTACCTTCAGGACAACCGCCCAATGTAGAGGCAAGTTGAACCTGTATAGAGAATAAAGGTTTCCAAACTGCACTTGGATCAAAATAAATATATTGAGGCTCAAGCAGTTATCACTGTTGTAGATGGATGGCGAGTTTGTGTATCAAGTGTCTTGGAGTTCAAAGCAACATACATTTATTGAGCTGCAGCACTTAGTGTATTAAAGAGAAAGGGCAAAATGACATAAATATGAAAAGGAAACATATCTCGGCCCTCAAAGACTCAACAGCTAGGTGGAGAAATGGGAAATAGATGAATAATTATATGGCTACATATAGCAAATAATACAAGAAACAAAATGTTATGAGAGTTCAGAAGCGGGAAAAATGAGTTTCAGTTTGAGGCATCTGGAAAGATTTTGTGGATAAAGACTTTTTGTAATGGACCATAAATATAAGTCAGGCTATTGACAGGAGTTATTTCTGCCAGTCCTACCCCCAACTGCAGGAAATCTAATTGGTCCTCCAGGGAATTTGCAATCAAGATAATTTTTTTTTTTAAGACAGAGTCTTGCTCTATCACCCAGGCTGGAGTGTAGTGGCTTGATTCTGACTCACTGCAACCTCCGCCTCCCGGGTTCAAGTGATTCTCAGCCTCTCAAGTAGATGGGATTACAGACATGTGCCACCACACCCAGCTAATTTTTGTATTTTTAATAGAGACAGGGTTTCTCTATGTTGACCAAGTTGGTCTTGAACTACTGGCTTCAAGTGATCCACCTGCCTCTGCTTCCCAAAATGCTGGGATTACAGGCATGAGACACCACGCCTGGCCAAGATAATCTTAAGTCATATTTTTATCTTCCAAGGACATATTTTAGAGGGTGGGAACGAGAAATGGCCAGCACTGCTGGCAAAGACTTTCAGCTCCTCCCTCCCCCTTGCAGGACAAAATCAGGGCTGGCATTAGAAGTTGAGGGTCAAATCCATGGTTTCCACATGGTGTCATTATGCCAAAAAGCATGTGTAATAGTTATTTATTGCTATATAACACATTAACAATTGTTACCAGCCTAAAACAACAAAAATTTATTATCTCACACAGTGTCTGAGGATCAGGAATTCAGGAACAGCTTAGCTGGGTGTTTCTGACTCAGGGACTGTCGTGAAGTTGTAGTCAAGCTGTCATCTGGGCCTGCAGTGATCTGAAAACTTGACTGGGGCTGGGGAATGTGCTTGCAGGAAGGCTCATCCACATGATCGTGGACTGGAAGCCTCAGTTCCTCACCATGTGGGCCTCTCCACAGGGATGCCAGGATGTCCTCAGGACAAAATACTTGGCTTCCTTCAGAGTGATGAGAGAGGGCTCGCTCTTTTATAACCTAACCTTGGAAGTGACATGCCATCCCTTCTGCTATATTCTATTGGTACAATGTGGAAGTAAACTACACAAGGATATCAATGCCAGGATGTGGGGATCATTGAGAGCAATCTCAGAGAGGGGCTACCTTACCTCTCACACTCTAGGATGAACAGCAGCCCAGGGGCAAAACAGTGGTTGACATGAAGTCTTGATATAGACATTTTTGCCTTTGGGAGGGAGTCTACAAAGACAAGATCAGAAAGCCAGTAATGGCCCTGGGGTTCCTTGAAAGTAGTATCTCTCATGACAGGAGCAGGCCTGAGTCAGAGCATTGGTGACAGCTGGTGAAAGAAACCGAAAAAGACTGACCTTCTTCTCCTGGCTTAGGATTCTTCATTTTTGTGTTTCACTGTGTGATGAAGGAGAGTGTGCGGGAGCAGTGGCAGATACACCTCTGTTGTGGGTGGTTGCGATTGGATAATTCTTCTGGTAAGATGTCAGTTTGGATGAAGTTTTGAATTTTACGTGTTTTACAAAACTGATCAGATTAATTTATCTCCTAACTTGAGTACTTACAACATATCAGCATCAAAACACAGGCTGTTTCCATGTCATAAAAATGATTTGTGCTTTTGAGCTGAGATGAATGAAGTCAAGTGAAGAATGTGACTTGGGCCATATTTTAAACTAGGGATGCTTTTGTTTTGGCCCAGATTCCCTGGATTGCTTACCCTCACTGTCCACATCAGTCTCAATTCAATTAAAAGAACACTGAATGCGTGCCTACTGTGTTCCAGGCACTGGGTCTCAGGGGCTTCTGGCTGGTAGCCAACAGTGGGTTGAGTGGATGTAGGAAGCAAGGAGTGGTGGTGGAGATGGAGAGAACTTATAAACATTCCTAAGATGCCTGGCCAGTGGGCTGCACAAGTGTACTGATGGCCCACGAAACTGGGGGATGTAGTGAACTCAGATGTTGCCTCTTAGCACTGGTGCTTCCCTTGAGAATGTTTCCAGTGCAGGCAAACTGCTGTTCTATGTATCAAAAGGATCTTCCATTCAATTCAGGCAGCTTCTCTCAGTCTCAATACAAAGCCTAATCCATTTTCTTTAGTGAAGGCAGCACTTGAACTCTAAGATTCTACAAGTAGCACTGAGATTCCCTCCATTCCACACTTTATGCTGGCCATATCAGCAACTTGCTGGTCCTTGTGTTCTGGGAAAAGCAGGCATCCTTGGTATGTGAATTGTCTCTTCCTATACCACACATTACAGTACAAACCTACTTATTACAACTTCATAGAAAAGCTGACTCCTTCTGGTACTCAGAATGAACACTGTGCATCAAGCTTTGTTTTTTTTGTTTGTTTGTTTTTGAGACAGAGTTTCGCTCTTGTTGCCCAGGCTGGAGTGTAATGGCGCGATCTCGGCTCACCGCAACTTCCGCCTCCCGGGTTCAAGCGATTCTCCTGCCTCAGCCTCCCGAGTAGCTGGGATTACAGGCATGCACCACCATGCCCGGCTAATTTTGTATTTTTTAGTAGAGACCAGGTTTCTCTATGTTGGTCAGGCTGGTCTCGAGCTCCTGACCTCAGGTGATCCGCCCGCCTGGGCCTCCCAAAGTGCTGGGATTACAGGCATGAGCCACCGCGCCTGGCCTAAGCTTTGTATTTTTAAACCAGATTATTGAAGTGTAATTTATATGCCATACAATTCACTACTTTAAGTATAGAATTTCATGAGTTTTATATTTTTAACTTTTCTTGGTATCATTTCAGATGGGAGCAGCCGGTGTCAGATAAACGTTGGATATAAACAGGAGGGACTAAAGAAAATCTTTGAGCACAAACTGTTGACACCATCTCTCAAGTCAACTGCAACTAGCTCCACTTTCAAATCTTTAGGCTCTGCACAAGGCACACCTTCAGAAATAAGCTTTCCAAATGGTAAGAAAAAAAGGCTGTGTTGTCTACATTTATATTCCAGAGATATTGATTTAACGTGAGACCACATACTGGGTCTTGGATGATACTTCCTCTTCAAAACTAAATGCACATGTGCATGTGTATACCTTGACTCATTCTTGGCTGAGAAAGTGTGTATAGAAGCATAGAAACATGTACAGAAGTGTGTATAGGTGTTTCTGTGCCTAGTAAATTTAGTAAGCATGAATGTGTTATTAGACTAATAGAGGAAAGAAGAGATGAGAGATTAGAAAATTCATGAGTAATTAAAAACAATTGTCACAGACCGTTAAAACCAGAAGGAACCTTAGACATTGTCTAGTCCAATCCCTTCATCTTACAGTGGAGGAACCTCAATCAGAGAAAAGGAAAATGCCTTATTGACAGTTACTGAGCCCATCCTTACCATCCAGTAGAACTGGGGCCAGTCATTCAGCCTTCAGCCATCCAGCAGAACTGGGGCCAGAATTCAGGTCTTCCGGCTCTCAGGGCTAGTCCTATCAAGAAAACAGAGATACACATCACTCTTAGATGCTGAGCTTCTTCCATAGGAAGCCATATTCCTAAGCTGAGACAGATGTTCAGTTGGGAATGGGGTCTTGTACCTAATTATGTAAAAAGAGAAAGTGTAGGAAAAGGATTGGCCTACAGGCTTAAAGTAAAGAGAAAGGCAAAGTGAGCAAGAACTTAAGAACTTCAGGTTGACACTGTGATGATTCTGCATTGTGTGCTTCTAGTTAGATGATAGTGCAGTGGTCTTTGGTTGCCTTTCTTTAAGACCAGGGTATACTCCAGTTCACACACACTTTGGTGGCCTGGCTGTAGTCATTCTCCTGCCTTCTCAGTGCTGCAGGTAGAACTGCCTCATTCGCTAGTATTTTTCTTTATGTTGGCTCCAAAAACCAGTTCTATGTCCAAGGGCTGAAGGCAATCTGGAAGCAGCATGGTGGGTTAAAAAAGCATCAGACTTGGAGTTGGAAGGCTTTGGTTCAGGTTCCAGCTCTGTCAGTCACTCTGTGACCTTGAGCACATCACTTCTCTGCTTGGAGCTACATTCTTTCTACCTTTAATATGAGGGGACTAGAATGGATAATCTCTTAAGTGCCTGCCAGTTTCAGGACCATGTATGGGGCAACGCTATTTTCCAGTTTAGGCTGGTTGACTAGTGTATAGTATCTCAGTCTCCCATCTTTGTGTGGGAAAGCTAGTGATGCACATGAGAAAAACCTTTCTCTGGCCACAGGCATTTATCAAACTCTGGCCAACTAACCTGTGGATATGTCTTGGTGCTCATATAAAGTCACTGGGGTGCCATGACATAGACAAGGCATAGGTTGTGGAAGCTCCTTAGTAGATAATAGTTGGGGCTGGTTGGGAAATAACATTTTTCAAGAGGGTTATTTAGCATTGGATTTCTTGATGTCCCTGGGAACTATTTAATTAGCAAATATACAGCCCAATGTGTACATATTTTGCTTCAGAGGATCAGTAGCAAATACCATATCCAGGATATTGATGTTCTCTTACCAAGCAATCGACCTGGAAAACCAACATTAAAGTGCTCATCAGTTGAGAGGAACTGAGCCAGTGGGGCAGGTAGACCTGCCACAGGTTCTGAAACTGTAATCTGGGTCCTTCCATTGTACTAGTGGCAGCCAGAAGCTTGATTCTATTAGCAGAGAGTGAAAAATCATGCCCTCTGTACCACCAAGCATTCTCAAGCTTGAGAAATAGCCAGACTTTCAGTGCAAGAATATCAAATCCGTAAGGGATATAAATGTGTATGTTCACATTTTATGTCATCTTCTCTTGAAGGCCTCCAAGGTTTGTGCATAAATATCCTCTCCTAGGTTAAGGTTAATGTCAATAATGCTGCCTCTTATTCACAATGTAGGAAGAACATATGCACTGGTTGTCCAAACAGTGCTGTCAGGATGAATTAATTCACCCCAGATTTTATATAAAACAGTCCAAAGAAAGCACCGTATCCTTCCATTCTCTTCTAATTGCTTTATTTTTTCCTTCATTTGATAAAATTTTCTTATGCTTCTACTATGTGCAAAGTCCCTGATGCCGCAGCTGAAAATTTTCTTTTTTTTCTTTACTGCAGATGACTTTGACAAAGATCCTTACTGTTCCTCTCCTTGAGTTGTGAAGCTGTGCCTAATTATGTAAAAAGAATATAATACCTGTGGAAATAAAAATGAATTCCAAGTGTATACTTGCTCGGGTGATGGGTGCACCAAAATCTCACAAATCACCACTAAGTAATGTACTCATGTAACCAAATACTACCTGTTCCACCAAAACCTATGGAAATTAAAAAAAAAAAATAAAAAGCAAAACAAAAATCCCAAAATGAATTCCATTCACAAACAGAATTTTTCAATAAATCCCAGTAGAGATACTTGCCTCCTCCCAACCCCTGATTGGGGAAAATGTTGAATTTGTGAAACAATTTGCTCCAACCTTCTATTTTAATTATTATTTTGTAAGGGGAAGAATAACATTTGATAAATATTAAAGTCAGAATAATTCTCCTATTTGTCGTTATAGTTATTTCTTTTTTGGATAAGATTTTAGGCTATCGTTATGATACATTAGAGGAGAAATTTCTACAGCATTGGAAATTTTGTTTTAAAAGCTTTAAGTGTACACATCCTTAAAAAAATAAAAATCAAGACCAGGATCCTTACTTCCCTGCTGTGGGAGCCAAACAATTTCAGGTGGTCAAAGTTTCAGGATGCCCAGTTGGCCTGAAACCCACAGAGGAAGTAGTTAGGAAGAGCCACAAGGTCATACATTTTGGAAAAATACTCTGCCCTGTTGGCCTGTCATGACAAAGCACCTGAGATCCCCATTATTCAACTCACACTTTTGATTGAAGCTCTTATTAAAATGTAAACATGTTTTGTGAAAAGGGTGGGTCATCAATCCACAGACACCCATAAATTCCTTAGTAAGGATGAATTTTTCAGCCAATACAGCCCTTCAAGGAATAGCAAGCAGGGTCTTGAGGAATAAAACAGAACAGAAACTGTTGAAAGCTGGTGGTTCTCTCTAGGAAGGAAAGGCCAGATTGGGGTGAGCAGAACAGTAGAGGGATGGAGTGCAAAAAGGGCCACCCAAAGGCAACAGAGTGATCAATGAAGACGAATTTCGCCAGCTTTGCCTTCTGTGGCTTCCCAGTCAGGTGTGCTGCTCACATTTGTCCTTGGATAGAAATAAGTAAAGGAGGAACATTCCGGAAGGATACACAAGCAACTGGTATCAGTGGTTGCCTTCAGGAAGGGTAACTGGGTGTCTGGGGGCAAAGGAAGAAGAGATATTTACTTTTCACCCTATACCTCTTTGTATCTTTTGAATCTTGTATTGAGAGAATATATTACTGCTTGGAGCAATAAATAAATGAATACATAAATAAATAAAGATAACCAGACCCTTCCAGTGAGAAAGATAAACACCTACATTTCAATACCAAAAATCAAGTTCCCCAGGACCCTTGTGAATATGTATGATGCAGTGGGCTGTGGAGACAGCAGAGTTGGGTTCAAATCCCAGCTCTGTCACTTTCTAGATGTGCGACCTCGTGATGTAATAATGATCATACATGCATCCTAAAATTGAAGTGAAACTGAAATAAGATAAGGTCTGAAAATGTTCTAGCACAGTGTAACACAGTATATCTTCACTCCTTTCTCTTTCAAACCCCCATCAACTTACCACTCATCCCCTCATGGCCCCAACCTACCATGTCTACCCCATTAAAGGTATCACATTGATCTTCTAAGCAAAATTTAATGCTGACTACCAAACAGACTACAGCACTGGTGCCAGTCACTGGTATAAAACTCCTAGGTCTCCATTGTTCCCCCTAACACCTCGCACAATATAAAAATTAGGTTGGCCCTTAGGCCCCTGAATATCTGCCATCAGAGTCAAATCCATTGTTCCCCATGTGGCTCCATGTGTACTTTTTTGGTAGGGGAAGGTGAGTGAGTGAGTGTGAGTGTGTGTGTGTGTCTGTCTGTGTGTGTGAAGGGACTAACATGAATAATGATCAAAGTGTCTTGAATGTTACATGTCTTTGAACCGAAATATTAAGTCACTTTGACTCAAAAATAGATTTAAGGACAAGACTTGGTTGCAATTAGCACTTTTACAAATAAATGCATTTTGCAAGTGGTTTGGTTTGGGGGATCATTTTGGCTGTTAAAATGCCCACGATTGTATTTATTTTCAACAAGTAATAAAACCTTGATTGTTCTGCTGCTGCTGGAGTGATAAATGTACGGCCTATCTCTAATGACCTGACAGACTGTCGAGAACAGAAACGTTATTCGATAGAAAAGTTCATGATTCCTATCATGACACCCCTTGCTAATTAGGAAGCACAGCTTTCTGCAATTTCAAAGGCAGTTTGAAATTGCAGGGAAAACACTGATTGAATATCTTACTGGCATCCTTTGGCTTGCTTTTCCTGGGCACACAAAATGACTGATACTTGTGTCAAGGCGGACCCAAGTAATTATGGAAAAAAGACCCTAGAAACTTTGGACTGCTTTCAATCAACAATCAACTCCCAAGTATTCACAGAGTCCTGACATGGAGGGAAAGATACAGACACATCATACTTAGGCCACTACCTCCAGCAGCTTACTGTATATTTGGGGAGACCAGATGCACACACTGGAATAGTTAATGATTAGAGCAAGAATATGATAGAAGAAAGTGCTTTATAGGTAGGAAGTCACAGAGGATTTAGTCAGGCTGAGAGTAGGGTATTCCAGGTGGAGCCAATGGTGGTAGGGGGTGGACATTTGAATAAGACAGGACTCTATTTCTCAATACCACAGGCAAATTGTCTTTATTAAGCATTGATCAGCAAATTTACAAAGCCCCCTGGAGCCTCAGGGCATGGACTTTTCATTCTCTGTTGCACCCTGGGTACCCTGTGGGCAAGTGGCAAACACTGAATGGTACTAAACTCTCTCTGAGGCATGTCTGAGGAAGCTCCTGCCCTGAATCCTAATCCTTATCATTTTGTCCAAAGTCCCAAAGACGACAGTGACCATCTGTGATGGCCCACTTCCCCTGCACCCAGGAATATGGGAAGGTTGGGGAGGGGGCAGAAAGCTAAGAGGAGGTAAGGCTTGTATCTCTAATAGTTCAAGCCTATGATATGTTTCTGGTCCTGACCTTCAAGCATTTAGGGTACACAAGAAGCTTGGAGCAATGAAGGAAGGACTTAATTATACCTGTCTTGATTAGGCAAAACCAGTGGAATGGATTAAATTTATACTTATAATGTCTGGTAACTCATAGACACTCCATAAACATTTGTCACATGCCTGACTGGATAAATGGTCTAAAATACATGAGCATAGGAAAGCAATGGCTGACTTTTCCTAATCTAGGGTTTGTTATCTTAGTGCTGAGTAGACCTATGCTTTTCATTATTACATAAACTCCATTAGGGCAAGAACCTTGTTTGTACTGTTTACCATTGTACTCTCAGTACCTAGCACAACGTTTTACTCTAGGTTCTTTGGTTGCCAACCACATAAACCAAATGTCTTTGAGCTGACATTATTGTCAGTTCTGACTAACCAAGGGGACTTGTTGAAAGTGTTTTGGGAATTCAGAACATTTATGGGAAAGTTAAAGAAGAGGGCTAGACATTGTGGAAGACAGTGTGAAGATTCCTCAAAGACCTGAAGACAGAGCTACCATTTGACCCAGCAAGCCAATTACTGGTTATATACCCAAATAAATATAAATCATTCTATTATAAAGACCATGCATGCATATGTTCATTGCAGCACTCTTCACAATAGCAAAGAGAAGAATCAACCTAAATGCCCATCAATGATAGACTGGATAAAGAAAATGTGGTACATATACACCGTGGAATACTATGCAGCCACAAAAAAGAAGGAGATCATGTCCTCTGCAGGGACATGGGTGAAGCTGGAGGACATTATCCTTAGCAAACTAATGCAGGAACAGAAAACCAAATACTGCATGTTCTCACTTATAAGTGCGAGCTAAATGATGAGAACACATGGACACATAGAGAAGAACAAAACACACTGGGGCCTTGCAGAGGGTGGAGGGTTGGGGGAGGGAGAGGATCAGGAAAAACAACTAATGGGTACTAGGCTTAATACCTGGGTGATGAAATAATCTGTACAACAAACCCCCATGACACAAGGTTGCCTATGTAACAAGCCTGCACTTGTACCACTGAACTTAAAAGTTTTTAAAAAAGAAAGAAGAAAAAAGAACAGGTCTTGAAAAAGGCCAGGAGTCTACAAAGCAGGAACCATAGTGATTGTCTCCTAACAGGGAAGTAGACTCATGCGGGTGCCATTACTGGGAAGAATAAACAGTAATTTCTATGTTCATGCTACTAGCTTAAGACTCAAAGTCTTGTGAGCCTGTATCTAATCAGCTGAGCTTAAATTTTGTGCTATACTGAGCAGTGAGAGGAGGGATGGGGCAGAAAAAATCTTCAGGAGCACTTTGGTTTTGATAGTGGTAGAAGTATGAATTTACCATCCCACCAAGAATCTCCACAATGGGGAAGAAGTCATTCTACAAAAAGAAAGTAGGGTGTTAGGAATGAATGAGTAGGTAGGAAAAAACCCCACATGTTCACCTCACACAGTATAGGAGTGGATATACTTTGGTTGAATGATAACTAATTCAGTAGCACCCTTCTTCAGTGAGGGTGGGATAGTGCTAAGAAGAATAGATCCCTCCCCTACCCCGAGGCCTCATTCAGGTGAGAGGTGAAGCCAGCTGGACTTCCTGGGTCGAGTGGGGACTTGGAGAACTTTTCTGTCTAGCTAAAGGTTTGTAAACACACCAATCAGCGCTCTGTAAAAATGCACCAATCAGTGTTCTGTGTCTAGCTAAAGGTTTATAAACACACCAATCAGTACTCTGTAAAAACACACCAATCAGCGCTCTGTGCCTAGCTGAAGGTTTGTAAATGCACCAATCAGCACTCTGTAAAAACGGACCAATCAGTACTCTGTAAAATGGACCAATCAGTGCTCTGTAAAATAGACCAATCAGTAGGATGTGGGTGGCGCCAAATAAGGGAATAAAAGCTGTCCACCCGAGCCAGCAGTGGCAACCCACTGGGGTTCCCTTCCACGCTGTGGAAGCTTTGTTATTTCCTCTTAGCAATAAATCTTACTGCTGCTCACTCTTTGGGTCCGCACTACCTTTAAGAGCTGTAACACTCACTGCGAACATCTGCAGCTTCACTCCTGAAGCCAGTGAGACCACTAACCCACCAGGAGGAACAAACAACTCCTGCGGCGCCACCTTTAGGAGCTGTAACACTCAGTGGGAAGGTCTGTGGCTCCACTCCTGAAGTCAGCGAGACCATGAACCCACCAGAAGGATGAAACTCCAGACACATCTGAACATCTGAATGAACAAACTGCGGACACACCATCTTTAAGAACTGTAACACTCACCGTGAGGGTCCACGGCTTCATTCTTGAAGTCAGTGAGACCAAGAACCCACCAGAAGGAACCAATTCCGGACACACAGGTATTCACTAGTTACATTTTAAGGCTAAGGTGAATCAGGATGTGCTGAGAGAGCTGAAGTGTTAAAGATAAGCATCCCAGAATGATAGATAAGAGTGCTGTTAGAAAAGGTGATCTTTAGAGATACTGGGTACACAAGTTGGCCTCACTCTAAAGAAAGCCAATATATGAAAATGAGCTTCACTGTTTGTCTACGTTGTCACCTTGCCATGTCTCCAGACAAGCACCTTTTCAGCCCCAATACTAGGAAATACTCCCCCAACCTCCATTCTGCAACCTAATTACTTAGGTCCAATAAAGATCCGGATCATGCAGGCTGGGAAAGTGTGATTCATTATAAAGTATACCTTTATGTTTCTACACTTGAAAGGGCATTTTTTAATTACACTTTTTGGAGGTGCTTCACCATAAAGCTTTTTATGAGTTCCCTTAAATATTTGAAAATATATTTTGATCCCAACTTCCAAGACCTTTCAGCTCTGATTAAGGAGTGCTCTGTTGTCTGAGAAGGAAAGCTAGGAGGAGTGTTACTTCCATTCTCCACCTTACCAGGCTAATGGCATTATATTCACAAAGTGAGATTCCTAAAAAGGGAGAGGCAGAAGAAATCAATAATAAGTAGTAACTTCAAATACTGAAAAAATTTCATCTCATCTAAATGCGTAAGAAAAGTACAGATATTTCCTTAATATATGCAGTCCTATGCAAATGATTATGTAAATTAAACAAAAAGTTGGGACTGGCAGATTCCCAAGTTTGCTAAGACTTACTTATGTTAACCTAGAATCCATCATAGAAACAAGGGTAAGGATTGTTGTTTACATCTCCTTCACTTAGACGTGAGGGGAGGCAAGATTGAAGGATATGCTACCTTAATAAAGTGAAGACACTCAAATCCAGGGACATGCTAGATAGATGGTTAGATGAGTAGATAGACAGTTTTCACCTTCAAAATGTTAGCCAACTCATTCATCATGCTCAGTTGGTTGTGGGCAGCAATGGGACTAGAAATGGAAATGCATCTGAGTTGGAGTGAATTTTGATAAAGGCCTAGTTCATGCAAGAAAGATTTTTTTCTTTTTTACATCCTCAGCTCACAAATTCCCAGAGGAATGGAGAACTTTAGAGACAGTTACAGGGGAAGAATAAAGACCTAGTGTAACGGGCTATATCAAATCTTCATGCACTGGCCCTTTCAGAAGGAGAGACATAAAGATATACTTTATCATGGATCGCTCTTTCCTACCCTGCATGATCTGGGTCTTTAGTGGACCTGAGAAATCAGGTTGCTTAGGTTTCTAATTATAGATAGATAGTAACTAACTATAGATAGACGGTTAGGTTTCTAATTACAGATAGATAGATGAATGAGCTGGCTCACATTTTGAAGTTGAAAACTATCCATCTATAGTTAAAAACCTAAGAAACTGGGGCTGGTGACAGTGCAGATAGTGAGGGATAGAAGAGAATTTTTCTCTTCTCTCTGCCTCCTTTAGACCTGAGTCTAGAAATATGAGCAGGTAGAGCTCCGGTCTACAGTTCCCAGCGTGAGCGACGCAGAAGACAGGTGATTTCTGCATTTCCATCTGAGGTACCGTGTTCATCTCACTAGGGAGTGCCAGACAGTGGGCGCAGGTCAGTGGGTGAGTGCACCGTGCACCAGCTGAAGCAGGGGCGAGGCATTGCCTCATTCGGGAAGCGCAAGGGGTCAGGGAGTTCCCTTTCCAGGGGTGACAGACGGCACCTGGAAAATCGGGCCACTCCCACCCGAATACTGTGCTTTTCCGACCGGCTTAGGAAACGGTGCACCAGGAGATTATAGCCCGCACCTGGCTCAGAGGGTCCTACGCCCACGGAGTCTCACTGATTGCTAGCACAGCAGTCTGAGATCAAACAGCAAGTCGGCAGCGAGGCTGGGGGAGGGGCGCCCGCCATTGCCCAGGCTCGCTTAGGTAAACAAAGCAGCCTGGAAGCTTGAACTGGGTGGAGCGCACCACAGCTCAAGGAGGCCTGCCTGCCTCTGTAGGCTCCACCTCTGGGGGCAGGGCACAGACAAACAAAAAGACAGCAGTAACCTCTGCAGACTTAAATGTCCCTGTCTGACAGCTTTGAGGAGAGCAGTGGTTCTCCCAGCACGCAGCTGGAGATCTGAGAACGGGCAGACTGCCTCCTCAAGTGGGTCCCTGACCCCTGACCCCCGAGCAGCCTAACCGGGAGGCACCCCCCAGCAGGGGCAGACTGACACCTCACACGGCCAGCCAGGTACTCCAACAGACCTGCAGCTGAAGGTCCTGTCTGTTAGAAGGAAAACTAACAGAAAGGACATCCACACCAAAAACCCATCTGTACATCACCATCATCAAAGACCAAAAGTAGATAAAACCACAAAGATGGGGAAAAAACAGAGCAGAAAGACTGGAAACTCTAAAAAGCAGAGTACCTCTCCTCCTCCAAAGGAACGCAGTTCCTCACCAGCAATGGAACAAAGCTGGACGGAAAATGACTTTGACGAGCTGAGAGAAGAAGGCTTCAGACAATCAAATTACTCCGAGCTACAGGAGGATATTCAAACCAAAGGCAAAGAAGTTGAAAACTTTGAAAAAAATTTAGAAGAATGTATAACTAGAATAACCAATACAGAGAAGTGCTTAAAGGAGCTGATAGAGCTGAAAACCAAGGCTCGAGAACTACGTGAAGAATGCAGAAGCCTCAGGCGCCGATGCTATCAAATGGAAGAAAGGGTATCAGCCCTGGAAGATGAAATGAATGAAATGAAGCAAGAAGGGAAGTTTAGAGAAAAAAGAATAAAAAGAAACGAGCAAAGCCTCCAAGAAATGTGGGACTATGTGAAAAGACCAAATCTACGTCTGATTGGTGTACCTGAAAGTGACGGGGAGAATGGAACCAAGTTGGAAAACACTCTGCAGGATATTATCCAGGAGAACTTCCCCAATCTAGCAAGGCAGGCCAACATTCAGATTCAAGAAATACAGAGAACGCCACAAAGATACTCCTCGAGAAGAGCAACTCCAAGACACATAATTGTCAGATTCACCAAAGTTGAAATGAAGGAAAAAATGTTAAGGGCAGCCAGAGAGAAAGGTCAGGTTACCATCAAAGGGAAGCCCATCAGACTAACAGCGGATCTTTCAGCAGAAACCCTACAAGCCAGAAGAGAGTGGGGGCCAATATTCAACATTCTTAAAGAAAAGAATTTTCAACCCAGAATTTCATATCCAGCCAAACTAAGCTTCATAAGTGAAGGAGAAATAAAATGCTTTATAGACAAGCAAATGCTGAGAGATTTTGTCACCACCAGGCCTGCCCTAAAAGAGCTCCTGAAGGAAGCACTAAACATGGAAAGGCACAACTGGTACCAGCCACTGCAAAATCATGCCAAAATGTAAAGACCATCAAGACTAGGAAGAGACTGCATCAACTAACGAGCAAAATAACCAGCTAACATCATAATGACAGGATCAAATTCACACATAACAATATTAACTTTAAATGTAAATGGACTAAATGCTCCAATTAAAAGACACAGACTGGCAAATTGGATAAAGACTCAAGACCCATCTGTGTGCTGTATTCAGGAAACCCATCTCACGTGCAGAGACACACATAGGCTCAAAATAAAAGGATGGAGGAAGATCTACCAAGCAAATGGAAAACAAAAAAAGGCAGGGGTTGCAATTCTAGTCTCTGATAAAACAGACTTTAAACCAACAAAGATCAAAAGAGACAAAGAAGGCCATTACATAATGGTAAAGGGATTAATTCAACAAGAAGAGCTAACTATCCTAAATATATATGCACCCAATACAGGAGCACCCAGATTCATAAAGCTAGTCCTGAGTGACCTACAAAGAGACTTAGACTCCCACACATTAATAATGGGAGACTTTAACACCCCACTGTCAACATTAGACAGATCAATGACACAGAAAGTCAACAAGGATACCCAGGAATTTAACTCAGCTCTGCACCAAGCAGACCTAATAGACATCTACAGAACTCTCCACCCCGAATCAACAGAATATACATTTTTTTCAGCACCACACCACACCTATTCCAAAATTGACCATATACTTGGAAGTAAAGCTCTCCTCAATAAATGTAAAAGAACAGAAATTGTAACAAACTGTCTCTCAGATCACAGTGCAATCAAGCTAGAACTCAGGATTAAGAATCTCACTCAAAACCGCTCAACTACGTGGAAACTGAACAACCTGCTCCTGAATGACTACTGGGTACATAACGAAATGAAGGCAGAAATAAAGATGTTCTTTGAAACCAACGAGAACCAAGACACAACATACCAGAATCTCTGGGATGCATTCAAAGCAGTGTGTAGAGGGAAATTTATAGCACTAAATGCCCACAAGAGAAAGCAGGAAAGATCCAAAATTGACACCCTAACATCACAATTAAAAGAACTAGAAAAGCAAGAGCAAACACATTCAAAAGCTAGCAGAAGGCAAGAAATAACTAAAATCAGAGCAGAACTGAAGGAAATAGAGACACAAAAAACCCTTCAAAAAATTAATGAATCCAGGAGCTGGTGTTTTGAAAGGATCAACAAAATTGATAGACCACTAGCAAGATTAATAAAGAAAAAAAGAGAGAAGAATCAAATAGATGCAATAAAAAATGATAAAGGGGATATCACCACCGATCCCACAGAAATACAAACTACCATCAGAGAATACTACAAACACCTCTATGCAAATAAACTAGAAAATCTAGAAGAAATGGATAAATTCCTCAACACATACACCCTCCCAAGACTAAACCAGGAAGAAGTTGAATCTCTGAATAGACCAATAACAGGAGCTGAAATTGTGGCAATAATCAATAGCTTACCAACCAAAAAAAGTCCAGGACCAGATGGGTTCACAGCTGAATTCTACCAGAGGTACAAGGAGGAACTGGTACCATTCCTTCTGAAACTATTCCAATCAATAGAAAAAGAGGGAATCCTCTCTAACTCATTTTATGAGGCCAGCATCATCCTGATACCAAAGCCGGGCAGAGACACAACCAAAAAAGAGAATTTTAGACCAATATCCTTGATGAACATTGATGCAAAAATCCTCAATAAAATACTGGTAAACCGAATCCAGCAGCACATCAAAAAGCTTATCCACCATGATCAAGTGGGCTTCATCCCTGGGATGCAAGGCTGGTTCCATATATGCAAATCAATAAATGTAATCCAGCATATAAACAGAACCAAAGACAAAAACCACATGATTATCTCAACAGAGGCAGAAAAGGCCTTTGACAAAATTCAACAACCCTTCATGCTAAAAACTCTCAATAAATTAGGTATTGATGGGATGTATCTCAAAATAATAAGAGCTATCTATGACAAACCCACAGCCAATATCATACTGAATGGGCAAAAACTGGAAGCATTCCCTTTGAAAACTGGCACAAGACAGGGATGCCCTCTCTCACCACTTCTATTCAACATAGTGTTGGAAGTTCTGGCCAGGGCAATTAGGCAGGAGAAGGAAATCAAGGGTATTCAATTAGGAAAAGAGGAAGTCAAATTGTCCCTGTTTGCAGATGACATGATTGTATATCTAGAAAACCCCATTGTCTCAGCCCAAAATCTCCTTAAGCTGATAAGCAACTTCAGCAAAGTCTCAGGATACAAAATCAATGTACAAAAATCACAGGCATTCTTATACACCAATAACAGAAAAACAGAGAGCCAAATCATGCGTGAACTCCCATTCACAATTGCTTCAAAGAGAATAAAATACCTAGGAATCCAACTTACAAGGAATGTGAAGGACCTTTTCAAGGAGAACTACAAACCACTGCTCAAGGAAATAAAAGAGGATACAAACAAATGGAAGAACATTCCATACTCATGGGTAGGAAGAATCAATATCGTGAAAATGGCCATCCTTCCCAAGGTAATTTACAGATTCAATGCCATCCCCATCAAGCTACCAATGACTTTCTTCACAGAATTGGAAAAAACTACTTTAAAGTTCATATGGAACCAAAAAAGAGCCCGCATCGCCAAGTCAATCCTAAGCCAAAAGAACAAAGCTGGAGGCATCACACTACCTGACTTCAAACTATACTACAAGGCTACAGTAACCAAAACAGCATGTTACTGGTACCAAAACAGAGATATAGATCAATGGAACAGAACAGAGCCCTCAGAAATAACGCCACATATCTACAACTATCTGATCTTTGACAAACCTGAGAAAAACAAGAAATGGGGAAAGGATTCCCTATTTAATAAATGGTGCTGGGAAAACTGGCTAGCCATATGTAGAAAGCTGAAACGGGATCCCTTCCTTACACCTTATACAAAAATCAATTCAAGATGGATTAAAGACTTAAATGTTAGACCTAAAACCATAAAAACCCTAGAAGAAACCCTAGGCATTACCATTCAGGACATAGGCATGGGCAAGGACTTCATGTCTAAAACACCAAAAGCAATGGCAACAAAAGCCAAAATTGACAAATGGGATCTAATTAAACTAAAGAGCTTCTGCACAGCAAAAGAAACTACCATCAGAGTGAACAGGCAACCTACAGAATGGGAGAAAATTTTCACAACCTACTCATCTGACAAAGGGCTAATATCCAGAATCTACAATGAACTCAAACAAATTTACAAGAAAAAAACAAACAACCCCATCAAAAAGTGGGCGAAGGACATGAACAGACACTTCTCAAAAGAAGACATTTATGCAGCCAACAGACACATGAAAAAATGCTCACCATCACTGGCCATCAGAGAAATGCAAATCAAAACCACAATGAGATACCATCTCACACCAGTCAGAATGGTGATCATTAAAAAGTCGGGAAACAACAGGTGCTGGAGAGGATGTGGAGAAATAGGATCACTTTTACACTGTTGGTGGGACTGTAAACTAGTTCAACCCTTGTGGAAGTCAGTGTGGCGATTCCTCAGGGATCTAGAACTAGAAATTCCATTTGACCCAGCCATCCCATTACTGGGTATATACCCAAAGGAGTATAAATCATGCTGCTATAAAGACACATGCACACGTATGTTTATTGCGGCATTATTCACAATAGCAAAGACTTGGAAGCAACCCAAATGTCCAACAATGATAGACTGGATTAAGAAAATGTGGCACATATACACCATGGAATACTATGCAGCCATAAAAAATGATGAGTTCATGTCCTTTGTAGGGACATGGATGAAACTGGAAATCATCATTCTCAGTAAACTATGGCAAGAACAAAAAACCAAACACCGCATATTCTCACTCATAGGTGGGAATCGAACAATGAGACATGGACATGGACACAGGAAGGGGAACATCACACTTCGAGGACTGTTGTGGGGTGGGGGGAGGGGGGAGGGATAGCATTGGGAGATATACCTAATGCTAGATGACGAGTTAGTGGGTGCAGCGCACCAGCATGGCACATGTATACATATGTAACTTACCTGCACATTGCGCACATGTACCATAAAACCTAAAATATAATAATAATAATAATAATAATAAAAGAAATATGAGCAGGTAAAGGTTTCAGAGAGGCTTGGCAGTTTTTGAATCTGGTAGCTCTCTAAGTCCGGCATGCTAGTCATTACAGGCACTTTCTCTGTGCCCATTTCTATGCTAAGCTCCATAGAGGATACAATGAAGTAAAGGCCACAGTCCTACACACATAAAAATGGGCTGTCCTTCGTGTAATAAAACATCCATACCTACAACAGTTTGTCCACAGTAACGTATGTTAATTCTTAAAATTGTGTGGTAGAGACCTTGAAGCATAACAAATAGTAACTACTTAATTACTAGTCCAATTCCACAAATATTTATTGAGAATCCACTATACTTGATGTACTGAACAAGACAGTTCCTAAACTTGTCTGGGGAGACAATTAAGTGTGCAGTAACAATACACTATTTGATACTTTCATATGCTAGGAAGTTTCAATTTATACAACTGGCAGAAGGGCAAACATGTATAGCCTGTTTGGAAAACTGTTCTGTAGTTTCTAAGAAAGTTAAACACACCCTATGACCCAGCAATTCTCCTAGGCATATACACCCTAGAGAAATGCAAACGTGTCAACCAAAATATTTGCACACAAATGTTCATAGCCACATTATTCATAACAGCCAACATGGTGGAAACAACCAAAACGTCCATCAACAGGAGAATGGATAAACAAATTGTGGGACATTCATCCAATAGAATACTACATAACAGTAAAAAATGAACTATGCACACACACGACAACATGGATAAATATAAAACATGTTGAATCGAAGCTAGACACAAATGAGTCTGGCTTCTTTGACGGTACAATTTCACTTATATGAGCAGACAAAAAGAATCGACGATTATAGAAATTGGAATAGTGGTGATCTCTCAGGGAGAAGTCTGTACTGGGAAGGTTTAAAGATAGCCTTCTGGCCAGGTGCGGTGGCTCACGCCTGTAATCCCAGCACTCTGGGAGGCTGAGGCGGGCAGATCACGAGGTCAGGAGTTCGAGACCAGCCTGGCCAACATAGTGAAACCCCATCTCTACTAAAAATACAAAAAATTAGCCGGCCGTGGTGGTGGGTGCCTGTAATCCCTGCTACTCAGGAGGCTGAGGCAGGAGAATCGCTTGAACCCAGGAGGCGGAGGTTGCAGTGAGCTGAGATCACGCCGTTGCACACCAGCCCGGGCGACAGTGCGAGACTCCATCTCAAAAAAAAACAAAAACAAAAACAAAAACACAAAAAAAGCAGGGGGGAGCCTTCTGGGAGGTTGGAAATGGTGCTTTCATAGCTAAATACACATATAAAAGTTCATTCAGTTGCACACTTAAAATAATGTACTTTATGCATCTTATTGTAGTATGCTGTCTCTCAATTGAAAAGTAGAGGGAAAACCCCATTCAAGCTATTGAGCACACTTTAGCAATTTCTATCCAAACTTCAGTGTATATAAACTTAGCTCAGAAATTCCACTTATAGCATTCTATCCTAGCTCAACAATTCAAAAATTTATGGGCAAGGTTATTCAGTGCAACCCTGAAATAGTGAAAACTGGAAATAAGCTAAAGCTTTTCAATATCAGAAGGGTTAAATAAATGTGGGCTATATATAGTATGGAATAATAATGCAGCTAAGAAGAAGTTATACCAATTTGATTAATAATTCAAATATATCCACAATATATTTTTCTGCCATAAAGAAATTTGCATGACAGTACATGTAGCATGATAAAGTATGTGTAAATACAAAACTTTGTGTGTGCATGCATGTCCATAGTTATACAGAAAAAAGTAAGGACACACTCCTCATTGTTGATAGTGGTTTACCTCTGGGGAGAAGCATTGATGAGGCTTTCACTTTGTATTTTACATACTTCTGTATATGTTGAATTTTTATAGAGTATCTATAACTTTTGTAATTTAAAAGTTTAGTAATAATAGGAATATATGCAGTGTGATGAATTTCCCTGAGATGTAACAGTGAAAATGATCAAAGGGTTTTTGTTGACAAAGATGATAAATTCCGTCTTGGACATCTGGTTTTGAGATGCCTGTGGGACATTCAGGTGGAGATGTCTAGAAGGGAGTTGGATATGTAAGTCTGGAGGAGAGAAGAGTGGTTAGGGATGAAGATGGAGATTTTGGCAATATCAATGGTAATTGAAGCCACCTTAGGAGTGAATGCGATTCCCAAGGGGGAGTACAGAGAGGAAGAATGGAAGCAAGTAGGCCCAGAAATGAGGAGCACTGAGGGCCAGGCATAGGCGGATCATCCTGCAAGGGACATCCTGAAGGAATGGTTGGAGAGGTAGGAAGGAAACCAGAAATATGAGGTCCCATGTAAGCCAAGGAAACTTTGGTGAGATCCAAGAGGTTGAGCAGTGAGGAAGGAGAAGAGGGCAATGTAGCTCTTTGAATAAACGTAGCCATTAAGTTGCAAAAGTTGGTGGAGGGGTGGAGGTCACTGGAGGAGACTGAGGTTGAGAAAGGTTTTTAAAATGTAGTATTAAGATAAGAGAGAGATGAACGCATTTACATGGTTAAGGGAAGTAGCTAGCAGAAATATATAGGTTGAAATATTGAAGGGGGACATAATTTAGCCAGTAGAACAAGGAAGGAAGGGATGGGATCCACGGCACAGATGGAAGGATTCCTCTTAGACAGAAGGTGAGGCACTCCATTGTAACAGGAAGGAAGGTGGCAAGGGTGGGTGTGGATGCAGGCAAATATATAGATTTGGTAATCGGAATTTAAGGGAGCTCTCATCTGATAGCTTCTATTTTCTCTGTGAAGTGGGAGGTGAGGCAACCTGCTGAGAGTGAGAAGAGACTGATAAGATGGAGAAGGTTTAAAATAGCTGCTATAGAGAACAGGAGGAAGAGCTAAGTAGCAAAACAGAAAAATTTGTAGGTCTCCTTAAAGATTCACTTGAGGTGACAGACTATGGTCTGCATAATTTGGGGGGATTGTGTGGGATCATCCCCTGGGAGAGAGGGCAGAGGTGGAGCATCTACACAGTGTCAAAATCCCTCATCAAATGAGTTAACTGATTCAAATAACTAGTCAATTCAGTGAAGAAAACATAATGGCACAATTACTTGACACAAGAGCCCAACTTCTGATTACTGCCCCAGCTGAAGCATTTGGATTTAATTCCATTACCCAAGGTTCTGCAGCATGCTGGAGAAAAGGAAACCCTAACAGTAGCATTTCATCATTCCAGTCACAGCTCAGAAGCAGCTCCCTATTCGCATCCTCACCTACAATTCTTTTTAAAATGGAATGCTTCTCATTGCAGCAATATTTATGGTGACAGAGAGTTGAAGGCAATCTGGCATCCATCACCAAGAGAGTGGAAAGGCAAATGTGGTGGACACACGTTCTCGAGTAGTTTGCAGCAATTGGAAATAAGAAATTAGTTGTACATGGAGAAACATGCATAGATTTTTAAAACACAGTGCTGGGTAAAAAAAAAAAAAAAAAAAAAAAAAAAGAATAGCAAGAAGCAGAATAATATATATAACACAACACCACAATACACAGTTTACAGAAATTTCAGAAGACATTCATTCAAACTGATAATACACGTTTTGTAAGAACACATGCAAACAAAAATATCTTAATTAAGCAGAAGACAATAGTTGCTAATGAGGGAGGGAGGAGAATTTGAGTGAAGTGTGGGGATGACAGGGAATAAACAAATCAAGCAAGTTACCAATGATGATAAATGTGCCATGAGCTGAGTTTGATTAACTCAACCCTCTGCACCTAAGGCACTAACTAAATACAGAAATAAATAAATGAGTTGAAATGCTTTTCTAACCTCTTGTACATTTTGTTTCAAGCAACATCTTTATCTTCAACCCATAACAATTGGCCCACATAGGATCAGTGTTGGAGGACAGTATGCAGGTTATCTAGGGCTGCCCCTCACCTCATCATTTGTGGGTTTTCTTTGCAGCTTTATTGAGGTATAATTGATAAATCAAAATTGCATATATTCAAGGTGTGCAATGTGATGTTTCAATATATGTATACATTGTAAAATGATCTCCACAATCAAGCTAATTAACATACCCATCATCTTACACAGTTAACTTTTTTGTGTGGCGAGATAGTTAAGATGTACTCTTAAAGTCTACTCTCTTACAAATTTCAAGTATACAATATGGTATTCTTACCTATAGTCACCATGCTGTACAACAGATCCCCAGAACTGATTTATCTTATGACTGAAAATGTGTATCCTTTAACCAACATCTTCCCATTTCTCCAACCCAGTCTATCCCTAGATTACCCCCAGGTAGCCACCCTTTTACTCGTTAGATCCTACATATAAGTGATATCATGCAATATTTGTCTTTCTGTGTCTGGCTTATTTCACTTACCGTAATGTCTCCAGGTTCATCCGTGCTGTCACAAATGGCAGAGTTTTTTTCTTTTTAAGGCCTAATAATATCCCACTGTGTATATATACTACGTTTTCTTTATCCATTTATCCGTTGATGAATGCTTAGGTTGATCCCATATCTTAGCTATTGTAAATAATGCTGCAATGAACATGGGAGTGCAGGTATCTCTTCAACATACTGATTTCATTTCTAGTGGATATATACCGAGCAGTGGGATTGCTGGAGCATATGCCAGTTCTATTTTTTGTTTTTACCCCACCACTTATTTTATGAATGAGGAAACTGAGGCCCTGAGAAGGAAAATGACCTGGCTAAAGTCACACATTTAGTTGCAAAGCCTGGACGTCTCCTGGCGTCTACTACTCTTTCCCCTGTGTACCATGCATACTCATTTAGGGAAATTCTCACTGGCTTTGTGGTTGTGTTGTTGTTGTTGTTTGCTTCTTAAATGAATTAAACTCCATTCTATGGTTTCTGCTTCATTCATAATTTTTTAAATTTAGAAATAAAAGCAGGAAAAAGGTGTGTTGTCCTGCCTGGCCTACATGGCGGAAGGGTGGTTAAAGTCAGTAAAGCTTACCTGATGCCAAGGGTGCTCAACAATCTTTTAAACCTATTACATTGGCCGGGCCTGGTGGCTCATGCCTGTAATCCCAGCATTTTGGGAGGCTGAGGTGGGTTGATCACTTGAGGTTGGGAGTTCGAGACCAGCCTGGCCAACATGGTGAAACCCCATCTCTACTAAAAATACAGAAAAAAATTTAGCCGGACATGGTGGCACATGCCTGTAACCCCAGCTACTCGGGAGGCCGAGGCAGGAGAATTGCTTGAACCCTGGTGGCGGAGGTTGCGGTGAGCTGAGATAGCACCACTGCACTCCAGCCTGGGTGACAGAGTGAGACTCCATCTCAAAACAAAACAAAACAAAACAAAAACAAACAAACAAACAAAAAAAACCAAAAAGAAACCTATGACACAATGTTGAGTACTAGACTTTTTGTTAGTACACTTCAACAGATTTTAAAAATCCAATAAACAAGTCAGTCATAATAATAATAATAATGTTATCTCTATTGTACTCTAACAATGCCTCACAGGACCTGGCAAAAAATTGCTGTTTATCAATATGCCTCAGCCTTGTGTCATACTTCAAATAGAACAGTTCCCTGCCCTAACCATGCTCACTTATATGCCCATGAGGCAAGAGAACAGGCAGTCTTTCTGCATACCTGTGTGATAGTGTTCTGTGACATTTGATTTTTTAAGATTAAAAAACCCACCAATTTAACAGCTTTATTGAGGTATAATTGATACAGAAATAACTGCACATATTTAAGGTGTATAATGTGATGAATTGGAACATATGCACACACCTATTTGACCATCACCACTGTCAAGGTAATAGACATATCCAATACCTCCCAAGTTTTTTGTGTTCTTTCTTTTTGTGGTAAGAACACATATCATAAGATCTACCCACTTAAGATGTTTTGAAGTGCACAATACCGTATTGATAACTATAGGCACTATGTCATACAGCAGATCTCTAGAACATATTCATCTAGCATAACTGACGCGTTATACCCATTGAACAACAAATCCCCAGTCCACCTCCCTGCTCCTGCCCCTGGACACTTATTTGATGTTGCTGCACACCTCTTCCCCCTTACATCGAGTTGAACTTCACTGTATATTGTGTTGAGTGACACGTTCAACTCAATATTGTCTCTGAGAGTCTTCATAATACTTTGTATGCTTGGCTGTAGCAAGAATATATTGCTTCCTTGGCTTCCAAGAAGGGATCAGAGCGCCCCTGCTGAGAACCACTGCTCCATGATGCCATAGGATGAAGTTGTCAAGGGTATTGGCTTTGGTATCAGAGAGGCTGGAGTTTGAACACCAGACCTGTCACTGTGTAAGCAGTCTTTGGTAAGATACTTAAGCTTTCTAATTCAATCCCACAAACACGTATTGGATGTACTCTATGCTAAGTACTGTTCCAGGAGCTTAGGCAGTACAGTAGTGGATGAATAGATAGAAATCCCTGCCTTTATGATGCTTATGTTCTAAGAGGGGGAGATAAATGACGAACAATTAAATAAGTATACTATGATGTGCTAGGAGGTGGTAAGTGTCACGGATTAAAGAAAAGGTCAAGCAGGGTTTTCAGACATGGGAATGCTGGGGAGAGGGTACAGGCTGCAATATCAAACAGGGTGGTCAGGGTATGCCTTGCTGAGAAGGTGACATCTGAGCACAGAATAAAAGGGAACTAGCCACATGGCTATCTGTGATAGGTCGAAGCAGTACTGATGAGATCAAGCAATGGGGAGGTAGCAGAGGATGTGGTGAAGAATGGTTGACTTGTCAATTTTTGAAGGTGGATCCATCCTAATTTCATGATAGATTGGGTATGGTGAATGAAAAAGAAAGATATCAAGAATATCTACAAGGATTAAGATACTACCTACATCTGAGAAAGGGTATAATTTGGAGCAGGCTTTCCTTTGTTCTTAACCTTTTAAAAAAACTGTAAATTGGCAAATTATAATTGTTACATTTAGGGGGCACAAAGTGATGTTATGATATATGCATAAAATACTTTCTTACATTTTCATTGTGGGCAAAGATCAGGAGCAGTGTTTTGGACATATCAAGATGCCTATTTGAAATCCTTGTGGAGGCCAGATGTGGTGGCTCACACCTGTAACCCCAGCACTTTGGGAGGCCAAGGCAGGCAGATCACTTGAGGTCAGGAGTTTGAGACCAGCGTGGCCAACATGGCAAATCCCGTCTCTACTAACAATACAAAAAATAGCCAGGCATGGTGGCGCACACCTGTAATCTCAGCTAGTCTGGAGGCTGAGACACGAGAATCTCTTGAACCCAGGAGGTGGAGGTTGCAGTGAGCCGAGATTACGCCACTGCACTCCAGCCTACGTGACAGAGTAAAGACTCTGTCTCAAAAAATAAAATAAAATAAAATAAAGAAATTAAAGTGGAGATGATATTGAGTAGGAAGTTGGACACAGAAGTCTGAAGTTCAAGGGAAAAGTCCAAGCTGGAGATATAAATTTGGGAGTCATAGATATAGAGATGGCCTACAAAGTCAAGAGCTCAGATGAGACCACCTGGGAAGTAATAGAGATAGAGAAGAAATCCAATGACTGAGTCCCGAGGCCCCACAATATTAAGAGGTCAGAGAAGAGGCACAACTGGCAAAGGAGACTAAGGAGTGTTTGGTGAAGTTAGAGGAAAATCAAGGGATTATGATGTCCTGGAAACTAAGTGAAGAAAGCGTATTAAGGAGGAAGGAGTAATCCACTGTCTTAAATGCTGCTTCTTGGTCAAGGAAGATTATTACCCCCAAGCACTTAAAACAACACCTGGCATATAGCAGCCCTCATAAATGTTTGTTGGATTGAATTAAAATATTTAAGTGTCTTGCCAAAAGTTAGGTACATAGTGACAGGTCTGGCATTCAAACTCCAGTCCCTCTCATACCAAAGCCCATGCCCTTGATGACTCCATCATCTGGCAGCATGGAGCAGTGGTTCTCAGCAGGGGTTCCCTGAGCCCTTCTTGGAAGCCAACTTACAGATTGAGAATGAGGAGGTTATTGGTGACTTAACCAGAGCAGTTTTTGTGGACTAGTACAGGCAAGAGCCTAACTAGAGTGGGTCTAAGGAAGAATTGGAGACAGAGTAGAGACAATGCTTTAGCGATGTTTGCTGTGAATAAGAACAAAGAAATGGGGTCATAACTGATGGATGAAGCCTCAATTGTCTCCTACATAAAAAATATATTGGTAGGATTGCTCATCTCTTAGGATTACTGAAAGAATTAAGAAGAGAGTCAATAAAAAGTTTTTGAATACTATGTTAATACACGTATCATATCTATCACATAGTAGGCACTCAATATATGGTAGCCATTATTTTAATAATGTTTATGCTAGAATTAAAAGCATATTCTGATACCACTTAAAACCATATAGATTTTCATGTCTAAGACAAAGAGATGAGTCATTGTGGGGGGGAGCAAAACAAATCACAAAATAAGTTTTGCTGTAGTGCACATCAAACTACTTCTCACACGATGACCTCCAAAGAACACATCTGCTGAGCTTTCTTCGCATTTGTGTTCCCTAGGATGCAGTAATTACATGTAACTACCAGAGGCCTAGGAAAAAAAACTTCTTTCAAAAACACAATCTTCTCTCAAAATGAGAGAAGCATCTCCATGAACAAGCATATCTCTTGAATGTGACAGGGCCATAAAGTTTCCTTTTCTGTTTCTTGTATACACATTATTTTTTTCTCTCTCATTCCCCTAATTGCCAAGTTAAATGTCATAGAAGTAAACTGACATGTGAGAATTTTCTCCTGCCCAAACCAAAGCTCCTTAAATATTTTATAGATGGTGAACAAACAATATTACGTAAGCTACAAGTTATGAAAACTGAGCAAACTTAAGGAGAGTTTAGTTGTGAAACAAAGAAAAACTTAAAATGAAGTTATTCTGACAAGTATATATTGATATGCATAATTGTTAGGGTGCCATATGTTAATTAGGTGTAAGTGGTAAGAGACTGGCATGAGAGATTGGAATTATTCTTTTACACAACTGAGCCTGATTGCGCCCCTCCTCTTTGTTAATTATTCAAGTGCTAATATTTCTATTGAGAAAGATGTTTTCCAAACAACACATTCTTTAAAAATTTTTTTTATTTCAATAGCTTTTGGGGTACAAATGGTTTTGGTTACATGGATAAATTGTATAGTGGTGAAGTCTGAGATTTTAGTGCATCTGTCACCCAAGTAGTGTACATTGTACCCAATATATAGTTTTTTATCCCTCATCCTCCTCTCACCCTTCCCCCTTCTGAGTCTCCAAAGTCCATTATACCTTTCTGTATGCCTTTGTGTACCCATAGCTTAGCTCCCACTTGCAAGTGAGAACATACAGTATTTGGTTTTCCATTCCTGTGTTACTTCACTTAGAATAATGGCCTCCAGCTCCATCTAAGTTGCTGCAAAAGACATTATTTCATTCTTTTTATGGCTGAGTAGTATTCTATGGTGTGTGTGCGTGTGTGTTTATGTATATATATATATATATATATCACATTTTCTTTATCTAGTCGTCAGTCAAGGGCACTTGTGTTGGTTCCATATCTTTGCATCGTGAATTGTGCTGCTATAAACATACATGTGCATGTGCCTTTTTCATATAATGGCCTATTTTCCTTTGGGTAGATACCCAGTAGTGGGGTTTGCTGGGTCAAATACTAGATCTACTTTTAGATCTTCAAGAAATCCCCATACTGTTTTCCATAGAGGTCGTACTAATTTACATTCCTACCAGCAGTGTATAAGCGTTCCCTTTTCCCCAAATCCACACTAACATCTTTGGGTTTTGACTTTTTAGTGATGGCCATTCCTGTGGGAATAAGGTGGTATCTCACGAGTGTGGTTGTAATTTGCATTTCCCTGATGATTAGTGATGTTGAGCATTTTTCATGTTTGTTGACCATTTGTATATCTACTTTTGAGAAATGTCTATTCGTATCATTTGTTAACTTTTTCATGAGATTTTTTTTCTTGCTGATTTGTTTGAGAAAAACAACACTTTCTGTTCTGTTTGTTTCTTTGCTTATTTGTTAATTCCTTCCTGTTTCAAAGGGAAAGGTGTCCTTCCTTTTTAAGACACGTCCTTACCTCACCTCCCCAGGGACCTACCTCCATTAATGCCATTTTTTTCTCCCATCACCCAAATCTGTCCTGCTCTGGTCAGCATGCCCAAGCTTCTGGCATACTAAAAGTCCTTCCTGAGAATCTGTCTCCTCCTCAAGACACCAACTCATTTTTCTTTCTTCCATCACCAAACCCCTCGTAGTCTTCAGTGTTTCATTTTGCAGCCATTCTTTATTCTCCTAAAACTAGATCTTTCCTCCCCTGTGCCACTGAAACTGCTCTGGTGAAGATAACCAAGGACCTAGTAACTGACTAATCTGCTGATTTCCTTTCAGCCCTTATCCTCTGCAACCTCTTGTAGCATCCCAAACTCTTGGCAACCCACTCCATCCTGAACTCTGTCCTTTCTCAGCTTCCTTGATACCACTTTGTCCGGGCTCTTGTTGGCCTTTCCCAGGGTCCTCTCCTCAGTCTTCTCCTCTCCTTTCTCTGTATTCTCCCTGAGAGATGTAATTCACTTCTGTGGCTTTCATTATAATATGCTGATAATTTCCACATCTATATCTCCAGCCCAAACCCCTCCACTGAACTCCAGCCCTGTATTTCCAACTCCTGTTGAACATCAGCACCTACATTATTCATAAGCACCTCTAACTCAACATGTTCACATTCAAACTAATGATCTTCATCCCCTCAGCCCCAGCCAGTGCCCAAACTAGAGATCTGGGAATCATTCTCAGTTCTCCCCAGTCTCTGGCCATCCATGTTTAATTTGTTCCTCAATTCTGAAATACCTCTGAAATCCTTCCTTTCCTCTTCTCCACGTTCCATGGGCTTGGTTCACGACCTCTGCATCTTTTACATGAAATCTCCCCTCCCCTTCTCGGCCCCTATCACCTGTACTGACTTTAACCACGCTGAGCTCCTCAGTCTTCTCTGAATGCCCAATAACTTTTTTACACTAAAGAACAGAGTCTAACCTACTTTTCTGAAATGTATTTCTTATATTGCAGAAAATGTCATCTGCATTCAACTTACAGTATATGCAGACTCCAAGCCAATTATGTGCTATAACTGAATATTCAGTGCATGGAGGCTCTGGGGCAGATGGGTTACAATGTACTTTGTTGCACTAACAGGACCCAGATGAGTCCCTTCAGGTCTCTGGCTCACCTGCTTGTGACCCCCTCCCTCTGCCCCTCTCTGGAAGTATTATGCAGATTATATAAGAGGGAGACTAATGACTGGATTTCATTCGGGGAACTCTTGTCTTGTTCTGTGCAATGGAAATTTGTAAAAAGAAAATGTCCATTCTCTTGCCCAAAGCAAAATGGAACCCCACGGTGAGCTGGAGAAAGCAGGCTTAATTCCCTGGCAGCAGCCTTTCCCGGTGCCCTCCACTCACCCTATTTGGAGAGAATAGATCTGATTGCAGGCTCTCTCAGCTCATTGTTAAGAATTATTTAGATTTAACAAAAGTGTATTTTTTAAAGTCTCTGTCTCATTGTTACATTTTTCTTTCAGAAAAGAAACCCTAGCACAGTACACTGTTTCTTAGCTCTTTCCCTCATTTCTCCAGCCAGAGCACAACTGTAGATCTTAACCACATAATTCCTGGGAGATTATAAGGTCTTTTCACCTCCCATGGTAGTCTGTGGGACTCCTCTTTCCAAAGCCATTCATTCACTTTTTTTTTCCATTCAGTCTGTCGGTTCATCAGTGAGTTAGCAAGCATTAACAGCTGTGCATTGGCCACTGTTGTAGTCCCTGAGACAGGCGAAGGGGAGGGAGATATAAATGAAACTAGACCCCCTTTAAAAGGTCCACAATTCACTGAGGGAGATAGACACCTCTGCCTGGAGAGACACTCTTGTCCTCTGTGTGGGCAATTCCTTATCTTTCGACACCCAACTCAAATATCACAGGCAGAGTTGTTTGCTGCTACTCTGTGCTCCCCCAGGTGTTTTGTGTACATCTTCATTGGGGTGCTTGCTGCATTGGATTGAATGTTCTGTTATCTCTAGACAGTGACTTCCTTGAGAACAGGGACTGTGACATACTGAGCTTTAGATGTGTAGGGTTTAGTACATCAGAGATGTCTCAAACTATCTCTGTTGAATCAAGTAATGTAAGAACAGTAAAAGGTAACCGAGCTCAGTGGTTCACGTCTGTAATCTCAGCACTTTGGGAGGCCGATGTGGGGGGGGTATCGCTTGAGGTCAGGAGTTCAAGACCAGCCTGGCCAACATGGTGAAACTCTGTCTCTACCAAAAAATACAAAAATTAGCCGGGCATGTTGGCACGCACCTGTAGTCCCAGCTACTCGAGAGGCTGAGGCAAGAGAATCGCTTGAACCTGGGAGGCAGAGGTTGTAGTGAGCCAAGATTCCACCACTGCACTCCAGCCTGGGCGACAGAGCGAGATCTTGTCTCAAAAAAAAGAAAAAAAGAAAGAAAGAAAAAAGAAAACAGAAAAGCAAAAGGTAATGTTAGACTGTAGACTGAGTTCTAATCATATTGCTGTTGGAGGGCAGGGGCTCACCTGTGCTCTGAGTGCCCTCTTCTCCAGCCAGGCAAACCTGCTTGCAATCCCACAGCTAATCAGGGATTCACATTGCTCCAACTCCCAGAGATCCTGCTCTTAGCTTATCTCTCTGTTGGAGCCCAGGGCTTCTCAAATCACATGGGGGATCTTATTATAACACAGATTCTGAGTCAGTAGGTTTGGAAGTGGGGCCTGGGATTCTGTGTATCTAACATGCTCCCGGGTAAAAGCCGATGCTACTAGTCCAAGAACCACACTTCGGGTAGCAAAGACTCTAGTTAGCTTTTCCTAGTCTTGGGTCTTCTAGTCACCTAAGTCAGGACCACCATGTATGGTTATGTAGAAATGCTTTGTGCCAAAGCACCCAGCCAAGGAGACCAGTGCTGGTTGAAATCTAAACCATGCTCACCCCAGCCCTGCACTCTGGTACTGGCCACATCCAATGGGTGGAAGGGGCACATTTCTCCATTTTTTTCCAGTTCCCACAAGGGTTCTATAAGCTACTTCCACCCTCAGGACTGTATCCATTAGAAGTAAGCACCTTTTCTAATTCATACAAAGGTGCCATATGGTCCAGCAGCCTTGGCCATGGGTGACACCCCAACCCACCTCACCATTTATCCTTTGCTCCTTTCTGACTGATCCCTCAGGAGGATGGTTTTATATGTGATTTGACTCAGCTCTGTCTCTTTTATGTGCACACCTGCATTTGCTGATATGTGAAAACTAACAGGATGTAAAAGAGCACTGCACTCTTCATCAAAAGCCTTCCTTTTTTTAACTAACTTCATGACTACAGGCAAAGTACATAAACCCTCTGAGCCTTGGTTTCCTCATTTATCAAATGAGTATTGGTAAGATCTACTTTACTGGCCTCTCTAGGTTATTGTAAGGATCAAAATCAGTAACCTAGGGGAAAGCCGTTTGTAAATTGTAAGATTCTGTACGAAGTTAAGGATTATTACAAAGGGACTAGATGGCATATCTTTAAAGAGCTTTGCAATTCTCCCCAGCTCCAGAGCTCAGTGCCCTGCATGTGGTGGCTTCAGAGCCCACTACTGGTTGACTAACCCAGGAATGAGCACTCTCTGAATTCTTTCTAACAAAGCCCAGCTTACCTTGGTGAATAGTGCTGTGTGCTAACTTCTGTAGAAACTGTGACCCAACTCCATCAGCCTGCATATTCAGCAAGAAGATAACATCTACAATGTGATCACACAACAGTTTAATGGGAATTAGGCAGTATAGAAACACCAAAGTAAAGACACCAAATTCCAAATAGATGGTTTCAAGAGTAATCTTTCACTGCTATTTTTTTTCGGATTTGGAGGGTTGACTCACCTGTTTATATGCTAAAAAGAACCCCCTTATTTTGATTTCTGAATACTTTTTCTCCTAGTAGTCAAACTTATTATGGAATAAAACATTTTGATAATTGCTTTTTAATATGATGAGAGGTTGGAACCTTTCCCAATGACAAGGAAATGAGGGAATATAATGGAATGATGTCTTGTAATTTTTATAACTTCCAAATAGCAAATGAGAGAGTTGTTCATTTATTCACTGAAGTTTCCTTCCAGAATCACAGAATTACTCCTACACAGCAATTAGAAGAGGAAGATGAATGTTTAAGCGTTAGCTGTAGCTTGTCTTTCTGGGGAGGAGGGGACTAGGGTTTAAGTTATTGGCAATGGGAAAAGTTAATTAACAAATAGAAAATTTTAGATATTACTTATCTATATTCTGAAAGGGTTTTCTAAATTGAGAAATTGAATAAACCTTGACTGTAATTCTCAAAGAGTTTCTTTTAAAAATGAAGCCAAGGTAAGTAATCTAGATGTTTGTATTTTAAGTGTTAATTTTAGCTTTAAAAAATATGGTTCTTTTGGAATGGGGAGCTTTGCTACTTATCACTTTTCAGAGTCCACAGGTAGGCAGCTCAGTAGGTAGGAGCCACATGTTCAGTCCCCTGTAGGCCTCTCAGCTTCTGTCCATTCTGACATCACAGCCAACCTTGCCAGTGTGTGTCATGGCTCACAAAGGTACTGGCCAAGAGAGTGGGGAGGGCTTCAAACAGAAACCATTCTCACTTCTGAAGAAGCAGCTCAGAGTTGATGACTTACTCCCAGTGCCACATTTTCTTTACACAAGGAGAGATTTGTAACCCATCATGAATTATTTTCTTAATTGCCAGAAAGGTCAGAACGAATTTCAGCATTCAGTTGCAGTGACTTCTTTATCTTTAGTTCCTAGTCCATTCATGTTTCTCCTTTTCTGATGGAGTTATGGAGTTGCAGATATTTTTCTTATCTTTACTTTAACCCACCTGGCTATATTCCTATATTCATTCTCGCGCGCGCTCTCTCTCTCTCCCTCACTGTAAGCCGCTTCAATTCCTTTTTAGAAGTTGGTAGCTGTTAGATTTAGGGACAGATGACTCACTTGGTAGTGTATCTCAGTGGGCAAAGGTTACTTCATCTTTTACTTTGAAATTTTATTTCTTTTTGACACTTCTCTTCATCTCTACTTGATATTTTTTTCTCATCTGTGTCCTTTATCAGTTAGCTCTGAGAAAGGAATAACAAAAAATTAACGAAAAAGGACAACACTGTCTGTCAATATCCTGTGTTTTTTTTAGCTCCTCTGAGAGCATCACTGTTTTGCTGAAGGTTGTGTATTTCTGCTTAGAGTGAAAAAGCAAAAAAAAAAAAAAAAAAAAAAGAGCTTTTGAAGATGTATTTTATTTCTTCTTGCTCTAAACCAAGAGATTAGTTATTACAACAAAGTCACTCATTTGCTATTTTCTTCAAACACCTCCCTAATCCAAATATACATGATTTTCAAGCCACACAATTATTTTTTTCTGGAAAAAGATGGTGTCTAAATAAAAGAGATTTTCCCCCCTTTCTGCTGTTTTAGTGTTTTACATGCTATGGCTTGTCTCCATCATTTATTCATAAACTCATCCTTCAATAATCATTCATTCACTCAAAAACATTTATCAAGAGGCTCACTTTGTGCTAGGTCCTTTGCCAGGCCCTGAGCACACAAAGATAAATAGGACAGAGATTAAAAATCCCTATCCTGAAGGAACTGGGTATAAGGAAGAAACAAAACTGTCCTCAAAGAGTTTACACATCAGTCAGAGATACAGACACAGACATAAATCACTACAATGCAACATATAATTTATGTGCTATGAAGGATATAAGTAAAGTTTATGACAACACAGAGATGCAGTGACTAATGCTAAGTTGGGGAGGATGAGGAAGGCTTCACAGAGGAAGCAGTTTTTAAGTTGATTCTTGAAAGGTGAGTTCATCGTCAAAGTCCGAAGGTATGGGAGAAGGGCATTCCAGGCCGAAGGGGCAGCATGAGGAAAACCTTAGAGGTATGGAAGTGCTTGCTGTGTTCGTGTTGTTAGATGAGGGGAGGATGGTGAGAGAGGAGGCTGGGAAAGAAATTGAAGCATTCAGAAGGCCAAGCTAAGGTTTCTAAGGATCAGCTAGCACTCGGAGACCTTCTCAATTGGCTTTCAAACTTCTTTCCATCCTATACCAGTTGTTGTCTCCCATTTTCCATGCCATTGCTGTTGGTGGGTATAGTGAATGAACTGGATTCCATGGCTTGATTTTCAGTACTCATTAAGGACTTGTACCTTGGCTTCTTTTTGCTTCTTGCTGCCTTGGGTCATAACTCACTTTCGCCTCCAGCCCTTGGGATCCAAAGCCAACCACCTTTGGCCTGTATCCTGGTTAATTCTCTGCTCCTATCCCCAATTTTCCTGTATTCCTAAGAAAGGGCATGGAGCAATGTGTTCAGACAGAGTCTGTGCTAGTAGCATGGTGCTATGGAACGCTGACTAGTACAGTCTAACTTGCTGTTGCTAGAGGCTGGGTGTGTTCTTGCACCAAAGATCACCCCAAAAAGCAAAATAAAAGTGAAATGAACTTCATATTTTAGAAAATTGGGTTTTGAAACCTCAAGATTCTATTCATAAGGACAAATATCTCAATATCATGGCACCAGTTGCTTCTTGGAAAATAAAATAAGAAAATGTGTATGATTGAGCTGCAATAAAGATGGGCTAATTTTCATCTGAAATATATTTCTTTTATCTGCATTTTTTCGTTATATAGGGTGCATGGAAAAGTTTAAAAGTATGTATCTGTTCAGTACCATAAAGATATATATCAATTCAGCACTAAATAAAGGTATATGTCATTGATATCTTTAGGCATTTTAGTGTAGTAGTTCATATTTTGTCTTTTTTTTTTTTTAACTTTCTTTTCCTTGGTGTGGGTTTGAGTGAGTAAGACAGATCTGGATTTGAATTCAGGTTTTGCCACATACTAGTCATGTGACCTAAAGCAAGTCAGCTAATTTTTTGAAGTCTTAATTTCTTCTGTAATATGGAGATAATAAGTAGTACTTCATTGTAGGGATATTGTGAAGATTATAAAAGATAATGCATATAAGGCATTCAGCACAGTGCCTGATACATAGTAAGTATTCAGTAAGTTTTTATTATTGCTGTTATATTAGGGAGGCCGAAGGATTCAGAAACTTCACAGATTGAAGTAAGTATAAGGGTCATCAGTCATCTCTACTTAGAAGTTCAATACTATAACTGACATCAGTGAGAGAACAACCATGGATCGTCAAGTTCACATTAATTTCTCTGATGTTACCCCAAAGAGATAATCAAGAAGTACTGGATACCCAAAGACATCAAATAATATGTCCTCAAACTTTTCCCCACCCCCTGTATACCTAAGAAGCTCAGGAAAAATATATTCCAGACTTAAACCAGAAACACTTGTTTCATTGGCCAGAGTTACTTAAATAACCTTGCCAGGCCTCATAGTTTCAAGGGAGCTGTTACTACACCCTGGGACTCCTGCCCCAAAGGTACCCTGACTATTGAGCTCTTACCTAAGAGCACTGGAACTAACTTGTGTCAGACAGAATTGCTGCTTTGTCCAGGAAAGAATATTTGTATGGCCCAGGTAACTGGTCTTTGATAAAAGTATAGAACTCTCCCATACTCAAAAACATCCCATCCATTTTTAAAATCCCAACCCACTGTTAATGGAGCAAATAAAGGGCCACACATATTTAATGTGCTTATTTAGTTATTTCTGGATTATTTGAAAGCCTTGTAAACTAATGGAGCACATATACTGACTCACAATCATTCTTTACCAATTGACTTTCCCTCTTTATATTTCCTCAAGTAAACAATTATTGTAAAGCAATTATTCTCTTATTAGTAGTAGTGTTGGGCAAGTAGTGAGAGGTGCTTTTGCAAAATAGACAGGTTTTCTCTCCACCATTTATGTCAACATCCTAAAAAGCATCAGATATAAAATATGATGACTAGAATCATATCCTGTGTTTCTCCAGCCTTACCAGTATGAATGGACTCACATTGTCAGTAATAAACTGTATTTATTCCTTGGGACCTTGGGACTCCTTAGGAGATGCCTCACATGTACTCACAAGTAATTCTGCTGCCTTCTTGGCATCTTCTGGGTATCTATCTCCATATCTGCTGAGCACCTAATAGTCATGGCTATCTCCTGTTGCATCTGGCTTATGGAAGCCACACAGTACTCTGTTTTTCAGTAGGAAACGAAGTCTTGCTCACAGAGGAACTTATGCAGAGATGGTGGATCCCAGTGCCTCCCACTGGGCTCTTACTGTCATATAGATGGTCCTTAAAGCCATGGGACCAGGTAATATCACCTAGTAAGAGAGTGTAGATAGAGGGGGCCTAGGTCCAAACCTTAAGGAATTGCAGCATTAAGAAGTCTAGTAGAATGAGAGGAGCCTACAAAGAACACTGGAAAGGAAAGGCCAGTGAGGTAGAAGGAAAATCAGAAAGACACAGACACCAAGAGTAGAAAGAGTTTCAAGAGGCAAGTAGTCAATGGTCTTTAATGCTGCTGATAGATCAAGTAATTTGAGGGCCCTAAAGTGTCCACTGGATTTGTCAAAATGAAGATTGCTGGTGAGATTATTCATAACTGCCACAGTGGAGTGATGAGTAAAGAAGCCAGATGTAAGGCAGCCAAAGAATGAATAGCAGGTAAGGAAGTGGAGATGGCACAATATTTGAAGGCATCTATGAAGGAGTTTTACTGTGAAGGGGAGCGGGGAAATCTTGGAGGGGATATGAGGTTACAGGATTTTTTTTCAAGATGGGAGATAATAGAGTAAGTTCAAATGCTGATGGGAATGTTCTAGTAGGGATGGAGTAATTGAACATGTAAAAGAGGATAAGCAAAGGAATAAATGCCTTGAGTGGGTCAGAAGTTTTGGGATACAGGTCATAAGTGGTGAGGTTGGTCTTCAAGAGGGAAGAGTGGTGTATTAGTCTGTTCTCATGCTACTAATAAAGACATACCTGAGACTGGGGAATTTATAAAGGAAAGAAGTTTAATTGACTCACAGTTCCACATGGCTGGGGAGGCCTCACAGTCATGGTGGAAGATGAATGAGGGGCAAAGTCACGTCTTACATGGCAGCGGGCAAGACAGCATGTGCAGGGGAACTCCCCTTTATAAAACCATCAGATCTTGTGAGACTTACTATCACAAGAATACCATGGGAAAGACCCGCCCCCATGATTCAGTTACCTCCCACCAGTTTCCTCCCATGACACGTGTGGGAATTATAGAAGCTACAATCCAAGATGAGATTTGGGTAAGGACACAAACAAACCCTATCAAGAGGGCTTGTGCAGATAAAGATAGAATCATGGGTTTGGTAATGAAAATATTCATTCATTCAATGAACACATACGAGGCACTATTTTAGGCTATGTCTGAGGATTCTATGAAACAGACCAGTCCTCATTCTCATGTCATGGAGTTTTCAATCTAAGGGAGAATACATATGAAAACTTTAAAACATGTAGTATATCGTAGAATTTCAGAGAGACAAAGAGAAGTGTTATGAAGAAGCATAAAACAGGCTAAGGGGTTAGTGGGAAATTGAGTGTATGGGGAGTTGAAGTGGTTATTTTTAAAAGGGTAGCCAGAGAAGGAGACTCTGAGGAGTAGAGACCTAAAAGAATGTGAGGAAAGAATGTTTCAGGGAGAGGGAACAGTGAGCAAAAAACCTCCAGGAAAGGAACACATTAGAAGAACTTGTGGAAGAAGCCAAATGTGACTGGAACCTAGTGAAGAAGAGCTGGAGTCAGGATTGGAGAAGTGGGTGTGGGAAATTTATGAACATCCTTGCAAGCCATGGCAAAGACTTTAGATTATATTCACAAGCAGTGAGAAGCACTGGAGGATATTAAGTAGAGGAGTGACATGATCTGAATTACTCTTTAAAATGATCAGTCTGACTACTCTATAGGGAATGAATTGTAGAGGAGCAAGAGAAAAAGCAGGGAAACACTAGAACCTTTGGCAAAAATGTTAAGTGAGACCAGTCAGCATGGCTATGTGCTTTCCTCCAGAGAGGTTTATATGCTCAGGAGCTGGCACAGAGTAGATGAAAAGTTGGGCTTAACCACCATTGAGGTTTTGCAAGACAAGTCGATGGAGGGAGACAGGGATAAGTCATTTGAAAATATATGCAAGAGGGTGATCATAATATTGGATCGTGGAGTCTAAGTTGGGTAAGGAAGGAAGCAAAGACATGAGTGTTTCAATTGGTCCTTGAAAAAGTGATAAGTTTAATGGACTGGAGGCCTAAGTAAGAGTCAAAGAATAGTTGGAGAACTATAGGAAATGAGCTGGAATGGTTGGAGGTGGTAGTGTGCGGCATGCTTGAAGTTAAAATTTTGCAGGTGGTGCATTACATTTTTTCAATAACGTAAAGGTCTAAGGTATGACTGGGAGTAAATGGCTGCCGTGGGATGAGGGGGAAAAGAGATGAAGATAAAAGGAGAAAATTATGGATCTGAGTGGCCAGAGTGTTAGATGAATTCTATACTTTGAAGTCACCAGAAATACCAGTAGTTTTGGCTGAGAAGACACGAAGGCAGGTATTGAAATCTTCAATGAATAACTAGGAATGACTGGTGGAGGTGGACAGTGATGATCGATAACTGCAGTAAGGAGAGGATTCTTCTGTTATCTCAAGGAAATATAAAATGAGGTCATCAGCTGAGAATGAGGGGTGTATGAAGCTTAAGGAGACAGAGGATAAGGTATGAAATGTTATGGATAATGAGAAAATGAACTTACCAGGGAAATGTACCAGGATTGACTTGTGGTATTAAGTGCCATTCGATATCCGTGATCATTAATTTAAAGTGAAGGCAGGTATTCCAGTTCTGTGATTGTCTCTAGAAACATGTTGGCTCACGGGCTGGGTTCAATCAGAGTTGAGCTTTTGCCAGGTGAATACTATGGGGAAGGGGAGAGAGAGAGAGCCACAGACTAGGGTCGGGGGAGAAGAGCACAGATCAGGGAGTTGCAATGAAGTGATTATAATAATGGCTCATGGAACCTAAGATGGACAAGGAAGAGAGGACAGGAGGAAGCTGAAATTTGAGAAAAAGTGCTGAGTCACTGGATTGGAGGTCACGATGCAGTCAAAATATTTACGTGTTTCTGAATCCTAGCTTAGATTAAAACCTGAATGGCTCTCCCTCCGCATACCCCATTGACAGAGCCAAATCCTAGCATCTACCCAGCTAACTGGATCCATTGTGCAGCAGTTGATTGTTAAAACATTTGTACAATGGTTGATACAACGGAATATATACATATATATATACACACACACATATATATGCATATATATACTTATACATACATATACATATATATGTATATGCACATATATACATATACATATATATGTATATGCACATATATACATATATACATATATGCATGTATACATATATACATATATACATATATGCATGTATACATATATACATATATACATATATGCATGTATACACATATATACATATATGCACATATACACATATATGTGTATACATATATACATATACGTGTATACATATATACATATATACAAATATATGTGTGTATATATATACATATATACAAATATATGTGTGTATATATATACATATATACAAATATATGTGTGTATATATATACATATATACAAATATATGTGTGTATATATATACACACACACACACACACACATATTTTGGAGGGGGGACAGAGTCTCGCTCTGTCACCCAGGCTGGAGTGCAGTGGTGTAATCTTGCCTCACTGCAACTTCCGCCTTCCAGGTTCAAGTAATTCTCCTGCCTCAGCCTCCCTAGTAGCTGGGACTACAGACGTGTGCCACTACGCCCAGATAATTTTTGTATTTTTGTAGAGACAGAGGTTCACCATGCTGGTCAGGCTGGCCTTGAACTCCTGACCTCAGATGATCCACCGCCTCAGCCTCCCAAAGTGCTGGGATTACAGGTGTTAGCCACCGCACCTGGCCCAGTGGAATATTTTAAATTACTGGATAGTTACATATAGCCTTTGGCTTTACTTTAGCTATATAAACACAAGTCCTAATGAGCTCCTAAAGTCTATCGAGAGTGCCCTTTGGGATGGTCAAGCCCATTTAGGTTTTGTAAACACCCTTTCCTGAGGTCCATCAAACTTTAGGAAATTCACAAATTTTGATGATAATCATAAAGAAATTTGACTCTGAATCCTTGCATAATTTTGCTACTGAAACTGCAAAATCTCAATTCTCTGCTTTACAGTACACTCTGTGGAAGAACATGTTCTTCTAGGATCTGGGTTAGAGAGCATTTGGTTGAGATCACTTGGGTAACAAATGCGTTCATTGATGACTTCGAAGACAAGACCCAAGACCCAAGGTTTTGTTGTTGTTGTTTGTTTGTTTGTTTTTGCTCTTTTCTTTTTTAGGGTGAGTCCTCTGTCATCCTAGGGGATGACCCCACTTCCCCAGACAGAGGTTAGGCCAGTCTTTGGGATTTGTTTTTTTTTTAATCCCAGAATTTTAACCCTGCTATCCTGGAAGACTATCCGTTTCTTTGTGATTCCTCTCAAAAGGGGCCCAGGGGTCATCCTATAGATGATCTTGTGCTCTGGTCTGTCAGTTCAGAGTTTCTGATGTTCTGGAAGTTTCTGGACTTCTTATGTTCTGGCCTGTCAGCTCAGAGTTTCTGATGTTCTGGAAGTTTCTGGACTTCTTGTTTCTGGCCTGTCAGCTCAGAGTTTCTGATGTCACTTTGCAGATCATGTTCCTACCATACCCTTGCTTCTCTTAAAAAGAAACTATCGGCTGGGCACGATGGCTCACGCCTGTAATCCCAGCACTTTGGGAGGCCAAGGCGGGCAGATCACGAGGTCAGGAGATCAAGACCATCCTGGCTAACACGGTGAAACCCCATCTCTACTAAAAATACAAAAAATTAGCCGGGCATGGTGGTGGACGCCTGTAGTCCCAGCTACTTGGGAGGCTGGGGCAGGAGAATGGCGTAAACCCGGGAGGCAGAGCTTGCAGTGAGCCGAGATCGGGCCACTGCACTCCAGCCTCGGCAACAGAGCAAGACTCCATCTCAAAAAAAAAAAAAAGAAAAAAAGAAAAGAAACTATCAAAATACTGTGAGTTTTTTTTTTTTTAAGCCATTTCACTCTAACTGTATGCTAGCCAATCAGTTAGAAAGTCCTTATAAGGGAAGTAGTATAACATGAGTTACCACAGGAACTCTACAAGTAAACTGATTCAGTCCCCACCAATTACTAACTGTGACCTTTGTACCTAATTGGTAAGTCTCAGTTTTTTTATCTGTATAATACGGTTAATAATAGCTGGGAAGATTAAAAGAGATAAATCCTGTAAATTACATAGTGCAACCTATGGCTCATTGTAAGTGTTCTAGAAATGTCTGTCATTATTATTATTGCATTACACTAGAATGCAAGCACTACAAGAGCAAGAATTTTTGTCTGTTTTGCCCATTGCTGTATCCTCAGTGCCTGGAACATAGCTTAGCACACTATAGGCACTCAGTGATTATTTGTTGAATAAATTAATAATATGTGTCTTGTTTCTTGTAATTCCCACAGTTTGGTATATCTAAATAATTATTAAAACCCTGAATCCTAAAATATTATGGTTGGAAAAACCTGAAAAATCAAAGCCAAACTACATAGATTCAAATTTCGAATCTCCCACTTACTAGCTGTGTGACATGGGCAAAGTTACTTAACCACTCTGTGTGTCAGTTTCCTCATGTGTAAAATGGAGATGATGATAACAGCCTCTAACTCATTGGGTTTTTATGAGCATTTTACAAGTTAGTATATGTGCCTGGCATACAATCAATGCTGTATGTATTAGCTAGTAGTAGTAGTAGTAGTTACTGAGTTAGGGATCTTCTTACTTTCAGCCCAACATATATCAACTGATTGAGTCAGGTACTTCTCAGCTGGAATGAATGACACTTTTCCAGGTTTCTGGAACTATGTAATTGCTTCTGTGAAAGACAGCGGATTTGTGTGCCTCACATCTCTGTGCTATATCTGGTAGCTTTTCACTGTAACATTTAGATTTCAAATTCAGCATTGTTTACTTTGTCATCAAAATGAGAATATGTACTTTTCTTGGTGCTGGAAGTATGTTCTGTACCAACATTATTCAGAGTCTTCATCATCTTTTAATTTCCAGTGCCTGGCACATATTAAAGTTCAGTTAAATACTAGTTATTTGTTGAGGGAATGTACCTTTCTTTCTATCTTTGCCATATGATTTTACAGAGATAGCAGGAGTCAGCAAACATTTCCTGTAAAGTGTCAGAAAGTAAACATTTTAGGCCTGGGGGCCAGACAGTCTCTGCCACAGCTATTCAACCTGTGCTGTGAAAGCAGCCACAGACAATGTATAAACAAATGGCTGTGGCTGTGTTCCCATTAAAACTTTATTTACAAAAACAGGTGGCCAGCGCATGGGCCATCGTTTGCCAACTCCTGGTTTATAGGGTGGCAAGAAGCTTAGAGGCAAAAATAAATAAGAGTGGTAAATCTAGTTAAAAACATGTACTCAAATGGGTTGTAAGCATTGAATTTCCACTTAAACTGTTGAGTGGAGGTTTAAGTCATAGACAATTTCACCTGAATTCTAAGTTTTTCTATTGGATGTTGTCTGGATCTGTTTTACCTATATGGGTAAGCGAATCAAACAGCAAAGACCAAAACAAAATTAACTATCCATAAATGAGTTTGAAGGCCAAGAGTACAGTAGTTCACACTTAGTGCTTATTTATTCTCTTGGCTTGTTATACATACTTGATTCTTTTTGTGTACCAATAGTTGCACATCATATGACTTAGGGTGTAGCTGGTTAGTGGTTCACAGGTACAGTAAAGGACTCCTGGGGAATCTTACTTTTTTTTTTAACCTATTTCTTCTACCCTCAAACCTACACTATAAAGTCTCTACATACTCTTCCTTTTGAAAATGTGGCAGAAAACAACACGGAAAAATACTTATTTATTCATTCATTCAATAACCGACTAAGCGCCTAGTCTATGCCAATGTTTATAGAAATTAGAGGAGGAAGATAAAAGGTTGAAAAAAATGCACCACCTATTCCTGCTATTATAGAGCTCACAAGCTAGTAGGGAAGACAGACTGGAGAACAGGCAGTAACACTTACAATTCAGGGTGGTATTGTTAATGTCATTGGAAAGCACTAGCTAGTCCCAGAATTTTAAAATCATACCATATATTATTTGGATGCTAGAGACTTACGTTGGAACTCCAGGAAGTTTAGAGCTGGTAGCTGGTGTAAGTAAAATTAATCACTGTTACAGCAGTTAATTTTATATGCATATGGATGTGCTTTAAACTAAATCTTATCCCTAGAAAGAATCCACTCAGAGAATAAAGAATTTTTCTAATTTGGTTAGCTTATGAAGTAGCCATTAATGATCTGAATTTGTTTGACATTTGTGGGGAAAGGTTGTCTGAAGAAGATGACAAACCCAAAGGGACCTGGAGTTCGCGGCCTTCGTTCTCTCATGATCAATACCAGACTGCACAGAACAGAGTGCAGAAAATCAGGGGGAAATGTCACTTGTTATAAATATGTACCATGACTAACTGATGTATTTGGCATAGGAGAATAATTGGAAATTCTATTTATGGTCCTATTTACACTTCTATTGTCAAAATTAATGATTCACTATGAGTGAGAATTTTTGCCTATATTCATTACCAACATTGCCTGTGACTAAATTAAAATGTGTTTGTATTTCCACGAATCTTGATTTTCATGGCAAAGCTCCAGACTCAGTCACTTTTTATGTGCTAAGATTTCTGCCCAGTAGCCTACAGTCTTCCTTAAATTAAGAAATCCTTACCCTTCAAAAGAGACATTTATTTTTAATAAGTTTTATTAACTACTGAATAGACACAAAAGAAATGTATACCATAGGTATAGAGAATGACAATAGCACAAACTCTGAAGGAGCCACCATTAAGGAACAAGAAGTAAGCTCATATTTTAAAAATTAAAATGATTTTTGTAAGGGTAATGTATCACATGGTACAAATTCAAAATGTACAAAAATGTACAAAATGTACCAAAAAAACTGCCATTTTTCCTGTCTCCAGTATGTAAAGCATTTCCTCATTCTTTTTGTTAATAGCTGCATAGTGTTGTATATTTAGCATCACTTATTTAATCAGTCACCTACTGATTTATATTTAGGCTTTTTCTGATATTTTCCTGTTACCAAAAAATGCTGCAACGACTAACTTTGTACGTAAATCACACATATATGAGTACATCTGTAGAATAAATTTCTAGAAGTTGATCTGTTAGGACAAAAGGCATGTGAATTTTCATAGAAAGACAATTTATACTTTTACTACCAATGTATGAGGCATGCTTGGTTTCCCATATTTTCGTCCGCAAAATGTATCATTAAACTTTGTCAATGTCGTAGGTAAAAATATATTGTGGCGGAGTTTAAATTTGCATTTCTTATTATCACTGAAGCTGAGCCCCTTTTTATATGTCAACAGCCATTTGTATTTGCTCTTCCACGAGCTGCTTGTTCATCTTCACTTATCTTTCTATAAGGCTTATTGGTCTTTTACTGATTTGTAAACACAATTTATTTAGGGAAATTTGCTCCTTAATAATAATCCTCTTTCCTCTCAGTTTACTTGTATTTTCATTTTGTTTAGGTGGTTTTTGCCATGCAGAAATTCTTTTTTTTTGGTGGGGGTGGGTGGGGAGATAACATCCCGCTCTGTCACCCAGGCTGGAGTGCAGTGGTGTCATATTTCACTGCAGTCTCAAATTCCGGGGCTCGAGCAATCCTCCCACTTCAGCCTCTAGAGTAGCTGTGACTACAGGTGCATGCCACCATGCCCAGCTAATTTTTGTTGTTGTTGTTACGATGAGGTCTTACTGTATTGCTCGGACTGGTCTCAAACTCTGGCCTCAAGTGATCCTCCTGCCTTGGCCTCCTAAAGTGCTGGGATTGCAGGTGTGAGCCACTGCACCCAGCCAGAAATTCTTTATTATTATGTAATCAAGTGTATCAATCTTTATAAAAAAAGTTTTCTGGATTTAGTGATGTATCTAGAAAGACCTTTTTTACTCTGAGGGTAAAAACAACAGACATTTAAACAGAGTCGTGATTCATGAGTTTTCCTGCTGCAGAGTTAAAATACTATTTTACAAGTAGTATCTTTATATCTGACCTCCAGCACTGAATGGAATGAACTGGGTAGAAAGGATTTTGCACAGTGAACCTTCACTCATGGAAGCCAGTTGCTATGGAAATTTGATCCAGCTCTGTTGCTTAAGAAACACTTATTATTTGTCTATTATGAGTAAAATACTGTGATAGGCACCTTGTGAGATACCAATATGAAACAGAAAAAAACAGACGTTGTCCTCCAAAGAACTTGTACTGTAGTGTGGGAGATAGGTATATTTATAAAACAAGGAGGGAGTGAAGAGGGCAGTGTTGTGAGTGGTATATAGGGGTGAGTGGTTGGGCTCAATATAGGTTGAGTATAGACCTAGTTATTACTGATGAGTGATGTTCTTATGTAGAGAAGGGGTTAACAAGCTTTATCTGTACAGAGCCAGATAAATATTTTTGGCTTTACAACTGCTTAATCTGCATGAACAATGAAAGTGGCTGTATCCCCATGAAACTTGGTTTATGAACTGAAATATGAATTTCATGTAATTTTCACGTGTCATAAAATATTATTTTTTACATGTTTTCAAGCATTAAAAAATGTGAAAAGCACTCTTAGTCATTGGCCATACAAAAAAAGATGGCAGGCCAGATTTGGTCCACAGGTCATAGTTTGCCAACCCCTGATGTAGAGGAATAATTGTGAAATCTTATCCCCGGGGGAAATGATTTCAGAGCGACCTATCAATTACTGAAAGCCTCAAAACTGACTTGAAATTCATCCCTTTATTTAACTTGTGCAACAAGAATCTGGAAGCAATGAATGGGGAAGCCATGAGTATGTGACCTACTGCTGCTTAGCTAAATACTGCTTTGAGGTGGAGAGGATGGAGTTCTTTGAGTCGAATTCACCGATTCCTTCTGTTAAACTGCCTTTCACCTAATATTTCTGTCACAGGATCTAGAAACTATGGTGATTGATGCCATAGAAACACACAGCGAGAGAGCAGGGTGATGAGTTTGTGGATTGTGGCATGGCTGAGAGGCAAAAAGCTTTTTAGCTGCCAATCTTAAGGTAAAATAATGGAACAAAACGCAATGCAGCTAGCATGCAGGGAGCTTTTCTGTTTACAGAGCACTTTTACATATATTATCACCTTTAATTTTACTCAAAACTCTTGATAACTCTGTGGGGTAGATATTTTTATGATTTAATAGATAAGGATCTGAGCCTTTTCTTATGGTACTATTCACATTGCCTTAAGTATAAGGACCAGATATCCCTCAATGCTAAGGCTAAAACCACAATTAATAAATGATAGTGAGAAACATGATGATAATAAAAGCATGCTATTCATTGGATGTTGGCTGTATTTCAAACACTGAGCTAGGCAATTGACATGTGATGCCTCATTTTGGCCTCACAGCTGCTCGATTATGGAATCATTTCACCATTGTGCTTAGGATCACAAGCTTTGGAGTCAGAAAGACCTAGGTTCAAGCCTTGGTTCTGCCACTTAGAGCTTTGTGACCTGGGAAAATTTAGTAAACGTCTTGGAATTTCAGTTTTAGGATCTGTAAAAGATGGGTGACATAATATTACCTACTTCTAACTATAGTGGGAGATAATGAATGTAAAATGCTTAGCATGGTGTCTCACACCTTCTTAGTGCTCAGTAAATCTTCATTACTACTACACAGAGCTTAAAATAAGTGAGTGATTAAAATAATTTAATAGAATCCACACACTTGGCATTCAGACCTTTTTAATGTAGTCAAGTGTATCGACTAAGTTTGCAACTTCCTGGAAGTTGCAAAATAGTAGAAAGAGTCCTGTGTCCCAGTTTTCCCCAATGGTGACATCTTATATAGTTGTAGTACAATATCAAAACCAGAAATTTGACATTGGTATAATACTGTTAGGTAAACTAAAGATCTTATTTGGTTATCCACTTTTTAAACTGCACGCACGTGTGTGTGTGTGTGTATAGTTCTGTACAATTTTACCTCAAGTATAGATTCATGCAGCTACCACCACAATCAAGATACATAACTGTTTCCATTACCACAAAATAACTCCCCTTTGCTGACTCTTTGGATTTGCATGTAACTCCCCACAATCTTTGTTCCATGGAAACCACTAATCTGTTGTTTTTGTCATTTCAAGAATATTAAATAAATGGAATCATACAGTATATCAACTTTTGATATTGATTTTTTTCACTAAGCATAATGCCATTGAGGTCTATCCAAGTCATTGCATGTTATCAATTGTTCATTCCTTTTTATTGCTGAGTAGCTAGAGTTTCTACAACGGTCACCCATTGAATGAAATTTGGTCTGTGTCTAGTAATTTGCTATTACAAATAAAGATGCTATGAATAATAGTGTTCAATTTTTTGTGTGGACATACATTTCCATGTCTTTATACTCTGGAGGGTGATTGCAGAATCATATGGTAAATGTATGTCTAAATTTATGAGAAACTGTGAAACTATTTTCCAGAGAATTTGCAACCATTTTATATTCCCAACAGCAATGTTTCAGTGATCCAGTTTCTCCACATCTTTACCAACATTTACCATTATCGTATGTTCTATTTTAGCTGTTCTAATAGGTATGTTATAATATCCCTTTGTAGTTTTAATTTGCATTTTCCTAAAGGCTAGTGATGTTGAATATGTATTCTTGTGCTTATGTGATATCCATGTCTTCTCTATGGTAAAATATATTTTGATGTCTTTTGCCCATTTTACAACTGGATTAATTGTTCTTTTTACTGTTGAGTTTTGAGAGTTTTTTATATTATAGATATAAGGCCTTTGTTGAATATATGGTTTATGTTGTGGGCTTGTGTACCCCAAGAAGATATACTCAAGTCAAAACCCTCAGTACTTGTGAATGTGACCTTATTTGGAAATAAGGTCTTTGCAGATATAATCAAGTTAAAATGAGGTCCTACTGGATTAGGGTGAGCCCTAATCCAATGATTGGTGCCCTTATAAGAAGAGAGAAATTTAGGCATAGGAACACAGGGAGAAAACCATGTGACAAAAGAGGCAGAGTGATGAATCTACAGCCAAGGAATGCCAAATATTGCCACCAGCGACCAAAGGTTAGAAAGAGGCAAGGAAGACTCCTTCTCCAGCCATCAGATAGAGCACAGCCCTGTTGACACCTTCATATTGCACTTACAGTTCCCAGTACTGTGAGAGAATATATTTCTGTTATTTTAAGCCACCAAGTTGGTGGTAATTTGTTATGGCAGCACTGGGAAACTAAAATTTCCCGTATGTAAATATTTTCTCCCAGTTTCTAGTGGGTCTTTTCATTCTCTTAACAGGATTTTTCCAGAGAAACATTTTAATTTTAATGAAGTCCAATGTATTCATTTATTTCTTACATGAATTATGCTTCTAGGGTCATGTCTAAGAACTCCTTTCTTAGCTCTGGATCACAAAAATTTTCTGCTATGTTTTCTTCTAAATTTTAAAAATAATTTTATGTTTTCATTTAAACCTATTATCCATTTTGAATTAAGTTTTAAATATGGTGTGAGGTTGTTCTAACACCATTTGTTGAAAGCATTATCCTTCCTCCATTGAATTGCTTTTGTACCTTTGTCAAAAGTCAAAAATGAAGTGAGGCTGGGCGCAGTGGCTCATGCCTGTAATCCCAGCACTTTGGGAGGCCAAGGCAGGTGGATCACTTGAGGTCAGGAGTTCGAGACCAGCCTGGCCAACATGGTGAAGCTCTGTCTCTACTAAAAATACAAAAATTAGCTGGGCATGGTGGCAGGCGCCTGTAATCCCAGCTACTCAGGAGGCTGAGGCAGGAGAATTGCTTGAACCCAGGAGGCAGAGGTTGCAGTGAGATCATGCCACTGCACTCCATCTTGGGTGACAGATCACGATTCCGTCAAAAAAAAAAAAAAGCCCAGCACTATGGGAGGCCAGGGTGCTTGGATCACCTGAGGTCAAGAGTTCGAGACCAGCCTGGCCAACATGGTGAAACCCTGTCTCTATTAAAAATACAAAAAAACTTGCTGGGCATGGTATTGTGCACCTGTAATCCCAGCTACTCAGGAGACTGATGCAGGAGAATCGCTTGAACCCGGGAGGCAGAGGCTGCAGTGAGCCCAAATCGCATCATTGCACTCCAGCCTGAGCAACAAGAGGAGATTCTGTCTCAAAAAATAAGAATAATAATAATAATAATTGAACACATTTCTGTTCATCTATGCTACGATTCTCATTCTGTTACCTTGATTTACATAACTATTTCTTTGCCAATGCCATATTGTCTTGGTTCCTATAGCTATATAGTAAGTCTTAACATTAGGTAGAGTGATTCCTTGTAATTTATTCTTTTTAGCAACTGATTTAACTATTCTAGTTCTTTTGCCTTTCCGTATATATTTTGAAATAATCTTGTCTATATCTACAAAACATCTTTCTGAGATTTTGATAGAGAATGCATTAAACCTGTAGATCAACTTGGGGAGAATTGACATCTTTACTATATTGATTCTCCCAATCCATGAACAAGGCATATCTCCCTATTTATTTATAGCTTTGATTTTTTACACCAGCATTTTATAATTTCCAGCATAGAGATCCTATCATATTTTGTTTTATTTGTATCTAAGTAATATATTTTCTTTAGAGTGATTGAAAATAGTATTGTTTTAAATTTTCATTTCTGTATGTGTGTTTCTAGTACAGTAGTCCCCCAATCTATCAACCACAGTCTGAACAGTATTTTGAGAGACAATCTCTTACTGTGCCTAATTTATAAATTAGAATTTTATCATATGTGTATATGTATGTATGTATAGGAAAAAACATAGTATATATAGGGCTCAGTGCTGTCTGAGGTTTTAGGTGTCCACTGGGGGGTCTTGGAATGTATTTCCTATGGATAAGGAGGTGCTACTATACATAAGAATGTGAGGTAATTTTGCATGTTGATCTTGTATTCCAACACCTTGCTAACTCACCAATTTTATAAGGTTTTTAAAGATTTCTTGATGTCTTCTATATAGACATTCATGTCATCTCCAATAGAGACATTTTTCATTATTTCTTTCTTTCCAATCTCGATGCCTTTATTTCTATTCTTTCTTTATTGCAGTGGCTAGAACTTCTAGGACTATACTGAATAAGAATGATAAGACTGAACTTTTTTTTAACTTGTATTTTGATTTTATTTTTGTTTTTGTTTTGCGTGGGGGGAGGGGAGACGCAGTTTCACTCTTGTTGCCCAGGCTGGCATGCAATGGTGCGGTCTCAGCTCACTGCAAACTCTGCCTCCTGGGTTCAAGCAATTCTCCTGCCTCAGCCTCCCGAGTAGCTGGGATTACAGGCGCCCACCACCACACCCAGCTAATTTTTTGTGTCTTTAGTCTTGAACTCCCCTTGTCTCAGCCTCCCAAAGTGCTGGGATTACAGGTGTGAGCCACCACTCCTGGCCTTAACTTTTATTTTAAGTTCAGGAGTACATGTGCGGTTCGTTATATAGGTAAACCTGTGTCATGGGGGTTTGTTGTACAAATTATTTAGTCACCAGGTATTAAGCCTGGTACCCATTAGTTGTTTTTCCTGATACTCTCCCTCCTCCCACCCTCTACCCTTCAGTAGGCCCCAGTGTGCATTGTTCCTTTCTATGCATCCATGTGTTCTCATCATTTAGCTCCCACTTATAAGTGAGAACATGCAGTATTTGGTTTTCTGTCTCTGCATTAGTTTGCTTAGGATAATGGCCTCCAGCTACACTCATGTTCCTGCAAAGGACATGATCTCATTCTTTTTTATGGTTGCATAGTATTTCATAGTGTATATACACCACATTTTCTTTATTTGATCTACCATTGATGAGCATTTAGGTTGATTCCATGTCTTTGCTATTGTGAATGGTTAACTTTCTTGCCTTGTTGCTGATCTTTGAGGTAAAGCATTCAGTCTGTCACCATTATATGTGATGTTAGCTGTGAGGTTTTTGTAAATGTTCTTTACTAAGTTGAAGAACTTCCTCTCTATTTCTGATTTGCTTTTTTTTCTTTTTTTTCACCATGAATGCATGTTGTATTTTATCAAATATTTTTGTGCAGCGATTGGTTTGATCATGTGATTTTTCTTTTTTAGCATGTTGATATGGTGGATTACACTGAGTGATTTTCAAATATCAAATTTATCTTGGATCCCTGGAATAATACATGCTTGATCATGATGTGTATGATTTGTTTTATATGTTGCTGGGTTCTATTTGCTAATATTTTGTTGAAGATTTTTGCATCAAGCTTCATAAGAGAAATTGGTCTCAAGTTTTCTCTCTCTCTCTTGTTTGTTTTTTTTTTTTTTTTGGTACTGTCTCTATTTTTCATATTAGGGCATCATAAAATGAGTTGGGAAGTGTTCCCTCTTCTTTTATTTTCTGTAAGAGATTGTGTAGTGGCAGGGTGCAGTGGCTTATGCCTGTAATTCCAGCCTTTGGGAGGCCGAGGTGGGTGGATCTCTTGAGGTCAGGAGATCAAGACCAGCCTGGCCAACATGATGAAACCCCGTCTCCACTAAAAATACAAAAATAGCCAGGTGTGGTGGCACATGCCTGTAGTCCCAGCTACTCGGTAGGCTGGGGCATGAGAATTGCTTGAACTCGGGAGGTGGATGTTGCAGTGAGCCAAAATGGCACCACTGCATTCTAGCCTGGGCGACAGAGACTCTATCGCAAAAAAAAAAAAAAAAAAAAAAAAAAAAAAGAGAGAGAGAGAGAGATTGGGTAGCAGAACTGGTGTTAATTCTTCTTTAGATATTTAATAGGATTTACCAGTAAAATTATCTAGGCATGGAGATTTCTTTTCCAGAAGGTTTTAAATTATGGATTTGATTTTGTTAATAGTTATTGAAAGATTCAGATATCTTTATTATATTGGGTAAGTTTTAGTATTTTGTGCTTTTTCAGGAATTGAACTATTTCTTCTAAATTCTCGGATTTATATGTGTATATTGTCTGCAGTAGCCCCTTATTATTTTCCTTATGGCTGCAGGATCTGTAGTATCTTGTTCCATTCCTGATGTTGGTGTTTTGTCATCTCTTTCTCTTTGTCAGTCTTCCTAGAGGTTTACCAGTCTTGAAGAACCAGCTTCCCCAGAACTACTTCCTTCTGACTTTCATGCTTCCAGGTGACAAATACACTGTCATTTGAATTGTTGTTCCTCTGTAAGTAATGTCTCATTTCTCTCTGTCTGCTTTCAAGATTTTGTTCCTTGCCTTTAGTTTTCAGGGGTTTCATTATGATGTGTCTTTTCACGTATTTCTGTAGGTCTATTCTATTAGGATTTGCTTAGCTCCTTGAATCTGTAAGACTATGTCTTTCTATAAATTTGGGAATTTTTCAGACATTATTTCTTCAAATATTTTTTCAGTCCCATACTGTTTCTTCTCTCCTTCTGGAATTCCAATGATACAAGTGTTAGATCTTTTGTTATTATCCCACAGGTCCCTGATTCACTTTTCCTCCAGTTTTCTCTCTGTTGTTTGGATTGGGTAATTTCTATTGATTTATCTTTGATTTCACTGAATCTTTCCTCTATTATCTCCAATCTGTTGTCAAGTTTGTCCAGTGAGTTATTTATTTGTTTTTTCATTAATTTATTTCAGTTCTATAATTTCCATTTGGCTCTTCTCAGAATGGCTTCTATTTCCTTATTGAATTTTTTCCTCTTTTTTATTTGTTTCAAGAGAATTCATAATTGCTTGTTCACGCATTTTTATGATTTGTGTTTTAAAACAATTGTCAGATAACTCCAACATCTGGGTCATCTCAGTGTCAGCATTTGTTGATTGTTCTCATTCAAGTGTGATTGTCTTGACTTTTGGTGTAATGAGTGATTTTCTATTGTATCCTGGACATTTGGGGTATTGTGTCAGGAGAATCTGGTTCCTATTTAATCCTCCTTATTAGCAGGCAGCCATCTTATTTAGGTGTAGTGCTACTGCATCGGTCCCTGGGAAGGTGGATATTCAGCTCCCCATTGGGCCCTGCTGACATCACCCCAGCGAAAGTGATTGATAACTCACACTTCCTCATTGCAGATGGGTGGGGTGGAAGTCCAGCTCCTTCCCCACCTTGATTCTGTGACAAAAGCAGATCACTGTCTCACTCTGCCTTATTCTACTTGTTGACACTGGGTGAAGGTGGAGACTAATTTCCTCACTGGGTCCCACTGACCCAAGGTTGGGCAGCAAATCAGAATGCAGACCAGACCCACTACACCCCTACCTTATTTCGTCTCACTGATGCCTAGTTGCAGGTGGAGGCTCACCTGTCTGCTGGGCTCTGCTGGCCTGACCCTGGCAGAGAGATCAGAACACTGCCTGCTTCCTCTGGGTCTGGGGTGGAAGATGAATTCTTTACTCAGCCTTGCTGAAACCACAGGGGCTGGTGCAATTTTTCAACTAGTGTTTGGCTGGACTAAGGCAAGTATTTTCCGCTTCTTTTCTATTCTGTCAGACCACCCTTTTCCCGGTCTTTTGGCTAGGGGGAGCAGGCTTCTCTTGGAGCCCTTTTTTCTCTGTCTGTTGGCAGTGCTGGGTTACAGCACCCTTCTCCAGCACCCTGTCCAGGATACATGGGAGGCAATGGGGAAATCCAGGGGACTCACCACCATGAAAGCCTCAAGTCCCGAGGTCTTAAGATCGTCTACCTTCTTTCCAACTTTCAGAATCTTCCTATGCTTGTTTGTTGTGTTAATTTCAGTGTGTGTGTGTGTGTGTGTGTGTGTGTGTGTGTGTGTGTGTGTGTTTTAGAGACGGAGTGTCTCTCTGTCACCCAGATTGGAGTGCAGTGGCATGATTATGGCTCACTGCAACCTCGAACTCCTGGGCTCCAGCGATCCCACTGCCTTAGCCTTCTGAGTAGCCAGGATGACAGGCACATGTCACTATGCCCAACTAATTTTAAATGTTTTTTGTAGAGATGGGGTCTTGTTATGTTGCCAGGGCTGGTCTTGAACTCTTGGTCTGAAGTGATCCTCCTGCCTCTGCATCCCAAAGTGTTGGGATTGCAGGCTGTTCAGTAATTTTTAATTGTGAAAGGGAGGACCTGGGAGGAATGGGCTACTCCATTTTCAATCAGAAGTCAGCTCATGTCTGTAATCCCAGCACTTTGGGAGGCTGAGGCAGGTGGATCAATTGAGCCCAGGAGTTTGAGACCAGCCTGGGCGACACAGTGAGACCCTTGCCTCTCCACAAAAGGAAAAAAAAGAGTTTGAGTTCCCCTCATCACTCCCCACTCTTAAAAAAAAAATCAGATTTTTTAAAGATTATTTTTGTATGCTCCTAAATTTGAAAGTGTATTCTGTAAGTGGGTGGAGAAAATAATGTCTTTGTCCCTAGCTCTGTTGTCCTTCTTTTAAGTATGTCAATGTGGATACATTGGTGTGGGTAATGATGACAATAACAAAACTAACAGTTACTGAATTCGTACTAAGTGCCAGGCACCGTTGCAAGCACTTTCCATTAAGAAATGCCCATCATAGGTCCATAAGCTTATATCTACAATTCCAAAATCCAAAAGGCTCTGAAAACTGTAAGTTTTAGAAATGGATTTGACGGCAAATCTGTCCTGAAATGGCATTAGGCTATTTATGGTCTTTATTTATTCTATTTAATGTGAAGATACACACATTTCACTGCAGAAATATTAATGTGTTTTCTAATGGGATATTACCTCAGACCCCATTAGGGATGTTAACAAATATAGAGCATATATACCATGTTATCTTTCTAAAAGCTAAAAATTTCTGAATTCTGAAATGCAGCTGGCCCCCAAGGGTTTTGGATAAGGGACTGTGGACTGATTCTAGCTTATGGGCCTGCCTCAAAGATTCCATTAAGGGAACATTTTCACTAATGCTTTCAAAGCTCTTTTCAAATTATAACTATGGTAATAAAAGTGAACACAAAAGTAAGAAAGAGGTAAACTCAAGCAAATAGGCTAAGCAAATGTCTATTCTATCAACAACCCAATCTCCCTCTGAGGTCATAGGGTAAATGTCTGATCACAGTCTGGTGGTACTAAACACTATGACCCAATTCTTTTAATAATCAAAATGCAAGCTTGCACAGATCTAGTGGCACATACTCCAGGAGGAAGTATTAGAAGTATTGATGGAGGAACCCAGGGTCATAATTCTACCTTGTCTTCGCTTATTTTAGTCTTCTGAGGTGGCAGCACACATGAGAATTCTTAGTTACAATAAGTTATTTAAAAATTAACGTTAACCCACTGATATAAAGACAAGAGACCAGCCTTACATGCACAGGTCCCTAAACTAGAATATGTCCTGGCAGCTAAGCTCAGTTCCATTGATCTCTGTGGAGAGCTATATTCATTTCATTTATTCATTCATTCAACAAGTAATTACTGAGAACCTACTCTATATGAGCCACTGGAATAGATACTGTGGACCCAGAAATAAACAAGATAGACATATTCTCAGATGCATTTGCCAAGCAACATCTTGAGCTCAAAGTAGAAATTAAATAAAGGATGTTTGTGCTGCTTCTAATTTCCTGAAGATTGAATTATTCATTCTATTAGCCAGTGAGTTTCCAAAGTGTCTTATGATGTGGCATATCCACTGGGAAAAGCATGAAAAAGAACACTGATTACAGTTCTACTGACATAGTGCTGTATCTTCACAAGATAAGAGAAAAGGGGAAAGGGAACAGCTACCCTCCCAGTGGTTAGATCAATATGGTCATTTATTTTCCTCTCAACCCTACTTTGAAAGCCCTGACTCATTCCTAGAGTGTGCAGACCTCCCTTCTTAACAGGCAATGTTAATTTGACGCCCAAGACAGGCTTAGATACATTTCTAGGCCCTAATATTTGTTCTCAACTCTTGCTGCACATTAGAAATCACCTTGAGAGACTTTTTAAAACGTGGATGCTAGGAACCCACACCAGACTAATTGATTCAGAGCCTCTGGGGCTAGGCCTAGGCATAGGTGTATCTTAAAAGAGCCTCAGATGATTCTGAGGCATCATGAGGACTAACAACCGCTGTAAATCTAGCCCAACCCACTGATCATGGTTGCATAAACCCAGTCTTGTGAACCGCATTGTATAACCAGATTTTGTTAAGGTTTTTCCTACTATGTGCCAGGCGCTGTGCTTTACACACATTGTTTTGTTTTATCCTCACAAAGTGTTAAGTCAAGGGGCGACTCGAGAGATGGGGGCTTTATCTGCCCTCCCCTATCTCCATCAGATGCCTTAAAACAACATATATATATATATATATATATATATATATATATATATATATATATATACATATATATATATATATATATTCCATTACTCACCTCCCCATATATATATATATATGGGGAGGTGAGTAATGGGAAAGAAAAAAAAAAACACTGTACTTGCTAGGATATTCAAGATAAGCTCCCATTGGCTGTCCCCTCTAAGTCACTCCTATATGGAAATCCAAGAGCTGCCACTGCCTTAAAACAATTCTGTGAGATGGGCATTACCATCCCCATTTTACAGGTGAGAAGTAGTTGAGTCACTGGATGGTTAAGTGATTTGTCCAAGGCCACGTAGCTAGTAGTAGAGCTGGAGCCATTTCTATTCACCAACTTTTCAATCCAGTGCAACAGACTGGATAGTGTCCCACCGAAATTCATATGTTGACGCAGTAACCCCTAATGTGACTATATTTGGAGATAGGACCTATAAGGAAATAATTAAGGTTAAAAGTTCAATGAGTCATAAGGGTGGGGAACTCACCTGACAGGATTAGTGTCCTTATAAGAAGAGACATCAGAAAGCTCATTCTCTCTCTCTCTCTCATAAGCCAGGAGGAGAGTCCTCACCAGGAACTGTCCCTGCTGGGCCTTGATCTGGGACTTCCAGCCTCTAGAACTGTGAGAAAATAAATATCTGTTGTTTAAGCCCCCAATCTATGGTGTTTTGTTATGGCAGCCCAAGCAGACTAATACAGCTAAGACAGATATCATTCAGTCTTAGTTGTTACTTTGTGCTTGTCACCTAGCCCAGTACCTGCACTTGGCACATGCTAGCTGCTCTGAATGAATAGGAAGGTAGCAAAGCTGTGCTCTTTACCACTCTGCACATGCCTTGTCCCAGGGTCCAAGCCCAGGCCTTCCATGTACCCCTGTTCTAGGTTTACACCTCTTCCCTGAACCTGGCATTCTACTCAGGACTCTGGTTGTTACAGTCTGACTTAGCCCATTGCTGGGTCGGCTATTCGCTCCTGCTTTAAAGCTACTGGATGTCAAAACACACTACACAAGAGCCAGTGATCACAAGTAACTCAAAGATTCATTACTACATGTTTGTCCCCAGAACCAGGCATGTGCTCATACTTTCCTTCCTTCCTTTCTTTCAGAGGGAGTTTCGCTCTTGTTGCCCGGGCTGGAGTGCAATGGTGCGATCTCGACTCACTGCAACCTCCGCCTCCTGGGTTCAAGTGATTCTCCTGCCTCAGCCTCCTGAGTAGCTGGGATTACAGGCATGCACCACCACGCCCGGCTAATTTTGTATTTTTAGTAGAGACGGGATTTCTCCATGTTGGTCAGGCTGGTCTCGAACTTATGACCTCAGGTGATCCACCCAACTCATCCTCCCAAAGTGCTGGGATTACAGGCATGAGCCACCGGGCTGGCCCATTCTCTCTCTTTCTTTCTGTGCCTAAACATCAGAGAGCCCTCTTGCCTGAGGGCCCTTTTCCCCAGGGATTTTCCTTTTTCCTTGCTTTGTCTATCTTCCAGGGTGGGGAGGGGGTTGTGGGAAGAGAAAGAAAGACAGAACCAGTTCCTGAGGATATGTATAAAGAACAGGAGCCTGCCTGCAGGATTTTCAAATAATGTCAGAGGCTAATTTCAGGCTATTATCGTGCTGTGGATAATTAGAGATCAAAAGAAGCAGGGCAGGTTGCCTCATAAGGGACTTAATGGGCATAGTGAGTACAGCTGGTGCTTCTGATTTTTTTTTTTTTTTTTTTTGACCTGGCAGATGTAAATAGTTTTGTCAAATGTCATTTTGCTAAGAGTGACTTGGCTCATTTTGCTAAGAGGTGCTAAGAGTTTGGCTCCATTTTCCCACAATTCACCCCCTGACATTTGGTTCATTGTGCCAGGACTCTTTTAAATATACTTACATGCAGATGGTGCTGGTTGTCCAGACCCAGCTCAGTATGAAAAATCCACCTGCTAGCAAGAGGGACCCTGGAACAAGGTGTACAGCCATCATCCAAGGCTGCAGGGGATACCCAGGAGAAAAGGTCCCTGGGATCCCTGGGAGTTCAGGGAATTTTCTCGTGTAAAATTTGAGTTATGTTGTTAACTGTTTTAATTGGTGGTGCTGGGCTATTTGTATGGCCAGTTCTAAGGTGTCCTATAGTTCCAAGACAGTTTTCCCTTAGATTTAGTGGTTGAGGATACCTAAAATCTTGAAGTTTCTGGTGCCAGTGATGAGTCTGGGGAGGTGGGGTTGTCTTGTTTGGGGAAGTGGAGCTGTCTCGTCTGGGGAGGTGGGGTTGAATTTGGCCCCGGGGCCCTTATCAGCACTCTTTTGTTTAAAGGGCTTATTTCGTGTTAGGATGTGGTAGATTGTGGTATTGAGACTGGCCTGATGGTTGGTCAGTAATCCCTTCAGGGCCTCTTTTACAGGCCCTGCTTGTCCAGTTAGGAGTAGCGGGGATGCCCTGAAATTTGGAGTCCTTCTCCTGATAAATAGCTGTCAGGCATGTGCATCTAGGGAGGTCTTTACAGGGCTGGTAAGGGCATTTCTGCCTTCTAGGCGTTCACCAAAATGGTGGACCTATTGGACCATACCAGTTCCGTTGAGCAGTTGTCTGCCTTCCCCTAATGAGGTCTAGTTAGTAAGGGCCCTGACACTGAGTATTACTGTGCTGGGATGGGCTCTTAGTTGGGCCACAAAACTCCAAAGTAGGAGAGAGGGTGTCTCTTCAGGGAATATTGTATTTTGGACAGGCCCCTTTTAAGAGGTCAGTAGGGGCCTGCAATATGTTGCTAACTAACAAGTCACGTGAGATACTTATCACTTGGTGGATCTCGGAAGGGGACAAGTTTAGTTCACAGCCATTGTTGAAGAGGTATAATAGCCAATCAGTCCCTTTTTCGTTCTTCATTTGCATGTAACCTTTAATTAGATTTTGAATTTCCAATAGGGTGAGATGTTAGGTTTTATTTTGCATTCCTGTTTCTTACCTTCTTGTTGCTATCTTGTGGCTGATTATGGGGTAAGCTGCTGGAACTTTTACTTCTTGTTGTTCATGGTGGTGGGCTTCCTCCTCTGAGGAGTCCCAGTTTATATCCCCTGAAGCAGCGTTGCCTTCCTCGGCTTTCAGTTTTGCCATGGCAGCCAGGGTGTGTGATTTCATGTTAGATAGAGCCAGCACCTTAGCATGCTGGAATGCTGGAGCACAGCACTAATACCCAGGCTCCTTGGCAGCCAGTTGTGCATTGCAAATAGGATGCAGTGGTGACCTGAGTCCTCTTTGGCAGTGAAGGATTTAGGCATTCAGGGCTGGATTTCATCAAAGATTTTGTCACAGGGCACCAACGATGGGTCTCTACACCTGGGCGAATTTGGGTCTTTGTGACAGAGGCAGAGGCAGCCACAATAGCAAAAGCCGTTAGGGCTTTGCAGGGTTCTCTGTAGCTACCCCCCTTAAGTGGATATGTACCTCAGCATACTGCAGTCAAAAGAGCCAAGGGGAGCCCCACCAGCAACAATTGACAGGGAGCCAAGGCTTAGGTGGGACAATGCTACTTCACCCGGTCAGAGTGGCCTGGCTCCTTCTGCAATCCGGACTAGGTAGGACCCTACCAATTAGCAGAGTGCACTGCAACTAAGGATGAGTGTTCGCTAGCACTCAAGAAAGCTGTTCCAAACCTTTGGGGTCTTTGTGCTTACCCAGTGATATGGTTTGGATATTTGTCCCTGCCCAAATCTCAGGTTGAAATGTAATCCCCAATGTTGGAGGTGGGGCCTGGTGGGAGGTATTTGGATTATGGGAGTGGATCCCTCATGAATGGCTTGGGCCATCCCCTAGGTGATAAGCAAGCTCTCCCTCTGAGTTCACACTAGATCTAGTCATTTAAAAGTGTATGACACCTCCTCTCCCTCCCCACTCTCTCTGTTGCTCCTCCTTTTGCCATGTGATGTCTCTGTTCCTCCTTCATTTATCACCATGATTGTAGCTTCCTGAGGCCTCCCCAGAAGCTAAGCAAATGTTGGCACCATGCTTCCTGTATAGCCTGTATAACAGTGAGCCAATTAAACCTCTTCTCTTTGTAACAGTCTCAGGTATTTCTTTACAGCAATGCAAGTGCAGCCTAACACACCCAGCTAGTAAGCCAAGAGCAAGAAATGAATTGCAACCAGCCTGACCTCCATGTCATTCTGTGATGATCCCACCACATCATCCTTGCTCTTGCTGGCTCCTCTTACTAGTATCTGATACCTGTTAACAGTTTCCTGTCAGCCTGTCTGAATTTCTCTTGTATCTCACCAGATTCTTCATTGCCCCACTATGAGCCCCCACAACTCTCCCTTCACCCTTACTCCTCACCCCCCATCAGAGGGCACTTCTTTTGGCACAGATATTGATTCCACCACCCACTCACCAATTGCCTGTTGTGGTCACACTTTGCCTGATGGGCTGGCCTTTGCTCCAGGTCTGAAGTAAAGAAAAGCAGAGGTCTTTACATCCAATGCTTCCAAGTATCACCAGCTTGTGCTTGTCTCCGGCTCTACCTGGTCCCACTGTTTCCCTTGTGATGTCCCTCAAACACCACAGCCCAGGGCAGCTCAAGCACACCCAAGAAGTCAGTCCACCAAGACTATCCAACCCTTCTTTGGCACCAAAACTAGGAATGGAGAACTTTCTGGAAGAAGCCATACAGAGAAGGCCCCCTTTAAAGCACAGAGGCCCCACTCACCTTCAGGATGTCTGGCTCTAGGATGATGTGACCAGACCACTGGCCATAGCTAAAAAGAGCTAAGGCAGATTGCACATGCCATCACTGCCAGGCAAAGTGAGCCACTTTCCTGGAGGCGTTCCACTGGTCCCCTGGCAAAGTGCCAGGGTACCCAATACTGAGAGCTACTACCTGGTGATCTAAGAGCCGAGACAGCTTCACAGACATAAAAATAAGGGAAGGAAGGCAGAGAAGGAAGGAGAGTGGCAAGAAGGGAGGGAGAGAGGAAGAAGGGGAGGAATGAAGGGAGGAAGGGAGGGAGGAAAAAAGGAAAGGAGGGAGGAAAAAAGGGAGGAAGGAAGGGAGGAAGGAAGGGAGGGAGGGAGGAAGGAAGGAAGGAAGGGAGAAAGGAAGGGAGGGAGGGAGAGAAGAAGGAAGGAGGGGAGGAAGGAAGGAAAGAAGGGTGGGTGGGTAGGATGGAGGTTGGGAGGGAGGGAGGGACTGAACTCACACCACGACTTCCACTCTCCTGTCCCAAACAGACACAGAGGGCTGCAGCCACCTTAACCTTAGTCTCTTCTAAGCACTTTAGGGCTGGGCCACGTCCTGCTCACCAGGCTTCCCCTGAGTGCCAGGAGGATCCCAGGGAAGGGTCAGTTTAAGTCATCCCTGCTTTGCTGCACAAAGACATGGTTGGGAACACACTGCAAAGCAGGCCCTACAAAATTCAAGAAATCTGAGCCAAGCACCCCTGTTCATCACAAATTATCACATGTGTATTTCTTCCCTGATACCAGCTGGCCCTTGAGAGGGTCAGTTTTTCAATGGAGACCTCATGGTTAGAGATAATACACATCCACCCTATCCAGCAGGGAAAAGTCACCCTTGACCTAAGGCATCCACCGAAGTCTGCTAAGAGGTAAGGTCACGGTCTACACTAAAAGAGCCCCAGGACATAAAGCCTGTGAGGAGAGAACAAGGGGCACTGGAGAAGGGGCCATGGCTGGTCAGCCAGCAGTTGGGCAAGGCTGGTGGAGCTGTTCAACCAAGGTTCTGAAGAACAGATCTGGCACCCCACATGGGGCCTGGTTTGGCAGGGAGGAAGTGCACTGTGTGCAATTTCCTTCCTGATCTCAGGCTACGGCAGCCACACAGGACCAGCTACATAATTTGCAGGGCCCAGGAAAAATTAAAACGCGGGACCCCTTGTTCAAAAATTATTAAGATTTTCAAGATAATGACAGCAGAATATGAAACCAAACATAGGGCCCTTCTATGCAGTGGGCGCTGTGTAACTACCCGGGTCACATGCCTGTAAAGCTGGCCCTACAGCTGGAAAAGCCTAGAAATGTTCAGAAGGAGCTGCCAGAGGGAGAGAAGGGTGAAGCCCTTATTAGCAGAAAGTAGGAGAGGCCCACCTATGGTGTGTGAGGTACCAACTCTTCTATTGGGTATAGCCAATAGAGGTAAGGGACTGTCTCCTTGGGAAAAGAGGGTGAATTCTAGTCCTCAAGAGCTATCCTCTCACAGAAAGTGGGACCATGAAGCAAACCTGGGGTGGGAGGACCCTAAAGGCCAGTCTCCAGGCCTGCCCCTGTGGTATCCTGCTTCCCAATGCCTTAGCATGGAGGAAGGGGGAGTGCACGGTGAAGTGAGGGAAGGGAGATTTTGACCTTGGCATCCAGGCCAATGAGTAGGAGTAGCGAATAGTGGAAACTATTAAGAAGAAAGAGGCAAGGAGGAAGATAGGCCAAAGGCTGACCCCAGCAACCAGAGGAAATATTCCTTCTGAGCGTGGGCTCATTCATTTTTACTGGTTTTGGTTTTAGAGACGTCCTTATAAAATGGGACAGGGGTGAGAGTGAAGGGAAGTAAGATGGATGAGAGGTGGCACAGGTACCCTTAAACATGGCTAGCATTAGAATGAGTTGTAGTCTATGCATAATTTGCAGGGCCCATTATAAATCAGTCAAACTCTTTCTCTCTGTCCCTACTTCAATTCCATCATTGCCAATTCAGTCCTAAGGTAAATAATACTCAATTATCCCAGGGGTGCTTATTTCTTTGGACCCTTTTGAAAGCCCTAAAATAAGTAATCATTAACTAATCAATTTCCCTTATGAAGCAACACATGCTTTTCCCGGGGACAAAGATAAAGCGGAAAAATGAAGAAGAAGAAAAGAAAAGAAAAGAAAAAAAAAAAACCTTAGGTACACCCAGCCTCTGATTCTGTGTAAAAGACACAGAAATAGCAGTAAAGGGAAAAAGGAAGGTAGGTATAGAGTGAGTGAGTCTATTGGCACAATAGAGAAGGGCTGGAAAAGATGTGCTAGAAGGGACAGAGCAACAGCTTCCCCATTATTATTTCTACCACAGAATGCTTTCAGAGGTCCCTAAACAGGGGCAGCCTTTTTGGCAAACCAGCCTCCGAGCTGCGTACCAGCCCACCACACAAAGCATGGATCACTATTGATGCACAATTTTCTACCACAAATCACCACCCACACTTATGCTTCCACATAGTTAAAGCTTGAGGATGATAGAAAAGCTGTGAGTAATTCCAGGCGGCTGTCTGTAAAGGAAAGAACACAGCTGCTGCATCCCAGAAAAGGGATCTCCTACACCCTGTGTTCGGGGCTGACACGTGTTCTCCAATGTTTCTATCATACTGTGGAGGACTAATGTCAGAGCTCCCTATCTGGTCTTCACATTAAGCCTCCTCCTACATGGACAACCCCTATGAAGGGGCAGCTTGTGTGGACAGGACAGTGACTCTGTCTCTGTTGTTCCCACTGTTCTCTTGACTAATACCAAATCTCTCCATCTGGGTCATCCAACTCATTCTCCCTCTGGGCTTCTTCCAAGCCACCTAGCAAGGGAAGGATGTCTCTTGATCCATCTCCCTTATAATCAGTGCACAATTGCTCCTACTGGAAAGAAATCAGGCTCTGGAAAAATGGAAAAGCTGATGGTACTTTCAGTTCCCAGCATCATAGGAAACCCTAAGACAACTATTCAATTTCTGTCTTTCAGAGAGGAAGCCTCTGTCTTCAGAGGCCACAGGTGCAAAGAAGCAGAGGCCCATGAACTAGGTTCTGGACCTCACAAGGCAGCAACATTTCCTCCACCTCTTCCTGCTTTCTCTGATTCTCCTTTTGCGATGCCTTTCTGCACATCAAGTAATGGGAGGATGACTCTTGTTCTGCCCCCCTAATAATCAGTGCACATCTGCTTCTATTGGAAATAGATCAGGCTCTAAATGGAGCTGCCCTATCTCAGTCTACCCGAGAGAGGTGAGGTGTGGAGAACCCACAGTCTCGATTACAGAACAGAGGGAAGAAAATAGAGTAAAGGAGAGAATATAAGGAGTATTGATCCTTATGTGCAGAGAATGAATCCATTTAGGAAGAGTTTGAATCCTTATTTTCTGGCTTCTGTTTTTATGCTTCTCAAAGTTATGATCACATATCCTTCTCAAATCACCCTCATTGTAGGCCATTGAGTCACTGCCAAAGACTCAAGGATTAGTCCTGGCTTATTTGTTTTAGAAAACAAAAGAGATAGTGTTCCTTCATCCATAGTAAATGCAGCAGAAAGAGTAAAACGTTACCTTAAATCCAATACCCTTGCCCTGTAAAAGTCCTAACTACAGATGCTTTCAAGAAAATGTGAGCTAAAAAAATGGAGTGAGGTAGAGAACTCCAAGTGCTGAGGACTGTGAGAAGTGCAATCTAGACTCTAGAGGACTCTAGAGTAGCTACATTGGCAAATTATTGTTCCAGCTTCACTAACATATCCCTCTTTGGTACTCGTGGTTGTTGCAATCATATAACCTTTTCAAGATCTGCCAAGAGATCATCTTTGAGATTATGTAACTTTGCATAACTTGATGTGCAGTCAAGCATGTGGGGCGTGTGAGATAAATCTCTAAAACAGTTCATTTCGTTGTGCTTGTAGGAAAACTTGTTTCCCTACTCTAAAAGACAAGGAAAATTGGAAAGGGGTGATGATAGAGGGGTCTTAGTTTGGAAGCCTTTTTCTCATCCCACCTCTGTTCACCAACCTCAGGTTAATCGAGGGAAGCTTGTCCCCCAACCTCAGGTCTGCACTGGGCCCCTAGTTAGCTAAGGGCCATGAGACTCAGACTGGCATCTAAGTCCACGCAGCAAGCCCAGTAAATAGCCTGGAACACGGAACTGCCTCCCTAGCCTCACGCCACTTCAAGGAGCAGGCCTGGCCAACTGCTCCGAGGATGTGTCAGACATACTTGAATGTAAACAGGAAGGAAGATTGAAAACTTTTTGCATTTTGCTGCAGTAGGAAGCTATCTCTTGGGTGAGGTTGGCTTTGGAGTGATAAAGGCCTGTTGTGCAAGGAACTCCCAGCTTAGTCCTACCTCTTCCTAAACTCCCCCTGCTGGTGCCAAGGCAAGGTGCTCTCCACTGGGGAAGGAAAGGGGCTGGCCCCTTGGCTTTTTACACATGCTAGGGGATGCAGGGATCTCATCACCTCCTCACTCTGCTAGAAGGAAAGTGGAGAGTGTGGGAAAACAGGCATCTTAGAAGCAATAAAAGAAAGAAAATGTGAATTGAAGCACAATAACATATTCACCATGCCACAGCAGTTTGTTTTGCTTGTCAGCAGTCTATAGTCCACTTCTTATTATTACAGAATTTGTGTGCATCTCCCGAGCTTCAAACTATTTTTGTTATTCGCATCTATTAACTCAGCTCATCTACGTGTTTATTTTCCTAGAACTGATATTTAGTTTGTCTCATGGTGTGCGGTGTTTTATTATTCAGATCCTCTGTACTTCTACTAGAAATGTGTTTTAGACACCCAAATAACACTCAGTAATAAAGACACCATAGACATGGTCCCTAGAGACTGGGAGTCTGTCTTCCAAAAGAGGGCTGTTTGGGTGATAAACACTGCTCAGGAAAGTCACTTGTCTCTTGTACCAGACCATAAGGGGTTTACATGGCCTGGGAGAGGGATAGTGCAGATCCTGTTGTATCTTGGACTATGACATCCTCCTGTCCTCACTCCTGGGAATATATGTCTCCCATCTATGCATTCAGTCCCACCCCTCAGTCCATATGACCAGCCTTGGCTTTGAGGCAGAGGGGTATTTAAGGAGCTTTAGGGGAGCATTCTGACTTCAGCTTCAAGCTACCTGTCTTACTTCTGTGGCTCTGCCTCTGCTTAATTTAGATGACTTCAGCCCTACCTTTTGTCTACCTTTCCTAAACTTGAGCCCATGTCCTTCTCTTGATAATTTACAAGATACACTTCATCTCCCTCCTTAGATGAGGAGTTCTGTTGTTTCTTGGTGGGGTTGGAGGTGTGTGAATCGTAAGTCTGAGTATTGCTGTGAGAATTCTGGAAGAATCCCCTGAAACAGCAAGGAATAACTGATCCTCCTCCTCCCATTCCATATATCCCATCTTCTCTGATTTATGTACTTCCATGTCTTCCTAGAGCCAGGTAAGAAGCTCTAGCTTCTCAGCTTTATTGTCTACTACTCCCTTCATCACCACCTGCCCCCCACACAAATATGAGACCAACTCATAGAAACCAGACCAGATCCAGCTATTCAAAACTGCTCATCAAGGCCTTGGAGGTCCCAACTTAGTGTTATAGGAATCTCAGTTGAAGATCATCCAGGTTGCTAATCAGAAAAGTAGAGGGAGGGGAGGATGAATAGAGGTTGATACATCTGTACAAATATACAGTTAGAGAGAAGAAATAAGATCTAGTCTAGGGTGACTATAGTTAACAATAATCCAGTGTACGTTTGAAAAAAGCTAAAAGAGAATAATTCAAATGTTCTTAGCATAAAGAAAAGACAAATAAGAGGCCAGGTGTGTTGGCTCACGCCTGTAATTCCAACACTTTGGGAGGCTGAGGTGGGCGGATCACTTGAGGTCAGGAGCTCGAGACCAGCCTGGCCAACATGGTAAAACCTCGTCGCTACTAAAAAAAAAATACAAAAATTAGCTGGGCATGGTGGCGGGCGCCTGTAGTCCCAGCTACTCAGGAGGCTGAGGCAGGAGAATTGCTTGAGCCCGGGAGGCAGAGGCTGCAGTGAGCCAAGATTGTGCCACTGTACTGCAGGCTATGTGACACAGCAAGACTCCGTTTCAAAAAAAAAAAAAAAGACAAATATTTAAGGTGATAGATATTCCAATGACACTAATGTGATCCTTACACATTATATGTATGCATCAAATTTTCTCATGTACCCTCAAAATATGTACGTCTCTTATGCATAAATTAAAAATAAGTTTAAAAAGAAAGGCCAGGGTTCTAGACAGTAGATCTTTTAAATAGCCACACCTGCCTGTGCACCAGATACTTTCACAAACAAAAGGTGCTCCAGCACTGACTCAACTATAAACAGCCTTCATTCCTTGTATCTGATTTTGCCCTGCTTCCAACTCATCCTTGTGGTTCTTCCTTTTTTGTCTGCCCTTGTAGATGAATAAAAAGAAAATGCAACTTGGTACTAGAAAGCTCTGGATTTGAACTCTGGCTCTTCCACTTACAGATGTGTATGACCTGTCATGCCAAACCCCTATCAGCTCCAGTGGGAATGGCACCAGGCTCCAGAGGCTGAAGAAGAGACCCAGAGCTAGTGAACAAGACATAGGGTTTTACTGGGGCTTACGTATGGGGAGATAGTCCAGTGGTGGTGGGCTAGGCAGGAGAACTGCAACCATTTGCAAAAAGCATGCAGTTTATATAGCATTTTCATTTAGCATCCTTTCCCTAACAACCTCCATCTGGCAACCTTTACGCAATCCAAAACTTGGGCCCCCAAGCCCCTGTATGGTCCATGTTCCACGGGACAGGCAGGGGGCTCAGATGCTCCTCATAGACAAGGAAGGAATCCCCAGGCTGGCCACTCTCTAGCTGGGAACACACACTCAGGTGCATGTGCTATACAGGGTGGTTCTCTGGGAATGCTTGTTATTGCTTAGGTGCATTTACCATACATGACCTTAAGCAAATTTCTTTACCTTCTAAGACTTTCTTTCTTCACCTCTAAAATGCAAAAGAATATAATCTACCTCTCAGAGCTGTCTCAGGATTAAATGAGATAACGTACATAAAGAATACCTATAGCACCCAGCATACAGTAGATGCTCAGTACCTGGTGTCTGTCATTCCATCTCAGATCAAGCCATTGAGGTGGCACCTCTTCCACCTATATGCAAGGCTAGTGTAATCTAATGAGATGACAAAGGAAAATGTGTATTTTGGTCTTCATATTTGAACCTAGCTATGATTTTTATTTGAGCTAGAACACTTTCCTTCACAACCATGTGGCTTATCTCTCCCAGAGACAGCTCCAGCAAACAGATTTTTTTGTTGACTTGGCCCCAATAACCAACTTTTGAAGCCCCTCATTCCCAGTCCCTCACTATGCTCCAATAAGCACTGCTTGTACTGGGTGGACCCAGAAGATGGGAACTGGAAAAGCAAAACAAGGTCAGGCCTTAAAACTAAGTAAGACTTAGAGGCAGTGTGGTCAAAGATGGGATGAAGGACGAGCAGGTCAAAATAATGTTCAGACGTGATTCCAGGGACACAGCCACTCTGCCATGGTACACCCCTTAGGTATGGTTCAGTGCACTTCTTGAAGGACAAGGTGTGCCTCGTATGTTTTTAAAGGAGCCAAGCAAATCCAGACACCCACTTTAGTTCACTCAAGTGCACAGCCCAACCACAAGCGTAGTGTGGCTGCTACATTCCTAAATTGTCAACCAAAATATATGAGAATGCCCCTGGGACCTCTTCCGAGATTGTGGAGAGGGGTGGGTCCAAACCAATCACTCTTCTGCTCAAAAATTAGAAATAATTTCTTATTGACTGCTGAATGAACTGCAGACTCAGCTCACAGCATTCAAGTGTTTCTCACAAGTTAATGTCAACCTGCCTGGCCAGGCTTACTTCACCTTGCTTTCCTATCCACACCCACCCTTCAGCCACACAGCACTGTTCATTCCCTGAACATGCCCCCACACACTCCCACCTCTGTGTCTTTGATACTTATTTGTGACTTCTTCCCTGTCCTTCGTCTCTACCTGCTTCAATCCTTCACAGTTCCTCTGAAAGAATGGACTGTCCCATGAGTCCTTTCCTGATCCCCCAAGTCTCCTCCAACTGGCCTATTTTCTCTGAACTATGATAGAATTTACTTCTATCTCATTTGTGGCATGGATTCTAGTTTGTGCCTAGGTTGTGGCCCTTGCTAGGGTTCCAACATCGCAGGCAGGTCTGGTAACTTGGAGGAACAGTGGTAGGGCAGAGGGCCTCCGAAGAGATAAAGTCTCCTGACAGAAGGCAACAGCCAAGTGCAACAGAGCTGACTCAGGCACGAATCTGCCTCCAGCCCAGAATCCTCGAATGCAGGCCGGTGTCCTATCCAGGGACTTATTTGCATCCATGAAGGAGTCTCATGACAGTAATGGGAATGAGATCCCTAACCCGGCCCACTGAGCTCAAAGGTGTAAGTGATGTCTGTCTAATGGCCTCTCTAATGGTCCCAATGAGGCCAAACTGCAGAGAAGGAGCAATTGTTGTGCCTTGAGAGGACACTTTCCATGGAGGGGGAATTGGAGTCCAGATCACTGGAGAGGGTTCTGGTTCAGGACACTCGGTGGATGCTCCTCAAAGGCAAGAGCTGCATCTAAGCCATGAGAGAGTCAAAATCCTCAGGAACCCAGGCAGGTTTTCTTTAGGACATCTAAGCCTGACAGAGTACAGATGACACCTTCAGAAACCATCTTGATGAGGGTGGATCAAGTCAGCATTCTATGCTGGAACCAGTTGAAACTGGTGGCTGGACTGAGGCCACCTCTGTCTGATGGGGTAGTGGTTATGAGCACGAACTATAGAGCCAGCTCTCTGGGTTCAGCTTGAGAACTTGATTTGCCCTGTGTTTCAGCTTCCTCATAGATAAACGGGAATAAAAGAATCAGTCAACTGAGAGCAGCAAGTGAGACCTCCTTGATGTCAGTAGTTGTAAAGTCCATTTCAAGAGGCCCAGCAGACTGTATCAAATAGAGGACTGATTTGTGGCTATGTGGATATGCAAAAGCAACCTACAGATTCTTGGCTCTGTTTAAAGGGTGAAACAACAGTTCTAGAAATTTCTCTAGAAAAAATGGGGGAGGGTCTTGATGCCATTATAATTTGGCTATTAAAGGATAAGACCTTACTATTTTTTTCTTTTTTCTGTTCTTTTCTCCTTTGTTGTTGTTGTTGTTGATTGTTTGTTTGTTTTGAGATAGAGTCTCACTCTGTCACCCAGGCTGGAGTGCAGTGGCTCGATCTCAGCTCACTGCAACCTCTGCCTCCTGGGTTCAAGTGATTCTTGTACCTCAGCCTCCTGAGTAGCTGGGACTACAGGCACCCGCCACCATGCCCAGCTAATTTTTTGTAATTTTATTAGAGATGGGGTTTTGTCATGTTGGCCAGGCTGGTCTCGAACTCCTGGCCTCAAGTGGTCTGCCTGCCTCGGCTTCCCAAAGTGCTGGGATTACAGATGTGAGACACTGCACCTGGCCTTCTCTTTTCTTTTCTTTTTTTTTTTTTTAATTATTTTTAGACACAGGGTCTTGCTGTTGTTACCCAGGCTGGAGTGCAGTGGTGTGATCATCATTCACTACAGCCTTGAACTCCTGGGCTCAGGCAAGCCTCCTACCTCAGCCTCCAAAGTAGCTTGGACTATAGGCACATGCCACTATGGCAGATTAATGAGAACTTATTTTTTATTTGCAAGCTTATCATACCTTGTCATACTGGCAATGCTCAGCAAACTAGTCGTGATCACTGGAGAGGGACTGCTGTGATTGGTGGAACAATGCAAAAGACTACAAGTCTTGGCAGAGTAACATAGAGACTGCAGGGCAGAGCGTGGGGCACCCAGTGGAACAGCAACAGTGCCAGTGAGAACATACTGGCAGGACTCTCATTGTTAGGGGCTCCTAGAAGTGCTTGAGGTGAGGGCATTGCAGGAAGCTAAACATTATGTGTGAGCAAGTATGTGCTGGAGCCAGAGAAATTCAGATTTTCTGGCTATTTGTGTCCTTGCTTTATCTCTTTCATTAAGCTCTTTGAGGACAGGTGCTAAGCCTTACTCATCTCAGTATCTCCCAAGAGCAAGAGCCCTAGTCCTGACAGAGGCTGTGGAGACTGCAGGGTGGCCTGATGCCCACTGAATCAGCAGCAGCACTAGGCAGAGCCGGCTCCATCCTGTGCACAGGTGAGACTTGCTAGAAAATGTCCCACTCATCCCTATCCCTCAATGGCATCTGGCCCAGGGCTTACTTTTATTCTCCCCATTTTCAGCTTCATTGAAGCATAATTTATATACCATAAATTCACCTATTCTAAGTGTAAAGGTTGAGTTTTAATAAATGTATACAATCATGCATCCATCATCATCACACCACATAGTTTTGGAATACTTCCATCTCTCCTAAATATTCCCTGTACTGCTTAGCAGTCATCCCTGCCCCAACCTTCAGACCCAGGCAACTATTTGTGTGTTGTCTGTAATTTATGGTTTTGTCTTTTCTAGAAATTTCATATTCAGGACTCATATAGTATATCTGGTGTCTTTCATTGCATACGTTTAAGATTCATCCATGTTGTAATAAGTATCAATTGTCTTTTTTTTATTGCTGTGTAGTATTGCATTGCCTGGGTAAGCCACATTTTGTTAACCCAATTGCTAACATAACAGACAGACATTTGGGTTATTTCTCATTTGATTTTACAAAAAATGCTTCAATGTTCATTTTTCTTACTAGTCTTTGTGTAGATGTATGTTTTCATTTATTTTGGGTAGAAGCCTAGAAGTGAAATTGTGGAGCTATACGGTAAATGTATAATTTTCACTGATTTGAGGTACCTGAACAGGATTAAAAAGTAGGAAGCTGAAAGTAAGCCATATGGGAATGGTACACATGGTTGAGGACATAGCAGAGAATTCCAGGAAAAGGCAGATTACTGAGAAAAAAGATAGAAATGCATTAAGAGAAAAATTCATCTACTTAATAGTTTGTAATTCAATATATGCAGGAAGCCTAAACATTTTATGTAATTACAAAATTGTCTCAATCTATCATAATAGTAGAATTTCACCTGGATCGTAGCATACACCATTAGGCATGTGTGGATGGACAAGTACAGTGATAAGGGCATCTATAAAGGCACCTAAGTCTGCCAACAGCCTACATGGTTGTCCACTTTTACAAAGCCATTAAGTTTAATCATGACAAGAATTTGCCTTTAACAAAAAATTCCATGTCAAAGATTGAATTGGAATTTCTACTCTTTGCTTCTGCCTCTCGGCTTTCTACTCTACCAGGTAGAGTAGAATAGTACAACTGTTCCATGGCACAGTTGTATTTATTTTACCTGGTCTCTGCAGAGGCCATTCTGAATAGTAAGCTCCCCTTGGAATATGAAACTCTACCAATCAGGTTTTAGGACCAGAAGTAATGAAAGAGAACTCTGTGACAACAGAAATAATTACTACATAGCTCCAAACACACCCACATGTCGAATTATATTATCCTATAATTGATCTAACCCAATTAATCTATAACAAAGAAATCCATCCGACTTCCTAGTGCAAAAGTATAAAAGAAGAAAGCCTGATCATTAGAGACTTAAAGATTGAGAGTTCTAGTCATTCAATTTTCAGTTCTTAAATATACAAACAGATTTTGAAATTGAGTAAGAGGCAAAAAGTTTATGCACTTCATCTTTCTCCCATTGGAGAGATCACCCCAAGCACCCTGGATGATTTGGGCATAGGTGCCCAAGAGTTCAGTGAATCTGGCTTACCAGGGATTGAGATATATAGGGAGAACAGCTAGCTCCAGGAAGGTTTTTGACATATCTATCACAGCAGAGAGTACCTTTTTCTTTAATGAAGACCCACAGAAATATCTGTTGCACCTCAGTATCAGGAAAAAAAAACCCATGATCCTCTTGGAAGAACTGAATTATTTTTATCCTAAGTGGTTCTCAGAGTTTGGTCCCAACCAGCAGCATCCTCATCACCTGGGACCTCGTTCAAAATGCACATACTCAGGTCCCACCCCAGACCTACCAAATCAGAAGCTCTGGAGGCGAGACCCAGCAATCTGTGTTTTGATAAGCCTTCCTGATGATTCTGGGGGAAGCCAAAATTTGAGAACCACTGTCCTGTTTACTGATGGCCGAGAATCTTAGAACCAAATTGCCAGCTTCTCTCTAGCAGCTGCTTTCTAACCCCTCTCCCCACCACCTGAGAGGTAGAGAAGGCTTCTTCAGCACCCTTAGATGCCCAGCTCCTTAGAGATTTAAAAAAACATTTTTACAACACCAACTAAATTGGGCTGTGAACCAGAAAACACAACTTCAGAAAATTGGTAACTTATTCATTCAACTTCTAATACTTTTTTGAGTTAAAAAGCTGCATTAGGATTGTATTACAATTCCTTAATCTAGAACCAAGTAGTTGTTTTGAAAATCTTGGATGATAATATTGACCACTTATGTACTAAAAACAAAAAAGGATTTCATCATTTTGCATAGGCCAAGTGCCTAGCTAAAAATGATTAACAAGACATGGTTATCTTTTGCTAGTGAATTATAAGGTTGTAAAAGAGATATAAAAGCAAATGCATTTAAATTATCTATCATGAATCACTGGTTAGCCTGGAAATCTCTTGTTCTTTGGTTAATAGAACACGCAGAAAACCTAAGCCTACAATGCCAAATGAGCAAATATGGCTCATTGTCAGGAACTGAGTGTTTTTCAGCTCTTGTCACTGATTTTTAACCTTTCAGAAGCCAAAGAGAATCTGTGTTTCATCTTAGTTCTGTTGGGAACTTGTGAGACCTTGGGTGAGATACTTTGCCTACTCTGGACCTCATTTCTGCCTCTGCAAAATGAGAGCATTTGATTTTATCATGTCTAGGGTCACTTCCATCTCTGATTCTGGGATTCTGGAATTCTAGAGATCTAAGATCCCCACTGCTCCAGTACTACTCCGATACAACTACTCTCTCCTGACCGCTCTTGATCAGAAGGAAGAGGGAGAAGAAAAAGTATTCCAGTGGCTGCAGCCTGCTGATAGCATGAGTGAGATCTGGGAATTCAGATAATCTCAGAAATCACATGCAAGCATTACAGAACTTACAAAACAGTGCTGTGTGGAGATCGGCTGTGGTGTGAATTGGGAGACATGGTTTGCTCCTTGGTAAATGATACACAGGAGTCCCAGGGAGATTTTATCATTAGTTTGCTGAGAACAAGATGTGAACCCTTTAAGGAGCCCTTTTCTGTAGAGACAATCTTGAAGAACCAGCCCAGTGTATGAAATTACTAAAGTGTATATATCTGAAAGCTTAGGAACTTAGGTTTATGCAAACACTCCCCCGCACCCCCATTCCCATCAAAGGCAGTTATTTAGCTGAGTGATTCAAGCTGTGGCGATAACTTATAAAGGGTGGGGGATAGGTGTGGTTAGGGGGACTTAAACCACATCTGTCTTCCACCCTTCATGAAATTAAGCAGGTAATTGATTCAATTCATCCACTTCACTTTCTCTGAAGAACTGATCGCCCCTACTAAGTATAAAGAACAACCTTTGTTGTTCCCCCTGTTCATTAGCTAGCCAAATACTTTGCTCTTTTTCACTTCGCTCCCCAGACTACTTTCTAATATGGTTATATTTATGAACACCTCACTACATGGTTTCTAGCTGAGAGATTATGCATTGCATTTGATAATTTCAGAGACAATTTCTTAGCAGCTTCAATTAGTAACTACACTCCAACTGCTAGCTTCCTGCTCCCAAACAGTGCCCCCACCACAAACACATACATATAAAGCACATGGTTATGTTTTCTGTAAAAAGTAGCTTCTCTGGCTGGTACTGAGGTGATTGCCTTAAATGTGTACTTCTTTCAGTTGATGTAAACATCATCTACATGCCCATCATCCCTGGAGTCACCTATGGCATTTCTTCATCTGCAAATGATGATTTTCATTCTTAAAAGTTATTTTGTGTTAGGAGCTTGAGCAGTGATGTTCTGTATTGTTTTGTTTTGGAATAAGGCAGGTGAGGTTCCCTTTAACCATTTCTAGAGAGAAAAATCCTAAACAGCCCCTTAAAAGAAAACATGGCATTAAAACAGACAGTCAAACAGAAAAAGTGGTTTTATTAGGACATTTAGAGACAAAGCAACTGGTGCTGTGCCTGGATTTTTCATCTCTTAAAGGTTGTTTTGGCCGGGTGTGGTGGCTCATGCCTGTAATCCCAGCACTTTGGGAGGCCGAGGCAGGCGGATTGCCTGAGGTCAGGAGTTCGAGACCAGCCTGGCCAACATGGTGAAACCCTGTCTCTACTAAAAATACAAAAATTAGCCGGGCATGGTGGCAGGCGCCTGTAATCCCAGCTACTTGGGAGGCAGAGGCAGGAGAATTTCTTGAACCCAGGAGGCGGAGGTTGCAGTGAGCCGAGATTGAGCCACTGCACTCCAGCCTGGGTGACAGAGTGAGACTTTGTCTCAAAAAAAAAAAAAAAAAATTAAAAAGGTTGTTTTGATATTGTACAGCACAGCCTGGATAACTGCAAAGTTGGGGTTTACCATGTGACAGAGCTAGGTAAGTGACCTGAATTATCACTCCTTGGAGGCGACATCAACCTTGTCAAAGTGTAAATGATTTGTGGCTTCACCATCTCTCTGATATTAAATTTTGAGGAGTGGGTTCAAGGTTGTGCTTCAGGGGACACCTACACTTACTTATCATGTAAAACAAAATGCACTACACTACCATGTGATTGCAGGGGGATAAATGGTTTTTTTCTAAAAAAAAATTGACAAAACCTATATAGACCATCCTGGGTAGATATGAAAACAGGGTGATTCTAATAATAAATAAGATGATTTAATAGGGTCTAGTTGGTCCCAAGATTCCCCAGCAGGGAAGAATAAGCAACTGCAGAGCATTTCCCCAGCCCCCTCCCTCTCCTTATGACAGGACACGCCAATAAAACTCCACCTCCTACTCTTCAGTGCCAGATGGGTAAGCATTTAGCCAAGCATGCTGGGAGACACACAGAACTGAAGCAAAGGAGTATCCGGATGTCTTGGATTTTCTTCCCATTCTGTTCTGTTCTGTTCTCCTAATACCATCTCATTACTAGACGTAGGCATTGGACGTGACAATCAACTGCATTTGAACTGAGAAGAAGAAATATTAAAGACACAGTCTTCAGAAGAAATGGCTCAAAGGCAGCCTCACTCACCTAATCAGACTTTAATTTCAATCACAAATGACACAGAATCATCAAGCTCTGTGGTTTCTAACGATAACACAAATAAAGGATGGAGCGGGGACAACTCTCCAGGAATAGAAGCATTGTGTGCCATCTATATTACTTATGCTGTGATCATTTCAGTGGGCATCCTTGGAAATGCTATTCTCATCAAAGTCTTTTTCAAGACCAAATCCATGCAAACAGTTCCAAATATTTTCATCACCAGCCTGGCTTTTGGAGATCTTTTACTTCTGCTAACTTGTGTGCCAGTGGATGCAACCCACTACCTTGCAGAAGGATGGCTGTTCGGAAGAATTGGTTGTAAGGTGCTCTCTTTCATCCGGCTCACTTCTGTTGGTGTGTCAGTGTTCACATTAACAATTCTCAGCGCTGACAGGTGAGTTTCTTTTCTCTGTTGTATTTGCCAGGATGTGAAATTGGGCAAAAAGAAAGGAAATCTTGTACTTAGCATTTACTGGCTACTATTTTGCTTTTCTCACACTCTGTAACGTGGATGTGAGATTGGAAAATCTGGTGGCATTTAAAATAAAAGTTAGTGTAAGAATGTTAAAATTTCTGTATTAGCACGGAGGAGAAGTTGAAATTGCATGCTTTATGGATAATTTATTCTTATTGTTTGCTCGAATGTATACTGAATGGGGTTTTTATTTTTCTCCAGTTTATTAAGTAAAGCAAATTGTTCCAGGTGTAAAAGAAAAAAATTCATGCTTTATACATTAGTGCAGCCTAGTGGTGCAACATAGTCAACATGAAAACCAGGATAGGTGTGAAATTGACCACATATGTATTACTGTATATCGGAAGAGTGGTAAAAAGACACAAGCATCTAATTTATTTGAAATTCATCAAATTAGCTAATGGCAGAAAAACGGTGAGGTTTTCAACTCCCTGGTAACTTAGTGTAATGTCATCACGTAATTCTATTTGTTTTCTCTATAGGCATTCAGTGACATTATCATTTCCAGAGAAATAAATTAATCTTGGTTGACTTTTAGAGCTCTGTGGAGAAAGCGTGTGAGATCCTCTTGCAGTCAGGGTGTTCAGATTCTGTGTTAGGATATTTTCAGTCCAAGTACTCTGTTTTTCTGTGTTCCTATTGTAGAATAACTGTAAAAACATGAAAAAACTTGAGGCTCCAAATGTTAAAAGTGATGCTTTAAAAAGCCTGCAAGAATCCTGTAAGTAATCGATGTTTGGCAGTACCAGAAGGAATAGCTTCTTCAGATTCTAGAATCTGAGAAGAGGAAAACCTTTCCCTGTGTCTTTTTACGATTTTTGCTTTGACTGGTCTTATATTCTATTTGAGGGCAGACTGGCTTAATGACTGTAGATTTTAAGGTGCATTTGTTTGAATGAGGAGGTATCTCTGTACCAGCACAGGACTTCTGATTGCAACTTTGCCTCGCCCTAAATCTGTCCACTGATCAGCTTGGGCAACGAATTAACACTTACAAACGGGGAAGAAATTAATCCTCTCCTCTTTACCACATAAACCCTTGGAATTCTTTTCTAGGAAGGTTGATAACTGTTCACTCATGAAGAAAGGAAAATTAATTCAGTTTAACATCAGTCACTTATACAAAAGAAGTCTTTTAGGTACCTTAAGTGTATTACACCTAAGGTAATACACAGGTGGTGAATTACTCTCAATCACACATGAAGTCATGCTGATAAATGTTTATTTGTCCTAAATAGAGAGTCTATACATAAAATTATAAAATTGCAAATCTGGAATATCTCATAGGAGTGAATAATGGAAAAGGTGATTAGCATAAATAAAAATATTGAGATGTATTATCTGCATTTAAAACCATAGCCAATTCTAGTTGGTTAACGTTGACTTGGTTATACACATATGCATGGAGGGTAGAACTGGATGACCACTAAGGTCACTTCTCACCCTAAAATTTGGTGACTTTGACATTTATTTGGACCTTTGCCTCTGATTATGTGTTTCTAGATACAAGGCAGTTGTGAAGCCACTTGAGCGACAGCCCTCCAATGCCATCCTGAAGACTTGTGTAAAAGCTGGCTGCGTCTGGATCGTGTCTATGATATTTGCTCTACCTGAGGCTATATTTTCAAATGTATATACTTTTCGAGATCCCAACAAAAATATGACATTTGAATCATGTACCTCTTATCCTGTCTCTAAGAAGCTCTTGCAAGAAATACATTCTCTGCTGTGCTTCTTAGTGTTCTACATTATTCCACTCTCTATTATCTCTGTCTACTATTCCTTGATTGCTAGGACCCTTTACAAAAGCACCCTGAACATACCTACTGAGGAACAAAGCCATGCCCGTAAACAGGTATGTATTAATCAGTACTCATGCAAATCTAGTTTGAATTTAGAAGTGAAGTTCCTACTTTTGCACAGTGAGTAACTGTGTATCTTCCTGTGTATAAATGCAATAGCAGTGTAGTATTTTTGTTATGAGCATAAGCTCCGGTTTGAATCCCAGTTCTATCACGTACTAGCTGGGTAATCTTGAGCAAGTTACCTAACCTTTCTGAGCCTCGGTTTCCTCATGTGTAAAATGAAGATGATTACTAGATGATATAGATGAAATGCTTAGGTGCAGAGTAAGTATTTCAATAAATGGTAAGACTACTACTATTAGAGAGGGGACAATTGAAGTTTGAGAGTAGTCAAAATTTTTTACCCCATGGAATAGTGGGGAACACTGCATAAGATGATACTATGAAGAAAAGCATCTTTTGTTTTAGAAAGTGTAACAGAATAAAAATACACAGCATATAGAACTGGCAAGAATCCATAACACTATTCAATGCAAACCACTTACACACAGATGAGCAAACGGAGGTGGGGAGGAGTGAGGGGAAAGAGTGGAATGCAAGTAGCATGAGAACACAGTGACTCACAGAAGCTTGATTAAGACCACTGCAAGAGCCACGTGTGCTCCCCCCATAAATATGGACAGAATAAAAGGAATGTTGCCAAAACATAGTTCCATTTGATTAAAAATATTTTTCTAACCTCTGGGGAAGGAGGAGAGAGGATTCCATTAACCCCTTGATCGGTACACAGAGAACTGTGCCTTTTTTAGAGCTAGTCCATTCAGTTAGTTTAACAATGGTGCTCATGAGACTGAAGTTGCATATTTAATGCCCATGTGAACCAGTTACCTTTGCTCTATTTGTGACCACGGGCTATATATTCACCTAACTTGGCTCATTTCTCTTATTAATAGATGTAGGTAGGATTATCTTCACATAAAAAGGACAGCACATTTTGGGTTTACTTCTTTGACTATATGGTTAGAATTCCTATAAAAACAATTTTAGATACCAGCTTGGCAACTTTCATAGACCTCAAAAGAATATTCTGACCTAGTCAGCTTCTGCTGATGCAGTGAAAGCAATTTTGTATAGTATCTCTCTGTTTTTAATTACATTAAATTGTGGAGAATTCCACAGCATTCTTTGAGTTAACTGCAGACATCCTAGAGTATCTCGAAATTAGGGGGAAAGGTGTCTCTGAATTAGAGTTAATGAGTCCAAGATCAGAGGTTACCATGCCAATTGACTTGCTGTGTTATATAGTAACAGGCTGACTTCTTGCACATCCCAGCCAGTTAGCATACAAATGCATGTTCAAAGGGAAATCAGCTGTAATTAACGGTACATTTCTATGTAAATTTATAGGATAACTTTTTAAAATCTCTCACAGCTAAATGATTTTTTTTTTTTTTTTTTTTTTTTTTGCTGTTTCTTCCCCCTATAGATCGAATCCCGAAAGAGAATTGCCAGAACGGTATTGGTGTTGGTGGCTCTGTTTGCCCTCTGCTGGTTGCCAAATCACCTCCTGTACCTCTACCATTCATTCACTTCTCAAACCTATGTAGACCCCTCTGCCATGCATTTCATTTTCACCATTTTCTCTCGGGTTTTGGCTTTCAGCAATTCTTGCGTAAACCCCTTTGCTCTCTACTGGCTGAGCAAAAGCTTCCAGAAGCATTTTAAAGCTCAGTTGTTCTGTTGCAAGGCGGAACGGCCTGAGCCTCCTGTTGCTGACACCTCTCTTACCACCCTAGCTGTGATGGGAAGGGTCCCGGGCACTGGGAGCATACAGATGTCTGAAATTAGTGTGACCTCGTTCACTGGGTGTAGTGTGAAGCAGGCAGAGGACAGATTCTAGCTTTTCAAGGAAAAATGCTGCTTCTCCTCCCAGCGTGTGTATCCGACTCTAAGCTGTGTGTAGGTGTATGGTGTCCAGATTTTTGTTGTTTGAAAAGTGTGTTGAAATCTTAGGAGTGAAGGATCCCTATAAGTAAGTAAAATACAAACCATTACTTTCTTCAAAGTACAAATAGTAATGTCATCAGGCTTTCTAAATAAAATGAAGCCCCACTAAGTGCAGAAAGACAAGTTTATATATGCCAGTGAATCGTAAGGGAAGTCGAATGGGAAGGAAGGTGTAATAAACAAGATGAAACTTAAAAATCTCATTTGTTGTTTAATCACATCTGTGATGCTTCTAATTCCTCATATACTGTGATTTGCATAAAATTGTGTTTGTGTTTACTGTGTGGTGTAAATCTAGAGATACTTTGTATGTGAAAAGCGGATCACAAAAGAGAGAAAGCATCTCTTAGGCTATTTTCTTAAAAATAAACTTCACAGAATGGCTGCCCTTTTCCATTAATCTGTATTCCATTGTAGCTGAATCTGTGCAGTTGAAATGAAAATGTTTTGGAGTCAGCGAATATAAAGCACTGAGTAAAGATCTGGGGCACAGTGCTTGCCTTACTGGGTCAACACTTACAACTGCCATGGATTAATAACTGGGCTAAGTTATCATTCACAAATATTGTTAGGAACTTGCCTTATTCATAGGCAGAATAAGTGGCCATGTTTATGGTGTCATTTGAGGACCCCTGTTGAAAAATCTGCAAACCTGCCACAGTGTCTGAAATTCTTCCTTTACAGAAATTCGTTTCTTTCTGGTAAGCAGTGCCCTCTTTCTAAAAACATGCAGAAGTACCATATGAAATCCCTAACCCCTGGGTGTGCAATTGTGATCAGATCATCTTCCTGCTTGACTTTATTAAACCCGATGGGTGCCTAAGTCCTGTAAGTGTATGGCCTAATTAATCTCTGCCCATGGAAATCAGATGGAAAGTTCTGATTTTCTATCCTGTGCTCCTACCTGCTAACATCATTCACTTGTTAATAATTATTGTTTAAAAAAAAAAAACTCTTGTCAATAGACGTGTCAGATTTAGATCTGTGGTTTCAGAAAAATTTTTGGAGCAAATTTAAACATGTTTGGCACTATAGGTAAATTTGTATTTTTTTAAAAAAACTTGATGTTTGAGTGTGCTTTTCGTAATGCTGAGCTTTCTTTAAATGGCTTGTGGAGTCGTGAACTTTCGCTAATGATGTGGCTCCAAAAGGTAATAAATATTAACATTAGACTTTAACTTTCTGTAAAATTGGTTTACTTAAAGTGGGGGGGGGGGTGTGATACTCTATTAGTATTGTTTTAAAGTGGACACTGTAATAAGTGTGGAAAAACAAACAAATATGAAATAAAGTTTTAAATGACTCTGTGTAACTTTATATTCTAAAAACAGTATTTCTGACAGAATATAATGGAACCCATTTTAATTCCAAAATGTTACTTTCAAGTCACAGAGCCCTAAAACAATCTTACTATTTTCCTCACTCTAAGTAAAAATTACATCTTTACTCTCCTAAACTCTAATAACGTTTCAGATATAACTTGATAAAAGTACCAGAATACAAAAGTGAAGACAGCTTTTTGGCAGTTTATAAAACTAGAACTCAAAGAACTTTTTTTTTTTTTTTCCATTCTCAGCAATCCTTAGGTTAGGGATATAAAATAATTCCCTAAATGGCTGTGTAGGGCATCAGCCTCCTTCCATCCGTAGTTGTAGTTGGCTTAAAATTCACAGCTTTGCTTTGATTTTTGAGAGGGTGGTCTCTTTTTCAACAGATTATCCTTGTCATGGCTAACCTTACAAGTAGGCCCTAACAGCCACAATTTTTTTCACACTGCCTATTGTGGTTCCAGAAATGTTTCTATGGAAAATTTCATTTCTTTGGAGAGAATTCTAAATGGTGGGGATAGGTGGGATATATACAAAATAAATTCTGTATACATCTCAATGTTGCTCAGGGTCTTCCCTCACCCAAGACTTAAAATATGGACCATAATACAGTAATACTCCACAAAGCATGAAAACACAGTCACGACGTTAGCCATTACCAAAACGTCCAGCAGGTAAGTCTTCATCATTGAAGGTGAAAGCACTACAAAACACTTACCACTCGCTTTTCTGCTGAAAATAGCAAATTTGGGTTTGCAGAATTTCTGCAGTTTGAGTCATCTTAGGTCAGAAATTCATCGATCTTTTTGTCAGAAAGGCAGAAGTCTTTTTATTTCCACTAAGTCTTGAGATTACAGGATGTGGGGATAGGAAAATTCCTGGACAGAGTGGGCTTGAAGGGACCATTTAAAAAAAATCTGATTTGGTATAGTTCAGTAATTTTTCAGAAAGAGTTCTTTTTTTTTTTTTGCAGGGAAACATTAATTTTATTAATACCTTAATTATTTATGTAATTAACAAGCAAGCATACAAATAAATATCACTGAGGGAGATATTTGTGAAATTTTTTAATGGACATATTTTGTGTTTTCTGTAGGCCAGATAGGTGAGTCCTATCTGGAGTGCAGTCTCTGCTTTTGTAGGTTAATGTATATTTATCCACCAAGAAGGCTGCGGCCTATTAGGGCAGAAGTACAACACAGATCACCCCATACAAAGGTCAGAGGGAAGAATGAAGCACATATTCAGAGAGAAGCCGGCTGTGTAGATTCTTTCTAGGTCCAGCATCCCTTTATGTGGCCATCTACACTGCAGTCCTGGAGTTTCAGTAGCCACCCCAATCTTTATAACCCACTCCCCTTTTTTTTGTTACCTCGAGTGTTTCTATAACTTGCAGGAAAAAAAAAACTTGAAAAAGACAGGTTACAAAGACAGAGATGCTTTCAGATTACCTCAGTCATTAGGGAGTCATTCTACGAATATGCAGGGAAATGAGAAAAAATAGGAACCAAGCCTCATAGAGACCACAGCATTGTGCAATTATAACTGTCAGATCTCACGACCAAAAAGAATGCCATTACAGGTACAATGTGTTTACCTCTCAACTCCACTGCCTCACTAGTATGGTGACTCAGTGACCCTCCTTCACTGCTTCAGCTGCTCCTCTCACCCGTGGGGAACTTCTCCACAGCAGGCCTCTGTTCTGCCTTTTACCTTCCCTGGGAGTATCTCCTTGCTTCTTTGCTACTCTGACCACATCCCTGTATGTTCCATACTCAAACTTTCTGGGAGAGGTTCTTACTGGCTCAGTCAAATCCAGTTTAGAATGCAGAGCTATCTGCCAGGTCACCACACAGGCCCTGGGCAGCCTTTGGGCCAGGATGGCTGGGTGACATGGGACATAAGCATAAGGAACCCTTTCAGTCACCTGCTCAAAAGACGGTTGTGGTAGAGCCGGCACTCAATGATATGTGCAGTAGGGTGGTGTCGCATATTATCACCTATGCTGTGAACTCGGGAATGAAATGGGAGCCCAATAACACATTGCTGAAAACAGCTGTATGCTATTTTTGGATCCAGGAAAAAATATTTAGCAAAGTTTAAGCCTAATAAAACTCACATTACCTATATCATAAAAATGCACACAAATTCAGTTCTCCAAGAGTTCCTACCAGAACGAGAACTTCATGAAAAAGAAATGTAATTAAAAAAAAACTAACCCAAACTATTAAAAACTGTTGTTATCGTTGAAACCATAGATTCACACAACTGGTGTGTGGGGAGCCAGGATTTTCTAGAAGCAGTACTCAACTGCTATGTTTAGAAGTGAAGGTCACTGGAATAGTGAAATAATTTCTTCTGGTAAGGTTTTCCCGACCCTCAAGCCCGGGTTATGATATTTATGTTTACACTAATAGGTTCCTTATTATTTTAATGAATTAATATTTTTTAACAGCCGCTTTAATTTTTGTGCAGAAATATCGGTAAGTATAAACCACAAACAAACGTTTTTTGGGGTCTTCAATGTTTTAATGTAAAGAGGACCTGGAACCAAAAAGTTTGAGAACTGCTGTCCTCCAGCATCTCAAATCTGTCATTTGCCAACCATCCTAATTCTGTCTCCTCTGAGCTGTGCCTGTCTTGTCGACTCCTGGGTCGCCAGAACCTCATGCACTGCCCTGCACTTAGTAGGGGCTCAATAAATACCTGCCCAACTTAAAAATATGGACCTTTTCCTTTTCAGCAATGAGTGTAATTCCTGAAAACAAAGTTCTGTTTAGAACAAAAGTATGCTGTGTCTTTCTAAAAGAATGACAAAGAAGCGGAGTTTCCCGGCCAATAAAGCTGGTGTTTACACTGGGATGTTTACATTTATGCTTAAGTTTCAAGTTCGAAGCTCGAGCGCCACTGAAATCTGCAGTACAAGAGGCAGGCAACTGCTGCCCCTCCCATCCTTCCCATGGAGTCGAACTCCAGCCAGAGGAAGGTATGAGACCGATAAAGGAGAAGGCTGACACCAGAAAAAGAAAGTTGGCCCTTCTACCCCTCATTCGTTCATTCATTCGCTCATTCCGCATTAGACACCAGAGCCGGTGCCAGGAGTTTAGGCTACCAAGATGAACAAGATCCGGTGTCTATCCCAGGGAGTCGTAAAGAAACAAGTAAAAGACGCGGTTCCTGAGCGGGGGAGGGGCCCTTGGGCGAAGGAGGCGCGTCGTTTTCTCGAAGCCAGAGAAATTTGTCCTGTCCGCCCCACCCACTCCCCTAAGATGGCGCCCTCGCGAAACCCGCCCGGCCACCTCCGCGAGGGAGTATTCCCACGCCTTCCTTCCGTCTCCCTCCCCGGCCGGCCGATCCGCCGGGGACCCCGCGGAGCTCAAAGCCCTTGAGGCGCCGAGGGATCCCAGTGGCCCTCGCCCCGCCCCAAGCCCGACCCCGGTGGGCGTCGACGCGCGGCAGCAGTGCGTCCCCCCAACCCCGGTGCCCCGCCTCCCCGGGCCTCGCGCCGCGTGCCGGCGTCGGCGCTTTTTGACGCCATAGTGGGCGTGTCAGCGCGACCCGCGACGTCGCGACGCGCCGACAATGGTGGCTGCGTCGGCCTGAGCAGGGCTTAAGTTTACAAGTAATTTCCTGACGTTGCCGAAGGAGCCGCAGTCGCCTCAGATCCGGGCGGCGGCGGCGGCGGCGGCGGCGGCAGCGCGCCTGCGCGCTCCCGCAGCGCCCTGGACCTAGCAGCGGTGCCGAGGCCCGGCGGAGCAAGCCAGGTGGGCGGCGGTGCGGCCGAGCTCACAGCATCAGCGCGCGCGCGCGGTGGGCGGGCAGAGAGGGGGGCGGTGCGGCAGCCGAGCGGCCCCGATTTCCCGGGGACTGCTGGGGCGCAGCGGGGAGGCGGGCCGGGGGTGGGGGGGCGGCGGCGGGGCGCGAGCAGAGCGCGGTCGACCTCCCTTTCTCTGCTCAGCTCCAGCGTCATTTCGGCCTCTTAGTTCTTCTGAACCCTGCTCCTGAGCTAGGTAGGAAACATGAGCGGCACCAACTTGGATGGGAACGATGAGTTTGATGAGCAGTTGCGAATGCAAGAATTGTACGGAGACGGCAAGGATGGTGACACCCAGACCGATGCCGGCGGAGAACCCGATTCTCTCGGGCAGCAGCCGACGGACACCCCCTACGAGTGGGACCTGGACAAAAAGGCTTGGTTCCCCAAGGTAGGAGAGTGCCACGGGCGCCACTGCAGAGCGGGCCGCCTGGCCAGCCTCGCGGGGCACTCCTTTTACGTTTGCTTTGCTGAGATCTTTGGTCCTTGGTCCTAGCCCCCTTGGATAGCGACGCTTCTTTTTGTTGTGTTTGTTGGGGCACCGATGTGTAAAGGAACGTAAATCTTTAGGGTGGTGTCTTAAATGTAATTTTTAAGTCTTTTCTATGCTTTAGTAATCTTGTCTGTGAAGGTCACAGTTGATTATTACATGACTGCTTTTTATTGCAAAGAGGAAAAATACCAAGAGCAAATGTAGTAGCTGTCCATTTCTGGTAGCCAACCCCACTTGTCCTAGGAACTCAGATGTTTAGCTTATGTACTATGTGCAAAATGCAGTTTCTTGATTTCTTTTTTAAAGTAGCTGTTTATATATCTTTACTAATTGAACTTTCTTTGAACCTTGCTTTACTTTCCTAGTAAATTTTGTCCCTAGGCATATATGTTTGAACCATATAACCACAGGAATAAGACTGGAGATGCACAGAATACAGATGGAAAATCTGTGTATGTTTGTTTGGAATACTTGGAAATTGCTAAGTATTTTTATTTCAGCTTCGAAGTAAAATAACTAATGTTAAACTTGATTCTGTAAACTTTGTGGTAAAAGTGCCCTTTTAATCTGGCTCTCATGAGCAGGAAAGGGCACACTAATAGCACACAAATTGACTTTCAAGCCAATGAATGATACAAAACCTGTCTCCACTGCGCGACTGGACTACTATTTTAAAAATTCTTTTGCAACTTTTCTTTCCCATTCTGTATTTGTATATATATTCCAATCCCTCCAGATTGTTAAAATTTACGATTTCACTTCTGTATTGGTAGTGCTAGTTTGAGTGCAGATTTGGTTTCTTCAGCATTCTGAATACTTTTAACAAAGGTGTGATAATGGATTAATGTGTGACTTTATCCTTTTATGTTATTGAAGCCCATACCTCTTCAAACTTTGGGTTTTACATTTTCCCCATTCCATGCTTGCCTAATATTGATTGGTATGATGATATAACTATATTTCTTTCGTTTTGCAATAACACTTTTCCCCCAAAGAGGAGGAAGATAGATATGAGTTGGATTTGTCTTTAATTTGTTCTGATACTAAAATATAACGTCATTTAATTTGTGATAAAGTTAAAATGAGCATTTAGTTTTACAATTGTTAACCCCATTCTTTATATACCAAATCAGAGTTCTGTTCTATGTGCTCTCTGCATACAGATATTTAAGTACTTATTGTACATGTATATTTGTGCATCTGTACAGCAAGAGAAAATTGGATTCTGTGGTTAGATTATTCATTGACTGTTGGTTTTTATTGTTTTATTATCTGGTTCTTCCTTCGTTGTATGTATTTGTAGCCTTAGTCAAGTAGACTGTAGAGAGGTAGTAATTAATAAATGAAACAACTAGAAAAGGTGCCAGCATCACTTAAAAAGCTTTAAATCGTATCTCAGACTTTTGCATTGATCATCTAAGTACTTGTGTCTTATTTTTTTATCACCGTATGCACAATTTTCTGTAGAAGGTGACTATTCTTGCATTTGTACTTTAATAACTACAACTATTATCCACAGAAACACTTCTGTGTTAAGTCATATAACTATGCTGTAAAAACACAATTTAAACTTCTTATGGGTGGAAATAATTTTGAATTTCTTTGTCCGGGTCTATTGAATTGCTTGTTTAGATTACTGAAGATTTCATTGCTACATATCAGGCCAATTACGGCTTCTCTAACGATGGCGCATCTAGTTCTACTGCAAATGTTGAAGATGTCCATGCTAGGACTGCAGAGGAACCTCCACAAGAAAAAGCCCCGGAACCCACTGATCCCAGAAAGAAGGGAGAAAAAAGAAAGGCTGAGTCAGGTAAGTGGTTCTAGCTTACAAATTTTAAGTGTAAAAATTAAAAATATGGGTGTGCATATGTACAGTTGCTTTTTCGAGAATTGTAATAGCTTTGAAGGAATAAGGTGAGTTTTTTCTTTAAGGTAGTGTCAGTTATAAAGAATCAAGATAAACTGGCCATCTTTTTTCCAGAAAGGGCTCTAAAACTCATTATTTGTCAAAAGATTTAAATCCTTTGAAAGCTGGGTAGTGATTTGAGTTAGTTTATCTTGGTCTTTTAAGAGGAACAGAAAGGTTGTCCTGGAAGTTTCAAGAAACTGCTGCTTTGTCAAGATTCCATAATATGACTCTTACCTTTTTTTGCAAGTGTTTTATTTATTTAATTAATTTTGATTTCTAGGATGGTTTCATGTTGAAGAAGACAGAAATACAAATGTATACGTGTCTGGTATGTATAACTTTTTAAACAGGTTTAAGGTAGGAAATACTTAATTTTGAGATTTTTCACGAAGTGATTTTTAGCTTTCAGTTTCTCCAGAGTCCATTTTTTATCATTGTGTCATTTTTTGTTCAGCCATTTATATTAGTAAGGAATATGTGTTTTCATTACAGAACCAAGAAATTTAGTGTGTAACTTTGCATACCAACCTTTGGGCCTGGTTAATGTAACTTACAGCAGTGTGTCCCTTCCCATTCAGTGAGGCCCTCAAGAAAGCATAATTTTAATGTATATTTGAACACACAAGAATGTGAAATTTCTTCATTTCTGTAAATGTAAAACTTTTACATATATTTAGAAAATCAACATTGCATTCACCTAAGTTATAGATTTCTAATTGGTAGAATGCTAAGTAATTCACCTTCATTATCAATTATAAATGTTTTTTAATTTTTCTTAAATGACAGGTTTGCCTCCAGATATTACAGTGGATGAATTTATACAACTTATGTCCAAGTTTGGCATTATTATGAGAGATCCTCAGACAGAAGAATTTAAGGTCAAACTTTACAAAGATAATCAAGGAAATCTTAAAGGAGACGGTCTTTGCTGTTATTTGAAGGTAAGTTGTATGATCAAATAAGTTTCTTGTATCTTCGTTTTTAACTCAGGAACCAGGGCTATAATTTCTATAGATGATAACTAACACCAAGAACTGTTCAAAACAGGATATGAAGAAAACTGAAATTTCAGTTAGTACCTGTGTGTATCACATTGGTAAGATTATTCACTTGTTTTAAGAAAATATGTTATGAGGTTAAAGTATTATATAAATATGTGACTGGAGTGCTTCTTCTGTCTTGAAAAATTCTCACTGGAAAGATTTCTTTATTGATGTGTATAGTCAATTCAGACTACATTTTAAAAATTCAAGAAGAAAAAGCAGTAACATTTTAGTTGTCCATTGGAATGAATTACACCAGGGTTCAGCAAACTCGAGCTCTGTTTTGGTAAATACAGCTTTATGGAACACAGCCACACTAATTCATTTATGCATTTGTCTGTGGTTGCCTTTGTGGTTCATTGATAGGGTTGAGTGGTTGTAGCACAGACCTTGTGGCGTACAAAGCCTAAAATATTTACGAACTGGCCCTTTAACAAAAGGACTTTTCTGACCCTTGAATTAGACCATGAAGGAGACGATAGCTTATTCTTACTGCTTTAAAATATTTTTTTGAATGTGAGAAAAGATAGAGTGGTATTAAGAGAAATTTGCAGAACTGCATGTAGTCATAGTACCATAAATTACACAAAAAACCCTCAATGCCAAAGGCAGCCATCATTTCTGGAACACCTGCCACCTTAGGAGCATGTGTTATACATTATCACAGGGTACAGAACAAATGATGACATGTACATAAGTCAAACCTGAAAATAATTACAGAGTAAAATCAAAATGGTAAAGCAAAAGTACAAACACCACAGCTGTGTTGTGAGTATACAGTATTCCAGTGAGATCAGAAGTGAGTAGGATTAAGCTGGCACCTTTTTGGGAAATAGGTTTTTGACCTGAATCTTAAACGTGATGGTTATGGGACATGAGCATGACCATTTTAGGATGGTAGTTTTGTAATGTTCAAATGTAAGGAGATTTGAGAGTTTTATAAGTTTTTTAAGGATTATTAAAAAATCTGCGAACAGATTCTTAGGGAGTTCTGTTAGATTTTTTAAATTTTTAAAGGAAAAAAATTGAGTTTTGAGACCCATAGAAGTACAAGATTGTCAAAACAGTAAATTGAGTTCCAGGAAAATATAGTGAATTATTCCAGGACCCATATTTATGTGAGCAGCTGAGGTCAGTTATCCATTTTTGTTTTCTACAGGTCCTCTGATCTTTGACTCTGTTTGTATAGGGCTGATAACTGTCCTTTCTCTAAGACCTGGAATCCATACATGTATTTAATATAAAGTACAAGTCATCAGATAATTGTCTTCTACTTCTCAGTGTATTACAGACTTACAATTTAATGGATGAACCAAAAAATTAAAGGCTGGCTATGGTGTTTCCAGTTCCTTGAGTCATCTAGTCTTAAGTAAGAGTATTATAGGATTTTAAAAGAAATACACCTTAGAAATCACGCAGATTTGCTCCCTTCATTCTGCAGATGAGAAATTGTGGCCTCAAGAGACAAAATTACCCAATAATAATATAATTTATTGAACACCTACCGTATGCTAGTCCTTATCCTTTCCATGCATTATTTCATTTAATTTTGTCAAGAACCTTGTGATGAAGGTATTAACTATTTCCATTCTACATATGATGATACTGGGGCTCAGGAAGCTTGAATAATTTACCCAAGTTCACACAGCCGGTTAGGGACAGCTGTGTCTCAAATGCGGGTTTCCTGGCTGAGATTCTAGAGTTCTTTATCTCAGAGAAAGAGATCTCATATATTCATAATATATAAATATAAGAATTTAAATTATTTTATGTATAATCATTGTTCATCTAAAAAACTCCTGAAGTTTTATTTCGTTGTATAACTGACTATATTTTATCTTACATTTATAAAGAGAGAATCTGTGGAACTTGCATTAAAACTTTTGGATGAAGATGAAATTAGAGGCTACAAATTACATGTTGAGGTGGCAAAGTTTCAACTGAAGGGAGAATATGATGCCTCAAAGAAGAAGAAGAAGTGCAAAGACTATAAGAAGAAGCTGTCTATGCAACAAAAGTTTGTAATTTTTTTCCCTTTTGAAAGGTTCCATATATTCTAGAGTATATTTTTGGTAATAGCCATCTAGTTTTATTCTGTCAAGTGTGCCTACACATTATTTTAAAATAATTTCATTAGCTCATCAGGTGCCTTTAGCAATCTATACAATAGGTTTAGATTAGCAGTGGTGGGGATTTTAATTTTCCGGAGTGTTTATTTGTAATATAATAAGGGCTTAAAAGAGCTAAGAGAAGCCATCTGTTTGGAAAACGTTGAACATCAAATTAAATAAGATAGTTTAGGCTTATGTACCAGAACCATTTACTTTCTGTGTGGATTGAAATCAGTGGTACCAGGAGCTAAATTTTTTTATACAGGTTTGTTATAGGAATTAGAAATGACAGGATTTTATAATTGTATTTACTGTAGTTGTATGTGGTATATACATAATATCATCAAGTTTCTATTATTATTCTTTTTAATATAGTTTGAAATATACTAGTTTTAAGAAATTAGTCAAAATGATAAATACTTTTATCAGAGTAAATTCTAATGACACTTCTAACACCATGCTTAAACTAATTAAATATCATAAAAGCATTTAGTTGTGATGTCTCATTGTTTTTGCAAGTGTAGGTAAAATTGATAACCACATATTTTTTAAACAATATCAGTAAAATTTATGATTGTAACAGTGAGTAGTTTTATGTATTTGAGTGCAGTTTGTTTTTTATAATGATAAAGTACCTAAAAACCAATACAATTAAAAAATACTTTTTAGCTTCAAGGTATATCTTTCTGAACTCATAAATACTAAGAATTAGAGATTCTTCAAGGGTCTCATTGGAATATTTGTATAATCAGACAACAGTTGCCCTGAAAAACATTTCATCTGGGGATTTCAGATACTGGGGCCATTTTGCCTCTGCCTTTTATTTTATTTTGTTTTATTTATTTGAGGCAAGAGTCTCACTCTGTCACACAGGCTGGAGTGCAGGGGTGCAATGTTGGCTCACTGCAACCTATACCTCTGGGGTTCAAGCTATACTCATGCCTCAGCCTCCCCAGCTGGGATTACAGACGTGCACCACCATGCCTGGCTGATTTTTGTATTTTTAGTAGAGATGGGGTTTCACCATGTTGGCCAGGCTGGTCTTGAACTCCTGACCTCAAGTTATCTGCCCGCCTCGGCCTCCCAAAGTGCTGGGATTATAAGTATGAGCCACCACACACGGTCCCCTGCCCATTATTTTTATTTCAGAAAGTTTTCTGACTGGAACTATGACTGAAATACAGTTTGTTGTTGTAAAATCCAGTAATTATCTTTATTAAATACTCAATAAAGTATTGTATGAACAACTCATTCTTTTCTCTCTCCGACAAGTCTGAAGCAAAATTTACAATTTGTTGTTACTGCTTCATTGCCTCAGGCAGTTGGATTGGAGACCTGAGAGGCGAGCCGGACCATCCCGGATGCGCCATGAGCGAGTTGTCATCATCAAGAATATGTTTCATCCTATGGATTTTGAGGTAGGAAGTGGTGTGCTTACTGATAGAAATGCTGATAGGCTTTCTTTCTCTCAAGGGATCCTGGAGCTTGCCTCGCCTCATCTTTGTCATGTCACCTCCTGCGTGTTTGTGCAGCGAGTAGTAAAGGAAGATGGAGCCAAGAAGCTACTTAAGTCTTTTGATTTCCCTTCCCTTTGTTTAGCCCAGTATTGTTTTAAAGTGTATCACAGATAAGACTGTTTAATAACCATACTGCCCCCAAACAGCAGCTACTTGGTATGGGAAACCATTGAAAAATATCATCATTAAAAGATTTATGGGAACTGCTTGTGGATTTTCAGTGCAAGCCAACAAGTATGGGCTGATTTTGGTGGGGAGTACCAGCTTCACAATTGTAAATGCAAACTTCAGTTTGGTACTAAAAGTTATAATGCTTAATGTCCGTGGAAAATTCCAAGAACAGCAAGTAAAAGTGAATAAGTACATCTGTTGTGTATCAACTTTTTTAAGTGATTTTTAAAAAAGTGAATGGAACTGTCCTTCCTCCCCTCAAAAAAGTGAATAAAGGAGGAGCAAAGAACAAGGAGTTCTGAGGAATATTGTCATCAAAGTACCTTGTGTTACATTCTGCCTCTATTCTTATCTCTGTCTACTGGCGTAGACTGACTTTATTGTTGTGGAGAAACAATTCTTTATTCTCTCCCTGGTTCTGAAATTAGTGATAGCAAGTTATACAGAAAGCAGGTTATACAGATAGCAAGTTATACAGAGAAAAATGTTCATAATGTAAAATTCCGTTTTTACCAATAATCTAGTTGTAATCAGTGCCCATTCCTGACCCTTTTGTGCATTTAAACAGTCAAAATGGTAATATAATTGTAGCTCCCTTAGAGAGGGCCCCAAAATGGACAGTTCAGCTCTATCTCAATGAATAGTGTTGTGATAAGGTTTACTGTGTACCTATGGAGTTTGGGCATCTTTTGAGGTCATTGGAAATATACGTGTGGTTTATTTATGAGATTGATTGATTGATGTCTCTTCTGACTAGAAATCTGGAAGAATTTTGAAATATAACAGTTTATAGTTTTACAGTTGCAGTGATAATGAAGTATGGTTTATAAACACGTGCACACCAGTTGCATTTTGAAATACTGTTTTTGCCAGCAATAACTTTAAAATAAATGCATAGAATTACAAAAATACTAGCTGGGCATGGTGGCGCATGCCTGTAATGCCGGCTACTCAGGAGGCTGATTCAGGAGAATCACTTGAGCCCGGCAGGCGGAGGTTACGGTAAGATCGCGCCACTGCACTCCAGCCTGGGCAACGGAGCGAGACTCCATCTCAAAACAAAACAAAACAAAACACCAGATCATAGTCATTAAAGTAGCATATAAAATAAATGCATAGATTGATCACAATATTTAGTCTGCTAAATACAACTCCGGGATTTCCTATTATTTATTACATTTTATCCCCCTGCTAAATAAGTGATTTGTTCATTAGGTGACATTTATTTCTGTGACTTGAGGTCTTTGATTCACACATTTCATACTCCTGCCACTCGAGTGTGAATGTAAATGCAAACCTAATTCAAAGTATCTGGAACCTCTGCAAGTAGAAGTCTGTTGTGTAATTTTATCTATTCTTGTTTCTCTCTCCTGCCTGGCTCATTGAAATACCTTATTTGAGTCTAAGGATCACCCCAGGCAGACTTAGCGTTTCCTAGCTTAACAAATATTCTTTCCCCAAAACCACATTTATTCTACCTTGACCCCTGTACATTCCCTCCAGTGAATATTTTTAAAGATACAAGTTTCATGCTTGCAAATTCCTGATTTTTCTTTTAATCTTCTTGGTTTAGTATAAACATTACTTTGGAGTTACAGAGCCTTTATACTACCCTATTTTGTTTCCTTCATAGCATTTATTATTATCTGAAGTAATTTTGACTCGTCTGCTAGAATGTGAGCTCCATGACACCCAGTATTTTGTCTACCTTGTTTGCTGCTATATTCTCAGTACATAGAATTGTGCCTGGCACACAGTTGGCCCTTAATATTTATGTGATGAAGAATTGAAAGGATTGCTAAATGAAACCCTTGTTATTTACGAGCCAGAGTCTTTTCATTCATCCAGTGGATAAAACATTTTCTCTTCAGCATCTTTGCAAATGAAAGCAAATTTTCTTTTTAGATGCTTATGCCACAAAGGATGGTAGGACATTGTCTTGGCCGTGGTGGAATTAGTTCACAAAGAAATGCTTGGCGATGCTATCCTTGTTTGCCCACCTTCCTGGCCTCACATTGTCCAACTAGCTTGCTGAGAGCGTGTCAACAAGAAGAGTGACAAATAATCTTGCTTTTGTTCACTGTCTCTGAGCACCTGAACCTCAGTGTAGACCTGTGCTGTCAGATATGGTAGACTATAGCCATGTGTGGTTAAATGTAAGTTAATTAAAATGAAATAAAATTCAGTTCATCGCTTGTACTAGGCACACGTAGCTAGTAGCTACCATATTGGATAATGCAGATATACAACATTTTCATCATCACAGAACCTTCTATTGGACAACACTGGTATAGACATTATATAATTTTTGATAGAAGTGTCCAACAGGAAACCCTGCTTTTATTGCATGTTCTGGGGGAGTGTTTGATTTGACTGAAGACTCCATATGAACCTAAAGAACACACAGCAGCATTGAGCTTTTTAGTGGAAAACAAAAACCGAATTGTCAGGTTATCCTGAGATATCTGAAAGGAGTCAGATTTTGGGTGGAGGGGTATATTTTGATTCCAAACAGTTAGAAGCAACATACCTAAGAATACTGTCTGATATCAGGGTAAATATTGAAGGCTAACATTTTTAATGTAACTTCAGATGGTCTTCAGTATTTAATTCAAATCCTTATTTTAAAATGCATTGCCTGGCAAATTTGAATACCAAGACATGAAGAGTCAAAACTCAGATGCACTAGCCGGGCGTGATAGTATGCACCTGTAATCCCAGCTACTTGGAAGGCTGAGGCATGAGGATCACTTGAGTCCGGGAGGCAGAGGCTGCAGTGAGCCAAGATCGCACCACTGCACTCCAGCCTGGGCAACAGAGTAAGACTCTGTCTTCAAAAAAAAAAGCAAAGCAAAGCACTGAGACATTGGTGTAGAAATAAACGTGATGCCTACCCCCACCATGGAATCACACTTCAATTTAAAAGTTGTTAAACATGTTGACACAGTTTTTTTGTTTGTTTTTGATATAATCCTGATTTTCCTTGGTGGATAAAAGAGAGGTATTAGAAACAGTTTATCAAATTCTTAAAAAGATTTTCTTGAATATTGGCTTTGTACAAAAGTCTGTGCTATTTTCTGTGAGGTATCTGAAACTCAATAAAACAAAGTTCCTGCCTTCTGAAAGCACTCACTCTAATAGAAGCTACACACACACACACACACACACACACAGAAGCTACACACACACACACACACACACACACACAGAAGCTACACACACACACACAGAAGCTACACACACACACACAGAAGCTACACACACACACACACACACAGAAGCTGCGCGCGCACACACACACACACACACACACACACACACACACACACACACACACACACACACACACACACACACACACACACACACACACACACACACACACACACACACACACACACACACACACACACACACACACACACACACACACACACACCCAAAAGCCATAAGTTTTATTCTCTACTCCTTATTCTCTACTCCTTATTCTTCTCAGGTCTGATCATTTTGTATAAAGCAAATTGGCTGCTTCTCCAAAATTGAGTTTTATAAGTGGGGAAGTCCAGAGTTCTGCCAACTGTAGTTTTAGAAGCCTCAGATTTATGCAAATGAGTACGATTTTATATTTTTTATTTTAAATCAGATTTCAGTAACTCCCTGCCAGCTTATTTTTGCTTTTTGAAGAACCTTACGGGAGGAAAGCCACAATTCTCTATAGTTCCTCTTTAGCTGATGAGAAAAATGAAAGCGTGTAAGAAAGATAGATGCACTTAAATGTTTCCTAGAAAGTGTAAGTTACCTTCAATAGAAATTTGTAGATAGGATATCTTCATTTATATTTGTATGTAGTTGAAATTCAAGCTGATAATGTAGCTTTTCCTGAGCCCTTTTTATGCATTGGTACTTGGAGAGAGATTTGTTAATTCCCAGAGGGAATCTTAAATCATTTTGTTGTTATAGGGAGATTTCCACCCGAACTCTAGGCTACTAGAAACAGCAATACTTGAATGTTCTTAATAGGCTCATAGTTGCAAGAAAGCAACAGCTAAGAATGTATTTTATTCCATGCTTAGTAACAGCTCCTTATTTGTATGGTTCTGTTACAGTGTGGTAGGAGACAAGACGAACAGTAATCCTTACAATGTTTATTCTGTGAGTTAAAATAGCATCTTGGAAGCGCAAAAATCAATCTTAGGACACTTAGTCAATAAAAGGGATATATCGCTCTCTCTCTCCATTACAACATTTCTGTAAATAGGAATGTATCCAAAACACAAAGCAAAGGGCTCTTATCAGTGTGATGTTGATGCCCATGCAGAACATAGGAATTAGCAGTCTGACTGAATATGCGCCACAGGACTTCCACCATCTTCTCCTGCTCTGCCACTGTAGGCCCCTTCTGCTGCCTGCCATACTTGTCCATTTCCTTTGTTTAAAGTAGGGCAAACCTATAGGAGTAGCAGTGGATGTAGTAGTCTAATTTTATTTGATTTTGAGTTTTTAAAAAATTTTATAGAATGAAAAACACAACTAACCTTAAGCAAAACCTTTTTCTGTTTGTTGATTTATCAGAACAATAAATTGGATTCTCAGGATTTATAGTTAAAGAAGGGAGCAAACCCATTTTAATCATGCATATTTTTCAGGATGATCCGTTGGTGCTGAATGAGATCAGAGAAGACCTTCGAGTAGAGTGTTCGAAGTTTGGACAAATTAGGAAACTCCTTCTCTTTGATGTAAGTTCATGGCTTGGACATATGGATCCTAAAGCAGTCATTCCTCCACCTTATAAGTTCTTCTCAGATGTTAGTATACCCCTGAATTTTAGATTAATGTTTTTATATAGTAGTCCACTATTTGTGATAATCATCTATTAGCAATAATGAGATGAACATGGATTACAAGCCAAGGATTTGATAGATTTGGTATGCCTTGCTTATTTTCCATCTTCATTACCCTAGAGTACATGATCAGGTGAAAGAAGGTACAAGAAAAATGTATGAGATCTCTGGTTCCCTATTAGTCACATTTTCCCCTCTTTGTGAATTATTCTCATCCTCCATATTTGGAACAATCAGGGACAGTATTCTCCTGTATATTTCTTCTTCTCACCCTCTTTTTGCTTCCAAAATTGACACCCAATAATTAAGAGTCACCATTTATTGCTTGTGTATTACAAGCTACTTTACATGTTATCTCACTTCTCAAAACCCTTTGAGGCAGGTTAGCACTATTATACCCACTTTACAGATGAGGAAGCTAACACTTTAGAAATTGAACACCTGGCTCAAGGTTGTTCATCTGGTAACTGACAGAGCCAGGATTTAATCCCAGGGCAATATGACTTCAGAGTTTACACTCTTAACAATTATACTGTCCTGCTTCTCATTAGACAGGGATATCAGCAGAAACATTTCCAAGGACATTGTGCTTGGTTCTTGCTAGGTAAGATTGAGGTAAAGAAGCAGCTGACTGCACGTGACTGGCTGGGATAAAAGGGAAGAAAGACTTCATACATAAAGTCTTTTACTTCAGAGTATCACAGAGAACACTACTACTTACCTACTTTGTGAAATGTATGTGTTTTATTTTTAATCTTATCATTCATTCCTTTTTTTTCTTGTCTTTCTAGAGGCACCCAGATGGTGTGGCCTCTGTATCCTTTCGGGATCCAGAGGAAGCTGATTATTGTATTCAAACTCTCGATGGAAGATGGTTTGGTGGCCGTCAAATCACTGCCCAGGCATGGGATGGGACTACAGATTATCAGGTAAATTCTGCTGCTTGTCAAGGGCACACACATTGTTTCATTACCAACAAATACTGATCCTTCAGATCTAAATTTTGGGTTTGGTTTAACCTATTTAATGTAACAAGGCTTCTTTTATTTTTATTTACTTATATATTTTAATTTTTTACTCTTCCTCTTAATTATTTACAATGCTTCTTTTAAATAATATTTTGCATTCAGAAGATAGAGAAATGTTTGAGTCTTTCAGTTTCTAAGTCTGAAAGTTTGAGGCTTGTTCAGAATAGTGATAAGAAAAGAACACATTCAACCAAATGTTACTCTTCCTTTGTATGCTGTAAAGTATGGACAGAGCTCAAATACTAACTTTCTAAGAGATGAGACATTTCTGCAGTACTGTGATATTTGGCCTTTATTTAACTGATCTTATTTAAGGTCACCTCTAGTAAATCAAGATGTAAAGTTTTGAAAACTGAAGATGGAATTGCTTTCATTTCCTAATAACAGATGCTTTATAAAATTAAGGTTGTTTCATCAATATTAGATATGTTCAGAGAAGTAACCTTTTGCCTGAAACTTATTTTAATGGCAGTCTGCATTTATCCACAGGTGGAGGAAACCTCAAGAGAAAGGGAGGAAAGGCTGAGAGGATGGGAGGCTTTCCTCAATGCTCCTGAGGCCAACAGAGGCCTTAGGCGTTCAGATTCTGTCTCTGCTTCCGAAAGGGCAGGGCCTTCTAGAGCAAGGCATTTTTCAGAGCACCCCAGCACATCTAAAATGAATGCTCAAGAAACTGCAACTGGAATGGCGTTTGAAGAACCTATAGATGAGAAGAAGTTTGAAAAGACAGAAGATGGGGGAGAATTTGAAGAAGGTGCTTCTGAAAACAATGCTAAAGAAAGTAGCCCCGAAAAAGAGGCTGAAGAAGGCTGCCCTGGAAAAGAATCTGAAGAGGGCTGCCCCAAAAGAGGGTTTGAAGGCAGCTGCTCCCAAAAAGAGTCTGAAGAAGGCAATCCCTTAAGAGGATCTGAAGAGGGTAGTCCTAAAAAAGAGTCTAAAAAGAAGACACTCAGAAATGATTGTGAAGAGAATGGCTTTGCAAAGGAATCTGAAGATGACCCCAACAAGGAGTCTGAAGAGGAGGTTGGCCCCACGAAAGAGTCCGAAGAAGATGACTCAGAGAAAGAGTCTGACGAAGACTGCTCTGAAAAACAGTCTGAAGATGGCTCCGAAAGAGAATTTGAAGAAAATGGTCTCGAGAAAGATTTGGACGAGGAAGGCTCTGAAAAGGAGCTTCATGAAAATGTTCTTGACAAAGAGTTAGAAGAAAATGACTCTGAAAACTCCGAATTTGAAGATGACGGCTCTGAAAAAGTGTTAGATGAGGAAGGCTCTGAGAGAGAGTTTGATGAAGATTCAGATGAAAAGGAAGAAGAGGAGGATACATATGAAAAAGTATTTGATGATGAGTCCAATGAGAAAGAGGATGAAGAATATGCAGATGAAAAGGGGCTTGAAGCTGCTGATAAAAAGGAGGAAGAAGGTGATGCAGATGAAAAGCTGTTTGAAGAGTCAGACGACAAGGAAGATGAAGATGCAGATGGAAAGGAAGTTGAAGATGCTGACGAAAAGTTGTTCGAAGATGATGATTCCAATGAGAAGTTGTTTGATGAGGAGGAAGATTCCAATGAGAAGTTGTTTGACGATTCTGATGAGAGGGGGACTTTGGGTGGTTTTGGGAGTGTTGAAGAAGGGCCCCTATCCACTGGCAGCAGCTTTATTCTCAGTAGCGATGATGATGATGATATTTAATCCCTTAAACTTGCTTTTTAGGGAGAGTCCTCCATCTACATTTGCCTGTGCTTCAGGGTAATTACTAGTAGTGTTACATGAACATGTGCATAGTGGTAGGATGCCATCAGATTAAAGCATTGAAGTTTTTCATTGTTACCTGTACCTAATGGTTTTAAATATATGTTAATTGATTGTTTAGTTAAAATGTCATAGTTACAATGCAAGTAAACTGGATACTTGTTCTTTTGTCAGATTTGTTAAATGCATGCAGAATAATATTTTTAAAAGTATTGATTGAAGTTTGTGATATTCATCAATAAAAATAAGTTGATAATATGCAGAAACTGAAAATTTGACTTGAGTTAAATTGCATTTTAAATTCTTGATATTGCTGTATTTATACTGAAGGTTGGCTTTTCTGAGGACTTGAAGAATCTCTTTGGAGTCTCCTTGCTTCCCGCTGGTATTAGCACGTATGTCTCCATTTCCTCTCTATAAACCAGAACATGTTCCTAAACTCAGAAAACAACCCTGTGGGTTTTTTTTTTCTGCCCAGTCCTTGCAAGTTAACTCTTGTTTGTTTTCTACCCTCTTTCCTTAAAATTGACTCTCAGATGTGCAAAGTGAACTTCCTGCAGTCTACAGCTCCCATTATTATTAAAAATCTAGAGAAACAGATAGAATTCTACCTTGTACTGTTAGCGTCTCTGGGCCCCTTTAGAAGTTAATTCAAATTGGAGGACCTCTTCCCAGAAAAAAATGTACACACTACACTACACAACTTGTGTACTGTTTGGGGAGGTTCATGGATTCCCTGAAGTTGAAGAACTTCATGCATGCTTCAGTTGTTCGTTTTTTTAGAATCATAGTTCCTAGCACTGCGCAAAGTTGTGTAGTCCCAATAAAGTTGTGGGTCTTTCTTGATTATGCTTTCCAAATTCAGTAGTGATGAATTTACTTCTGATGTAGCATTAAGAAGCTATTCTCAGAAATTAGGAGCATTAAAATAAACTGCGTTGGTGCTCTTTCATTACAGTATATGTAAGTGTAACCCTCTAGATAGAGAAGAGTTCCTATACTTCAAGTCTTTTTATTTTGAGAATTTTTTACTTGATGTCTGGGATTTCATAAAATCTTCAGGATTTTCACCAGGGATAAGTCAGTAAACGAGATGAAGAAAGTCAAGTATAGAAAAATTGCAAACCAAAATAGTGTTTCCTTTAAAGATAAGCCAGAAGCATTTAAACTTGAATTTATTGGAAAATTAGTTTTCTAAATGAAAGGAAAAGAATGCTTTACCTTCCATACACAGTGGTTAGGATGCATAACTCTACAACGTAAATTAGCTCTGAGACCATCAGGAGAATTCGTTTCATTCTTTACATTAAAATTTATAATTTTGGAAATCCAGAATCTCTCAAAAGAATATACTATCCATCTAGTCTGTTGTTTTAGATACTAACTGTTGCTTAGTAAAGACTCCCTGCCACAATTTTGGGATGGGAAATACACTAAAAATAGAGTAAACTTTCACTATTTGGTGGGTTTTGTCTAAAGTCATTGCCACCCCTGGCAGGTTAACCATCTTCTCTGTGAACTCAAGTGTGTGTGTTTGTGTGTGTGTGTTCGCAAGTGTGTGTTAGTGGATTTCAGTTATGCGATACTGTCCCGAATATTTTGACTTCAATTTGGTTGATATCACATACTCAGGTTCTTTTTGTATAAACACACTGGAAGTGAAAATCACAAACAGCTGTAAAATGGTAAATAATTTATGAGGTGATATAAACAACAGAAATTAGAGTAATAAAGCACACATAGCTACCTGTTTACTGAGTAATCAGATTTTATTAGTCCTGAAAACTGAATTTAATGTGAGGCAAGAATACATCCTATCATCAAAAGAAAATGGGGGCAGGATGGATTTTAAGCCCAGCAATGCTCCACTATCACCTGACAACTACTAAGTTTAATGCTCCTTACAGCTATAATTTACACAAAATATTAGTGCATTCAGTCCTAAATGTATAAACCAGAAGTGGCTTCAGGCATAACTTTGAATGGCTTGAATGCCCTGCTGTCTGAGTCCACAAGTACCTTGTACAAGAACAAACATGAAACTTCATGTTAGAAAAAACTATTTCTGGTCTTTGCAATATTAATGAAATATTGAAATTATTACTGCTTTCTACAAAAGAAATAAGGGCAAATTTGGAGTAACTCAAGTATCTGTTTCCCTTCCTTCTCAAGTAGTAATAGTTCTGGGCTCTTTGTGAAGCCCTGAGGAGCGAAGTCCGGTTCATTTGGAAGCCACTACCTCTTCCTTTTCAGAGTATAATCTATTTTCCTGACATAAATTATTTGGTCATTTCTGAGGCTTGGCAGGAAGGTAGGGATTAGCTAATATTCTGATTATGCCTTTCTCAATCATGTGAGTGATTTTTTGAAAAGTAAACCAAATATTTCTACGTAATGCAGAGAAGTGCTCTTAATTAGTTTGAACAAAGCCATGGCCTAGAGAACAGTAGAAGGCTTACAAATTTGCCCTTTGTGAATATTTGTCAATTTTCTTATAGATTTTTCCTTATTGAGTCTCTTTCAGATACAAGCTGTATGCCTTTCTTTGGATGGTAACTTCATTTAAAATGAGTTTGCTCAAACGATTTTTGCCTCTTATCACACCTCGTTTACATGATGGGTTTTGTGTACATCTTCCTAGTACTTCCCTGATGGAAGAAAAAAATGTTAAAATTATTTCCTTCTAAAATCACAAATTGATACTGCAGATAGCCTAAATTCTTGGATGCCAGTTATTACAGGGGACGATTGCTTGAGAAAAAGACTTCATAGTATAAAGTTGACTTTTAGCTATTCAGAGCCCCACAGGTCTGTTTCACTTTCCATTCAAAACCAAGAAGATACTGCTCTTATGGTATGCCAGATGTGTTACACTCAAATATCACAAACAGGCTGGCTTATAAACATATTTGAGTTATCTGTGAAACTTCAAGGCTGTGCTATTAAGATGCGCTGGTCGTCCCAGGCTAAAGAAAGCTAGGCCAGCAGTGGAGCACAAAGGTGGCTTTTTTGCTTCCAGTGTTCTACTTTTTGCACCACTTCTTAATGTTAAATAGTGAGAATTAGAAGAGTCAAGCTCTAAGAATAAAAGACCTTTTGATTTGCCTTTTTCCAGGTTTATAATAGAAATTAGGCTTAAATAATGATAAACCTGCAACATATTCATGTAAACATTTCTACACTCAACTATGTGTCTGACTTTAAAGTTTGAAAATGTGATTATCTTGACCCCTTCTTTCTTTTTTCTTATTTTTATAATACCTGTTAAATAAACAGCATAAACTTTGTTTTTTTAGGTGATTCTTAAGAAATTAGAGAATAGGTTAATAAAAATGTATACAGCACTTGGATGCTTTTAATGTCACGTTTCACTGGGAATATGTTGATTATCATATTGAAACACTAGTAGTGTTAGGCTATTGATTTAGCATATTTACACTTACTATAGCATCTATTTAATGTGGTTCAATTAGCAAGTTATGTATTTGGCTGGTATGTACCCAATAATATGCTAGATGAAATGCGGCAGTGAAGAAAACGTGGGCCCTCCTCAAATGGCAGTTGTAATGTCTAGATTGAGACAGCCCCCCCAAAAAAAACCCAAAAAAACAAAAGCCATCAATCCAGCAATAGTGCTTCTATAGCCTAGAACAGTGCCTGGCACATAGTAGGGGCTCAATAAATGTTTCTTAAATGAATTAATTTATCCCATGGATAGACTTACACACTCATTCATTTGATGAGGTTCATTTATGTCACTACCACCTTGTCATTATTCTTGTTGATTTCAATATCAAGGTAATTGATTCTATTCTTCCACTAGTCTTTCCACCTCAGCAGCCCAACTCTTCAAACCAGAAATCTAGGAATCATCTTAGATTTTTTTCTCTCTCTTTCACCTCCCCCACCCCACATTCATTTCCTGTTGGCTCAAACTCCAAATATATCCCGCATCTGAATACTTCCCATGTCTACTCCCACCACATTAGTACGAACCACCATCATCTCTCACCTGCTTGCCTAAAAAAGCCTCCAAGATGGACTCCCCATTTGTTCTCTTGTCTTCTTCCAAATGATTTATACAACAGCCAGAGAGATTTTAAAAAATCACTGCCCCAAATGCCCTGATGTTTTTCTATTACTATGCTTTAATAGTACTTGAAATCCAAACTCCCTCCGATGGCTGGGCAACAAGGCCTTGAATGATTTTGGCCCTGCCTGCCTCTCCAGACTCATCTCAAAACTTTGCCTAGTCCACCACTCTTCAGTCACACAGGCATTATTTCAGTCTCTCATGCCTACCTCAGGACCTTTGCACATACCTCCACCTGGGATGCTCTTTTCCCAGCCAAGCTGGGCCTTTCTCATCTTTCAGACTGCTGAATTATTACTTACTTAGAAATCCTCACTATGGTAACCCATCACTCCTCCCCACCCAAATCTCCCTTGATGCTATTACTGATGAACCTTCTCAGAGTAATTATTACACTCTCAGATTATCTTGTTTGTTTACTTGTCTTCCTCTTGCTCCTCCTTCCACCACCCTAGCGGCATGCCAGTTCAAACAGCAGGGCTTTGTCCCAGTCTCTGCTGTAACTCCAGTGCCTGGAATAGTGACTGACACATAATCAACGACCATTTTTTTTTTAAAGGTTGAGAATAATCATCATGAATGTGTTGTATTCTTTTAGGAGCTCCACGTTTTTAGAAGAATGTGAAGAACTTTGAGTAGGTCAAGGAAAAGGGAACAGTAACAGTTATTTCTAACATAAAACCAATGAGATAAGATTTCGAAAACACAAGGCTCACAAGTAGAGTTAGTCACTGAGGACAAAAAATTATATTATTACAGTTTTATTCTTCCTAGGGAACTGGATTTGAATAATGGCAAAATGTCTTGGCAAGATGTATTAAGCTTTTGGATAGCTAATCACTAGGGCTTCTCAGTGGGGAGCTTATGGAATTCCTCATTTCTCTTACTAGATGTAAAAATGTCTTTCTTAAATGAACTATGTGAAATTTCTTTTGGAAAACCCCTTGGTTTGATTTCTAAAATGATTTGATTCTCTGATTTCCCCACACTCTTCTTCCCTGCCATTTTATTCTATCTGCTCTGTAGAAGACAAGAAATTTTACCAAAATCATGTTATTTACAAACTTGTTTAGATCCCTTTCAGCCTGACAACATTTATTATCTCTAATCATTAGAAAAGTATACACATGTTTGATTAAAATGAAGAAATAGGAGCTCAATTCAAATCCAAATGTTTTATTACTGCAGGAGAGTAGGGAGTTGGGCCAATTGACAATAAGACTATATTTCACGTATTTATTTACCAATATTTCTGTTACAAACTTGGTGTTCTCAGTACCAAGGTACTGAGCTTCATTCTCCATTCCACTTGATATTGAAATCGCCAAGAATGATGACAAGAACAATGGTGAAATCAACAAGCCACTTCCAATGAATGACTAGGAGTGAGCATGAATATCCGTGGAGTACAAGAACAGACCTGCGAATCTTAGAACTGTAGCCTGTTTATATCTGAGTTTTTGGGAGTTTGCTTATGAAACTTTCAGAAGTGCTAGTTAGACTGTTCATTGATACAATGAATACAGGCTGTGAGCCAGGCATTGTTCTAGGTCTGGGCGTACAAGAATCAATAAGGGGGAATTGAGAAAAGATAGACAATATGCATATATTTTTAAAAAGATAAATTCAGATGGTAAATACTGGGAACAAATTCAATCAGAATGATGCACTAGAGACAACTTGTGAGGAGAAAATTCTTAAGCTGGGGAGATAGAGTGAAGGTTGCTGAGGAGGTGACATTTAAGCCAATACCCAAATGATGAGAAAGAACTTGCCTGGTGAAGAGCTGGGGGAAAATGATTCTAGGCAGAGAAAGCAAATGAAAAGACACCGAGGCAGGAAGAAGCTTGCTGTGTCCAAGATCCAAAACAGGCCAGTGTGGCTGGAGCAGAGTGAGTGATG